>NC_044576.1:19540273-20988398 GCF_901933205.1 Camarhynchus parvulus | reverse complement strand
GAAAGAAAATCGGAGGAATTACTTTTATTCATTAGAACAATTTATTCTTTTAGATGTGTCTGTCCTGTAAAGCAAAGGTGTCCAGGAGAGAGTGGAAGCAATGGCTCATGGACTGGCCATGCTTCTCCATTGTTAGCATCTTCTTGGCATGATTTGGGTCCTGGTGTGTGGTGAGGTTGGTTGGTTGGTTTGCAGTGCAGGTTGGATGAAATTGTGTTCAGCCTGTGCTGCAGCCCCCCAGGGGAGTGCATTTGTGCCAGAAGCTACATGCATGGATTAAATGCTTTAGGATGTCAGTGCAAATCAAGAGAGGGTGTTTGAATGATATCCCTTCAGGACAGGAACAGTGCTGGAGGGCTCCACAGGGCCAGGAAAGGACAGACCTGGTGTTAATATCTTCTGAACAGCCTCACTGGGGTAAACTGTCCCCCAGAGTGTCTTGGCAGAAGGAGTAGCAAAGACATAAAATTTCAGAGGGTCAACTGCAGTAACAAAGTGATTCATAACACGTCTGATCAACAGAGTGGTACTGACAAGTAAATTGCTCCCCAGCACTAGTTTAGTTGTATCCTGTCAGAGCTGGGACTGAAAGTACCTTGATTTGGATTTTCAGTTACTTGGGCTTAAATCATTAATATATTGTGCAAAGACAGTTTGCAAACTGCTTTAAAGTAAATGCTTATTAGAAGGCTTCTCTGGGAAACTTCTTGCTTAACAAAACCAAAAAAATAAACAAAAGGAAAAAACCCACTGCCATCACAAAAAAACCAACCCCCAAACCAACCAATCAACCAACCCCAAAACCCAAACCAAAATCCACTAAGTAGTTTTTTTTTGTTTTGGTTTTGGAAAATACGATCATTGAAATAAAGGGTGCTCATTTTTCTGTGTTTCTTGTGTTGGAATAAAATATTTAAAATGTGAGATTCTTAGCACATGGCTAGAAACTGATAATTATTTAAACCAGCTGCCTAGTTGCAGTGTGTAGTGAGATTCATCACTGTGGTTCACTAACACATCAGAAAAAAAGTCCCAAAAAGCAACCAAGTGAAAATGCTATGGATAGATAAAATGTGAGAAGTGGGTGCATGGTGTTGGTTTATTTTTAAAAAATGCAACCTCTATTTGAAGTTTGATTAGAATGAGTCAATTTCTGTTAGATCTGACAGTTATAAATTTGTTATTAGCTTTCCAAAATAAAATACATGAATAGCACTTTTTAAAAATGTGCTTATGCTCCAAACCATTGCATCTCTAAGTACAGGAAAAGGATGCTTATCACTGCAAAATTTCTGCAGGTCTTTTATTAGAAGCATTTCCCTGTAAGGAGATGACTGTATTAGTGGGAAAAGAGAAACTTCCCTATTTTGGCCATACATGACACGTTTCATATCCAGTCTGTTAGTTGTCTAAAGAAATAATGTACAAAAATTATTCAGTGTTATTTCAGCATCAAGAGTCAGAGCCACAATTTTTCCCAACATTAATTATTTTATTAAAAATTTCATTTTCTGTAGTTTAGCCTCATTTTTCTGTTAGGATTTTGAACATTGTAACCAAAACTTTTCTCCCTTCCATCCTCATCCACACAGCAAATATTCTCAGAAGGGAAGGATGTTACAAGTTGCATTGAACGTTTAATAAGTGATTTATTATTGTATGAAAAATAATGGGATTTATGTTTGCCAGTGAAGTTGTTCATTTTATTCACAGAATTGATCTTCAGTGCGAACTAAATCCTTCTTGATAACAGCCTGTTGTGAGTTCTTGTACATCACTAAAACTAATTAAAAACAGGTGGATTCTTCCTATGGAGCAGTACCACCCAGCTCAATGAAATGGAGATAACTTGTATGAATTGTCAGAGAGGATGTTGTTTTCCTTAGGGACTGTACTGGAATGTTAGGATTCTCTAAAGCTGCATTTCTGAACAGAAAAAGAATCATATTTGAACTATGATACCCATATTACTTTGTTTATAAAACTTGAATTTAAGTTGGCGCTGTAGAGAAGAGGAAACCCTGAAGGAAACTTAATTTTTGAAACCTGATCTCTGTGTGAAAGTCTCTGTGAAACTCCGGTATAAAGATTTGAAGGGTTTCATTTAGGAACTCAAATCTACATAGCTAAGTTTTGTTGGTGGTTTTTTTTTTAATTTTGTGGTGTCACATTTTTCAAGACTCAGTTTATCTTTCACAAAAATGAATGAGATAACATTATTGAAGAATCATGAGCTGTGTTTACTGAGTATTCCATTGATGAACTAAATTAGCTGCTTAATCTTGTGATTTATTATTAGTTTGCTAGTTCTCTTTAATTAATAGGAGTTTGGCTTATGTGGGTGAATGACGCTGGTTTCAATCTATGTATGTAGGGCTGTACAGAACAGGACATGGAAGTAGGGCAGGAGACCACCTGGCTTGTGCTGCATTTTCATGGAGTGCCAGCGAAGTTCAGACTGGCCTCTCTTTCTGGGCAGAATAAATAGAAGGCTGGAAAAATAACTGTCACAATAAAATTTTTTTTTCAAGACAGAAATACTTGTATCTAAACCAGCTATAAGTTTTGAAATAATGTATCTTTGCAAATCAGAGCGGTCCAAATATATTCTTTGTATCTAATGTCATTGTAACAGACCTCGAAGATGGTCTCTCTGTAACAAGGCATATTAAAAAAATGACCCAATATGAAGTGGACTTAATTTATGTTAGTCTTTACAAGCCTAGCCAATTTTAATTTTGAGTCTTCATTTTTTCTTGACCGACTCTAGTTCTGTGCAGCCTCAGATGACAGGTTGAATAAAAGAATAAAGTAATAGACTGAAAATAAAACACTAGATCATTTCATATATTTACATTTTCTAGTTTAGATACTTTGAATTTTAAACAAGTCTTTCATCATGTCACTGCTGAAATGTATTCCTAAAATGGTAAAGAAGAGTTGGTAAATTAGATAAATAATATTATCATACATACGATTTTTAATCTGAGAAGTAGGAGGAGGAACTTGACATGTGGAGTTTCTTAATTGATGGAAATAAACTGTGTGTATATTGGAGCATGTTTAATTTTTTTTTGCAAGCTTAGGGTTCTCTGTGCTTTTAGATGCAAGGGTGTATGGATCATGGTCAATGCCAAATTGCCACTTGTGGGTGCCACTGTCTGTTTCTGGGTGAGGAGCGATGCTGCTGCACACATGCATTGACAAGCAGCATAGTGTGGGAAGGTCAGATCTGATCATATCTCTTCTCCATGTAGATGGCTCACAGTGGGCCATCAACTCATGTCAAAATATGCATTTATTCATGAATTTTAGATCTGCAGAAATCTCCAGATCTTACTAACATTGCACTATTTTAACTTTGCTGCATTAATATTTTTTTTCCTGTGGGTCAGTGTTGTTACATTTGCACCTAGAGGTGGGATTTTATGTGGTAGGTTTGTGTTGGGACAAAGAACTTACTGTTCATATACAATGGCAAGTGCTAAGAGCAAGACTGTCTTGTCTTGTGTAACAGATTGTTTTAAAACTTTGCAAAAAAATAAAGTTGATCAAAAAACCTCAAGTTTTCTAGTTAAGAATATAAAATTTCTTTTGTAATTTTTTGTCTTCTTTCTATCTTGTTGCAGACTGGTTATCTTATTCTGAAATGTACTTTTGTGCACTAGAGAAGTATAACTTATTGTAAATGTTACATTAAAAGACTCATTTCTCAGGCAGTTGGAATTAGATTTTTTCAGAGACAAATGTTTTCTATGCACATTGCATAATCATTAGATTAAAAACCCAATTTCTCCAGCTTCTAAAACAAACCATTTCTTTTGCATATTGAAAAGTTTTTAAGGGGTAACATCTTCAGAATAAGTGCATGTTCGTATTGTACTGCTTCTGAAATAGCTGGGAACATATAGTGATGGCAAATCGCTAAACTAGAAAGAATCACTTGTGAAATGCACAGTACCTTAACATAAAGATGAAGAATAAACAACTTTTTCAATGGCCTTGCATGCAGGGCCAGTTTGCAAGTATGTGATGGTGGTGGTGCTGGATGGGTCAGGCATAGCTTAATTACTGAATTTCTACTATGCAGAGGTTGCAACAGGAAAACATTTTTGGACTTGTCTGTTTTTGTTTGTCTCTCCTTTAGAAAATTAAATACTTTGAATATGTGAGCTATCCGTGGTATGATGACTTGTACCTCCCTGCTACAGCAGCCACTGCAAAGTGATTTTATTGTCCTCTAATCTACTGGAATAGTTTTTAACATGTCTTTTGCTTTACCACCCTTTTTGCAGACCAACAAGTACCTCAGTGTTAATTTAGAATCTACTAGTGAAGTGTGGGCATTTAGCAGTGTTAGAGTTTTCAAGCTGGAGTCAAAATTCATTTCTTGACGTATTTATTGACAGTGCTTTTATTTAATAAAGAAGAAACCACGCACTTTGGGAAATGATAATCTTTATGTCTATGATGGGAAAATGCAAATGAAGTGGTGAATTTTGTGATTAGTATTTTACAGAGCAGTCACTTACTAGAATTATATGTTTTAGATCAGTGGAATTATCATGTTCTATTAACCAGATTGTTTCCTGACTTCTTGTAGGATTCTGAGTAACAACAAGATCTTGGGGTTGAAGAATGGCTCTTTCTTCGGGCTGAGATCCCTGGAGAGACTGTGAGTAACTGATCAGCCTTGCTCCACCTTCAATTAAAAGTCTTTGTACTTTAAATATAGAAACAAACATCAGATAAGGAAGTTGAGATGTTCTGAGCTGTATTGCACAGTAGAGTTTCAAGGCAGTCATCAGGTTAAGAAACAGCATAAAAATGAGTGCATGGGGATGGATGTGGAACATGCAGGAAAGCACTGCCATCAATTTGGAACTAAAATAAACATCCAGTCAAAGCCTTCTACTACGCTATGTGCACTATCACAGCAAAGACTGCTATATGTAATGGCAACACTAATATACCTGACATGTAGTTTGGGTTATTTAACTCGTTGGTCTCCAATATTTTTATTTTAGATCTATATAATTTTAATTTTTTTCTATATTTTAATTATAATATCAACAACTTGGACAGCATTTATCACAGGAGCAAACAATGACTTTGATAAAGCTCCATGGCCATGTATTTCTAGCCAGTGTTTGAAGGACGAAGAGGAGTTCAGGAGCAGCTAATCAGTTAGGAAGAAAATATTTGGAAACTTCAATGGAAATAAATAAGTAGTAATAGCTACACTATAATAACGCTACTTTCTGTATATATAGGTCAGTCATTTGAGAATAATTGTGAACAAGCCTAAAGGGCTATTTTTTATATCTATAGGCAACTTCTGGTACCAGTACATCTAAAATGAGTAATTATGTTATGCCTATCTTACAGTATCTCCTGCAGCTTAAGCTAAATTACCTTTATACTGCTTTGTAAGAGTAGCTTTGTTATGTAGAACTATTGATATAAAATTGTTGCTACATTCATGAATGTATGAATGTATTCTGTGGGGTGTGAATATTATCCTATGCAAAGAAATTATGTATTAAAATCAACCTTAGCTAATATTTTTAATATAGATGTGTGTGATATGCATGCTGTTCATGGTTGTGGAATAAAGTGGGTAAGTATACCATACTGAGTTGTTTGACTGTCCTAAATGTGGTTTAAAAATAAACAACCTTTTTCAAGGTCTACAGCAGTCCCTTTGAAGGATTTGGGTAAAGTGACTGTCAGAACATTTCTGCTGAGTAACATTACATTGTTTCTGCATACGGTTATAGTTGTGTCAAATACTTTCATTAATGTATTAAATGATATAGGAATATTAAGTGGTCTGGAATGGAGAGTGAGGTATTATTAACTAACTATTATTATTTAATATTAGGATTAACAGTGGTATGAGGTTTGTAAAAAAGTCTACCAATATTTTAGACAAAACAAAAACAATTTAGAACGCAGAATAGAATTACAAGTTTATTACAAGGGAAATTAGTAAGTTAAATTCTCATGTAATGAAAGTAGATGCAATTAATGTAGTGTTTAGAACTAAAGGAAAACATTTCCTCTGAGGTTTTCTTAATGTTTAATTTACATTGGAGAATTATACTGAGCGTGTAGTTTTAAGAATTTTGTTAGTTAAATAGTGAGAGAAATACTTGATCCTGAAAAGACATTACAAACAAAACTAAGAGCAATGAGAAAACAGAAAAACTGCCTTAAGTGTGTAGCCTCAAGTACCATCACAATCCAAACCATTCTATTTTCCTGTACTGATTTTTCACAACAGTACAGATAAAATGAATATTCTCTGTTTATAATTCTGTTTGACTATGGTGTTAATACAAAATCCATGAGTGGTCTGTGAATTGAAGACTGGAATTCAAGTGATGACATTCCCATGATTCAGCTGCTCTGTTTCTGTTTCATTTGGGGCCACTCTGGCCCCATATGCTTCTTATCAATATCTGTGAAATCCCGGTTTCAGCTGCAGGGGTGAGAACAGCTGGAATAGTCTACTAGGAGGTGAGTGTGAATGAATTACAGCTGGATGAGTGCTCCTAGCTCTTGGACAAAGGTTTCCCCAGCTTTGCCTTTTGGACAGAACCTGATTCAGCGCTGTACTTCAGGTGCTCAAAATGGAGAACTGTGGCAGCAACTGCTGTTGATGTTCGTGACTTACCAAAAGTGACCAAGAACTTTCATTCCTTGCCTGAAAGGAAGGACTGTAGCAGGAAAATCCAGCTTCCCTTAAAATAATGTTAAGTTTACACGATTAGGTGCTTAGGAACATGGGTGTGCTGGAGTTAAGAATTACTCGCTTAATTTGGCTTTGCACTCCTTTTGGTCCTGTTCAGAAGAAAAAGTAATGTGAGTGCCATAGAGGAAAGAATCATGTAAGTCAGTTTTTGGTTTTTTTTGTTTTGTTTTTTTTAATGGTTACCATGAGATCATGAGCTAGAAGAGTGTAAGCTTACATGGAAAATGAAATCATTCAATGTCAAACTGGAAAAGATTACAGAAGTAAAATTTCAGGTGGAATTGAATGACTTGTATATTCTGGCTCTGTCCTGTTCTGGAGTGCTTAAACCCTCTTTTTGGGTAAAGAATGGTTTGAAGCACTACTCCAATAAATGAATGACAACTTTCCCCTTATTGTTTTGTTTTTCAATGCATGTTACAACAGGAATTGGATTACAGAAGTGTCAGTCTTCTCAGGTTCTGGTGATTTCTCAAGAGCATCATGTTACACAAGTGAGGTCCCTCACTGAGCAGTTGTCTCAAAGTGGGACTCTCATTCTATCAAGCAAATCAAGAAAGGTTATTTACCCCTTAACTGTCCATTCTAAGAGTAAGACAAAATTGATTTCTCTAAAACTAAGGGTATTGTAGAATTCTAATATTTTACATGGAATATGTTTTTTCAAACTGTTTTTCAGAAAATTGCAGTTTGTTCCAATGATAACATAAGAATAACAAGGTTAGCATTTCAGATTTTCTCAAACTGTTGCTGCTATAGGAAACCTGATACTAGGTTTTCAGATGATAGAGCCAAGAAACCAGAGAAAAATATGCTTAGCGACACAGTTACTTCCTTTTTAATAATTTAAAGATAGTATTATATTTAATAATAATCCATTAATATTAAAAATGAAATGTAGTAATGTCTATTAAAAATAGTGATCAAAAGGCATGTATGAAATAGTAATATTTTTACTGGGCATTTTGTAAAAATGTTTTGAAAAACACTGACTCACAAGGGTGCACTTTCAGTTTTATGTATGTGTATGAACAGTGACTCATGAGTGATCTGTAGAGGTGGCAATCCCTTTCCACAGCTACAGTTTTCTGAAATTAAGAAATTGCCATATGCTGGTTTGGACAAGTTGGCTCACAAATGTGACATGGCATCTGGATCATGATGTGCCCCTGTGCCACTGAGCTTACACTATAGAGACAAGAGGCGTTTAGAAGTGAGGATCATAACTTAAATACTGTGACAGAACAACAGTTTTCTGTCAACTTTTATTTTATACAGATATTGTATGCTGTCCAGTTATATGGTCCTTGAGTTGGAATAAATCAGAAGTGTAGATAAGAATATAAATAAGCTTTTTTGAAGCAAGTGTGGTAAAGGAATTGTTTGTTAAAATATGAAGAGCTGTGTGGAATTTAACCAGAGGAGATCTACTGGCCGTAAATTCTTTAAATGAGAATGTACACCTTGAACCCATTTCTATGATACACTCTGTGGAGATGGCTGGCTTCACATTCAGGAGGCTGAGAATTCAGTTTGGGTCTGGAGCTGAGGGCAAAGACTTGGCCAGCTTGTAATGATTTCAGTTTCAGTGCCTTCCCTGTCTGCAGTCAGTGTTCTGCCTTCCCAGAACAGCAGGAGTTATAACAGAGATTTAAATAAGTTTTGCCTATGCTCTGGGTACCATAAAAAAAAGAAAAATGAAGGAGTGAAGTAGCCCTTTCAGGTAAGTCTCAGCAATCTGAAAACTCTCATTTAGTGAAATATTTGTAGGGATCTGAACAACTGAATTGTCTGTGTGATTTGGTGGTGGAATTATTGCATAATTGGAACAATATATTACATGGAAAAATCTGACAGTTTCCTTCTTAAAGAACTATTTTTATTTATTTATTTTTATTTTCTCAACATGGGTTTGACCATGCTATTACCCAAAGAATTGCAGGCTAGTGCATGTTACCAGGCTACTTGCAGATGCCTTGTCATGGCAGTATGGGCTATGGATGCTGCTGTGAAGCATTGCCATCCCCCTCAGTGTGCAGCAGTGAGTATTAGTGCCAGCTGTGGCAAGGCTTTTTATGCCTGAGGATATTTGGCCAGCCATAGTCCATGGGATGCTTCTGGGGACAAAGACTGAGGTGGCTGGGCCAGGTGCTTCAGCTGTGCTGGACCTTAAGCCAAGATCCAGACTAGGAAAAGAAATCTTTTCCCCTCATCCTGGTGCCAGCTGGGGCAAAACAATATGTCCTGCAGCTATTATCCACACTGCTAATTTTCTTACTTTGCACAGCAGCCACTGCACCACAGTGGCCTGGACAGCCCTGCCCATGTTACCCCTCCCCAGGGCAGCCTGTGGTGGCTTCCCTGCCGTGGGCTCCTGGTGCTCTGGGATCGATTGTGTGCTCAGGATTTTCAGAAGCGGCTGTATGAGGTTGCTCTCTCTCTCTTTCATAACCAAATGTACTTTTTCATTAGGTTTATAGGAGCATTATACCTCTGAGACTGTTGCTCCTTTGTCCCAGTGACTGAACCTCTGACGGGTTCAGAAGCTATTGGGAGGGAACCAGCAAATACAAATAAAGAAACGTACACAAACAGACCGTGGTTGCATAAGCAGTTTCCTTGGGAAATCAGGATGAAAGATCACTAAGCAAGATTACACATATTTTTCCCAGTTGAGCCAGAAGAAAAGCATGCCAGGCACTAATAAGCAGCAGTGGCTGTTTTACAGAAACTTGCTTTGTTGCATTTTCTAGACAAATTGTACTAAAATATCTCCAAGAATTTAGCAATGAGTTTATTTTTTGTTTAGATTTTATTTTTTAGTACTACTACATGAGTCTTACTCTCCCAGGCCTCACTTAGATTGTGTGTAGTTTTATTAAGTGCTGCTGTAGCATCAAGTTCCAATCACATGTCAGTGCTGCACAGCCACATGTTGTCCTCAGTTATTATCAGGCAAGATTGCCTAAAAGCTGCTTCCAATAGATTTCAGTGGGACATTCTGCAGCTGTGTGTTGTAGTGTGCAACAGAAGTGATAACACACTAAGTTGAGGGATGAAAAGGAATAAAAAGGCAAGCATAAAAATTAGACCATACAAAAAACATGCTGTTAAGCAGTTGTTACAAAAATATGATATTTAGAATTTCTTTAGCAAAATTCAAGTAATGGAAGTGTAAAACATAAAGGTTTGTCAATTTTAACATGCAATTTACATTTTCTAAATTACTGTCCTCCTCATTTTTTCCTTGCCCATACATTTGAAATATGCATGTGCACACACGCACATGAAGAAACAGATGCTCTTCCTGGGTACTGTGAAGAATTGGAAATATGCTCAAAGAAACTGGTAACAATTTTACTTTCAACACATTGTGTATGACATCTCTAAAGTTAGGAACTTCATAGATTAAATTTAGAATATGTGTTCTTTTTTGGATTGTTGTAAAAATAGAAAAATACTGGTTATTATGAACTCACAATATCTCTGACTGACAGCCAGAATCCAGCTGTGCAATGTTTTTGGCTTTTTTTTCCCTTGAAGATCTTGCAGCTGAGGAGTGTGCCCCTAACTTTGTGCAAGCACTTTTACCAGAAAATAAATTTATAAGCTTGGAGACCTCAAATGCCACTGAGCTGAGTGTTTAGAGAAATGCTGTGATGGTATTCAAGGAAAGGGCAATCTAAAAATCTGTTTCTTAGGGCTATTTGTTGTGTAAATAGTCATAGTATGAATAAAACTGATTCCATTTTATCTGGTTGTTGTATTTGGAGAAATATTGAGAAAGAGAACTCTTAAGCATCTGAAGTTGTCTTGCAACTTTTTCTTGCATTTAAAATCCTGCATGGATTTAGTAAATTTTCTAGGTCCAGTTAATAATGATAGCAAACAAGTTATTTCTTTATTCTCAAAGAACTAAAGTACAGATCCTGCAACCATTATTTTTTCTTGTTTAGTAATATGTCTAGGACACCTGAGGAATTCCAAGCAGTTTTACATGTAAAATTTTTCACTGTGTTGGCTTGTAATTGTTTACAAAAGCTCATTATGCTGCATTACTGTTTGAAGTGATTGATCATATTCTGCTAGATGCAGAGGGATGGGAATAGTTATGGGGAAGGATTTTTCTCCAGGAGCAAGACTCTGCTTTGTGCCTGTACTCTAAAATATACTGAAGATAATTCATGTTCCTCTTGGCAGTCATTGAACTTTCAGTTACCCTTTTGGTTTCAGTGTCAGAGGAAGGGTTTGTCTTTTTAATTATGATGATGCCGGTGTTTGCATGAGGCCGGGGAGTTCCCTTTGTCAGTCCTAAACACAGCTAATGTAGCTGGCAGGTTGATATTAATTGATAGATATGTTTGCCTGCTCTATGGTCTGTACTAAGGCACTTGTAAATACTGAGGTTTAAAAACAAAGTTCTGAAAATTCCTGAATTACTGAAGTGAAGGTACCTGCTCATTCAGAGATGTGTCAATTGCAGATAATTGGTTTTAAGGGTTGGAGATACTCAGGAGATAAAGAGCTTTACAAATGCTGAAGGAAAACAAACCCAGTGAATTTGGCAGTGGACAGATCAGAAAGAGGAAAGAAAATAGTTATGCATATAATAATCATTTATCACCTAAAATTAGAATAGCTTCCTGTGAAGTGAATGGTTTTTAAGGCTCATCCTAGAGCATGGAGAAAAGCAATTTCTACCAAGAAAATGAGTGTTAAGCTAGTGAATTAGACTGTATTCTTCAGAGTCTAATACACACACCTCCTTAGTCATCTAATTTTTTCATTGGTATAAATGTCATGGTCAGCTGCTGTAAGCTTTTTTTTTTTTTTTTTTTTTTCCTGGGATTTTTATCATATCCTGTTTTAGAACCAGATTCCTTACCCATCCTGGGACTCCTCCTGCGTTTCCTTACACCAGTCTGTCTTTGTGGTGGCTGCAGCCCAGGGATTTTGCCTCTCTTTGGTGCTTGGTTCTTTGTCATTGTGATAATTTTGGTCATGTTGCTCAATAATGCCAATGTCACATATATTGTGGTACAGACAGAAGATAGAAATGTTCACTTAATAAATGTGCTCTTTAAATATTTGACTTCATGTACCTGTCAATGAAGAGTGTAATGCATTACTAAATTACTGAAAAATAATTAAATGCATGTCAAAAAAAGAGTATTTTTTCCATGAAATCAATTTATTTCTACAAAATACATTTTCTATAAAATAATTTTAATATTTTGAAATATTAATGGCATGGATAGGTGAGATTGGTATGAGCCTGATATGAGACTGAAAGGAGATAGGAAAATGATCCTTATAACACCAGAGTACCTTCAGTTCCTCACTGCCAGGGTTTTTTTTAGCATTAAACAAGAGTTCCTCATTAACATTTACAATATTTGAATTACATCTTGTAAATAATTCAAAACCACAAATTTAGTAATTGCAAATAAAATTTTAATGTTACAATGCAAAGTTTCCCTTATCACTTAATTAGCTAGAATTATCTAATTATTTCTGACTGTTTAAGTCACAAAGTTTTTACCCAACAATATTTATTTATTGACAGATTTCATTTGTCATCATCTGACGACAAAGATAAGTTGTTATATTTTAGGCATTGCATTCAATTAAAAGTACAGCTTTTTAGCTTCTATGTCTTGACAACAATTCTTCTTGAGCATAAAGGACTTTGTATAAATAGGGACTTTTATGCATACTGTAGCAAATACGTAATGGTTAGGTAATACAGTATTTATATGTTGATGTTAAAGAGTCTTTAGAAAGAAGAAAATCTGTGAAGGAAAAGGCTTTTATTTGAGAGTAGTGATTGGAGTCAAGGACCTCTCTCATTTTAGGGTTTTTTAAAATTTTCATTCAATTTTTGTCTCATCACTTGATCTTTCTCTACCTCTCTGTTTTTTTCATCTGTATTGCTTATTTAATATCTCCAAATCTAGTGATACTGAGAGATCTCAGGTTATCAGGAAAGAGAAAGCAAGAACAAGTTACATTGGTGTTTGTGTAATGCCAATTATTTTACATTTCTACCTTATGTGAAGTCATTTTTGTACATCCCTGCCCTGAGTGGGAAGAAACCTTAATGGACACAAATACAGGGTATTTGTGTGCAGATAGAGGTTACTGATGCTTGTTGAAAATTCCTGCCCATAAGCAGGTAAAGACAGCAAGAGGCAACAGTAGACCTAAGGAACCTTGGAAAATGTCATGGATCTGGACTTGGAAAAGCCACTGTTGTTCCTCACTGTAGTTGAAGGAGTACAGGGTGAATTGCTTTTCAAAGTAAGTATTATTTTGCTGCAGGCAGTGTTTTAATGAATTGCACCGGAGGAGAGTATCTAATTTGCTATCATTGCATAGAAATTTAGAGAAACCAGAGAAGGAGAAACATCAATGTCACAAGTCAAACTGGGCAAACTTAATTAAAAATTGCTTTTTCCTTTTAATTCTGTCGTCCTTAATGGATCTCTTTGTTCTATGAATAACAGTAAGTTACTCATTTAGTAGTGCAAAAAACTGAGTATTTTTTGATAATGGCCTCCCTAAAAGCAAACGAAAAGAAAAGCCACCAACCAAAAAAGCAACCTCCCCAAACTCTCTAAAGGCCAGAATCCATTATGTTCTAGTGGACAGTATCAAAGAAAGATGTAGCATTCTATCAGGAATTGTAAAACTTTTGCTATTCTTAATATGACTGTCAGAAACAGAGGAGTTAGAAATTAAAAGTAAAATTACATTACCCTCTTTCTAACAGGTTGTATGTACTGTAAGTCTTACAACCATGAAGTATCTATCAAAGCACTTGTAATGCATTGTGACAGAAAAGTAATGCATTTTTTCCTCTATTCATTTGTTATTTACCAGTACAAAGTCACAATACAGACTATTAGATGTCACCTACATTATATTTACAGGATGAGACAACAGGAAAATAACCTGTATGTCTATTGCTGTAGAGTTGCTATGCTGTAATGTGCAAAAAAAAAAAAAAAGCAGTAATTTTAGAAAAAGAGGATGTTTCCTTTGGGATATTACAGTGCTGTTTAAAAATAGCAGTAATTAACTCTAAAAAACAGGTTAGTAAATCAATCCCATTGTTCCTGGTACAAGGGTCCAGAACCAAGTGTGATTTTCATCTTTTCTTTATACCTTAAGCCTGTTTTGTTTGGTTTTTTTTTGCCTGCTAAACTGCCACAGTCTATTTCTGTGGTATATTTGTTTCCTCCTGGAAACAGCATGGGCTACCAGGCCATATCTTTGCTGTTAATTCCATGGTTTGTAGTGAGGTCTGAGAGCTGCTCAGTGCTGCCTTCCCTCACAGGTGCTGCTCGTGGGGTGGCAGGACTTGTGTCATTCTGAATGCACTGCTGAGATCACCTTCCTCTGCTTCTGACATGGAATTGTGCTTTCAGCTTGGGCACAAAATTGCCAGCTGCTGGCACATAGCAGCAGTATTTAAGATGTCAGTGGTTTGCCAGGCTGCATTGATGGACTTTTGAGTGTAACTGTTTGCAAAACAGATTTCAGCAGGGGACACAGCAGTTTCACAGGACCATTTTTATCATAGGCACCAGTGTTTCATTTAAACTGCTTTATAGTCACAAAATATAGAATCTTTTTTGATTGACAAAGCTGAACTTTAGCACTTAGAATAATGCAAGCTGTATTTCTATGAAGAAATGCAGACTGGTTGAAACAGTAGGAAAAACAGAAATGTGGTTTTAGGGCAGTTTGTATGAACTCAGAGAGAAGCATTCTCAGAAGCCAAGCTGATGAAAATTAGTGTTAGTTCATCAAGAACTGAGTTAATCTTTTAAAGGGAACTGTGAGGTGAATTGGTAGGTGAATCTTTTTATTCAATATGTGGTTTTGATTCCTCAGCTGTAGGCTATTGGTGGAATAACTCTCTCAAACTCCAGAAAATACTGTATATTAGTTGTATTCAGGTGCAAAGTGGTCTTTAATGTGCTTATGTTCAAGAAGACCAAAAAGTTGCCTCACCTGGTAGTATGCATACATAAAATGTGAGACACCTCAAGTTCTGACTAAGGACATCTCAACACCATGGTGGTGTTGGGTAACAGTGAGGGTCCCAAGAGAAGCTCCAAACTCAATCCTTCCCTCCCAGAGAGTTTTCTGGGCCCTAGTGATAGCTTTCCTTTTTGTGTCTCCACCTCTGACTTGATATCAATTGACATTTCTCAATTGCTTACTTATAAGGACAAAACCCCCTGTTTTAACAATAAGTTATTGTCTGCCAAAAGTGCATGTCTGTAGACGAGGCTGGGAGATCTCAGATGAAAACATGCTATTTCTCATTCATATCATGCTAGTCTGTAAATGCTCCAGGGGTACCAATGACCCTGGGAGCTTGCTGCCCTCCAAACTTCTGGGGATGCCTGCAGAAAGCACGGCTTGTTCTCTGGAAGCTTGTGCTTCGCCAATAATCTCTGAGAAGGCAAAAAAAAAAAAGTAGAATTGAAAAGGAATGGAAAGAAGGGCTATGGTTTATGCCAGTTTAGTCTAGAGAAAAAAAAATCCCCAAAATGAGTTGTCTGAAGTAGTTAGTAAAGCTGATGTAATATAACAGCTGTGGGCAGTTTTTCTCCCCACTTCTTAATATAGACAGAATTGATTAGTTGGGTGTCGTGTAGTGCTGCGTGTGTCAAGTAGGTACAAAATGGTTGTTCTCACGAGAAAATTGCATGCAGACTTAGCACATGATAAGCTGTCTTGTGTTAACACAAATTGCCTCGTTCTTGAAATGGAAAGTGACTGGGAGAGCTATAGAGGATGTTTGTATAGTCTGAGCTATGCACATATTCTGTGAACAAAAAAAAAGAATTACAAAATTCCACTATGTGCTGCTTTTGAAAGTGTTTTGCTGAGGAGAATACAGAGAGAAACATTGTGCTGAAATAAAATGGGTATTTTTGTTTGCTTGTTAACTTAAAAAAATGAAATAAAATTGCTATGTGCAATGGTAATGAGATTCATCTGATAAAAATAAGTGGTTTAAGTTAAAAATAAGCCACTTGAGTTAGCATAATGCAAGAAACTTGTTGAAGCAGAACTAAAATGTATTTATCATGCCTTTATAACCCAGGAAACTGCCAAAGGGGCAACTTGAATCTCTTAAAGTCAATTAATCTCTGTCTATGAAAAATATGAAAGATATTAAATCAGGAAAAATGTTAGCTGTAGGTGCCTGTGAAAGCCAAATTTATTAAAAAGCATACCCTCAGCCATAACTGTAACACTTCTGCCATGATGCTGTAATTAATGGCCAATGAAAGAAAGTTTTACAGCTAATGTATGTACTCAGATACATGGTACATTTATTACTTTCACCAATTGTGTTTTACCTTTTTCTTTTTTTTTGCATTCAGTATTCCCATTTGTTTGTTCATGCAGAGTAAGTTAATACTTTTTTAAAGACCTTAAAGACATGCTTTTCAGCTGAAAGGGCAGTTTAAAGTACATTGTGTTCAGAACAAAACGGTGTTTTATGTACTATGTCAGCAGCTAAATTGAGAATTTGATGCTTTTTTCCTTTTTGTGCCATTAATTGTTTTTAGGTATTTCTGAGAAGTGCGAGTGCCTCACCAGGGACAGTTCTCCCATTTGAGTGAAGTTTAAATACTGTATTAAGCTTTCCTACTGTACAGGGTTATGTGAACTTACAAAAATATTTAGGAATGTAAGACCAGAAGGGGTTGCAGCCAGCCTGAACTTCCAGGGAGAAAAAGAAAATTTGTCCAGCTTTCCCTCTCATCATATACACCACAAACGAGCCAGTCCATTAACAGCTTTCCAGCTCTCCGTTAAGAGCACTGGAACTTCAGTTCAATATAATGGCTCTGTGGCTTATAATGTGTCACAAAGGAAGAAATTGTACTGAGACACAGGTTGGGTTTTGCTTTTTCTTTTGCGTGTCTTTGCCACTGTAACCAATAAATCCTCATCAGCCATTCTTACAGTTCCCTCAGCCATGACTGTGCCAGCGAGGGACACCAACACAGGCACTGACTTTTCAGTACTGGACTAGAGCAGGTTACCAGCATAAACTATCCAATACACCCTCATTTAGCCTTTTTTAGCAAAACAGGAGGAGCAGGAGAAACTCCTGAAACCATGTTCTACATCAAGCAATAAATAAATAAATAAATGTTGCTGGTCCTGGAAGATGCCTGGGGAGGATTCAGCTCTGGATATGCAAAAAATCATGTCACAATCTGCAGTTTCTAACTCTAGTAAGTTATATTCATGCATAAACAATATAAAACGGAACAAATATTTTAAGGCTGCTCCAAATATTTATTTCTACTTTTTCTTATCTATGATCTAAATGTGCTCATAGCCTATTTTTATCCATATGATTTTATAGTATTGTTATCCTTTAACTTATACTAATCCTTTTCTCTTTGTAGGGTTCACCATTTATAAACAGCGATGTAATATTCACTTTCCTCATCTAAGCAAGCCAAAAATATGATAATCTCTTAGTGACATCATGAAAAGAACCATGAATTGTACACATCTTTAACAAAAAATTATGGGCACAATGCCTGAAGTATCTAAAAGTAAGATTATTATCTGCAAAGATTTATTTTATATGCAATGGCAATGTTTTCTCTTTATAGTCTAAAAAATTGATTTTAATCCAGTTAATTGAATACTCAGATAAGTAAAATTTCAGCTTAGTTTAGCATTCAGAGATGATGTTCATGTTGTAAAACTGATACAGTTGAATATAGAAAAGACGCCTCTGCACCCCTTTACATGCAGTAAATAAATATCCTTGGGAAATTCACTGTGACTTTAGGGCTTAGGAGGTCTGTACAAAGCTGCTTTCTCTGCTCTTGCATAACGAGCCAGCGCTGACCAAATGGTTACTTAAAGAAGCCCAGTGAAAATTTAAAGCTTCCTGCTGAGGACATCAAATCGATTCCTATTTTCCATCCTGTTTTTATTTTTGTTGTCCCTGTTTTCAGGTTGAGTGCTGGATGGGTGGTGGTGTTCCTTTTCTTTTTGCTCTCTTGAGAACTGAGAATTCAGTAAATTGAACTTTTTTTTTTCTAAGCTCAGTCATCTGCACAGAGGGTAAAATACAGACATTTTGTTACAGGTCTTCTCTCCTGATGTCCTTGCATTCAGGTGTTTGCGGAGCAGTCTGTGATGATTACTTTGTATTTTATTTGTGTAAGTCAAATTAAATGTCTTTCACTTGGAACAGAAATGAGGCATTTCACTCATTTTTCCCCATTGACTATGTTATTGTACAACAGCTGCTCCCTGGTTTCATAGAGCTATCTGCTCATGTATTCAGACTCTCTATTACTGTAAGATGAGAAAATTCATCTTAGCTAATAGCTCTGACATAACTTCTCCTTCATTCATTGATTTCCTACCTTTCTACTTGCTTTGCTCAAATCTTTGATAAGCAGTGACAATGAAAGGAAAAACATAGAACAAAAGAGTGTGAGCAAGTATGAGTAGTGTGTGAGGGTGTGGGGGAGTGCGAGTAGTGTGCGCGAGTGTGCATGCTGTGCAGGAGTGCGCATGGGTGCCCAGGTGTGCACGTGTGTGCAAGAGTGTGAGTAGGGTGTGCAAGAGTGTGCATGGGTGTGCCCAGGTGTGCAAGAGTGTTCCCAAGTGTGCCCAGGTGTGCCCAAGTTCAATTTTAACAGGGAGTCCCTAGATTCTGATCTATGTCTATATGCACTGTGTTCCTGTAGTGAGTGAACAGATCTGTGACTTTCTTAGCAGAACTAACTCATGGTGTGTGTTCTGAGTGCACATTAGGAAGAAAAAAATAGACTGTGGAAAAATGTATTAGGCATTAAATGGGTCAATAATATATAATGTGCATTTCTGTTAATTGATGTAGCCAATGTACAGTGTAATAGCTGCAAAGGAGGTGTTGTGGTGTGCATGTGGTGCATGCTGTGAAGACATATTAAAACAATACACAATAGTAATTTAAATTCTAATAAGTCCTTTAACATACAGCAGTATTGGATCCAAGAGTATCTCTATGATTTCCCTGTCTTAAAGGGACAAGCTGTATGGTTTCATTTCTACAATATTAATAGAAAAGAAATTATAAGCCCAGCTACTTCTAGAGTATGGACTAAATGATGTGTATACATCATGTTTTGGTGTCGTGTAACCCCAGTTTATTTTAGGTTAAAGAAGATTGAATAATATTTGTGCTTTTAGTAGGAGCGTCTACATAGCAGATCCTCATAGTACAGTGCTTATAACTACTTTAAAGGGTCTTTGCTGATTAAAAAGCAGCTGTGCATGATTCTTTTAAACAACTCTATACTTACGTGCCTGTGTAATCGAATGACTTTTGGTCCATTTCCCCCACAAATCTGTAAAAGCTTTTTCATATGACAATTCTTCAATAAAAGAATGAGGGTTTACTGCTCACAAAGGTGAGCTAAGCCAAGTTTCATTTCTTCAGCCCACCTAATGTCTCTCAGCAGCACTTGTGGCTCTGCTATGTCTCCATGTTCTTACAGAGGTGCTGTTCCCCAATATTCATCTCTTTTTCAAAGGAACAGCCAATGTCTCTGGAGAAAATACAGCATTCCACTGAGCAGCTATGTTAGCAGGCATTTTAGGGAAAAAGAAGTAGGTGCGGGCTGGGAAATGAAACTCAGCCTGATGCCTACAAAGAATGTAGAGGCATAATTTATGAAGGCTGTGTGCTGGACACATGGAGCTGAGCACACGCCAGCAGCGAGCGTGAACCCTCGGGGCTCTGGGCTCAGGCCAACTTACACAAAAGCTGGTACAGGTATGGCATTGTTGCTGCTCTGCTACAGCTCATGGACCTTGGGCTGTGCCTGGCTTTCTTTTGCTAAATGAACCTGGGGAATTAATATCTTTAAATACTTGGTGTGTCATAGTGAGGTTGAGGTTCAGTTGGCTAAAACCCTAGCATTTTTAATGAACTATAGAGCATTAGCTGTGTGATTTCTATTTATTTATTTAAATGCTTGCATGTTTTAGAGTTTTTGCATATGTTGCTGTAGTGTGCTGTTTAAGCCACTGGTGGTACATACACTATGAAGACCCATTGATTGCCCCATTTTCTTGGTGTGTTAGTTGCATCTAAAAGCAGATGTGGATACTGTTTTCATTAACTGGGTTTAAAGAAAACTTACTATTTACAAAATTGCTGGGAAGGATAAACAACATTTACACTATTTTGTGATCCTCAGTCAGATTTCCATGAACTGCACATTTTCTGAATCCAAAGCTTTTCTAATGACCTATTAAGTAATTGTGTAGTTCAACATTTAAAAGATGATATATGAAAAACAAACACTAATGAAGTGTAGTGAGCCAGCAAAAAGCAGATGGGATCATGCACAGTATTACTGGTCTTGCAGAATGACTGAATGAACCTTTTATACTAGTTACAAATTTTACTGTCAAACTTTAGTACTGGGCTAATGTTATAAAAGTAAACTGTGAGAGCAGCTGCTGCTCACTTTCCTACTTCAATCAGGCTGGAGTGAAACTAGAAATGGTATTTCTCTTGTTTCAATATTGAGATAATAGTAGATTTCTACTTAGAGCTACACCAGTGCACTGTTTACATCGGTTGCTAGGATAAATTAACATAAAAATTAACTGATAGATCAGAACAATACTGGCAGTTTGGCAGCGTTGGTTCTACATGCAATTACCTTTCATTTCCCATTGAATTTTCTGGCTCCTGTGTGAGACAGAGACTATGGGTTCAAAGAAATTAAAAGAGAGAGCGCATGTGCAAGTATGTATAATATCAGTGCCAATATGCCAGCAGTGAGCCTGAAGGAAAGCAGCCTCACTGCTCCACCACTCACCCAGAAAGTTAGCAGAACAGTCAATCAGCCAATTACCCAGCAAGCTATCTGCATCCTCCAGTGCTAAAAGGCAAAGCAATTTGGTTTTTTTCTTTACTGACCTTTCTCTTTTGCATGTCAGCTATTTTGTGCATTTTTTGTATGTTAAATTTGGGATTGTGTAAACTTTCTTTTTCTGGCTTATTTGCGTGTATCTTCCTAAACATATATTTATTTCATTTTATTATATTGCTGAGAACAAAGAATTTCTAGGTGTTAGTACTGTTATACTGAAGTGTACCCGTAAGTACTTTAAAGAAGACTTTATGCAATTACATTGAATGTGATTGCCTTGCTTCTTGGTTTTTCATTCTAACCACATCACAGAAAGGACTTCAGGGAACAGTGTAAGAAAAGAGTGATAGAAACAAAATATGAGGCACTGCTGCAGGTCTTTTTCCTCTGTCCCCTCTTTGCTCTCTGCTCTCAGAGACAAAGGAAAGGAAAGGATTTGAGCTTTCCATGCCTTGCACAGGAAGGTTACAGTTCTGCCAAGGAAAATATCCCTATACATTCACCACCCCCTGGTGATTTGGGCTGCCTGTTTCCAGGGTGTTTGCAGGTAACATTTAATTAGTGATTGTCGTAGTGAAATTGATTAACTGTTGCCAGACCCAAAGAATTATAATTTTTTTTAATCCTAAAGAAACTTCTCTGGAGTCCAGTCTAGTCTTGGTATAGCATGATTTTCATCAGCAAAAAGTACATCAGGAATCATTTGATCTGCATGATTTTTGCTTGGAATAATGCTCAGCAGTTCAGTTTCTACACATCTCCCATACTTTTGGATTACTTTTTTTTTCTTTTTTTTAGATAATTTGTACCATTATAAATCTGAGTACCCATTCTTGGTTTTCTTGGTTGAAAGATGAGTACAGGTTGTAAATTTTTTTTTGAGGAAAAATTATCTAATTTGCTGCACCACAGAACTCTTTCAAAACATGTTTTATGCCCTATTTTTATGGCTGTTTGATAGAATTGTATATTTTATTTTCCTAGGATGGAACAGATATTGTCATTAAAATAGTAGTGTTGCCACTTCAGGCAAATGTAGCATCATAAAGATTATTTGTACAAAAATTTTCTTTAAAATCTTCTAAAATGTGGACTTATTTCTCCAATGAAACACTTAAAAGGTTGAAAGTTTAATTTTGTGGGGTTTTTTTTTTCTTGCCATAAGCAGAAATCTCTTCTTAGAGCTTAGTACAGATTTGTTCTAATTCTGTGTTTTTAATCTTTGGTGTGAACAGTTTCATCAGATCATTTGGTTATTGCGTGATTCATTTTAGGTTAAGCCAGGGGTTAACTTCTTACAGAGGTTCGTTAAAAAGCAGATGGGTTCTTTCTGAGGACAAATGTGCTTTGGCCAAGATTTTAAAGAAATGCAAAGTTGGGATTTGCATCCATTCCCCTCTCCTCCCTGAACACTTACGTTAAGATTTGAAATATTCAGACTTGAAATCTGGCAGAAATTTGTCCCTATTTCAGATGGGGTCTTGGACAGTTCAGTAATCTGTTTCCATCTGGCTGAGATGCAAGTTTTCAAACAAAGTGCTCTTGGTACATTATTTGTGTGTGTATGATGTATAAACTGTGAAAATTCCCAGTAAAAGTCTTTATTGCAGTACCTTGCTGGATTCATGTGGATAAAGAAAGTGAGAGAAAGGAGTTCAAAGATATTTACAGGGCTCAGGACCATAATTAACATAGCCCAAGTGAATGAAATAATGGATGGAAGAATTCTAACTGCATTCATTGGGGACTGAGTACGAGAATTCTGATTACCAGGTCTGTGTTCATGATGATGGAGTTACAAATCAGTGGCTTAGTATGCCTAAAAGTGAGTATCTAAAAGCTGTACAGTGAACTAAATATAAAACAATAAAAAAGTTTCACCTGAAATGCTAATATCTTAGTGTCACTTTAAAAAGGGTAATTTTGCAAAAGTATAAAAACTTTGAATGTAGCCAATCAGGCCTAAAGTAATTATTCTTAAGATTTATAAAAATGAGGACAGAAAGGTAAAAAACAGAAACATAAAATAATGTTGTGTGTCAGATTTTGGTCTTATGGAATGACAAAAGTTTCTGTTTCAGTTCTGAATGACCTATTAGAACTTAGCAATACAAGCATTAATTGCTAAAATAATTATTTTACTACGAGGAAGTCGGATTAGGTGATCTTAGCAGAATGAATTGAAAAATACTATGCATTAGCTGAGAGAAAAAAAAAGATAATTGGACTGTAGAGTTATCTGCCTTTTCATACTTATTTTACTTGTTAAAAGATTGTTAAGAAATAATGCTTTAAGCGTTACCATGGCTGTAGGTTATTGAATGTTACCATTAAGAATCCAGACATTTTCCTTATGGTGGTGTATCAAATACCTGATACGGACAAATATCAAATATGCTCCCTTCTTTTTCTCAGAAATCCAGGTGTCATAATGGCATTGCTCTTACTGTTTCCAGAATGCTTCAGTATATCTGTCAACTCGATGGTCTTTGTACATGTTAGATGTGGGCATGAGCGTGTCAATAAATTTTGTATAATCCTGTGGAATGGTTAATAATAGAATAGATTATGAAGCAAAGTAAGCTTATATTGAGTCAGAGTTTGAGGTGCATTATTGAACAAACTTTAATTGGTCCAATTTGCATTTTGCCTGTCTTCCCTGTTGCTGCTAAGTTGCATGCTTTTGAGACTGATATTTATTGTGTATGGTCAATCTCAGTGTAGCTGTAAGATACTGTAAGTGTGAAAATTTGTAGGCAGATTCATAGTATCCATTATTAATCTCTAACTGAGCCTGACATGACACAGGCTCATTTGGTAAAAAAATGTTTTATCTTCCTGAGGCCAATAGTGAGGTAATTATCTAAGGATATAGAGAACTTTCTTGACAAACAGTTCTGAGGAATGAAAGTCAAACAGAGAACACGAAATGTTTTACTAATAAAGGGACATTAACTTTGGATTTATTATAATAATCTTGACAGAGTTAGAAATGAATGTCTAGGAAGACTGCCTATTTTATCAGGGTTTGCAGAGCAATACCTTCTGAGCTTCTCAGCTGCACTGAAGTGTCACAGCACTGAGCCAAGCAGCACATTAACCAACGTGAGGGAACTGTGTGTGCTCAGCTGAACTGGAGAGGAAGGTGATCTTTGTAGATGGTAATAATAACACAGCTCTCTGGCTAGGGTCCCTGCTTCTAAAAAAGATTATTGGAAATGGTAAAAAAGAAGATGAATGTAGGAGAAGGAAAAATGGAGTATGAAATTAAATAAAAATCCAGGTGGAGAAAGCAGGATTGGAAAATTTCTGTTGGTACCGCAGTGGACATGAGTTGGGAAGATGCAAATCCATCAGCTGTGTGGAGTTGTACAGATATGACCAAATGCTGGGATGGTGGTGCTTCCACAGAGAAGGTGGAGAGTACCAAAGAGGTGCTGAAAAAGGAAGAAAATTCATTGTTCTGACCTGCTTAAACCATCAGGCATGTGATGTTACTTGCAGGGCTGGCTAGGCCTGGCTGAGGACACTGGTGGACACCTGTGTTTATGTGTTTGTTTTATGTTCCTTATCCCTGGAATGGCTGGTGGATCCTGCAGAGGGAGTAATGTGCTCCTCACAGTGAAGAGGAAAAAGGAATAATTCACATTGCTTAAAAATAACATTCTTCAGCTACACATTGCAGGGCACCTTAGGGGGGCAACTGGCAATGAGTGAATGGTCTGGGCCGTATTGAAAAAAATTATTTAGGAGTGTCTTGGGGGCAAAAAAGTCAAACTAAAACCTGTAATTCCTCTGCAGGATAAAGCTTACACAATTTGCTGCTTCATTGCAAAACATTTCTTTTGCACAACTATGCCAGAGGTGTGTCTTTCATACTAATACATGTAGCTCAGTCCTCCCTCAGTCTTTCCCTTCCCTAATTATTTTCTCAATTTTTCTGCCTTATTATCATTTGTAGCTAAGGAGCCATTCAAGGTGCTCCTTATAGACATCTTGCTAATTGTTAAAAAGGGACATGATTTCATCCCTTTTGGGGCCAGAAAATGCAGGAATGCAGAAGTAGGAAAAGGGCAGTGGTTGTGAATATGAATTACAACAGAAATATTGATTTGGTTTTCATTTGTTCAGATCTTTCTTAGAATGATAGGCTTTTGCAGCAACTGTGCTTTGGTGTTTAAAAAGGAGGTTTCTATCTCCCCTGAAAAGAAAGTCAGTTTAAAGAAATAAAGTATCGTGGTTTTTTTGTTGTTCTGGTTTTTTTTTAGTCGTTTTGTTTTGTTTTTTGATTTTTTTTGTTTCCTTTTTAAGAGTTCTGGCTATTGAACTGTAACACCGGCCACATGTGCATTAAAACTATAAAGTTCTTATGAATCTTTAATGAGTAAATGTTCATGTGCGTACAAAGTAGGTGGTTTTAACAGAGGCACCTCAGTCACTTTTAATTTTGTTCCCTCACCATCCCCCATATACCTCAAGGGCTCCGTTCTGCATTCCTTACACATTTTGCTTGCTCCGGAAAGACTCACATTCACGTTAATTGGAAGACCATCACCCCCTTCCTCCCCTCAAAACCCACATAACAAAACCAAAATTCCATTGCAAAATCATTTTGATCTCAGAAAAGAGGATGCTTTTTTTTCCCTCGATTATTTTCAGAAGTTTTTATTATGGGCTGGGGAACAGAGTTATTGTAACTGCAAAGAGGGAAACCTTTTGGAAGTGCTCGTGTTGTGGTGGATCTGGGCAGCAATGTTGTTATGTTCCATTAGAGTTTCTGCTGTAATTGCGGCAGGGGAAGTGAGGACGGTCTCAGAGCAGGCAAGAGGAGCTTGGATCCTTGGTGAGAAGTTGGGTCTCATCCTCGGAACTCAGTGCCATGGCAGACAAGGATCTTTGACTCTGTGTGAGACCCCATGTAGCAGCCACCGAGTTTTGATGCGCTATTGGAAATAATAAAGGTCAATGTCATTAAAAATGGTGTATGAGTAAAATGCTTATCTTGCAAGAGAATCTCAAAACCTACTAAATATGGCTTAGTTTAGTAAAATATTGATAAATGGTTTATCCTTGCTTTCAGAAGTATGGGGTGACATCAGTCAACAGCCATAGGACTGTATAAAGTCCCATCCTTTCTATTAATTTGCTTTCTCAGGAAGGTTGTCCTTGCTTCCTTGTCTACATTTTGAGAAGTTATTCACCTTAAATTATGTTTCTGCTTTTAAGAAAAGGAAACTGAATAGAGGAATTAATGTTTTGAAATGGAACAAGAAACATGTTTTATTTTGTGGGGTTTTTTTCTCCTAAGGCTTCACAGCAATAAACCTAGTAGCGTTTGTGAAGATGGCGATAAAGTACAATGGAATGTAAAGAAAAAAACACTTAAGCTTTCTTTTAACACCAGAGAGGACAAGAAATAGTTGTTTCACAAGTACTTGTTTGTCAAAGTACCCCTGTGAATTATTCCCAGTGTCTCGAAATGAGTCTTGACAATGGAATTACTCCTCTATCACTATTTTTAAAATCAGATTCAGGAGTTTGAGGTCAGCTGTATGTATGCAGTTTCAAACTTCAGTGTTTTAGGAGGAAATACAACACTAGGAGCAATACAGCTTATGAGCACACTGATCTCATAGAGGTCTCCCATTTCTGGTACAGCAGATTGAATGGTAATGGGGGGAAGCAGGTCAGTTTTGTCATTGTGACTATGGGATGAGGAGATCTGCAGCCTGACCCTGTCTGCAGGGACCCACCCCAGCAGTCAGAACACCAGGGGTGGGCTGCTTGTGCCTGTGGGAGGTAATGGGGCACCTTGGCGTTAAAAGGGTGGGCATTGGCAAAGTAATAACCTTTGTTCCTTCATATATATGCTTGCCTCTGATCATATTATATTTTCTTTGATATCCTTCAAATGCATCATTGGGTAGCACTTAGAATCCAGGACACAGAGAGGCTGGATGTGAGACAGGACTGTGTGTCTTTGGGGAATTATGATTAGGTGGCAACCCAAAAATGCTTTCAGTAAACTACCCTGAGTTTCTACTGATCTTCCAGAGATTATTTCTGTTCTTGCAGCAGTCTGAAAGCCAGGAAATACAATGACATGAAGCTTCATTTTCCCCCAAGGTGCCATTTAGCTGCATCTTTGGACCATCTTTTCCCCAAGTCTTGTCATGTACAATTCCACAGTGTGGAGAGATGAGAGAATTTAATTTGCTTATAAGTTTATTTTGATGAATTTTATGTAAAACTGGAATTCATAAGGCCTGGATTGACTATGACTTAAAGAAATCAGTACAATCAGTACTTTGCATGAAGTTCCAAGATTTAAAAAAGGGTAAACGTGGAGCTTATCATGTCACAATACTGGCCATGGACAAACAACATGACACCACAAAGTAATGTAATGTGCCAGCTGGAAGTGCTAGCAGATAACTTAATTCAGTCATCAAATTGTAACTGAGGCTAATCGTGGAAAAACTACCAGGCCGTGCAGCTGCTGCTGTCTGTGGAAATTTGTCGTATGTCAGTAGGTTGCCTTTTAACTATTTTGAAATGCCAGAGTTTGGCATATCACGAACTCTCTCAACTGCGTGCTGTGCCAGTTTGTATGCAGTGTTTTACAATCTGTTGAAATATAACTCAGAATTCAGGAAAGACTTAATAGTCCACGTAGTCCTCCACAAAGGTCTGAGAACTTTTTTTTTACAAAACTTCTTCGTTTTCTTTTGCTAGTGCGTACTTGGCCACCCAGAAGATAAAGTCCATCCCGTATAAGTAATAAAAGTAGCTTCACTTACAGTTTTAAGGGTTTTTGAGGGAAATATTTATTTTTGTTGCTATGCTAGACAGAAGGTTTTTGCTCAGACAGTGTCCTGTTTTTCTCATATCATCAAATGTTTAATGTACGGAGCTGTTTGCAATAGGAATTGTGAATAGGAACCTTGTGAATAGGAACGTTGTGAAATCCTTTATTATAGCATGGTAAGGTTGTAATTCTAAATATTTTCAGCTTAGTGGGTGGCTTTTTATATCCAATTTGGGTTTTCTGTTACTTATGAGCCACCGAGCTATGTTGGTATCAACTGGCACGATACTGAAAACTTTTGCATTGCCTTGGCAAAAAGGCATTTGAACAGTTAACTTGCCAAGATAGTTTCTTATCTCTATATATGCTCTATTCCAGTGCATTTTTATAAGGTGAAAATTTACAAAAAGACCCTGCCTTAAGAAATAATTCGCTTCGGATTTTTTTTTCTTTTAAAGTGTCATGATGGTGCTCTGAATTCAAGGCAACAAAATCAGGAATTTGTGAACCACTGTAACAGGAAGTTACGTTTTCCCATTCAAGCAGCTGTTTAACTGTTCAAAACATTGCAGTCAAACACGTATTTAAAAGTTAATTTTATAAGTTTTGATTATATGAGCACTAAAACCTCCTGGCTACAGCTTTCAAGTACACATCTAGTAAAGTAATATAAAATTATTAATATCATTCCTTGTATACATGATAGAGAATGTAATTTATAAAATGCAATATGTTAATATTGTCTAACAATGCCTCTAAATGCTTGTGAGGCCATGGTTTTATAGATAAAATACACCAGCCCACCATTTCCCTTTCGCCTACCATTTCCCTTTCCCTGGTTTCCCGACAGAAGCAAGATTTCCACTGACAAAGACTGCTGTTCATTATTAAACTTGCAAATACAATTCCCAGAAATACATATGCTTAAAATGTTATCATTGGGCTAATTTTTTTTTTTTGTTTAGCATTTTCTCACAAGGAAATTCACCAATCATAATGCAATAAAAAATCTCTTTATTTGCACTCATGGGTTAATTTATAGCAGACATTAGGAGAGATGTTCACTTACAAGCAAAACCAACCTCCAGCAAAATATTCTGAATGACGGAAGCAGCTGTCTGCTGCTCAGGCAGGAATGCATTGTTCAAGTGAGGAATTTTAAATTAGCCCTAGCCAGCTATATGTAGAGACCCACAAAAAATGTAATTGGAGAAGGATATGGGAAGAGAGGGTGTGGCAAAGTTTGTACCACCTTTGTGCTCCCAGCCACCCTCTTTTATCCCTCACTGCATGCACCTTCTAATTTTAGTCCCAGGGGAGAAAAAGTCAAAGGTTTTGCAGCTTGAAAATGAGGAAAACCTGCTGGTATTACTTCACATGGTAGTGAAATTACCACTTTGGATAGATTTTTCACTGCACAATCTTATGTTGTTTTACTGGTCAAATTTAATTTGGAAATAATGGAAAAGATCTGTCCTACATTAGGAGAGGGAAAGAAGGGAAAGTCTCTTCAAAGAACCTCAGACCTGAACAAGTGTGTGCCTGTTTTCCTGTAGTCGCCAGTGGGGTGATGAATGTAATGCAGATTCAGTTTTAGTTAAAGTTGCTGAAAGATTCTTCTGCTCCAGCCATACTCAAACCACAGGAAAGCATTATTTACTGAAGCAGTGTATATCATCTGTTCTTTTGCTGACTCTGTTTTGTTGCAGCCAACTCTCCTGGCATCATGTATTCCAAATCAGATTTATAGTTGCCATGTTAACAATTAAAAGTTAGTCCTTTACTCTTTACTTCTCTTCTGCTCAATCTTTAAAGAAAATTAAACTTCTGGCATTAATAAGGGCTGCTGTAATGCCAGCTTTACTCTAACTATTTTATTTTGCATTGCTGCTAAATATAGGTATTCCTTATTAATTCCCTTGGGGAATGTTCCTCTGATGATGCACTAAGGAACATTGTGGTATTCACATTAATTTTCATTGGTATTAATGATGTCAATCTCAAAGAATACTTCCCACATATAATTGGAAAGTTTATTGAGATAGTCCTGGTTATGTAAGTTAATATATCATTAACAGTATTTTATATGGGAAAACAAATTGAATTTTATGCTCATTTCCTCAATTTATGAAATCTGTCATGTTACCTTGCAACTGGAGGGGGAACCTCCCACCTCCTATTCCTTAAAGAAATAACTCTTCAGTACCAGTGTACTTCCATCCCTTGGAGAAAGTTATATCTTAAAAAAACAAAATAATTTTAGGGGAAAGGATTTGAGTTTTTCAAAAGCCTACATAGGTAAAAAAGGCACCAAGTATTGCTTTAAGGTAGGTTCTCCACTTCTGTAAGGAAATAGTGTAACAATCACCCTGTTCACAGGGCTGGTGTCTTATCTATAATGGAAATTCCTACTTTTAACATAAAAGGTATATTCTGCTTTCTGCATTTCCGGAAAATACTACTTCAAATGTATACTATGCATGTTTAAGTAAATGAGAAAATAGTTGTTCTTGTCTTTCAGCCTTTTCCATTTTAAATATTTTAAATATGATACTTATGTCAATTGAACTCCTTTTTCCTTCTTTGGGACTCCTGTAGAATTTATTAATCCCTGAAAATGCTCCTCCCTTCAAATATGGGCAGCTTTTGTTTATCTGTGCGTAGATAATCTGAGTTGCAGATTCTTTGTGCAATACACAGTACTTTGATCAGAGCAGTGTACCTGTGTATGACTTTGACAGCTGTGAATTCAGAAGCAGAACAAGAAGAGTTTTGTTTGGCACAAGGCTGGAGTTCAAAATGTGTGCTGGACCTGTGCTTGATGTGAGAGCACTCAGAAATGTGAGATAATAAATGTTTAGGTGAGTGACAACAAAGTAAATGTGCCCAGGGATGAGTACAATACTGCCCATAGGCTCCTCTGAAAACCATCCTGGGAAGGATGTTACAAGGACAATCCAATCCAACTTGATGGAAGTGGATTTCTTTGTATGAGCTACACATTATCTCACTTATTAACCAAAATGTCCTATCACATAGGCTCTGCTGTCCCCTTTGCCCTGGATTATAGACTGTACTGGATTTGATGAGCCATGGAGGTCACATGGATATTTACAGGAGAGGGGATGGGATGTGGCAGCCTATTCAAACTCTTCCTTTCTTAGAGATGATTTTGCTTGATAACAAGTCTTTCCATTCTAGTGAATGTTTGCCCAGGAAATCTTCCCGTGAGACCAAGCTGAAGTTTACTTTTAAAATATATCACATATTCTGTTTTTCATATGGACAGGAATTCTGATGTTTTCCAAAAATGTATGAAAACTTTTGTATATTTTACAGCCCATGAATTGATAGACATTTTAGGATTGTAAGTATAAAAAAATACAGGAGTATTCTGTACTTCTTGAAGTGTTTCAGCTGACGAAGGTAATGTCACAGTTAGTCTAGAATACTCATGATGGTTTCAATATTTTTTTTCTCAGTTGACCCAAATGGAAGACAAGCAAGTAGGTTACTAGTTAAGGTACAGGGTTGTTTTCTCCATGGTGTGCATGCGCCGTAGTAAAGCAGTGGAGTTGCATATTTAAGTAGTCCCTTAAAAAAGTGTGTTGAAACATGCTCCTGAGAACAGTTAACAAGATTGCTTTAAAAAAAGGAATTCCATTCATATAAAATTAGTATTTTAAAACACTAAAAGTAGAGGAAGACCATGTAATGGTCAGATTATATGGTCTGCTTTATGGTCGTTATTGCTTTTAGAAGTTAAAACTATGTCAACATAAAAAATAAAGATGTGATTTGTGGCTTTTCTCCCCCCAGTATGTAAAATTCAGCTGGTATTTTGTTTCATGCAAGTTGATATATAGTAAAGTTGTATTGTATTTAGTGTAGCTTTATCCATTTTTGTGTCAAATACCATTGCCACAGATGCCGTAACTGGGGGTTGGGCAGCTGCATGGAAAACTTCAGAAGTGACCAAAGACTCAGTGAGCACTTTGGAAAAGATGCACTACTAGGGCAACATTGCATGGCTCTGTAATTTTTTTTCTGGTAGGAAAAAATAAATATCCGTGCACTGGATGGCAAGTGCTTTATTTTTGGTCTGTGTCTGTGCAGTAGATCCAATGGGCCAGGTTTCTGCACACAGACTGATCTCTGTGCAAGCCAAGCACGGCTGGGCTCAGCGTGTCCCTGCAGTGTCAGCTCCCTCAGGTGCACCCGCAGCTGTCAGAACACTTGTGACAAAATAATGTTCTAGACAATGACATGGTCAGGCTAAAATAATTGATGTGCTTCTTCTCTGTCTTCTGTTTCTCTCATCTTTATGAAAATTTCAACATCTGTTTGTATTCCCTGACTAGCCAGGAAAAAAAATTATAGAAGTAGACCTTAAATACAATGCTCAGTGTGGCAATACATCTCATCTATGTGCATTGAGGACAGCTATCATTGAACCTAAAACAGAACTATAAATTTATTCTGGAGCTAAACTCCTCTAAGAGATTGAAACATTTTATTTTTTTGCCATTCACTAGCTCTAATCTTATTGAGGTGTTGTAGATGCCAGGTTTTCCATTGTGTCAGGAAACTGTGTATGTATGGGTTGTTAAAGTAAAGAAGAAAAACTGTGGGAAATAATTCTTGATAGTATGTAATATGGAAAGTATTACAAAAGTGCTATTAGACTGATTTGTGCTTCCTGACCTTTATACAACTTTGTATCCCATTTCCTGGTAGTGACAAATATGAATTCATTATGCTCTATGGCAATACAAAATATTTCAGGCTTTTGAATTTTAATCTTTTGACTGTGGTTCAGACTTATTGCATCTCACTGATTTAACTCATTTAAAGTTGACAACCTGATGCTAGCTGGGTAATGTTTATTTACCTTCTCCTCTTAAACCTCTACTTAGGAAACTCTTCCTTCACTTCCAGTCCACTTTTCTTTTGGGAAATTTGGATTAAACTCCTTCCACTTTAGATAATCATTTTATGCCTGCACATTTTCAGACAAACTGAAGGGCAGCTGCTAGTTTCCCTATATGGATTCAGCCTGTCTAGTGAAGTTATGTTTTCTGTATCTTGACTTTAATAACCTTCAGCACATTGGTTTTCAGATAATATGATAATATGTGTGGTTCGTGCAACATGCTTTGTGTTTCTTCCTTTTTAAAAACTTGACTAAACAGTAGTTTCCCTACCACTGTGATTTTCATCTGTACTATATATTTTAGATTTAAAATTTGCCTTTGGTTTTTCAAATATGTTTAATTTTTTATTTTAGAAATGTTTTCCTCCTGTCATTACAGCAGAGATATAAAAGTCCAAGACCAAGGGCAGTGTTTGTTTTTTTGCACTGAATGCCGCAGGTGTCATGGCTTGTCTAAGTCATGTTCAGCCATATCTGAATGGGAGTTAATGGAGAAACCTTTACCAGTCTTTTATTTTGGTTAATAATAGTTCTAGTACAGTCCTGGATGTTTCAACACTGTGCATAGTGGCTGTTAAGAATACCAGTGAAATATTAAATTTCTACTATGTAAAATGATAGTTTTCAATGAGAAAATGGCGTACAAAAATCAGTCTACTATGTAAATTTACACTAATATAGAAAATTCTTAAGTCCACAAACAAGCTGAGAAACACCATGGAGTTAGGAAATAGCACTAACATCTGTAAATATCTGTGAATAAGGTGATATATCTGTGTCACAATATCTGTGACAACAGCAGACATTGCATTAGATGTGCTGTATATCCGCTCTACTGCCTATTAGGTTTTGCATTTAACTTTGTACTGATCTAAATGTATTTATAAAAATTACTTCACATAAGTGCTGTATAAATTATTAATTATTATTTATTAATTTCATTAATAAAGTAATATTTTGATACATGTTATTGGATCACGTTGAGAAAGAAAGAAAGAGAAGCCAAACAAACTCTGTTGCCTGTGACTAATAGTACTGCCTAAAGGTAGCAATTAATTTGAAACCCAGCTAATGTGATTAAGGCATGAAAATACTTTCAAATTATCTGTTCTGCTAAGTAATAAGCATGGCCTGATTAAATAAAAAGAAGTGAGAACATCTGTAAAAATTTCAGAGGTCTGCAGGGTGTAACCTTCTCTATTATGTGAGCTTACAAAAATGCCTGAAACCACAATACTTTGAATGCTTTTGGTGCTTTTTACTGGTGTTACTAACCAGTCAGTAGATAAATGTCGAGCTTGCAATGTAAATTTTCAGTTTTCCATTGTAGAATAGCCTGGTTGGCTCTTTCAAGTTAGGTAAAATTGAGAAGATGTGGATAGAGTGCCATTCTGTTTGATAAGTGTAGACTTTCATTTTAGACAGCTGGTTCTTGAAAATGATGTGCAGCACTTAGATGTGCTGCACTATGGTGTATCATTCTAGAAAAGAGATCCAAGCCTTGGAGTGTGCCTCCCTAGGCAGAGCCGCTGCAGGGACCAGCTGTGTAAATCTCTTTCTGGTCCTGATAGGGTTCCAGTCTGCTGCTTGCTAAGGTTTTGGACACAGCAGAATTACTGTTTGTAGGTGCATGACTTCAGATTGCTCAGCTCATAGAGATGAGATGTTGTCAATGAAAATGTTTCAATTTAATAACTTCCTGTCAATCAGTATTTAACCTTTAGTCTCTCCTAACTAGCCTAAATTCTGAATCTGTTTTGATGTTACTGGTATATTTGAGCAGAGCAATTCTACTACTTTCAATATTTACAAAAAAATCAGAGGTGTAGAAATGTATCTCTGGTTTGTGCTCATGGTGGTGAGGTCTGAGTGGAAAGGGGCACAGAAGAGGCAATCACACAGCTCTGTGTGATAAAAAGTGCTGGCTTTCTTTTGGGCTCTGACTGAGTGAAAGTCTAGAAGGCTCTTCAGAGGGCAGTGTTGGTAAGGAGCACAGAGGATGCCATCTAAAGACATTATTGATGAAAGCAGAAATAGTTTGAGCCCCCTTTCCCTTTCTCTCATGGCTGGCTGGAAAGAAACAATGAATGTTGCCTTTTTGTGCCAGTAGGTTTATTTTAATAGAATCAATTTTGCCGATGTGAAATTGAATTCAGTTGATGATGACAGTCTTTTACTCTCAGCTGAAAGCCCATAAATGGCTATCAAAGACAGCAATATAAAATTTAGATAATTTTTGCTGCTCTTCTATTATGATAAAGTATTTATAATTGATCATTTCTATATATTGTATATAAATATATTATTATTCAGTCTTTAAAAAAGCAATTATAAATACTTGGAAAATAAAAGGTCATGTTATCCCGTCATGGCTATTTAATTAATTGGCCTCTAGCAGTTTATTCCCTAGACACTGCTGCTGCGTGACTGAGGCACTGAAGCCTACTCCTTCCAATAAAACATCTGAATTAAACAAAGCTCATTTGCTGCCCTTCAATCACTGTGATGAACCTATTTACTTCTTTTTCTATGTCACAGTGATAAATGTTCCAGGCCTGTTGTATAAATACTTCATATTACAGATTTTTAAAATAGAGAGCAAGTTTCTGTACAAAAATAATGAAGAGTGGTTTTAGAAACAAAGAGAAAAGTACAGTTCAAGGGAAATAATGAAGGCAGAGTTGCTGTGCTGGGCTCTCTGGTTGCTTTTGTTTCCTCTTCATGGGTTGTATTAGGTAAGGGTTATGTTTTCCCAAGCCTTGTGCAAGTTTGATGTGTACAACCATCAACACTGAGATGTTAATTCAAAGAATTTCCTATCCTACCAATGTGTCTGTGACAAATGAGATACAAAAACTTTTTGGTTTTGTGAGATTTGTTTGAACAGATGAATTTAAAGAGGTTCTTGAGGGAAAAAGGGGAAAAGGAGAAATTTAAACTCTTGTCATACATCATGTGTTTATCGTTCCTGTGCCTATGTGCCTAAAATCTTGTATTTTTGACAATATTTTATTTTGCCTAAATATGCAACTTAGTTGAGAGTATCCATTAAATGTTTGCAATAGTGTCTTAACTGATGTGGAAACAAACATTACCTCTTTGCTGAGTTAGGCTAGTTTGCTGTTTCTCGTCTTGAGAAAGTATCCATTTTTATAAATTAATTTAGATTTATATATTTTTAGATTTAATTCATAAATTTATATGTATATATATACACTGATGCTGCATCCTTATTTGTGTTGGATATGAGGATATGGTTTAGCAACTTTTTGCTTATATTTTCAATTTTATATTAACGAGCAAGTAGAGCTAGTTTTAGTGCTAGTTTCAGCTTTCTGCAATGAAATTTTTTTTTCTGCAATGAAATCTTACAAAAAAGCCCCAAAAAACCAAAAAATACCCAACCGAATTAAAAATTCTAACTTTCTTTAAAGACTTAAAATGAATGCCTGTAAAAGAGAAGGCTCTGGAGAGTTCTTAGAGGATCTTCCAGTACCTAAAGGGGCATGCGAGAAAGCTGGAGAGGGAATTTTTACAAGGGCACGTAGTCATAGAGCATAGGAAAATGACTTTAAACTTAAAAAGGGTAGGTTATATAAAAGGAGGAAATTCTTCATTACATGCCTCCCAGAGAAGTTGTGGATGCCCCATCCCTGAAAGCATTCAAGGCCAGGTGGGATGGGGCTTTGAGCAACCAAGTCTGGTGATGCATGTCCCAGCTCATGGCAGGGTGGCTGGAATGAGATCATCTTTGGGGTCCCTTCCAACCCAAACTGTTCTTTGAAATATAGATTGATATTTATGATGTACAGAGCTGTTGAGCCAGTTGATGGAGAATCTGCTATAAGATAAATGTGCTTGTCATGTACTTTTCAATATAAAAAGGCAGTTAAATATAAAATATTCAATATAAAAAGGCAGTTAACAATTATTTCTGAGCTTTTTTCTGGTTTTAGAGATACTCTCTTGCAAAATAGAGGCAATTTATAACCGTAAGACTTCAGTTTGTGCAAGTCAGGAAATGCTGTTGAATAGATCACAAGTATAGGTATGACTTATTTATTTTTAATTTGATGAAGAGTCTCTTAAATCTGGAGTGAATAACTTCAATGTCAGGGATCTAGGAAGTCAATGAGGAGGATAACAAATACCTGGCTCAGGAGGATGTTTGGAAGGTTGGTGACAATTCAGATATTACATATCGGAAATAGGTGTCAGTTTCCTAAATGACAGTTCATCACTGTCTCCATCTTTCCTTTGGAAAAAGCTGTGCATTAAAGGCCACAAATGGAGGAAGTACCTTTCCTGTATGAGGGAAGATTGTCATAATAGTAAATGACATTATTTTTAAATAATCAAAGTAGTTGTCTTCTGTACAAGCAGACTTTTGAGGAATCTTGTACAGATTGTGGGTACCAACCAATTTTATTATTTCCTCACTTTTCACTATGATTGAAATCCAGAAGCAATTTTCACCCAAATATGTCAACACCTGGTGTCTGATTTGATAGAGTCAAACTACTGGGTCAAATTTAGGTCACTGGTTTTGGTAGCCCTTACCATTAGGTTGCAAAAAAATGCCTCTCTTATCAATGATAAAGCCTCTTTTAGCAATGAACCTGGTACCTGAGAGCTGGAGAAGCTCCTTTTGCAGCTTCATGTTTATGGGAGGTCTGAAATGACTGTTTTGATGGGGCAATGTAGCTTCTACCTGCTGTGGCTGCTGCTGCACCTCTGACCTCCCAGGGCCCCTGACAAAAGCCAAAGCAGCCTGGCATTGCATCAGCCTGCTCTGTTCCACAGTGTCAGCATTCTGCCTATGGGATGCCCGTGTCAGGCCCCGCTGCTGTCTTCTCACAGGGATTACGTGATGATGAAATACCCGTGGTGCGTCCAGCTCGTGGGAGAGAGCATGAGGGAGGTGTCACACTGTTCCTCAGAAGCGTTTATTGTGAGTTTCCACTGCTGGCCACAGCTGGCTACAGCTCTCTTGGCTGGATGGACTTTCAGTCTGGTCTGGTAGTTCCAGTGCTTCTAATGTGTAGGAAGCCAAAGAGCCCACTGGAGACTCTGGCTGCAGCCAGGCTTTTACAGCCTCAGCATTTGCCTTCGTAGATCAAACCCACAAGGTCCCAAAAAAGCAGGAGGATGCTTGCTGGCAAATCTAATAATATCTTTCAGAAAACTGTGTCCAGCATGCCAAATGCTATAAATATGCTGTAAATACGAGGTTCCAACTCCTCTGTCTTTTTCTTTTGGTTTTTCAAATGTCACTGTTGCTCATGAAGAGAGTGAAAATGAATGAGAACACAATGAAACAAATTGCAATCCTAGAGCAACACACTCATCTGGGACCAGGAGGCAGAATTTTCAAAATAGAAATATAGACAAATGATCTCTAACAAGAAAATTGTGTAAAAATAATATTGTCGCTTTACAATTTTCTGTTTTTCAAGAGCAGTTGGATTTATATATATTTTTTTAATTTTTTTTTTAATTTATTATTTTTCAATGGGAAAATGACCAATTCTCACATTTAGTTCAGTGTTTTAAATGCAGTTGAAAGTTTATGCCTGATCCAGTTCATAGAAAACTCATGCATCAATAATGTGGGATTTTCATGCACTTGGAAGAATGCATTCTATGTGCTTCCAACAGAAAGCAGCCTCTTTAGTATGTACAATATGTTCATTAAATACTTTTCCCTGTTTATACAAGTGCTCATGTCTCCATTATTCATTCAAGCAGAAACTAATACAAAATGTGGCACATCTGCTGTAGCACGTAGAAGTAACTATAGAAAAGAAAAAGATTTTTACTTAGGAGGAGGTAATTCTGCTCACTTAAGAGGAATTCTCCTGCATGTTTTTTTCCACAGCTGGAATGTCATCTAATTTCTGATGGATATCAGGTGACATTAGAGTCCTACATTTGTTTTAAAAACAGGGGGAGGGGTATTTTCTCTAATTCAAAGCTGAAAATTTTTGTGTTAATGCATTGGTGATGCTTTCAGTTGGAGGGGTGGCTGGAACTCAGGGGCTTTCTGGGGCTCAGGGCTGTACCCTTACTAAGGCACTTAACAGTGTTTTCTGTTGAACCAGGTGGTGTTTATTTTATACTTGCAAAAAAGAACAGTTTTGAGAATTAAAACTGACCAAGGCATTCACCAAGATTCAATAGTTTGCTCCATATTGTGCAACAATGGCCATTCCCTGTCAAAGACATCTGCTTGCTGGGCTCTCAGCCACTCTCCTATTTCCTTCAAAACCACTAAGAAAGTGATTTCTTTTATTAGTGTTGTATGAGAAAATAATACCAAGCCTCCAGTTTTCATGAAAGTGAAATGTTTTCTGGCCCTTCCTGTTATTACAATATTGGTTATCACTACTGAGAAGAGATTCCCTAACACAGTGTCCACCCAGATATGCTTTTCATTAAAGTGGTGACATCTGGTTTCACACTCACAGACACACTGATGCATAATTTTGCAGATACTCTTTTAAGGTTTGAGAATGAAGACTTGATCTTTCTGCATACTTAGAAAGATGGCTGCATCCTGGTTTTACAAGGCAGCATCTTGGTCTCTGTGCTGGAGAGATCTGAAAAGATCTGAGTGATCTGGAAATTGATGCTGGCTCCTTGATACTGGGAAAAGTCTTACAATTCCCAGGGAGTTAATTTGGGAGGGCACTGGATACCAAAGGATGCAGGGATCATGCACAAGTAAGTGTATGTTCAGTCTCTCACCAAAAGGCTCTGTGCTTGTTAAAGATTATTTGCTGCAGGTACAGGGCAGTGTAAGAGCGTTCTTGCTGGAGTAGACAGTTCTTTGCATTAATTCATGCTGCAGCAATTGCTATAGGCATTTAGATAAACTGGTAAAGTCTTGCAGTATCCTTGAGCCATGATTTATTCTTTTCTTTTTGGGGGATATAAGTAGGTAAATTGAGAAACTCATTGTGTAAATGCAGCTTTAAAATAACACTCTGCTTTGCCATTCCATTATGTATATCTGCTGTCAACAGTTTATTTTTTTTAATGGGAGTTTCTAAAAAGTTTGGAAGTTTTCTAAATCCTGATACTTTAATGGAGACTGTAGATGAAATATAATCCTCATCTATTCATAACCAGTCAAAAATAAACAATTTTTTCAAGCCATTAGAACATACAGAGGAAAAGTTCATGAACCAATCATTTGGGGCTTTTGGCAGACCATACGGAACTTTTCTAACAGCTATTTATAAGGTCCTAATGTGTTTATTTTCACAATAAATCTGACTTATTGCTGAATGTGTTGGTTTCATAGTAAAATAAACACTGAAGATTACAAACACATCCTTTCGTGAAGTCTTCTGAAAGTCCAAGGCTTAATTTAATAAATGTGATATTCTCTGTATTAGTTGGGAAATGAGTGCTGACTCTGAGAAGGAAAAAAAAAGGAAGGGAAAAAAGGACAGTGCAAACCCTTGCTTTAAATTACAAAATCAATTGTCATCAAGTTTACATTATAGCTGAGCCATTTGACATGTAAAAAGTATTAACAATTGATAGGTTGATAAGAACTAAGAATGAGCAAAAGAAGGAAGAGTTGTGGTTCAGTGCTGTTGTCGAAGGGCTGAGTGGAAAAATGCTGTCTATTTCTAAATACACAAGCTTAATTTACAGATTGTTTAAATTTGCTTAGCTTAATTCTCTAAATCAGGAACGAAGTTACAAGCAGTTAAGCTGCTTTAAAGTGCTCTGAAAGTTTTTGCATTGTGGCTTTTACTGGTTTAATTAGAAGAATTTATGTCATCCTGCTGTAAATCAAACTATTTGTGCAATTTCTCCAGTATTTTGCCCATTGCCAGTACCTGAGGTGAGCATCCTACTCTACTAAAGTTGTGGCTTTGGTACCCATGTTGTTGAGTCATATTTTAGCTCAGATAGATGGTAAAATTATCAAACCTTCAGAAAAGAATAATTAGTCATCAAAAACCTTTCTTTTCTTACAATGTGTCTTCAGAAACCCTGCGTAATGTGTATGTGAATGTCCTCATGAGGCATATAATTCCTAATTCTTTTAGTGAATCTTACTAAGCTCTTGACCTCAGTGATGCGTTTCAGTAATGAGACTGTAGGTTAATTGCATATTGTGTTAGAGGACTTCCTTCTGTCAGCTTTAAATGTATTGCTTTTGTACTTCATTAGATATTCCCATCTTCTCGTAAGATGAAAACGTATCACTGCCAAACTATCAAGTAGACTTTTGTGTTGGTTTCATTATTTGTTTGTCGCTAAATGAACTTTATCTTTTCTTCATGGTAAAATCCCTTCAGACTTCAACCAAACGCTTTAGGTTCCACATAATGCAAAGCTGCTTTATGTAAGTTTTATTGTGCTTCGTGTATGTCCATTTGCAAGGGTGGGAATTGAACTTGGCTGGGATTTGGTGTAACACTGAGCATCCAGTGTCAGACCACTTTATGTAACATAGCATTGTTTCAATATATCATTTATTTTCAAAAGAACTTAAATCATGGCCATAGAATGTGCTTTATGTGCATGCTTTGTTCTCAAATAGAAGCCTGCAGGATCTCAAACAATTAAAAAGAAGTTGTCATTCCAGTTGCTGAAATGCTAATGCTTTGGGGATAGTTTGGGAACAGCTCCAAGGGACATGCCTTGGAGGGTGGACCTGGATAGCAGATTGTTTTTAAGAAAACATCCTTCTTCTGAGTGATTTTGTGTAAAAGAAGAAAGAGACCATTGAAATCCATTAAAAATACTTTGTATTTTTTGAAATGCTTTTTAAAGCTTAGAGAAAAATTGACCAGCTGGACTAAGGATCTTAATACACTGCACAGTAGTTATCTGTTTTCTGGGTAAAACAGTGGACATTTATAAATACCAGAAATGTTGGCCTGTGCCAGGTTTGGGTTCGTGAGTTTTTGTTTTGGTGATATTTTTTTTAGCAATGGGACAACCTTTTTCTGCTACTCAGAAAGCTGCAGATTTCTAATATTTCTATCAGGAATTACTGTCCTGTAGAGCTTTTATGAATATTTTGTCTTCCCAGTAAATTATTTAAGCTGTGTTTGATTAGTTCAAAAGAAAAAAAGGTTATAACAATAAACATGGTCATCACATTCCCCATTTTTCTGAAAGTAATTAAGACTCTACTGGCATGAGTTCATACTGTGGTAGCCTATAAATCTTGTGCAGATCCTTAACACTGGTGTCACATATACATTAGTTAAGTCAGAATGAACACATTAGTTGGGAAGGAGGATTTTGGTGTAACCAGTATCATGAAGAGACTGTGCCCAAAGAAATGCTCACAGTTTATAGAATTAGCTTCAAATGAACTCCAACATCAGAGCAATCTGGGACACTTTCCTTTATGTAAATAATGTATTATTTAAGTTTTGTTTCAGCTTCTACCTTGTATTTCTGTTGTGTTTGAAATAATTGTAAGACAAGAATTTCTTTAACTTCATTTTAGTCTCTCACAGGTCAGTGACAAAACTTGGATGAATTTTATTCTGATCTCTTTAGGGCAGGGAACATAAGATTTTTGGCTGATCCTGCAGATGATTGTATATGGGTGAGTTCATGACCTGTCATTCTATATATATCCAGAATGGGAAAAAAATGCATTTGCACAGCACAAAAGAGCTCTAGCCTTGTCTGGGGCCTTCTGGAGTTTTCTGTATTTTCTTTTGTTGCGGTTGTTGTTCCTGGAAACAAGCGATTCAGCCAAGAATATACAAAAGTACAAGAATACTTTTAGTTCTAGTTGATGCAATCCTGGATATCAGTTTCTGTATTTTATTTAACATGTAAATGGCCAGATTTATCAGCTTAGTGGAATGTAGCAGTACTTGGTCATGTCTAGTGGTTCTACAACCCTGTGGTTCTAGATAGTTAACGTGTACTGTACTACCCCAGCCTCTTAGTGAATCAAGAGTAACAACTTAATCCAAATATTTACCAGATTTCTAGATGAATTGCGATACTATAATGTCTGACAAATTCCAATATTGAAGATACAGTAAAATTACAAAAGTGGCAAATTAATCACCCATACAAATGTTTAAATTTTAATATCTTGCCATGAAACAGTTCAAATCCCTACTGAAATGGGTGCATAGTTCAGTACATAGTCTCTCAGAATCTATGGTATATGAAAATGACTTTTTTGAATTACCTAATTCTCTTTTGTTCTCTGCACTTGTAGGTACTGTGTCACAGAAAAAATTGAATTCATGCCACCTATATAATGTGGCTTTGGAACAGTCACCCACACATTGCATAGAGTCAAAGTTAGAGTGGCTATATTTAGCTCAACAAGAGGAGCCTTCATTCAAAACAAAGCCAAAAAACCCTGCCTGTCATCTGTCAACATTTCCAACACTCATATTTTTTTAATAGCAGCATTCACCAAGCTAACACTTAAAAGCAATAAAATGAATAGTTAAATACATTTTCTGTTGTATAAATACAATACATTTTCTATTTCATACATAAAAAACAAACGTGTTGTCATCATCAGTTATGGAGAAATACATACATGATTGCAACTACAACTGCTGAATTTGTCTAATGATGATGGATTTTGCTGGATTTTTAAATGTAGATTTTGACCTTATCTGCAAAATATTTTTGAAACCTGCATAAAAATTCCATTATCACTTTACTTGTTGACTATTAATATTTTGATAAATAATTTACATTTAAATTTCTTGAAAGGCATATAGAATAAAGTTGTCAGGAGAGCTTGTGGTTAAAGAGCGAGATAAGCTTCTCATTTTTTGGTTCTCTGTACAACAGATGTCCGCATATGGTTTTTTTAGTATGCTGAAAATTTCAAATCAAGATATTTTTAATATACTTTTCTTGAGCTGAAAAACTTATGTTCAAAGTAAGTGAAAGAATCTTAACTGCCCTCTACTCTTTTGATTATTGTATGAGTTCTATTTTTTTTGAGGATGATTGAAATGCTGTGTAATGTTTATCTTATTTCACACACTATTTGGCAGGAATGTGTTGGTGTAGTTACTTTCACAAAGTCAAAATCAGCCTCTTACCTTCTCTCCCTTGTGCTTGAACGTGCTCAAAACAGAGACAAGTGAGTGATGAAATTTGGGCCTATGTGCTTGCCTTAATATACATCTTTTCAAATCAAAAGACTGCTGAAAAAAATTCACAGCAAGACTGTTTTCCTTTTAGGACAGTCCTCTTGTTAATGAGTCTGTGTCCAAACAATGGCAACATTTCTTTTCTTTGTGTTTTTAATTACATTACCTAGGTAAGAGCATAATTACTTCGGCATTGTATTTGATTTTCACACACTTTTTCGTAATTGACATTGTAAAAACAAATTATCTTTAGTTTCTTGATGTGAAAAATACTATATATTGACGGATGAGCATGTAATCTGTGTGAAAAATGTTTTGTTAAATCATTAACACTAGGTTGTTTGTCTGTCGAATCAACGACCTTTTGATGGCAACAGAGATTTCACTGTAATAGTTTTTAATATTCTTCTTTTCCCATTAGGGCAAGGAGCACCAGTTTTAAAGCAGCCTCTCTTTCACTTTGATATGAATAGATAAATTGTCAAAGCTGCCAACAAGAATGCTTCCTAACTACAGGGTACGTTGTAAGCAACACTGCATACAGTGTTCTTGCTGGTAAACACAAACTGTGCACAGTTAGTGCTGCAGCTTCGTTCTCATCCTTCCCATCCTGAATTTAATGAGCTGAACACTGATGAACTTTTTGAGAATTGGGTTAGCGTGTGCTGAGTGGGAGACAGATAGGGGATGACATTTTTTCTGAGTTGCCCTTTCCCACCACTTATCAGCAGAGGGGAAAGGATAAGAGTGGAATATGTGCATAGTGTATATTGTTCCAGAGGAAAATGCTGTTCTTCAGAATTAACCCTTTTAAAAGTGCTCTATATGGAAAAAAATGCAAAATCATATTTAGCCTCATGATCTATGTTTTTATGAAATTATAAATTGGTTTTAGAAGTATTGCCTGCAGTGTTTCTTATGGGTATTGCACTGTGCCACTACTTAGAAATTGGAGTTGCAATCCCAAGCATGTACCTTAGCACTCTGCGTTGGAAAGGAGCAAGTGTCACATTAATTATGCTCTCTGCTCTGCTTTCCCACCCCTGTCTTGGGTTTTCTTGCTGGATTGAAGAGAAGGTTGATTCTTGTCTTGGCCTATTTCAAAGCCATCTGAAAACAGCTAAAAACAAACTAAACCCAGCCAAATGGGTAGTAAATAATATATACAGCCCTTAAACAGAAAGTTTAGCAGCTTGCTAGCTGAGGAAGTTGCTAAGGCTCCCATCAGCAACCAGATATAGTAGACTTAGTGCTTCTCACCACTGTCATGTGTAGAACAGATACTTGGCTTTCAAAATGTAGTTCTCAGCTATTCTTTGGAGGCCTAAGCTCTTTATACAGTGAGCAGGGAGAATTAGGTCTGTAAGAAGAGAATCCAAACCAGCCATCATGGCTGAGGGACTGAACTGGCATTGAGCCTTTCAGAAGTGCTGAAGCCTGACAAGTTTTTTTCCTGGGACTGGGATTTGTAACCTAATACATCTACTGAAACCATTCCACTTTATAGGCATGACTGACTCCATATTTTTTTTGAAATGTGGTCATAAAAGAAGGTAAATGTGCTTTCTGTACTGGCCTGATGGCTGGAGTATCTACTTTGGAGGAGAAGGACTCAGGTTCAGCCTCTTCAGCCTGACCACATCGCACATTCACTTGCCTCTGTGGGAAAGGCCTTAACCAGGATGTAGATCTTGTTGAAATGGAGCTGTGCCAGTATGTATTCAAGTGTTCAAGATTTATGGGGCCAGAAAGGAAAGAACAGAAGCAGACAAGTGCCAAGGGTATTTCTTCAACAAGGAGATAATTGGTTTTGCTGTAAACAATTGTTCGATAACGTATAAAAATACTGGTTTAGGGAACAGAGATCCCAGCCAGTTTCTTTAGCTCCTGTGTAGTATTTCAAATGTAGTTATGCATCCCTTCTGGGTGAGGGTGGTACCAAAACAGTGTCTTCCATGTCTCCAGCTGTAGGAATGCTGCATGGCAATATTTTGCCATTCCCTTGGATGCTGGGCTGTGCTTTGCTTTCATGGCTTTGCTGGTGGCATCTTCTCAGCCTGCCTGGCCCCGCAGAGAGCCATGGTGTCTGCAGGTCTTGCCTGCAAATCCTAAAAGGGCTCTTGTGTGTCACCAGGCTCTGAGGTGTTGGGCATGCCCAGCACCTTTCTGAAATTTGGGGAGTTGAAAAGTGGAGGCTGAAGTAGCTGCAGCCATTGGGACACGTAGGAGGTGAAGTGGGGGCTGTGAATTGCACTCTGGGACTCAGAACCAATGCTCCACTCAAGTTTTACTTTAGTTGTCTAAGTGCTTTTTTGGACCCAGGCCAACGCTTTCCCTACCGTGCTCCGGGTGACCAGTGTATATTGTCATTGCCCTGCTAGGCATTAAGTCCTTTCTGAGTCTGATATGCTTTGAGTACTTGAAAGTGTTGAAAATTATTTCTGCCATTCAGGGCAATTGATTTGAAGAAGAGATTATCCAGTCCTGCTTTTCTTTTCAGCAATGTTTCTGTGCCAGTTTGTGAATGCTTTACATGACTTGACTGGCTGTGCCCCAGCATTCCTTACTGATACTGCTTGTACGAATTTAACAAGTATTTTATGTCTTAATATTGGCTAAATGAAAATAACCTAGAAAAGGAAGACTCTAAATCATGTGTGCATTATTTATGGAGCTCTGTGCCAGCTGTTGCTAATCTGTTGAGGTGAGTTATAGTAACAATTCTCAGGAATTCTCTCTCAACATTTCAAAATAGAAATTAAATTCAAAATAGGAAAGTTGGAGTGACCTGCTCCCCAGCAAACTGATTTTACATCAGGCCACCTCTTAGGGAGATTTCCGTTCATCTTTTAATAAAACAGTGCTAGTGTACAAATAGATATAAAGAACTTCAATTCGTAATTACCTAGAATTGAAATCAGCATCACAAAACTAGTGTTCAGCTGAGAAGGTTTGAGATCACTTGAAAGAAATGACAACATAGAAAGGAAATGTCACTTTGAAACAGCATTGTTTCCCATTAATAAATGTCTCCTAAAGAGAGAAATATTTTAGTGGTTTTGAATAAGAAGGAGACATGACAGGGTCCAGAGTCAAGTTTAATTTTCTTGAAGTAAAATAGCGATGAGGAGAGTTGCGTTTGCAGAAGATCAGTTGAGAGGCTGATGTACCGCAACCCAAACTGCATACTGAGCAGTTAATATTGTTTCAAATAAAAGAACATAGTTTCATTATTAAAACAATAGAGAGTAATAAAATCTGTAGTGCTTTGTAATTTTTCCATTGGTGGATGTTCTGTTCTCCTATCAGAGTATTTGGAGGAATAACAAAGTGTAGCCCTACTGATGTTTAGTAATATAAAGCTTATGTTATGAGGGACTAGTAGTGAAGCCTCATCTGTGCAACTTTCCTTCATTAAGAGATGCAGGAGATATTTGAAATACAAGATCTAATTTAACTTGATAATTGATTATTAATTACATATTTACTACTACTGTTATTGTATAAAAGTATTACAATTGTATGTATTATGTAATTTAAATACCTTGAAGCATTCTCTATGCTGTTGTATTTTGCTGGTACAATATTCATTATCTTTGTGCTCCATATGTCTCATATAATCAAGATATTTTTGCTTTTATATATATATGATTTAATATATTATGACTTTAATAATAATAATAAATATCTTTATATATCACATTAATTATCCTAGTATCTAAAAGTTTTATAGGAAGACTACAGAAGAATTAATACAATTACATTTTTTAGTAAGAATGAAGTTTGAAAATGATGATCATAAATCATAATTCAATAATTCATTTGCTGGACAAAAATGTCAAGAAGCTGTTTTTATTTTTTGTCTAAAAACATTTAGATCCCAGTCTAGTGCTGTGAAGTGTTTTCTGAGTAGGCACAGGATCCACCACCTTTTAAAAGGGCAAAACATTGTATGTTTCTTTTCATGTGTAAAAGACTAAAATGTTTCAAAATGGGAGGAATGAATAGAAGACACATATTTTTGTTAAATGTAATCCCGGGGAAATTGTTTAGTGGAAATACATAGTCAAAATTATTACAGTTGCTGCATGAACAGGAAACAGTAAGAACATGACAAAAGCCAGGAATTTCTTCTTGAAATTGAGAGGATAGGAATGTAAGCAAAGGGAATGAAATACAGGGCAAATTACTACTGGTTAAAAGTCGAGAGAATTGATTAGAAACAGAATGAAAGAAAGTTATGTTAGACAACTACAGGCTGGAATGAAAGGTTATAATTTGCAGATCACTTTTGGTGTCAATTTAGAATTAAAAGCATCTTTCCTGTTGTTAGTGCAAAGCACTTGTACAATTCAATAAAATGCCAGTTCCTCAGGGTCAGCTGTAGCTGCATTCCTGACCCAGAGCAGTCTAATCGTGTGCGGGTTTAGATACATTTATTTGATGTAAGAGCTGTTATTCCAAGGAATTATTTTTATATGCCTCTTAAAATGCAGGTATGTAAGACTACTTGACAGTGTTTCCTAGGAGTTTTGGTTGAACTCTTGTTGTTGAGTCATAGTTTTCCTGCAGTATAAATTTTTATTTACGAAACAGTTGATTAGACACCAAAATTGTTCTTGCCTTAGCACAAACATTACGAGTTTTATCAGGGCATTGTATATTAGGAAAAATATAAAAGATGTTCTGTATAAAAATAAAATATTGTGATAAGTGACAGGAATATAAAATAAACTCACTTGTAAAGTTAGTTTATAGGGCTGTCTAAATCATGAACGATTTATTTTTCCTGGGATTTTTTTTTAAATGTACGTAACATAGTTTAGCTGTATTTCAGCACATCACTTAATTAAATTTATGAATATCTCAGCTTCTGTTTCCTGTTAGAACCACAAATAGTTCTCTTAGTCTGATGTGCAGTCAGCCAAGGTCAGCCCACCCCAATGATCTATCCATCTGAAATGTTATATAGTGATGTCATTAAGATAACACATGATTTGTGTCAGATGCTGTCATCCTTTAAGAAGATGTAGCAAGAGCAGATTTATAAATACACGTGTTAAAGTAGCCACCACAAAGTCCCTTTTCTTCCACCAGATTCTTGCTCAGTAATGTAGCTCTCCCAGAGCTCCAGCAGCCCTGGGATTTGTTAAGAGGGCTGCTCATACCTAACCACCAGCTTTTGTGTGCCCCCCATGCCTGGAGGAGGGTTTGCTGAGTAAACTGAATTATTTGTGGGAGAGAATAGCTGAATCCCAGGCCTGACCTAGGAAACCTGTGGAAATAAAGCACTATTTCTGAGGGCCTGAGGGAGAGGCAATGTGCTGAAAGTAGAAGAGATGCCATGAAATAAGGTATAAGTAAATAAGCTGGGAAAAGTTCTGTTATTCTGTGTGGTGAGAAGGATTGATAAGGAGGGGATGCCTGACTGAACAAAACATGCCAACAGCTTTCAGCAATAATGATCTCCAACAATAACATACTCCTTCTTTCCCTGCATCCTTTTTTTTTGTGTTTTCTTTCCTGTTTCCTCCATTTTTTTTGTGTTCTTTCAGGCTATGAAGACCTGTGAGTGTTCCTGTGGCCCCAGCTACTATTGTGTGTTATGTCTGTGTTGATTTTTGTTTGGTTTTTCAATAACCTTTGCATATCCTAAGGCTGAATAACTGAAACTTTTATATAAGCAAAAGAAAATTTATTTTAAAACCCTATGATTTTGCCTAAAACACTAGTGATGAAACAAGGCATGAAAATTGCTGAAAAAGAACATTTCAAGTGGGATCAACAGAGACAGGTTAAGTATGTGCCAACTTATTATTATTTATAATAGAATATATTTTGGCTTGAAATTCATATTGGCAGTTCTGAGATAGAACAAATAAGATTTTTTAGTTTCTTTAGAATAATTTTTACTTGAAAATCTCAACACATACGTTGTATAGAATATAAAGTATATGACAATGAGTTTAAATAATGGGTAGAAATTATACTTTCACATAGAACCTCTGGTCTTATTTTTCAGCTCATCTGTAGTATGCTCGTCTCTATTTTTCATGAAATCTTAGCAAAAACTATTTTAAAATTTCTGACATCTACCTGCAGGAAAGTGCAAATTTATAAAATGTCCACTGAAAATACTCAAGGAGGTTCTGCAGGGGGTCACATTAACCCTCATTTCTGCAGAAGACAATTCTGCATGCCTTCTCATTAGCACATGTGGTTGGTTTTTGAAAAAACTAAAATTTGTCTGTGTTATTACCAAAGACCCAGTTTATATAAAACAGGACCTTCTGGGGAAGGATTCTCAGACCAGTCTTCCAGCAAGATTTAATCCGTGTGAGTTAAACTGCTTATAGGCAATTCTTGCCTGTTATCCTTAAACTACTTACTGCCAGTTTAAATTGACAGGATTTCTGTGCAATTAATGTTGCCTCTAACACTGACTGCATGAAGTGTCCGAATGGTTTCTATATTTGTTTCCCCCCTCCTATTCTGGAAAGGGCTTCCTTCTCTATATGATGCTGGAATGTGTCTGGGCATTGCCATATTCCCAGATAAATAGGAGCAACAGCTTTGAGTGTGATGGTTCCTGGAGCTGGGTGGAGATTACTGCAGTGTTCCCTTGTCCATCTCCCATCATGAGCTGAATAATTACTGCAGGTCCCTGGACTCAGTGTCTGTGTCTGTGTCCATGTTCTTTGTGATATTGTTAATTAAGATTCTTACTCTTTTGATGAAACTTTGAAGCAAAAGTAAGTAGGAAGAAAGATGGAGTTGCTTTTTAATTGATTCACCTTGGGTTTTGAAGTGTTCTACTTCTCTGTTATGAAAACAGTACAATTTGTAGGAAAGATGATTCCTGTTGATCTACACTGAGTAATAAACTATCTTAATTTTGGCTCAAAAGTACTCCTAGATTAATCTGTGTGCCATCTGCAGGTACTTACACCTCAGGCTAAAATTCATTCCTCTTTTCTTTGGATGTTTTAAGTCCTGAAATCTCAAATTGAAATTCAGTAACGAATCACTTGTGATTTTTCAGCTCAATCTTGATACAGTAACAGAAAAAGAATCAAATATTTCCTTAAAGAAAGCCCCACCCAAAGCTCCATGATACGATGGATGTATATTTTAAAGTTTTCTTATCTAACAAAAAACCACATTTTCATAACACTGATACCTCTGATACTTTGATATAAAAATGAAAATCTCCATATTTTATTATGAAAGATTAATTCAGATACACTTTTGAAAATTCTGGATAAATTTCCACTATTTCATGCTATTTTTGTACTATAATTCCGGAGTTTGAAATTTGACCTAGGAATGTTGAATACACAGTGCTGGAAATCTGTAAAGCCAAAGCAATGCAGTCTCAAAATGTGGAATAACTACTCCTTTCTCAGTAGAAAGTGTGTTTAACTCACTTTTTATGTGTCTGTTTTACATTTTTTTTGGTCAGTGTGTTTTTAAAAAAAAAGTTGAGGATACTTTTCCCCTGACTTTTTGATTTTCTTTACAGTTTTCTCACAGGCTGGAATTAATCTCTGAACTCATTTATTTTTCTTTTTTTTTTTTTCTTAACCCAACGATCATATTTTTCAAGAGGCATGGGGCACGTGTCAAGAAACGTAAGCCGTGCTCAACTGCCTTCTAGGCATGAGCACAGAGAGAAGTCCCAGTAGGTGTAGAATTTAAGGAAGCCTCTGGCTCTTTGCAGCTACCAAAGGTTTCTGTGTTCCTCATGTCTTTCCACAGTTATGGACAGACACAAGTTCTGCCATTGTAATCAGCATAATGCCAGATCTGTCACCGCACACCAAGGCCTTGTTGCCAGCAGGGAGGCATTTTCTGCTGGCACTGCAGACTTATGGACACTGAAACCCACTTTATCTGCTCTCAGCATTTATTTCTTCTGCCCTTTCAGTCTTGATTGAGCCCCACGCAACTGTTCCAAGTGACCCCTCCTTGGGGGCTGGGTGGCACAGCCACTCTGTCTTCAGTCCCCAGGTTACAAGTGCCAAGCTTCTGCTTCTGTGCCTGATTGGATCTCACCACATATGTCTGGGTTTGTGGCATAAAAAAGAAAACATATAGGAACAGTTGCATATGTTTGGAATGCTGAATTTTTGTTTCTTAAAAACATGCCAAAGTAGAAGAATCTGGAAAGCATAGATGATTTTTCTTTATTTGAAAATGCATTTAAATCTGAGCGATCAATAACAAAATGCTGAAAGTAGAGGCAGGTGCCAAACATCTTTGCACCTATATTCTGGTTGGTCAATGCTATATTTAGAATATAGCATTGATTAAACTGTATTAATTAATCTTTTAATGTGGCATTGAATAAACTGCATTAATTAATCTTTTAAAATGTTATTTTTTATCATATACATTATAAAAATCTATCAGCAAATTTGTGCTGATAGTCTGTCTTTTTTATCTTGTTTTACCAAGCTTTTTAGTAATTTTTTTCTTACTTGGCATGCTGCTCCTTCAGCTCAAATACCCTGAGTCTCACATTCTTGCTCTATGACTATTACTGTGAAAATGAAATAACGTATAAGATTCTATGGGATTCTTTGAGCAAGCAAACTGCCATAAAGCTTCTCTCTGCTTTGTTTCAGCTGCCATTATTAGTACTTTGTTTTACACTTATAGGCATGTTCCTAAATAATGAATAACTGCCAAATTACCACAGCACATTTGATGTGAATGAGTCATCAGCCTTAAATTAAAAACCAAAGTGTGGTGACCTTTCTGTTGTTCTGCATGTCATAATTGCCATCAAGTGATGGGTCTGAAACCTCCGATCAGTCATTAGCACCTTGAGCAGACAGCAGTCATATTTTTGTCTAGTCCTTAGGGTCTATTGTTTTAGGGAATCCAACCAGTAATTGCTTGGATTAAAAAACTGAAATTAAAGGAAAATGCATCATCAGCATGCTAAGCAAACAAAAGACCTATAGCCTCTGTGTCTGGAAAGGCAGACCATTATTGGACAATTATTGTCCATATTTGTGTGCATGTTTATGTTTATTATCTGATGTTTCTAACTGAAAAGAGTTTTGTCTTTATCTCTTGGAACTTTACTGAGATGTAACCATAACTTTCCTGATTCTGGAAAGTAGGTTAAATATCTACTCTCATAATTAAAAGAAAAAAAAATTAAATAAGGACGACAAATGAGCTCTGGAGTTCCATGGGAGCACCTTAGTTAATTTAGTTACTGATGATGGTACCAGGTAACTGATGTTACTTAACCTGCCTGTTTAATGAGATTTGTTTTTTCAACAATGCATTTACCAACAATGGAGATGAAATAAGTTTTGATTATATCTATGCCACCAGAGTATAAGCAAGTTACTGGCTCCTGTTCAAATGGGTACCTTTGAAATGTCTTCAAAACACATTTTGCCACTATCAACCTAATTCTTGTTTCTTGTATTCAGGAGTGCCAGTCCTGACTGTTGCTGTCATGATGGCAGAATAGGTGCTAACTCTTGTCTGTCATCACTGGCTATGCCTCTTTCCTGCTGCAGTGACCATAATCTTTTCTTCAGAGATCTCTAGTCTGCATTCATTTCTTGGGCAAAAGTGACATTTAGTTTAGCTGTAATATTTCACATGGGAAAGAAGTGGAAAATGTGACCTTATTTTTTTTTTGTCTGTTGTTGTTGTTTCATAGTAGTATGCAAAATGTGGAAAGTCAGTCATATTTCATTGGTATTTGGCATCTGCTCAACAACTGATTGCTCTTCTCAGAGCTTTTTTGGAGAGTTTGCAGCACCATAATGACAGCTTTCTAAACACAGATGTCCTCTTTGTACAACCTATAATTTTTTATGAAAGATGTATCGATGTCAGGAATCTGAACAAAGTACTGGAATTAGTTGAATATTCTTGTTATGAATATATATTCAAAATATCTACAGTACTTATATTGTAAGTTGGAGAAAGAATATGCAATGTCTGAAGGCAAAGATGTTGGTACAAAACATCAGAATATAGTTTAAGATAAAGTGATTCCTTTGTTAATGGACTGTCTATACTTCAGTGAACTTTTCCCCACTATGTTCTATACTGTGTAAGTGCACACAGTGACCTGGAAGCATCAAGAATCTCAGGAATACATTCAGAAAATCAGGAAATCCGCCACAGAAAATGTCTAACACCTGAGAGGCCTGGAGTAGTTGCTAAATGTTCTCGTGATGTCCCATTAGTAGCCTGTTCCTCTTGTTTCATTTACCTCTCAGCTAAGTCATCAGGAAGTGAATACTTCAAACACAAATTCCTCCTCCTCAAGTCAGCTATTTTTCTTAAGGTTTCTCTTAAGAAAGTAAAAGTCAGTTGAAAGCTTAATGTGTAAATTGATAAATTGCCAGCAGCTTGTGGTTCTTAGTAAAGGAATCCTTAATTGTATTTACCTGTGGGCCTATTATTTGCAAATAACTACAAATAAGAAGACAGTGCTTAATGGTTGTTGTATGTAATTTATATCAGTTCAGACTTGCAGGTGAAAAAGAATGTCTCCTTGGTAACCATTTGAGATTGTTTTTTAATAATAACACAGTCCATTCTATATTGTTCTTCTACCTATTTAGGTCAAGTTAAGATCAGACTACCCTGCAGGAAGTTTATCTAGCAACTCTAATGATATTAGGGGAAATATAGTTCAATGAATATTTTCCTATTTTGATTTTGTGCAGCTCTGCAGCCAGGATATAAATGCTGCAGCTTTTATGACTATAGCTAACTTCATGTAGCTTCCCTCTATCTATACTTGTACATGGCACTTGGTTTTGATTTATTTTCAGGTCTATACTCCCACACCACTAATGACACGTCATTCAGATTCAGAATAGATACTTTAAAGTTAGAATACAGCATCAGAAATGATGGAAAATCATAACTGTTAGTTAGAAAATGCTTTCTTTCTGGACTTCAACTGGGTCATACTGTGGTCATTCAATATGATGATACTGGGGTTCTTTCTCTTCTCTCTTGCTTTTGGTTGACGATAAAATCACTTGTCTGGTACATGTGCATGTGTGTGGTCCAGCCTGGGCTGCTCTTTGGCTTCTCTTGGATCATGACCTTTTGCCAAACCTCAGCAGTAGCTCTTGGGGAAAAATGTAAACATACAACCAAATTTACCCTGGTTTCTTTATTTAGCTCAGTGCAAGTTAATTCTAATTGCTATAAGGCTTCAATATGACAAACTTTTTCCTAAATCAGAAAATGGGAGAAGCTAATTTAATATTTTAATTATAGTAATTTAGTAAAAAATACAAGTGTCTGCGAAGAAAATGGGATCTCCTAATGCAGAAGTATGAAATTTTGGTTTTTAGCAGTTGTAATAATTTTATTTATTAATTTTAATCACATTAAAAGAAATGTTCAAGAATCACAAGGAATAAAACACCTATTTTGTTAGGCCAGAATTATATGGAAACATTATGCAATAATACTAATTGCTAAGAAAGTGCCAGAATTGTGGGCAGTGTAATTATCTACAATTTTCTGAAAACACCCTTACAAAAATGACCTACCTATTTTAAATGTAATTTCCAAAATAAGGAAGCCAGATGTCTTGTTTGTGACAGTGTAAGTGATGGACACTTTTCCATGTAATGATCTACCTTCTACTAACATGAAATGACCTTTTTTTTTCCTGTAGGTGATAGTTGAGGGTTGTGCTGGTTTTTCCAATGTGGTTACAAGTTATGGGGAAACATAACTTCTTCCATAAACAAGAACATAGAAGATTTCAGTAAATGGAAGGCATTTTGTCTACTAGGTTATTTTGACTGTCATTAAAACTTACCTGTCAACAGTTTGCCACTTACCCTGACTATTTTATATTTGTTCTGAGCTGTTAGCACTGTTGGCTACAAGAGCTGATCACTTTGCCTGATTGCAACTTTCAGAACATTTAGATGAGTTGGCAGTTAACACAGAATGTATGTAATTGATATAAAGATTAATTATTAAAACTGACAGTTTCCCCTGCCTAAAATGAACATATTTGCATATGTACTATGCCTCTTAAGTTGTTTACAAGTGTGTAAAGACTTCAGTGTAAAGCTTGAGATAGATTTTTGCTTTGTCTTATGAGTTACAAGAATATGGCTGTTCCATGATGAAAACAGTATTCTTCCAGTCTTTTTTATATGGATTTACTTCTGCAAGTTAAATAACTTCCTTGACCTGAGTAGTTACATATTTAACATACAGTACAAGCAAAAGGAGTAGACACAAATGTTTAATACTGAATATTTGAATGTTAAAAAAAATGAGGCTTTGACTCACCCACAGAACAAAAACCCTAAATCATCAAAGGAAAAAACACTTGTGTAGATTAATTTTTGCCAAACAAAAGACTCATCCTTGCAAGCTGACTCTGGAGAAAGGTGTGCAAAACTTTTGTTTAAACAGTTTTATTTATGATAAGGTGTGGAAAACTCACAGTTAAAGAAATGGTCAGAACTTCCTGAGTGAATGAAGACAAAGAAAAATAAATCTAGTAGCTGCTGCTGATACCAGGGAACTAAGATAAAAATGTTTGACCACAAAATATTTTAAAAAAACCAACTAAATCTTCTTCCAGTTCTTGAAAACTTCTTAAAGACTATTAGTGTTTCAGGCTGAAAGCTGAACTTGACTCTTAAAGAGTCCAGTTCAGCTCTTAGTTAGGGACAAATCACTCATTGACATTGTTTCTATAATAGAATGGGTGTGAGACACAAGTTTTTGGAACTGTATTCAAGAGATGTGCAAAAATTACTAGGGAAGTGCAGAAAAACTTATTTATGATTTTGACTTTGAAAATAAAATATATCCTTCTGTGAAATAAACACTTGAGATGAAATCTTGCTGTATTTAGGCCAATCACAGGTAGTGAACTCAAGCTTTCAGCTAGAGTGCGTTTTATCTGCAGTAAAATAAAAAGTCACAAATAAGATTATTCCTATGTCTGTTGATCCATCCATGCTTTGGCAGAGTCAAGCAGTGTACGTGCTGTAATTTCTGAAAGTGGCCAGCCTGAGAACATGCAATGTCTGTATATCAGCCCTGAAATTAGTGCGCACCAGTTGCTCCCTATGAATTGCAATTTGTCAGAAGATGAACACTGCCTACAAGAATTTACAGCATTTGTCTCCTAGGCCTGCTTATCTAGTTGCACTGGAGGCACTTCCTCAGGGTTCACATCACAAAAGTCTTTGAGACAGTTCAGTAGTGAATCTCTGTGGGGACTGAGCTGAGAGCAGTGTCATGGCCCCAAGCTCTGTGTCAAGAGCAGACAAGATTACTAATGCCAGTGAAATATTCTTTGTCGGTAAAACAGCCAATGCTCTGGATTGTCAGCAAGTGCAAAATGAAGCACCGATCTGCCAAATAGGAGAAACTGCCTGCATTTCAGAACAGAAACCTGACCTGTTTGTCTCACATGCCAACTGCTTCACCTACACTAGGTGGAAACGAGAAATTTATTAAGTGTAAAGTGCACAGTACAATGAATAAGCAAGCTAAAAGGCTCTTGCTTTGCTGACTAATTACTTCATTCACTCATTGATTAAAACATTTTTTCCTGGGCAAGAATGGCTGGTAGGCTTGTTTTGAAAATAATAAATAGGAAAAGAAGAATTAGAGCAAACAGATTTTTTTAAACATCTGATCTTAAACATCTTACTTGGAAAAATATGTTTTTATAAACTGTGGATGATGTTTTTGATGCTACTAGTTAAATTCCTAGTTTTAGCTGAGACAGATAAAGGTTGGAATTGCATTGCATTTCACACTCCACATGTATAACAGTGATAAAGTAGGTAAAATGATAATTAACTGCTCCTCCTATTATGTCTCTCTAGAGATCTGAAGAATAATTTGATCAGCACAATTGAGCCAGGGGCTTTCTATGGGCTTTCAGAACTGAAGCGCCTGTAAGTATTAATTCCATTTGAATTATTCTGAAAATTGTGTTTGTATCGACATTTCTATCCTTGGGCAACTCAAATATGCCACCAAGCAATAATCAAATAAGGGCACTGGCTGTAAAATAGAAAATCACACATTCTGCTTTTTACATTTACCATGCCTTTTTTCCCTTCTTCCCCTTCTTTCTTCCTTTTCTTTTTCTTTTTTACCTTTGTCCATTTAAAATCATCAGTTTAATCTCTGGTAAGTGTGCTAACAAATACACCTACAAAGGTAAAAAACATGCCTAATTAATGACTAAGCAGATGATGTATCACTGTAGACATGAATCAGAAATAAACAGTAAACAGAAATAAACATTAAACAGTTCAGATGTGTGTGTGAACAATGGTTTGTGCTGCACTAACTTTTTTTTTTACTTTTATCATAAATCAGCCATATCAAATACATTATAAGAAAGGAAATTTTGTCATACTGTAGAATTTGTTTACCATTTTCCATACCATCAACCTTGACTTTGCTTGATATTTTTTACTTTTATAATGGTTTTCTAAGGAAACATGATCTTACACAGTATATTCCGTCTATCATTCTTGCAATTCTGTCTTGGAAAAGGCTCTCATAGTACTTTCAGTAGCACTGGCTGATTTTTAAACTACATTTTAGAGGGTAAAAATATCTAAGTTAGGATTCTACAGCTGGGCATTTTTCTTTTAATTAACAAGGACTACAGACCCTCCTTAGTTGTACTCAGCCTAAGGAAAAGTGACATGAACCCTTTTTTAATTATAATTTTCCAAGTGACAGCTTCCAAATATCCATGCACTGGCTAACTAGGCCATCAGCACATGCCAGGCATTTTCCAAGCCATCATGAATGCTGTCTTATGAGAAAACCTATAAGAAAACAGGGATTATTTTAGTGGGATGGGATGATTTAGATGAGAAGGAGAAGGATTGCAAATCAACTGAAAAATAATTTTACAAATCCTCTGCTTTTCTGCTGTGTGGTAGTCTTGAGCCGCTGTGTGCTGGCGGCACTGCAGAAGGTTTCTCTCTCTGATCTTGCTGTAGCTGTGTTTTCTAATACCAGCCTCTCAGTTTTAATATGTTGCATAATAATGATGAAGCCAGAGCAACATATACATTTTTAACACAGATAAGAGCATGAGGTTTGAAGCCTTCTTGCTGGCTCTGTGTGCAGGTGTAACATTAGAATGAAACAATAAAAATGAGCGCTAATTGTTGCCTTGGCCACACACTCTAATAACACAACCCTGACCTCTTGTGGGAAAACCAGGAAACCTGTGCAAGTCTGGGCTGCTCATCCACCGACTGCACAGGTGGAGCCTTTAGGTCAGCCAGGAGAAAGGAATAAAGGGAGAGGAACTCATCAGGTATTGGACAAGAGAGAAGAAAAGACTCTTCAGCACAGTAGGATTGGCAATGTTGAGTTTTGTCATGCCAAATCTCAAAAAACCCTGTTGCCGAGATGAACAAGTAACACTGGGAGCAATCTAGAGACAGAATTGTTTAATTGCTGGACTACCACACTTGATACAAATCTGTGTAGTTCCATGGTAAACAAGAAAATATCTTTGCTCCTTCAGTGTGCAACTGTTGGGGATGAGACAGTAGAGCAAAAGGAATAAATAGTGTAAACTCCTGTTGAATACTGAATACTGTAATTACTTTAAGACTATACATTCACATCTTTTTATTTCCTGTGTAAAATATAAATGACGCTGAGAAAAGCAGAAGCTGATGTAATGTGGGCAACTGCAAGAGAAATGGCCATGGCAAGTCAGACAGACAAGCCACAGGCTGTCAGAATGTTTTCTGTGAATGATTTGGAGAACTGTTATTATTTGTATTTGAATGACAAATTGAATTATTTCCAGGGTTTACTCAAAAAGGTACACACAAAATTAATGGAAATTGAAAATTTATGAATCACTAAAATTATGGCATTTAGTTATTCAACACAGAAGAGTTCTTTTCTCTAACATCAACTTTGTGAGTCAGCATTAGTAAGTTAAATGTTTAACTCCTGAAAAGGAGCACCAGCTTTATACATTATGGACTGAATTGTGTTTAATATAACAGGTATTAGTCTGGGGAGAAATGTAGCAAGTTGCCTTTTCTTTTTGCTAATTTTTTTTTAAAAAACATGTTTTACAATACAGAAATTTCAGTCACTGCTATGTTACTTCTTATGAAAATAGCACTTATTGAAGTAAACTTTGAGAAAATAGTGTTTATTCTTTCATTTTGGTAAAAATAAGATTTTAGTGTGTACCTCTCTTAAAGAAATATGCACCTGTATTGATTAGTATAGACAAAATCTGCTTTTGCTACCCATTTTGTGCCCCACATTGTGATGCAATTCTTCCATATGTGTTCAGACTTTGCCTAAACAAAAGCAAAGCATTACCCAACCAAGAATTCTGGGTAGGTTCTTTTCTTACATCTTCTAATAGAAAGATATATAGATGCATCTATATATGTATTTGTCTTAAACTTGCATTTTTAGAGTTCCTATGTAGCTTTTATTAGGAGAACTTAAAGAATAATGCTAACATGAAATCAATGCACTATATTGTATCCTCAGTATTATTTCAGCTGTTCTCTACTTAATATCCTTGACAAGCATTTAAGAAATATTTTCATTCTAATGTGAGGTTTCATCATATACTTGCACAACAATATATTCTTTGTCTGATAGAAGATGACTTCATAGTGAACTCGAAAGAGATTGCCTTCATTTTCCAGCTAATTGAATGTGTTCCCATGAAAGCAGTAACTGGATTTGTCAAACTGCAACCTTTAGTCTTCCATTTGATTACTTTAGTATTCTTGTGTATCAGTAGAAAAATATGGAACCCTTACAATGTAGTAAAGAAATCAGAAAACTACCTCTAATTCTAAAAGAAAAAATACATTCTGATCAATTTTAACATTTTTCTTGGCTGCATGATCACTTAAAATCCTTATGTAATTGCAATTAGTTTTTAAAAAATGTACTTGGTGAGAAGGAAGATTTGGGTCAAGGTTGAAAACCAAATACATAAAAATCAAAATCTAATCTACCAAGGAGCATTATTCATGGTTTTACCCCAATATGATTGCTTATATCTGTTTTTGTCGCCTTCCTGCAAGCATCCTCTACACTGTGTTGCGTGTATGGCTTATACAGAAAACATTTCTTCACTTTCTGCAGGCAAAAGTTATGGAATGTAATGCCTTTTACTGTTTGTGCTCTCAGAAAGCCACAGTATTGCTCTTTTAAGAGCTTGCCAAGTGCTTATCAAAACTGACCTCACTAGCTCAAAAATTAATTGCCTTCTGGTGTCTGTGATTTCGGCAAGAAAGGCTGCTGTTAATGAGATGAAACATGAGTAAACAGTAAAAAAATAAAAGTCAGTTTTGGCTGAATATTGCATGGAACAAAATACATAGTATTCTTCCTAAGTTAAAAACTGCAGGTGCTAATAACTCTGATCAGGAAAATTCTGTATATTTGTAATATTGTTTTGCTTTTATTTACTGCATATATAGAAAACTCCATTTTAATGCAATTAGATGTCACAGTATGATTTGTGGAATATTGCTCAATAATGTTAATATAAAAGTTATTTAATCTATTTAATTCAGTTGTGTTAAATTATGGGAAAAGATTTTATTTCTCATTTGTCTCTAACTCTTAGGTATTAAAAATATAGATGCTTTGTGTGATTACATAGGTGTGTATATAAATAAGACAGACTTAATGTTTTATGGGATTTTTGTTTGTTTCAGGGATCTTTCGAATAACAGAATTGGTTGCCTAACACCAGAAATGTTTGTAGGACTTAATAATCTTCACAAACTGTGAGTATAACACCAGTTTTGTTTTAAACAGAAGGAATCTTAACTGTCACATTACTGACCTGAGTATAGTTGGCAAGAAAATTACATTATAAGAAAATTGTAGGCTTTGTACTAAAAGGCCCCTGTCCTGAGCCTTTGATTGTGATGAGTTGAGATTTAAATATTTTTTCTCTATTTGAATTGTAAAATCTATCAGAAATGCAAAGAATTAAATTTCAATTCCACATTAAAAAAAGGACAAACATGAAATTTCTGTTTGCATGTCTAAGAAACAATTAAAGTTAGTTGGCTGTAAATTTCCTGGCTGGGAAAGAGAAAATTCATAGGAAGAATCCTGGTTTAAATGGACATTTGGCTGAGCCCAGGAGGGCCCTGTATCTTCATTCAGATCTGTCTTCATTTCTGAATGAGAAATAAATTCCTATACTGCATCCTATAGTATAGTCATTCCTATACTATGTGACAAATCTCATACTTTCTTTTCGTCCTCTTCAACCAGTTATGACATTTCCTTGGACAAACAGGGAAATCTTTCTAGAAAGATATGCCATGAGGTCAAGATAACACCAGGCAAAAGGCTGAAGTCTGGCACACTTACAGATTCCAATTATAAGGGTAGCTATGCCAGGTCTTCTCTGATGGAAACAAATGAGAACAGATGATGGGAAGAGCCTTGATAGCATATAATGAACAGGTGCAGCCTGCCCCTCTTTTTACTTATCTCAGATGATGTGCCAAATTAGGCAAGCCCAACTCACCTATTGAGGGTTTCTATCTCTGCTTTTGTTGTGCACAAGTGAACATGACTGTGGCTATAAAGCCAGATTACCTTGGAAGGTAAGTTTAATTCAAAATGGTGAAGTCACATTGTTAAATGGAATATGTTTCTAGTTGCCAGGAACAGACTCAATAGAAACTGTTCAAATCCATGCTTTCTCAGAAAGATCTGAAATTTCTATTCACAAATCTGCAAGACCCCATCTTAAAAGTTAATTAGGAGTTCAGTACAGAACATTGGTCTCTTGGTGGCAAAGGGAGTGCACAGCAGTTGGTCTGTGACACTGTTTGGCTGTACTATCCCTTTTCTCTGAAGCCCAGGAAAGAATGTGGCAGTGTATCTCCACACCCTTCACCGATGCCAGAGATGCTGGGAAAAGGCACAATGTGCAGCCTGACTGCCCGTGGTTACTGGGCTGATCAAACCACAACACTACAGTTTCTTTTTGGACAGATTTGCTGTATACTTGCTGTTTATGGTAGCCCGAGTATCTGTCCCAGCATTGGCAATTTTTTTCTGAGCTGTAAGGGTGAGAGAGACTCACCAGTTGCCTCTGCACCGTCATTAACTTTGTATTTTCTTGCATCCACTCTTTTTGTGGGTCTTTGACCCACATTTCATTTTGAAATGACTGTGTTTCCAGATCTTGCTGTATCATTTTCCTTCTGAGGCCCTGGTTTATAACAGAAATTTGAATGAGACATTTCTTAAGTGTAGCTCCCAAGTGGCAGTCTAGTAACATTTTTCACTTTGAATAATGTTATTAAATTAATTACAAGTCTTCATGTTTAAGAAGGTTCATCTCTTCTTGTTCTCTTAATTTTGACCAAACATTGGTTTTGTTATTGCCAGGTTTCACACTCACATTCTCTTAATGCTGTGAGGCAAAGTCATTGTTGAAAGCTCTAAATGCAACCACTCAGATGACCATTTTGGCAGGGCATCAGTAATGTCTTACTCCCCTTCCTTCCATCTTGTCCATTATCTTACTTTGTTTTACAGTAAATGCACTTAAGACCAGGTCCTTCACGCTTTTGTGGATATGATGTCCATGCTTCAGTGAAAAAATTATTATTCTGGTAACTGGAGACCTGTTAGTCTGGCCTCTTTCTATTTTATAAGTGAGTTTTGAAAGAAAGAAAAATGGAAAAAAAAAGTTGGCAAATCAGAAATTGTTAAAAAATCAATATGTGGCTATAGATGGTTTATAATGTCATCATATAAAGAGATCTTTAATCTTAAAAATCATAGTAATATATATTCAGGCTGTCTATAATATCTACTCTTTAATAATCTCTTAGTTAAAATAGAGTAGTATTATTGAAGTGTCTTTTGCACCATGTCTTAGCATACTTTCCAAATTTTAAATTCTTCCATCCACTTTGCTAAGCTTTTCCTGTTCTCTTCTCTCCAGTTCTTTGATCTTTTAAAAATTTGAATTATTTTTTTCAAGAATTAAGATTTGGCTGTTAATCCATTTAGCCTATCTTCCATTTTTCTTATTTGGGTTTTAAATTGCCTTTCTACGACTGACCTAATAAATAGGTCTATTCTGCATTGTAGTCTGTGTGGCATAGTGCTTTATTAATTACTTTATTTGTTTTATTAGTAGTAGTATTTCAAAAGTCTGTCCTTAGGAAATCAGAGGCTTAAAAATAGTTTAGTCTACCTTACCCTTTCATCTGAAGTGAATAATTTCACAATTGCTATGTCAAAAGCTACAGCTGCCTTGCAGGGATTGTCCTCTTTACCAAACCAAAGTCACGAGTGCCACCACTCTTGGTGTTGGGTCGCTGAGTATTTTGTGAAGAAATACAACCACAGTCCCAATCAAGAGGAACTGTCCCCTGCCACTCAGAGTATCACATGTTCCTTGATCTCAGAAATCTCATATAATGTCCTAATGCTGATAGTAATTATTTGGACTGAGATCTCAATTTGCCTGTGGAGTAAGAAGCGGTCATTGTTAGTGGACTGCAAGCTGATGCTGCCTGGTACTTTTCTATCACTGTAGCTTTGTTTGCCTTGGAAGTTTATGAAGAACCATACTTTTTAAGCATGTTTGAAAGACAATAGGTCGCCTTTCTGTTCCTACTGATACCTCTGAATTGTGTTTGCTTGCCATTTGAGGGGTATGAGAAAGCTATTCTCTGGAAAGGTTATGGAGAAGCATTTGCTCAATCCAGCATCAGTGTTTGTAACAAGGAAAAGACGACAAGTTATTAAACATGGAACTAGTTTCATAGCCATTTACTGAAGGAGAAATATAATGATGCATAGATATGTGTTGATTTATGGAGTTGTTGATTTGGTAATTAGAGCTCTCCTGTGTCACGTTAGCAGAGATGAAGTACAGAAGCATCTTTGCAGGCTGTTATCAAAACCAGTAGGGAGAGCCATGAGTCCACTGGAGGGAGCAAAGGACATAAATCTTTTCATGCGCCTTCTGTGAAGTACAAATATGGGATTTTCTTGTACTGTTTACAAGCACAAATGCCAGGTGAAACAAAATAACACAGTGTGTTTCACTCGATCTTGTAAATCTAATTCAGTTTGGAAAAAAACCTGGAGTTAGAGCTGTAAAATCAGCTCTAGGCCCTAACACAGTGAGGTTTAACCCAATGATGTGATGCATAAATCTAAACTGAGTACAGTAAAGGCATGTTCAAATACTTCACTAAAAGGATGAGGATTGCCTGGGCCTTCAGGGATAATGCAGACACCTTTCAGTGGGCTTGGTGGTTTTGTGCAGTCTAGTTTAGAACAGGACAACCTACGGAATTCTTGATTAAAGAAAAAAATGAATTAGTAGTTTCATCTGGTATTGTTTTTAACAGGCAGACACACAGAAATCACAAGAAATGGTCTGCCTCTTGATGATGTAGAGAAGACTTTTACTCCATTGCAGTCAGGAGGTCAGAAATTGACCTGGGAATTGTCAGGGAACAGAAATTGAATTCAAAGTTACTAATGAAACCTTAAATTTCATATAGGCCCCGAAATTACTGCAGCCAGTGACTTCTGATTATGTTTCTTGAGATTGATCTAATTTTTACACCCTCTTGGATTTGGTGATTTTTTTACTCTGTAAAATGATTTCAAAATGCTTTGACGTCATAGGACAAATGCAGCTGGCAGTGCCTCAGTATGAGAGTAGATTTATTACATCTTCTAAGATACTAGTTTACCTCTTTTGGCTAATATATTACCCTTTGGCTGTGTTTATGCTGTAATGAGGTGCATGTATTCTAACTAGGAGTGGCATAATTGAATGCAACAAATCTTCTAAATCTCCTTTGGACCCAATGTTTCAGTGCTTTGTTCCAGAATTAAGTATGCAAATATATTTTGGCTAGGTAATGGAGCTGCTATCTACATTAATTCTGTTTATATTTAATCTAAGTATTAAGAGCTGTGGAATACTGAGATGATGCCACTGTGCTGATATACCAGACTTCATTTATTTAGTCCCTCATAAATTATCTTCTCAGGTTTCAAAATGTTGCAGCCTGAAATCTATTTCAACAAGTAGCTACTGCTGGTTCTTCCCTTTGGAGGTTCAAACCCAAACTTTATCATTGCTTCCAATTGTTTCATTAAACTATATCTGATTTACTCTTCATCCTGTCTCTGAATCATCAGCAGCAGCTAGCTTTGTGGTAATATTATACTGCAAAATCTTGTGTGACTTGATGTCATTGCACCAACTAATCACTTTGTATGGTGCCAGAAATCAAATAAAAAACACTAACACAGTTAATCAAACAGACCCCATTTCAGCAAATAAGGAAATACAGAATGTAACCTGCCCTCTTTGTATTTCTCTTGTCATTTTTTACACCTCCTATCCCACTTTGCCTTTTTTTTTTGCACAGATCAATCTGTTACCTTTGCATTTGACTTTTGCTTTTTAATGCTGCTCTTAAAAGGGAAGCATTCTTCATATTAATATATTTCTGCTTCTATCTATTTTCTGCCTCAAATGGTACTTTGACACATGTAACTCTTTTTGACTGTTTTGTGGCATATGTCATTTATATTGAAACTTTTGGCAGAAGTGCTTTATTAATTTCTGCAAAAGCACAAGTTTTGGTATACGAAAAAACAAGTTTAGGACTTTCTAAGACTGAAATGTTTTATCTCTGATAAAACTGAAAGCACATCTTTCTATTAATGGAGTGAGTTAGTGGCATAGGAAGTGCTGTAAGCTTTGGAGTACATTAACTTGTTATATTTGAAATATTTGCAAATGAGGTGTTACAGACGTTTTTAGAATAAATACCCTTTTAAATCAAGCTAAAGTAGGGTTTTAGGATATCTGAAATGGAGAAATTTTACAACAGTATATATTTGACAATATTTTAATATTTAATGTAAATTATGTGCATTTAAAAATAGGTATTTACTGAGGCTGCATCAGCTCAGAAATGCATGAGTTATTTGGGTGATTTGAGAAGATTTCTGAAATTTTTGTTAAAGAACAATATATTTCCATTGGTGGATATCCAAATATTGTAGTTATGTTTCTTGGACATAGAAGTGTGTTACATTTTGATTTACACGGCCCTGTGAACATGATCCTAGTCTGCTAATTATTAGTAGTAATATGGAAACTTCAAACCAGGTCATTGCCAGAAGAATATGAAAAGTTGAATAGCTGGCTTTCTGCTGATGTCACTGTCAGCAACTCAATTTTATTCCAGCACTTGGTAAAAAGGAATTCTATAGGAATTCTACAATCTTCTGTATATGTAACACAAGTCAAGAATTTTTAGGTTAGTGCAGTGTAGGTCAGGTCTGGCTCAATGTCTTGGTGAATTTGGCAGGACCTAAAAGCTCGTGGATTCAGTCCACACCAAATGAGCCCCTCTGGCAGGTGCTCAGGTACATCTGCTGAACCCTGCCATGTACACTGTGCAAGTGACTTGCAGTTTGTCCCCAGTTCCTAAAATATTGACCAGACATGAAACTTCCCTTCAGTCCAAATGGAATTACCAAACTTCAGTCTTGGTGCTATGGTTGTTTTGCCATATGAAGCCTGGCAAGCTGTTCAAGGGAGAGCGTGGGATTTGCATCAGATTGGAAAATTTCCTGTACTGCAGGGGGCAATGCAAAGGACAGGACTGGGCTTTCCCCATCCATCAGTTCAGAACTTACTGACTGTCCTCTGTCAGTGAGTTTATACTCATGTAACTGCTTTCATATTGCTGGAACCACTTCTGATTTACTTCAGTGTAAGTGTCAGGGTTATCAGTTTCTGATCTAGTCTTTTGAATGCCTCAGCTCACTGAGCTGCTGCAGCATGTGCCTTGTCAGGCCTTACATCCAAAAAACACATATGTAGATCCATCTAATTTTAAGTAAAGAGGTTAAATGTGTCTGTGAAATGCTCAATATTTTTAGTTTCCTGTTAACAAATTAAAAAAAATTAAAGGTAGAGAAATATGTATCTACAAGCAAACATTCATTTCCATCTAAAGACATATCCACACTTGAAGAGGTACTTGAAAGTTCTTCCAAGAGCTTTGTACCACAAGTGTATAAAGGTGCACTGTTAAATAAAATCTTAAAAACTAGTTCCATTATATCAACACATCTCATCATCACTCAATAATCTCATTTTATGTTGCTGAGCCAGTTTATTTTTATACTCTATTACCAGAATGTTGTTTTAAACTACTAAGAAATTTTAAAGTGTTCAGTTGTGTACAAAAATGAAATTAGTTATTTCTTCAAGAGTGTCTTAAACTAATTTATAAATTAGCACCATTTTCTCTTACTTGTATCCATTGATCCACAGATTTCTGGACAGGTTTCAGCAGACAGCAGGGTTCTCAAGTTTCATCTTTCTTACTTTGGTTCCTTACCTGGTTCAGATCTCTTGCAGCTTGATAGATCCCTCACTGTGAGCACATTGCTCCTGATCTGAATGTCACTCTTCAGTTAAGCTTATATTCTTTACTTTGTAGACAAAAGAGAAGTAAAATTAATAATTATAACTACACATTATTATTGTTGTTTGTTATTATTATTGTTATTTTTATTCAATAATAATTTTTATATTATTAATATTATATTATTAAAGAAAGTAATAAAAACATTTTCTTTGCCAGTCTACTATTTTTTTCATATATCTGCAACATATCTCCACTGAAGAGCTCTGAAATTTTCCTGATAATTGAGTTTTTGTAACCAACTTTGAATTCAAACAGATACTGTTCAGGCGCTGGAGAGAAAGGAACGTATCTCAGTATTTCTTAAGTAGGGAATTCATATGCTCTGAAACATTAATATTGATATGCACTAACTTTTAAGTTTATGGGTAGAGAAAAAGACATTATTACTTGATAATTAAGCATCTAATTTTTGTATTACTAAGGCAGTGGCAGAGCAATACTGTTTAACTATGTAAAAGTGAATTGCCTCTGTTTGCAAGTATTCAGCCTGAGCCATTCAGCCATCAAGACAAGAAAGAGTAGAGCAGTAATTAAAATAGAAATGACCTAATTTAAGGATGGGAAAAATTGGTGTGTTTAAAGTCCTTTGTAATAAAACTATTCGTGTAGTCACTTTGAAAACTCATTTCTGTTTTAAGGAATTGCTTGAATTCTTTAGAACATTACTAAATTAAGACACTGTTTTTGTTTCTTTAACTTGAAGTGACATTCTGTCTATATAATAAAAATACAATATAGGTCTCACTGACTAATTATTTTATTAATATTTTCACTCAAACTCTGGAATATTCTCTTCTCAAATTCTGTTCTTTTAAATATGCAGAAGTGTTCCTCTTTACGAGACCAAGTGAATTGTATGTATTTCTGCTATGAAAATAAAACAAGTGTGTGAATTGGTTTAAATATTACTGTCACCTACCAAAACCAAAAAGCAATGCACCAAATTTAAATATGTTTTTACTATTGTTAAGAAAGCAACTTTTTAATTAGCACTGGGAAAATTATATTCTATAACAATTTTCTTTTCTTCTTGCATTTGTTATAACCAACAGTAAATTGCTTTCTTTTTTCCCTAGGAATTTGTCAGGGAATATTTTTTCAAGTCTCATGAATGGACTTTTTTCTGAGCTGCTAGCTCTGAAAGCCCTGTGAGTATCATTCCTTTTGTTTGTAATCTGAAGTACTTCAGAAACACATTAGAATAAACATAGCAGAGTTGAATATGAATTCAAGCAGGATTGTTTCTAGAGATGCATTCTAAAAATAAAATCTGCAGTATTTTGTTATCCATGTCTGGCTCACTGTTGATGAGCTGCCATCTTTACCTGTTATAGGAAAATGGATAGCGCTGATAATTCAACCCCATTCCTGACTTGCCCAGTCTGGTCCTCCTGACTAGAATCCCTTTTTTTTTTTTTTTTTTCCTTTATAATCTTATACTTTTCCATGGTTTCATGCATTAAATTTTATTAGGCGTCTAATTGCACAAAACCAGTAATGTTAAATATTTTTCCTGGAATTAAGCTAACATTTCCCAGTTATTGATATTAATTGTACTCGCTTAAGGTTTCAAAGTGTATACTGAATGTTTCTACTTAGAAGGGTTTTTAGTCAATTTAGGTATGTTATAGTATGATTTCTGCAGTAACACAGACTCAAAATTATTTCAGTAGTCAATGATGTTGTCCTGGAACCAAACCCAGAATTTTTGCATAATATTATGAAAGTAATAAACAGTGGGACAACGTGAATTGGTTGTCTCAGACTGTCTTTGAATTCCTGCATCCATAGTTATGCATTTATCTAGAATTCTCTTTCAAATTAAGTAATCTGAATCTAGCAGAAGAAAATATGTTCATGGAAACTACATGTTTACCAATTGTGGTCATTCTTTGCCTTTGTAGACATTTCAACACTGATTCACTGATTTGTGACTGTAACCTGAAATGGGTCTTGCAATGGGCCAGAAATGCTTCAGTCCGAATAGCAGAGGAAACAGTTTGTGCTTACCCCAGTGCTTTACGTGGATTGTCACTTTATAACCTGAAGGAAAACCAGCTGATCTGTGGTGAGTTGTACTCTCATTTAGCATTACAAATTGAAGTGGATTCCGGAGAAAATATTTTTTAAAACCCCAGAATTCATCCAGTTAGGTGAATTCTGTATGAAGATGTAGAAGTGAAATGTTTTTGGATATTTTCCATCATAGCAAACATGATAGATGTGGTGTGAGGGAGAAAAAAAGGTAAAGAACTCATTTCACATTGGGCTTTGTCTATCAATGAGCAGATTAAACCAGAGATTTTTAAAAGTATCACGCTGCAGAGAAAAGATCGCTGCCTGAGATGGTGCCAGTGGGTTCCAGAATCAAAAGTCTAATTTCACACATGGTTGATGAATTTCAGAATCTTTGACATGCTTGAATGACAGAAAATTGCTGAGATTGTGACTTTGCTAATGTCTTTTGCAAACAAAAGGAGAGTCAGACGTTTCTCCTAATAACCACAAGAAGAGTGATGTGTGTTGTAACAAACATATTAATAGAAGGAGGGAGATCAGAAGTTGCCTGGAATGATATAGAGAATTGGTTTTAATGACAAATATGGATGTTTATAGGTTGGAAGAAATCTGAAAGGATGTGAATACTACCTACAGATGGTCCACCAGGTGAATTGTTAAGGAAACACAGACACGTGTCTGGAGGCAAATATGGAATGAGCTCTTGTGAGTGCAAGACATTTCCAGTAGCCTGTGTTACCAAACATTTGAAATTCTGCAATGTTCTTCAAATATTAAGCTCCCATTTTATAGAGAACCAGCATGGGCATCTTCATAGAGATCCATTTCCCAGCAGGAAAAGTACTTCTAAAAGTACTGGAATGATCAGAAGAGTGAAAGATTGTTAATTGGTATTTCCAGGTAACAAGTGAATATAAACCTCTGAATTCTACAGAGGAAATGAAAGCAATTTCTCAGAATTTCTTAATTTAATTCCTAATAGGACTCCCTATCAGACCTTTGATACAGAATTTATAATGCCCATCTAGTTCTCACTCCTATTTACAATCAAGGGCTGTAATGACTGCCAATAGCTTGACTTTGCTTCCAATATCTGCAGGGAGTTTTACAGTGGTTGTAATTGCTGAGCCTTCCACCAGCTCTGTAATATCTGCCAGGTATTTCATGGTGCTCAGAGTATCTGCTGGGTAGCTCACAGTGCCCAGAACATTTAGCAATTTCATTTTCAGTAAGTTAATTTGAGCTTAGGCATAACAGAAGGCAGTCTGGCACCAAAATAATAATAGCAATTGAGAATGATGTATAAATAAGGCGTGTTGAAATATGCACAGAGCTGATCAAATTAAACATATCTCAAAGAAAATATTGAGTGACTTAAAAATTAAAAACTCCTTCCTGTGAACATCATCCATACTGTCAGACGTTTATAGACACTGATCTTCCTTCTACATGCTACAAGATGTCATGAGCTATCACAGTGACAAGATGAGCAAAAAAAGAAGAATGAAAGGGAAAAAATTAAAATAGGAGAGAAATGGACAAAGAGTTTAGCAGGGAATGAACCAAGAAGTCAAAGTATGTGGTCTCTGAATAGCTATAGGGAGAAGTTTGCCATCAGCTTTTTAGATTATTTTATATGTTGGGGTGAGAAAAAATAATCTTTTGAATTTCTTCCTGGCAAATCTTTCTCACACATCTGTTTACTCATGATAGCCAAAGTAGTAAGTTGCCAGTTGGAAACAGTTAAAAACCTGCTTTGGGGGTTTTAGGAGCTATGTAACTGCACAGTTTTAGAATTCCCAGGGGTCTGCTTGCATATTTCATTAACAGCTTTTAAGAGCTACTTAAATCTTCTTTAACAAAATTCTCCAACTGTCAGAAATGTTTGGTTATAAAACAATTCTTCACAATGTTGGAAATAAGGTTGAAAAGCTGGTTGGATGACAAAGTATGGTTTTGCCCTTGTCTCTGCGTTAATGATGAGGGACTGTGGTGAATTCATAATGGCATGGACAGAGAATCTTTCTGAAAAATGGTTGTGAAATTGGCTTCATGCAGTGCCTTGTTACTCTTTCTCCATGACTCTAAATACAAGTTACTCAATTTCCAGGAGGAAAATTATTTTTTCCTGAATGCAAGTGCTATAAATATCTAATTTTCCTAAATACAAGTGCTGAGGTCTGATAGGAGTCTGAGATTTTCTCTGGCTCACACCACCAGCAGAGACGGATTCTCTAGGCCAAATTCTTCACTCAGGAAAGACCCGTATGTCTTTTTGTCTTAAGGGGATTATGAAAGGTTGCTCTTAAAGCTGAGTTTTGATTATTTATACTGGTGAATGAGATATGAGAATTTAGTTTCTCAGTCTCAAAACTGTATTGATGTTACTGAACAGCATGAATAGGTAAAAATTCAGTTGTTCTGCAAATTACAATTGACATATAACTGTGATGGAGTACTTTTCTGTTAAAAAGCGTTGACTCATCAAAACAATGTTTGCAAAAGTGCTGACTTTCTTTTTTCCTCCAATTAGACTTTATTTAAAATTTAGAAAGTAGTTGATATAATATCAATAATATTTAAATAAATGTTTTGATTAAAATGCTGAAAATGTTTACTAAATGTTACCAAAAAATATTGCAAAGGTCAAAGGACAGAAATAATTTTATGGTGCCTTAAGACATTTATTTATTTGTTTATTTATTTATACCGCAAAGAAAATTATCTAATTCTCCTGGGACAGAGTGCTGTTTCTCATACAGATCTCCTACAAATTAAAATCTTGGGTTTTGAATATATATATGCTCTACTGATGTTTATAAATAAGTAACTGAGAACATATTATTACCTTCTGTTAATTAAAAAAGAAACTGCTTGAAAAGAAAATATAAAAGGATATTGAGAAATCTGGTTTTTTGCTTAGAGTTTATTGCATTAATACATAATAAATTGCATTTTCATTCTTTATCATTATGGATTTTTTCATGCAGTTAGTAAAAAAGTTTTGTTCTTTTTTGGTGTCAGTAGCTTTTCTGGTTTCTGTGGTCTGCTGTTCTAATCTTGGTCATGATATAGTTGCATGGACCTATAAAGCAGACAGGTTCAAAGAACTAGAGGTAGTATCTTGATTCTCAGGAAATCTAAATGCACAGAAGAGTCTACACTGTTTTCAAGTGATTTTGCTTTATTCAGCCAGATGGTTTGCTGTGCATACATTCACATCATTGCATCACAGCACTTTCAGGCAAGCTCATTCTGCTGCGTGACCCCTTTCCCTGTAGCTGTCCTTACCTTTCCTGTAGCTGTCCTTACCTTTCCAAGCTGTGCTGTGGGGCAGTCTGCCAGAAAGCCCCATAAAGCAATCTTGCCCCATAAGGCAATCTTGCTCCATAAATCAATCTTAAACAGTCCTGGGTGGCTCTCTGGCCACGTTAGCAGAGCTTGCTCTGGCTCTTTGCATCTGACCCCATATGAGATGCTGGCTAAAGGTTATCCCCAAAAACCATGTTTGCCCTTTTTCTCTGTGTTGATGTAAAGCTATGCACAGCTCTTTCCCTTGGAAGAGGCAAATCAATTGCTTCTCTCTTTATTATGCTTCTGCAGTGAGTCTTTCTGTTTCCCACTTCCTTATTATCTGTGTTGAATTGAGTGGGAGAAAATCTCTTTCCTTGTTGAGCTGATTCAACACAGGACTGTAGGACAAGATTTACAAGAAGTTCTATGATACAGGGTTATTTATTCACCTATAGTCTGCACATTTCTGAAAAACTCATGGTGTTGCAATAGTTACAACTAGAAAATGGAGACAATTAACAAAGCTAGTATTAATATATTTTCTCCTTACACCATCCTCAGCAAAGAAACTTCAAAGGTAAAGGAAACACTCAAAACCACAAATGTTAGATACATTCATTGAGGACACAGTCTCAGGGGAAAATATGGTAGAAATAGAACTTGAAAAGCACAGAGTAACAGCAAATTAGAAGTCAAATACCTCAGCTGAGTAATTTTCCTTTCTTGTATTGACATAGGTGAGATAGCATCTGGTTTTAGGTACCATGTCATCTACCATAAATGCTTCCTGAGTCACAGGAGCCTGTTTTTCAGAGGTGGAGTACCCAGAGCTTCAGTACCCAGAGGCTTGATTTGAATTGTTGCTCTGTGTGCTTCACATTCGTGAAAATCAACTGTAGGGTGTTTCACAGAGGGATTATTCCAGTAAATTATTTTGAAAGAATGTATTATGCCAGAATGTGTGTTCTGTCCATGGGTGGTATACCTGTTGGCTGTGATCCATAAAACTCTAAGTATTTACATCAAACTTAAAGTGAGAAATTCTTTGGGTTGGTTGTTAATTTACTAAAAGCTTTCGTAGTCAATTTGGACTTTCGCCGGGGAGGGCAAGGAGTGAGCACTCAAAATAGAGCTGGAGTTTTGTCTGTGTAGGATCTGTATGGTGAGGCTGCTGCCATGCCTTAGGGGGCTGTCTGCTGAGAAAAGTGTTAACACTGCAGTCGAATAAAAATCCATCCTATTGAAAATAGAGATGTGAAAAGAAGATAATAGTTGTGACTTGTGAGTGTCCAACAGTGTTTGAATTATTACTCGGTCTCTGAATTCTGTAAACTACCTTAGTTTAAACTGTTAACTCATGGATTAAATTAGCAAGTTCTGACTCATAAAATATCATTGAAATGTGGAGTTTGAGGAATGATAGACTCCCTACTTAGGATGGACACTTCAAAGGGAGGAATAAAAGTCAAAGAAGTAAATCCTTTTCTGACTTCTGTATTCTGCAATAAAATTCTTTAAATATTTCATAGAAAATGTGAATAATTTATTGGAAGGGAGGAGATAAAGTTGTTAGGGAATTGTTTGTACTTAACCAGCACCTTGTCTTTTGTAGTTTGCTTCACTTCACTGAGAATCAGAGTATCTGTTCCCCCAAAGGAGCAGAGTCAGGCTAAAATGTAGGTGCTTTTTGCTCTGATGCTTCATACCTGTTCACATTAAAACTTGGTGCAAAGCAAAAAAAGAAAATAACACTATTGTATGCTTTATGCATTCATTCTACTTGTATTGTTAGAGATTTCTTGTCCATTTTAAGATTAAATTTCTTACAAAGGAACTACTTTCTTCATTAGCTATCTACTGTCACATTATCTAATCTGCATTTCTCATGCTTAAATATCAGGAGAACATTAGGGTATTTTTCTCTCAGACTACATGCCACTCCCTAGTCTATTTTTATAAGTTTTTTTTTTCAATCTTACCTAAAACACAAAAAAAAATTGAAACATTCAAGACATTTAAAATAAATTATAGTAATACCATTGGGAAAAAATAGAACATTTTCTTTTCTACACTTCCTCTATAAAGTACTTTTATTTTTTTGAAGTAGCTTTCTTTTTCCTTGACATAGATTCTTAAAAGAGTGTGGCTTTAAATGCTTTCTCAGCAATGGTGGAATAGTGTTGTTTTAGATGCTGTATTTGTTGAAATGTCTTTATAATTTTACCTGATGTAACTGCACATTGTTTCCCCATCATTCCTAGCAGAGTAAGTTAGTATTCACTGTCCAATAGTAAGAACTTTGAAAGAAATACGTACTTTTAAAATGCTGAAGAGGGAAAAGAACTATGTACTGGGGAATTTTGTCTTTGAAAGAACTTTTTCAACATTTAAATTTAAGCTGAAGTCAATGGAATACAATCAGCCTTGATCTGTGTCAGGTTTTAAGAATGCTGTCAACTATCTTGTGTTAGGGATATGGTAAAGAAGTGAGATTTGAAATTCCTTTTTTCATGTGGCACCAAAAATTAAATATCTACATTCCCATTCAAGTCTTAAAATTATAAATATCTGTATCTGCTCATAGATTATTGTTAAAAGTTTCCTTTTCTGTGTAAAATATATTGCAAGAAAAAACACTATCTTAAAATTACTAAGGAGTATTTTTTCTTCCTTTATTTTTTTCAGCATACACAAAACTTATCTTTGGTAATGTTTGTTACTTAAACTTAGGGACTGGTTTGAGATTATTGTTTCAATCATTTCTTTATTAATTTGTCATTTCCAAGTCATTCTTACTGCATTAACACAGTGTAAATATTGAACTGTGGTGGGGGGGGTTTCAGGATGTACTAACTGACTAAACTCAAAACCTCAAACGGGAAGAATGATGGATTAATTATCCAGATTTAGATTTCAGTCCTGCAGTTTCTTGGCAGTCCACAGGTAGCTTGCTGCATTCATGCAGAGCATCATTGTCTTCCAGAATATGCAGGATCGAGACTTCAGCTCTAATTCTGCAGGGAGTGCCTAATCATATGAGTAGGTTTAATTATGTTTAAATAGGAATATTCACACTAATAACCTTTCACAGGATTAGGTTTTGCAAGATATGGATAGTGATACAATTAGCAGTATTTAAATCCTCTTTCAGTTACTTACGTTTTACGATGTTAGCAATTCAAAATTTTCTTTAATAAGAAAATACTCATAATAACAGAATGTATATAAATCAGATAATATAACTGTATATTTTGGTCTTTCAAAGATACATGGGGTAAGTTCATTTTATGTCAGAGCTGAATGGCCATTTGTATATCAAAGTTGGTTTCCATACTATCATTTGGTAGTATGAGACGAACAATGTTTTAACCTTTTGTCTCCAAATTCTAGATTTCTCATCTAATATGATCAGTCTCAAAATGGGGGGAAAAGGACTATGTTGCCCTAAATTTAATCTTAAACATGATTATCTAATTTCTTTAGTGGCAGTGTAGAACACTGCTGCAAGATTGGTGGCATAAAATTAGCAACTGTTAAATCTTATAAATGTGAAATAGCAATAATATTAAAACATTCATTTGAGGATGAAATTTTACTACAACATATTTTCTTGCTCACACATGAAAATTCAGATCAACAGAAATTTTTGTCCCTGAAATCTTACTGATTTAGATATAGGAAAGGTACCCACTTGTTTGGGTTTTTTTTCCATAGCTTACTCTTATATACTGCGTTAGAGGTTTTTAATGTACACTTGTGTCTTATTTTCTACATTGTCTTTGACAATGCAAAATTACTGAAGGAAAATTTAACCAAGGTGGAGTGAGAATGGCAGTGAAATGAGGCATTTTAATCTTGAAACTCCTGCCCTTGACCAATTCAAAAGCCAGTTGTGTATGAACAAAGCAATGTTAAAACAAACATGCAATCCATTGGGTATCTCTGAAGATATATTGTTTATTTATTATGGTAATATGAACATTAAAACACTAAGGTTAAATTTATACTGGTGATTTCTAGGTAAAATTATGTAATCTTTTTAACAAACCTATGTTAATATTGTCCAATAACAATGCATATTAGGGTTTGCTGTAATTAATCTTAGTTGTTATCATAGGAAAATTCCCTATAAAGCTTTCATCTCTCTTTCATTTAAGTCGACTATACCATAGTGGCATTTCACATTTTTATAGTACATGTCAACATACAGCACTTTCTTTAATGCTTGTGTAAAAATGACACTGTCAGCTGGGCTGAAAGGAGCTTGGAATGGAAAAATTTAATGCTTCAACAGAACTGTCACTTGTTCAGCATTTCTTTTAAGAATTTTTTCTTTTTTTCTTTTCTACATTCTGACATAAATGAGAACACATGCAGCCTTCTGGACTCTGGGCAATTGGGGACAATCACTGACACTCTTGGGACCTTCTTGCCACCATCTTTCTGTGATCTGAGTGTGCAGTTATGATTTGAAAATAAAAACGATTTAAGGTTTGGAAAGATCAGTGCTACCACTGCACTTCCTAGTTAGATAAAGCTAGTCAGTGTATTTGATTATACCTGTTGGACCTATTGGAGTGGGCCCAGAGGAGAGCCACAAGGGTGGCTGGGGACATGGGACATCTTTCCTGTGAGGAAAGGCTGAGGGAGTTGTGGTTGCTCAGCTGCAGAGGTGAAGGCTCCAAGACCTCAGTGCATCCTTTCAGTACCTAGAGAGGGCTTATAAGAAAAATGGGGACAGACTTTTTAGCAGAGCCTGTAGCAATAGAATTAGGAGTAATGCTTTTAAACTAAAAGAGGATCTATTTACATTAAATATAAGGAATAAGTTTTTTTACAATAAGGGTGGTGAGACACTGGCAAGGGGCTACCCAGAGATGTGGGGGATGCACCATTCCTGGAAACATTCAAGGTCAAGTTGGGTGGGACTCTGAGCAAATGTCCCTGCTCATTCCGGGGGCAATTTAAATGTTTTAAATGTGACATTTAAAGGTCCATTCCAGCCCAAACCATTCTATGATTCTATGATTTTGTAAAGCTGGGTGCTTTACCTTTCCACTGCTCAGCCATTTTTATTAACTGCAAGCTGTAATGAGTATGCAAAGCCATGAGCCAGCCAGTTCAGTTGCCATAAGGGTAATTGGAGTAATCAAAATCAGCTTTTTAACAGTGGGTTTCTGGCTGGTGCCAGGAGGAAATTTGTGTTGATGAATCTTCCAGTACCATAGCTGTCAATATGTCAATTTCAGCATATGGCAAATAATCAAATGCTCCCCAGCTTCTGAAATAGAGTTCTGGGACAATTTGAAAATAAAAAATTGAAAAGTTGCAGCAGTTTTATTTGATAGGAAAGAAATCAGTGATGTGAAAACTATTTGCCTATTCTTTTAGATTTCTGTGCCAGTGCAAGACAAAGCAATTTTTAAATTGTTTAACTGGAACAAAACCTTGAATTTCATATTGTGGAAATCTTTCAAGTAACTGTTAACATTTTACAAATTAAAATGTTATTGTATTTATCATTTATATTAAATAAATGAAATCTATTATTAAATAAGTGAAACCTGTTACCTCTGTTTTTCACTGCCACTTGATTTCCTATCAAGTAAATCACTGCTATCATCAGTAATAAGAAAGGGCTTTTTCTTGTGCTCCCTCTCAAGACACATCAGTCCCTAGAACTGGTGCAAAAAGAATAATTAATTTTACTGGGACTTAGGGATCTGGAGGAAACTCCAGTAGACAAAGACAGGTTAAGTAAATTTGTCATGGCTGGAAATGTCATCCATCTGCTGAGTGGTGGATGAAACCTGTATTACCTGAATTTGCCAAAAGTGACTAGATTTGAATTGTACATTCCCCAGCTCAGCCTTTCTTATTTTCTATCTAGCTCTAAATTATTTTAAGTAAATAAATCAGATTAATTATATAATCCAAGTGAGTTTTTAAGCCTCATTCAAAACTATGATTTTAGCTCATCTTGGCGTATTTGTGCTCAATTTTAGCTTCTGTTTTGTGTCTGTGGAATACCTCTATGAGGTCAGCTGACACAGGTAACTGCAGCACCAGTTGCAATGGACTGTGGCAGCCTGGGTTCATTGTCCTTCTAAGTTATGATAAATCTTGTTTACTACTTCTGCTGATCTCCTTTGATGGCTTTACAGAAGTTTGCAGGAGTAAAATCCCAATAAAGATCTTGTAGATTTAGGCAAAACAGGATGCATGTCAGAAGTCTTGCTCTGTGGTTACTGACTACCATTTCAGTGCAGCACTTAGCATTACAAAAGAAACATAACCCCATAATTTAATTATAAGATACTGGGAAAAAAAAAAGACCCAACAACAAACCAACCAAAGCAAAAGCACTGCTTGATATTCCTGTTAGAAAAGCATGTATGAGAGGGAAAAGGACTGATAAAATGGTGTGGAATATCTCTTGCCATGCCAGCATTGTGAAGCTGGTGGAAATAAGAAGCTATTACATGAACAAAAGCTCTGCTTTTCCTGCAGTGAGTGGTAAATGAATGTGATACAAAGCTTTCTTGTCTCAAGCCCAGGAGACTTACCTTCTTCTGCTGTTTAATACATGTTGGCATCTGTATTTTCTTGATATGATGTTGAAATTGGAGCCAGGCACAGCTTTTATTAAAACTGAGGCTTGGCCTCAGTTCTGTATTCATTTTTGACTTCCTTGGCGCGTGGTGTGGTCTGTGACCTTCTACACCAAACGTTCCATTACTGCCAGCAAATCTTGCAACACAGAAACCGGCATTGGTGTGCTGGCACCTCCCTTTTTGGCAGAGCTGGCTCTTGGAGCAAGTCAGATCACGTTTTTTTCTCCAGTTCCATTTGGTAAATATCAGATATAATTTGCACTGTCAGCAATTCAGATTTTTAACTAATGTATTTCAATTTGTTTTTCCTCATTTTCATCTGTCCTTTTTCTTGGATTGGTTCCTTTGCTTTGTCCTCACTTCCAGCTTTCTCCCACTGTGCTTTCCATGCACATTTCTTTCCCACTGAGACTGTATACAAATATTAGAGCTCTAACTCACACTTTTGTCAGCAGGATGTGCCGCACTCTGTAGGCACACTCAGTTCAAATAAAAAGCCCATTGGCAATACAATAAATCAAGTGATTAACAAGAAGCAAAATGCCAACCTCTGGCTTTTTTTCTGTCCCAGAAGCTTGTGGTACACTGTAGAAAACTGAATTTTCTACTAATAAACTGAAGTCAAAGGTGTATCTTGAGACGTGAGCACTGTAGTGCTGAACTGATGTGTGGGCAGCCTGGAGAAACCTGTGGATTTTCCTATTTCTGGTTGTGTGAGAACTGTTGATAGCAACAAAGCCAGTTAATGAGGACCAGAAAAAGTATAGCAGAAAATTGTTTCTGGTAGACTGAACAGCAGCAGAAGGTGCTGGTGTAGTACAGGTTTATGCACTTAGTAGCTGTAGAGCTGAGCTGCCCAGATTAAAGTTTATGCAGCAGGAAATACAACAAAGCTGGCTGGAGGTAGGACGGTTTCTCCACCACCTTGTGCTGGTCATGTTGGTTAATGACTAGCCAACTTTCCGTAGTGTTTAGACAGGTCTGTTGCATGGGCCAGGTTTTGTACGTACAGGTTTGCTTTTAGTCATTCCCCCCGAAGACAGTAGTGTCACTCAGTGGAAGTGAATATTACCTAATGATAGTAACATGGTACTTAAAAACGTAACTAAAATATGGGTAAAGATGCACTTTCTCATCTTTTCACAAGCATTTTTGTTCCATGTATGTGAAGAAACAGCAGTATTTCATTCGTACTCTTCTCCGTTCCAACATGTAAAACAAAATAGAAGGCCAAAATTAGATATAGAATTGGAATACTTTTAAAATCTTAAGAACTGAATTGTAAGGAAAGCCAGGAAATACATGGTGTGTGTACATGTGTGCGAGGCAAATTCTTCTATAAATATATTAAGGCCATATGCATTGGAGCATTCCCATAGAGCTTTGGTGTACCTTGCTATTTTTCTGGTTTTGCTAATTATTTTAAAAATAATTTCTATTTTCTTTTTCAACATCTTGGGACACTGTGTGCATTAAAATATGCAGGGGTGTACTCTTTTTGAAAAAGACACAAGTGATCATATAAATTCAGCGGGTTTTGGGTAACCTGATTCCTTCTCTGTATGTCCTCAGTATTCTAGTCTAGATGTAATCTGAAATACAAGACTAGATGGCATAGAGAGTCTGGCCTTCAGTCAACAAAACCCTTTTCTGCTGAGAAGTGAAAGATAACGAAAAAGATGTAATTACTGTAATGATGGGTTAGACCTTTAGATTCATGCTGCAATCAGTGATTCCTGTGGTGCTCTGCTGCAATCATGGTTTAGTGCTGACTGGAGAGACAAGACAGGTAAAGACTGTAAAACACTCCATCAGCTCTTGATCTGAATGCCTGAGGGGAGTCACACCTCTCATTTGCAGATGGGATGCTGGCTCCAAGATCGAGGGCAGCGCAGTGAATTGTCTTGGAAGGAGCATCTTGGAATATTTTTCAAGTGTGTAAAGAGTAAATGAGATCCCTGTAAATTGCTCCGTCCCTTCTCAACACACAGTAGTAAACATTTTGGTTTTATGAGGCTGTTGTGTCTGCCATACACGCACACACATGCATAAATATGAGCATGAGAGATTATATATATTTAGTAATCCTGACTTAGTCTTTATTACCCACATAATCAAAGAAAAAAAATCAATTGTCTAGGGCTACGCTTGCCAGAGCTGTTATATTTAAAGTGCTGTCAAATCAATACCAAAATAATTCCAAATACTTTCAGAATTTTTACTTCTTAATTTATTCTCAAAGTCAAGCTTGAAAATGTGTGTACAGCATTAATTGATACTTTTATTTTTATTCTGAATTTGAAAGATTGTTGGATTATGGATTTAAAATAAGTATTTCCAGCTGATGCTGATGTAACTACAATAATTTTATAGCCGTTTGGGGTAAAGGGTATTGGTCGTAATTCTGAAACTCTTATTGGTGTGATTAATCCTCATAACTGTGAGCTGTGTCACAGAAGTCAACTGGAACTTCTGCGTGAGTAATGGTTCCAGAACCAGCCTCAGACATTTAAATCATTACTATCCCTGGAAAACAACTGAAGATTAGCTCTGGTATTAATATTTTTGTGTGGACGTCACAGAGATTAAAAGCAGATGTTTTCCAGGAGTACTTATGTTTACCTTCCACAGTCTGCAAATGTCATAACCCATAGAAATTCTATTATTTTTAATTTGAAAATGAGTTTTCAGCATTATTTGTCAATTTGGCCAACCCAAATAGGTACATTCTCAAAGCTGATCAGGAGGATATCCTAGCGTAATGGTATGTTAAATTCCAAGGGTATGTTTAATTCATTTTGCATCTTTGTTGGCACTTAAAAGGATTTTTAAAGAGAAAGAAAATTAGTACACTGTTGATAGGACTGGTAATTTTTTGACATGCTGAAGTAAAGGAAAGTTTTCATTCACTTCTGATCATTAATTGACAAAACCTGTAGAGAGCACCTCATTCCCAGTGCATTTCTGGGTTTGGTGATCCCCAAGGCTGAACAATAGAAGGGGTTATGGGGGAGCCTTGGACACCAATGCTCAAGACAGAGATAAATTCAGAGTGATAGTGTTACACTTCATCCATATGCTCAGCAGGTTATTTAACTTGACTTAAAGATACTGATATTCTAGTTCACACTCGTCCTACTTCACAGCCTCACAGCACATTGTGTCACTCACTGCATGACCAAAACCATTCAACCAGGTACAACATCCTCAGTTAAAAACAACTGTATGGATGAGAAATATTTTGTTTCTGTGAGTAGTATCTATTGCTGTTGAATGTGTCACAGTGTGCTTAATTTTTCTGCATTTTGGTAGTCATTTAATTAATTTATGGATAAATTTCTATTCCATATATTTCCTTATATTCCATAATTGACTTCATAATGCAACACAAAAATCACAACTTTTTTTCCATCTGCTAGTTAAATACATTTAATATAAATGACTGAGACCAAGGCCGCAGCTATTAGGAATGAGGCATTAATCTGGTTTACCTTCTCTTCTCTTAATTAGAAGCCAAAAGTCATATAAAAATACTGTGTATATTTCAAGGAATTTTTAGTATCACCTCATTGTCTCCATATAACAGGTGCAATCAAAAGGTAAATTACAGGGTGTATGCACAGGTAAGAAGTGCTTTCTGAAGGCTGCACTTTATAGTCAAAGCAGAATTAAAACATTTCAGTAGAGAGCAACTAGTCCCTTAATCCTCTGTGTGCTTCTCCCAAACAGCAGTAGCACATATTCACTTTTACCAATTTTGCATGTTGTGCTGGCCAGCATTCTTCTTTGTGTAAAAGTAGAACTGATGTCTCTCACTGTTTACTCAAAGCAGGTGATGAATGTACTGTTCAACAAATAGTAACAAGAGCCCAAAGCTGGGTTTGTAAGTGCAGCTTCTCACAATTTACAAGTTCTGAAGACGGCCCTTAAAGAAGTGTGTTAGGGTGGAATGCTGAGTAAGAGGAAGAACACTATTGGCTGTCCACAAATTTGAGCAGCTGTAGAACCAGTGATTATGGCTTGCAACCTGGATAGGCATGGCTAAGTTCATCTGTATTTGTTATGGGCAAGGGAGGGTTTTGAGGAGCAAGTTTAAGGAAGATAAAATGGCAAGCAGTGAAATGGAAAAAAAAAAAGGTACTTGTCAGAAAAATAGATGTTTGAGGTAGTTACTGGTGGTGCAAATGGTGGAAGGGTGACCTTTCAGCTGACGACTCTGCCGGATGGATTGATATTAATGATGAGAGGCCTCTAAATGAAAACAGAAGAAAAAGAAGGGATAAGATCTAGCATTAAAATTCTCTTTCCTCATCAAGGTAGAATGATAACCAAGGTGCAAGACTATAGGTCTTTTGTCTAAGGTGAGATTGCAGATTGAGGTTAAAAAGCAATCCAGGCTCAGTGAATTGATTTAGTGTTGGAGCCTGAGGTGAAAAGGCTCTATTGTAGGAACTGTTGTGCACGATGTTCATGAGAATTTAGGACTGAGGAAAATAACCTTCAGTCATTCTCAAATCTATGAAATAGCAGACTTTCATCAGAGTCAAAAATGTACATACCTTCCTTATTTGCCTTTTTTTTAAACTGTGTTTAGGCATTTGGATTTGTGATTACAAGAGCTGTTTTTTGTAATAGCCTGCTTAGAATGTGTAGTATTGGGGTGTTTCTGCGAGAAAGTTCGAGAGATAAAGTTCATTTAAAAAATATGGTAAAAACTATTCATCTTGAAATAGATAAAAAGAGCTACTTAGATAAATATTTAATGTTAAGTAATTATCTAGAGAGCAGAGATGACTTGTGGAATTGGCAGAAGGAATGGGAAATGAAAAGTCATGGGGACAGTTGAACTTAAGAGGAAAGTTTAACTATTATTAGTCTTATTATCCAAATTCCAGGCATATGAAGCAGCTTAGGCTCTCTAGACAGTAAGTTTTATTCTGGAACAAAGTGGGCATTTCCTTTGCTGACAGTGAAGTGGTCTTGTAAGTGTTAACTGAACCTATATTAATAGCTGTGTTTTTTCTCTAATTGGAAGACTCACTTTTTTTATTCTCTACACTTGTGTAGTAAAGCAACCTGCCTTGAGAAGGAGGCTGGGTTGGAGCATCTCAAAAGATCCTTTCCAACCTCAACCATACTGTGACCTGTTTCATGAAACTCATTTTCTGTAGATATTCTGGTAATCCTGTGTTTATCTGGGCTCACACCAGTGAAAAAAAAGTGATTTCTAGAACTGACAACATGATCAGACTGCAATGGGTAGTTAGTGGTCATATCTCTTATGTTAGCATTTTCACATGAAGATACAAGAAGCTAGAATGGTATACAACAAGTTCATGTTACAATATTCATAAGAGAGGAATTAATTGTGACTTTGCTTTCCTATTTTTGTTTTGTTTTGTATTCCCTGCAGCTGGGCCTCTGGAACTTCCTCTCTTTGAGCTCATCCCATCACAGAGACAAGTGGTTTTCCATGGAGACCGCCTGCCCTTCCAGTGCACTGCAACTTATGTGGACAACAGCACCCAGGTGCAGTGGTACCACGCGGGGCGCCTGATCGAAACCAACGAGGAGAGCGGCATCTTCGTGGAGGACAGCATCATCCATGACTGCTGCCTGATCACACGGTAACACACACCTCTTGGCATAGGCAGGCTTGCAGGCAAGGGGAACAGATCTGACACTTGCAACAAGCCTCATTAAAACGTGCATCAGGAGTTGTTTAATTTGAAGCAACTCAATTGCGTGCTTGAATCTGAGCACAGAGGTAGAGATTTTTCAAGGCTATGATTGGCCGTGGTTCCAAAATCTACTTTTTGTGTCTAAGTATCCAGCTTTGATCAGATATGGGTTTGAACCAGATAAAAACAGTTTCTTACACAGTAAACCATGAGAAGGAACATGAAAAAGCAAGAAAAGAAGAAAAGCTTCAGTAGCATATGAGTGACTTATAAACAAACTGCTTCTTCATGACACCATCTGTAAGTCCGAGTGATGGACCTATGAAGAACTATCAATTGAAAATAAATAATTTGATTAGTTTTTGCAGGTTCCGATATACTAGATCCCATATTCTTTAGTTAAGGAATCTCATTTTGGTTTCTTATTAAGTATTTCTCAATTTTCTGTGACTTCTATCATCTCTGTGCCTGAGAGATACAGAGATCTACAGATGCATTTGCTGATGTGAAAAGTGCAAGAGGAATGAAGTAGAGTAGGCTTATATAAAAGAAGCAAAAACTAATATTTGGCAGTGACTGTAATGTTCCAGTTTTGCTTCAGTTTTCCTGTTAAACATTATTTAATAAATTATAAATTTCAGTGTTTATTTTTGGGTTTCATCACAGAGTATTGGCTTGTCACTAAAAGCTGCTAAGTTGTTGCACACATCCTTTTGTCCTCTGCCAGTTTCCATCACTGATCAAAAAGAGAATCTGATTCTGTGTGCATGTTCTGCCTTTCTCTTTGTAGAAGATAGAGTGAAAATAAGTATGCTAATTAGCTCTGGATAATCATTAACATCTTTTCACTCAAACAGTTTCTATTAATATAATTGACCTGAAATGCTTCTTGAACTATCAAATAGAAGTTATGAAGGGAGTCAAATTAAATCCTGTCCACTGGGGACTTTTGGCTTTATTAATTTCATCTACCCACTGATTATTTGACCCCTTTTGGAGTCCCATAGATCTAGAGGCATAGATCTGACCTATTCTCAGAGCTCCTGCCTTTCTTCTAATATCAATGAAAAGGACTATTAGGCCAATTAGTACAGTAATGCCACGTGCATGAGCTATTATATAACTGCCAAGTCACTTAAATTAAAGCATGTTCTTCCTATTTCCATTATATCAAAATTAAAATACATGCTGTTAATCACCTCATTATGTTTTTCATCTGAATTACATTTTGCACTGTATAAGTAATTTTTAAAGCATAGTAATAAGCTAAAATAAATAGTCTAAAATTGTTTCCAAAATAGCTATCTTTTTTGAAAAGCTGTAAGTGGCTTGACTGATTTTCACCTTACATTACTTCTTTTTTGCCAGACTGTAAAATAAAAACCATTGTCTACCATAGCATATTTTAATAGGGACGGTTGATCTCCTGCCTATCTCGTTTACTGTGCCATTTAATAGGTGACCTTGATGCTGATGGTGCAGTATGCACTGGAATGTGCAAGATGCACATCTATTCAGAAAAAATGTTCTTTAAGTACATCATCACATTTGCTGTTATAGACTGGAAAAATACCCTGACTTGCTAAGTTATGTGATAAAGACTGTTAAAATAAGACAAAATATATTTGAATAAAACTCAAAGTCCTTAAACAGCTGTTGAAAATCATTCAACATTTTAATTGCTCATTTATTTTCATTATACATGACACTTCGTAAGATAGAAGGGAGTTGACCAGAAAGCATAATCCTTATCCAGCCAAAAATGCTAATACTCAAGCAGCTGTGCCTCTGCCTTGATCTAGGTGCTGATCAGAATTAACTTATTAAAGATACACTTTCAAAACTACTTTTAAAAACTGTACTATTATAAAGTCAATTTTTTAAAATGTAAAGACATGTGGCTGAAAATAAGAAATTATTTGCCATGTTGTGACTGTTAAAATTATCTTTAGCATTTCTTAATGTTAATCCCATCTTTATGACCATGTATATTATATCCTAATTTATATAATTATTACAATTAAAAATTGAAATAATATATAATAGCATGCTTGTTACATGTTACAATAGCATGTATTAGTATGCTTGTTACATGCTATTACACTCTAATTTGTGATAGTTCTTAAGGCTAAATCATGGTTGTACAAGGCACTGAAACATCAGAAAGACTATGCCTCCCTAAGGCTACCAAACGTTAAGTATATGATTTAGACTAAAAATGAAGGTGACTTGAAATCAGTTCTTACAGTATCATATTTTGCCTTTGCATACCTAGTCTTTACACCAAATGTCCACTGTCTGTGGCTTTCTGTAATTGCACTAAAGGACAGACTTTGGCCTGTGCTACTTAGCAATTTAAAGATTTCTATAGCTGGTTTTGAACAAAGAGGTGTAGTCATGTTCCAAAAGCTGCTTATTCAAACATTTTTAGGTGGTTATTTTATTGGGTAATTCCAGATATTTCTGGACATGGATTTACAACACAAATATCATGCTAAACCCTTCTGTTTTATTAACTGGCACAGTAGAAGGATAAAATATCCAAATGTGTATTTTTTGTCTCCTATGATAAAGCAGAACAAACTAAAATAAATATTTTTGTTACAATAATTAAACTAAAGTTTTGAACTGTATTCCGGTCTGTGACATTTTTCTTGGCAAGGAGTATTCTCTTACAGGAGATATTGAAAAGGTGTTTTCAATTCTGCTGCTAGCTTGCATTTATCATTTCTTGCCAATGATAATAATATTTGATTTTGCTGGTGTTTAATCTTCTGTCATTATGCCTATGTATAAATGTCATAGTCATATATGAAAATATACATATGATGTGAGACTAATTTCCTATCATTTGTGAATGGATCTAGCTGAATTTGTTAATGATGCTTGCATGAAGACAGCCTCATTTCTTTAGCCTGTAATATTATATGAGTTCAATACTAAGCAGCAATTCTAACTCAACATGTTCTGGTTGTCTGATATCCCTGAAGCCACATAGAAGGAAGGTCATGTAGGATTCTCTGCAGCACAGCATCTTTCCCAGCTTCCCCACTCTTCCCTTTCAGTGTTTGGAGAAGCTAGCAGGACAGTTATTAGAATATTAAACTAGAAAAAGAAACTATTTCAGTTCTGTGAACCAAGAAGGTCCACAATAGCAGAGATACTTTAATTTTCAAGAAGTTTCTTATTTACCACAAAGAATTTAATGACAATTTGGAAGCCTTTTTATTTCTAGTCTGCAAATCCTTGTGTAGAGTGTTTAACAGTGCTTGTGCCCTGACAGCTGTAATAGCTGCTCTGGGACCATTACAGTCCACAAGTGCTCCTTCTGAAAACATTAAACTGTGAAGAAAGTTAAGAACCCATAAAACGGAGAGCTACAGCTGGAGAAACCAACATGCTCTCAACTAAACCTAGGCCAACAGGTGCCAGGATCAAAAGTTATTTTCAGATGTAATTTAAGTTGTGTAGATGGATTTGCCACTGGAAATACAGTCTCTTAGGACTGAATTTTGATCCCCTGAAAATTGTGTTTTTCTATTATACTCTTGCTAAGTATCTCAGTCTTCTAAAAATGGTTGACAAAGCCACTTTATTTTGTGGGGGTTTTTAATTTAAAAAAAATATTAAGCTTAAGAATCTGTTTTAAATCCTCTAAGTGCTTCTTTACGTTGTGACAGGAGACACTGCCAAGTAAATAATGAAATAATTAGTAGTGTTTGAGATGAGAGGCATATGATTATGTGAAAATCTCAAAGATGTGCAGAAGAAAGGAAGAATTTCAAATCAGGGTCCACGTGTAATAGCGAAGTTCCAAAAAAAATTTCAAACATTTTAAATGTTGTGGGTTGAAACTTTTGATCACCATTTACATTATCCAAACGGGAGGTTGAGTCCAATTAATACTTTTTTACTGTTTGAAATTATCACTGCAGATATTAGTAAAGAATTAGGAGCTTGATTAAGGCAGTTTAACTGGAAATATAAAGATTATTTAAGATATGATTAGAGAAAGGAAATTGATTCCAGGAATAGACAGGTGGGATCATGGCAAGTTGGAGATCCAGGCAGACACTTCCTATAAGAAAGAACAAAATGCTTCCAGGACCTCTGTGTGATAGGCAGAAATTCAAGGCATGTAATGACCCAGATGATCCCTAAACTTTGTTAACAGTTTGGGCAGGAATGCATCTGGAAAAGACATGAAACAATAGCAGTGGCTTGAACTGGTCCTAGGCAAAAAAACAGTCTGAAAATCCCTGATAAGGATGTTGGTAGATTGGATGCTTGACTGAAAGTTCAGATATGTACCAAATCATGGCAGAATATTGGAGATTGCACAAGATTAACAAGATTAGAACAAATCCAAACAACTTGATTCAGAAATGCAGATATTTTATAATCACTTTGTGTTATGCTGCATGAGTATTTTGGAGGTGAGCAGCTATGGGTCATACTGAGAAATCCAGGGAGATAAGCAGAAATTGTTCAGTGCTGATATTTTTTGCTTTACCTAATTGACCCAGTTTGACCTTTAGCTGTCAAGGAGTTAGGAAACAAATGAAGCAAAATAACAGTTTAAATTGTAAGTCAATATTTCTATATTATTTTGAGGTCACTTTAAACCTTGTAGGCAATGGTATACAACTCATTTCAGGCACTGGAGGCAGAAAAGAACTACTGACAGATGTGACTGAACCAGCAGTCTTCTCATATATCAGATAGGAAGATAATATTTTAAATTATTGCAGAATATTATTAAATGCCCAGGGTAAGGATTTCATAATGTGACATTAAGAGTACCTTCATGTGAATTAATTTGGAAGATTAATTAAGCTTAGGTCTTTTACCTAAAAATATTTCAATTACCTGAATAAAATCAATGACAGTTTTATTACTAATCAGTGTGGGGTATATTTTAAAATACAACCTGTGGAGAGACTGATACAATGAAAAGCAAAAGCAGCAACCATGATACCCTCTGTCATTAAAGTAATAGACCATTACCTAAGAGTTGTGCTGTGTCATAAAACCTGTAGGCTTAATTTGGGTAAGTGCTTATTGAAACATGATTGAAAAATAGGTATTTTCACAAAAAATAAAAGTATTTTGGCTGCTAGAATTAAAATACACTAGAAATATAGTAAGTCAGAACTATAAAAACATTTTGATGGGGTCCTTGAAGAATGATACAAAAATATACTTTCTTTGGTGTTGAGAGCAGATTAAGATGCCTACACTAAATATTGACCTCTCACTTCCATCTCTGCTTATATCCAGCAGCTATATATGGGTCTGTCCATCCACAACTCTGAAATGTCCAGTAGTAAGAACAAAAATTGATGCTTTATCTCCCACAAGGGAGAATCAGAGGGTTTTGCGTTGACTTTTTAAGGCCAGAATGATTTTAATGTGTCCCTTCAAACAGGGGCAGCTACACAGCTGAGGACAGGCATCAACATCTCAGGGCTGGCTTATTCCAAAGTACTTTTCCTGTCAACATCAGTGTTAGATATAATTATACATTTTCTCTGAGTCTAGGCAGTAGTTTGTAAATCTGTGAACCAAATGTGAGCATATCAGAGCATTTATGACATACACCCAGAATTCAGTGCCAGATAAACCACCCTAAACATTGGTGAAGCAAACAATTTCTACAAAGAAACACTTGTTAGAAATATTAAAACAACAACTGAATTACTTTTAAATTTTCATGTATTTCAATCTGCTCATCGTTGAGAATGTATTGTAGGGCATATTCCCATTAATATGCTGGAATTCCATGAAAATAGCTCCTCTCCCCTCCTTTATCTCCCTGCAGGATAAAACCCCCTCTGTAGTTAATTGTTTATGATATTGTGATTGAGTGGCTCCTGGCCATTACAAAATAAAGTTTACACTGTAGGAGAGACACCAAATACTGAGAAAGAATAGAGATCGTTCCTGAAGTTCTTATGTAGGAAACTGCTGTCCTACCTTCTTTTTAGATATTTCCAAATTTCTTCCCAGTGAGCAAGTGAAACAGGTCAGTATTCTAACCTTAATATATCAACTGCCCATAAAATGTTCGTTATATAATTTATTTCTGCATTTGTATCATGTCAAAGTAATATGCATTTGACAAATAATTTGAAATTGTAAAATTAATTTATTTTGGAAGTAGATTTTTAATTGGTTTGTTGTGGTTTTGTCCCTCTGTTGGTTTTTTTTTTCTGTTAGTATATTGTTATTAAATCTGGGTCCTTTCCAACTCTTGTCATGGTTCTAGAATGTGAACAAATTAGCTGATAGTTAAATTATAGAAAAAAGTATGTTATAGCACATTACATTTCTTGGGTACCCACAGATGGTATTAAATGGTAAGTTAAGCTTTGTCTTTATATGCAATCAAAAGAAAAAAAAAAAAGATGTGTATTGCATTACCTGTGTGTCTGAGAAATTGATTACACCTGAAAATACTTGCTAGACATCTTGCATAAAATGAATACCAACTTTCATCTTCCTTTTTTTCTTGCTGTTGCTTGGACACAAGTTTACTTCAAAGGCCATCAGCCTTCTAAAGCTGTTTCTTTCAAGGGTAAATAACTAATTTTGTCAGAGAGATCAGACTAGCAATTTGAGTTCAGACAAGTGCCTTGATTTACAGATTCTCTCTTCATTTTCCATGTTTTAACCTTATGTCCCCTGTGAAAGGCTGTATTCCGAGCAGCAATGTACTCTGGAGACCAACACTCATTTTTTAAATTGCATGTTAGTATTAATAATTTAAGGTGGTATGGGTTGGAGGCATGTTGTGCAGACCTTCCGCCTGAACTGTGGGAACACATTAGCTATTTATCTGTCTGAAGAAGAATATGAGAAAACTTAAATGTCTCCTGAGTTAGAGTAAATAATTTTTATTTTCCTGCAGGAAGACCAGTTGGTTCTTCCTAAATCTTACAGAAACTTGAGTCAGACTTTAAAGTATTTCTTGTGGAAAGCCAATCAAAACACGGTGTTAAAGTCTCCTCTTTATTTGTTACTTTGTTTCCTGACATGCAAATGACTGCTGGGGCGTACAGTAAATGTCGCTATAGTACTTCTTCAGGACATGGCTGAGTAACTTTGCATAATGAGACCTACTTCTGATTGTCTAATTAGTTATGCATAGCTGTAGCAATGCAAAACTATGCCTCAAATAGAACTCTATTGTCATAGGTTACTTGATTACATGACTATGGCTTCCGTGTGTATTGTGGTTCCTCTCTTTATAATGACAAAAGCCACGGGCTTCAGTTGAATATCAGAGCAACTTTTTCATGCAATTGCATCAGCTGTACATTTTAATTAATTTTTCAATATGTCAGTCATCACATTTGTAAAAAGGAATTCTACCATGCGTGAAATTTCCCAGTACAAAAAAGAATCATGTATATTCTCTTTCCTCTTTTCAATGTTTTTAATGAGAAGGTCACTGTAATTTCAAAGGAAAAGTTGAGAAAAGCCTGCTAGTCATCCTTTTTTCATCAGGCAGCAGTCTTCCTATTCAGTTAGCCTTGATACCATCTCATGAATATCTGACTTCATTTTACCATCATGGAATATCACAGAATTGTTAAGGTTTGAAAAATCCTCTAACATCATCAAGTTCAAGTGTTTAGCATTAAACCATATCCTCAGGTGCTGCATCCACATGGTATTTTGAACACTTCCTGGGAGATAATTCCACAGTTCTGCTGGGCAGCCTGTTCCAATGCTAGACCACCCTTTTCATAGTATCTGATCTAAACCTTCCCCCTGCTGCAACTTGAGGCCATTTCTTCTCATCCTGAAAGTCAAAATTTCCTTGAAAAGTGGCAACTGTCACACTGCTGAGGAGTGGGATGTGATTGCTAATGCAGAGGGCGTAGGAATGCTTGTTGACTCATATTCCATCCTTAGGAAAGCTACAGAGCTGGGGCAAGATTGTTGGCACTTGTGGCCCGATGTTTATTAGCTCCTGTGAGATAGGATAGTCAAGAAAAGAATACAGCCAAAGGAGCCATCCTCTCTTAATTCTTTTGAGGTTTTGTCAAGCTCCTAAATCAGAGTCTTGCCATGTTCTCAGGTTGTGGGAGAATTCTCATCTTTATCCAAGACTTGTTGCCATTGCCAAGAGAAATCAAGAATGCCTTTTGACTATGAGCGAGAGTCTCTGGGCATGCTTATGCAACCATGTCAAGACTTAAACTATGTAACTGACCTACTAGAAATAGAGTTTTAAAATTCTATAATCAGGAAAGGCCCACCCCTTCCTTCTGGTCTGCCAGGACTGTGAAGTCGAAGTCTCCAAGGATTATAAGCAGAAAGAATGCTAAAGGATCAAGCTGACTGCATTTTTTGAGTATTAAAAGACTTTTTTTTTTTTTAATTCAGTCCCCCAAATTCTCCAGAGATATAAGATCAATTTATCATTTGTCATATCCAGATGGTAAGTAAATGAACAGTTTCACCATTGGGCTTGCTATCAAAATATTCCAAGAGGAATATAAATGAATGCATCATTTACAGTGGCCAGATGGCAATTCAGAAGACAATTTCATGATCTAGTCACTATATTGCATAAACCTATTCTGGCTTGTTTTTTATCACCATCTGAAGAAAGGGCAATAGAAGACTAAAAGTGTGAATGTGAGGAGTTTCTTGTCTTTTGAGGTAATTTGAACCAGTGTTCAAGTATTGCGTTTCTATCAGAAACAAGGCTGGTGTATCAGTAAATATTTGTCTCTGAGTCTAGGAAACTTCATCTACTGAGGGGAGACCTGTTAAGCAGCAGATACATTTACATCAGAACACATTTCAGCGGTTTAAATAAGTGGAAAATGTACCCTTTATTTATCTGCATACTGATTACTTGTAAAATTTATAGTAAGCTGAAATATGGTATTTACCTACCATCACCATCATCATTTTTTCCAATTTTATCACATTTTTTATTATTAACAATGGTTGTAGTTATTTTCTAGAAAATATATCAGAAGATCAGCATAACTATCATACATTCTATTCATTTAGAAGTCTCCACATCTTGATGCCACAAGTGAATGTACCTTCTGCCTTTTTTTTCAACGAAAAAGCTTTATGCATAATTGTTTTTATAAGCTCTAGGAATATGATCTTTCTTAACTGTCTATAATGATGTGAAATTGTTGTGATGTATGAAATATAATATTTAATTAAAACATTGTTAAACTGGCTAATTTCACTGAAGTACTTCTCCCTGAATGCAAAAAGATGTATTAAAAATTAGCTGAGAGGCTGCTGTTACTGGGCTGTTCACCTGAGACTTCTTAAGAGAACAATTGCTTCGTTTGACATTGAAATACTGAGCTACTCTCTGAGAACAGCTAGTAATGCTTTTTCGATATTTTTTTGCTATAAAACTATGTTAGAATTCATTGTAAAAATGAAATAGGGGGTTACAAGGCACTTGGAGTTCAAAGCCATCATAAATAGGAATAATGTGATATTTTTAAAGTTACTATTTAATAACAAATATCACTGAATATCTGGAGAAATATCTGAAATTCTGAAACAACTATCTTAAATCAAAGGCTATTTATCGTGGTTTACTTGTTTTCTGCGGCCCTAGATAACAGCCCCATAGTAGGTTCTTGAGAAAATCATCTTTCAAAATTTCAGGCTCTACAAAAAAAGTGCTAAAGGCAACAAGTAATATTTTTAGGGTTTTTTTAAAATACAGATTTGAAGTAAATTTATTGACTGTTAATTCATTCTTTCAGTTTTTATAGTGTACATTCTCTCTCGCCCCACTACATTTTGTCCCACATAATTTTTAATTGTCTAAACCACAAGGCATATTCAAAGACAAGCCATTTCTGTAAAGCAAAGTAAATATTTCAGATAAATGCTACTTCTTTTCCCCTCCCAACTACTTTCAAAAGCTGTAATTTGTTTAAAACTGTAGCAAAATTTATTTCTAGCCCCATGGCAGATTTAAGATATAACGTGTTACCTTCTTAAGATGCAGTAGTTAGCATTATTTTTGGTCTATGACATCTGTAGAGTTGGAGTAATTGAATAATGTTCTACCCCTGATAGCAGAGTGCCAGATTCTGGTGCTAAAATGCCTCAGGATCTGTAATCACAGCTGAAGGCAAACCCATTCTCTGTGGGTTGTTTGTGTGGTCCACTTGAAATGCCTTTTTGACTTCCAAGTGCTTGGTTAGGCAACAAACCAAATATTCTGTAATACCTGGGGAAAGCAGAATGGGCTTTAATAAATAGTTTATGTTCTTTTGTGATGATTTGTGTTATAGCCTGTTACAACCTGAGTAGTCAATACAAATTGATGCTGCTAAGAGCTTACTACCACTTCCATACTGTCTGACCCTCTGATATCACAGACCAAACCCCATTCTGATATTTTCATAAAAAAAGAAGTTAATGTCAGAAAACCAGTGACTTGATATCTGTATTATTAAGTGTATACAATGATGAATCTTTTATTTTTTAGTGAACTTATCCTATCCAGTATCGACATTGATGCAACTGGGGATTGGGAGTGTCTAGTCAAGAATTCTTATGGAAACAGCACTAAACAAGTAGAAATTGTGGTACTTGAAACAGCTGCTCCCTACTGCCCTGCAGAAAGAATTATTAACAACAAGGGAGATTTCAGGTATGACTTTCTGGGTTTGGAGTATGTTTCATATATTAATGGAGGTACAGACCATATTCATGCTTACATGACACTTCAGTCTCAGTTATAAATCACTTATTTTAGTTGTTATTTTTATATAATATGGTAGGAAGGAGAGCCCTGTATGATTTTGATGGGAAATGGGACCTAGTGCTTCAAGAGAAGCAGTGGTTTGTGAAAGTCAGGAAATCTTCTAATTCCTCAGTATACATTATGGAAATTTTTTAAGAAATTAGATAAATTAGAGAAGATTCAAAATTTTTCTTAGTCTTTGTAGAAGATGATAACACTGCATTGAAGCATTGGAAGATTAAATATTCGGTGCTTTACTTTTTAAAATCTGTTCTGGTTCAGATGGCTTTGTTCAGCTGTGATTAGAAGTAACAAATGAAATGAGACTGTTAGTAAAATATTTCACTGAGGAGGATCAAAATAGAAAATAAAACTATTTAGTAAAATAAATAGATTGTATGAGGTGAGCTTAAGGACACAGAGTTCTACCAATATATCGCATGCTTACAAAATACATCGGTCCTGCTATCTGAATCTTAGGAGTCTGCAAGATTTTGTAGAGTAAATGTAGCTTTTGCTCCATCATTGCTTTTATCTGCATATGCTGGTGAGGCTTTTTAAAGTTGTAATAATTTTAATCAGAAGAAAAGATTCCTGTGGAACTTGGTATTGTTTTCAGTCAGCTCTAAAATACACCAATGGTATGCACAAAGCTCTTAAACAAAACCTGCTTGACAATAAGACTGATGTATGATGGCAATCCCATTGAGAAATCAAGACAGTAATTTGTTACCAAATGAATTATAATGATAATTCAGCTTGAATAGATAATGAAAGGGAAAGTAGATGAGGAAAGAAGCCCTTCTTAAATAGCAGAACTTTCTGTGAATATTTCTGACCTGAAAGCCTCTATTTATTTTTAGGTTACCTTTAAAACTTAAAAGCCCAAAGGCTTTTTGTACTATTTCTTGTGTTTGAATAAAAGTAAAGGATTGAATTAGAAAGAAGTGGAGATAAAAACCTACTCAAATAATCTGTTTTCTCTTTACTACAAAGCTATTTTATTATGTGTTAACCTCAGTACCAGCCAGTTTGCCTCTTTCATTGAGGCAAAATTGCTGAGGCAATGCATATATATGGATTAAATTTCATTAGAGACCTTTGACAATCTTAGCTATAGATTTTTTTGTCATCACAATAACTGGAATTGTGTTTTTTCATAGTGGATACGCTGAAATAGGTTTTCATTAGATCTTTAAAAAAATATATACTTCGTATCAGAAAACTCATACTGAATCTTTTAGATGGCAACTCTATGAAGTTCATGTTCTTGCCTTAAAATGACATCCTTTTCTCCATAAATAAATATATATAAATCTTCATGCTGCACAAACTAACACCAGGGGCATTTTTGTCATTTTATATAAATCAAAAGAACAAGAGTGGACATTTCTCAACCTATTGATCATCTTCCTAGAAATCCATATAAATTTATTTTTAAAATGTACATCAAAAGGATGCTGAGTCCATAGGTTCTTTTGGTATTTGAGAGAATGAATTTAAAATTGTAGAGAATTTATGAGGCTCCAACTCAGCACTGACGCTTGAAATTGTTCAAAGGTTTATCCTCAGAGATGGAGCTTTCACACCAGCAAGTTTTCGTTACAAAGGTCTTTGAAGTTTTGGTAACATAACAAGTATGGAAGTAGAAAGAATTGAATCACAAAGGCAAAACTAGAAAGAACTGTTCTTTTATTGGGCAAAAGAAAGGGGGAAAAAGCATCAACTGTTAGGGGAGTGTGGCTATTTCAGTGTTCCAGCCTTGGTGGTATTTATAATTGTGTAACTGCAGCAAGAATTAGGCACTGAGAGTCAGAATAAACCAGCCTTTTCTGCTAAGAAGTTTTCTCTATCATGGCCATATTTTACCTTTTTTTTTTGGTTGCTGTTTTATAGAATGCTGTAAGCTTATTCTGAAAGGCAAATGAAAATGTTGCTATATGCTATCATTCCTAGTCATAAAGGCTGGATTCTGCTCACTGTGACAATGCTAGGCTCAGAATTATCTCTTTACTTTCACTTTTGAATTAAGTTGCCAATAAGTGTGGCCCAATTGCATAAATGCAAATTTTTTACTAAAAATAATTCATCCCAGAGGCAAAAGTCCTCTATGATACTATATGCTCTATGTACCACTTTACATATTTTGATATTTTGGGAAAGCTTCTTTCACGATTCGTTTTTTTATCAACTGTTTTTACATCACACATTGAATTTTTGCAGTGACAGCTGTGAAAAATAAAAGTATTTTTCTTCTTAGCTTTTTTTTGAAATGAAGAAAACTTTTATAGTCCAAAACCTTTCAGTATATTATGTAACAATGTACAATTGAATGTGCATTGTGTAACTAGAGGAGCTAATACATTTGTTTGAGGAAAGGTTGATTGCCAAGCTGTAATTTCATTGAAAGGCAGAATATTTTAGTGATTTATTTGGTTCACTCATCAGATCAGTGCAATTAAAGAACCATATCCTTCCCACACCTGCTGACTCGCTGATGATATGCTTATGGCTTTCTTTGATTTCTACCAATTACCTGATCCTGCTATGTCCACACTAGGCTGTAAATGACAATAGATTTGGTATCTATAGAAATAGATCCAGTTGTGCCATTCTAGAGAATGCAGCAGAAAAACACTTTCTATACCCAGAAAGTGTGTTTCATAACAGACCAATCAGCTAAATAGAAGAATTCTGGCTGCTCTTGATTTAGTTTGTTTTCAAAGACTGTTTTGGAATCATACTACATAAATCAGGTATACCTAAATAGCTCATTTTTGAGGGCTAGTTCCTTCCTCCTTCATGACGTGTTCTCTGCTGAAATCTTGTACACTGTTTTCTGATAGATTCGGGACTTTTTGTTTTTTTCAAGGCTTTTTAGTGATGGGTCAAAATGCAAAGCAGAGATTGTCAGGTACATTTTGGGCCCTTAGTTTTAAGAGCATTTAGTAATAGAGTTTGGTTTTTTGGGGTTTTTTCGTTTTCTTTTTCTTCATGTACTTACTTCTCTCCTTTTTGCAGTCTGCAGACATTAATTTTGTAAAAACACAAACCATATCTTTTTCCTTAACACTAAACACCTTCCTGGAATTAATGCAGAATGAATGTGGGACCAGCTAGACTTGAACCTGTATAATTCTGACATTTTCCAAGGAAACAAAGTAATTAGTTATAAAACATTTTGAAGTAAAAGTTAAAATTGCCTTTTTTTCTCATATATCACTTTACATTGTTGTATATGGTCATATATTGTTTTATATATATATATATATATATATATTGTAAGTTGCCTTTTCCATTTTAATTTTTACTACCATGGTGTTTCTAGGTGGCCCAAAACTTTGGCTGGGATAACTGCTTACCAGCCTTGTCTCCAGTATTCTTTTAACTCTGGTGCATTTCACAATGGTGCAGAAGAGGCAAAGGCGTGGCGCAAATGTAACCGAACTGGACGCTGGGATGAAGAAAACTACTCTGAATGTCCTTATTCACAAGAGATAACTCAAGTTCTTCATGCTTTCAGTCAGGTAACATTTTGAAATCCAAGGCTCCCCTTCTCTAGTACTGAGCTTGTTGGATAGATTGCAAGAAATGTCAGTTCAGCCACAAGTTTGGGATAGATGGACTTTTAACAAAATGCTTTACTTGAAAGACAACCATTTGTTTCTTTGGTAACTGGAAGTTTAGTAGGAACAAGTGCACAGCATTACCTTTATCTTAATATTTTTTTCCATTAGATGCTTAGAATCTAGATGATTTTTAGTAATGCTGGCAGGGTGATCAGCACTTGACTTTCCTTCCCCTCATGTGGTTTTCCAGAAAGATGTTCATTTCTCGTGGAGTCCCATATCAGAGTTTCATCAGCTGAAGTGCCTTTTCTCTTTAGAATGCCTTTTTGATGTCTTCAAAACAAGCAGTGCCTTAATTGTTTCTTATGGATAAGTAAAAGAATGAGATGAAAAAGTAGATGGATAGAAATTAATGAGAAAAAATGAATGTAACAGGAAATACTGTGGAAGATGGCCCAGATGTGTAACTGCCATACTCATTTTACAACTTTGCGTTTCCTTGACCATTTCTTCCCTGGTGGTATCAGTAGTGCTAGATAAGGCCACAGAAAGTTTGTTTTCAAATGGGTTCATAAACAAGAATAATTAATATATAAGAGACCCATTGCAATTACAGGGTAATAAAATTATTAGTGAGATGTCTAGAATTCAGTCTGTTCTCTTGTAAGCAAGGAGGTGAGGTTGGGTTTCTCAGGGCCTTTGACGCTGAGGACTTTGTAACCTCCGAGGATGGAGGCTGCACAATTTCTTGCGGTTAACCTGTTCAAATACCTGACTACACTTGCAATAGGAAAGGTTTTCTTCACAGCCAATCTGATCTTGTTTTCCCACCATGTGCCACTGAGTATAGAAACCCTTGCTGACACTGTTGTTTTCATGAAGATCTAGAGATAGAGGCAAGGCAAGGTAAGTAGCTTTGTACATTTTATGAGGCCAGATAGTTACAGCCTAGAAAAAGTAGATAAAAATCTTCAAAATTTGCTGGTCTATTGTGGTGGCACCTTCAGATAAAGCAATGAAATCTAAGACCTAGGGCTGACAATACATTCATATGCCTGAATATTCCCCTGAAATGTATATCCATGGCATATTGATGCACATACACCCATGTGAAATTATGGCAGGCATTATACCAATGGATGTGATCTCCAGTTTTTAAAGAGAATGAAGGTAGCTGATTTATTAAGGCTAACAATTCTAATGTATTTTCAGATGCACATCAATTTGACAACCGTGCTGGAGTTTTCCCGCCAGCTGACAGCCTACACAAGAGGTGCTTCCCTCTTTGCGGATAAAATGGATGTAATATATTTGGCTTATATAATGGAAAAGTTAATTGTCTTCGTGGATGAAGTTGAAGATGTAAGATATCTCCTCTATGCTGAGAAAAAGTATCAGTTAGAAGTGAAGTCTTCTCATGTGGCCCTGCTCTTAATGTATGCAGGCACACAGTGAAGAGTAGCTTCTAAAACTGATTGCTGATTGCAAATGTTCTGCATAAACTGTGATGTGTCTCTTTCTGCCAAAAAGGAAACTAAGTCTTCTTTGCTGATGACAAGGGCATTGCTGCTTAGGAATAAAACCTTTTTTTAATGAGCCACTTAATTAAATTTCTTTTCAAGTTTATTTTCTATCATGGAAATGGTGTTAGAATGGACTCTGGCTGGCCACTGGAGCTACACATGCTTCTTTTGTTTTCTCCATTTTATCAGAAGGTTTTCACTGAATTTTGAAAGGTGATATCGCTTCTTGTAAAGAAAAGACAATATGTCTTTATGTGCAACTTCTTACAGAAACTTTTAGCATTATGTATGCCATTTTTGCAGCAAAATCTAATCAGAATTATGCAAACCCTATGGGAAAACTAGGTTTTTACAGAGAACATAAATGTTCATCATATTTTTTTTACTGGTTATTTTCAGAGTAACTGCTTGCATAAACATTTGAGAAATTGTAATTTTTGACCACATGATGTTTTCTTTTGGTTTGGCAATGTTCATTCCATTCTGGCTCTGGGAATTGTAACAGTTAACATTTTAGTGCCAATTTGAGAAAGTCTCCAACTTCAATTTCACCATAATACACTAGATCTAAAGTATATTATTAAGTGCTCTCCAAGAATCATGTTTCAAAGCTGCAACTTTATTTCAGCTCAGAATCCTGATAAGATCTTACTGCTTTCTGACAAAACAAAACTTTGACATTCAAAAGAAACAGCTGGATTTGCCGTAAAGCCTTTTTGTTTTTCTAGCAGCTGATGTATTTTCCATTAAAGCTGAGCATCATCTCTAATCTTTTAATTGTCTTCTTCCACCTTTCAAATAGGTTTTCATTTCTGCTTTTTTTTTTTTCAAAACATCTCTGTCTCCATCACTTATGTCTACATTTCTGATTTAGTAATACCTTATTTTCTTAATTTATAACATTTCTCCTATTTTTTCTCTCTTTTCCTTTACCTCTCTCTCAAGTTTTCTAGAGTCCTCATCCATTGAGCTCTCAGCTAGCACCTATTTCTTAGCTCTCACTCACAAGATACAAAAGCACCTATGAAATTTAAGTGTTAATAGCTTCACTGCACTCATAATTATAAATAGAACTGAACTTTATTTCGTACAAGGCAGTTAGTTGGGAATTGGCTAGCTGAAACTAAAATTACATAAATCCATTAGAAATCAATTTAAATGCAATTTTTCACAATGTTTTCAAAAACATTCTTGCTAAACTAGTACAGATTCTGTACCACTTTCCTGGGATGTTCATCCCATTCCGCATGGGATTGTTCGTCTTTATACAAGATAAAGGTGCTTTGTCCCATCTGGTGGTTTGCCTCTCAAACAAGAGAGGTTCAACAGCTGCACAAGGAACATATTTGCAACATGCTACAGTTTTTGTCAGAACATGCATAATAGCCCAAATTTTTGTATTTTCAATGACATGACTTTACTCTTCATTAATGCACTTAATTATAGTATAAATTACTTCCTTTTCTTATTTCTCCCCTTTTGTATATTTATAGACTATTGTTCTGCCCTCAGTAAGTTACTGCCTAGCTGATTGGTGTTTGCTTTTATAGTTTCTCATAAATCACTCCAGACTCTTAATGTGATTCATTATTATTCATTTTATCAATAACTCTGTCACATTGTCAAAAGCCATCTAGAATTATCTAGTAATTATGTTCTCAAAAATAGATTAAATATTTCAGGAACAGTCACATAAAATTTCACATGTAGTCTCATTATTTGTTTCCTTTGCAATGCATGGGAAATTTATCTTGTTTTTATTGAAAATGCAGAACTAACTTCATAACCTCAGCCATCTTTTAAAGCTTTTTCACCATTCCTGAATTTCTATTTTCCTTTCCACTGAATCATCTGTGTATTTATCTTATTTTTCTGTTTCTATTAGTGTGACTTTTGACTTCTTGAAATTTTCTTTAACAATATTTCTCAGCTGTTTTTCTCTTCTATGTACCTTTTTATTCAGGTTTACTTGTGACAGCTGGGTATATCTTTTCCATATCTTTGCCTTCAAATATATTGGTACTGTGGTCATGTTAATTTTGAAATTTTACTCAAATTAAGTTTTTGAATTTTGAAAAGCGAACACTTTTATTCCACCTTGAAATAATTACAGAAAATATTCACAGACATATTTATTCTTTCTAAATGTAACTACTAATAAAATTTCAAACACGCAGTTACCAAAATCTGTAAAATGTCACCTGGCAAAACAAAGATCTGTTGTTTTGGATGAGGCACAAGTGTGAATGAAACCTACCAAAGCTATGGCTCATGAGATGATCCAAGTTTATATCAGCACCTGAGCTATATCTCAAATTTACTCCGCTATGTCTGTATCAAAGATGTCTTTCAAATATGTTATTCCTCCTTTTTTTTATTCCTTCCCCTCAAGCCTCCCCCTCAAGGTCCTTTGATTAAACATGAAGCAGTTCTTTAGAGGGCATGGCCAATTTTAATTAGTTTATGAAAGAGGATGATAATTCTGGAATTCTGTTTATTGAGATGAGATGACTCAATTTGTCTGGTTTATCTAGAAGATAAGCTTTAAAGTTGTGAATTAAAAAGCTCTTCCTTGATGTGAGTTACACTTTTCCTTTCTTGATTTTTCTTTTTCAATCGATTTAATTTTTTTTATAAAATCAAAACTGTCTTTCAGTGATGGTTACCAAGAGAAATAATGTGCCTGCCTACATTTGTACCCTTATCTGTTTTTTTCTTAGTTATTGAGTTTTACAGACAATACCTTTTTATTTTTTTTCCCTCTTCCAGATTGGGGATGCTCTTATTGAGATTGCCAGCAATATAATGTTGGTGGATGACCACGTGTTGTGGATGGCTCAAAAAGAAGACAAAGCCTGCACCAGGATTGTACGATGTGTGGAACAGATTGCAAGTCAAATACTGACCAGCAAGATTCAAGTGATATCAAAGGTATTTCAAAAAATTAAAAAATGTTTTGTAAGATTTTTTCTCTTGAATTCTATTTGCAAGACTGAAGTATTTTTAAAATATAACCAATGGTATTAAAAAGTGGTTTTCTTTGATCAGTTTTATTTATTGTGACAATATAGTGTTCACAACAATATCTTTCTAATGTTCTTACTATTCATTCATTTTCTATTTTTAAAGCCACTGTAGTATATGGTTTTATTTTGAAAGGTCCAAGTTGAGTGAGTGACTGACAGCAGCATGTCCGACCATAAAAGGCGACAAGATCCTTTGTTGGATCTGGAAGATTTTAATGTGCCTTACCAAGAGGCTTCTGAACAACTATTGTTTAAAGTATTTAGAAGATTATCAACAAAGGTCTATCATGTCCTAAACATTACCAATTTGGGGGTAGTTTTAGTTTTTTTAGAAGCAAACTGTACCTGTTAGAAATATTTTTTTTACTCCTTGTCCTCCATCTACACAAATGTGTCACTTGGATATGGAGAGGTTCTCATTTGGAGACTAACACGTTGTCTTCTTGTCAGCTTCAACATCTAAATAGCAGAAATACATCTAAATCAGAAGCTTGAAAGTTATCCTTTTAGAAGTTTAGATAAACACTTTAAAGCCTTATCATTCCTTGAGTTAGTTTACTTGCTTGCTTTTAAGCAACCCTTATTCTTTTCTCAATTGTCCACTGCATTTATACAAAACCACTGTTTAAATGTGAGTTCAGGTGCAGAGTAAATCACAGGAAAAATGCATAAAATTCAAAGCAAGCAAAAAAAAAAACCCAAAAGAAATTATAGACTGAAGTGAATTATAGAGGAAGCCAAATAGCATAATAATCTTAGTTTGTGTTTTTAGAAAAGCAGTCTTGCAAACAGACACAAAGGTATATTGGACTGTTTCTTAAAAGAAGTTTTTTATTTAATTCTCATATACATAAAAGAATCAAATTTGTTAAAAGTATTTATATTAAATGCATACTCACAATAATGTTACTTTTAGAAGTATTTTGCAATGTGACAGCTAGGAGGGCTCTGTTGTTTTATACTTGCCTTTCTTTTAAATGTCAAGTGGCAAAGGTTGAGTTTTTTCCCTTTCACTGCTTCAGGAAGATGTTGACATTATTGAAAAGTGTAATTCTATGTACTCAGACTTCAATATGTGTCACTAACTGTTTTGCCTTGCTTTATCTTTTAGCTTCTTAAGGTTTTCTGTAGGAGAAGTAGTTTACTGTTGAGTGCAATTTGTAAATAAACAAAAGCTGTGGAGTATTTCTGGTCTCATCTTAGGCAATACCAAACATATCTGTTCCTTGGGAGGCCAGCCAGGAAGCTGTCTCACAGAAATTGCATCAGCTTTCTTTATTTTAGAAAACAGCAAATAAAACACCCACAGCTTAGGTAGCCAATAGTTTCTCATAAAATTCCAAAGGGGAAAAAAAAAGAGAAACTCTATTAACTGTGTCAGCCATATAACATTGAATCATAGAATCATTTAGGTGGTCAAAGACCTTTAAGATCGTTGAGTCCAACCATTAATCCAGCACTTCCAGGCCCACAGATCAGGAAACAATCTGTGCCTGGAGGCAGAAACCATATAGTCCTGTCAGTGGAGCGCCAGTCTAAGGAAGTCCACCTGTTGTAACACGAGCTTCTTTGTTCCATGCGCTGTGATGAAATGAAAATGCTAGTTTAAGGGTAGAGATGCATCTCTGCACTCTGCTGCAGTCTCCACCTCCATACACTTCACTCTGCTGAAGGGTAGGCCACAAATGTACCTGCAACATGGTGTTGCTTTGAAACATTTAGTCATGTTCAATGCTCTCATGGAACAAGATGTGTGAAAAGACTCAGCCACTAAATAGCTGAGAAGGTTCCTTTTTCATTTCTTAGGTACAAAGCACATCCTTATTCATTTTTTAAATATTTCTTAAGCCCGGTGTTGCTAGTTCACTTTATTGCTTTAATTCCAGATTCCATTGAAGCTGATGATGGAATTGCAAAACTGATATAATAATAACTAGTGTAACTGACAGAAACAGATATATATCTATGTGTATATATGTATCACAGAAGGAATGATGGAAGAAACCCACTATGCTGTTGTAGAATCCTGTATCATATTTTTAAATAAGTTCTATTTTCTTTCTCACCCCAAGAGAATATATATATATACACATATATCTGTGTGTATGTGTGTATGCACAATCCTTTATGAGTATATGCAGTAAGCACACAATGCACATACAATTGCTAGTATGGTTAATGGGTTTGTGACAACCATTCTCAACGTTTTCACAGGTATCTCGTAATATTGCTCTGGAAGCCTTCATGATCAAGCCCTCCAGCTTCACAGGAATGACTTGCACTGCCTACCAGAAAACTTCTGCAAACTCGGACAAGTCAGTGACTCCTGATTTGGGAAGATGGGAAGCAAATCACAATCCTGATCTATATTTGAATTTCAAGTGCAACACTGGCAATCTGGATGGTTCTTTGGTGAATTCTTCTACCAGAGTAAGTCAGTATGATTATGAATATAAATTATCTATTTTATTTATTTAGTGTTTTCAGTAGCACCTTTAGGCAGAATACTGCTTTGTAAAATGAATATTTTATGTGTTGTTAGCACTGTGAACTTGTTAATAATTTCAGCATGTAAGTGGGCTTAAACTGGTGTATTGAGTGTAGCACATTTTGTTGTGGTAATGAATATTCCATTAATATAATCAGGCAGAATGCAGGATGTGAATAGAGATGAGTGAATGTCTTGTTTTTTTTCTATCTCTGAGTGCAGTTGTGCAAACTTTTCTATGTGTAAACAATCTCTTCAAATTAATTTGGAAATACTTGTTTTAGTGAGGCACTCTCACAGGGTTTTACATTGCAGAAATATATTTTTTTTAGGAAAATTACCTTTACTTTCATAAATAATACTGCACTATCTTCTGGACTTCATGGTGAGGGAGAGTGTTTTGCTGGATTTTTGAGTAGTAGCTGAAGAAAATAGTAAATAAGCCTTTTAATAGAATACACTGTTTTTATCAAATAATGAAGTGTAACAATTAAATTTTGATCTAGCAGGAAATGGAATTTTGTATTTGGCTGAGCATGTTATTAAATTTAAGTATTAGTGTTGAATTTCAGCTATCCTCCAACTGAATCTCAGTTTAATAGGCTTATTTCTTGAATTATTTACTATGACAAAACGATGCTTCTCTGAATAATATTACTAGTTTATTGAACTTGAAAATATTTTGATTGAAGTTTGGTGCATTTTAATCTGTATGGACTATGCAGTCAGTTATATGGTACTTTGTGCTCCCATGATCTTCTGCTAAAAGGAGTCATCTTAATAATGGAAGAATAGGTTAAATTTGTTTCCTTTAATGGAGTTCATTTTTTTCCTCTGAAGACTTTGAACATGTCTGTCTATAGGAAAAAGAAAGGTGTCTCTGAAGAGCAATGACTTTGCCATACATAGGGTGAAAACCAAATGTCAGAGGTCTAAAAGACACTAGATTTCTTCAAGAAGAAATCCTGGAACACTCTGAATTGTATGGGACAGTATTATTGATACAGAAATATATATGAGATTACAGGAATGGGAAAGTTTTCCTTATTAGCTCCACCAATATATTTTGTACTTCTTTAGAAACGGAATACCAACATTTTTAGTAAATTTGTCTCTTTATAGTTGAATGGTCAAGCACTGGTGTATCTCTCCTTTTATAAAAATCCTACCATAATTGCAAATGTCTCATCTCTTCTATCAGCATGCATTTGTCAATTATTTAGAGTAAGTTAGACCAGTTATTTGAAGCTCCTTCCTAAAATGTTGTTATAATGTCACCATAATGATCTCAGTAAAATCTTTCCTTGTATACTGTGAACCTACCTGACTTTATACAATATAGAGAAGGGAAATTCTACTGCGGGTACAAAGAAGCCAGGAGAAAGTGAGCTTATTGCCATGCAAAACCATTTTGTTGTATGTAATATATATTCTGATGGAAGTGACTTTATTAGGTGGATCTCCAGTTATCACCTGTATATGAATTTGGAAAGTCTGTAAGAGCACGATACAGGAGATTATAGACTCAGCTAAATGTTTATTACATGGCTTTAGGTTTTAATGTGGAGGTGTACTCAGACTTTAAATGTGGCAAGAGAATAAGCAGACTGGCCATATTGCTTTAACTTTATCCTGAAAAGCAAGAAATTTTAATTCACTGCTCCCTGAAAGTTTTAGGCTAACCACTCCCTTAATTCATTCTGAAATTACATTTTTTCACTGTTGAAGTGAATGATATGTAGAATTGTAATTGATAACAGAAGATGGGATTCTTTATCATCATCCACTAGCAAAATTATTTCTATATTTGCTCATTGGAGGTAAACCTAGTTGATTGTGCTGTGCAAAGTTTAGGAAAAAAGAGAATTTGTTCTAAGGTCAGAATTGCTTCTTTTATTATATCTGACCTTCAGAACTTAATCTTAGATGCTGAGATTACTCTTACAGTCTTCCTCTATTTAGCATAGGATTAATAATGAAGAAGAAAAAACATCTAATTAAAATCACCAAGCAGATGTAGCAATCACAAATTTAATTAACTTCTAATAAAAATGTGAAAATTTGCTTAAGAAGCTTACTAAAAGAGAATATTCATATGTTTTTGTGCTAGAAAGTGTAGCCCTCTTCAAATTTATAGTAAAATCATCTGCTCACTAAGCAAAACAATTGTTTATGTCTTCTATTTCTAAGAAATTTCACTAATCAATTAAAAAAGTGACTCCTCAGTAAGCAAAGTGTGGGCAGCGGAGGGGAGAAGGCTGGTATGGGTGAGCTCAAGCTTTTTAGTGAATACCATCAAAGCTTTTGTAGCTGTTCTTAGTGATCTTCCCTGGCAATGGTAGGAAATTGATACATATTTAGACACTAGTTTTCTGTATATAAATTAACCTAATCTGGTTGTTATGGTATAGAATGCTCCAAAAAGGTTAAGTAACATCAACATTTAAATAAAAAAGTAAAAAACAGTTTTAAAAGGATAGACTTTGAAAATTAAATAGTTTAAAAGCCACTGAAAGAGGTTAAGCATTCAGAGAAGTTCAGGACATAGCTGTTAAAATATGTCTGTATGCACTTATGGTTCAAATATGTTTATAGACCAACTTGCAGTGTTTTCAGTTACCCTAAATTAAATTATTATTGCAGTTTGATACATAATTTTTTATCTTTAAATCTAATTCTGACTCTGTAGCTACCTGCAAGTTTGAAAATAATCATTTATCACTGTTGCAGATCAGAAGTTTTGTGTGGTAGGACTTAGACCCAAATGCCTTCTCTTAGATCCCATTTTTGCTGTTAGTAAGAGGCTTTTGCTGCCTGACTGGACTCTATTGGGTGGGGAAAAAAAAATCTTAAATATATATTCTGAATTTTTGTTACAGTATTTTGACACACTGGTTGTTTTCCTCTCTGTTTAAGAAGCTTTAATGGGATGCTCCCACCCTGGGTCTCCAGGCTGAGATCCTATCACAGGAATGCTCCTGGAGGACAATTCTGTCCCATGAGCTGTGTTCTGAGGATATCAGAAGTGGTGATCTGGATAATGAAGTGATGATCACACACCAACCAGGCTGCTGCACATTTGAACTCAGACAATGTGAGAACAGTTGATGAAATTTTAGTGCCATTCAGTACAAATCTAGTGCCTGGTTCTTGTTTGATACCAGACCTGAAGCATACTTGGAACCTAATCTCTGTTCCAACCTGATTGTGCAAAATATCTCCAGTGTGCAAAGATAATCACTTGTACAGTTAACCCACCCTCTGACTCAGTAAAATTCCTTCAGTACAGACTGAACCTTTAAACTTCCTGTACCGTGGCAACGAAATGTGCAGTTTATGGTGGCCTGTAAGTTTGGTGTTTCTGTTTCGACTTTGAAGAAAATATTTTCTTAACATAATTTATACTTTCAGCTTCATTGAAAATGCTTGTCAAATGAGAAGTCTGTTCCTATCTTAATTATTCTTCTGACACACAAATGAATTGGAAGTGAAGTTTTAAAATTTCAATAATGCAAATTTCACATGTAATGCCTGACTTCTGAGTTCTTCATGATAGTCTTCATGCATTCTATTCAACTTTTCAATTCTGTTTATTTCTTCTATGCTCTGAGCCAGACTGACCTTTGGATTTGTCAGGTTGTATTACAGGTAGTGTCCATATGAAGAAATGGTAAAAGTTAAATTGGTACCAGACGTGGTAACCACAAAAACAAATTCTAAAGTGCACCTACAAAATCCTCCGATTACTTGCATGTACCATGTTGAGATATTACACAATTTTAGAAATATTCTTGTCTCAGATACATACTGGAAAATATACAATCTATGTAAGAAAAGGTTTTGTCTTGCATAAAATAAATTTTGATTGTCAGACCATAGATGTAATGTATACATAATGGTAAATTCACAGGTAAAAGTTACCGGGAATGGAGAAAAGACCTTAAAGATTTCCACCACGTGATGAGAGTAGGACAAAACACAGAATTAAAAATCCAAAGAGGAATTTGTGAATGGGAAAATTATTGTTACTGATATCATGAGGTTGTTCATCCATTTTAGGATACCTTTTTACCAGTTTCAGAATGCATATGTACAGAAGTTTTTCAGTGCATAAAGATCAACTCAGGAAATTCAGAATTCATATAGCGTATAGAATTTGTGAAAATGTAATGCAAAATGAGTATACTTCCTGTAATTTGCACAGAAAATAGCTATTATTGATTTTTCTGGTTCAGTCTACCAGACTAAATGTTCCCCACTCCAGATCTTTTTTCATTCCATGCTGCATTAGAAACAAATACTTTTCAGTCTTCTGCTGGGAACATTCACATTGAAATATTCAATAACATAGTCAACAAAATACTTTTATCCTACAGTATGTCACAGTACACTCTTAGGTTAATTCTGTATTTTTTTTTCTGGCATGTAATATCCAGTAGGTTGATAGATATCATAAATATAGCATGAATTATGTTGACATCATCATTTCCATTGTGTTGACCTCTAATTTCCCAGCACTCATTGATTTTTAGAGATTGTTGCAGAACTTTCCTCATCAAATATGAACTTTGAGTATATCATACACATTAGTATGAAATTATAATTTTTCTTTTTTTTTTTCCTCATGCTTTAATTTTCACAACTTCAGAAAACATACAATAAAGAAAAAATTGCCAAGTAAGCAGGACACCAGCAAACAAAAGTTAGTTTCTCAGTTTTATAAGTATGGCATATTACAGGGTAACACTGGCTGGAATGCTGGAATATCCAATGTCAAAGCCTATTTTGTTTCAAAATATTTTACAAAGATTAAACATCCAGATCAAGGCATATCATGTTATACATCAGAATTTGTCCTCTTCCCTTTCCTTTGGGAAAAAAATTTTGCCCATTTTTCTCTTTTCTCAATTTTCTCAATTTTCTGTGTCTTAGTGTCCAAAGCATTTTGCTTTTCTTCTCTTGAATAATAATATTATTTGAAAATTTGTCCTGGTAACTTACAAGAGAGTTTGCTTGGTTGTAAATTTATAAATTGATTTTACAATAACTAATCTAGGACTGTGTTTCTCTTTTCTCTGTGATTAGGTGGGTACTATCACAAAGGTATAGCTTAATGTGATGTAGGCATTTTTAAGTTTGTTATATTTTACCTGCTTCATCCTTTTACATTTATTCTACTTTTTAAAGATCTTTTCTATATATAGTTCTAATTTAATTCTGTAGTGGTTTTAATAGTGATTTAGAATATATCCAGACATACAATATCTATTTATTCAATATTCTAAATAATCACCTTCATTCTAGTTTTTGCATTCAAAAAATGATTTTCTTATATTTGTCCTTATTCTTAGACATAATGTCTAATAGTTATCAAAAAATAGCTGTTGGTATCTCTCTTATTACAGCCATGGAATACTTGTTTTAAAATAAAATTAAAAATAAGTAAAAACATTTAGCAGTATGATATATAAACTAGTATTTTTTGTGGAAGTATTAATTTGCTTGCAGGTGAGTTCAGATGATACACTGAGTACTAGCTTTGGAAAGAGTTGAAATACCTGTCGTTCAGGTAATTAGAGGGTTTAATTTCAAAATCAAAACCAGACAAGAAAAACTGCAACTCACTTTCTCTTTCTCAGTATGCTCAAATTACATTTTTATATTGATACCACTTACTACTATTCCTTCTCAAATAATGACTTCATATATTTATGCCTAGTATAACACCTGCAAGGTATGTAGTTTGGTGTTTTGTATTCAATATACCTTCTTTTTTCTTTTCTCTGCACATGCTTCTGTGACCTTTTATAATGTGGATGTTCATCCTGCACTTACAAATCTTTCTGAAGGTTGAGAAAAATGGAGCAGTGCCCAAATATTATTAATGCATGTATGGAAATTGTCAGTTATCTTAGGTATACAGAAGTGTTTCTCTAATTCTTGTATTGGTTTATCATGTGTTTTAACATCTAGCCATTTAGTCATTCTCCCTTAATGCTATGTACAATTTGGAGCCCAAACTTGTATGTCTAAAGAAGTGAAAAGAAACATGAATAGCTTGAAGGTAAAAAATACAAGGACAAAGAGACTGGGAGAATTTGCAACTTGTAGTTGATGTAAAATTGTGTTATTTGAATTCACATTTGCTTTCTTGTGAAACAAACTTCTGTTCCTGAACACAGGAATACTACTGATTTTATGTATGCTGTCAATATATATCTAGGAGATGTGCTGCCGCTCTCTAATCCACAATGGCTGAGTAAAAAACAGACTTCTGATTTTCAGCACCATTGCTCTTGTTACAGAAAAGTTATCTTTGGGATTTCCCAAAGGGCATTATAAGATTAGCTTCCTTGTTATAAACTATCAGACTCCTTCATGTGCATTCTGCTGTTAAATAATAGTTTGTACACTAATTAAGATAAACCGCATAACAAAACCCCACTGACACCATAACAATTAATAACACAGAACATCAGTTGTTGGAATTAACTTGATGGTACAAAGGTAATAATGACCACATACAATACTGAGTACAAATGCATGTCCCAGTTCTGCATTGATTTTTGAGGACTTAACCCCCAGTTTTCTCATTATATAAAATAAGATGCCCATAATTTTCTCATGGTATAAACAATAAACTTTTAAAATTTTTATAGACCTCCCTGTGTAAGTTAAGTATTTGCAACTGTTCTTTTCTGAACTCTTCTTTTTAATGTTTGTTTTATTTTTCTCAGAGAATGATTGATGCTACATAATATAACATGCATCAATATCCAATAAGTAATTACATTTTGTTTCTCAAAATCTTTTTCACTACATGGTCGCTTAGGTAATTGATTGTTGCTTGTTTTAGAGAAGGCATTTCCAATTTCTAAACTGATAATTTTAGTAACTGTGGAAGTGTGTTTAGAAGCTTTTTCTTCCTTCTTTCTTTCTCCCTTTTTTTTTGGTTTTTTTCAGTGTTGGTTTATTGGCTTATATTGGTCCTCAAATAGACCAGTGGTAATAAAGAGTTCACTAAAATAGATTGATTATTAGGAGGTGATATGGCTGGATTTTTTTTTCCTTAATGTGTATTCTTTTCCTAGAAATTCTTGATTGTTTCCTGACTTCTTTTGTCTCCAGCTGTATGTGATAAGCTGAGGGAATGGTCAATAGCACACAGGTGAAGAGGCTGCTTTGGAGGAGTCAAACCCTGTATGTGGTATAAAGGTGCTCAGAGAAGGGTAGAGCCTTTCTCATTGTCAAAGTGACCATATTGGCTGGAACTTGTCTTCAGGAAAATGCAGCAGCATATGACGTCATGTATCAAAGATTTTTGAGTGGGTTTTCGGTTTATGTACGTAGAGAAATTAATCTGTGTGATTTTGTGTGTAGTAGTTAGGGCGCTGTAATTGCTGTGTTGTAGGAATTTCCAAATGATACATATACATGTGTGTATCTCCAGACAGTCATTTTTGAGTATGTAGTGGAAGTCAGCAATGGAATGCAAGTTTTCCAGGAGGTGGGTATGTTATCTCTGTATTTTATGCACAGTGTAGACCTAGGGGTGTAATTAGGTAGAATACCTCTTCTAAAGTGACTTATGAAGAGACGACTATACTCACAAGTTGATTCATGGAAGGATTAGAACAGTTCAGAACTGTCTTTGTGGCACAGGAGCTGAAATTTCAGTTAAAATATTTCTGCAATCATTGCCTTGTTGTTTGCTGAAGAAATTATTTAATTGGGTGGTGTTGTTTCTTTGATTTTGGTGGGCTTAGCTGGAGAAGGAGTTCACCCTTGATTTCTTTTTTCGTTCCAAAACAAAATACATACTAGTAGAAATCTAACGTTTCTGTTTGGGGTTGAAGGATTTAATATTTCCTTATTTAATTGACTGTTACCACTTTGTAGAAACTGTGAGATGTGTTCTGTGTCATGGTGAATTCAGAAGTACTTTTCATAGCCTGTCTTGTCCCTAAAAATAGATATAAAATTCTGTCAAGTAAAAAATCTTCTTGCTGTGGTTGTTGTTGATGTATTAAAATGGTGTTCACTAAAAATATATAGATTAATTCATCTATAAGAATTAATTTTTTAATTATTTTAAACCCCAATGTAAAATTGTGGCATTTCTTACTGTATGGAAAGAGTGATAAACTTATAGTCATCTATATGTGCACATTCACCGATGTTTTTATGAATGGCCTGAAGTTGTGTCAGGAGGTTTAGATTGGATATTGGGAAAAATTTCCCTATGGAAAGGGTTGTTAGGCATTGGAACAGGCTGCCCAGGGAAGTGGTGAAGTCACCCAAGTGACTCAAAAAATGTGTTCAAGACTTTCAAGAAGAGCTCAAAAAACATGTGCACATTATTTGGGGAAATGGTTTAGCAATAAACATGGCAGTGCTACCTCAACTATCAGACTTGGTGATTTTTACAGGCCTTTTCCAAACTTAACAACTCCATGTTTCTGTTTCATGGTTTTGAGGACTAGAATCCTGCGTTCTGTGTATATGGGGTTAGCAACAGTTGTTCTGGAAGGATAGTGCATGTGGACAGGTAATAATGCATGTTTATGGTACCTAGTAGGTTTGAGTTTAATCTATTTTCTGAACTTTGAAAATATCTCCTAAAAAAAATAGTGGGAAAATAAAGTGAAGAGAGTGAGGCAAGGGGCAGGGGGTTGTTTCAGAAGTGGTAAACTTACTGGAATCAATTTCCTGAGTTTACAGTTCTCATGAGATCATTCCCTGCTCTAACATCTAGTGTTGGAGTGTGTGGGAAGAGGGAGATTTTCGTGGCGAGGGAGGAGGAGGAAGTTGTTTACTTGGGCTTTTTTTAACAAACAAAACTTTGACAAGACTTGTGATACTAGGAGAGCAGACTGTGACTATAATGATTCATTCTTGTCTGTCATTTTAGACTGTCATGTGCTACACTTTGAAAATAGGACGTAAAAGCGCATGACTACTGTCCCAGAGGGCATCTCACAAAGATGTGCTTAGTATTTCTTGAGCCTATCTTAATGAAAATTTTTTTTAAATCTAAATTAATATTGCTATGCTGATTCATGTTTATGCTGTGAACTCTTTCTGCATTATTGATTTATGTATGGTTGGCATACTATATATTAAATATATCAAGGAAAGCTTGTAAATTTGTTGAACTATAATTGAATATAGTAGAGATGGGATCATACCATTATTTCCTGACTGTGAGTTATAAGAATCCCATTTTTAAACTTTCATAGTTCTCCATAAGTGTTAGTTCATTATTCTAAATTATTGTTATTGTGCTCCCATAATGTCCCAGAAAGTGAAGGAACTTACAGGTGTTAATTGAGTTTCCAAATCATCAGTGGAGGAATTTACTGTTTTTAATACCAGGTCAGTTTGTAATGAAATGCATAAGCTCTGCTTTATAGAGAAAGGACTTCTACACGGATATTCGTTGTATGACTTCATAAATGGACAGTCATTCTTGTGAAGTTAATTGGCTTCATAATCTTGTTTTAGTGAATGAAACTCGTACACAGATTTCTTTAGTTTCTGGGAAAACTTCATAATGAAATGAAGAGGGATTTCCTTAATGAATTTGAGAAAAATGTGTCTGGACTCTTCATCCAGACTTTTTACTGCTTTCTTCTCTGGACATCAATGAGTAACTAAAACATAATTTAAAACAATACTAACCAAAAGTTACAGTTATACTTAAAATAGCGAGAAATATTCAGTACTTCAGTAGGAATCTTGAATTTGATGTTTTTTCAAAAGCTAGTGAAAAGTGCTGTGTTTAGGGATATAAGAAAAGTTGCAAAGGATCAGTCTAAAATTCTGTTCTGTTTTAGCAGAATCTAGTAGGTTGGAAGCTTTGGGAGAGAGGTATATATAGAAATGGAAATGTAGTGGTACATCTCACTTATATGCACTTGTATGCCTCATGGATTTCCTCGACAACAGACTGTAGCCAGAAGATGGTCAATACAGGAAATTGGTTCCTTTTTTGGGAAAAAATTTATCTCAACTTTTGATACATTGTAATGGTTTAGGTCTTATAGTCTTAATGGTCTAAACCATCTTAATGGTTTAGGTCTTATCCAACCACACTTGGATTTATGTGTTCACTAAGCTATATTATGTTTGTTATTCTATGTAGAAATAGGTCTTTTTCTTAACGTACCAAGAATGCACATGTACAAACCTGAGAACAGGAGTGATGATAATTGTTAAAAAGTGCGCATGCAAAAACATGTTTATACAATATCAAACTACAATCCTGGAGTTTTTCTGCCATTAATCTTGTACTGATTTTTTTTCATACACCCTGCATTACTGCTAAGAAGAAAAAAAAAGGAAAAAGAAATTGGCCAATTGTTTTAGCTCAAAACAGGCTGTAGGCTATGAATTAGGATAGACAGGATAACAATTCTTCTCCTAAATGTAGGTTAAAGCCCTTCAGACCAGAACTCTGATGAACCAGAACTAAAACCCACAATGGCTAATTCGATATGTACAGGTCATACAGTAGATGTAACAGCTGTGTAGTGTATGCTTCACTGACCAGCATATGCTGCTATTTTAAAGGAAAAGAGTAATCTTGGGACTTGAAGAAAAAAATTGCATTTCTGTGACTTTTTATTGCAGAAAGTCTCCTGTATTTCATAAGCTCTGTTTGATCAGTACTGTGTAGAGTGTCTTAACAGATTCAAAACTCTTACTAAATATAGTCTAGCAAAGTTGCATGTAATTATCAGAGGCATTGAACTGGAGGGTTATTTACAGCTATGTTGTGTTTCTTCAGCCTATATCACTGCACTTCTGATGATAGCAGTCATCTACAGAAATGCCACCGAATATCAAACATGCTGTTTAAGTGGTACTGATCATTTAAATTTATAAATTCCCAATTTCTACATAGAATAGAATTAAAGATATGTTCCAAGCTATTGTAAAACTCCTGTTCACCAGAACTATGGTTTTCAGTCTTGTGCACTTTCAGAGTATTTCACTGATTTGGCATCTGTATTTTAATCCTTACTTTCAGAAATTTCATGTCTGATTTTAGTGAAGTCTGTAGTAAATAGATGTCTAACATGAGTATATGTCAGAATGTATGTAGTATATTTAAAGTTCATTTTATCCTTAGAGTTTAATTTAATTCTGTCAAATAACAAATCCAATCAGATGGCAGCATCAAGCTTCAGCAGTAAGTTTTCCTCCACAGTGCAACTACAAGAATTTCTGTAAGGAGGGAACTTTCAAAGAGAATGAGGCCCACTGGGTACCTTTTCTACAGTTCTTCTCAGTGTGTTGGTTCTTGGGAATTCATTCACGTGGGGAAAATCACTCTAGACATAGTTGAAAACTAGCAGTGAATATTACAACCTATTGATAATTGACTTTCTGCAATAAATACTCAGAAAGCCTACTGCTTGGGCCTGATTTACCCTTGTATAATCCCAATGAAATCACTGCACTGAGGTATTTATTTATTTTGGCTAATAGCATGTGTATTCCTGAAAACATCTTGTCCCTTTTCAGTTAACACTTAAAAAAAACCCAAAAAAGCAAACATAAAGTGACTAGGGCACTGTTATTTATTTTCCTTTAAAAAACACTAATAGGTTGCCTTTTTCATTTAGCATTAAACTCAGGTATACTCTAATATATATCAAACTTAAACCATCAGCAAAAGTAAGATAACTCAGACCCTATAAGCATGAACTAGTAATTAGTTGCTTTTTGTGATCATCTGCTAATCCTTGATTTATGATAACATATTTGTTCAGGTTTATGCTAGTACCAGTTTCTCTATTTGCAATTGCTCTGGTAACTGTTTCTTCTACACCACTATTGCCACTAGGAAGAACAAGATACATAGATGATGCTGATTTTCTTTCAATATGCTTTCTGTTTTCAGGACATTTGTGCAGTCAGCAAAAGCTACCATGTATTTGCTGATTTCTCAGTATCCTTGAAAGTGGTGCAACAGTAAATCTGTTTTGCCTTATTTTTCAGTCCAATGGGAAATGGAATTTTTTAATAATTATTAGTACCTGAGAATAAGCTTCCTTTAAAATGAAATGGGTCTTCTGCAACTGGAAATGGGTAGGAGAATCAAAAATGAAATATACCTTCTGTAGGCAAAATGTGCAGATGTGTCATGTGAAGCTGTTATATAACCTGAAGAGTCAGGGAGGAGATGTTTATTCAGCTCAGTGAACAAGTACTGGAGTGAGGTTCAAAACTTTAGAACACTAAATTAAACATCATCAGTGCCAGAAAGGAACAGGCTACAGCTTTCACATACAGCTATGGTGATGTCTTCATGCAACTATGAAGAAGAAAAAAGTGTAGGAAAATTCTTTTAGGACTAAAACTCTTTTTCTCCTGTTGTCATGAGCTTTGCTAGTAGGTTTTTCTGTGCTGATGTGAAAGCATGCCATGCTTATTTACAAAGAAGAACTAATGATATGAACTCCATTTTACTTAGCAGTTGAAAGGATTTGAAAGAGCACTCTCTCCTCTGTAGGTGTCAACATGTAGATATCAAAATAATGCATCAAAATTTAAATAATGCCCAAAAAAATGTGGTAAAAAAGTAATAAGCTCTGAGCTGCTGAAGCTATTATCTTGGAAATAAGTTTCTAGTGACACTCTATGCATGATTTCTTGTAGTCAATTTAAAGGCTTTTCCTACATGCAGACCTAGAGAAAAATTAATCTGAATGAATTTGGAAAGTGTTTAAGTGAAACTCTAAGTAGGCACCCTTATCCAGAATCAAAGTAGTTTTGACTCAGTTCAGCTGAATTAAATTAATTTAGAAATGAATTCAGCTAAATTGAATTAAGGCCACTTAGTTATGAAGGAAGGTATCAACAGGAATGTCTAAGTACAGTTTATTAACTTTAAGACTTTTAATAACTTGTTCTAACTTTTCTTGATCATCACTTACACAGGTAAGTGATCTTGATCATTCTTAACACAGGTACACTCTCCAGATTTTCCCAAAGATTTTCCTGTGGAGTGTCAGAGGCTCATTCTATAATACTTCTGCCATGTCGAACAACTTTGTCTTTCTTTGCTTAATCAGTATTGAAAATATATTTTTCCTTTTCCTATTTCTTCATCTCACCTTGTTATTCATGCTAGTCATGTTTTCATCTGTTAATCCATGCAGGAAGGACTGACTGACCTGTCATTGTCCCAGTAAGAAATTAGTGTGTAGTCAGTTTTCACTGTGGAACTGCATACTGAAAAATGCTGTGTGCTTTTTCTCCCATGGCCTCACTATAGCTCAAAAAGCTATGTAACAACCTGAAGTAGACATTTGCAAAATGCAATGTACAGAAGTTATTGGTGAGGCTTCAGAGCCTAAACATGTGCTCAGGGTGATTTGCTTGGCAGTAACATCTTTGAGATGTCATTATCAACAGTTTCATACCGTTATGTAATAGTAGCTGTCTTAGCAGGCCCTTTTACAGTCCCTTGCTCCCTTGTATTAACATTGATTTTAAGAAATACCATGAAAGGATAAAAGAGAATATTCTGGGGTTGATTTTTATGAGCTATGAATGGCAACAAAATGAAAATGCAGTAAATATCAATTTACTGCAGTTATGTTACATAACAGGGTCATGCAGGCAACCCAGGCAAAGCACAATCTAAAATTTAGTAAATATACAAATTAATTCCTCAGATTTTATCTCCATAAAGTAAACAAGCATGCAAATCTTGAGTTAATTTGAATGAAGGAAAACTTCTCTGTGAGGAGCCTCAGGTATATAACATTTTCATAAATCTGCTGAGAGAGCATGTCAAGACAGCCAGCTGCTTTTGTCATCTTATATCTGTTTATATTTTCCTCTAGTATTGGCTCCTGAGTACATATTTTGTAGTACAAGCACATTATAACCCTTAAAGCAGCAAGATAATTGCTTAGGGCTGATTCAGTTAGACTGTTTGTTGGAATAAATCCTGCTCCTTACTGCCTAATCACAGGAAGCTTTGCAGGCTCTGTGGCTGTTTTGTAAGGACGCACAAATCTCATACTCTTTGAAAGAAGTGTCTGCATTTTCAGGTTCCTAATACCTAACTGTGTTCAGACAAACTTGGAATTTCTTGTATTCCAACAGGTTGTGAGGCTGGCACAATAGGATGGGTCAGAGTAGTGACTCCATCGTAGCTGTACCTGTTACCAGCCCAAGTACAGAAGTGTTACGGTAGTAAATCCTGCCTCAGTGGTTATTGACATGACAGGCCATTTTCTTTTTGACTGACTTCCCAGAGTGTTAATACACACAAATCCCCACTAAAAGAGCCCTCTATGCAGGAATTACAATTTGTTTTAAGATCAGCTACTCTGAGAATTTAATGTGCTCTGACGCTGTCACAGTGCCGCCCTCTTTCTTTTCTAAATGCTACGGCATCTTTGAAAAATTAGATTTTTAAGAAAATAACCTATGGATTTTTTTTTTCTTTAAATCCTTGTTTAAGAATTCCTTAGAACTTAAGTCAGACCACCTGAAGCCTTGGCCATGAGGAATTTGCTTATTAATTGAGCAAGCCTTGAATGATCACTACAAATTAAGACAATCAGATCTGTTTTCACCTATTTCTCTTCCACTAATTTTTCAGTTTCTTCTATGACATTTTTATTTCCCTTTCTTTTACTGTGGTGTTATGTCCTTTTTTTTTTTTTTAGGATTTAGTTTTTCCATTGATTCTGATTCCTCTAGAGGAAGGCAGTACATGAGAAACTGATCAGGTAATTTGTTTCTTTTTCCAATAATGTCCTAATGTACTGCTTATCACTTCATCTGACATTTAGCTCTTTTGGGCTATTTTTTTTCCTTTCTCTTCTCTTGGCAAAAGAAGCTGTCAGGCACATCTTGCCCTTTGGCTGCTTGTGATGCTTCTGCTTAGGCTCTGCAGAAAAGGTGACTGCCATTCTGTAACAGGCAGGAAAACTCACTGTAGAGGAGGCCTGGGTAGGGACTGAATACACAGGTCCACTTTTACTGTGCAGATTTTCAAGGAATTGGTGGTTTATTATCATATAAAGGCAAAATGTCATGTCTTAAGTGATGTGCTGCTCACACAAGAGAAGGGTTTGCAAAGGCTGTTATTGAGGCCTTTTTTGGATATTTTTGGTAATCCTAACTGAATATTTGGTGGAGGAATTTTATTTTCAGTAACTATAAAAATAGTTACGATTTCCTATGAGTGTTATGATTTCCTAAAGTTAAAATTATTTTGGATGTTAAAGTCTTCAATTAAAATCTCAAAAACAAATCCAGGGGGAATTTTGGACATAATAAATAATATGATAAATAATACTGAATTGTTCCAGTTAGCTTTAATTGTTTGAATAGTCTTCCCATGATTCTCTGAGCAAAATACAATACAAATATAATACTGTACCAAATAGTAGGCAGACTCTATATCAAGATTGTATTTGATAAATTTAAAAAGATGTCTGTTTGCTGGAGAAAAATAAGGCAATTTGATTTTTTTCTTTCTATATTTACTTAGCACACAATCAAAATAAAAAATATATTATTACTGGGAAAGTTTTATTTAGACCCAGTGGTTTCATATGGTCTCTGCTCTTGCAGCTACTCTCCAAAGCAGTGTAGCTCAGAAGAACTTAGTTAATGGTAATAACTGACAGATGTGACTTCTCTCTGGGACTTTCATCAAATTATACCTATAATTTTAAACCTTTATGAGTATTGATGGTGAGGCTTACATTACTTGCTTTAGATAAGATTTTTTACAAATATTCCAAATTACATTTGTCACAGCAATAATAGTGGCAATCTATGCACCTGCTTGATGAAACTATAAGCAAACTAGTTGGAGAAAGATTTTTAGAAATATTTATTGGCTAAACATTTCTGTGCTTTTCTTTTACTTCAAAGAAGCCAACAAAGGTTTTTCAGGCGGCAGAATATGTTGCACTGTCTCTGATCTCACTTTTCAAAGGACAGGAATTATGGAAGCATATACTCAGTATTGATACTATTATCTTTTTTTTTTTTATTTTGAAAACTACAGTGAAAACATATTTCGCATTGCTAGGGACAAATTCTTGTCACGAGTTCCATTACAAAGGTAGCCCAAGAGAAGACATTGACAAAGGTCAGCATAACATTGAAAATGTTACTAAAATGTTGAAAGTGTACAGGGTCAGGTATTACAATAAATAACCAGTAGCTTTGAAAAATAATGAAATTAGCTCTGAACACAGCAATATCTTTATTAGCATTCTACTCAGAAATGTATGTATGCTTTTAAAATTGTACATGCACTGCATAATGCATGTAAAATAGAGAAAAGTGGTTTTGTCAAGTGAATTGAAAACAGATTGATGCTGAGATAGAAATTGCTTGAAGGACACAAGGGAAGGATTCTGCCTCAAGGGGATGGGTCCATTTTTGCCCTGGTAAATCTCATGTGAGCTTGTAGTAATGGAGATGCAACTTAGTGGTTTTTTACAAGTAACACACAGCGTTGTGAAAAAGGGAGGAGAATTTTATTAGTTAAGTTATTGGATAATGCTTTGTCAAAAAAATAATCATTGTTTAAGAGGGTCTGTTAAAAGGGAGGTTAAAAACTGGCTTCTAATGAAAAACAAGAGTTCTCACTATTTCAGGGCAATAGGATGTCATTCTGATTTTAGATGTTTGGGAGAGGAATACTACGATGTCCTAGCAAAATAGTTAAGAGTGTAACCTACTAAAACTGCTCCAGAAATTTTATAGAAATATTGACTTGGAGCCTCAGTATTATGAGAAATTATATTCACAATATGCATGTGTAGAATAATGGGAAAGAATGGTTGTGGATATTTACCAGTATCAGGAATTCATGGGAAGGATTTCAAGAGATGTAAAGTATTATTTCCACATGCTCTGATAGAATTTGAGAGTTAAGAGCCATATGAAAAGCATATTTTGGCAATAATTAAAAAAAATTAAATTGGTTTGCTTTTGGGAAAGCTTTGTTAATTTACTTTTTTCCATGACTGTCTAACATTTCAGCCAAGATAACAATGTGGAGGTAAAACCTTCAGGTTTCGCAGCTGTAGAAAATTCTTCAGCTTCTACTGAAATTTTTTGCACCAAACTTGGAAAACCAATCAAAATATTACTCCGTGTTGTGTACAAGATTAACCAAGCAGCCTTCAATTAATGTATTTAGTATTCACCTGTTTGCCTTTACATCACTGATGTTTTTGTTGTGAAAGCACTAATTATTTTCCTTCAAATTAAAGAAATTCAATGACTGATCATTAAACAAACTCCTTGGAGACCATCCCTGTAACAGCTAGACAGATAATTAGAAAACAACTAAATTAGATAATTGGGAAAAAGTGATAAATAGTGCACATCGAGCTAGACATTCTTTATATTGTTGATTTGCAACAGAATCTTTTTCCTTGGCAAAGTTCTTCTGTTATTTAAATATGTGTAATACAGACCATGTAAAAATAGCTCAGCAACTGCTCCATGAACTTCTTTATAAATACCTAAATTAAAATAATGACTACTACTGACATAAGTTTAGAGAAGCCGGATAAAACCTTACTCATTATATTTCAGTTTTTCATGTTTCAGTCCTAAATATACAAATTGATCAAACTAAATGTTTAATTTAATTACTTTAATAAAATAAGATAATAGATGTGCACATTCACAGCGCACTGTGCATAACTTAATAGAAAACAATCATAAAAGTATTGCAGAGTCACTGACAAGGACTGATCATCTGAGCACAAAGATTCACATACTGCACACCTATTGAAAAGTAGCTGTTCAGTCATTCTGACAGTCATGCCTTCCAGAGTTTTATATTTAAACAATAGAATAGTTCATTATTATCAGTTTTTAATTTAGTAATCGTTTTGTAGGATCTTTGGTCTCTGATTATTTGCAATGATTCAATCTAATTGTGGTAAACTGTATTAATCAGCACTTGCCTAATTTTCACTTTTCTTTAACAAAAGTTAGTTCATATCAGACTAATAACTTCCAATTGCTAGATAGTCATGTGAGTCAGCCAAAGAGTAACTTGTATTTTCCTGATTACTGACAGTGTGGTATTATGTGGGGGGAAATGACTCATGTTACCAGGGTTGGAGACCACAGGTCCTTTTCTGGAAAGGACTGTGATTAAGGAAGGTGTGCCCACCTTTGCACTGTTAATTTTGGCATGAAAAGCAAGCAATAACTCAGTGCAAGTGCTCTCTGCTTTTCTTACTTCTGCAGATTGTAGAAAATAGAGGTCTGCAGTCTCATTATTCTTGTTAGATGTAATCTGATTTTTTAGGGTTTTTTTCTGAAATGTTCACTAGACTGAATTTAGATGGGGAGACTGAAATAAATAATTATTTATTAGGCGTGACTGATGTATTCCATATTGACCATAGAAGGATCAAAGAGATTTACTATGAGTAAGGCCAAGTGATGGACAAAATCATAAAGGAAAATACAACCTCTCTTAAAGCCTCAATGTTACCAATTCTTATAAGAGAAATAAATCTGTGCTTTTGTTATAAGAGAAGTGGGATATTTATCACTGCTGTTTGTCTCTAGAAATAGCCACCTTTCCATATTAAGAATCTGTGGACTCGGGGGTGAGCAGATCTGTTACTGTGAAATTGTGTATTTCTGTACATGGCCTAGACCAGTCTGATGGCAGATGGCTGTTTTCAAGCCTACTTACAGAAAATTAGTCTACAATAACAGAAAATAGGAGTTGAGACTTTAAAATATGCTTGCAATTGTTAGCCTGTAAGTGATGCATCAAAAGTGTAAGTTTTGAAAGGTGTGAGTAATTGCGATGCAAATAAAATTGAAGTCTGTTCCCAGAAAAAAAGCATTACTATTTATCTTAAGTTTTATGTAAATAATTTATTTTCTGTTGTAGTTGGCATAGGTTTGATGTGAAATCTTTGTATAATACTTTTAAAAATATGCCTTACCTTCTTTCACATGGTGAACAGCTAGAAAGAGCAGGAAATTTTACTGCTACTCTTTCTTCCACATAGGTAGATTAATTCCATGGGTTTTTCAAAAGCTTGAAATTTTAATGCTTCAGCATTTGCCATAATGTACAAAGAACTTTGAGAAAGATACTGGGATAAGGGAAGAAGGAACCAGCAATTACCATTTGTCTGAATAAATTAAGTTTTGACCTAAAGAGAGACCCCTAAAGACTGATGTGGCAATTCAGTTTTCATATCCTTTTCATCTTTGTTCTTTTTTTTTTCTGTCAAGAGGGACAGTATGGTTTCCAGATCTACTTGTGATATTGTGTTATGTTTGTGTGTACAAATGAACAGTAAGAACAAGAGCATGTAAATAAATCCATGTGAAACATTGCTTGAAAGGCTGGCTAATTAAGATGTTTGACTACTACCTTTAAATCTAGATTCAGTCTGGTACTGTAAACATGAAAATTCCTGAATAATTACATTTCTAGCAGATGAATATGGAAATTCTTTTCTCTTGTGATAGCCACAAAGACTAAAGAGTTTGGGCTAATTAATTCCTGTGCTTGTCCTTCTCTGTATCTATAGAACTTGATGGAAAATGCACCGCAATTAATTTTGATCTTCAGTCTTTCAATTCTTTTACTTGGCTCTCTGATCAGTCATCATTTAAAGTTATTTATCAAGCAATTTAAAGTTACAAGTCCAACCAAAGAGGGACATAATTTTCTTTCTCCTTTGAAAAAATTGCATCCCTGCCCATGGCAAAGGGGTTGGAGCTTGATGATCTTTAAGATGCAAGTTGCTTCCAGTGAAGACTAAACGAGAGATACTCAAGCAGAGAGGACATTACTCTTCCCCTTTTCCCTTCCCTCCTCAGTATATGGCACTAAGGCAAAGATCAAGGGATTTGTTTGGTTTTTTTTAATTCCTGCTTCATAAATTTGAAAGAATTTTAAGAATTATTATAGGTCATAGAAATAGAAGTGGTATACAACAGAAATGTAAGATTCCTTCTAACCCTAACCATTCTGTTATTCTAAATATAAGTATTGATGTTTGTTCTTAAGAAATAATTAATTTCAGTGATCTGAACTTAATTTCAGTGATCTGAACATGGGCATAGACATACCCAATCTGAACCTTCTGGAATATAAGTGTTGAAAAATCTCTTAGAAAAACAGTCTTCAGGAAAACTGTTTATTTTTAGTTTTCTTTAGAAAAATTATCTTCTCAAGTTTATCTTCAGAAATCAGACCCTTCAAAACACTTCAGAATATCTTTAGTTTCTGACTGTTGACTCTTGTTTCCCAATTTATCTGTCTGTAGTGAATTCCCTAAAGGCTGAGACCATCTGGTCCTTCAGTTTATTTAACTGTTTCTCAGTTTCTGTGAGCTTTGAATTAAAACTGTCAGGCTCAAGGTTTTTAACCATAACGATTTTTCAGACATCATTAATTTTAATGTTTCCAGGATCTGTTCCATTTTTGCTCTTACACTTATCTCCCACAGGAGTAAGAGCTTCCTTTCTTGTAGAATGTGCTTTAAAAGGGGATTAAAATGAAATAAGTAGGGGGAATCACTGACTTGCAATTTAAGCCTTTATTGGAGTTACTTCAAATTTTCATTAAATAGGTGCTTATGCATTTGCTTGGTTTCATGTAACCTCCCATTAAATATAGAAATAAATCTATTTTTCCAGTGGACAAACCTCCTCAGATGTGTGTGGTGATTATATATGCTAAGTGAACACATAATAGTACATTAATTATTAACACCTTCTACAAGGGTTAACCACCTACTCTCAAAATACCTCTGGGAGGCTAGTAAGTATTATTTATCCTTGGGGGTTTTTTAATTGACAAGATGTACAGACACTGATTTATAAATTCTGATGGTTCCTTTCACATCTTTTCTACAGGAATTGAATATTTAGTATATATTCAGTTAAACTTACAGGTCTTATACTCTACTGAAAGAATTAGTTACCATTTACTATCCCAGTGAAAGAGAGTGAAATCCTAAATATGCTTTTATGGATCTTTTGTGATATATATATTATGTCAGTCTTCTTACTGGTTTTTAAAAAATATCTTAATATTTCACTAAAAATAATACTTTGGGGATCATTATCACTGCATAAAACCAGAAGTTTAATATTGATATAGACATGAAAGATAAAAACACATATTATATTGATCATGACTTTATCATGGTTATTTTAAATGCTCAGAGCAAGAACTTAAATAGTACAGTAGATAAATCACAGAAATGTCTAGGGATCACTGCTGTGCTTGCACTCTTGTTTTAAAGTACAGGAACCTTAAATATTATCCTCTTAAAAAGTGGGATTGTACCACAAGAGAATGTAATTAAGACAAATGCTACCATAGAATGTGAATCTTGGGTCATATCATTTACTCTTCAAGTCTGTATTTTTCCATTGCTACCATCACAGCTCATTTGATTTCCTTTGTGTGACCTGAATCACATTAATTCACAGAATGATCAAGATTTCAAATGAAGAAGGGTTTACCAGATCTTAATAAGGGCTCCTTCTGTAAGGACATCTGTACTTTTCCACATGATAGAATTGAAGTTTTTTGGTGGCTCTCCCACCTCAGGAGTCCCAAGGGGCCTTTGGTTCAAACTTAGAAACTCATCTAAACTCAGACAAGAGTATTTTACTTTTAAAAATACTTATCTGCTGACATCAGTTCAACTGAACTTCACACTTTAATATTACTGTTTTTAGAAGTGATTTACCTGGAGGAGGGCAGCAGACACAATTGCAAGGATGTTATTTTGTATATAAAGGAGAAGAGGTTTATTTACTTGTTTTAAGAAAATCTCTCTTTGCCTTTTTTTTTCTTTTTTACACTCGGAGACTGAGGTAATACTAGAATTTTAGCAGCCCATGCTATGTAGTTGTTGGTGCTGTCATTAGCTAGTCTCACTGCTTAGGAAATCAGGGAGGTGTTCTTCTTCTGTAGTTTGTCTTCTGTACGTGAAATTGTGCTTAAAGCTAGTTAAAGAAGTCAAAGTTGAGATACCTGTAAAAAATAGTTCCATTTCCTGGAGTTGGATCAGCTTATCACATCTTTGCTTATATGTTTTTTACAGTACATTTAATCTAAAAGCCTAAGATATTCTTGCGAACACTGGCTAATTTTCCCTTCTTTAGGAGCATCAGTAATTTTCAAGAAATACATTCTTCAGACTCTATATTGCTTTGCACTGTTGTAACAATTGCTTCTTAGTTCCATGTGAAGCCTTTTCTGTGACCTTCCTTACAAGCACCTGTTGCCTTTGTTGTGCTGTCCAAGAGTAATTAATGGCACTGCCCTAGTGGCAAGGCTTGAATGCTCATTTGGCATAGAAATCTTGATAGAAGGGTTTTGCACTCCTTGTACTTTAACTGAAGTCCACTGTAGCAGTACATTTATGTTTGGAAGATTAAATATTAATAATTATATCTTTAACATCAGCTGAATAGCATCCCTAATGGGTAAGACAGCATGGAGTCCTGCCTTGTCAGTTAGAAATTACAAGAATAGTAATACTTAACATTAATACTGTTGTACAGACATCATGAAAAGATATGAAAATGCTTGTCCTAGTGATGTTTAAATTAATACTTTTTATGTGAAGAGAATTTCCAATGTAAGATATAGGTTCATTGTAGATTTTTAGAATTACAACTCTAACTTGCATATATATTGGTAATTAATCAGTTTATACCAGTGGAGGTTCCATTGGCAAAGATTAAAACTACCATCTCTGTGTTTACACTGAATATTAAATTGAAATTTATTCTGAATTTGTTTACTAATTCAAAGTTTCCATTTCAGTCTCAAAAAGCTTTAACTGTAACTTACAATGTAGTGTAGTCTAGCTTTAAAACTCTGGCAGATGTATAAGACACAGTGGTCCAGCTCACCTTTGATGGGTATCTCAAGCAGAGCCAAGGCTGTTTGCAGTTGCCTCAGTAAGTTGGCTTTGCTCATTCCTGTGCTTTGAAACAAAGAAAAAATACAGGAGTTTTCCTAATTGTCCCCTGAAAGGAGCAAAAATAATTCCGAGCTTTTCCAAATTCCAGCATCTATATCCTTTCAGAGGATGTTACCAGAGACCAGGAGGATGGAGGAGGATTGCATGACAACAGGCTAAGGTGTGACCAGCCGCCCTCCAATGAGGGCATTGTTTGGATACCCCTTTAGTAAGGAATTTTCCTTGCTATTCTACCTTGAATGTGCACCCTTGGACAAAACCTAGGTCTGAGGTTTACTACAGTTCTTCTGCCACTTCACACATTGTCAGATGATTCTTCAGGTACTAAAAGAAAAATCTCAGTAGAGTTTTAAATTAAGGATTAGAACATAGCTGTAAATTAACAGGAAAGTGATTATCTACAGCTATGCAGAGACAGTAAAAATGAAAACTGATTGCCAAGAATGACTGAATAGATATTTCTCTGTTTGCAGTTATTAACCAGATGCTGCTTGGAGGATATTTCTCTGGTTTTCTCATTTACAGGTGATAAATTTTCTCTGGAATGTGAAATAGTCTTTGCCTTTTTCAATATTAGGATATATTTAGTTCAATGCCATTGAATGCCACTGCAGGATATTTTACCACAAGAGGAGCAAATTTGCCTATCTCTGTCAGTAAAAAAAGCACCCAAATGCAAATCTGCAAATCTTAGGCTGCTGGAATGTTTGTATATCAAAATGCATTAAAGCAAAGAAGATTGACAGAGTTAACTTGATTTGCCTCTGTTGAGGCTTATTAAGCACTCAATCTCAATATTACGGACTTAATTAGCTGGAATCATAGTTACATCACCTTCAATAGGGAGGATAATTGGTATGAGTTGAAGCAAGTCTAATAGGCTTGACCTTCAGTCACATATTTGAATAGTTAGGAAGTTAAATGCATACTATATTTACCTGGAGGTTCAGACTGATCAAGTCTTCAAAAGAAAGAGCTGCAGAAGTCAATGCTGAGAAAGTCAAGTGCAGGCATACACTCATCTTAAATGTAGCTAGAAGCTGAACTTTTTCCAGGACTCCAAGCATTTTTGTAAAAATACTGCTGACTGGAGCATGTGGTTGTATGTGTAGGGAATGAAATTGCAATCAAAGCAGTAACAGGTTGTCAGTAAGAGCAAAAGAAGTAAGGGTTTCATGTTTAATGCCATAGACTAAATATACCAACATTAGTTTTCTTCCAAAAAATTAAATCTACCTGCTATCTTCTTTGCAATTTTTGCAAATGGTTTCCATATCCACATTTCACTCAGAAATTATTTAACAGACACTGTGTTTATATCTACATCCTTCCTCAAATGCAGTCCAGAGCACTATAATGATGTCTGTCAACTGGGAACGTGCCTGAGTGTCACAGCCATGGTCTGGGCATGTTTATCTTGGCTGGACAGGGCTGACAGTGAAACCAGAACAGCCTGAAGTGAAAACAGCCTCAACTCCTTCACAACAGAATATCCTCCTGAATGTCTTGAGAACCATACCCTGTACATACACTGTGGGAGGAGAGAGATCTTTTAAGTGCCCTGTTCTCATTTCTCTATGTAGGTTTTAACCCATGAATTTCCAAGGCCTCTGTAAAGATACTTTTTGAAGTGTTTAAATCTCTTCCTTAACTAAATGATACTGAACCTAGGACACATCAGTGAAGGATGAAGAACATAGAGACTAAAGACTAATCAATTTGTTATATGTAGTCTTTGGCAGTGGCTAAAAGCAGGGCATTTGGAAAGCGTGTTTGAACAGGGCAGGCCTGAAGAGAAAGTGTCCCAGAACATTTCTCCAGCTCTGGGTTTTCTTGTGCAGTCTTAATTAGGGGAACACCTGATAATGAGTTGTTATTAGGGGCTTTCTTCTTAGAGAAAAAGGCAGAATTGTAACTTAAACAAAACTTTAAACCGTGAACTCGATCTGTGACTGCCAGGCATACTACTGTACTTTTTTGTACTACTAACAGCTCAACTAGAATATATAGTGGAACACTGGACTTCTGTGAAATTCAGATATTAAATGAGTTTTAGTATGTGACAGCTGAGAAACTTTACCTGAATAGACAATTAGGAGAGTTCTGAAAGTCTTATTGTTGCTAATGAAAATTACAGCACTTTCAGTATTGCGTAGTCCATATTCTGCCAAAATAGTATACTTAAGATCTGATATTCAGCATTTTTTGTGACACTTGGCTGAAAGGCATGATATGCACTGCCTTGGTTCTGTCATGACTATTTGCAGACATGTCAAAGGAGCTGCCTCTCATACAAATGTTTTTTTCCTTATTTTAGGAATTAAAGCTTATAGTGATCCTGTGTAAGAAATTAATTTAAGAGTATTAGTAAGATGTTAAATCATAAATAATTGTGTAATTCTTGTAGGCTCCTGGAAATGACTACTTAACATAAGTAGCTAAAAATAACCTTTCAAATACTGCAAAATAGCTGCACTGGATTTGAAGTTGCTACGCTTACTCTCTAATATAATATATGGTAAAGATTCAGTGATACGCTGTTTCCTGAGTTCTGTAGAAATTATCTTGGTTTTGTGTAGTGCTCCCTGAGAAGTTTTACTGAATACCTTTCAGAATGTATATATATATGTGTGTGTATGTATATATATATATAAAATCCAGGTATATACACACTTAAATACCTATACATGTAAGCATGATGACAGGAAAAGTATAAAAATTTATGCTTAGTCTTGACTATTGCTGAATATCTTCCTGAACAGCTTCATGGTTAAGGAACATTGCTGTCATGGTCTATTGTAGGTAAGAGTTATTGCTTACTCCACTGATATTTCATTATGATTTGTTTGCAACTGAGGTCCTACTCTTTTGTATAATCTGACTATGTGATTTTATTTGGGTAGCATGTTAGAGATACTTTTAGAGTGCACTGCAGTTCTCCTTCAGTAGATCAGAAAATGAAGAGCATAGGCTAACTTATTTACATTACTAGTTAATTCAGAAGTTAATTTTAACATCATTTAATGTAGAAGCATCAATATACAATCCTGTGTGATCCTTCAGATTCAAGTACCAGTGGTTGTTCAGCTGATTGTTCTTGTTCCTGGGACATCAGTACAGTTTCACTGGTGATATCGACCAAATTAGAAACTTCCACTGATCACATGCAGTATCTATGATTAGGTTTTTCTTAATATTTCTTACAGACCTCTTGAAATTAGTCCACAGATTCTCAGAGTTCTAGAGTCCATGTGTTGAAATCTGTTGACTAACTAGTGTTGATATAATTAATCAGTTAGCCAGGTGATGAAACTTAGGTTATTGGCTTTTTACCTGTGTAGCAGTCCCAGAGGAAGAGACAAAACGAGCTCTCTTCATATTTCTCTTGACTCACAGCACTAATATTGCTTTTATAAAAAGGTGTAGTGCTTTTAGTTCTCTAGCTTGCCTTTCATGAAAGTGATGTGTTTTGTATCAGATACATGGTTGCTTCATCATTTTGTAAAACACAATTGCTATTCTATAAAAGCAGATTAAGTTTTTCTTTATACCCTGTGACAAATTCATTTTAGAAGCAGCTGCAAAGCACTGCATTTCACTCTGGTAGGCCATAAGTTATGTTGTATATGTGGTTAGAATACTCTGACAGTGGTCTTTTGTATCCAGAGGGTGTCCCAGTAAACAATATCTAAAACTCTTACCTAGAAATTGTGCTTCATGTAGCAGTAGAGCCTTAACGTTCTCTCCAATGGTCATCTGCTGAATCTTCTAAATTGTATCTAAAAGGAAAAAAGAAAATCACAATTGTGTCATTCTATATAACTGATTATTTAATAAAAGGTACTTCAGTTGTTTGAGTAAAATGTGGATTTTGATACTGGAAGACTTTACTTATTGACCATATTGTCTTCCACTCTGTAATACTGACAAATTCTGAACCTCAAGTGTCCCATATACAGAAGATTCCTAACAAAAGGCATCAATTTCTTGTAAATAAAATTTCCCCTGATAATATTGGTGTTTATCTCATTTGCTTGAGAATATAGCATAATCATCTCACAAAAGAAGGGAAAAAATGAAACCACTGCAATGACTTCAGTGTTGATTTTCCGTGTAGGCAGGTACTTCCTTCATTGTATTTTATTATGGGATTTTTAATTTTATTTTATATATATTCTATTTCTATATTTATTATATATTTCTTATATATTTTTATTAATTTATTATGACAGGTAATTTTTTTCCATTCTAAAGAGAAATGTCAAAGAATTATTGAATTTAGATTAATCACTGTATCTCGCTGTTACATTTTACTTTCACATAATTTATGCAGTAAACAAAAATACTCTCTTTAGAAATATTATTTCAGGCAAACTTCCCATATTTTCTCGTGGTGTGAGCCAACAAGCCACATTTTAATGAACAGATTGGAGAGATGGACTGTTTCTATCTTCTTTCGTTTGGTGTCAAATCCGTTCCCTTCCATCTGAGGCCACTAAAGTGGTCAGAATGTGTTTTCTCTGCATGGCATGGATGGGAGGGAGCATTTATGAAGAAGGAAGAGGAACATTCCTGGATGTTTGCCAAAGAGGAGAGAAATCAGTGCTTTTTTTCTTAGCCTGAATACACCCCTCTTGAGAAAGATTTGTTGGAAAGGTTGAAAAGTTCAGATTCCCCTAAAGTAATGTTGGTGTTTATGCAACATTTTTGTTCCATTTAATCTTTCCCACAGAATCAAATGTGGCTTAGGGAACTAAGGTTATGCCACCACTCTACTGTTGACTTCGTGTTGTTTTTTTAACGGTGCTGCTAAATCCCCTCCTTTTTTTTCTATTCCAAGAACTCTCATTTAGAGAGGATTTAATTTAGCGTGTTGCATCTTCATTTTCCTGCCATGCAATGGAAAATACGCAGGCTTCATTTTTTGTGTTGGCTTCAGAATACTTTCACATTCTTTAGGGCAAGTGCAGGGAGAAGAGAGAAATCTCATGAACTCGGAAATTTTGGCATGTTTATATGTTGATTTAAGTTAATACATACAATCTTTTTTAACTCTGTTACTTTGAAAGCTTTTTGACATCTGTTGGCACTGCTGGTGAATTTCCAGCTATGAGACCCATATGGTATGATGGGAACATCAGCTGAGTTCAAGATTTGCTAAAATGTACCCTAACTGCCAAATTGGGTGGATGTTGCAGAGTTTCTTCTCAATTATCTTTTGCTTACTTGTTATCTCAAGTTAAGGAACTTTTATTTCTCTATTCTGTTGTCTTTTTTGGTAATAGGAGAATTTCAGTCTGTCCAGTGGATCTCTCCTTAACTCCCACACTTGTTTGCTAGCTGGAACAGAGACACAATGTTTTAGCAAGGTCTAGGTCTTGTGCTGCATTTTTCGCAGGGATATGTACCTTCAGAAGAATTTTTTGCTGCTTCTCTGTCATAATTATTAAACATAGATATTCAAACTCAATTTTCATTTAAATATATAAATAAAAATTGAATGAAGTTAGCACCAGAACTAAATATCATGTCACAAGGAGCCAGAGAAAAAATATGGGGTTTTTTGGCTAAAAAAAGATTATTTTCTAATCTCAGTCCAGGGAGGCAAGGACATGCCTTTGAACAGCTCAGAAGGCCTATAGGTTGTTTCCTATCAGAAATGTAATCAAAGACCCAAGCAGCACTTTATAGTGGTTAAGAACTTAAAATGTAGCTAGTTCACAGCTAATCCTATGAAGATATTTTCAAGAATTGACAAAGATCCTTTTTTAAAATACCACTTGTTAAATAATGCTGCTTCCTTGAGTTAAAACAATATAAATATATCTATTATCCTCTTTAAGGCAAATATTTTAGTTTTCGATAAATATGGGGTTTGCAATAAAGGAATTATAAAGCTTCTGAAATAAAGTGTATTTACTAGCTATTCAGAAATGTTTGATTGGGGTGTTACCTTGTAGGAATAATGTTCCTCTCCCTCTTTCCTGAGCAATGTGGAAGTGAGGCATGGACTGATTTGGGCCAAGTCACCGTTTGAAATATAGACCTGTAAGTTTATAAAATGTAGCCAGGAAATACATAAATTTGATGTGAATAAAATGTCTTCATTAGAATTGTCTGTATTGAAACTAGTCCATTTTTTTGGCAAAGTAACCATGTTGCATAAACCATTTTCCCATGTGCAGGCTGTACAACATTATGTGGAACATGCCTCTTAAAACGTTGATATTCTTTGGAGCTGTAACTAATTTATCAAAATAGTGAAACAAAATCTGTAATATATATAATCTTTGCTTCTGATTTTGTTAGGTTTTTTGTTCTAGAGCAGACTTGTGCACAAGCTGCCACAAATTTGTAAACGCCTACACTGCAACTGGGATAAATTGAATTTATTTTTTGAGTGGATGAAATATTTTATGGTAAGAATACAGACAATTTATTCATGCAATAGAAGGTTGGCTATAAAATGGTAGGTCTGTTTATGTTCAAAATCAGAGATAATTTTCAAAGGTTAACAGAATAATGTTAAGCAATTTTAATGATGCTGAGATGTCTTGAAGTCATCAGATTATCTAATAAGCCTAAATACAACTGAAGGCTTTTTAATGTTTGCGTGATACAGGCCCTTTGCAATTTCATAAACAAACACCTTCAAATATTTTGACAACAGCTCCACTTTAAATTTCAGACATATGCTTTATTCAAAATTTTACAATTTTCTGTTTCTGTTGAATAAACCACTTTCACACATCTCACTCATGTTTGAATGTTTTCTTTTAAACTCTGATAGTGTTTCCTTTCCTGAAATTTTTCACTTGTTGTTCCAGAAGTTATCAAAATAGTTTTATATGTTTTTAGAATAAGCTACTCTTAAATGATTTAGAATATCAATGTCTTTTATGTCTTAATCATTCATGACAATATGTAGTGATGACTGACCCAATCAAGCCTTCTGGAATCCAAACAGAAATCTTCTCTGCTATCATCTCCTGTCGCAATCTGCTTTTTGCATTCCTTATTTTGAGCCCATGTGAGCTCATATTTTAGCACTTTCAGCAAAATTGTATTTCTCTTATGTGCTTAGGTTAAGATACATTGCAAATATTTCTTCATTCTTATCCAGTAGTCTAATTACTCTGACCAAAAAAAATTAAATTAGGATGGTTTAATAAGATTTCTTCTTGGCAAATCTGTGTTGTCTGTTTATTATCATGTTATCCCCAGGTTCTTGGAAATTGATGTTTGAATAATTTTTTTTTAGTAAATTTTCAGATATCCCAGTTTAGTCAACCATCCTATGAATTCCAAGATGCATATAAGAAAGAGGGAAATGAAGTGCAAGTACTGGTTTTGCTGCCTTAATTCTAACCCTCCCTCTTTTCCACATGTTGTCAGGCCTAACAGATAAAAATCTGCTTTTAACTGATGACAGCTCTAGCAGATTGCTAAGTCCTCCTGAAAGGCAAATCTAAATATGGTTTTATTCTTTCCCTACCACTCTTTTTTGTCTACTCTGATATTCATTTTATTAAAATTATCCCAGTGCTTGGTCACAAGTAGATGCTTTCTGAAAACAAAAGAAAAAATTTCCAAATAGTTTCAGACTTCTCTGTTATTAGCCATTCCACTTTTTTGTTGCAACGAAAGACCCTTTCATGCCTCTTTTGCTTGCAACTTTTAATATTTTTGTGATTTGCTTACTGCACCTTACTTGTCATTACTTATCATCTCCCTAAGGAATTGATAAAATTCCTTTATAGGCGCTATTGTTTACACTCTTGGTGCTATTCCTTTTTTAAATGTCAACCAGTCAAGAGATCTCAATTTAGGCTCTTAAGTGTCTTCATACACTTCATTTTTATCTTCCTGTTTGGAATGAGTTATTTTTGTGCCTCCAGAACTAAGTTTCTGTTTTGAAGGTTTTTTCAGGAGCAAAACCTTGACTGTTTGCCCAGGAGATCCTGTCTTTTGTATCCTCAAATTGTTAAAGTCTGGTTTTAGAATTTCATTGTTCTCAATGCACTGTGGCAGTTCTTTCCTTTTGTAGTATTTCAGAACTCTGTTTTAAGGCAACTTTTCACTCAATCTCTTGACTCTCAACCAAGTGCTCTGTACAAGCAGGAACTGCAGCAGCAGTCCTGACCAGGACTTACCCACTTGTTTTCCTGTCTGAGGCTATTTCCAGAAGAACTTGTTAGACAGTCCACATCCTCCATTGCTTACATGCTGCCTGCACTGGATGTATCACTGATCCCTACTGTGGCATTGGCTCATTTTTTCTTTTGTTTTATCCTTACCCAAGGGTGATGGTCTCTGTTAGGTCCTAACTCTCACCTGTTCTAGAATAGCAGGAAAATAGATTCATCACAGCTGCATCTCTGCCTCCATTTTTTACTGGTATGTCCTTTCTTAAGTAGTGTTTCATAGCTTGAGGAGAGGACACTCTATCACAGTACTATACATAATGGTAGATTGATACTACCTGTTATTTAAAAGAATAAAATCTGAGCTCATAAACTAAACCTAGCGACTCGAGTGAACTGTGCTAAATGACTGGGAAGTATGTCATGATCGATGTATTGAGTACAGCATTTATGACAGGGGGAAGAAAAAGTATAGAAGCCTGAATGAGAAAAAAGAACATTATTCTTCTAAGGGCATGCCCAATACTGATAAAAGGGTGGTAACTCAAAATTTTCCAAGATACTTCTTAGAAATTACAACATCAGCTAGAAAAAGTCTAACAAGTCTGAATATAGGGTATGAAATGATTGGAAACTCTTAGAATGAGTAATTGAAAAATAGGATTGAAATCTGAAAGAGATCTGCTTTGTTGACAGAAATTTTGAATAGGAATTGGGTATGAAATGCTTGTGCAGATTAGCAATAAGATTAGCTAAATATTCCATTTCTTGAGAGCACATTTCAAATACATGGCCAGAATATAGGAAAAAGAAGCATGTAGACATCAAAAACTATTTTTACTTATACAGAAAAATAAAGGGAAAATGATGATGATGTGGACTAAAGATGCTGCTTAAAAGGCAAATTTCCTCTGTATGCACATGGCAGTACATACAGAACTTTTGCCATTGCTTAGCATGCAAGGAAATCTGCATTTCTTGTCCACAAGAAATTTCTTGTTCTAAGTGTTCCCTGCCCCATAGCAGTGAGGAGAAGGAGTTAATGAGTTCAAGGGGGAGAGAAGATGCCCATTAAACCTTTGATCACAGGAATCTCCTGTCCGAGGTTCCTGTTCAGGGTAATGGATAACAGCTGCGGCTGCTCTGCCGATGGACCACAGTAATGATTGCAGAATGGCTGCTCTGCTGCTGGGAAGCCTAGGGGAGGAATTTGCTCTCTCCTTTTACTCTGCAGCATGTAGAGCTAATTTACTTTGCATTGCAAGGCTGTGTAGAGTTTGCTTCTAAATACTTACTTCAAAATGAAATTTCTCAACAGAATATTAACTCAAAAACTTCTACGTGGTCATGTGCATCTCATACAATTGTTGTAGGCATTCAAAATGATTTATTTGGGTATATCAGTGGTAGTATCTTTCCAAAAATAGTCTGTGGAGTGTAAACATCTGTTTTATAAGCCCATAAAGGGACTTTTTTTTATAGTTTATATATGGGTTTATTTAATCTCTCTGAAACCAATATGTAAGGTTTTACTGTGGTGTAGAGACTAACTTTTTACTGCCTTCATTACTTTTTTTTCTGAAGTGCTTCCTAAGAATTACAGGTCTCTGTAGCAACGAGGGCTTGGGGGCTTGTTACATAATAACAGGTATGCTACTTTATATTGTTACTTAGTCTGTGAACATCTCTCAACGCAAAACTTACTGCTCAGGAACGATGCCAGCGGCATCACATAATCAATATCTTGTGCATCTCATCAGAAAGAGGCTTTGCAGATTTTTTTGGTTACTGTTCTTTATTTAGATAGTAAATACAAAGCACACACTTCAATTTTATAGAGGACTTGAATGTCCTGAGTGCTACCATTCTCCACTTCCTTGGTTTTTCATCTACAGGGACTTAGTAAAAATAATTTTCAGTCCTGGGGAATTTTATGTTGTTTTGTTTGCATTAGAGGCCATTCTGGCATTACAAATCCATACCACCTTCTGTAGGACTCCTCATACTTACTTCTACATTCAAAAAGGTAGTTGTTGAATTAAAACATAGATTTCCACTCTGGAGTTTCAGATAAATTTTGCCTTTCTTTTGATATTTTACAGCCTTTTGAGGGAAAATGTCACATGATACAAATAATTATGAAAATGTATGTTAGAATTAACAAAATATCTGTGTATTAAAAATAGCTAGTAAATATTTAGATATTTTTCCATCTCATATGTTATGACTTCTTTTAATTGTGCAGCTCTCAATCATAACATTTTAACATTCTGATTTAAGCAGCACTAACAAATAGCACTGAACTGTGGGTAGATGTTGGTGGACAGTGAAGGGATAAGAGGGTATGTGTTCCCAGACTTGAAACTTGTATAAAGTACGTATATAATCATCCATTTTCCTGCAGATCTGCATTTATATTTGATAGTTCTTGCAGATTGATTCCAAGCTTCTAGAGTATGGGGACTGAAGGTGGTCTTTGATCTATGTTCATTTAAAAGATCAGTGACTGAAATACCACTGAATCCTATTATGACAACATAATTAAGAGGAGTTTGCAGCCTTTCAAATAGAAACAGCCTTGAGGCCCATTCCATACTATTCTCTGAAGAAGGTATGATGTTTAGTGCTTGAATAGTGATGCTATTTCATGGCATTAGTTGCATTTGCCTTTTAAATTTTCCATTGTCTGGTCAGCCACCTCCCCAAGGAGGCTTGTAGAAGGACTTTGTGTGCTCAGCACTCCTGCAGGACCAGGATCATGGACTCTGTGAGAAATCATGAATGCCCCAGCTTGGTACTGCAGCTGTCTGCCTCCCATAGTTACCCAGAAGTGGTAGGAGCACAGCTGGAATGCTGTTCCCAGGAGTAGCTCTCCAGAACAGGAACAACATGGGCATTGCAAGTCAGCAAAGGGCCAGGAAGGTGGATCAGAGACTGGATGTGGAAAAGATACAGAGTGGTGGAGCAGCAGTTCCCATGGCTCCTGTAGAGACCTTTGTGGGTAGGTGCATTTGGGTTCCTCAGCTGTTTAGTTAAGGCACAGGATAATACAAATGTGATCTTTTGCATAAGGCTTCAGACTAGGACGCAGGTGAGCTGGATTGTATTTTTGCCTGCACACCACTTTCTGCATGATGATTCTTACTTAAATAGCCTGATTTCTTTGAGACTCAGTTCTACAACCTGAGCAATTAAGAGATAATTGCTATCTTGTATGTTTATGTAAAATGTTAATGAAGTGCTTTCAAATATTTGAATAGAAAATGCTATAGGGGTTAAAAGTGTTCTTTTATTAACAATAAATTTTTCTTTTGCTGGAGTTTGCTACAATATTCAGTTCTTGTTGCATTTGATTGTAAATTAATTCACTGGGAAGCTGAACAAATCCATGAATTCATGACAGATAAGTATTTCTATAAAGCAATTTACATGGTCGTGCTTGCTAATCTGGCAAAACTTCGTAAAACTATGTAAATAATTTAACTTCAGAATATATAATACAAACTTTTTGATTGTTGCTGTAAGATCAACTACACTAATTAAAAATAATTACATGAAGTTATGCTCTCTGACAAGTGCAAGATTTCAAGGGAAGCCATTGTATTAAGCATATAGAAATTCTGTAACAGAAATCTTGCATTCCTACTTGATCACTTTTTTGTCAGGTGAGGAAATGTTTTCTGTCTCTATTTGTGCTACTCTTGTTTCCAGAGTATACAAACTACATTAAATTTAGTTTGTCCTGAGCCAAATTTGTATGAATTTTTTTTGCTGTTGCTAGTGGTTTTCTTTAGATAGCAGTATATAGGGGTATGCATTACTTCGCCTAACTTTAGTTAAATATGAGATTGCAAGTTGCAAATTCTCTCCAGTCAAAAATGTGAATTAAAAGAGTATAAGCCTTGCTTATCAAAGCACAATTGTTGTTATTATTATTATTATATAGTCACTCTAGAATTTTCTTTGCACATTCCTGCATTAGAGTCTATACATCTTTCTCAGACTGAATCCCACAAAGAGCTTGTGGTCTTCTTTGACCTTTAGGATTATTTTTTGCTTTTTCTAAACCTATGGTTTTGTGTCTTGAATATCAGGACATATTTTGGGGATATTTCTGCTTGAAGTATCAATAGAATTCTGGTACTTAGTACAGATTTCCTTATCCTATGTTTTGTAAAAGCAATGTTATTCTAACTGTTCTGCTCTGACTGCCAGTGCCAGAATTGCTGTCTGCGACGTTACTCGTGGAATGTAAGCCAAAAAAAAAGACAGTTGGACTATTGTGAGGCAGGTAGGCACATTGCCTGGCCAAATGCCCAGGGTCTTGTCTGAGTCTCCCTATAGTGCTTGCCTCAGAATTGCTCTAATGAGTAAAATGGTGTAGACAAACTGAATACATTCTGAAATCCAGCCTCATAACTACTTTTGCACAGTACTGTAGATCTGGCATCTTGAAATCACATTTAAGCTACACTTACCTTGTGTAAGAGTGATATCTTGTAAATGGGTCTTAAATTGCATTAAGGTCTCCTGGAAATCAAATGCACAAACTCCTCATATTAAAATGTATACACTGCTAGTCCCCATGAAAGCACTGTATCATGTCCTTGGGGAAAAAATGGTGTTGTTAATTTTCCTTATTTATATATAGAAGTTGGAGGATTTCTCATTAACTAATTCGGTTACTCTGAGTCTTCTACATGAATTCAATTTTTTTCTCAAAATTCTAATTTCATAATAGTTGTTCTATCTTTGCGTATTTGAAATTTGAGGGAGTTTTAAGTGTGTTAGGAGATTGAAGAAAAATCACTGATTTCCTGCCCCTAGGAAACATTGGGCACTTTGTTCCCTTGTAGCTGAGAGATGATGTAGCACGATGTAATTTCTGAAGTTTGGCTTCTGTCTTCTCCCTCTGTGCTTTCGGAATTGTTTGGGAGATTTCATCATGAGGTGCTTCATGCATTTCTTTAACACCTACTCCATGTAAGCACTAAAGATAAGGAGCAGGATTAAAACTGCTGCCATAAAGATTCATTTGTAGATTGGCTTTCTGGCTCTTCACAATTATATCATTTCTGTTGACTCCACGTGTGAACTGTGCATTTGTTCTCACTTGAGCAGCCATTTCATCATTGCTTTTTCTGCATCTTGTCCTGAATCTTTTTCATCTTCATACAATTTGTAGCTGCTCTGAACACTGTTTAGTTTGGGTGATCCCTAAAAAAGGAAGAAAACACAACTCCTGTGACAAAGAATTTTTGAAATGTCAAAATATCCAGTAAGCAGAACTTCCAAAATTCAACTGACTTTGTTTCCTGATAGTAAAAAGAGCATGGCAAAATTCACAGCTTGAAATTGCTGCTTTGATCTCTGACTTGGCTTTTGTCAATAAGCAAAGGCCAGCATTGCTGGCCAAGCACGTCACTTAGTTTCACCTGTCATTTCTCTTCTCTATTAACATTTTAAAAGAGCATAATTCTACAATTGTGACATTATCTGTAGTATATGAATGCAGCTGTTTCTAATAAGATTAATTGCTAGAGATGTTTTTGTTGTTTCTGTGGGAATAATTAGGTACATCAACACACAAAAACTCCGCATAATGTGCAAACAAATTGGCAAAATCATATTCTTTGCCATAAAGCACATGAGCTTACAAAATATCAGACTTGGCATATTCACAGTGTGATGCTGTCCTCCCATCTTGAGGACTAATTTGTGGAAAACAATTTGTGGTTTTGTGAAGCAGCAAGGACTTCCTGTATCCATAATCCATGTATCTGCACCCTCAGCTATGTCTTTTCACCTTTTACTGAGTTTCAGGAGGTTACTGAGTTTGACTGAATTGCTGAGAAAGGTCTGGTAAATCAGCATTAAACTGATTATTCTTCCATACAGATTATGTATTTTCCAAAACTATATTATTTATAAGTCTAAACTACTTTCCAGTTCTGAGTTAAAATCCAGGTCAAAGCATTGTTTAAGTGTATGTATATGTATAAATATATATGGAAGAACATGCTCCTGCTATGCCTTTGTTCCCTGTGCTATTGCATGGTGGTTCAAACTGGCTATATGATTCATTTGTATCTTGTTATTGGTAACATGGTTCTTTTCTGCAATCATACACCTATTCTAAAGGTATTTGAGTATTTTTATATATCTAATATATGATCCCAGTCATATAAGCTGTTATTCGCCATCATACCCAACAAAATAATGATTTGACCAAAGAAATTAATAGAATACTTCCGATCTTATTCATAAAACCTGAAAAAAGCCCCAACCAAGTCAGGCTTATTTTCCTTTTATTCAGTATTTGTATTCATTAGTGAATATCAAAACGATCCAAATAGCAGATGAAAAATATCTGCAGTCAGTTTGCATAAATTACAGCTGATCACTTGACTAAAATAGTGTGAGAAATGCTACTGGAGTATGTTAAAAGCCACAGCAGTTTATATACTATGCTTTTTCACAAAATCATACTGCATGAAGAGAAAGACATGTCAGTGTGTTCAATTAGGATTTCATCTGCCAGTCACATATCAAGTAAAAAGGTTGTTTTAACACTAATGCCTCTGGATGCCGCTTGGCTGTTACTAGTAGCTAAGAAACCAAGATCAGAAATTTCAATTTTTGGTACTGTGCAGAGTGGAAAATTACTTTTTAAAATATCTATGTTTGCTGAGTTTGTTTATCACAGCTAACATTTGCTGAATGATGGCTGAATATTGGTAATTATGTTTGTAATGAAACATTATTTAATTTGATTATAAATTTATTATATAAACTTAGTGTTTATTCCTCAAAATGACATCTGAAGTACAAACACGGAAGTAACAATTATACTAATATTTTAAATATACCATAAGCAAATAAGATACTCTCTTACTTGATGGAAGTATGCTAGTGATGTTTTGAGGCATTTGTAATGCAACGCATATTTATTCAACAAAAACCACCATTATTATCAGGTGTATGCACTGAAGTCCATTTTAAATACTTCCATTTTGACAGCTCAGGAATGAAAATAATTACATTGTATATGCTTCAAGGCAGGTTTGGGTACTGATGATTTAACTATCTACAAAATCCTGTTCATTTTATATTCTTCCTGATCCAAAGCTTGCCCACAGTGGATGTTGGAGTAGGTCTTGGCTTAACAAATGCTGACTGAAGTCAGTGACGCATTTTGGCAGAAATAAGCTAGAATAATTTTCATTAAATCAGTTATTGGTCTTTTGAGGATATATGTATATGGGATATGAATTTTTTCAAAGTATGAAAGCCTTCATCTTTGCTTAAGCCTGGGAAAGTTTGAGATTGCTATTTATCCTGCACCACTTTTGAGACCTCTAGCTTGCTTTTGCCTGCAGAAGTGCTGACAGTGTTGAGTGCCAGGGCTGTGCAGGGTACCTGGTATGGATAGTCAATCAGAAACCAGATCCTCTCTTTTAAGGTGGGTGTAAGGCAGAGGATAACTGAGCAGACTCTCTGCCCCCCTGCCTGGTTGCAATCCCATGTAGGTGCTGTAACTGTTGACTCTCAGACAGCTGGGGACTACTTCAGTTATGCTGCTTCATGAAAACCACAAAGTGTGCATAGACTGGTTATACCTGCAAGTACCAGTTCAAATAGGTACATACATGGAAACTAGAATAAAAAATTTAAAAATCATGTAAGTAACAGCAAAAGTAGTGGAAGCAATGGAAGCAAAAATGTTTCCTGGCATCCAGTTTTCATGCTAAAATTTTTGAAAAAGCAATTATTGTAAAAAAACCCACATACAGAAAGACCTAAGACACACAGATGATTCTTTCTGACTCAGATGTTATAAATTTAGTACCCTTAGAAAGCACCAGTTCCCAATGCAACTTACTGCTTATTTCATACACCCTATTGGATAAATTCAAATCATAGTATAAATATAGGTCTAAATCTGCATCTGCAAAACTTTGAATCCAGTCTGTGCCCATTAATTTGGCATGATGTAAATGTGATGGGCAAACTTATGCAAACGTTTTAAAATTCTATGTAAGGCACACATGCATCTCATGTGTGCCTTAAATAGAATTTGGTTTAATAGAGTTTTGTATTTTTAAGCACCAGATATCTGTGTGGGTGTCAATATAGATGTTCTCAAAACAAGGTATACAGATGCAGCTCCAAGTTTTGGTTTTTTCAAAATTTTGCAGTTGAAATTCAAGCAATTGAACTTTTCCAAATACCCATTCTATGCTTCAGTACAACTAAGAACTCCTAGATACCAAGTACTTATCAGTATTGTAGTAGAAAATATTTTTCTCAGGGATGGTTTTAGTCAGCTTTACAATTTTTCTTCAAAAATGCCATATTTATGGGCCTAATTACTAGATTTGATGGAAGGTTTGAACATGATTTTTCGCACTGTTATTTTCCTTGTCTTGAATGCTGTGTGTTTCATAAAATGCTTTTTAATTCCTCATAAATTCTAGAATGGAAACACTTAAGCTGTTAATTTGACAAGAAAATTTTCAGTTGTACTAAGAGTATAATTTTCCCCAATGCACAGTATACTTATTTGGAGTTTCCAAAAAAATCTGTTTTGTCATGTGTGGATCAGACCTAAAACCTCTATGTAGTTTGGAGTGAATAGTGCAAGAGACTGAAACATTGTTGAGGCGCAAATAGCTCAAGTTTACTATCAGACTGAAAATATAAACAGAGGCATTCAGATTTTTTCAGAAAAAATACAGTAATTATTTTATGTACAAAGAAAAAACGTTCCAATAACTTCATATCAACTCATCATTGTACATGACAGAGATGTTTTCAAACATGAAAAATGTGTTTTGAACTCACATTAGAAGAAAGATAACTATGAAACAGCGTTCTTAAACCTCGAGAAACAGGAGAAGAATGAATTAAATACTAGTCTTAGTGAAGTCAAAGTAAAATTCACGTGCACTTCAGTGTAGTCAGGGTTTCTTCCACTGTGTTTGTTTTAATAAAATCTGTCAATGTATAAATTCATTAGGCCTTCAATGCACCACACAAATACAAAGAAGGGTAAAAGCTGTAATGTTTGGCATGCCAAAGTAACATTATCCCAAAGCTGCAGACCTGTAAAAATGTTTTATGTAGCTTAACAAAAAGATAATAATGTAGTTAACATTTAAAGCAAAATTTAGTCATGCTAAATTTTGGAATGGATTTAAGATAATTGTGCACACTATAATCAGCATCTTTGCTGGGGGCTATAAAACCATTATGCATTATATCAGTTATAGAACCCAGCACTGAATGCAGCAGGCAGAAGAGATACAGGGACAGGACCAAAATTAATGCAGCAAAAGAATGAAATTGAATATACTTTCTCATTCTCAGCTCTTATTTTCTCTATGAATTTGCCTAGTTCAACTTCTTTCTGCTGGGTGAACTTTTTCCAGTTCTGTTGTTTTAATTCATCCCAATTTTCAGGTTATGTTACCTATTCCTTATAAAAATAAGGACCAGTCTTGTGCAGCATTTGGAATCTGTACCAATGAAAAAGGGTTTTATTCTGAATTTAGCACTTACCAGTTAGGATGTACTTTAAAGTATGAGTTTGTATATTTAAATCAAAACTTTTTTTTTTTAACAGCACAGATTAGGCCACTTCTTACACTGCTGTCTTCAATGGATTTGGTTTAGTTTGGACTAACTGGACTCTCCTGTACAAGTCCAGTGAAGCACAACTAAAAGCAGAAGCCAGTTTTTTTTGTCTCTTGCTGTACTACATCTGGGCTGAAAAAAAAATCAGAAATAATGGTACCAAACAAAAAAACTGTATAGTGAATGAACATGATTAAATTTTTTTAAATGGCATTTTAGCATAGTCCATTTTGGTTTGGGGTTTTTTTGAGTCTTATTTAATTTCAAATACTCATGATTTAAGACTGAACTTATCCAGTCAGTTACTAAGACTGTACTAAATTTCTAAAAATAATCTGTGAAAAATTATGCTATAGCAGTTTAATTCTAATTGTTGGAACAGAGGGTGTAGTGAAGGAACTTCAAGGACTTTCCACACTGCAAGGCCAAAACAATTAAAGGTTTAATCACATCTCTAGTGGTTAAGGCTGGTAAAATCTCTCAGGCAATATGTGTGAACCATTTTATAGTTCCATTTTGGTTATGTAGGCACTAGTTCAAATAATTATATTACTGGACTGCCTTGTAACATTTGGATAGCTCATTTCTGTGCTATCCATTACTGATGATGTAGACCACACTGTTTCCATGGAGATGATCTCTCTCTTTTATCTCTTGTCATATAATTCTCAATGCAACACATTAAATACTCTTCACAGAGCAGAGGGGAAAATTTTTCTCTGACATCTACTCCATTGGTTGGAACTTCAATATTGTTTATTCCCATGACAGTGGTGATCCTTTTGATTCATGTTTTCAGAAAATCAGAGAATTGTGAGACAGCATACAAGTATAAAAGTAGTTTCCCCTTTTAACTGGTCCATTGTTAAAGAGCTGGTGAACTGTAGCTTGTTGTCAGGATCATAGGTTTTAAGAAAGGACTTTAAAATTGTGGGTTTAAACTTTCAACTGTCAATTCAGAGTGTATGAGGGTTTCTTGATGAATTTCAGCTGTTGGACTTGGGGAGCTAAAGGATGGTGGGATTAGGAATTTACCAAAGGACCTGAACCTCTGTAACACTGGGCAAACACTGGTGTGATCTGCAGTGAATTGATGTAATGCCAGTTCAGAGGTTTGCAGAGTTAATGTGTGTATCAAATACGACAGAGTGTAATTACATGAAAATGACCCTTTCAGATGTGTGGAAAAACAATTTCAAAGGCAAGTTATATCGTATTAGAGATATTTTGTACCCTGGTGAAAGGAAGCCTGCACTCCTGATTTGTTTCAGCTTCTCATGGTGTGCCTCTGATACCTGGTAGACACAAATAGCTGCACAAAACTGGGACTTTTTGGATGTCTGCCCTTACCTTGCCATGTTTATGAGGTTATTTACTGCTGAACAGAGACAAGAAAATCAATTGGTCATTTACCATGTGAGCAAAAGGACACATACTGCAGGTTCTTCTGGCTTGAAACAAACATAATAAATCTATTCTCTAGCCTGTCATGCTTTATGTAGACATCCTCTCCATCACTACTTTGTCAAAGTGAAGAAAATTGGTTTTCAGCAATAAATGATTCTATTTTAGACAAACTTTGGCCTACACTCAGTGCTTCTGCTTGTTTCAATACCAGTGTTGAGTTTTTCATTGATTAGCCAGGAAAGACCTTCAATGTTTAGTATAAGCAATCTTGCTGGTTGCTGAAAATTACAGCAAATGAAACACAGAGTCTTGATTTGAAATATAAATATCCATATGTTCAGTCAAAAACACAACCCTATCTGTATTAGATAGAGTGTTGTTTGAAATCATGCAATATTTTTACTAGCTCCCATATGTTCACTGAGATGCAGAGAAGAGACTGCAGCACACCCTGAACTGCTGTAAATTAGCAAACACGTAAGAAACAGTGTAAATGTTTAAGAAAATGGAGTGGCTGATGATTGCTGCAAAAATAACCAATATAAATCTTTCTTGAACTGTTGGTATTATTTAGGTGCCATTTATCAATATTTCCTGCATGAAGAGTACATGCTCTCTCTTTCTTTAGAAAAATGGGCAGATTCTGACTTGCACTCTTTCTGTTTGTTTTGTTAGATGGGTTTGTTTCTACAAGGTATGTACAGCAAGTGATAATTAATGTTCATGGTGTGAAATTGCAAACTCTCCTACACATCCGAGAGAAAGGATGTGTGCTATACATCAAACTACAAAATTAAAGATTTTTTTGAAGTGGACTCTGCCAGAGCAAATCCAACTATATTGCTGGACTAAGGTTTATGATACATTTTCAGCAGGATATCAAGTTACTGCAAAATGCATATTGCACGTGCCTTATATATACAGAATCTTTCAAATTCTGGTATATTTTCTTAAAATCATAAATGAAAAATGGATATAGAAGCCTAAGAAGAGGAAAAAAATCACACACATTTTAAAACCCTTTGTACCCTTACAGCATTCTGTTCTAAATAATCAGTGAAATTCTCCAATATAATAAATTCTAAAATTTTGCTTTAGATATTCAAATTGGTACATACAACAACTCTTCCTGCAGACTCAGTCTTACTGTCCAATTCTCCCCACCTTACATAATTATGGACTTCTCTCAGGAACTTTCAGTTCATCATGTACTCACCTATCTCAAACACAACCTTTGAATTGGCTTAATTGCTACAGTCAGCCTTTTCTAGAAATACCCTATTTCATTATCTCCGTAACAGAAAATCTTATTTTACTGTATGACTGGAAATGCCAATCGAAATGGTATCACTTCCTTTATGTGTATCTGAAAAGAGGTTAACTGCTCAGAAGAAAATAATCATTTTTATTTTTTCAGCTCATTGATTCAATCCACTAACTAGTCAGACATCAAAATGTCTTTCAAAATGTTCATTTTAAATTACTGCCTTTCCCTTGCTTCAGAGGAAAATATATTTCAGGATTAGATTAGTATGTGATCAAATAAACACATACTTTAAAACATAAAAAAGGTCGGTGTTTCTAAGGAATATGGGACTGATTGTAAAATGAGTTACTCTGTCTACCTTCAGCAGTTAATCAGCAATGGGAATAGCAACATATTATTGTTAGAATATTTATATTCAAAGAGGAAATGCCAGCCTAAAAAGAGTGTAATCCAAATCTGTGCTTGCCAAAACCACTATAAAAATAGTGATGGAAAGAGAGTGATAACAAAAACTCAAGTTATCCCAAGTCTCTTCAGTTGCTGGGTTTAAAAAGGTTGGCTGAAGTGCATTTAGGTCTCAGAAACAAATCCTAGGACTTTCCTACAAGGTGAAAAAATACTGGCATGCCAAACATTAGCTTTCCTGTCCTTATCAACCAAATAAATTAATGGTATTTCCTTCTTGTTGAGCTGTGCTCTCTGGCTTTTTGCAGACCTGATTCAGGAATAACGGAGTGAAGCTGCTTTTTCTGATTTGCTCCAGCTTTTAACCTGGCCTTTTCAAACACTGTCCTGCAGATACCTTAAAGCCAGAGCGCAAGGTTACTTCTGGAGAGTGGCAAACTTGGGATCCCTTCCCCCATGTGAGTTCTTCCACATATGTGGAAGATGTGGAACTGCTGTAAATGTAGCAGTCGCAGCACATTTCAGGATTCCACAAATGGGGGCAGTTTTCTTAAATGGGCTAGTGTTGCATTAGTCACCTGAATATGTAAGGCACAAGACTTTGTGCCAGTATGACATTATTCTAAGAAAATCCTTTGCAAGTTCAGATTAGCTGTCCCTATAATCATCTGGGGAACCACAGGTTCCTTGTTTCCTGCTTCTCCTTCTTTCCTTCTCCTATCTTTTTCATTAGATTTTAATTGCCTGATCAACATCTGTTTCAAGGGGATTACTGATAGCACTTAATGTCTAGAGATGAAGATTATCATCTTGATTTAGGTTGGTGAACTGCCTTTAATTTGAAAAAGCCATTCAGTTCTGGTTCAGCTGGCTGTCCTTCAGTGAGACAATAGGTGAGGTTACCTATTGTAAGCTGCAATGATTAGACTATAGTCCAGTGGTATGTGCAGGCTGAATGATTGTGGGTATTGCAGAACTATCCGCAATTCTATAAAGGAGGAGAAAAAGAGGGTTAGACTGTAGGGAAGAGAAAGAGCTCCATTTCAGTTGGTTTTGATGCTTAGGAATAGGCTCTTAGGAGGAAGAGAACCAGGAGAGGCCTGAATCACAGAAAGGAAGGAAGGCATTTGTAAAAAGAGAGAACAGTTTAATCCCTCTTTAATAGGCAATGCAATGCAACAGGTCCAAATCTGTGGAGTGTAACTGAGAATCCAACAGCAATATCGTGTATTTGAAGTTGTTTCAGATTAGGTCTTGTTCTCTGCCATGTTACTCATCAGTTACATTTTGTGGCTGTTTCATTGGAATGGAATCCATGTTGTGCACTGTGAGAGGGCTTTGTGGAATCGTGGCAGTAGAGATCTCATCAGAAAATTGGAAAATTGGCATTCAGATATGAATATGATAGAATGAAAATAATTCCAGAATATCAGACCTCTTTTCCCAATCTAATCTAAAATTTTAATACAGACACACCCATAAGTCAACTGTATTGAAGAAGCATATATATGACAAGTTTATTCAAAAATTTGGGTGAGACCTATTTTAGAGGAATGCAGCTGTGAAACAATAATTTTTCTTAAATTGCTATCTGAAAGACCTCTTGCCTGAATTTATAATCATAGAACCATATTTTTTTAAACTGTGCTGTAAATACTTTTTTTGAAATGTAACAAGAAAATATCCATTAATGTTAGCAATGCTACTTGAACCCTATTAAGGCATCTTTGACACAAGGGTATAGATGCAGCTTCAAAGCAAAATGATTCACATCTGCCTATATTATCATCTTGATTTACTTTTAATTTGTATTTTATTTTATGATATTACACTACAGCTTAATCTAGGAGTTAATGGGTTATTACAAATCTGTTGAAATTCAGTAACAATTCAGTAAATTGTTTTCCCATTGTCATTTACCTTTGCCTGTGCAGCCTTTTTGCTGGTAAAAAAATAATTGTTCCTGTCTGAGTTTGTGGATTTGGAGCCCCAGGTTATATTTTATTCCTTCTCTTGCTTTTTACCTGTTTTCTCCCTTGAAGTCTTCTGTTTTAACATTTAAACATTGTGCACTCCCGTTGTTGAAGATCGAAGTGCTATATAGAAAATCCATTTCTTTTTCTTTCTTGCATGTAGTGTTCCTGTCAGTTCAGTTTAGTGTAACCTTAAAGAAGGGTTTGATTTCAGTCTGTGCTTGATTTCACATTGCCTGTCACTGATAACAAATGTGTCCACAGTGATCCAGAGCTGAATGAATGTCTGTTCTATTTCCTTCCTCAATCTCTTAGATATTATATTATGATTATAGTTATTTTTCTGACTTTGTCCTCTGACCAGCATTCTCCCATAAATGAAATTTAAAACTGAAAGCATTATTTTAAAACCAAAACTTTTTATTGCATGTATTTTCCTGAGGTTTAGGATTCAAAAATCCTCAATCACAGATTAAAAATATTTTTCATAGCATTAGATTCCTTACAGCCTCTGAATGTTTCGATTTTTTAATTTATTTGATAATTTTTCTTTCCTGAAGTGTTTTTATGGTCTGTAATGCAACAAGTGCTATACTGTACACCAAATGGGAAATCTGCAGTATGTTTTGTTGTGGCACTTCCTCCCACAAAAATTAGTGTAGAATGTATCATTAATATGTGTGTAGTTCAGTATGCAATATTTACAGTATCTTTAGTAAATACAGACTCTATTTTTTCTGCCTTTGATTTTTTTGTTGCTTGCATAAAAAGTAGTGTTATTAATTTCTTACCTTTAGTTTGCCTATACATTACATTTTTAATAGCTTAGCCACCTTCGTTTAAGCATTTAGGTTGCTCTCTGTCCCCACTGTCAGTGTACAAATGCACAGTTGAGAAATGTGTTTTATGTTGTTGTGGAGGTTCCTGTTTTCCCTCAGAGCTCTACTGTTCCGAAGCAGACCTGTTCATCATTGCCATTATGTGTTTGTCCAATGACAATCATGGAAATAGAGAATAATTTAGGTCAGATAAGGGCTCAAAAATCATTGAGCTGAGCCATTAAGCAAGCACTGCCAATTCCATTACTGAACCATATCTTTAATTGCCACACCTAATGTGTCTCTTAAATACCTTCAGGGATGGTGACACAAGCACTTCCCTGGGCAGCCTGTTCCAGTGCTTGACAACCCTTTCTGTGAAGGCATTTTTTCTGATATCCAATTTAAGCCTCCCCTGGCTGATGCCATTTTGCCTTATCCTGTAACTTATTGCTTGGCAGAAGAGACCAACCTTCTTCACCCAAGCACCTTTCAGGTACCTATAGAAAGCAGTAAGGTCTCCCCAGAGCCTCCTTTTCTCCAGGCTGAACAGCCACAGTCAAATCTGACCATTTACTGCAAGAATGCCTGGCAATCAAAAGGATCTGAAGTAGCCAGGTGGCCCCTTCATGCTGATGACCAGACATGCAACTGTGTGAAGTTGTACCAGACGTTGTAAATATGATGCATTCCTGTTACTTCATGTTGCTTGGCTGTTTCAAAAGCAACTGAGCAATTGATTATTGAAAATAAAAGCAAAACCAATCTACCAACCAACCAAAACCCAGCAAATCCAGTAGTTTACTAGAAAAGGCATTTATTTTTGAATTCCCCAGAAATGATATTCCAAGTTTCAGGTTATTTTCCCTGTGGAGAATTGCTGGTTGATACTTTTGATGAACATGGGTTAAGCGTTCTTTTCTAGTAAGAATCTGTATAGCGAACGTACACTGATGATGTTAGTGATACTACCCAAGGTAATCAACAGCATCATTCAAATGTAAATTTTAGAAAATGATTAAATAAATATTCAAATGCATTTTCTTCACAAGCTCTTCTATGAATGTTACAGTGTCTCTCCTCCATACGCTTCCTGCATGTTCAGGGGATTAGGAATTTTAATGGTCCTCAACTTTGTATTGAGCAGAAGATTACTATTCACCTTTAATTTTGAAGAAAAGTCACTGCAGCTCTCTGAAAATCTCCCAAGTCCTACTTGGAATTAATGTAGTGAGATAAGTAATATTATGAAACCGAAAATATTTATTTGTTCTTAAACCAGATTTTTACCTTAGGGTAATGGCGAATTTGTTGACTTAAATCATTGTTAGAAATGGTCTGCACAAATTCAAACTGATGCTGTATGTGGGAGACAGCTGGTTGTCATGGTAACTGTAGTGCAGTTTTTAATTCCACTTGGTGAGTAATGCTAACACAATGTTGCTGAATAGACCATGGCTTAGCAAGTACAAGTATCTTGAATTCTCCATGTCGGTGTTAGAGACTAAGAAAATGCTTTGTTCAGATATACGTATACTGCATCATATCTGGCTTATTGATTTTCAACAAGGACATTTTAAAAGTGTATCTAAAAAGCTAAAGGATATCAAAACTGTATGGAGAATATGCTTTTGGTATGGCCCTCAAAGAGCCCCAACAAGGTGATAAAATTAAAAGACAGATATCTCTGACCAGTGAATATGATTTTGTTTCCTTATGACTGTTTGTCAGTGCATTTTTAATATGCGTCTATTGAAGAAATGCTGGATTATAAAAACTTAGGGTGGCAGAAGCCAGTCAGTTTTTATTTTTGTATTTATTTGTGGAAGAAAATAGGACCTTAACTGAAGTTATTTCATTTTGTTAAAGCTAAGATATTCACTTAATGCTATGCTTAAGAGAAGACCTTTGCTTTTCAGGTAATGTGTCCAATTTGAAAGAAACAAAAGACAATAACTCTAGGTGTAGCTGGGGAAAGAGGATCAAAATCCATTTGTTAGTTTGTGAATTACTCTTTTCTAGACCCTCATAATTACTAGAAAAACAGTTTTTCTTTATGGTACATAATAGAGAAGGATGAGAATACAAATTTAGGTAGAGTCTGTGGCCTTGGCATCAGTGTTTCCATTTCACTGTGAATATATAGTTTCCAGGACTCAGAACTCCTGATGATAATTGTCTTTCTCATTGCTGAGATAGACAATTTGGAACTCTGCCAGTTTTTAAAAAATACACTGTCTTTCAGCTAATAATGTTAGTTATTAATTTTGTACACGATGTTAGTCCTTCACTTGGCATGAGAGACTCAGCTTTTTTCTGTATCGATTTTTTTTTTACCCCCCTTTTCCTACTTGAGCACATTTCTTTCAGATCCTTGCTCTAAATAATTAATTCATACTCTCAGGTACTCATGTCAGCATCTGGTATAGCAGTAGTAAAAGTCCAGAAGTGCGTGTGTAGGATTCACCAAAGTACTCCCATCTGATTTAATGCAGAAAGTAAAGCCAGGAAGTCCAGAAGGAAAAGGTTGTGAAATGGTGAACATATTAAGTTTTTATGTTAGAAAATGAACACTGCTACTGTCCAAAATAAAGGCTTATCAGTTTAATAGGAGACTGGAAGTGATTCAGCAAGAATGATAACACATTAAAAAAAAATCCATCAAATGTGGCAGGGGAAGTCCTTGAGAATCTCTGAACTATACACACTGTTGATGTGCCTGACTGGTAAAATAAAGTCCTTTAAAATAAAGGCCTCTGGTAAAAATTTTCGAACACATTAAATATACTGATGCCAGAAGAATTGACCTTTATGGAAAAAGATTAGAAAATCAGTAGAGCAAGAGGGAAAGACCAAGAATATTCAAACCATTGTGAATACATACAATATAACAGTGTAAACCAATTAATTTTTCTACTGATTAAATAGAAAACGTGGTGCTTATATAATTAATTTACAAGACTTTAAAAGTGAACACTTCATGGAATATATGCCACTATTTTTAATGAACATGTTGCTGTGGCTTTTTCAGTATGCAGGCCCTGCAGCACTAATACTTGAAACTATTAATTCAAAAGCCATGAGCAAGACAAAAAGGCTGTGTTTTCCTGTTCAGTCCTGTAGTACACTGAAAACTGGAAGCAGCTTTATATTTGGAAGAATTAAGATCGTTATTTTTCCCTCTTTTTGATCTAAGAAATGGGGAAAGAAGACTGAGCTGAGTTCTTAATTATTACTATATAAGTCTCATCCCATGTAACTTTAGCTGGGTTAGCACCTGCCTGAGTATTTAAAGGAATCTCTTATATCACAAATCTCTTGCATTATATTAGGAATCCTCATTCTCAACAGTCATTGAATGGGAATGAGGAGATTCTCCTCCTGGGCTTAGTGCAGACCTCACCTGGATTCAGCCACTGTATAAGAAGGATCAAGCGACCTTTGGTGTCTGAAATCCAAGGGACTTGCTTGACTGAGAGTGATAGAGTGCATTCTGCCCCAGAAATATTACACCATCCTCACCCAACTTAAACCAGGAGTTTTCAGGTGATGAGGGATGACAAGTACTGATAATGTGAGCAATATTTTAAAGTCTTAATCAGGGGAATATTATCACTATTTCACAAGCAGCTGAGCTACAAAACTTGATTTGACTAGAAGATTAAGATTTTAATTCAGTCAGATTTTAGAACTAAAATGACATAGATTATGTCAAGTGATTTTTATGTGGTAACAAGCAAAAAAAATTTCACAGATGCCTAGGTGTTGTATTAGCATCTGTAAAAGATTAATAAATAAGAGATAAGTTTCTTCCAACCTTCTTAAACTAACAGGACTGTAAAAAGTGATCAGTAGGTTGGTGGAGATCTGTCTGATGGAAGGTTTGCTCAGACTTCACTTCCATTGTGGTTGGATTTGGATTTTACTGTGACTAATGCTAGCAAATATTTTTGATTTTCCCATAATTCTGTGACAAAGCTCTTAGAAAAACACAGCAGAACCAATCAAGATAGAGTCCCTAAGCTCCTATTAGAACAGAAGTGTGCCCAGATAAACTAGTGGTCTGTGATGAGTGATTGAGCTGGAGGTAAAAGTGTTCTCTTTGGCTCTGAATGTTTTCTGGCTGAGCTAAAGGACTGACACCAGATTTTCACATGAGCTACAGACACAATGTGCCTGTGGATGTATCAGCGTGCATGGTATTTGGCCAGAACTGAATTTCAGAGGTAAAATTTTGGCTAACATTTCACTGTCACACTGAGCTCAATATCTTGTATTTTGTGTCCGCACTGGGTGCATCAGAATGCTGAAGATGTGTGTGAGACTTGCAGAGCAGAGTATGGGATTCTGCATGGGAGCTTTGGGGAGTCATCAGTAGCTACTGGTGACTTCAGGCACTGGCAGTAGTGGAGTGTCTCCTTCACACTCAACATCTCAGTTACAAGAATTCTCTGAAGGTGCCACTTGCCATCGCTGATACAAATGTGCTTTAGCTCCATGCAGCTCAAGGCCCTTGAGTACTTTCATCCAAATGCAAATACCTCTGTGACACAGAACCTCTCTCCTGCTGATGTAACTGTACTCACTTCACTTCCTTTTTTTTTACATTTCTTTTTACGACATGTGCTTTCTGACTGCACTGATAAATTGGCTAATGGCTGAAACTCGGAAAGCAAAGTATTATTTTGGCAAATTGGAAATAAAAATATATCAGTTTTTTGAAATTGAAAAATTAGTTTTGGAACAGGAGGGAAGAAATCATATTTGCTCCTCTTGAGGAGGCGTATTTTCTTGATTATTGTGAGGATAGTGAACTTGTGTCCTGTAACTGAGGGAAGGGAGGTGTGACTGTGCATAAAAAGGAACTAAAGGAAAAGGCATCTTCTGCTTTTCTTTTTCTCATTCTTAACTGTCTCTATAAAGCAAAGGAGCGGAATGATCTTGCATCTGCTTCTAGAAATGTGTGTAAGAGTAATGTTGGGTCTGCATTGTGTAATGACTATAGGCAACAGATACCATTCTTGATGATAATATCCAAATGATTCAAAATCAGAATATTGAATCATTTCATGGTGTGGAAATTTTAAATTCACTTCCTAAAAGATCCAAAATTCTAAAATTATTTTCAGCAGTTTCAGCTTTCCTCCAGTGTCAGAGAGGGACAATGTTTCAGCAGTCATCAAGCAGCAATGTCAGCATTTCATTGCAGTCATCTTTATGAGAAGGCAGCGTCAGAAAAACACTTGGGCTTCTGTATATCTTAGGCAATGTAGAAGCTCACTTTGCCTCAGGAAAATTATATCAAAATAGTTTATTAAAAATTTCTGAACTAAGCTTTTTCACATATTCCCACTTATATTACTAGATGAACTACTATTTTTCTAGCTAAGTGTGAATATCACATCAGTGAAATCAGAAGTCCTATCATCATGTTCTATAGTATGATTAAATAATTGCAATATTCAGTCATTTAATTCAGATTTGAATTACTGTATTACCTAATGGTTGCATCACTCTCTACTCATTAATGTGTCTATACAAATTATCTAAGTCTTTAGAAAAATTATCATATCTGTACTGGTATGTATTGTACTCCACTAAAATCACATGAATTTTGTTTAGTAGTAAGTAAATTTTCTCATGCATAGAAGCCACCAAGTAGCCCATCTCCTTTTAATTATATTGTGCTTCTCCAACTTAAGAAATAATTTTGGTAACACTTTTTGTCTGACTGTTGGGAAATATTCTCTTTGTTCTCATTCATAATATTTTGTTATAAATTATAATTACTAAGCTATGCAGAAATACTATTATGAGGCCTACGTTAACACAATTCACCTAGTTAAAAAATAAATTAAAATTTACCATGGCAAAAAACTTACGTATGCCAGTTAAGTCAGAATTCACATGATTCCTTTTTCTAAACTGGTAATATTTATGTGTAATTGAATTTGGTGGTCAGTGAGCTGTAGAAGATATTTTGGTTAGCTAGGTATTCTGTATAATTATGATGTCCCTTCTAAGATCCATGGAGATAGCTTTGTAATTATGTAGCTGAAAGTTCCACACAGACAACTCATGAATTTTTTTTATTGTCCTTATGTTTTAAAATTCTAGCAGAAGTTCATCCCATCCTCTGAGTACATCTGCAGCAACTAAAACCACAGTATCAATGTAACAAACTTGAATATTCTTATGATTTTTCCAGAAAAAAATCATACATTTAATGCCTGAAGATTAATTGAGCTTCTAAATAAAAAGGAAAAATACTTCTTCATCACAGGCTGTTTAGAGGAAAGTGCAGCATTTCTAGGAGCTAATTCACCCCTGAAAGGCCCAGTGAACCAAACTCCTGAGAGGATGAGTTTTCCTGCAGAGTGCACTGCCAGAAGCCATCCTTTTCAAAAATGAAGCTGCAGTGAGTCTCTGTAGGTCCACAGCTCATAGTGTGAGTGTTGGAGTGAGTCTAAAATCCTTTAAGACTTCAGTGATCTTCCCCAAAACCCCAATAAATTCTAGTTGAAAACTCAGGGGCCACCATTAAGAACTCTTAAATTCCCAGGAAGGTGAATTTTATGCATTCTGTGGTACAACTTTTTTGCAATATGGCAAGTCAGTTGTGGACCCTGAATTGAAGCAGTCATTTAGTGCTGCCTGAAGACGTTTGTTGCCTGCAGCTCTTACATGTGTCCAGTGTGTTTTCAAAAAACTTGTTTCTCAAAAAATAATAATATAGTTTTCACACTTTTTTAATCACACTTTTTTTCCTACCATGTCTGTATAGTTTTTTTGTTCATTTTCTTCTTAGTGAGATTTTTATGAGCTCTGTTAGCTGTATATTGGGGACGTAAGTAGAATGTTCAAAAATTCCTTTAATCAGGAAATTCATGAGTTCTTAGAAGGAATTTTAAATACTTCTTGTAAAACAGAGAAATAAATCAAACCTTTCTAAATTCATTTTGTAATTCTGTCATAGAGGTTTCAAATACTCTCTCCAGAGCAGATAATTTTTTGTGTCCATAATGCCTGAAAAGTATCCCACCCTCTCTGTTATAAAAAGGCTAGGGAATATTTGCATCTTTTAAGTCTGCATTTTTGCTCTTGGCTAATGTCCTATTTGTCCTTGTGCTCATGCTGGCCATTTGCTTACATGGCTTTCATTTTGCCAGGCTAGCAAGGCTAAGCTCCTTTATTTTCCACTTGTGAAAGAAATTACTCATTCTAAGGGTGACCCTAGTAACCATCCTCTACATCCATTCTATTCTGGACTGACTTTTCCTCAGCCTAGTTGATCAAAATTGTGTATTATATTTCTGATTAGGCCTTTAAAATCAGAATATTTACATGGAAATGAGTCATATTGTATGTTCTGGATTGTATTTGTAGTCTTTTTTTAATTGTTAAATCATAGAGGCTGAGTCATCCTGTGATCAACCAGTGCTTTCACATCCTTGTCCTTATCTTTTGCTTTCCAAAGTGGCTTGTTTCACCAGCTTATAATTGACAATCTCATTATAAATATGTAAGACATGATTTAGAACATTGTCTTAGATGACATTCCTCTTTGTTTCAAGGTCATCAAGCAAATATTGGAAGTCTTTAAGCAGATTTTCATACAAACTTTGGATATATTCACTCCAGCCTGTCTTCTCCTTTCAAAGTAAATGATTGTATTATCAATTGTAGCTTGTTCCTTATTCACCTGAAACTAATTGCTGCTAGTTCTTAATGTCTCAAAAGAAATCAGGTGAATTGTGTTGCCCTGTCTGGAAAAATACTTAGTGCAGAGAATTATCATTTGGGTCTGGCATTATTGACCTTTGGTAAACCTACTCCGTCTCCCTTAAGTGTCTTTTTCTTTAATTCCTTTTTTTCCCCCCCCACTTTTTCCTTCACAATAACTCATTAACAGGTTAGCTGTTGCTTGTAGATTTGCATATATTTTTGTTTTCTTAGAAAGTTTGCAAGATGTTCAAATATGAAATATAAAATTCTAATTTGGAGACTTTTGGTTTTTATTTTTATTGGAAAAGGGCTACTGACAATCAGATTTCCAGATTATTTTACATTATCAGCTTTTCTAAAATTTCAGTGCTGTTTGCTGTATCTGTTTTTATAGAAACAGATTTTCCAGAAAGCTTTTTATTATTAATTAGGGAGAACTTTAAGATTGGGGTTTTTTTGGTATCTTTTGATGCAATTTGCATGTGTTTATAATTTATGCCACATTTTCACTGTGCATCAAACGACCTTTTATGCCTGGCTAGAACAAAGATATCTTGGACGCCATACTTAGTTTTCCAGAAATTGAGATGGATGCACACTGCAGAATTACTACATAATGACTTTATCACATAATAATCCCAACACGCTTAGCAATTTCGTCGCAGTAGCCAGGTATTTCATGTTGCATTTTTGGAAATACGGCTTCATTTCATCCTGGGAATCTATATAAAGTTTGCTTTTCACCTGCTAGTCATCCCTGAGCCTTTCCAGACTTGTGTTCAAGCAACACTCCAGAAAGCGCAGTTAAACCATGACAAATTAGTAGCAAGATTATGTAGGTAAATTAGCATGGCTGGAGAGCTCCTACTTTCCTTGTTTGGTATCATCCCATTAAAAAATAAAAAACAAAATCCTGTTTGTTTTAGCACCTGGCAAGTTGATTCTCTTGTATAAGCATTTTCAAACTGGCATTGTTTTCATTATTTTTACAAACCCCTTATTTGGTATTTTCCCACCTGGTCTAAATTTTGGGGGTTTTTTGTTGATACTTTTCATGCCAGAAAGAGATCAGGACTCATGCACAGACTACCTAAAGCCTCACAGAACTAGGCCAAATGCCTGTCCTTATCTCCTATATTTTGTGCTGAGATAATTCCAAAGGAGTGTTGGTTAAATACCTACCAGGAGAGACAGTTGGAAAACACAATTGTGCCTCTTTCTATTTGTTAACAACTAAATCTTTAACATAAACCACCAACCAAAATCTTCCATTGCTTCTAAGGATCTGGTGTCTTATTTGGGGGACTAAATGCAATCTATTATATATGTATATGTAACTTATTTGCTTGATTTTATTATTATGACCACGATGTTAACTCAGTACATATTTAATAATACAGCTATTACCTATAGAGCTTAGTTTCTAGTTTTTTTACTGTAACTTTATATAACTTGTGCCTATGTGGCAGCACACTTATATCTTTAATAATTTAATATATGGTGTCTCGCATCTGAAACTCTGTCAGATTCTTTGAAATCTGGAAACAGTGAAGCTGCTTTTCCAGCTCTCCTCCAGGTTTTAGGTGACGTCATTCTCTCTTTCTTTTTTCCCTCCAGACTTCCTCTGACCTGTTGTTAAGGTGCTGGTTTTTAAGTTAAGGAAATTGCTGACTGGAAAAATATACCTTATGACTGTTCTGAGGACTAAGAATTGGATGGTTTCCTATGAAATATATTTTATCTTAAACAGAAATACTGTGCCTGAACTCACAAGTCAATCTAGCACTAAGGCGTACACAAGGAAGAGTTGCTGAAAATAGTTTGATTTTTGTCATTCCACAGTGGTTACCAAGTAGGTTTCTTGATAATGATTGTTTGATAATGAGTATGGTCTCTCAGTATTATGCTAAATTTTAGGCCAGTTGAACATTGTAATAGGAAAGCAAAGTTTCAAGAGTAAATGGGAGCAGGTTTCTTAAAGGAATTCTGAAAGTAGAAGGGCCAACATATCACAAAGTCACCTAAGGCAAGAGGCTGTCCTTCCTAAACACTTAAAAACTTCTTGTAAATGCTAGCATTCATTATAAGAAATGGGCTGCCACCAGAATAAAACTGCCTAGGGAAAAATTTCACTTTAAATCTCTCATTTTTCCTTTAAAACATTTTTAATAAGGGCTACACATGCATGAGTTGCAAGAGTCTGTAGCTCCCAATATCCTGAGGACCATTTCTGCTTTAGAATGAGATTTTTAATTTAAAACTTTTAGAATACAGTTGGATTTATTGGTTCTGTTTTGGTGCCTCAGATATTTTGAAAAATTACACACACACACAAAAATAGGTCTAAAATGGAAACAAACCCCAAAACTTCAAAAGTACTTATAAAACTGTACTGTCCAAATTATGCACCAGAGTGTTTAAAGCAACCTTGCATTCTGCTTTTTGGAAAGTTGACCGGGTTCCAAAAAGTCCTAGGAGCCAGGAGTCCTAGGAGATCTCCCAGAAAATCCTAAGAGCTGGTTTAGAGCTGATAAGCCTTCTTTTCCTGGCTGCAGGTCACACAGCAGATTTTCAGATATCTGGGCAGATGACATGGAAGACACTTCAGAGGGTTTTAAAATTGCATCATTTCTATCATATCTGTGTGCAAATGGGTGGATGTCTATGAATAGCTTTCATTTTAAAGACAAGCATTTACCAGAAGAAAAATGCTCCTTAGAAGAATCTACACTGTGTTCAGGATTCCCTTTTTCTAATCAATGCCAGTACAATCCAGTTAATAGGACTGAAACTGAAATGGAGTCATGATGGGATTATTGACATTCTGTTTTGAAAACACTCACAGAATGTCTAAATCCTGACTGGTGAAATGCTGACACAAACTGTAAGCTTTTCCAGGAAAATATGAGGTGCCAGTGCTGTCACTGTAAAGCTGTGGCTCTTGTGGTGGGTCTGCATTGCTTTTTCTCTCTTCTCAGAGGTGCAGGCAGCTTTTTGCCGCTAGCAAGCTCAGATACTTTAGCTCCCATGTGATCTGGTGATATGGTGCCCAAATAAAAAAAATTAGTTGAGGTGATTTATGTGAATTTTGAAGCATCTGAAGTACAATAATTTCCTCAGAACTTGATGTGGCTGTCACTGGTTTTAGTAATATGTGTTCCTGTATTGTATTTAATCTCTGAACTCTGGAGCATCTTACAGGACAAAAAAAATGCCATCATTTTAATCTCACTTAAGTGAGAGGGAAACTGAGGCAAGAGTGGGGACTGACTTACGCTTCACTTCACACAAGATTAGCAGAATACAAGACTGAACCTTCAGTCAGGTTCTCTCCATCCTCTACCACAATAATAGGAACTACCTCAGTGCTCAGATCCTCCCTGTCATGTGAATAATAAGTAATACTATTGAAAATTCTCACACATCTTAGATTAATATAATGTATTTATTCATATTTTTAAACAGCACTGTGAATGTGTGGGCCTTCTCACTGTGTGCATTTTTCATTAATATCCTGCTACAGGATCTTGTTGGCAGGCTTGCTCTCCTGCTGTAGCAGACAGTTGGGTGTTTAATTTTGAGGAATTGCTAAGCAAATATTTGATGTGCAGCAAGTAGTTTGACTTTGTGTGTACATTTGTCCAGTTAAGGAATACCCTGTCCCTTTGCCTTTCACTCCACCAGACTGCCTGCAGGCAAAATAAAATTGAAGTAACAGGTAGTATAAGTGGGCAGTATTCACAATAAAACTGTACTCCAGGAAGTGACTGTAGGCAATTTAGTGAAGTTTATTAAATAGTTTGTGCTATGGGTATTCATATTGATTTTGAGCAGACAACAAGGGAAAAATGCTCTCCTGAAGTCTGATCAGGAAAACGTTTTCTGTAAATGTGTCCTTTTGTCAAGTAAATAATTTGATGTTGCCGCATGTTTGAGATTTGCTCAGTCAGCCCGAGCAGTGCAACCAGTCCACACTAATTCCACTGTGGGCTGTGTGCAGCTTTTCCTCCCTGCCTTCAACCTTGGCCCTGTGATGTGAAGCTGCCGCTGTGGGTAAGGCCGGGGCACCGTGGGCACGTTCCTCCCTCCCTGCTGGGTGCTGCAGGGTCTCTGTGGGCAGGGGAGGGCTGGGGGCAGCTGGTCCTGCCCAGCCCAGGGACAGCCACCTGCCCCAGCTCCCTGTGCTTCCGGTGGGAGCAGCTTCCCCTCTGCACCTCCCCAGTCCCACAGGCAAGCTCTGTCTACACCATTACTTTTTCCTATTAGGATCAGTAAGTCCCAATGGAGAAGCAATTAGAGAACCACAATAAATTAGATGATTTGCCCTCTTAGCAAAAGTGCTACAAACCTGTTGTTTTCTCTGGTTTGTGTAGGGCTGCTTTTGTCAAGTCATAGCACATTGTTGCTTAACCCAGTGCCTTTAGCTGTCGGTTTCATTATCATAAGCTTATTCATATGCTTCTATCTTTCTCTTTTTGTGTATAATGAGTAATTAGTGTAATTTAATATGTCATCATTGTTGCTTTTTGCAGCACAGAATAATAATAAAAATCCAGCATAAATATAAACTTAATCGCACCGTAACCTCTCTTACACATCTGTACGTCTCCACATAAGCCCTCAACAGTGATCTGGGGTTTGATAAATGACACTTTTTAAAAACTCTGTGCATACTTTTTGATAGCAATTTTAAGGCCAAAATGGTATCATCAGAGTTTCAGCATATGCAGATACTTGGTATATCATAGAGTAAAGCATGTCTATTTCAGAAGCATGAAATAAAGCCAATTATAACAGCTTTAGTGAATCAGACAGTGGAAACAATCTCAGGATGAGTGCTTGATGTTTAGCTCAGTTAATACCAATTAAAGCCTTCATAATAATTTAAAATTCTAATGTAGAAATGTTCTGTTGCTATTTGCTCTTTTTTTCTCAGTACTTTTAATGAGCAGCATTGCCTAGATTGAATATTTATTTTTATTATTTTTAAAAGAATGTTTTTGCAGTTTTACTGTTAAAATCTGAAAACCTTCCTAAAATATACATGGTAAAAGGAAAATGGTGTACAGACGTCTTTATCTCTTTATTTAAGCATTCAAATGACATCACAGACTACTCACACCTTCCTTCCATATTTATTCCATGGTCACTAGATGCTTCTCATACTCATTTTAGTTTGCTGATCTCTGTTACACCTTTATCTCTCACACATGTATTTTTCCCAGTACATGGATGTATATTAAATGTCATGTTTCTTTATATTGTTGTGAAGATCATTGTTTTACTTCTGAAATAGGTAGTGCACATGTGCTGTGAGCAAACTGTGGTAATCTATGTAAATTATGTGCACAGAGCCCTACTCTACCCTTGGGGGAAATGCAAATTAGAACATTTTGTAGTTTGTTTGTTTTTAAATACATACACTTTTCACATCAAGGCTCAGGACAGACTCCCTGTTTATTTTCCCATTGCTCATCATTTGTTATTCCTTGTAAATATCTCAGTCTTTAATGATTAGTTTGCTACTTTGGCAGGAAAAAAATACTTGATGAGTGAAGTCCTCAAAATACAATGTTTGGTGTATTTTATAGCTCTGCTGTAAGGGATTTATCTGCTTGTAAAAGGGTATGTAACACATGACTCAAAGCCATTATAGGGATCTGACAGTCTTCATTCATTTTCTCCCAGTGTTGTCTTGTTTTCTTCTTTTACATTAATGTTTGTAATATTTTTTAATCCTGCATGACTAAAACATAGTTAACTGATTTTCCTTATATGAAGCAAGAAAAACATATTCCTAAACTGTGTTGTTTACTGCACTTGCAGTTCTCTGCAGATGTAATTTGTTTTAATAATAAAATTATTTTTATACCCTTTAAGTACCCTTTCGGAGAAATGTTTTAATGTAAGTTGTCTGATTCTATTTTAAGTGAAGGAGAAAACCTGGTAGAGGTTGTCTCTTTAAATCAGATCTGCAGTGTTGATGGACCCTCTAGCAGGCACGGTAAGAACCATTCTCACCTCTGCAGCAGGGAGCTTGACCATATAGACTCTCACATTCAATCAAAACGTTTTCCCTTTTAATATGCACTGTACCAATCCTATTCCCATGGTTACAGCCCGTGCTTCTTTGGTTGCTTCCAGACTGTTGGAAAAGGAAGGCAGCATACATTTCTTGTACAGGAGTTTAAAACATCATGAAAGCAACCCTGTTGTGATTTGCATTTTAAATGTTTCTTTTTTTTTCTCATTGTACAGAATGCTGTAGCAGTAGCTTCAGTTCATTTGCCACAGTCTGTCTTCTCTCAGTCTTCAGCCTGGCAATCTGTTGATAACTCCACTTGCAAGCTACAGTTTATTGTCTTTCGGAATGGAAAACTCTTTCCTAGCACAGGAAACTCATCAAATCTCGCAGATGATGGGAAACGTAGGACGGTTGCCACACCAGCTGTTTTTGCTAAAATAGGTGAGAAGCTGTTATGCATTATTTTCTTTCATCTAAAAGCTATGGTATACTTGATTGTGCAGAGAATAGAGGGGTAGAGTATGGAGTGTGCTGGGAGGCTGGAAACAGTCTGTGTCTTTAGTACAATGTTTGCAATTGTTCCTGTCTGCATGATTTTATTCAGATTGTCCTGCAAATAAAGAACTACCCTTGCGCTACGATTAGAATGCAAATTCTGGGCTACTGTTTGTTGGCTGTGTTGTTACAGATGCTCGCTCCTTTAAGCTGTCAGAGGGATCCTTGTTTTACTCTTTACAGTTGCAATGTTAATGTCCTAGGCACTGGTGAAAATAAGGCTTTTGGAGTGGGAGTAGTGCCCTGTTGCATGTATCAATACTCAGCAGTATACTTTCTGATGCGATGGATGTAAAACAGGTGTTGTTAAAGACTTTATCTAAATGACATACATTGTATGTGCTAGTGAATCAGTATTTTGATTAATTACTCACCCATGCAGTTCTACTCATTTTGTCCGACGCTGGATAGTGCTCTCATTTCTATTAACATTTTAAAATCTTTGAATGTTACTTTCAAAGTGCAGAATTGTCTCAGCTAATAATCATCCATGAAACTGAGCCATTTCTGCAGTTACATGGGCAATAGTGTAATACTGGTCATAAATGAAGAATCTGAAACAATAAAAAAGATCTCCTTTGTGAGGAGTTATTAGATCATTTTGACACAATATGTGATTGAAATGCTCAGATTTATTTATACCATTGCAAACTTCTCCAATGTGAGCACTACCTTTGATTTTGACCATTACGATTTTATGTCCACTGGCTTTTTTCCCCCTAGTTTAGTGTATCTGGTCTCTTTATAGAGCATTCATCACTAAAGGGTTTTCCACTCCGTCTCTCTGATTCAGTTTTTTCCTTTTGCAGATGGGTGCAGTTTTGGAAACCTCACCAGCCCTCTTACTATAGGATTGAGGCACTTTGCACGGGGTATAGACCCCATTGCAGCCTTCTGGGATTTTGACCTTCTAGATGGACATGGAGGCTGGTGGGGAGAAGGGTGCCACATAATTAGTTCTGCAGGCAATATTACCACCATTCAGAGTACACACTTCAGTAACTTTGCAGTGCTAATGGTAAGTATATGACTTAGCAAATATAACTATATTTCTCTCTCTCTCTCTCTTTTGCCATACATCTGTGTTTTATTTGCATGCATCTGTTTCATTCTGATTTGTCAGTAGCTGACCTTCTGGGGTTTTATAATGTTTCATATAAAACAGTCTAAAAGAAAGTAAGTTACTTATCTGCTAGCAAGTGAATAAACCTGGTGGTCAGTTTTAATATCCTAAGACAGGCCTAATCAGAAATGACATTAACTTCAGTCTTATAAATGAAAGTTCCATCAAGGAATGATTAGTACATAATGGTTATAAATTATACGACAGGGTTTAAAAATGTATACTCCTGTGTGCTTTTACATCAGCACATCTCAGAGGCTGGTCTGCTTTTGTTCCTGCCCTGCACTGTGTTGATCATACTAATTAGTTGCAGGCATACCGCAATGTTGAATCATTTAATAAATGGAGAGGAATAACATCTTCTGCTCTTTTAAGTATGGACAGAGCTGTCCTTGTTGATTCTGTGGGAGTTTTGGTTTGTGCACCAATGCCGATAGCCTACTTACGAAATTGCTGTTTCTGAAGGAAAATATTCCTGTGCAGTGCTAACACATCAGCTGCTTTGCTCTGTTCTCAGTCACACTTACAGTTCCCATTGCAGTTATTTAACTAACCTGCTTAACAGAAAGTTACCTTCATGAGAGCAAAAATATTATGCATACAATAATGAACTGTTATTATTCAGGGACTAGAGGAAAGCGAACAAGAAACTGAAAGGTTTCTAAGCTTTAGCAAATCTTTGCACCCTTAAAAATATTTATCATAAAACAGTTGTAAAAAGAGTAGATGTGTCTACTATTAATACTAGATTGCTCTTGAATGCTGATGCATGATTGCACTGTAGATGCTGCTTGTGTACATTACAGAAATGTTTATAGTTGAGTAAATAATGTATTGTGTGTATGTGTAAGGGACAGCAAACACAGGCGACAGGAATTGCGAGGACGTGTGCAGAGAATACCAATCTGCTGCTGTCAGATGGAGCCCAGATGGCAGCCAATCATAGCACAAAGCTCTGCTGCCCACGAGTTAAATGCAGATATTATCGTCCACTTCGTAAGAACTGATTTCCCTGAGACTTAGTTGCACATTTTTTTACCCATTATAGAATTGTTCAGAATGTAAGAGCTGTTCCTCAGATTTGATGACAGCAAATATACCTCATTTTCTACAGCTCCTGTGAGTTCCCTTTTCCCCCAGCCTCTTGTTTCCCAGAATGTGAATCGTAATTTTGCTTTGAGGGTGTTTTTCTAAATTAATTAAAGAAAGCACCTGTTGACTTTGCAGGTGCCACACCCAAAATGGCTTCCTCCTTCTTCAACTGCTTGAGTTCAGCATGTTGCTCTTAAACTTTGAGCAGTTAGTAAGTGTTAACTAACAGTTTGCATCAAGCAATTCCATAATTTCCTTTTGTTTGAAAAGCTGAATACTGATACAAGGGCTACAGTTAATTTTTTTGTTTGTAAAGCCCATTTATCTCTTATAAGATGTAAGAGATGGATTTTTCTACAACTGTAAAGGCAACTGAGGCACTTTTTACTGGAGCTTTTGTGTCTGGTATGTAATTCTGCTTTAGGCGTTGTGTTTATTTGGTTATGAGCATTTGACTGTGCTTTATTTCATGTGTGCATCTTCCAGTTTTATCTGTGCAAGACAAGAAAGTAGAATCTTAGAATCACCCTTGCTTTGCATTTTCTATAGTAGCAAACCATGGGATACGTTTCTTAGCTCATGTTTCACAGTAACTTTTAAGGAAAAGGATGACAAGTAATTTTTAAATATACATATATAAGTATGCACACACACAAATCCACTTTCCAATCATTGTCTTTCTAAACAGATAATAGAAAATTTTTGTAGCTTCATTATGTCCAAACATTTTCATTCAAGTATTACTTCTTAATCACTTTTTTGTGGCATAAAGTCAAGGATTATTTTATTTCATAGAAACTATGCTTTTCTCGGCAGTTCAATTCTCGTAGCAGAAATGAAAAATACTTCATTGTTCTGCATTGTTATTAATTTATAAAATGAATAGGATAAAGTGTTTATATGTACGTTATTAATTTATATCTATATGCCTAATGTATTTTAAAATACTAACGAACCATCAGCAAATTCAAGACACCTGGCATATGGTGTATGGCTAATGAAATTAGCTACAATATCATGATACATGTCATTAATCTGTAATTCTCTAATCTGTTAAACAACAAAAATTCATAATTGATTATTATGGTTGGGGGTAATTGCAGAAAACTGAAGTAGTATCTGTAAACTAAAAAGCAGCACTAAAGCTTTGCATTGCCATCAGAATTGTGTACATCCTGCTGTAGATTAAGCTGAAACAGAAGCCTCAGTCAATCTAACTGTCCATTTTATGGTTAGCACAACACATATTCTGGTTCGGCACCTTTTTAAATAGTAAGACAAAGTTTCCTAAGGTGCTTTCATAGAAGTTGTTTATGCCTATGTAACATAAAAGGGTTAAAATAAAGGTTTTCTAGAGTCCTTTTTTTAGAAAGGCAGCAATCAAGGATTTATCAACAACGATTGATAATTAATAAGCATGAGCATACTTCAAGTGAGAGGAGTCATGTAGAGCCCTTTGATTTCTCTCTGTGACAGTTGTTCAAGTGATGTCAGTGAGAGAGAAAGTTTATTTTGGAGGTTGGGTTGGGACGGTGGTACACACTCCTTCCCTCACATGGCCTCACACTTTCACTTTACTCTGGGTTAGGTTGGCAAATAGAAGTAAAATAACATTATCTTTTCTGATCAGGTTTTGAGAAGTATGTCCTAGAGGTGAGAGTAAAATAATGTGAACTAACTCCCATATTATATTCCTGCCTTTTACTTCATGTACTGTGTGCTCAGACTAGTCCTCTATTTTATCTTTTCTTCTGTTACCTATAGGAGGAAGAGAGTTTGTTACGCTCTAGTTTCTTTTTGAGGTGTCCAAAACCCTCTAGGGTCCTGAACTCTCCAATATGATTTTCTATTTTAGAGTAAAATCATGGATTTATATACTCTGAAGCTTTGTCATAGCTAATGATAAGTATTTGCTTCTTAAATACTGAATATTTATGCTGTTGTGTGAACAAAGTTGTACATCAGTATTTTAATTTTTCAGGACAATATGTGTGTATGTTATGACCAATGCAGAGACCTCTGTATCTGAGGAATAACTCTTCAGGAGATGACAAAAATATCTAATAGCAACAACGAATTTCAAAATTTGCTAAATACATTTTGGCATACATTGTCCTTTGTTCTTCCTTTCATTTTTCTTAGAACACAATAGAAATTCAATAGTGATGGATATTACTGTAATTGTATACAGCATTTCCTTTCCCCCTTAGACTGCTTTGTCAATAGTAATTTCCTCAAATCTGCCAAATAAACACAAATAAAATTATTAAATCTAAGCATGATACTTCCCAATTAACATAAAATGGATTAATAAATATTCTTAGCACTTCTAATTGTAATCCTAAAAGTTAAATCAACCTAAAATCATAAGCAGCTCCTTTCTATTTTGTCACAATTTGTCATATTATTCCAACCAAGACAGGTGTGGGTTTTGTTGGGTTTTTGGGTTTGCTTTATGTGCATAAGGAGTAATTATTTGTAGAAGTAGCATACATTCAGTGGATGCTTGTATGAAATAATTAGGGCTGGGGAGACTGAACTGGCAAAACCAGAGCATATTTGAAACTGTTCTGAAAGCAAACCTTGGAAAATGATGTGAATGAGAAAGAGAGAAGAGGCAGGATACTAGGAATGGATCACAGTAAGAGTTGGGGCACTTTCCTCTTGTTGTTTTGCAAGCATCCCCCCAGTCTTTGTAGTCTTTCCAATCTGCTGTGAAAAAAGCTACTTTTTCAACATTTTCATTGTTACTGGAGACAATTGCAGAATTTCTTAAGCCCGTTCAGTTCAGTTCTGAACACAGAATTCTAAACTTCCATCTTTCAGGTCTTCTGCAAATTAAGCAGCCTGTCTAAGCCTTTTGAGAAATTAATTCATGAGTCAGGGAAGTATTACAGAGATGTCATTTAGGAGGTTGACATAATTACAGTATTTGACTTTTCCCCATAGAGAACACAGGGTTTTCTCATAGCAGGCTGTGGAAACATTGTTCTGTACTTTGAAAAATCAGACTGCCTATACCAAGAGGCTTAAGAACGAACATTTCAAATTTCTTTTAATGTTTAAACACAAAGTTAAACGCCTATAGCATAGACCTTAGTGGAGTTTATGCACCTAAGATTGTGAAAGTGATCCAGAAAGTTTACCTACTATATGTAAAATTAACATTTGTTGCAGTGGGAGCTGCAGAATTCCCTGGAATTAGATTAGTCTGCACATGTATAGATGTTTCCCGGTGTGAAGAGCCTGCAAGGAGGCACATGCTCCTCACTTCAGTCCTCAGCTGGCTTGTACTGCTCTCTGCTCATGTAATGCTCATACTCATCAGAGAATGCTGAGCCCATATGGACAGTATTGAGCCCAACCCCCAGAAAAGGCTGCTTTTTAAAAAATATTCCTGACTGACATTCTTTTACACAAAGCCTTGGAATTAGAGTACTCTTAAGAGCAAGATCTGCTTTTTATTTCTTTTTCCTTCCATGTACATTTTATTAAATTGCATTTAATAATATGTATTATTTGCTCTGTAAAAAGCATAAACTGGTTTGGTACTGGGCTCAAAATTCCAGGCTTGTCTCCTCCAAAAGGCAGTGATTTTATCACAAATCAGATCTCTGGCTCAAGCTCTTTCTTTCTGTTTTTCCTTTCTGTTGGCTTAATGGATCTTGCATTCATCATGGTGCAACTTCAGCCAGCAGGTAAATGAATTCAGATTGTAAAGCTTAGTAAAATATGCCAACTCTTGGAAGACAGATGGAAATTAAAGGCCTGGAATCCAGGCCTTGGGACATTTTATTGTCTTGGTGGCTTCTACTGGGCTCCTTTCAATTCAGCAATGTCATTCTTGTACAGAAGTGCCCAAAACTAGACAAAATAGTTGAGATTTGGCTCACAAGTGGTGAATAGAAGGGAATATTCATTTCCCTCCTCTGCTGTGTGCAGTCTTGGTAATGTGGTCCAATATGGGATTCGCCTCATGCGCCCCAAGTGCTCACCACTGTCTTGGTTTGTTTCACACCATCTTAAAAGGGTGAATGAATGACAGTTTCTCATTGGACAACAACTAATGGGCTTCATAGTTGTAGTCACCAGTTTATAATGATCAAGGTCTTGTAAGTATTCATTTTCCTGGGATAATTGCTGTGATTGTTCAATATCATAATGATTTGAATCCCCTCTAGGAAATAAAATCAAGCCTAACTTTTTTAAATGTAGCATACAATTTTGCTGCTTTGCATACAGCATTTTAAAAAATTCTTCTTTTCTGCATGTTGTCTTCCCCAGAAGATTACTCAAGGGAAGTTGATGGATCAATAAGGTTTAATTATCATCAGAGAACAGACAAGATACATCTCTTATATATCTATAATGAAATCAGTTTTCAATATACAAAACTTCTGAAAAGGATATTCTACTTTGGCATTAATGATTTTCATACTCAAAATTTTACGATTTATTTGCTGTAGAAGATTAGATAAGAGATAAAACTAGTACTTAAAAATGGAATTAGCTCTAAGATGCTGATTGTTCTTCGTTCTTCTGCAGGCAAATGGTTGTATTCCTGTAGGACACATGGCATTTGCTTTTATACTGATGATCAAACACAGGGAGATGTTGAACCTTGCATTTACACTATTAAAAACTAGTTCTTTAGTACACAGTGATGGTACTCAAGTAAAATTGCTTTCGTTTTTTTCAAATGTGTAGCTACACATTTCAAATGTGTAACTTCACTGTGCTTCCTTTTTCGCAACTTTAACTTTTCACAGTGATATCCAACTTACTTATTTCTTTAAATAACTGTGCTGTTACTACTGTATAGTTACAGTAACACATTTCTGAATGCAGAGAAATTGTGTATCTAAATTTATGGCAAAGTGTACTGTAGTATATGAAAATATAATTACATCGGTAAGAGCTAGAAGTAAATGTTTTATCATTTTCAGCAGAATATTTCTGTTTAAATTGTCCAGTTGTTTGCATTACTACTCATAGTATGAGCTAAAATTGTATTGAACATTCCTGTTAAATACTCATTCATCTAACTCTAGAGACTTACTCTATAAAAGAATTAATGGGGAGATGATGCAAATAAATACATGGGAGAAAAAGATGATCAGGGTGAAAAAGGATGTTTGAGTGGACATTCAGAGACTGTTCTGAACCAACAGACTTTTTAGGAATTATTTGAGGGTTATGAAGTCATGATATCCTGAGTGTTTATTCATGCACACTGGAAGAAAACAAGAATGAGAAGGCCTTAAGAGCCTGGGTTTGTCATGTTAAAAAACTAGCACATCAAAAGACAGAGTTATTTTCCTCTTCTTTTCCATTTGTGATTGAGGGAAGAGTAGCAAGAACTGACACCTCTAGATGAGACAGCATAAGCTGAGTTCCTCCATGAGAAATGACTCCACCTCTCACCCTGGGTGTTGGTGAACCAGGCAGGGCAGAGAGAAAACTTGTGTGAAGGACAGGAGTGACAGAGCAGGTTTAACTGAGTTTTAACATGCAAGCTGAGGAACTACCTGAAGAGAAATGGGATGTGATAACATATAGTTGGCATTTTGTTCATAAGTTATTTTTTCATTTTGATGGTCCTTTTTTATATATATTGTGAGCTGCTCAGTTTAAAACTGACATTCATATACATCTGGAGAAATTGGTTCAATCAATCTTAGAAACTTTAAAGCTAATAATGAAGGAAAATAATAACTACCAGGACATCAGTTACTTGAGAGGATCATTTTAGAAGGTAAACTAAATTCTCACCATTTAGTAATTGCATATACTCATGAACATTATCTGCTTGTACGTGGACAAATTCATATTCATAAATAACGGTGCTAGAAATCAGCTCTCTGCATGCAAATGCAATTAAACAGAGGTATTAGCATTACAGTCCCAGTTTCCTAAGGGGAGATTTCACCTCTGGAAAATAATGTATTGAATCTTCTTCTAAGGGAACCTAAAACTGACAAATAAGAAAAAAGTATTTTAAATGTTTGCCAATATTTTAAAAGTTAGAGTTTGCTGGATTGTCATATTCGGTACTATTTCAGATTTTAGCTTTGTCTGCTGGGATGTATATTCATTTTTATGTGCAGAGTTAATGCCTCTGCACATGGGAAGTGGCATGTAGATGACACTGTGTTTGCACTCAGGTGATAGGTTTTGTGTATAAATTTTAGTATCTGTGTGCAGAAGTGTAGTGCCACAAGCAAATGTGGCTTAATGCATTACAGGGAACGTAATGTTTGCTGTAATTCAGATAGTCCAAATTTAATTCAGACAGTCTGAAGACATTCTGTTTTATGTAATGGGCTCCTTTTGCTTTCCATCCATCACACCTCCAGATTTAGCTCTCCTAAATGTGTAATTTAGAATGGGAATTTGATAAGGTTAATTTTACAAAGATATGGATAGTTTTTCATTGTTTTTCATGCAGAATTGTGTCACTAGGCACTAACATGTTCAAAAGGAACACATGGATCTTTACTCTGCTGTTAATATGGCTGTCCAAGTTACTTTTGAATTACTAGAGGGAGTAGAGTACTTCCAACTAAATGTGAAGGTCACTGGGTTACAGGAGTTGTATCAACTGGTAATTATATTCGAGTGAGTTGATAATTTGGGTGTATTCTCATGGTGGTTTTTTTTTTACTTTGAGTGGTTCTTCTACAGCCATATATATGCCATTTGGAGACCTTTATGGTGATTTGAAATTTTGTTCTTAGTATCTTAGTAAAACACGCTCATAAAGTTCATGTTATCAGAAGGACCAGATACTGCTAATGCTGGGAAAATGTAATATTCTGTGTATTTTTTCCGGCCTTTTTTTTTAATTAGGATATGTCTGCTTGTACAAAAAGGTTAATTTCTGTCTAGCAAACTGTATGCAGATGAGGAAGGAGCAGTCTGTTATTGCAAATTCATGAACTGTATCTGCATTAAAAGTTCATCTTTTTTTTCCCTGCCCTTGAAAGGGAACAGCTAGAAATGACAGGATATATTGGAATGAAGTCCCAGTTTCACACATGCCTAACAATGTTAAATCATTTTGCTCTTTCCACAGGATTTTAAGACAGTGCTGTCTTTCCCCCAGTACCCAGGGGAGTTTCTGCACCCTGTGGTTTATGCATGCACTGCAGTGATGTTGTTGTGCTTGTTTGCTTCCATTATCACCTACATTGTCCATCACAGGTAAGAATTCCATTTTAAGCACATATGAAATGGTCGACGCAACACTTGAATTTTTATAACCTTTACTGTAAAAATAAATTAAAATTATTTGAATTACTGTTGGATAATAACATCAGCAATGTGATTTACACCAGAGAAATCAAAGCAAAGTTTATGTCAACCTCTCTTAAGCTGTTTCTGAGCTTTCCTCACATATATGTTTACATTTTCTGTACACTTTTCCTAAGATTTCTAACTCAACAAACTCAACATATAAAACCATGAACACTATTAAGGTGCTTTCTGGAAAATTCCAGTCGAGCAGCCCTTTGGTCAGCTACATTTGCCATAATGACTTTTAAGACCAAGTTTGGTTGGAAGACTGGTAACTATCACTGGATTAAATGAACTTTCTTTGTCTTTTAAATTTTGGGTTTAGAAAACTTGTGTTTTCTTTGATATGAAAAATTTATATAAATGCCATTTTAGCTGCATACTTCTGGTTAAAGACCATTAGCAATTTAAATGAGTAGGAATGTATTGTGCTGTAGAAACTGCTAAATATTAATTATGTGAAGTTAATGCAATGTCTTCTGATCTTCAGCTTCCATTTAGTCCTTTAGAGATGTCTTGTTAAAGTTCTGCGTACATGAAGCTATGCAATAAGCCTTTTGCTTTTAGTACTCTACTTTAAATGCTTGATTTGGTGGACGAAACTTTAAATCAGTAGAATTTTATGATTTTTACTATTTATTTTACCTTTTTATAATTTATTTCAATGCTATATAGGTCAGATTCTGTCCTGTGGGTAGATTGTTACATACGTATTCAAGAATCTAAGAATTTTATTCTATCAAATTAAGTGTTTTTCCCAAACAGTAATATTTATAATAAATATGTTGGGGGTTTTAATTTTAAAATGTTATTTTTTTTTCCAAAAGCACAATCCGGATAAGCAGAAAAGGATGGCACATGCTTCTCAACTTTTGTTTCCATACTGCTCTCACATTTGCTGTTTTTGCTGGTGGAATCAATCGCATTAAATATCCAATTATATGTCAAGCTGTAAGTATCTGTCTCAGTAATTCTTACTGATAGAATTGAAACTTGAAATGAGTTCTTAACATAATATTGGCAGCTCTTCTTCTTTTCTTGTATTGCTCCTGGATCCTAAGTTTTTCAAAATAAACTATTATAAGCATGTCTTTTAAAGGCTAGTACTGGGAATGATCAGTGTTTGGTTGTCACATGAGTTTCTCTAAGAGGGTGAGCAATGCATTATCTCTCTGAGGCTCAGATTGCCTCATTCTTGTTGTTTTGGTTTTTTTTTAAGAAAAGCATTGAAAATCTTGATATTTCTCTGCTGTACAGGATAGTTAAAAGCTACGAATCCAGAATACTTCTGTCCTTCCTGTATTTTGGATTGAATGTGTGGGACTAAAGTTGCTGCTTCACTTTTGTAACACATACACGGTTTGCCTGGGGGTGGGCCTGGCTTCTCTGGATGATCCCTAAGGAGACACAGCAGACCAGCATACTTGTAATTTATGGACCCTTATTTGCACTGCTGGACTGTTTCACATCTCTTGCCTCAGCATTTTTGGGGCAATAGTGTGGTAAAATGCACAGACAGGGCTGGATTCAGCTGCTCTGAATATAAAGGCTGTCTGTCCAATATGTAAAGTGAGTCATTTCAGTTGTCTTCTGTAATGTCTGACGAGGGCTTGTTGCAATTTGCTTGCCTTGAACATTTCTTCCTCTCGGATTTTGTAGAAGTGCACCACGGATCATGAATGTTGTTGGTATTTTCCTGTAGTAAAGCACTTTGTCTAGCCAATGTTCTCTGGGATTTTTTGCCTGTCACTAAATCCAGTTCTTCTGAATGCCTTGAATGGGTGTAAATAGCAAGTCAGGAGCCAACAGCAGAGTCACTGCAAAGCTTGCATAGTTAGTGTAAGAGTTATCACACTTACAGTGTTCAGTGAGATGCTTTGGAAGCCTTTTGTGTATCCTTGTGCATGACCATCAGTAAACAGCACACGTGGGTCTGCAAGCACTGTGATGTTCTACCTGGGAAGTCTACCTAAGTGTGTTACATGATACTCATTTAAATAACAAAATTGTCCATTAGATGGAGAGAAATATCTCACAGTATCTAGTGTATTGTGTCATAATTAATTTGTAAGTTCTGGCAAATTGAAATATCACTTACTATTGTCTTTGTCTGCAGTTTGCAAGTGATAGTAGCAGATTAGTTTGTAGGGCAGCCATGGCCATGTAATTACATGGTCACAAATGACCATCTGTTGTTTCAGGCGTTGTCTGATTATTTACTTTGCAGCTTGCATGGTAGCAACGTGGTATTAACAGCTATAATGAAAAATTGATTGAGATAAATGTGTTATTAATAGCCTCTTATAAGTAGTACATAAACTACAGGGGTATCTTAATAAAGTGCATTATCAGAGGCATCTGTCTCTTGCTGTAGGATAGGGCCAGATCCTGAGCTGCTGAGAAATGTGCACACTTAGAAAAACTGAATTGAACCATCCCTATATGTCTGCTAACCAGTTTCATTAAGTTATTTATTTGCCTGATAATATCATCAGTAGTTACAGTATAGGAAAGATACAAGTGACAAAGACTGTCTTCTATTTCCTGGTAAAAATTGTCTGATGTAATTAGACAGAGCTAATGGAGGAAATGGTCCAAGTAATCTAAGACAAGGCTCCAATAGCTGCTAACAGAGGCTGAAAACTGTTCACTTTGAGAACATCATACCCAGCCACAGATCTTTTCTTGCTTTCTGACAGCAAGGTTTTCAAAATTCTGAGTCCCAATGCCTGTGTCCTGTGATAATCCTGAGACAATTAGTCTGTGATTTATTATCCAACATGCCAAAGCTCTGATACTGGGGCTTAAAATATATTTGTGAAAATGTTACTGCTCCAAGCAGCACTAAAATATTAGTTATACCACAGGTGTAACACCATCAGTTGCCATTCCAGAGGTATCCTTCATTCTGCTAAAATTCAAAGCACGACTTCAACCTGCAGCAATGCAATTTTCACTTTTTATTTCCCGAGTGCATAGAGAAAGATTCCAAGTGCAAGTATTTTTTGTCCTAATCACTGAAATGTTGCATAAAAGCCAGTCAACCACCCCCTTTCCTATTGTAATTATCCCTAAAACTTCCACCAAAAAAAATCACTGCAGCATACTTATCAATGTGAAATAATAGACTAAGTTAACTTTTATCCTTCAAATTTAACCTAAAAGGGTGGTTCTAAATTAGCTTTATTTGGATCACCCTCTGTCTATAAATGTGTAGTTACAGGTTAGTTTTAAACATCAGGAATTAATGCTATGGAAATGGCCCCATTTTCTGTGATAGCTGGAAGAACCTTCAAATCCCCTTCAAGGTGAAACAGTCACACAAAAAAAGTCTTTTCAGAAATCGTCATTTATTTTTATGTGGAATCTAAAAATCTAAAGTTCCCTTTTAAACCTGCATATCTGTTTCAGAGAGAATTTTGTATAGACTTTTCACTTGCATGTGTGCTCTACAGTCTTTATGATTTACAAAAATCCTGATGTTAGAATGCTGGTCCAGAACAGTTGATTGCATCTCCACATACTTCCTGAGTGAATGAATCTACAGACTCTTTAGACTTCTCTTGAATCTCATTCTGGGTGTCACTGAATCTTGGCTGTTGTAGAATCCAGACTCTTGAGTTTACTGGCAAAATCTTCAATGCAAGGCAGAGGTTGTCTTAGGAGCAGCAGGGATAAATCAGGGGCAGTACACTACCAGAAAGGTTCTTGAGCCAGCCAGTGAGCCCTTCCATCTCCCAGCCTCAGATTTGTTTGCTTCAGAAGGCAGGAGGAAGCTCACTCCTTTCATGTAAAGAATGAGAGAGAAGGAGACGCAACTGTTGCTGGATCACTCCCCATGTGTGGGAGGCATCAATTCTGTACTCAAAGATTTCTATTTTGTGGAAATAGAGGAAAGGATGATAGCCATGAGTTTATGGATGCTAGGGGATGAAATCATCAATTAAACATGTTGAAGCATGAAGAATGGACTGGGCACAAGATTCAGGAGGTGGAAAAGTTATAGAGGGAGACAGAATCTTATTTTTTTATTGCATGGTCACTCCAATCACATCTCCAAGAAACCTCTATATGGTTTATAAAATAAAAGCTTCCATGTAAGCTTTGGCAAGGCTCAGATCTCCTTCTCCCTGACGAATGCACTGTGTGAAGCTGCTTGTGAATTCTTTTCTGTAAGGCAGCAGATCTTCAGCAAGAAAGGCAAAGCTCATTCCATACTAGCCAGCAGCCTACAACTTCAACTCAGACAGCTGAACTTTTTGCTCTAAATTTTCTACCTGTGAAGGGAGCATGGGGTTTTGCTAATGCTAAATGTTTAAAGATCATGAAATATTCAGATCCATTGGTGTTACAGACTGCAGAGAAATTCCTGAGTCCCTTCATCTCACAGAAAAGAATAATTTTCATTGCAGGATTAAAAGTTTAATCAGAATGTTTGTGCATATCTGTGTCCTTCTTTAAATAAAACTGAATTAAGAAGTACAATCTTATCTGAAATATGATTACAACTAGGGAAAAAAAGAAATTAAATTAAAATTTTGGGAAAAATAAAGAAAATTGTGTGCAACTTAAAGCTGATCAAGAGACTTTTTTGTACCAAAATGCTTTGCATAAATGTGTATTCTGGTCGTTACTATTGTAACTGCATCATATGAACTTAACTTATCTCTAGGGTACTGAAATTTATTGAAGGAGCACAAACAGACAGCATCTTCTTGCTGAAGAAAAGTATAATCTTCTATTCAAAAGGGTAGTGCTTATTCCCAAAGATAAGAGTTCTGAGAACACAGGACGTGCTAAAAATGAATCCAAGAAAACAAGAAAATTTTTACCATATACCTGTGGTTATTAGAGAGCTTTAGATACAGTGCTCTTATCAATGCTTATATTCTGGCAGTTTTTTCTGTACCATTTGGCCTGTCAGTGGAAAACCTTCATAAAAATAGGGGTCATCACTTCAATATTTCCAATCATAATCCTTTATTCTATGTGGAAAACTCAACCCTTTCCATACAATTTTATGTGAAATACATAAGTTCTGCTAATAGTGAAAATAGTTTTAAGTTATGACTTTGGTATTTAATTTGTATATAGTTTTTGGCCTCTGAAGCTTTACAGAGGTAGAAATCCAGTAACAAGATACACACAGCTAAATTTGTACCCTGGACCATTCATGCATAACCTCAAGTTTTCATTTGCTAAGAGAGTAAAAAAAAATTTACTGAACAAAGCCACGTTGGTCTTTCTGTTGAGCCTCATCCTTCCCTCCTGGGTCATGAGCTGCTATCTCACGTATTTCTACTGTAGAGCCCAGGTGTCTTCCTAGCCTGAGAGAGTTAGCAAGAGGTGATCCCACTGGAGGGGACAAAGGAACATGCAGTCCCCAAGCACAATAATGAGGACAATGCATCTCTGTGACATAACTGATGTCAGTGGGGGGACAAAACCCAGCACTTTGAAACACTGAACTTTCAATGGGAAGTGTGACAAGCATTTCTTTACTATTTATTAGTGAATATTAGCAAAAATTCTAGAATTTACTGTAGCAGCTCAGTGCACCCTTCCAAATCCCACACTTCTGCTGTGTCATGTCGTATCTGTTAGTCATAAGGAGGTCCTGTATCTTCAGGATAAGTCCTTGTTTCCTTCAAGCAAGAAATGCAATGGTTGGGGGTTTGGGTTTTTTGTTCTGTTTTGTCTGGGGCTTTTTTTGACAGAGAGATGCAGATCATTAAAGAGTTAGTACAGAGAATGATAACATTTGCCTCTTCCTTGTTTGTTCAATTTCTCCATATATCAGAAGTAACCCAGTTGCTGAAACATGAGCACACTGTGAAAAACAGCAATGTGATGCAGGTGTGGCATGGCCATGATGTTTTCAGTCATTTCAGTTGCCTGCTTGAAAGTTCAATACAATTGTTTTGTTGTACTATTTTTCAGGTGTTACATTCATTTAAGTGGCTGATGATTTCTATCCATATGGTCATATATGTTTTCAGAATTTCACATGTAGGTGCCTTTTGACCTGGAATTCATTTCAACTGTTCCTATTATTGCACATACCTGTGTGAAAAACAGAATATATAGCAGCAGGGCTATGCTGAAATGAGAAAGAGGTTAGGAGCTAAATATCTAGATTTTTTTCCCAGTTCTTTCTCATTATTTCTGCCTCCTTTTTCTTCCCCCTTTCTCGTCCTCCTGCCTCCCCTCCCTGCTCATGGTTCTGTTCAGGGCATCCCTACAGAAACTCTGCAAGCTGCCTGTGAACCAAGTCCAGACAGCACCAGTCCCTGAACTGGCAGCGTCTGCCAGCTCATAATACACAATTGTCTCATTCTCTTATTTCTGCTTCTTTTACCTCAAGCAGCAGCAGTGATGAAGGCTTTGTCCTCCCTCATCTAAAGTGACAAACAAGTCCCAGAGAAATTTACAAAGGGTTTTTTGTTGATGATATTTGCTGCTAACTTCAAGTTTTGAGCTATAATACTAAATAGAAACAAAATGCATGGATTTTTTTTTCTTTACCCATCAATTATTTTGTTTTAAGTGCAGCAAAAATGAACACTGGTTCAAATAAATCATTATAATAGATTTGTGTTAGCTTTATTCAGCAATTCTCTGTATTCCTTAAACTTTTATGTTCTTTCCAATTATAGCAATATTTTACTTGTCACTGCAAAATGTCAGGTTATTGCTTCAAAGGTAACCTCATTTTATATAATCAGATGCAGACTTAGCTGATGTAATAAAGCACTGGAGATTGGATAAAATTCCAATTACTGCTTCCATAGTAATGAATAACAATTACTAACATAACAAAGATGTTTGCATTTTAGAGGTGCTCGTACTTTGTTTTCCTTTCAATGATAAACACACCAGTTTCTTGGGGACAGGGTGATAATAACATTATTAGAGTTTATAATTCTTTTTAAGGGGGAATGCCAAGAGTTGTCATTTTCTTTTTAAATTCTGTAAGCAAGTTTATAATTTTCTTAAAATATGTCTGAAAATAATCTGGAGTTATCAGTGCAAATAGCACAGATGCCATTTCCAGAAGTCAGCCTTGCCTGTGTATAGCAGAGAGGGAACTACAGCAAGCTGTTCCTGAAAAGTTAAAGGAAATAGCATAATAGCAAGCAAAAATGCTGGCCTCTCATTAAAGTTTAAATTGCATTCTCATTATAGGCTAAAGAGTGAAATACAAAATAAGAGTTACACCACTTTAAATCCAGGTGTAAAATGTTTTCATTAAACAGGTTCTTAGAAAACAAATGTTTTTATGTCTCTAATTCCTAACCTTGCTTCTGGTATTGCAGATAATGCTATCTATGGCAGATTAAATAACTGGTTTTAAGTGCAGATGTTAGGTGCATTTATAAATTCAATTAAATTTTTTTTTTGCCTGTGCCCTTATGAAGTAAGATTCTTGTAAAACTCTTGTTTTACTGATCCATTTATTGAGTTGTTGAATTGTCCACTCTTTTTTTAGGTTGGCATTGTACTGCATTATTCTACACTCTCTACTATGCTATGGATTGGAGTAACTGCCAGGAATATTTACAAGCAAGTCACGAAAAAACCTCAGCCTTGCCAAAACAGTGACCAACCTTCTTATCCAAAGCAACCTCTACTCAGGTATGGGATGTTAGTTACATTATTTTTTTAATTTCTTCCTTGAAGATATCAATTATAAGCAAACTCTCATTCTTATTTCTGTACTTTTTATAGACTATAAATAGCATCCATAAAGAATTGAGCCACCTGGGTGTGTACAAAAATCTGAGTATTTATTGTGTGCTGATAGTTTTCTCAGAAGATGGAAATATGTAGAACTGGTATTGGCTAAGTTCAGATACCTTTATCTGAACAGGAAGAATTGAAATGTTTCCGTTGATTTATTACGGAGGGGAAAAAAATCCCCCAAAACCCAAAAACTGGCTTGATTCCGAGCCTTATTTAATCACCAGAAACTGTGCTGTAATGACCCTTTACCTTTATTTCTTCTGCTCTACTTCTTGCCCACACTTGTATTGAAAGCCTGATAGCCTGATAGCAACCTTCCTCATTGCCCATCAGAGAGGTAATTCTGTTACAGGGGCGACTGGGGGTCTGCACTCCCTGTCAGCTCCCACTGGAGCAGACTCAAGCGTGTCTCTGACGGCATTGCAGGTGTAAGACAGTGGGAGTTCTTGCCAGATGCCTCTGAGATACTGAAACTGCAAGCCAAAACAGTCAGTCTGCACAAGAAAAAAAAAATAAATTAAACCCTAGCAAAACCTTACCACAAAACCAGGATTTCAAGCCAAAGGCATGAGAAGTTTAATTCATCTTTTTTAAGCTTAGCTATCAAAAATTACTTACTAGCCAAACTTATATATTGTCCCTATGCAGATTTTGGAGGGAGGCAGAAAAAGAACTTCCAGAGAACAATTCTTCCTGTCCATCTTGAATGTTTGTGTGAGGACAGGATGAATTTCCTTATGGAGGTGCCTCTCTTTTCCCACAGATCATGGACAAGTCTGAATGGTCAATATAGCCTAAAGACCTCAGTTTTATAGTGAAGGTCAGGAAATACAAATTCTACTTTTTATGTATTTTCTGTGAAAAATTCACAATGTATTTTTCTAAACATATGTAGATTATTTTATTTTAAACACAAATTTTTTAGCAAGTAGCATTTATAGATGACTGTGTGATGGTGTCACAGCTTGTTAAAAGTTTGTAGGAAGATGAATTGAGTTTTTCTGTCTGATTCTTCAGAGTCAGATTTTTACTAACATGAATTTAGTTAGAAAACTAGCTAGTTTTCTTCTTTTTAAAACACTTTATTTCTAGAGATGAAATTGATTAAAGTTAACATAAAATGTGTATTGTGATGAGAAGGAGTGTCATATTGATCCTTGGCTTTGTTAGGTGTAAGCAAGAGGATAGTCTTTCCTTGAGAGTGCCTGACTTTGCTAATCCATGATTTACTACACCATTCTTCAGAGATGAGAATTTCACTCCTTCACTTACCAGCTCATGGCAAAATGAATAATTGCCAATTTTCAAATGCTCCAGTGTGACTATTAAGGTAGAAAATTGTTACAAGTTACATAGATCCAGCATAGTGTATGTTCTTCAAATTCAAATCTTGTTTGAGTTTGAAAACAATTGACAGTCAGGTTACAGGAAAGATGACTCTAATTAGAATCTTTGTTGTACCAGTCATGTTGAGGTTCCCAGACAGTGAAAATAAATAGTAGCTATTTTAAATTTAGCAATAGAAATGATAAACCACCTTCTAGCTGTAAGAGAACATGGGTATAATTGTTTAATAGCTAAGTAAAATTATTCTAAGCTATTTTTCTCCCACAGGGCACCATGTATCTTAGAGACACAGGCACTGAAATGTCTAATACAATTTCACAATGGTGAGCACTAGATTCAAAATAGTAAGGATCAGTTTCACTTCATGTAGAAAACAGGCATAGTATATGTAAAATTAAGAATCACTTTAAGCAAGAAAATGCTAAACTCATCATTAGTAGTTGTTTGTTCTTTCAGAATGATAATGATAATTTTTGGGGGCATTTTACCTTTCCTGATTTTAATAAAATTAAACTCTGAATTATTCTTTGTCATGATATTTCCATAAAATCCATTAAGGATGCTTACATTTCAAGGCAGTAATTTATAATAAATGTTTTAACTAGTCAGTGTTCTTGCGTCTATAAGCCAATGCCAGCCTTTATCTATATTGTTCCTCAGGTACTTAAGGGAAAACATCTGAGTTTGGGCAAGGAGGTGTTAATTTGTCTCCATTTGGCATCAGTAGATAGCTAAATAGTATAAAGTTTATTCGAGTGGAGATGGAGTTAGGCTTTTTTATATGTCAGGACTGTCAGTGATAGGAAGCCAGTGATACAGTCTATGAGGCACTTTTAAACAAGAGGTACTTTTTCAGTGATCCTTCTCTATAGACTTAGAGCAGTATACAATACAAATATGTGAATGTGTTTGGCCAGAACTCTTTGCTCAGCTCTTGTCCTTCTTTGGTAAAGGTTGTATTTGATAGAAGGTGTTTCCAGTTCACATGTGAGTGGTTTTGTATTCCTTATATATGCACTTGCTGTAGGAGACATAGAGGTACCTTCTGTGAGTCAGTAAGTGGGATCTAATGCCAAAAATCAGTACATAAATCTATCGTGGAATTTAACAAAAAATCATAAAAATCGTCTCACTAAATTTGTTTCACTAAGCTTGGTCCATTCTAAAAAGCAGCTGAAATAGTGAAAATAAATAGAATAGAATATCTGAAAGGAGACCTTACCTGTTAGTAGGAAAGGATGTAGGCTTGTAAGAGTTGCTGCAGTTTCTCTGCCTGCTGTTTGCATATTCATTTGCAGAAGCAAGACAAATGAGGTGCCCTTGATCTTTTTCTCCTACTTTCTTAGAGCTGTAGCAATAAGTACCCTATTATGGAAAGCTGTGGTTCTTTATAAGTTTTCTCTCTTCTTGATAGAGTGATCAAATTTGGAACGTTTTTGCAGTCTAATTTGACTTCATGGCAATATGATTTTAAATATTGCCTCTTTTTATATGTTAATCATGTATTATGAGATACATTATGTACACTGTACATCATACAGTATATATATTTTATTATATATATTATTCATGAAATACATATTATCTGTTAATTACAGAGTTAAACCCCTGAGGGCCCATCACTTTGATGACTGGAACCAACTGTAACAATTCTGGCATTTTTCTGTAAATGTGCCTGGATGCTAATGAGGTGGATCAAATTAATGCATCATTGAGTTTTGTGTATTGAAATTCTGAACCTTAGCACTTCAACAGATAATGAAATTACTTCCTGTAAAATATACTCTGTGGTATTCTTAATAGAAATAAATAATTCTATCTGTTCGTCCTCTGTGGACATTTGTTAAACCTGGCAGAGTTTAGCTTCTGACTCATCTGAAGGCAGATTTTGCCAGCAAAGGCAAAGGGGCATGCAATATTCAGCTATTACTGCAATGTACAGGACTTCTTATCAGCCCAAGCTGAGGCACAGGTAGTGTTAGGTTTTGTGCCTGCTATGTGCATGCATTTTTCATGTGATGCTCTGTGCTCATACAGATTAGACAGAAGTACAGACCAGCAGAAAATACTTCTGAAAGATATTTTGTTAAAATAATTTCTTTCTAGAGTGACAGAAAAAAAAATCAGATTGCTTTCATTTTTAATAAGATAACTAGTGAGCACAGTTGCATTCTAAACATTTAAAATAAAAAAAATAAGCTGCTAGCTGGGCCAGAGATTGATGATAAGGAGACAGATAATGAAGTTTTATCTCAAGGTTAGGTACAAATATATCTCCTAATGTTCTCCCACCTCTTTTATTCAATGAATGTCTTGCAAGATAACTAATATGGCAGTCTTCAGATTACAGAGTCCAATATCCCATATCTGTCATGAAAAAATATTGATGTGCATAAATAAGGTTGCAGAAGCTACAGCAAAACAGATAACAGTTGATGTCACTGTCTCTGTTAAACTTCTTTTTTTTTAATGTAACATATTTTGATAAGCTTTTTAAAATGTTCTTTCTAAAATTGTGGGGCTGTTAGGAAATGTACCACATGTAGTTCTTTAGAAAAATTGTATATCTAGCTGTCGTAGCAATTTCAGAATGGATTGTGCCCTTTACTTTGTATTCAAAGTTGTAGCCTTAGTACTATAGCTAAAAACTCATAACTGAGGCAAATTGAAACAGTTTTCTGCAGCGCACACAGAGTACCTACAGTCAATACCAATGGCTTCAATTCCCTTCTCTTACTGTTTTTAACCTTAATTAACTTTAAGAGTTAAGAATAATTTTTAGGATGAGAAAGCTGATTTCCTATTTCACATATTTTGAAATGTCTGAACTGTCCTTTAAACCTGCACACAGAGCAGACCTAGAAGTACAGTCGTTGAGGTCAAAGTCTTCTAAATTGCTAATGGATGTTTACATGCAAGTATGAGTCTGGATGTCTGCTCTTCTAAATGAGGTTGTATATGGGCAAGTTTCTCTACATCATACATATACTTCCAGAGTACAGAGCAATGTCTTGAAAGCAGCAGTGAAAGTGAGCTGTGTTTGTGGTGCAGTGGTGAGTAACAACCTCCCCCTGAGCTCCTGCAAGGTGTAGTAGTGCTGCCCTTGCATCCTCCCCCTCTCCTTGGGAGTGTGGCAGCAGCTCTTCATGTTCATTCCCAAGCTCATTATTTCTCTCAGCTACCTAAACATTAATCAGCAGCACCCAGCCAAACAGTAGCTAAGTATCTTTGGGACACTGAATTATGCTAAATCCTTTCACTGCAAAAAGGAGAAACCACACAAAACTTTCAAATACAAGAAAATCTTCTCCTTCTGTTATTGTCGACTACTCCTGTGATGAGGCTCTTGCCTTACAGTGAGGGGATTTTACAGACTTGCATGATACCACAGCGGTCATGGCACCCACTTAGTGCTTTGTTCACAGTGTTAACCCTGCTTTTCTTAGGACGAACATTTAGCTGCTTGATCTGAATTCTGACAAGCTGAAAACCAACACATGGGTGCAAATGGATCTGTAGCTGTGTTTGCCCGACTGCTGAGAGAGTCCTGAAAGAGCCTGGCAGGAAATGTTGTGACTTCATCACAAATTGATTATAGGGACATTTTTACTGAGTAAGTTACTAATAAAGCAGGCTGTGTCTTGAATATGAGTTGCACACACCAATCTTCATTATGTCATTAGAAATTGTCACATGATATTTTTGCACCATAATGGAGATACTAAAAACATTCCAGTCATAAAGACCAAAGACTTCTTATATTTAGATTTTAAAGAATTATTATGTCCACAGAAAACACATAGGAAAAAAAACAACCTAGTGCTTTCTACTATTCCTGAGGCTGAAAGGGTCTTCAGAAAATGATCTTTGTTAATGTCCCCTATAATTTATAACAATCTGGCTGCAATTTATTGCAGCATGATAGCTGTGTAATTGGGGATCAACATTTGACTAGATCAGAAATAATTTATTAAAGATCAAGTTTGGCAAATATGCTATTTTTTTGGCCATGCTATTTTCTGAATCTTCAAACTGAATCATATGAAGCAACATAATTTACATTGTGACAGACAGAGACATTACTTGTCCCCTTGACACCAGCAGCTCTGAAATGCAGTTAAGTTCTGGTGCATTTTTCATTAGTGCTGGCTCTCATGAATTCATGTCTTCTAGTACGAAACAGTGATTGAGAGAGAGGGAGAAAGAGGTCAGATGAAAAGTATCATTGCAATCCATTGTTTTTTTCTTCATGATATGCTCTTAAAAATTAACTCATGAAATTTTGATCCATGAAAGCCCATCTTTCCTTCCCACAGAGAACATATCAAACTTTATAGAGGTAAAGTATGAATTTAGACCTTATTATCCCAAGGGATCATCTGTCTTTTTCTTAAAAATTCTCTATGGTTTGAGTATGTTGAATTAAATGGGAACTGCCACAGGGCAGAATTCTCAGGAGCCTTGAGGAGATCTCTCTAGTTCACTCTTTACTATTAGCATAGACCCAATTGTGTCATTGCAGAGTAAGTGAAAATGATGTCTCCCTGCAAGTAAGGTTTTCAGCAGCTGGATGAACCATGGCATGGTGAGCCAACAGTCTCTCTGAGAATCTGCTCCAGGAAGTTGGCTGTAATTTAAGTACATGATTGTATCCTTTCTTACAGGACAGAATATTTTGATCTAGTCAGGGTCATCAGGAAGTCTATCTCACATTTCTGATATTATAATCAACATTTCTTATTTTAGATATGGGAAGTTAATACTAGAAATGTATATTATTAGATAATTTTAAAATTGTGCAGTAATTTTTTGCAATCCTCATGTATTCTCAAGGCTGCTTATCACCTCCTTACTGTAAATTCCTGGAAACAAAAAAGTGTGTAACAGCTGTTTTTATCAAATGGCTTGGGTTGGGAGGGATCTTAAAGATAATCTAGTGATATTTCTTAGATACTATCTGCAAAGCACTATTCCCATGTTTCTTGTTTCAATATTTGTCATATTCCCAGGAGGAAGAAAGGCCATGCTGAAATAGCTTTTCTAAATTTTTTGCATTTAATAAATTACAATTGAATGTAAGAAAAGCCATGTTTCCCTTCCAGCTATTGTCTTCATTTTATTCACCAAAGACTTATATCACAACATCAAAATAAGTTATTATATCATTATATTGGGTATTAAAATTGTCTAAAGCTAACAGCCTTTTTGAAATTTTAGTTTGATTTAATTATAGAGCTAATATTTTGAACATTGCGACATTGCTTCTGAAGACAGTTTTAGTAACTGCCATTCAAAGATGACACAACACAAGTAATACAGAAATGCTGATCATTGTAGACAGATTGTGCTGTGTCTTATCAGCCCACCAATTTAGGCAAGTTCTGAAAAAAAACCAAAAAAAACACCCCAAACCAACCAAACAACCAAACAAAATCAACCAAAAACTCGACTCAAACAAAAAGAATTAAAATGCTGGAAGGAACCTTAGCCAGAACAAACAGAACAATTCTGCCCCTTGAGGTATAAAAGCTAGATATGATGAGAAAGAGAAGCTTAAAAACAAAACAAGAAGTTTAAGTCTGTATATCACAAATTAAAGGAAGAGACAGGATTGCAGAACCTAAGGGTACTTGGAATTTGGTTTGATACTTCAAGGACATACTGATATTATATGGATATTATATGTTATTTGGCATCATCACTCTTAAATGCTGATATATGTTCAGATGGAGTTGAGGATGTAACTGAAAGGTCTGCAGCGGAAAAGGGTATAAAATTGTGATGAGGGAAATATTTTCATTGATTCTTTTTACTGAATTTCAACTTGAAGCCAATTTTATTTCCATCAGATTGGGATAAAATTATTTTTGGTGAAAGGCAACTTTTAATTCAGGTTTGAATTAATTGTTCTACACAGGAAAATTTCCAGTGAAATGAAAATAGTAAAATAATATGGAGGTCCACTGGTGTATGGAGTAGTATGGAGTAGCAATATATTGTCATTGGTATCCTGAGAAAGTTGTTGCATAGGCCATATAAATATTCATTGCTGCCACATTGGATTGCCAGGGTATGGTGCCATAGCATGGAGGTATTTTCCTGCCAACTCTTAATCAAACAGGAGAAGTGATCAGAGCTTTTCTGCTCCACCTTCAATGTGAGTGATTGAATTGTGGAGTCACTAACACAAAGATGGTAAAAAGCCTCCTGCTTTGCTTGTAGCTCCACTTCATATGGCTTATGAATCAAAATTCCAATAGTTCCTTCTCATGGAGAAGTTGGCAATACTGTTCTTCAAAACTGACCTGAAAGCACTAGCAAATACTTTAAGTCAATTTGAATGTACTACCAAATACTTAAAGTGAATGACCTCCAGAGGATAGGATCCTCCTTGATGTGAACTGATTTCAAAAGCACGTCAAAATCAAGGTAGAAAAAGGATTTTGTAGCTGTCATAACTTCATGAGCTAAGGTACAGGCAAGGTGCACACGATATTGGCACTGTTCAGAGTAGAAATACAGTAATACCAAATCTTTGAGAGATATTGAGGTAAAAGGTGAAGTTTTATCTTCTTTTTTTTAAAGAACAGTGTCTGAGTATGGATGAAAAGAAACAGGTTATGATTATTGCAAAAGAAACATATGTCAGCTTACTACTTGTAAGCAAGATATTAAACAGCATAGCAAGTCACTTAGATCCATTCAACTAAAACTCTCTTCTATGCTATGGCTATTGACAAACATAGCCAAAAAAAGAAAATGACCACACCTGAGTGATACCTGGGCATTTAATGAGGAAATTATGGGCTTGGGATAGAAATTTTAACTACATGAGTTATGTAGTTATGGCAATTGCAAGCTTTCAAAATTGTGAGCTTCCTGAAGACTTAAAATTAATTCCATGATATTTTCAGCTTTGAAAGACTTGAACTGCAACATGCTGATCTGCAGAACTTTGTACTAGATTGAATTTTCAGCTGCTGATATCCTGAGTTCACATCTAGGTATTTCCTGGAAATTCAGAATTCTTGTCACACTGTCCCTTGCCTCAGTAGCTTTTAGCACTTGAGCTACTCGTATACATAATTGTAGAGGGTAACTTGGAGGGTGGGTAAGCTTGATAAAATGCTCCGTGCTTTGATATGCTGCTCCAGGCAAAATGTAAAATGCTGATTGGAAATTTTACAAGTTCAAGGATTTTTAGAAGATAATATATTCAGACTCCAATGGGGGCTTTGTAGGAAACTTTATCAGATTTGAAAGAACTAAATATTTTCTCAGATGATTCTCTGGTGTCATATAGATTAAACTTGATTATGCAAAAATGCTGTAAAGATAAATGCATAAGATCTTTTCAAGTGTGCTTATTGTAATTGTATGGACAAAAAACTAAGCATTCCCATCTGCATGAAATTATATTCACAACAATTACAAAAAAGAATATCTGACTTTTAATAGTAGATGATTGTACTCATTAATTAGTGAGAAAAATTAGTCACATTAGATACCAATTCTTACTTACAAGAATTATTCTGTGAGAAAGATAGAATTTAAAGTTTGTTACAGGACACTTGTCTTAAGTAGGCATCTGTATCCATCCAGCTTAACTGTAATGAAAACCCTGATGTTGCAAGAAAACATAAGTCATGGAGATTTACGAAGCATGTTGTGCAGACTGATAAACTGCAATGTCACAGAAATGAGAATGCTGCAGGCAGCCAACTAGTGTAATACAGGATTGTGCAATAAATAGTCTGATAGTAACTGCAGTACAGTACAATCACTGTGCATTTAAACTATAGCGTGGTGTAGGACATAGTAGGTGTTGCATTTACCAATACATTGCCACTATTCCATAAAGTAGTTTTGGCTAAAAGATATTATCAAATTCCAAGAGCTAATGCTGAACAAAAAAATGTTTATCTTAAAATAAACTAGCAATAAAACGCAAATAAATATATTTTATTCACATACGTATATATATTCGCAGTGGTAGTTTTAAATACATAATTTTAATGTTTTGTAATATTTTTCTTTATAAATGTAAAATGAATGGAAAAATTCGAGGAAATTAAATTATATTCCTTGGACAAACAAAATTAGTGAAGTCCACAGATATGCATATCACATTGAATATGCTGGACCATATTTATATATAACTGTTGCAAATTCAGTTTCAGACCCGGCTTATTCTATGCATACTTCCTGTCAAATATGTGTGATAATGTCTGGTTTATGCCTGTTTGGAAGGAGGGCTTATAAGTCTTGGGAGGAAAAGCTGCATTAGATTAATTCACTTGGTTTTGAGTTGAGACACCATGGAAAATTATACATAAAGTTCCACTGATCTCCCTGACATTGTACATCCTAAGTAGTTGAAACCCATCACTGGAAATGTGGATGACTCAAGTTAGTGTTCATTGAAAATTCCAAATGAAAAGGCATTAAAGAGAAAATCATGCAACAAATAATAAGCTTAAATTGCAGCAAGAGGTAAAGAGGTTAATATTAGGAAAATATTTCAACTTACGAAAATAGTTGACAATTAAAACAGGTTACCTGGAAGGCTGTGGGAACTCTGTCCCAAGCAATTTGTTAACATGGATTAGATAAAGCCAAGCCAGTCATGACAGATGTTTAATGTGACCCTGACTCAGAGCTTTTGAGTGGACAAGGTGATCTCCTGATGTTCATTCCTGCCCTACAATTCTGTTACTAGTAAACCAAGGATTTTTCCTAACAATATTTCCATTTTTCAACCCTTATTTGCTGCTGAATTTCTAGTCTCGTTGGTCTCATAAGAAACTCCTGTGTTTCATTATGCAAGCAAATTCTGACAGAAGAGACTTTGAAACTAATGTGTTCCAAATATGCCTTCAGTGTTTGGAAATGTTATGAGTCTTGTAGAAACTGGCTGCTGATCCTGCAGGTATTTTTATTCAGGTACCACCTTACTATATAAAACATAACAAAAAATTAGGCCACCTTCTGCTCTGAAACACATGCACTCACTGGATTTTCAGTGGGAGTTACACATATTTAGTCACAAGAATATTTTGGTTCACAGGTTGAAAATACTGCTCATTGCTACTTAAAAATAGATGTTGGTAAATATTATGTAATTTTAATGATGCAGGTTAAAATCATTTCAATATATAATATCTAATATACCTTAGTAAAATAGAATGTCCAGGTTAAACTTTATGCCTGTATTGATTGAGTTCTCATTCAGACAAAGAGGTAATGCCATTATTATTGGATTACACTTAGTACTCAGAGAATCATTCAGGATTTTAAGTTTATCAGAAAGTGAACATTGGTGAGGTTTTCTGTGAAAGAAAACTTGAGCACATGAGATACCTGACTCATTTATCTATTGATAATAAGAGATAGCTAGTATTGTTTTAGCTGTTAATTGTGAGGTGAGAGAACTAAGACTACAGAAGACCATTTGTGTTTACTTTTCAATATTTGTGAGCAATGTGAAAAAAAAGTCATGAGTGGTCAGTCACACAATCTTGCTGCCTTTCATATTGGATAAACTTGCAGACATTGCCAGAAAAAAATAAAGGTATCTCTACAGGGAGAGTTCATTTCCACTCTGGAATTCTATATCTGGAATTACTGATGTCTCTAAAACTCTTTCTCATGAATCCAAAAGATAAGGAGCAGGAATTGTGGGCAAATCACAATATCTGTTATATGCAGATTAGCTAACCCATGCTGGCTATTATTTATAGGTAAGGTATTTTTGGCTGCTTAACGTGGATTATCATACTCATGTTATTGTCATATAAGAATGGTGTTAAACTTGTCTACTTGTATATCTCAGTCATCCATTAGAGGTGTTGCAGAAGCAACCAATTACCCATATTCCCTCTTCATGCCTCTAAGAGAATGTATTCCAACTAGAGAGAACATTTCCTTCTGAGGTTCTGGTATTGCTAAATCAAATAATTATTGTACCTAGCAAAGCTAGGCAGCCTTTTGACCCAGAAAGCTGAGGAATGAGGTGCTCTTACAGTTTTGTGAAGATGGCTGTTTATTCCTTTTCAAATCTATTTTTTCCATGTTCATAACTTTCTAGAAATGACACATCGTTTCTAGCTTTTGATGTTTAATATTTGTTGATTCATGTTTATGGGAATAACCCTATGCCTGTTTTTCCTTTTCTTTCAAAGTTTCATGATCACTTCCAGTTGAGTGCTCAAAAAAGCCCTATGATTTTTTTTAAACTTAACTTTTGACCTCTTTATAAATGATGGAAAACCTTTCTTTTTGCTTCAGGTTAAAATCTGGGATAGGGATCACCAGAAATAGATTTCTGTGTATGCCAGCTTTTAAAAAATAGGAAAAAGCAAATGTTCATGCCATCGTCATACATAAAAGATTTTCCATAGCTCACCTTAGTAATACAAAGACTGACAACAGCAAAACCCCTCAACATTAAAGTTAAAAATCAGGGTTGGCATTCATGAACTCATGCAATTGTACCTTTGTTTCTTACTTTTCAATAGGGTGAACTGAGGACAAAATGTCAACCTGAATTTTTGTCAATAAATCTAAATCTCCATGGTTTTGTGGACTCAAGTCATTAATTGAACAGTACTTTCTGTGGGTTAACAGCAGGCTAATCTATAATTTTTTTCTAATATAAAATTAAAAAAGAATACTCCTTGCTGCCTCTAGATTAGCAGCAGATTGAATTACATCCTATGGACTGTGAAAGAGAAAGGGTTCCAGAAAGAAGCCAAAAGTCTTAAAACCATCTAAAAAATAAGTTATTTTCAGGATATTCTAATGCTTCCCTGCTGCTTGTTACATTTAATAAAACCTTCTTGCGAAGTTTTAAGTTCTTGGCAACCTGCATATCTGTCAAGATGAAAAATTTGAAGTTGTTGAAATGGATAACATTGCATCAATCCTAATGTAATATTTTCTCCACAAAAAACCAAAAAAAGTTGACTTTTTCCTTTTTGAAAACTTTAGGGATGAAACTTCACTAAGGTTCTTTACAGGCTAGATTAGTTTCTGAAAAAGAATAATGCAGTTGTGTAGTAAAAATCGAGCAAGTCTGCATGGCACATGGAGTTTGATCGAAGGAAGTGAAGATAAGGCACTTGGATAAGTAATGGATGAACAACCTATTAAACACAATAATGGGGTTTATACTTAGCATAAATTTCGCCTTGGTTTCAGCTGTTTTTGGCTGGCTACAGCCACAGCTGTAAGCATTGTTGGTGGGATGTGGAGCAGGGTCTCCCTCTGAGTTCCATTGTCTCCTATCTTGGTTATATTTTGACTGCATTGCGCTGTTCTAAAGAACTCAGACTTTATTCTTATTTCTTAAGAACTCAGAATTTATTTGAAAATTTATATTGCAAGTATATTTGAGGTTTGAAAATATATGAAATACATTTATATTGAAAAATACTCAGAACAAATTTGAAAATTCCGAAATTTTCAAGCTATGCTCACTCACTTGTGAATTAGTCCACTCTGAGTAGTACATATGTTTCAAATTACATATTAATATATAACAGAAGGGCAGAGGTTGAAAGAACCCTTCACTCAGCATTGACAGCTGGTATGGATGGACCCTCATAAGCCTGAAAAGATAACAATGAATAATAAGTTAATTATAGTGTCATAAAAAAATAAGATTGGCAGAAACATATCTAAATCGAGTTTAACTCTCCTTTCAAAGCAGATCCAACTTAAAAGTGAGCTCAGGTTCTCACCTAGGTCAGTTTTGAAAATCTGCAAGGGCTTCTTCCTCTTGTTCTGGCTCTATATCCTTTTAGCATTCATATTGGATGGACCGCAAATATGAAATGTAAGGCCTGAAATAAATCACAAAAAAATCACCCAATCCCATCAAAATTCAGGAATATGTTACAAATTGAAATACTTGGACACAAAGCTGTCATTACTAAGGATTCCTGAGGGGGAAAAAAGATAGGAGGTAATGAAATGTGCTTGGAAATGTTGGAATACTACCAAAAATTCAAGGAGAGAAGTTATTCACAATTAATCAAATTAATAGATTTTGGATTTCCACTATTTTCTTTTTGTATTAGTTTATTAAGGTGTAAGTAGTTGTTGCATGTAGAATAGTTGCCTGTTCCAAATGTTGCCAGCTGTAAAATTAGATTTTCATTCATGGAAGATGACAACTTTTTTGCTATGTCTTCTTATTCTGAAAAGGAAAATAAACTTAAGATTTAGAAGTGATTATGCAAGAGAGATGCAGAAAAAATTATGATTGAAAAAAATTGAAATGTTTTGCCTTGGTATTTTGAATTTTTTACCTGACCTATATTTTGCAGCGTCACATTTTAGATTTCTGGTGCATAAATTTTCAGATTCTAGTCTTTGTGGACTGAAATTTAATTCTTGAGGGAAGCATTATATTCTGTCCTGCTGCTCTGTATAAGGACTGAGATTTTTTTTCCTCAGGAAGTAATTGTGAACAAAGACAATAGAAGGGTAGAAAGAAAAACAACCCAAAACCAAAAGGGTACAAGTCTAACTTATACAGGCACCTTGTACATAATAGTTTATTTGCAATGTTTCCTTGTGCAGTCTTGGTAAATAAAGCAAAAACGTGTGCCTTCAGGTTCTCTATGTCAAAGCACCGAGGTTATATTTTAGGATTTTAACATCTGTGCCTTGCCCTGGCTTTATCTGACTGTTTCCAGATGGTTTTCTGTACGATTGAAAGCAGCATCAGTGTGAATGAGCATCATGTCTACTACTTTTTCTTAACTTTAAGAGATGCTCCCTCCTCAACTCATGACCTGTGGCAAACCCTAAAAATACTAGAACTATTAAAAAAAATATTTCAAAATTGGAACCAAATTAAAATGCAGAGTCCCTTCCTTTACCACAGAAGTCTTTAGAGGAATTCAAAACCTGCATGTATGCTTTTCATGTCTGAAAAAATTCCTTTTGGGAAACTGTTTGATCTCTTCTCAAAAGATATGGGTTTGATAGCTGAAAGCTTGGTAGCTGAAATGATTCAACAGAAAGGGTTTTGTGGTTTCCATGGATCTTCTGTGTAAATGCTTTTCAATTTTAAATGGCCCTCTGGGTTTGTGACTGAATACTTCTTGTAGACCAGGAAGATTTAATAATCCAAATCATATTATTTTTATTTAGTGTGTGGTTTCTTCATGTCTTAAACAAGACTGTTTGTCCTCTCACTTTGCCTGAGGATACATCTTGCTATAGCTGTGTGATTAGATTTTAGAAACATGCAGTTGAAAATAAACCAAATTACCTAACTAAATGGAAGGTAGCAGTAAATTGTGATTAGCACATAATTGGAAACCCCATAACTGTAAATTGTAAAGAGATGCAGAAGTTTGAAACACTAAATGATTAAATTTGGGGATGTAGCACCTAATCATTAACAATACTTTGAAGATGAGGCATTTATTACCTTATTAGTAAAATTCTCAGAAACAGTAAGAATGCTTTAATACTTTGAAGTATTAATATTTATAAGCCAATAGAGATACTTCCATATATTTTCTGTACATAGTCTAAATATGTCTTGAGTATGGTGTATGGGTTTCATTTAAGAATATGCATAGGAAATGCTGAACAAATCCAGAGGGATGAAATTTACCACTGTTCTGTACACTTCATAGGAAAACACTTTATGAGGACATATCAACCTATCAAATATGACTTTATCAAATATTAAAAATATGTATGCTGCACTGTGGCCATAACATGTGTGATTTTAAAGTCTTCCTGACAGGACTCAAACAGCAACAACCCAGTCTATGTGAGAGAAACCAGCTGATGCATTCAGCAGTTTTACATACAATTATGTCTGAAGCTGTAATTTTCATTTTCATTGAAGAAGGACAGTTTGGGGTTTTTTGCAGAAATGGCAGATTTCCCAGGGCAACATTAAATCTCCTAAACTGATTACTTTAATGGCTTGTATCAATCAAACAGGCTGTAAAAGATGCTTGAAATGTTTCAGAGCCAGCTGAAGAGATAAATATGCTTTTTAGCTTTCTCACTACTATATTCTCTCTGTAAGTAGTTACACTAACATTCATCATTCAGGAATTAATAAACTAAAGTAAAAATTGTGATATTAATATAGAAAAGCAGGATATTTTTGAAGAGGATATTCTGAATTTAAGATTCCTGATTGCTAAGCTTTGAACCATTAAAGCTCACATTTTCACATTTCACATATAATTTTCTGTAAAGGAAAAATGGAAATTTATTTTTATTTTGATCTCGTTAAAGAAACAGTTTGTTTAGGGATGTGTCTGTTATTGAGACTTTTCATGTCTAATAACTCAGCTGTAGTTGGTCTGCGATCGATAGAGATCATTAAACTTCTCTAGGTTCCACACGACTGGCTGGGCAGGTGAATAGCCAAGATACTGGCTGGGCAGGTGAATAGCCAAGATAAATACCTCGACATGAGGGAGGGCTGAAGTTACAGAGAGATGGCAGAACTGTGGGAAAGATCTCAAAGGGACCTTGCAATGTTTTAAACACCAAAGACAAACGTAAAATTTGTAGAAAATCAGGTTTGAGTTTTTCTGGCATAAAAGTTCAGCTTAGAAAGCTAAGATTCTTTATCACCTGCCCTCTGGAACAGGGGCTTAATTTTGCATCAAAAGATATAAGGCTTGCCAAAAATGTGCAAATTAACAATGTAGTTTCTTTGGAACTGCACATCTTTGAAGTGTTTCTCATATTTTTCACTTTCTTCTAAACAATTTTAATTCCCCTTGGCACTTTGGGCAAAGATCTTGCCCTTCCTGTAAGATCATTGACTTATATCAGAGAAAAAGGAAAAGAATACATGAATTTAGAAGAATAGAATTAGCATGGTCTCTCTAGAGCTATTTCTCATGAGTTCCTGTATTCTCTTTTCATTGTCTGTTTGCACATATCTGTCCTAAATGCTCAGCTGAGCAAATCTAAGAACAAAGCTGCTGGGTTACCATTGAAGTCCCCATCTTTGTGACATTGATTGCTTGGTCATTAATATTTTCTGAATGATTCTCTGTGCGTGCAGTGAAAGTGTTTAACAGAAAATAAAACAGAGTATTGCTCCTATGTTACCAGTGAATCTTATGCAATTGAAATTATTTAGCTCTAACTTGTCATTATAGCTCATAATAAAAATTAATGCTTCAGAATATATTTTTTTAATACAAGAAATATACTTCATAGCTAAATCAAAAAATATATCAAGTAGTGAATAAATAACCTCTGAATCAACTCTCAAAGCTGCTTGTTCTATGAAAGTTAAAAATACTGTATTTTCAGGTCATCTGAGAATTACAGAATTTCAAAACAAGGACTTGAATCGTCTGCTTAAACTTTTTAAAAATTACTGCAGAAGAAATAACATTCTTCTTGAGAAAAAAACATTGCCTAAAAGGCAACTGAATGTCAAAAATTTAAAATGCATGAAACACCGGGGAATTCAGGAAGTTATGTTGGTCACTGCCATAATAAAATACAGGATTGACATAAATTCCTCTTTAAAATTATTATTTAAAAATTTAGTCATAGGAGAACATAGACCAGAGCCCCTTGTCAGTGACTTTCACAGTCAAACCAAATTAAAATATATGTCCTCATGATAGTAATTTTATTTGGTTCCTTTGGCAGCCTTAATGAAATACTAGCTCAAGTAAAACCAAAGAAATCCATATTTTCTGTTTAAAATGCAAGGTGGTTTTACTGACAGTCATAGGACATTGATACTAATATAAAGTGATCTGAGTATTAAATATGTGACAATATAGGAGTACAACACTTGGTATCTTTACACCCTTTACTTTTCATTTCACTTTCATATTATATAAAATGCCATTGTCACATATAGGCTGCCATCAAAATTTCTTGTCTTGATAAGGGTTGATAATTAATGGTTCTTTCCTCCCCTTTGAAAGGCAGAAGGACATCCTGGTGGTAATTGACTTTCTAGAGGTGTACTGCAATGCTTGCTGAAGCAGTTGTGTTTGATTCAGTAGACTGGAACTGCAAAGTGATTTCAGCTAACAGCTCCATGCCAGAGTAGTCAAACGCCTGGAAAAATGAGGTAGCAATGAATACCTCCAAACAAGGGTATCAGCCATTTCACTGCTAGAAATTAACTGTGGAAACAGAAATGAAAGGGCTGCTTTGTTCTCTAGGGATAAAATAATTGTGTAAATAAAAAATACTCAAACCATAAGTATTATTTCTCCTCCCATGATTTCTCTCTAAGCATTACCATAAACAGTGTTCTCTCTACAAGGATCGTACCTTTGAACTTTTTCAAATACTGAATCTTTAGGAAATATGAATAAATGTATTTTCTTTCTCATCAACATGATGCTTAATATTTTACTTACTTCTTCCCTTCACAAGTGCATTCAGGATGGATTCCTACTTACCCTAAGTTATTTAGTCATTAAAATAAGCAGGAATAGAAGTCAGTAGAGCTAAACTACAGCATGGAATACACTGTAAGAATCATCTCTGTCTGATTTCCAACAGCCCTCAAGGCATTCTCCAATAAACCAGGGAAAAAAGTCAAGGTGTCTCTTGCTTCTTTGATACAATAGGTCTTCAATTAGTCTAGTTCACCAAGAGACAATATAGTTATCTCTATGTAAATGAATCTCCTTTCTCCTCTAAATTTTCTCTGAACGTTTTTTTGAGTTCCTGAATTAATCTTTTATCTTTTTGTTACATGCATTTTTATTTTTCTGTCCTCTCTGCTGGCTTAGACTGTCTCATGGTCCTGGTAAAGCAAACTGCAACTGTACTGTCAGCCTGGAAATTCCTTTTCGTCTGGAAAATTCTGGATAAGTCATAATGGCCACACTCTCCATGGAGGGTGTTAACCAAGGAAGGTGAATATAAATCACTTCAGTGAAGCCTCTTGGCTGCCTCCACCAGCAGGACCTAAACTCTCCCCCTGCCCGGCAGAGCTTGAGCCAAGGTCTGCCCTGGGCGGCAGGGCAGAGACACGGGGTGAATGCCCAGGGCAGCAGAGCAGCTGTGGATATGACACTCTGGTCAGAGAGAGAGAAAGCCAGATAAGCTTTCCCATGAAGTGGTCTGGGAAGTTTTAGGGAGGCAGAGAGAAAGAATGGTAAACAAGTGGCAAACAATCTGCAGCTGGTGTTTTGAACAAGTTGGTTTTCTCCTAAAGTCTATACTGAAGGGTGGTTTCTTAATTAACCAGTTGGGTTACAGGTGTTAGTGAGAACCAGTCAGGTTCTGGGTGAATGATGTTGGTTATAAATATTGTGAGACTGTAATAAAGATACCTGTTTTGCCTTCTGATTGTGGAGGGAGTGTGTCAGTGTCCTTCTTGTTCCTGATTCAATGGTGACAAGAGGCAAATAGGTTTGAAGTGTTTGTTAGATGAGGTTTCAGATCTTCTGACACTGACTAACATTGTCCCACTTTATTGCTCAGGTTCCTGTGACTGTTTAAGGACAGATGAAGAAGGGTATTTAAACTCCATTCTCATGGCCAATTTTAATAAAAAAACGAGACTAGTTTTGTCTAATAGAAGCCTGGACATCTTAAGCTGAGCAAACAAATCTGCAGAGACTTTTCTTAATCAATTTTTAAAATTCATCTTTCTGTGGTTTAGTGTCTGCCTTTAAATGGAAAAGATTATACATATTCTTAGAATGACATTTTGACAATTAATTAATTAATGTTTGCAAAGCTCTTAAGTTGCAATAGGCTCTAGAAAGAAGGGGTATATATAACATGAATTAATAACTACCTGTCCAGTGACCTTTGCTTCTTCTGTGCTGAGTGAAATGTCTTATGGGGAAAAAAAAAGTGGACTGAGAATGGGCAGTTAAAGAGAATAATAATAGTGGCACATAAAAGGTGATAAATAGGGTTTTCACACAACCCTTACTTCTGCTGTTGTTTACCATTTAAAGCTTGAGTTATAAAAGTAGAGTTTATTTTAGCATTATTAGTAGATTCTTTTTCTTTTTTTTTTTTTTAATCTGTAATATCCGTCTTTAGATCTCCTTTGCAGACAGGAGAAAAGCACTGAAGCAAACATAGGTTATTTCTCTTCAAAAGGGTCACTGAGAAAAACAAACATAGTATTTGTAAATATGTTTGTAAGTCAAGACTATCTGGGAATAGGAAAAGTATTTTCTCAGAATCCCATAATTTCTAAAAGTTTTATTTTTATTTCATCAAAATTCCCAGGAAAAAGGACCACAAAATGATGTGATGCATGAAAGATTCAGGAAGAATAATTTGAAAATCAAGCTCATAAATTCAGCTTTCTACAGAGCAGCTACTTATCTGTCTGCCTGCCTCCTGGGTACTTGAACAGTGGCATCTGGTTAGCTCTGAAGTTAATGATCATTTTCTATATAAATTATTTTCACAGAGATGTCAAAACCAAATCCAAGCTCAAGGAAAAAGAAAAGGGAAAGTCATCTTGCTGTGACTGTTCTTTTATTTTGATGTTTATTTTGCAAGTGGCTAGTCTTCCTGTATGAGCTGTGCCCTAAACATAAGTAGAGCTAAACTGATTTTTTTTTTTATTGGTACAAAGGGCAGAAGAGAAATTAATGCTTCAGTGGTTTCTTTATATATATCTAACATGTACCTTTCTAGATTTGTGCATGCAGAGAGGAATAAAGTTAAATATATGTACATCTTAATCAAGTAGTATCTGCAATAAGGACTATTTGAAGCTTTTAAATTACTTCCTCATACATTGCCATTTTGCCAGCCTCTGCAGAAAAAAAACCCTTATAGTCAGTCTTGCATTACACCCATAAAGCCAAGATCTGGTCTCTTTCTGGAAAATTTCAGAGTCGAGGCTCTTAGTCTGGAAAAAATTGGGGCTAGAGAATAGCCAGACACTCAAGCAAGAAATTTACCACTGGGTAGAACTCTCCTTTTACTTGCTGACTTACTGAGTAACATTTATGAAAATAAACTTAGCAGAATATAGTGTATGTTAAGTTATCAGAATGGATGCTGCCTGCAGGCCATTGCAGTCACTCCTGCTGACATTATCCTGTTTCTATCAGACTGGCTGTGTAGCTCCCAGTATTTTGTGTAGAGTTCTCCTTACAAGAGGAGTTCTTGCCGAAGGGAAGCTGGAGAACAGTAAGGCAGGATGTCAACAGAGGGGCATCTCCTCCAGCAGTGTCTGCTGCTCTGTTGGGGGGTTGTGTTTGTGTCAGTGCATGTAATAAAAAATATTGTGCTTGCTGGTCTCAGGCAGTCTCTGCAGCAGAAACTTTGGGATTCCCTGTAATGTTCAAGGAAAGTGATTCCTGCAGATCCCTGCCCACCATTGCTCATCTGTGTCTGCGCAGCCCAGTGCTCAGGCCCTAGGTGTTGCTGCACTGCAGCTGAGAGGTGAGAGTGCATCCTGCTGAGCCCTTCCAGGCTGGTTTTAATCTAATTAGCTGGGATAACAATGTTAGTGAAGATGTGATGGAATGAGCTTCAGTAAATAAATGTATGCTGATGTAAAAGCCTGCTAGGAATCATCAGGACATCCCTGGGTGGCCAGCAACAACAATGTACAAATTTGAAAACCTCTTCCCAAGGGCTATTGAAGCAACGGCTTGGCAGTTGCTTCAAAGCCCCAAATCATCCCACTGATAGTTTATAGCTTTCCCTGTAAAACAATTTGAAAATATTATATAAGTTAACTGCTTGTCATGATAAAATTATAGCTGGAAAAGAATTTTCATTTTCTCCCTGGGATTTCCTAGTCTTTAAAGATTTGCGTGCATGGTTATCATGACTACAGCCAGTCTGTCTGTCTTGTCTGCCTTCACCATTACAGTCACATTGCTCTTCTTACTGCTGCATACAGGGCTCCAGTACTGGTAGTCTCACTTGTTTGTGTTCTTGAATGGTAGAAGAGTAACACAAGCAGATTAAATTGGCTCTGGGTTACTGCATGTTCTCTTTTGAAGAGGAGACACCCCACTGGTGTAATGAGAAAAATTAGAAATTCAATTCAGAAGTAGAAAAGATAATTATAAGACAAAAGCTGTTGACTGAACCAAAGGACATTGACCTTTAAAGCTTTAAAATTCTAAGATAGTTATAAGAGGAAATAGGAAATGAAAGGTAGGCAAACATAGGAAAAAGACGGATGATTTTTTTTTTTTAATAGGAAAATATTCTTGGGGTGGGGGCAAAGATGGTTGAAAAGCATGTATTTGCTCAGTTTACAAGGTTCACACTTCTGGTACAGCTTTATTACTCCTTTATTCTGTGAACAAGCATTACTGGACTGGAGCATTGCCCCTTACTTTTCCTCTTGTGTGGCTGAAGGACACCAAAAATTGGCTGCAGCAGCATAAAAAGCAGAACCAGCATCTCTCCAGCTACAACCCTTACACTTGGACTGCTTTAACTGGGCTAGAAAACCTGTTCTGTGAACAAGCCCAGGAGGTGCTATTCCAAGTATCAGTGAATATTGGTGTTAGGGCTGCACAGGGAAGAGCACACACAGGCTCCTGCGCAAGTCAGGCATTGGCAAGGCTTAGTGAGTACTGGGAAGGCACCACCCTGGGCAGGGGATCATTCAGGTGACATTATATCCATCTTGCTCCTGCCTGAACTGAGACAGGGGCAGTTGGGTTTCTTGGGCTTGGAGACAAAATCCTAGATGCCTTGGTTTGCCCAGTCCCTTCAGTGCAGTAACAGAGAGGTGTCTTGAGTGTAAACACAGGATGGGAGTAAAGGACTCTCATTTCCTGCATGGCCTTGAACACCTAATCTCTCCTTGTTTCCTCTCTGTACAACAGGAACAATACTGTTTATTGACCACACAGGGGGCTGTAAGGCTAAATCAATTAAAGACCCTTTGAATTCTCTTATATAAAAGGTTTTCTAGAAGTATGAAAAATAGCTATTTATTATCTACATTTTTGTCACTTTTTATTTATGCCCTATCAATTCTACTGCACCTTTTTCTTTAGAATTATTTGCTTTATCTCATCTGCATGAAGAAGAAATTGATAGCAACTCATGATGGCATAAAAAGTAATGTTTGAAATGTCTGGTCTAAATTTATTAATTTCAAGTGTACTTCCTCACAACTAACATGTATGTGAAACTTCTTGATCAATGTCTTTTCTTTGGTGACTTTGCAATGTGGTATTTTCTTTTTTGTGCACTGTTTAAGGTATCCACGAGCTCACACAAATGGACAAGAGCATGCACATCTGCTTTTACAATTAATTTAACTTCTGTACCTTTGATTATATTTTCTATTCGGTCTATTTTAATCCTATTCCTCTCTTGCTGACTTTTCTTCTATTCGACAGCTTTTATTTCACTTCACCCTTCAAGAATCCTGAACCCACCAATGAAGAATCATTTGTATACACTGTCATTTCTATTTGCCATTTTCTTTTTTTTTCCCTCCCAGTGAGACGGGGGGTATGTGCGCCATGTGATGTGCTGGATATCAGTACAGTGCACCTCAGGTACACTGAAACATTTGACTTCACTTTATGTCATTTCTAGAATGTATTTTCTTGCTCTTAGCTCTGAGCCACAAGAGGAATTTGGCCGAGTTTTGCCACATTTCTGCAGCACTGTGTAGCTAAAGTGCTTCCACAACATCTGTTGCTGCTGTTGTGTTCAGGAGCCTGCTGAAAGTGTGAGCTGTGAAGCAGATTATCTAACACCCAAATACTGGCTTGTCTGAAACTTTAGATAAGAATTGATTTATATGTATGTATCCAATCTGCAGAAAGTGGTGGCACTGCAAAAAAATGAAATTATAGGTTGTATTTTAGGTAAATTCTATGGTGTAATCACTTCAAATGAGTTCAAAGAGCAGTTTCCTGTACTTCATTCTGTATTCCTATTTTTTCTGCTCTTACTATTTCTTAGATAAATTAGGATTAGCTTTTCCATGCCTCATTGCTGTACCCTAGTAATTTCCTGGATTTCAAAAATGCCATTGAAAATGTCTTTGTTAAAAATAATAAAAAGCTACTAAGCTAGCTTATTCAACATGCTCAAGTCAAAAGATATTTACAATCATTAAACTGTAGTGGATGAATGGATTTTGTGGGAAGACAGCTTGTTCATTGGAATTTGTTGAGCTCTTCAGAATAAGCCAAGTTGAAGAAAAAATATATACTCAGTGACTTTGAATTTATAAAATCTGAAGGGCTTCCTGATGAGTGCAAAATATGATTTTCTCTGTTTACAGTTTAGACCATTAGGACAAAGATTGACTGTAAATACTAACATAAAATTTTCTGAGGCCTGACCCGTAATTCTGCTTTGGAAGAAAGTGGGAAAAGAGGTTAAGGAATTCTAACACTAATTCTGGGCTTGCATTTAATGCTGATTTATTTAATCTTACTATTGCTCTGTTTCTGTAAAAATCCTACCTTGCAATGAGTGGGAAATCTCCTAATATTTATAATACCTTATAGAAAACCAGTGGCTAGACTGTGATCAGAATGTGCCCCACAGGTTACCAGGTTCCTCTTAGACCTGAGGGACACAGCAGCAGGGAGTGGGAAGTGACTGTGTCCCTGCACACTGTATTTCCACACCAAAGAAGTGGCTTGAACAGAAACTCATTTTGCCTGCTGACAGAGGAGCATTGGTTAAGGCAGGAGATGAGTCAGGATTTCACAGAACCAGCTGAGCTCCTGGATGCAGTGGAACATTTTCCCTTTGCTGCTGAGCATGGTCACTTCCAGCTGCAGGAATGGGGGCTGGGGCTCTCCACCTCAGAGACCACAGCAGTGGAAGTGCTGTGCTCCAGGTACAATTCTGTGTTTTGGTTATATAAATGGAAAATGTGATGATGGCTCATTTTGCTGAATTTGGATATAGGCATGAAGGATGGCAATTCAGTGAGAAAAGTGGCTCCATATAAATATTGAACTTTCTGCTGTTTGCTACATAGACTACAGTTCTTATTGTGACAGTACTTCATTCTTTGCTTTTCTGGTTTTAGGGACTTTTTTAATATTTCAGAAATATTTTATTCCCAAAATACTTCAAGAAGGTACAATTATTTAAAAAGTATTTTCAGCTACAAGTCAGGCAAATTAAAATATCAGTTATTATCTCTCCACAGATTTTACCTGATTAGTGGTGGAGTTCCGTTCATTATATGTGGGATTACAGCAGCAACCAATATCAATAATTATGGGATTGAAGGAAATGCACCATAGTAAGTATAAACCACTATCATAAAGCTTTTAAGGAAAACAGGTTCTGTTTCTTAACCAAATAAATGTACCTGACTTCATAAAGGGTACAGGCATGCAATTTGGGATTATATCTGTTACAAAATTTTATTAAATATTAGGTGTGAAAGAGTAATGTCTTAATCTGGAGCTTGCTGCTTCACCTCCAGCAATTTGACTCCATTACTGGCAATACAATCACCTTTCATTTACAGAATTATTCTTCATTTACATCTGAATAAGTGAAAGATATTAAAAATACCTAATGACTATCATATCTAATGCAGCTATTATTTATTTAAATATTTTCATTTCATGATCTACCTTGATTTGATATCCTTCTGGCAACTTAAAGCAATTTAAAATAATGATGTAAAAAAAGGACAAGTAAAAATCCCTTTCTCACTTCCTCCACTCCCATCCCTCCATTAAAACCCAAATATTTTAGATTTTCACCACCTAGAAATGTTCCAGTCACAATGTCTGGCAATCCTGTCATAATCCCTTCATGTCCTTGTGTGTAAGGAGGTGTTCAGCAGACCTCCACAAGCTCACCAGGCATCACATTGTTATTAATTCCTAATTCTTGGCATGGAGTATGAGGTATCCATAAGTACATTTAGTCTTTCCATAAAAGCTTAGCAGACAGTGAATTAGACTGCAAAGTTAAATACAGTGTGTGTAACAGATCAGCATGGCAGTGACTGGCACACTAATGGATATTTTAGTACTCTGGCAGCACTAATACTCTAGAGGACATCACTCTTAGTTACTGCTTTGAGCATCTATTGTAACACATTTGAAACTGGTTATTTTCTGGGCATGAGAAGTGGCAACCAAGGAGAATGGTTCATAAGTGAGCATCTGGCTCCTTAAAGACATTTTTATAGGTAGTTGGAATTTAAATTCCAATAAGAAATCAGTGCATACCATGGCTAACTGTATGTTCTGCCTAGGGCCCAACACATATTTATATATTTATTCAAATTTATCCAATTAAACAGCCGGTTTATAATCAACAGTGTATTATAAAGCTCTATTATTTATGTTCATAAATATGACACATTTTTCATTTTGGTGCAGTTACTGGGGTTATACTTCTTTAATCATTGTAATATAGCAAATCAATACCTGGTGGCACAGGGTGCACAGAAAACAAGGGACAGATGAGGAATGGTTATAAGATTGAGTAAAAAGTTTCTAATTCAGTGGCAGCATAGTGATTTATATGCATTATTCATTTTTATGGTATTAGTAAAGTAAATGTAGATGTACAAACTTGAACTTCTTTTTACCAAATTGATTTTGTAAGTGATTCACAATGAGATTCTACTTGAAATAACAGCATCCCATGGGACTGTTCCACTTGGGAGCATTCTACTCTCCACTTTGCATCAAATACACAGGGTTCAAATGTATTTCAAGTATTCACCTAGCTTTGTGTTGTCTACTTACCCAATTAAATGTAGGTGGTTATTTACCTATATTTTCACAAATATTTTTCAGGGGATCTTTTCTTGTGCCTGTCTAACAGTAAATTGTGTACTCTTTGGAGTGTTTCTAAGTTCATTAATACATGAATGTATGTTTCTGTTTAAGATTCAGATTTTAAAAATTCAAAGCAATTCTGCAGTTTCTTTCTGTAAAGTCCAGTGGGACTGTCTCTATTTAGCTGAGAAGTTCTCAGCCTGGGAGAAAAAAGTCATTCTGCCCTTTTTATAGTAACTTGTAGATAATTCCTGGCTCAACAAGAATCTGATATCAGAAGTTTCCTCACTGGAACTGGAGGAACTGCAACTAATCACACATGCCTAAATGAATAAGAAGTGTCACACAGTGTCACTTTTAGAGCTGGAATCATCATGACAGATCACCTGGTCTGTCTTTCTGGCCCAGTGGGAAATTAGCTATATCCAAAACATTCCTGACAGTTATTTATCTGAAGTACTTTAAATGCTCCCGTAATGGATAGACCACATTTCATTCCAACAGCATATTATCCTAATTGTCCTAACAGCTAAGAAACTTTAAAAAAATCTAATTTAGCTCTTTCTTGCTGCAGTTTAAGCCCATTACTTTGTGCCCAAGTCCAGAAGATAAAGTAATTCCTCTTTCCAGAAATCCATGCAATATTTAGGATATAAGAACCTAGTAGCAGCTGTACTAGGCTATACTGCCAGCTCAGATCTGTCTGTAACCATGGCTAAAAGCAGATCATTGAGAAGAGTCAAAATGAGGCAAATATTCCTTCTCCCTCTAACCCATGTTCTGCCAGTTTCCATCTAGGATTTCATTAGTGTTTTCTCCTCCCATGTTTGTTTGATCAGATCATTCGTACTTAAGACAGTCCTCTCAGACTCATGCTGGCCTGTGAGCTACTTTAAGCTCTAAAACAGTTAAGGTTATATTATTTAAAGGTTAGTAAACCATGATCATCCTACAATGGTACTATGCTACTAACATATCACAAGGAGATCATCAGTTTCCCTAATTTTTCTGAGAACATTCAAATTGACATGGATGAACTCCCAGGAACTCTAGAAACAGTACAGAATTCAGAAATGGCATATATCTTTGAGGTCTGCTCACTGCAGAAAGTGGTTACAGTTCAACTGGAAGTCTTTTCATCCTCTCTTGGTACTCAGGCTGTTCTCACAAGATGAAAATTCTGTAAGAGCAATCTTCAGGCTTAAGAATTTGTAGCAATGTTCATTGATACAAACCACTGAAATCTGTACATTTCTATTGCTCACATAGAGTGTATAAACTATGCCTCATTTGCTTTTTAATCAAAGTATTAGTGCTGACATTTTTAATAGTAGAAAAAAGGGTTGACATAAATGGTCTTACACTTCACTGCAATTCCAGAGTCTAAACTGACCTACATTTCTTGGAAATTTTTCAGTTTTAATAATCTGTAAATTATACCATATATTCTATTCTATTAAAAAATTAGAAAGTGATGCCTCAGCTTAATTAATATTAAAGACAGGCTCCCTCTCTCCACAAGCTAAACTTTGGAGATACTGTTGTATCATACTAGTCAGACAACAGTCAGTTGTCCATCACATCTAATGTGGGCTCTGAAATGTGCTTGACTCTCTGTTGTTATTGTTTTCAGCTGCTGGATGGCCTGGGAGCCCAGCCTGGGTGCTTTTTATGGGCCAGTGGCATTCATTGTGCTGGTGACCTGTGTTTACTTTCTCTGCACGTACGTGCAGCTGAAGCGCCATCCCGAACGCAAGTATGAGCTGAAGGAAAAGACAGAGGATCCGCAGAGAATGCCAAGTGCTGACATGGGCCATGGTCACATTACAGACTCTGTGTCCGTTCCCCAGGCAACCTGCCCCATGATTTCTTCTTCCTTATTGGAAAATGAGCATTCATTTAAGGCTCAGCTTCGAGCCGCAGCATTCACTTTGTTCCTCTTTACTGCCACTTGGACCTTTGGAGCACTTGCAGTGTCTCAAGGCCATTTCTTGGATATGATATTTAGCTGTCTTTATGGAGCTTTCTGTGTGACCTTGGGGCTTTTCATCCTGATCCATCACTGTGCAAAACGAGATGATGTGTGGCATTGCTGGTGGTCCTGTTGCCCATCCAAAAGAAACACCTACTCTGTGCAAGTCAATGTGCGCCCAAAGGTCAACGTCAATGGCGACACACAAGTTCACGCACCTTGTCTGCAGGAATCTCCGTGTCCCAGCAAGTCAGCTGTGTTCAATCACCCAGCAGCCAGCCACTGCAAACTCACCAACCTGCAAGCAGTGCAGAACCACGTTAACTGCCTGTCGCCTGTGACACCATGCTGTGCAAAAATGCACTGCGATCAGCTGCTCGACGATGAAGCTCACATTCACGTCCACAGCGAGGGAACCTTCAGACCCAACATGCACATTCACAGATGTCTGAAAAGCAGAACTAAGCCACGTTACTTCAGTCGGCACAGGTCTGCGGGGGAAAGGGAATACGCCTACCACATCCCCTCGAGCATCGACGGCAGCATCCACAGCTCCCACACAGACAGTCCCCACAGCACACACGAGAGCCAGGCGGGTCACAGACGGGCCTGCTGCTCCAAGAGTGACCCGTACCCCACCGTCAACCAGCCTGAGAGCAGCGACGCAAGTACTGTCATATACAGCTGTGGTAAAATGCCAGACAGTGACTCTGTGCACCACCCAGCTCACTTTGAAATGCACCCACGGACACAGTCATTGCCATTTAACACAACAAATCACAACGGGATTCTCAAGGGAAACATGCATGAAGCCATGATATACAGCTCAGATAGTACGGGAAATATCAAAACTGGCCCTTGGAAAAATGAAACTACTGTGTAGTTCATGGGCCATCATAATGTGTTTTTTGCCCTAAACCATCGTTATCTTTGGTTTTATTCCAAAATAAATATGGTGATATGTTTGCGTAGCTCATCAGTAAATTGTACAGCTTTTCATTTTCTTTGTAAGTGTCAAAGAAAGAGGGATAGTGACAGTTTTAAAGTGAAATTATTTTTAAAATAAAGTTATAAAATTATTCTGAAAGGTAATGAGAAAATGAAGTCTAGAAAATTGAATGAGAGGCAATATCCTTTTGTTATACAGAATGACATTTCTTTAGAAACATCATTTTCATTCATTGTTTTCACTTTTTTTCTGTAGTAACTTCAGACACTTTTTATAAACATATCAGCATCCTAAACTTTTACTTATTTATTTTTGTAGAAAAATATTATTACTGTGCCATGGATTTTAATCAGAAGTGGCTATGGTAGAAATGATAAACAAGATTTTATAAAATTGCAGCTTTTTAGATATACAAAAGTGATACTGCCTCTAAAAACCTTCTGTAGCATATGGCCTGTAAAGTCATGTAATGTACAGTCTCTGTTCTGTCCTTTTTCTTGTTGGAGAGAAGTGCTAGGTAATGTCTCTGTTACATCTTTGGTGCAGTATTGGTTGTATTTTGCATGACATATGTCAGGATATACCATTTGCTGTTTTATAGTGTTACATGTGTTTAAAAAAAAGAAAAAAAAAGTGTGGTACAAGGCTGTGACAAACCCTATTGATATTAATCTAGAGCATTATAAATCTACAGGAAAAAAAATCACTCTGCACTAGTTTAAGTGGCACAATCCTTTGTATAAGGTTATATGATAGCTTTGATAAGGGTCCACTCTAATGTCTTTACGGAGCATGCACTACTCATCGTATGTGGCACTGTGCAGTGTAATAGCAATTGTCTCAACAGATTTTACACTTCTTTGTAAAGTATGCCTTTTAAACAAACCTGTAAGCTGTTCCACGGTAACCTTTCCACATCTGTTAAGGTAGAGCAGTTTTATCATTAACTCTTTGAGGACTACAGTTATTTTCTTAAAGCAGCTTATTCTAGTTCAGAGATACTGTATATATGATATTGTCTATTTAGTTACATGATAAATGTAGTCCAGAGTCGTAAAGAAAAAGGAAGTTCAGTAATTTTCTAAAAACACCTTCTTAGAATCCATCTATTAATTTCACCACTTGCTTTCTGAAAACCCCATTTCCTCCCCTAGCAAATTTCAGATTGTCTTAATCCTTTAATGCAAATTCGACCTTCAGAGAAGTTCTTTATGTTCATGATTTCTGCTGAATTGTAGGGCATTCCAGGGTCAGTAGCATTCTCTATTAACAAGGCTCTTGGCAAGATTTTTTTCATATTTCCATGAACATCTGGACACAAAGCATCAACTCACAGTACAGAAGAGCATCAGAATGATCCCTATATGAAATAAAACTGCTTTTTACAAATAGGAAGGGTGCAGAATAATAATAGATTTCAGAAAGTGAATGGGAGCATAGAGCTGTGAGAAAAAGGTCTACAGTGGAAAGTGAGCACTGGATCCAGAAATGAGAGAAAAAGCACAATTCTGTACAGCCACACAAGAAAGTTTGCTGTGATGTCTTCACACAGACTTATGTAATTGCTTCAGAGAGGAAATAAAAAATTCCATTGAGAGACCATCAGTCTGCAATTCTCTGTGTATATGTGGCAGAAATCTTCACTATATTTAAGCTCCATATTTTTCTGTTATTAGCGGTTTATTAGACTCTACCTTCTTTTTTTAATATGTAGGAATAAATTTCCTAATATTGTACATAAAGATGACAATTATAATTGTTAGAATGTTATAAAAACATGTAAGTCAGATGAATGTGTTCTGCAGTGTTGCAGGTGGCAATTAGTACTCAAAGGGTTAATGCTCAGTATCTGAGTGCAAGAAATCTTGTTTTTCTGTATTTTTGTAAATTTGAAATATATATTGTAAACTCCAGCAGTGCAATGTATCCATCTCAGATTGTGTATTTTTAAAAGGTGAGCAAGAAGGAATGCACTAGGTGGTTGTCAAGTTTTAAGCCAATATTCAACAATTTCATGACTGCTTCTTTAGCTAATACAAAAAAAAAAAAGACAAAACACTGAGCTTTATTATGTATATGCTGTATATGCTTGAACTGTCTCTAAACTAAAATACAGTATTTTTCTTTGTTTGCATACTGAAATATTTTCTGTTTCATAATTGTTTTCTTTTAATATTACTTTTACTCATTCCACATAGACAGTGACCCTAAATAAGCATAGACATAATGTGAAATCCACTTCTCTGTGTCTCAGCACTCTGTATATGTATATTCTGTAACAGTAAAATGGTAGGAAGTCTGTAGACCATTATGCAAAATATCACACACACACACACACACAGAGCCAAGATGAAATACTCACTCTGCAAGAATCCACTCAGTAAGCTCCTTTATTCAGCTTGTGTTTTAATCACCTCTGTTATTTTGTCTGAGAGGCCAATTCCATCTTCATAATGGCTTACAAAAAAGTAAATAGGTGCTGCTTTCCACAGAATATCTCTGGAATTCAAAAGTAAAATATTAAAACACTTTTCTTATTGTGTTAAAATTAATTTAGTGAATATTTCTCGGTTAATTTGGAAGAGATGTCATGCAATAATCTGTTTGCGTATTATTTTTTCAGAAAATATATAGTATATCTACAGAGTAAGAGACATGATATTAAATAAATATACAAATGTTTTGTAACATCAAATTTGACCAAAATGGTTTTTATGCTTTTGACTTTTTTTTTCCCTTAAGATAAATGAGATAATTTCAATGCTTTTGAAGTCTGGTTTTGATTTATTGTGGGGTTTTGGTCAATTATAGTCAGTGAACCATTACTACTTTACCTGATTTTCTTCCCTATAAAAAAAAAGTCAATGAAATGACCAGGGTGTTAGATATATTGTCCTAGTAAATTCCTCACGGACACACGTAACATATTTTAAAATCAGTTTTAGTTTTGATGATTCATTGATGATAATAAAATGGTTGAACAGATTTTACTGTTCACTTTCTGTCCGAGATAAATCAAGAGGAAGTTCTTCCAAAAAAAAAGATAATTTTCAGAGAATGATGCAATCAACAGAAATCTGAATAGCTGCTACCAGAATAAAAAATATGCTCTTGCTGTGGTGTTGTTCTCTGCGTACAGAAATTCCAGTTTTCATGACCGAATTTGAAGTCACATAGGCTGTTTATGAGAAAACTTCCTACCCAGCCTCATATAACAAATTTGGGTGTCAAAATAAAGCATACATTTTTGCACATTATGTCTGGTCATATGTGTTGTTCCCAGGAATCCGCTGATTGCGGCTGCGCTGATGGGACTGAGCAGTCGCCGTCAGTGGCCACGAACAGCTGCTCTCCTCCACCACACAGCTGCCTGCCAGCTACCCTGTCAGCACCCTATCCAGGTGTTAGCCCACCACGGGAGCTCCACTGGGGCTGTAAAGCATCCATCCTGTCTGAACCAAAACAAATTCTGTGCTTAAAGCAAAGTCAAGGCCCTCTTTGATGGACCACGCAGGCAATTGGGCAGCCCCCACTTGAACACTAAGCAATGAAGGCAGAAAAATGTAATGCAAGTGGATTTAAGCAGTTTAAAGTCCTCCTCCCTCCATCTCTCTAAAGCACCTACCTAGTAAGTCTATTGCCTATACAGATAGCTACCAAATCCAAACAAACCTAGGCAAAATTAGGCAGCTGATCTAAAATTCCTGATTAGCTGAAAATCAGAGAAGCCCAAGCTGGAGAAAACCTTTTTGGATGCTCTGTCACAAAGATGCTTCAGGCTGGTTATGTGTGAAGACATGGAACTAAATCATGCCTGAAGATCTGAAATTGCTCTTGTGTGGACACTGTTAAGGCCTACAAAGCTGATTTCAACTCCACAAATTCAGAGGTAGCTTCCACTGTAAATGAAGAGATTATCTGACATTTCACTATTTGGGAAAAAGAAAGTTGTCATCACAATCAGGCTAGTAACCTTTTTACCATAGGATCTTTGCATGGAAACAAGAAAAAGGAGACCACCTGTACTCCCACTGAGTTTTTGCTGCCTATGAAAAGATACATCAGGCTGATGAAGACATTGGCAGCTCAGCAGCTTCCTTACCAGAACATAAATTCAAGTTCCTGTAGCAGCATCCTCCAATTCAGAAAGAAGCTGTAGAACGCAGCTGGATCAATCAGAATTCATTGGCTGAGTTTAAAGGCTGGCTGGCTGACTTCAGTTGAGCAATTTCAGTAGTAACTTGGTGCTCTAGGCAGCTTTTACTTGCTTAGTTAAGTCCACAAGGAAACGAGCTTTTGGGTTGGCTGGTTGGGGTTTTTTTGCTGTGTCCAGTTAACTGTTTTCTAATTAGCAATTGAATAGCTAATAAGAAAATTTACTCTACAAATTACCTTAACTATAAGCCATGGATTTTTGGTCCCTTTTAGGGGGTCTGTGAAGGTGCAAGTGAATCCCTATTCCCTTACCTGACCAGTCTATTACCTGAGTTTTATAGGGAACCAAACAAGCAAGTATCAGTGAATTCAGGTCAATATAAGAGGGCTCACTTCTCTGCAGGGAGGGTTGAAATTTGCAAATTCTAGAGCAATTCAACCTCAAACAAATATCCTGCCTTGAAGTTGTGCAGCTGGCCATGCCTCTGAGGTAAGGGGTTCATTGTAAACATGGTGTCTGCATACCCTATAGGTACTGCTGTCTCTTTCCATTTTGATCTGTTTGAATTGTGTAGTGCCTTGCAGTCTGAACAACAGAATGAGTGACTGTTCCCATCAGCCCATCACTCTGCTCCAGCTGTTTGCCTTAACCTGCAGCACACTGCCAGGCGAGATTCTCCAGCACAGCCAGTGCTTTCATTCATTCCTAGATTTGTTTCCCAGGTACTCAATAACACCTGAGGAAAGCAGCAGGAAGAGTTTATTTTGGGACTAGGGGGAATTTCTGGGAGAAGAGAAAGCAATAAAACACATTATTCATATTCTTCTCACACTACTTTTGTTAGCCCATTTGTTAGTGGGCTTGAAGCAGTTACAGTCACTTATTCCCTGATTCTTTGCATTGCAAGACCTTGTTCTCCACTAATTAGAACATAGCTGAAAGTTAAGCTTTTAGCTTGATTTATGCCCTCAGCAATTACTGCCCTCAGATGGATGATTTTACAGAGTTCAGCCAAAGCAGCTGCAATGTTTTCAACAAAGAGTCTTGATGAAAGAATATCTGTCCACAGTCACCTTTCAGTGATTTTGTAATAGCTCTGTCTTCAAGGCCCATTATTTCAAAACTTTGAGCAGTATGGCTACTATAAGAAGAGAGCATCTCTTGCTGCTTTTATAAAGTAAGTGGTTTGGTGAGATAATTTAGCCACTAAAAGCATCACAATATATTACTGTGAAATGTCTCCCTTCTTAGTCTGTGTATGCCCCAATTGGGACCACACTCACTTATCTTGTGCTGCTGCTGCAAGCCCTAGGGGCTCTAAAGGACCAGCCCTATAAATGATTCACTTCAGCTGCCCTCAGCCAGGATTAGGATTGAAAACAGGGGGCCTTGGTTGTTATCTTCTCTGCCAAATGCTCCAGTTTGCCTCCCCTTCAGAGGCACCATGATGGAATAGAAGAGAGAACTGACTGGTTTGTATGAGGGAGGCAAAGGCTGGGCTTGAAGAAATCAAGAGACTGAGCTTCTACCCCTGGATCAAGTTGAATGGAGCAAGCTGATCAGCAGGAGAGAGGTTGGTGTGAGTAGGGAGCTGCAACATGACTTGGGCACTAATGGAAAGGAAAAGAACAAACTTTAAAAGAGAGACTTGGAAGCTGGAAGCAAACTGGGACCAAACTGGTCACTGGGGGAGAGGAAGAGGAAGGTGAAACAATTATATCCATGAGTCTTTCCAAGTTGGATGTGAAAGCCAAGCTTTGCGACTCCACTGCCATCAGTAAATATCTGAAAACCTGCTAGCAAAATGGCTATTCACTTATAATATTAATATTGTCCTCATACAAAATGACTGTATTAGTGCTGTCAGCTATTCCAGTAATGTGTCAGAAATCTGGGTATTGAATCACAGATGCTCAAAGCTGTTGATTAACCAGATATTTCATGTTCCACATGACAGAATCTCTGTATTTTTAATGTCTTTTGAAATCTAGAAGCTATCACAAAAAAGAAAACTGATTTCAAACAGTGTGAATGAAGCTGAAAGTCAAACACCAAATTGAGGAACTGTTAGAATTAAGGCTTCTTTGGAACCTTCATTCACAGCTTCAGTCTGCCTTTTGATGTTGTTTTTCAGTATTTGAGTTCATGCTGCTTTCTAACACTTTGGCTTTGATGCTGCACATTTAGTGTTCTTTAAATGTGCTTTTGTGTACATCTAGAGCTAAGCCAGTTACTTCACTGTAAGGTTTCTTGTCTTTTTTTTTTTTTTTCCTGGAACTTTTAGAGAACTGGTTCTTAGAAGAATATTGATGTTGAAACTTTCTGGTAACACAAATGCTGCTTTTCAAATCTTCCCTGTGCTAGATACTAAAATGGAAGAAGTGGAATGAAAGACTTTCCATTGAGCTTCTGCTTGTTTGTTTGGGTTTTTTTCAAAAGTAGTTGTATAATTGTCCTAAGTGTTGTCACTGCTATCAGGAGAAGGAGCAGGCTGAAGTCAGGAAGTGCCTGCCTGGCTGTGCAGCCTGTTGGAAGCTGGTACCTTGATGATGATAATTTGTGTTGACAAATGTGCTGCCTGCAAATCCCATCTTCCCTGCAACAGAGCCTCTACTGGAAAGCCTCCCATGGTGTAGATCCCTGGGGCTGCTGGGAAAAGCATCACATGCCCTGCCCCTCCAACCTGCAGGAACTGACAGCTCTGGCCACTGAGGGATGGACACGCTTTTGTCTCTGGCACTATGCAGTGGCCTCCTCTAGCCAACAGCTGACATTGCACACCAGGAGAGGTTCACTGCAGGTTTAGGTCATTATACAAAGGTCATTCTGCTGTGAGCTCCAGGAAGGTCCCTCTCCTTCAAACTCTGAGCCTACTGCCCAAGCCAGAAGCTGGAAAGTCCCAGTCCCCTTGACAAGATGGCATGAGAATGCAACATCAGCATGGAGGGGTGGTTCCCCTCCATCTGGAATAAAACATACTGAAACCTTCCCTGTGTTCCTATATATGAGAACTAAATAGCAGGGAGGAGAGTTAAATGACCAGCTAATCTCTGCTAGAATAATAAGGGGAAGAGTTTAAGTGCTGCAACAAACAAAACAAACCCCCAGCCATTCTGAGTCAGTATAGAAGCCTTAATTCCAGCATTATAACAATGTTGTATTCCACCTGACAGCACAGCACGAGCAATGTGACACCCAGTCAAGGGCTATAGTACATTCAAAGTAACTACACTTCAACCACAATGTTTTTCCCCTGGATAAAAATAAGTTGTACACAGTTGTACTGTGGAAAAAATTTCTGCATCTTTTGATACACTGGTGGGCTGTCTTAGATTAAGGACCCACTTAGTGTGGACATGCACTTAAAATGTTTTTGTACTTTTGGAGTGAAAAGAGAGAAAGTTACTTATGTTTTTCTTTTTAATTACACAAAAAGTCAATCATCAGTGTTACACTGAGATGTTATTTTTCTCAGTATGTACATCACCACAGAGCCAGAGAGCTGCATAACAGAGCACTAGACCAAAAGTGAAAAACAACCATAGGAAGAGGGGAAAAAAAGCCTCTTACTATCAGCAGTTCTCAACTTTATCTGTAAGGGAATGATTTCAGATCATGCAATCTGCTTCATTAGCCTGCTCATCTTCTCAGTGTGTTATTAAGGTTCAACTTGCTTAACAAAACCAGGAAGATCAGAATATGCCAATCAAATCTGGAATGACTTAAAGAATCTGTGGTATAAGTGGTTTACATATTTCATTGTAGGTTGATGTGGGGAAACTGCTGATACAGACAAAACATACAGGTTATAATTTCAAAGGCCCTGGAGCTGTAGGATGAAAAAATCTTTAGCAAAAGTCTTTTTCCTTAGACAAAGTAAGAAGAAAATATCTATGTAGGAAATAGGAGGTTTGAATTTAAATGAGTGAAACAATGAAAGAGACTTGCAAAGAGCGTTTTGAACAGCTCAGCACAGGCTTTCCTTCCTTGTGCAACCACTGCTGGATGTAAGGAAATGTTTAATTTATGCAGTCCTTAGTCAAACTTTTTTCCTTTTAGATGTAGAGTTGAAATTATAGGCAAGAGCCTTTCCTTTGGTTGTCGCAGGTCTTCGATTTAAATGCACAGTGAACAGCAAAGGCTCAGCACATGGTTTAGAACCTCAACCAGAGGAGACTGACAAACTACAGACCCCATTAAATGGAGACTTTCTGTCATAGCATGGGGTCACATGTCCTGGCAAGCATTCACAAACAGAAGGATCCAGAGGACAAGTGGAGAAATGGAGTACAAAGGGGAGGAGGGTGTTGTGATGTGTTATTGAAGGAGCGCAAGTGGCTGCTGAAATGATGTGATTGTAAGAGTAACCACAAGCCCTGGATGAGTAAAGGAGGGACTAGTGAGCCTGCTTCTGTTGTGACAGTCACTCAGTAAGGATGACAACAGATTAGATGGTGTTTGGACAGTAGCCTCAAAGATGGGCTGGAAACTGGAAATATGTTCAAGGCATGTAATGTGTTTATGTTATAGAGAAAGGGAAGAGAGGAAAAAAATAATTCAGTGGTTTAGTCACTGTCCACAGGCAACTAAATGCATAGAAAGTACTTTACAGGAGGGTCTTTAATCTAGCAGCAAAGGTATGAAAGTTCCAGTGATTAGGAGCTGAAAGTAGGACTTCCCCTTTAATCTGCAAAAGTAATTAACTTCATAAAAATTTCTTAGTGATAGGGTATGTTGAAATTTTTACCTCAAGAGAGCATATCTTTTAGCAATGTATTTTTTCCTTCAAACACAAATTTCTGACCTTGGTGCTATAAGAACTACAGGGTAAAATTTTCCAGGCAGTTTACATTATAGTTGAAGTTTACTAGATTTAGCCTCAGAAAAATAATTCTCCTTTCAGATAGGTATTGTCGAGGTGAGGTAGAAAAGGAAAGACAATGTCTCAACCAGCCTGTGGAGGTTGGGACATTGAAAATGGGTTGTATTCCAACAACCTTGACTTTGGCCTTCATGGAACTGTTCAGTTTTAGTGTTATTTTAGTGTTTATTATTCCAGGTTCTTGGTAAGCTGTACATTTGAATGGAAAATCTTTATATTCTGCAACATAAAAAAATTCCTAGTTACCGTTTATAATTAAAAACTCCCTTAACTTCTGACAAAAATCACAATGGTCCTTGCTTAACTAGATGTTATCATGATATCCTGTAACAGTCTGCATTCAACCAAACTCTTCCTTATCTTCTCTCTAGCACATAATGACCTAATTTTGAGCTATATTAAGAATTTGATGTTTCTAATTTAATTCCTTTCTTACAAACTTCTCAGTATTGCTGACAGTCGAATACATTCTTTAGAGTCTTCTATTTTTTCTATCTTTCCAGTAATTGGTAAAATAATTCCAGATTTCACATTTACAGTAGTAGAGAAATTGGAGATCTCAAAAGTTTCCCAAAATATTGTTCCAGTTTCTAAGTCCAAAGCTTCATCTTCCTTATTCTATATATTTACTTGATCTGATGTAAATGATTGAGTCTTCAGTCTGTTGGGGCACGGTAAAGCAGCCTGTGCCGGGATCCCAAAGTGCTGCAGGGAGATTGGCATCTTCTCGCTGGACACAGCCCTGGTTATACCCTTCCTCTTTGTACAAAGTCCCAGAGTTTGTACCTGTGGATATCTGTGCTCCTCAAAATGTGGTGAACAGGATTTCTGTTCCTGGACTGCACTAGGGGATGGTCCTTTTTTTGTCCCTCTTTCCAGCCTCGTGCACGATGTTTTTTTCTCATCTCCTCCTGGTTTTCCTTACCTGACTTTGGTTTGTGCACTGACTGCTCACATTGCTGTTATTCCACTCACATTTTCTTGTCTTTTTTGAAAGGCAGCTCGAGTTCATTGCTGACCTCAGCTTACCTGACAGCCCCAGGTCTTGTGCTGACAGGGTAGGTCATAGCTGTGATCTGAAATGCTCTTTGCTGTCTTTTTCTCTCTCCTCCTAGATATAAATTTATCCAGGGAGATAATTAAGCTGCAGTCCCCACACTCTCGCTGTTTCTCCTGCCTGATGCATCATGCTGGGTCCCATGACAGGATCACTTGTGTCCTTTCTCAGGCGTGTTGTGTAACTTCAGTGCCAGGCATCCACAGTGTCCTCTTCTTTATTCTTCCTTTCTGAAAATGCTTTTGCTGTGCAGCACATAGCTTGCCTGATTTTCTATGTTATTTGTTTTGAAGTGTCCATATATTGGAAAGGTTGTTCTGATTAAAGACCTGTGGCAAAGTGGATTGAAATTATTCTGCTCCTTCTTTTAATAATTATTTTATTTGCCCAGTTACCACTTGTTTATGAGTATTGCAACATAAGCACCACAGCCAGTTTGGAAATGTTCTCTGCTGACATTCCCCAAAAGATGGGTTTATATACCAGGAAGTATCATTTCTCGTTTTTGTGCTAAGCCATCTGAATTCTTCATTTTTCACTCCTGTGCTGCCCCTAAAGCTCCTTGCTATACCTTGGATTTCATCCTCCCTCTCACTCTTTGCTCTGTGCGGCTCAGACAGCATCCAGATGGTCTCTTCCTGAAGTGAGCCTGTTCTGGAAAAAGCCTCACCACTGTCACTCACCAGAGGACAAAGCTGACCTGAAAAGACTGTGCACAGCACAAAAAGGTCATTTTTCTTTCACTGGCACTTAGGAGTTACCCAGCTGTACACTGCAAATGTATGTGTGTGTGCACGTGTACATTTTGTACATGTGGAGATTCACACACACACTCACACATCTATAAATTAACATTACAGAGGTATCAGTTGAGTGCTTGTTACTGCCTCCTTCTCTTTTGAGCAAGCAGATCATGTTTTCAAACTATGTCTTCTAATCTGAAATATTCTGAGTATTTTTAGTATTTCCTACTGGCTTTAAATGGATCCTACAATTTTCTAAGTGTTAAAGGTAATCCAACTCTGCATAAAATGATTTAACAATTTAAAACCTCAGAAGGTTTTTCAGTAGCAGTAATTGCTCTTTCACTTGCAAGTATCTCCCCAGAGGTACAGAGAGTTATAATATTAGTGATATTTTTAACACAATTTTGCACAGGCTAGACAAAGTAAGACCTTTCATATATTTCAGATACACATTAGCAACTTTAAATTCCTTTTACAAATTTCTCTTCTTTGGAAATGTCTTGATTTACAAGCAAAGAATACTACCATGTGTTATTTTTAGAGAATTGAAGCCATGTCGTTCTAATTAAAATTATTTCAGATGCCTGTAGTTTGCAAATGGAAATTCCCCCATAAACCATTAGATATTGATGAGTTTCTCCAGTTAAGAGTTAAATGAGTCAGACCACGGTCTATCTAGTCATAACAATTAGAGGCAGAAATCATTAATAATTTAATTTCATTATAATTACTCTTTTGACTGTGGCTGGTGTAGAAGATTGCAAATAGGAAATGCTCACATAATTATTATTCTGAAGATCATTCAGGACAAATAAAAGTCTGAAAAAGATGTTAAATCTCTTAAAGGACTCACTTTAATTATTTTAAAGTCATACATTAATTAAGGTGTTTACTTATTAATCCTTGGAAATTGAATTCTGTACTCAGAATTAAGTGCTGTAATTTTCTTGAGTAACTAAGTGCTGTGTTTCTCATTCATGAGAGGCTGAATTGCTCAACCTTAACATTGGAATTTTCTATAATAACTTGAGGGATGCTGACAATTAACTCACTCAAAAACTTCTCTACGCCTCTAGCAAGTTTTGTGGCTCTAACATTCTCTCTCTTTAGAAATCTTGTTGGCCTAGTTTTTTTGGGTCATTTACCAGTCATTGTCTGCTGCTTCATTTCTTACTGGCCCAATTTATCCATCTGGAATTGAAGCAGAATGCAGACAGAATTGATTCTGTGGCTGCCATTGCATGCCAGCTATCATAACCATCTGAAGTTGAAGCACTTTGACATTTGTGGCTACTCTGGAGAATCCCCTTCTCACAGACATAAGGGATGGGGGTGTGGACTGTTCTCACTGCTTTCTTTTCCTTATGCTGCTGGCCCTCTGAAGGTAGTAAAGAATCTTCACAGACCTTCTTACGCATCATACCTCTCCTTGGAATATCTTTATTGGTCAGAGTTTTAGCTGTCATTATAAAAAGCATTTTAACAGCCTAAAACTCAATCTGCAGGTTCATGATTTTGTTCTTTAGCTCTTGTGTGCACCACATTCCCCTTCCTACCCTCTCTTGGGTCACCCATATAAAGCCCACACTAAGCACTTCATCCTCAAGCAGAGGATCAGCCCTAGTGCTTGTTAAAAAATACATGATGGTGGTTCAAATATTTTTTCCTAGAAAAAGTAATGTTTTGAGGTACATGGAACATTGTAAGCATATTATAAGAGGCATGAAAGAAATCAGGTTGTTTAGATTAAGAGAATGAATACTGCAATATAATGAAAGGCTTTTTCAGGCTTTTCAATGCTTACAGGTACCCTATAGCCAAAAGAATTTCACTTTGCTTTCTGTCCTGCAGTGCCCAGGGAAAACTGACAACCCTGCATCTTCAGCAGAAATGCAGAAGCAGAAAATCAGAAAATTTCAGCAGAAATCTCCCTGCAGATGAAATAATGCAAAGCCACAGTTCTGCAACAGCAGCACGTAGAGCGGCCCGGAAGGGCACTGTTTCAGGAAAAGGAGAGGTGCCTTCCAGATTCAGCTGTGAGCCTGCTTGGCTTGGCTTGGCTTGGCTTGGCTTGGCTTGGCTTGGCTTGGCTTTGCTTTGCTCTCTCCCTCCCACTCCCTCACTGTCTGTGCAGGCTGTGAGAACTGTCACTGCACCAGCTGGAGCAGATTTAAATCTCACATGGGAAGTAAAATGTTGGTTATGACAACGTGAACAATTTTCCCATTGTGCTGCAGCGTAACAAGCACCATTCCCTCTCTCACATGGCTCCAGCTCACAAACAAAGCCCAGCACTGTTGTTGTAACCAAGCCTGAGTTTTGGAAGCTGAAGTCATTTGTCTCCTACCTGGCTGCTATCTTCTCCCACACTGCTTTCTCTGGGTTATTTGAAGTTTCTCCTCGAGCTCTTTACCATTTCTGTGAGGTGGCTCTGGCCATGATGGGTTGCCCTTTTCAGCAGGGAGATGTCATCCTCTGAGCTACAAACACAGCAGTCTGACTGATGCTTGTTCCTTAGCTGCTGCAGAGACTGGTGGATGCACCTGGTTTGTTGTGGCCTTCTAATTCCAATGATGTGCAAGGTCTGGGCAGATGTTGGCTGTGAGAACAACATACCTGTGTTTGATTGACTCTTCTCTTTATTCATCAAAGCCTTCTAGAAAAGTCTGGACAAGCTTTTAAGTGCTGAAGTCTGTTCAAGCCATTCTGAATTTCCTAAGCAGGCATATGTCATTGATTTAAAGTTAACAGATCTGTTGTCTGCAGCATCTTCTCAAACTACCTCTATCATAAGAAGCAATCATGTGTTTGTGAAATTCAGTTGCCAAATAAAAGATTAAAGCTTCAGGCTTGATTGTAGCTGTTAGCAGCCTTTCAAAGACAGTAAGTCATTGGTCTCAGGTAATTTACCTTTTCATACTGTTGGACATAGAATACATAGAATTTCTCTGAATGCCCATCTGAAATAGCTCTTATCTACAGAGTCATTTATTGATTGCACCTGTGATTATTGGTGTAATTGAGAAGGTCTATTTTTCGCACATTAGACCAAAAATGAAACATTTATTTTGACACATTGGGCTACAGCCATCTGTGCCCCAGCATCAAAACATTTTTTTAATGTTCTATTTCAGCTGTTCCAGTTGGCCTCAAAAGAGCTTAAAATCTGGCAAAAATAGCACCAATGTTTAACTGTGCACAGAAGGTATTATTTATATGTCAGTAGCACATTGTTCACTTTCTAGGTCTTTAACAGCTGTATATAATGACACAATCCTTTACACATGCTAGTTTTTATAGAATATGTCACATGGCTCTTCAGTACAAAGCTGGGGGGGAGAAAATTTTATATTTTTCTCTTGTATACAAAACAATACACAGGCACTGCGTGGATTTTCATCATAAGCCAGATACTATATTATTTCATCAAAAGTAATAATGCACCTTCCTGGCATTTGTAGACAAATTGATTTCTGTTAACCTGAATCTTTTCTTCAGATATTGGGTGACCAGTTCTGTTTAAATCTCTTTGTATAGACAGAGAGGGTATGTAATATCCCCACAGGCAAGAATGAGGACTTGGCTCTCAGATGACCTAATTTTGAGAGAGACAATAAGATTACTGAATTGAGGTGCAGCTGATATGAGAGCCCAAGGCCACCCCTAAGCTTCATTGCAGTTTATGTGATGGAAGGTCACCTCACTTTAGTGTTTGTAAATTGTAAAACAAACAAAAATATCAGTGGTGCAAAAGGCCTCACAGAAACCTTTATTTTAATCAGAGGCCAGTTCTTTATTTCAAAGTTCTTTATAATACTTCTATTGTAATTTTTAATTTAGTATAAATTATAACACAATATGTTTTTCTAAACTCTAAAACTAATTGTAACAATCAGCAAATAAAAACACAACAATCATTTTGGCTGAATATTAGAAGAATATAAGATAAGTAATCTGAGAAGTAATAACAAAATTAATGTGACAGTTAACTTTTTTTGGTCTCAAATACTGATAAAATCTTCCAATTCATAAACAATAAATTCCAGATGCTGCCTGATATGACTTTTTTTCTGTAAAACTAAGGACACACATCAATCTGTAGACACATTGCTTATGAGTTACAGGGAAAATAAAATATCTTCAGACTGATTTTTAAAGGAAGGGCATGAATTGGTCTCCTAGACAAACTGTGCCAGTTTATCCACAGTTGTTGGTGCTGAAATGAAACCATTACAGAAATAAATATCATTCAATTCAAACTCCCCACATTCCATTGGGACAGCAGCATGAGAGGAAAATAGATGTTTCAGACTTGCCCAGCTGCTGTGTCCTTCCCTGCAAAAGCCAACAAGTGCACAGTGTCCCTCTCTTCACTGGCCAATCAATGCTCAAGCACCTCATTTCAGTTAAAAAAAATCAGGGAAAAGGTTAAAATTTATTGAAGAATTTTAAAATAAAAGGAAACATTCTGCATTTTTTAATGCATGTGAAGTAGTCTAAATGAGAAATTAATACTACAAAGTAGAATTAATATGATTTTATGAGCAGTAAGCTGGGCATCAAAATAGCAGCAGGATGGTCTGTTCAACTGCAGGCTGAAAGCCAAAACTGGCTTAAAAAATAGGTAAGCTCCGGTTTTTGACTGCAATGTTTAACTAAACTTTATTCCCTTCCCTATTTTAATGTCTCATCTCATTGTCTCAGCACGTAACAAGTATTAAGACATTATTTTTTTCCCACATCTCAGTATTTTTCAGGAAGATTGGGGTTAACAGAAGCGAGCTAAGAAGTCTATATTTGAGACTGTCTAGGAGTTCACTTCGATTATTCATAGATGAATCAGCATGTCATCATCTCCATAGGTCTGGACGTAAGAAAGGTCTAAAACCCAAGCCCATGCAAGTCACAACTGCAGTGCAAGCCCTTTATCTGAGCAGTGTGAAAGCACAGTCACTCTGCAATCAGATGCAGGCTCAGAAGCAGTCAAGCAAGAGCAGTTCAGCTGAAGCTCTGGGGAAGAAAAGAAAATCCTGGCCCAAAATATTGTGAAATATAAATAACAAGACCAGTTTTGGTTGCATAAGCATATGCTGAATGAATTGTGAAAAAAATAATATCCTATAAAACAGAGAAGTCTCCCTTTCCCCAAAGGTAAGGCCAGTCATGGCAGTTTAAGACCTTTCTTGTTCTTGTGACTCTGCCATACCTGCAAATGCCATCTGCACTGGTGAATTTTCATTGCCTCAGTGCCATCGAGAGAAAGGTGCATGGGCACATAGCTATATTTATTTAGTCAGCAGCTTCAGTATTTTCCTTTCTCAGTAAAACTCATCTGACATAAATGCAAGAGCTAAAGGCTCACCAGGGATTGTAGAGTAATGGAAATTTTATAGAAAAGATCAGATATTATCTAAAACTCACTTGTTAACAATTCCTTAAAATCCCATAGGGCAGTTGGTGGACATTAAAAGAGGTTTCCACAGAAATATGGTGATTTTCAAGCCCATCCTTCAGTACTTTCCAGCGGAAAACCACGGTTTAGCCACTGTACCTCTAATGGGATTCCCTGCAATGTTGCCTAACCTGCAGTCTTTGGTGAGATTATTATTTCAGGGGCAAAATTTTCTGACATGGGTAAATGTAAGATACTGAGATAATATGCAGAGAAAAAGCTTATATTATTTAAAAATAAAATAAGTTTGTGCAAAAGACTAAAATATTGCTTCTGCCTAGAAAATATAGCTATCTGGCATGTGTTACAAGGTGTGAAGGCACAGGCAATGTTGATGAAGACCAGGGGAAGACTGTAACTGCTACAGTAGACTGTACAGAGCAAGTTGAACCATCTGATTTGCTCACCAAAAACCTACATTGCAGAATGACCCCACTGGTTTCCTACCCTGTGAAAAGTCCTCAAGTGTATGTATCTAAGTATGAGGTCTCTTTTTCATTCAAGAAGATTTAATACATTCATCTGTGTGCCAGGTATGAAAACTATTCTGTATTTGAACTAAAAATTCATTGCACCTTCTCTATGATTATAATGAGGTAAAACGGCCCATGGCCCCATACCACCAAGCTGGCACATGCAACTTGTCCATCCAAATAAAATTAATGTGATAATATCTGTCCAATCTGGCCCACATCAGCACAGGATGCCTGAAATATACAAACAGAGAGAGATATTAGTGAGTGAATGATAGTCAGTGTAGATATTTTTTAAATTTTCATGAAAACAGAGAGAGATGAGAGAATAGCTGGAGAGGGACCAATTACAAATAACCCTGCACACACATGCATAATTAACAAGATTCAAGAAGCAGTAATGATCATTCTTTTAACACAGTGTAAGTCTGCCTAGAGAGGTGAACACATCAAAAAAACTCAGCATGAAATTTTTTTAAAATCTTTGACAAGTTGGGCTTTGGGGAGCTTGTCAGTTTATTAACATTATTTTAACCTAATTTTAATTTTGTTTAATGTGATTTCTTTTTCTGTGAAGCTCTTTGAAAAAACTTGTTTATGCAAATAAACTACATGGAAAATTGGTTTTGTAACTAAATGACAGCTGACAGACTAGGCTGTAATAGTCAGCTGGGAACTTCTAAAGCACGATTTGTTTACTCTAGTACAAATTGCATAGCTATGATTATTAGGGACAGTAAATATCTTAATAGTGGCTATTTTAATTAACAGAGTCCTACGGCTGGATCTCAGTCCCCACTAAGACTGTTTTGTACTGCTCCAGAGACAGCAAAAATAGCCTTAGTCCTTATTTCACTACTTGCTCTATCTAATATTTCAGAGGAGCTGGCATAATGAAGGTCAGATTTGTCTCATTCATTTCCTACCAAAACAATGTTTCTTGCTTGACTGTTTGCACAAATCATACATCCTACCATTTTTATCCTCACTGGCAGCTCTGATTTCACTGTTTGCCTTCATCTGACTTCATAGGGTTTTTTTCTGCCTGGGATGCAAGCCCTTTAAGAAATCTCTTCTCCAAATAATTATATTCTATTCCAGTGTCAGATCTTTGGAATTTTTAGTATAATTTCTTCATTTGAACAACAAGGTATTTTTGTCACACAGTTCTATAGAATTAAAAAAAACCCAAAAACATAATCAGCAGCAGCAATAATAAAAAACCCCAAACACCTACCTCTATAACTGATGCATTATCTGTAAGTAATAAAACAATTTCCTCACATTTTCAAACGTAGAAATATGGATGCTAAGTAGGCAAAAAGCTGTTGCACATATTGGCACTTTCCTGCCAGAACAAGGTTTTGCCTGCCGACAACAATTTAAAATAGCACGTTATTATGGAATTATGCAGCATCAGAGGCAGCAGCTTCATTTCTGAGAGCGTGGTATTCTCAGAGATATCTTTATTAGCTGATCAATATTTGATCATTGTGTTAAAGAAAGTTGTGCAAACCTCTGAGGCTCTGTTCTTCCTCACATCAAAGCCAGTGCTCCGTCAAATCCCCATCATCCTAAAACACAGCTCCTCTGCAGAGGAGGATGAAGGGAAACCAATTCCAGAGACCATGGAAACTCTCAGCAGGTGAATTACCAGGGGATGAAGGAAGCCACCAGCTCTCTCCTTACATGAGTGCTCTTATGAACAAGTGAACCCCCTTTCAAAATGACTGACTTTAAATGTCAACATATTTTCTTCTTGTCCTCCTTTCTTAGGGTCTTTTCACACCTTTGGATTTCCCCTATTAGAAGGGAGTGGGAATTTGCTTTCTGTTGTAATCTGATTTGCTCCACCCCTGGCTGCTCAGACTGCCACAGGCAGTGGCACAAATCAGTGAAGATGCTGCAGGGAAAGGGTCATTTGAGTAATTTGAAGCAGAAAAAGCTGGTGACAGCAGTAGTCAGGTGAGCAGAGCCTTACATGAACTATTCCTAATCTAGCTAAGTGATCACCTGAGACTACTGAGAAGTAGTAGAAATATTAGTATAGGAATTAAAATAATCTGAACAACATAAGAGATGAAACTGAATTATGATGCAAGGTGTCAAGGCAGATATAATTAGGGTAGCCCAGCTGAGGTAGACTAAAAATTATAGGGTGCAACATAAATAGGAAGAGTACACATTGTTCAGGCAAGCTAGAAATTAAAGGCAGGGGAGTGAAAGAGTATTATAATGTATAATGTGCTAGTCTTAAAAAAAAAGATAATGTGATAAAATGATAAAATGGATAAATCTGAGTAAAAAACAATTTAGGGAAGAAAAAGGTTTGCATGATGATGTCTGCTTTAGCCCTCTAGAGTTTAATTTGTGCTGGATAAAGATCTACATAATGTTATTAGAAAGAGAAATATTAGCATTAGGGAAGATTTACTGTCTTTATGGAAGATTTTGACCTTCCAGAAACAGGCTTTAGAACAAATACTACTAAAAATGGCACAGTGGAAGAATATCTAGCCATAGTAAGGAAAAGATATTTTCACTGAACAAAAGAAGTATAAGAAAGCCATGCATTTAGGAAGGAAAGTAATAATGATGCATTTGGAGTTCAACATTTGAACAGTCACAACATATTTGTGAGTCACTAATGTAATAGGGAAGAAAAAAAGTAAAAGCTGTTCTCAGATACATCAGGCAAACTAAAAAAAAAAGAAAATACCAGAATGCTAGACACTATTTAAAGTTTATCTGCAACACAATAAACAGTTCTGGTTAGCTGTATAAAAAAAAAAAAAAGGCATTCTGATAGAAATTTGATGTTAGAGCTCTTCTATTATTTGACCTGAAAAGTACTTACAAAAGCACAATATATAACAACATTTGAAGGCAGAATAAAGTTTGATAAAAGATGATCTTGGCTTGTTTAGAGAAAATAAATCAGTGCTTCAGGGGTTAGTAATATAAGGAGAGGAAAAGAATTACTGAAGCATAAATGATATCATTGGCTTAAAACAACTGGACCTATGCTAATTCAAATATAGAATAAAGACCATTAATCACTAGAAGATTTAAATTCTCAGACACATCAAGACAAAGAACACAGTGAAGTTATAAAGCTGCAATTTAATAATTGAGGTGGTCACTTCAGGTGATCCCTGCATCCAGGAGAGATAAGGTGATTTTGATTATTGGCACCAATGAACAACTGAGATATTTTATCCTGAGATTTAGCATACTTTACAGAAAAGAGTGATTTCCAATTTCTTTGTGAGGTGACTGCTTTTCACAACTCCCTGATCTTACATATCTTGTCACTTATTTGGATAGTGCCACAATATATGCTCTTACAGTAACTAAGTCACAGGGCTTTCTTTATATATATTTGTTTGAGTGCATTTAGAAGAAAAATGCAAAATGAGAAAAAATTGTTATGATATATTATATACTATAATTCTATTCTAAAAATAACATTTCGCAAATTAAATGGTTTTATTTATATTGTGTTACTATGGAGACACAGTATGTTATATTGAGAGGAAAAAAAGGCATTTGGTTAGATAGACACACACACTCATAGTAACATAATAAAAGGGAATTAAAATGAGTATACACCCCTCTTGAGGTGAATTCATATGGGGAGGGCACTGAGGTTGCTTGGTCTGTTCAGTCTGGAGAAGAGGAGGTTGAGGGGAGACCTCAGTGCAGTCACAACTTCCTCGTGAGGGGAAGAGGAGGGGCAGGCACTGATCTCTGATCTCCTCTCTGTGGTGACAGTGACAGGACCTGGGGAAATGGCCTGAAGCTGTGTCAGGGGAGATTTAGGATGGGCATCAGGACAAGGTTCTTCACCCAGGGGGTGGCTGGGCACTGGAACAGGCTCCCCACGGAAGTGGTCACAGCACCAGACCTGACAAAGCTCAAGAAGCCTTTGGACAAAGCACGTGGTGTGTGGTCTCAGGCACATGGTGAGACTCCTGGGGATGTTCCTGTGCAGGTCCAGGAGTTGGGCTTGATGATCTTTGTGGGTCCCTTCCAACTCAGTGTATGCTGTGATTCTGTGATTTTCTGATTTCCCTTTCAAGTTCAAGAAATGTGATTCTTGCTGGCTGCAGATTCAAGTGGACATCTCTGAATTATTTACTTTGTCAGCAATGGTAATTACAGGTAGCTTTTCCTCTAGAAGTCAGTATTTTATCATGAGAACTAAGCCACTATGGCACAATTATCTGGCAAACTACAAAAGCCAGAAATAAAATTACCAAATATGTGGTATGGTTAGTACTTCAAACATCAAGTGCAAGAACCTCGAAGTTTCATAAAGCACCCTGGGACTTGTTACATAAATAACATGATACAAAAATTAACTTCCACTATGGTATATGATAAAGTATCTAAAGCTATTGCTTTTTTAGATCATAGTAAACCCTAATGACCTGTGTGATGGAGACTTGCTTAGAACAAAGAACTGTTTATGTTGCAGATTTATAATGAAATGGAGTGGAGTTTCTGCTAGTGAAGACTCTCAAGCTAATGTTAGAGATGGGGGAACAAGCATCAAGATAACCAGCCTGGTCTTTCTCAGCTGGCTTTGTTTTTATCTAACTATAATCCCCTGTTATATAATGCAATGCCATACACTCTCTCTTTACTAAAAACCATCTTGCACTCTTAGTGCCAGGTGTTCCCAGGCAGTGATCAGGATTTATGACCTTACAGCATGCTCTGGCTCATCACCCCAGAAGTTGCTCCATACTTTTATTGAAGCCACCACCTTACTGCTGAAACTCAGGGCTAAATGCATCAGCTATAGCTGTCAGACCTCTCAGCATCACCTTGCAGAAGTGGCGCACTCAGGCACATTAGGAGGGCTACAAAAATGAGCTGGTGACTAGAGAGAAGCAATAACCCATAGAGAGCCACCTGCAGACTGTCAATTAAAGCTGCCATCCCACAGCTGAACCTATTTTGGCTCCATATTATGGGACTGCTTTCTGTTAATGCATTAAGTGCAGTCAGGACATGTGTCCTTAATTTTGTACCCTGATAGCTTGCAAAAACCCAGCTATGCATTGCTTTGGCTTGCTATGCAGTAGAATAAGTAATTTTACAACTTTGGGAACTAAAGTCCCAAAGTCTGTCATTCACTAAAAATTAATTTGCCAAAAAAAATCAATCTAGGCTGTTCTTGTATCAAACAAAAAGATATGTCTGAGCTAAGTTGCCCCAGATGAATCATAAAATATAACTTAATAGGCACATGCATCTGTTTCATGGAAACTACAGGGGAGAGGAAAATTATGTGAGTGTTTTAAAGGTTCTTTAGTTTTAATGAGTTCAATTGTATTTTGATAATGCAAAATTGAAGTTATAAAGAAGAAGTTAAACAAAAAATTAGCTTCTTTTTCTCTTTTGATTCCCCTTCCTTTCTTATTTTATGTGTATGTGAATGGATTGCTATTATGAGAGAGATTCTTTTTTGTGTGTCGCCCCTGACATGCCGATTTGTTTGTATTTATTTGCCTCCTGAAGCTAAATTCAGAATTGCAGAAGCACTTCTGGCAGAGTCTCTCCTTATGGTTGGTTTAAACTACCTAGACCACTGTAATACTGCTGTGGTTTCCAGGAATGATGTAAAGAGACAATTGACCTTTATTTTCTGCCCTCAGATACCTGACCTGTTCCAGGATTACAAAAGCTCATGGTCCTCTTACATGGCAGAGGTCAGAATTTACCAAGATGAGCATTAACTGCTATAGAGAACAAAGCACTAAGGTAAGAAATATGAGGACTAGAGTATGGAAAAATACAATATATTTCTATTTTGTGATACTGAAGGGTGAATATTGGCTTGTTTTGTGCCTTGCATTAGCCAGACAAGATTTCTTCAGTCTGTCACCAACACAGCATCTTGTCAGCTGTGCTGTCTGTCTTGCAGGCGCAGAAATGTCATTTTTGCTTTCATCCCTTTTTTCCTGGCAATAGAGTGGGGGCAAAAAAAAAGTTGTTAATGTTGAAAAGAACATTGCTGCAAAACTCAACAAGGACAAAAGCAAGCATCTGAGAGTCATAGAATGGTTTGGGCTGGAAGGGACCTTTCAAAGCTGTATAGTCCAAACCCCTGCACAGAGCAGGGACAACTTCAAGATCAGGCTGCTCAGAGCCCCATCCAACCTGACCTTGAATGTCTCCAGGATAGGGCACCATCTTCTAGGAAACCTGTTGCGATGGTTCACCACCCTCATTGTAAAATAATTTCTTCCTTATATGTAGCCTGAATGTACCTTTTTTAATTTAAAACCATTAGCCCTTGTCTTATTGCAACAGCAATAAGCCCTTGTACTCCCCCTTAAAGCACTGAAATGCTGCAATAAGGTTTCCCTGAAACTTTCTCGTCTCCAGGCTGAACAAATACAGCTCTCAGTCTTTTCTCACAGCAGAGGTGTACCAGCCCTCCGATCATTTATCTGGCCCTCCTCTGGACTTGCTCCAATAGATCCCTGTCTTTCTTGTGCCAAAAACCCAAGAGCTGGATGCAGCACTCCAGGACTCCCCCAGGCCCTTCTCTGTGGGGCTGCTCTTAATGATTTATTCTCCCAGTCTGTACTCATATCTGGGATTGTCCTGATCCGAGTGCAGGATCTTGCACTTGGCTTTGTTGAACCTCATGAGGGCCAAGTCCCTCTGGATGGCATCCCATCCTTCAGGTGTGTCAAACCACCACTCAGTTTGGTGCCACCTGCCAATTTGCTGAGGGTGCACTAAATCCCACTGTCTTTGTTATGGATGAAGATTTTAAACAATTTTCATCCCTGTATGGACCCCTGAGGGGTACCAATTGTCACTGGTTTCCATCAGGTCTCTGAGCCATTGACCACAACACTCTGGATGTGACTCTCCAACCAATTCCTCATCCACTGAACAATCCAATTATCAAACCCATCTCTCTCCAGTTTAGAGAGAAGGATGTTGTGGGGGACTATATCAAAGTCTTTACAGAATACAGACAAATGCCATCTGAAGCTTTTCCTTTGCTCACTGATGTATCTCTCCATCATGGAAGGCCCCTGGGTTGGGCAGGCAGGATTTGCCCCTGGTGAAGCTGTGCTGGCTGTCCCAAATCTCCTTCCTGTCTTCCATGTGCCTTAGCAGAGCTTCTGAGAGGATCTGTTCCATGATCTTCCCAGGCACAGAGAGGAGGCTGACAGGGCAGTTTCTGGAGTCCTCCTTTCTACTCTCTTTAATAATTGGTGCAGTGTTTGCCTTTTTCTTGTGTGTACAGAGTGATGAAGCTGCCCAGTAGTAAAGCCAGCTAATCTGTTGTGAGGTCACATTGATGGCAATACAGAGAAAGCATGAAATTTGAACATGAGGTTCCAGCGCACAGGCTTTTGGAGATTCCTGAAAGGGACAGATATAGTAACCAGGAGGCTGAGTCATTCAAAACTTACTTGAATTTCATGAACTTCACTGGACTGCAATAGATTCCGTTCTACACAGGGAAATTTTCATTCCTAAATGCTATTAGTCTGTTTGGGGGCTTTTGCAATGATTCTTGATAGATGCCAGCATGAGTGCAGACTGCAAAAATTTGATTTGAATAATAGAATTACTGTAACTGTGAAATTTGGGGCTTTCACTTGTTGGATCTTGTTACTGAATTAAGAAATTTTCCAACAATAATAGTAAAAGCTCCTTGCTCTATCCTTTCCCTTCTCTTTCCCCAGTGCACATTAATAACACTGACAGTTGTCAGCATCCCCTTTGTCATCAGTGCTGGCAGGCAAGAGGATGTACAGAGGAATGTGTTTATTTCCCCAAAATAAAAGCTTGTGATGATCATAACTCTAATGCCTCTGAACTGTAAGTCATTCCCCCTGAAACATCAAATAATGTAAGCTGAACAGGGAGACAAATAACTTGGTCACAAAGAGAGGATACCTCTCCTTCAAAATAAAAGAAAACTAAGCCACCACAAACACACTCACAAAAGAACAAGAGTTACAGACATAGCTATTATAGCTAGAGCTTCCCAAAAGATTCCTTTTCTCACAGGATTTCTTTTTCACAATTAAGAATTTTGAACAAGATAGACATTTGCCTAGCAAATACTGTGGGCAAATGAAATCTGAAAAACATTCCATTTCTGTTTTTATAGATGTGTGAGAAAAATCGCCCTGTATTGGGAAGCAAATTTTCACTGTCAGTCTTTCAAGGACAAAACATTTTCTTGCAGCTATAGGTTGTAAACTATGACACTAAAATTTGCTCTTGGGAGGATGAAGGTTCCCTTGTACTAAGCTGCAGATACCCTGATGGTTTCATACTTTCAAAGACCTTAGGAAGACCCCATATTTGACATATCATGGCTATATAAAAAATTTACAGTTGTATTTTAAAAATAATTCTGACAAGAAATGTTGTACCAAATGTCTCTGAAATTCTAGGTCTCTGTTTGCCTATTGTTATGTGAAGCTCTCATTTTGTTTCATGGACAAAGTGAGTGCAATTTTTCTTATTTTAGCCATGAGTAAAATTGTTTTGCTAAACCAGAAAAGGCTTGATATAATAAAGTGCAATATAAATTATTTTATATAATATAAATTATTTATATATTATATTTATATAATATAAATTATTTTATATAATAAAATTAATATAAAATGTTAGAATTTATCTGTACAAACTTGCCAAAGAGATAGTGTAGCCATTTCTCCTCTTTGCTGTTGCATTTCAACTCTCTGACCATTTTTAGTGAGGAGTAAAATACTGGTCTTGCTACATTATGCATTCCTGAGACCAGCCCCTTATAACTCATTTTCATGGGGTTTGGAGGCCAGAAGTGACCACCTACTCTGACTGATATGTCAGACCCCCAGTGATCATTTTTGATTAACAAATATTCTTCAGAAAGCAAATTGATACTTTTCATTATTACTCATTTCAGTAGCTTATCTTAAAACCTGTGCTCACTGTACAATGTAAAACTTATGTTCCACTTCCAGTCAGTATTTTTGATCCCTTCCAAGACTGTTCTTGGTCAGCATGTGTTCTCTTCTTTAGAGATGAACATATTAAAATCCAAACTTTTGGATTAGCTAAGCAAATTTGTTTTGCTAAGTTGTTGTTTGGTATTTCTCAGGGTTCTACCATCATTGTTGTGATGCTGGTTTTGCAGCTTCTTGGCATCTTTTCTTTTTTATGCTGGGCACCAGGGCTGTAAACTGTTTTGTATTGCTTTCATATTGCAGTTACTGGTTCAAAAAACCCACGTTTCTATACACTAATTAACTTGTATTTATAGAGTCAGTTCCAGCCAATCTTCAAGATAATTTTAAAGAGAACTGCACAGACATGCTTTTCCCCCTCGCCTTGTGAAAGCGATTTAAGTTAAACAACAGTTCTGAAATGAGAAATTACATGGCCATGCATATGTCCACCCTGCATAAGCCCACAGAATGAACAGCACAGTCCATTACCCCAGGCAAAGCAAATTGACAGCTTGTCTGGGGAGATTTCATTTGCTTCCCACTGGCTTGGCAAAGCCACGTAATGTCTGCCTGTAACTGAGCGTGTAGATGTGTGCTGAGCATGGCCTGGGACCCCTGCAGGCTGCAATCACTTGTCTGTGACACCAGGAGAGGTACTAGGAGCCAGAATTTCAGAAAAGCCCTGTAGGGATGATATCCAGAGTGAAATGTGAGACTCTCTGGCTGTTTTTCACATGAGAGTATTAGAACATACCTTGCACAAGTGAACCTTACACGTCAAGAGATGCAAATCCTACCAGTCATACACTGGAAAGTTTGGCCATGTAGGTACAAATTGCAATGTGTGCCAGAGCCTGTATTGTTTAAAATCTGTGCAGATTGCATGCTGTTTACTGTTACTTTCAAATTTAAATATGGCCTGGATGGTATTTGGTGGGGCTGTCTTTAATCTCTACTTTTATAATATGCAGACATATGAGAAAAAATTAATCTTTTCTAAGATCTAACTTGGAATTGAACTTGGTCTTTGTTGCATTTTGTCAATATAATCCCTTTATGGTATTTTTTTCTCACAGAAAAAAATCAGGCATAGATACATTATAATTATTTTTAAAGTCCTCCTCAAGAAAATTCTGCAATCTATAATTTGATCTTGTATGTGAGATATTGTATTTTGAGTTCAGAACCTTTTATACCAAAAAAAAAAAAAATGCAGTGTTTCAGTCCATTAGTTGCTCATTTTAGTTTGACTCAGCTTTAACTAGATTGAACATTGTGCTAATGAGATAGATTGGAAATGGCCTTCAGTAGAATGAATGATTTGATGATGTCTACTAATTTGCTATAGGACAATGACCACATTAAGGAGATGCATTTTTTCTGGCCTAGAAAAGACTTCAGGCTATGTACTAATGGGGGAGGAAAAAAAGGACTGGCTCCTATGCTTTTTTGATATCCCTTGTCGAAATATGCTTCTAACACACAGAAAGAGAATGCTTTACAACTAAAAAGAGCACTTAACGTGCAGATTTGCATTACATATATATGTCTCAACTTTCTTTCACTTGTCCAAACTGTTGCTCTCATTATAGCAGAACCTGCAGCTTATGTTTCATTTCAAACCACTGTTTGTAGAATGAGTTTCTAATCATCTGAAGAGTCTTACCTCTCTGGCTCTGTAGTATGCAACAAGAAAAATTCTCTCTTGCTAGAAGGATGGATCAAATACATCCTTTTTTGCTCTTTTCACCAGCAGTCAGATTAGAATGAAATGACCCTGATTAAAATGCCGGTAGTTAGAGAACAGCAATGAAGTTGCACCACCAATGAAAATAGCTAGCAGTAGGAAAAAACCTGGCAGGGACAGTGTTCAGCTCTAACAAGAGAATTCCCAGTGGGTTTCCAGGCCGGCTTCCCCAAAGCAGGCATTCAGTAGTGCGCTCCCATGCAGTGCAGGCTTCTGGCAAGCTCCTTCCCAGACACATTGCACCAGCAAGCCAAGCACAGGGGCCCCTCAAACCAACTGCTGAGGAGCTCAGCAAGGAGGCATAAGGAAGGGTGAGGTGTGGTCATCCTGAATTTAGAGGCAGTGCATTTGAAGATGTGACTTGCAAGAGTATTGAAAAATTCTCCTGTGTATTAAAACATACACGATTTCTGGTGGGAGTTGTTCACAGCCCAGAGCATTATATTCAATAAAACCTGGCATGGGGTTGGAAGAAGAAGAAGATGCTGGGAAGAGGGTATTTCAAAAATTCTATTGTTAAATAGTCTTTTTTTGAACATCAATTTGATCATTTTAAATTACATTTTCTGTGTGTGAATCATGAAGTGGCTTTTAGGTCAAGCTAATCAGAACAGCTAAAACCACCTTCTTGCTGTCCTACAGGGTCTCATTAACCTACACAGAAAAGGAAACCTGCCACTTCTCACTGTGTTTCGTTTAATTTCTGCTCAAGTAACCAGCCTATTTCCACTTGTCTAAGCTGTCACAAGAAAAAAAATTGAGCCTGAAACATTAGGTTTATAAATATTCAATGTGACATGCTTCTTTTTTTTTCTTTTGATACATAAGGCTATGTCACAAGGAAGTCCCATGTTATCTCCAGAACTGACCAATAGAGGAGGAGTTGGGATGCCACCATTTACCGATATTTTGGAGCTCAACATCCCCTTGTGCCTAAACTGAGTCTCACATTGAACAGGCAGTGTTGGATGTTGACCTTTTTTCACCATCAGCCGAAATCTGTACCACCTACTTTCACTGAGAAGCCAGGCTTTCAGAAGAGAAGGAGTCTGTATTTCATTAAGCAGTTGGAGCATTTAAAGTACTAAACTTTACTAATTACGGCTATTTAAATGTTAGGTATCTAAATCAAGCTTATCACAGAGAGACAACAACTGACCTTACAGGCAAAAGATTTTAATCTAAAATTTGTCCATTCCTGAGACAGGAAGGACTTATCACTTTCTTTGAAAGCCTTGTTGTCTCCACTGTCTAAACACAACCTAGCAAATGGCTCATACCAGATGCCTGACTTCCAGATGGCTGAAGTAGGTGAGACAGATCCCACCTTTAACCAGGTAGTACCTGCCTGGTCCCACCCCTGCTTATCAGATACTCCAAGAGTTTATTCCAAAGGCATTTCTCTGGCTCTTCCCTCTTTTACTGCCAAATCACAGTTTGAGTCATAACTGGACCCATTAAAAATGGGTTCTTGTGACCTCATTTGAGCTTGTCTCTTCTCATTTCAATATTAAATAAATAAGCAAGAAGCTCCTTTTTTCAGCTTGTCTTCACAGACTCCAAAAGCTCATCTGCAGTTTGACTGGGCTGAATGGATTATTCAAAGCAGGCATGTTTGCCACTTGGAAGGGGATTGTTTTGGTTCTATTCATCAGAACAGTACTGAGATGAGAATCCAAATGTGCTCACTGTGGGGGCCTGTAATGCCTTTATCCATATGCATTGCTATAGTCACATTTGGTCACATGGACTCTTCATGTCAAGTGTGAATCATCTTGCACCCACTAGTTAAGGTATTGTAGGAACACTTTCTCATTTGATAACTTTTTCCTCTGTTATCAACTTAAACATTTAAAGGCAAATAATCTTTTGCCATCTTCTTGTAATTGCATAGTAGTACATGAACAACAGCACATTTGAAGCCTGTAAACTTTCATACTTATTTAGTATTTCTGTCAAAGTAAATTACTCCAGTGGCCATTTTGAACAAAATGAGCTCTCTTGTGGCTAATTTCAGTTTACTGTTTCTCACCAGTTTTACTGAACTTTGATTGTCATTTAAAAATACTGTTAATCTGTTGGGGTTTTTTTAATAATGGATTAGTAATGGAAACATTTCAGGAACTAAAGCAAATAAATTCTTTCTTTTTTTTAGTAGCATCCCACAATAAATTTCCCTATTGCTCCTGTATGTTCCTCCAGTTGTGATATAAAAGACAGGGTGACAGATATACAGGAACAAGTGATTTTTCTCCATGGTTTCATGGAAGTTCTTATGTGAATAGTTCAAAATTATCACAAGGTAAACGGTGCAACGCAGAGAAAGGCTGGACAGTCTGGGGAGATCCCCAGAATTTCCCGTTTATTTTTAAGGAATAGCTGTGCTGTTTGTCTTTGAGGTGTGATCAGTGGGTTCCTGGAGGCAGCAGGTACACTCCAGTTCCAAAGGCAATTGTGCTGCCATGGGCTTGTCTTCATGCCACCTTCTCCTCTGAAATGCACGAGAAATTTAGACACAGGCACACGGACATTTCTCTGTGCTGAGGGCAAGGCCCTGCGCTCTCAGCATCTTCTTTAGCAGAAGGACACTGCAGACTGGTGTGCATACTTGGATCAAGGCCCAGTCTCAGATGGCAGTTTAGTATAAATGATTTTAACCTTGATCAGGAGGCAGCAGACAGACTCACATGGTCACCCAGCTCCTCCATCCTGCTGGCACACAGCTGCTCTCCGTGCGGAGCCATCCAGACACACGTTCAGTGTCTGGCTGCACTGCAAGCCCTGGGGAATGCTTACACACACTTGGAGCTCTGAATTTTGTCCTGAGGAGTTTCTTTTAAAGTAGGTGAAAGTTAATGAAGATTAAAGTGTCATACTGGAGTGGGAACACTTCCTGGTTCCATCACAGTCACACAGTGACACAGGCTTGTTCATTCCTGTGTGTTTGAGAAGATGGGAAAGGGTGTAAGAGGCAAGGGTGACCTGAGAGTGAAGCCAGAAAAAAATATTTAATATTCTTGCAGTCTGTCTAGCAAAGTATCTTAAGACTGCTGTGAAGTAAACTGAGAATAATGTGCTTAATAAAAATAATTTTACTTTCATGAAATGCATCTCTGTGATGAATAGGATTCCTTTAATTGGTTTGTTCACATGGGGGGTTTTTTCTAGTTTGTTTTTCTTGTGAGAATTTTGGCCGGATGGGAGAGAAGGGGGAGCTTCCTCCCTGCCTCATCCTGGCTACTGCTGCTTTCTGGGTTGGGGAATGGTAGAGCCTAGGGTAAGACACTGTAAGCCTTAGTAAAACAGAGTCTAAAGCCTGGAAAAGACCTCCAAGATCATCAAGCCCAGCTCTTAACCCAGCATCACCATATTACCACCAAACCATTCCTCAAGTGCACACATTTTATCAACACTTCCAGCAATGGTGATTCCACCCCTTCCCTGGGCAGCCTGCTCTAATGCCTGGCCACCCTTTCAGTGAAGAAATATTTCCCAATCTCTAATCTAAACCTCCACTGGTGCAACTGGAGGCCATTTCCTCTTCTTTTGTCACTTGTAACCTGCCAGAAAGGCCCTTACTACAACCTCCCCTTCAGGGAGCTGTAGAGAGTGATAAGATATCAAAAGCACCAGATTCTCTAATCGCACCACATTTTCACAGAATGCAATCTGGAGCTGGCACAGATTTGCACATTATGTTTGGATAATTGTAGACATTGTTTTAAAATACTCAAGAATTATTTTTATTAGCATATTTCACATAGCTATGCAATGGAAAAATATTCAGGCTTCTAGAAAGACAGTAAATTGAAAGAAACAAATAGGTATCTTCATATGCCAAACCTTCATCATCCCTATAATTAAAAATATTTCTAGTGTGTTAGGATTAAAGAAACTGAATTTACCCTTATGCAAAGGCTAGTTTAAGGTTCATGCATTATTTAAGTCATGCTTACACCCTATTTTAAGGCTTTAGGTGAGATTTAAATGACTTATCAGCTTTAAGCTGAATTTTCCCCTTAGAGAAGTAATCTATATGCAAAGGGTAAATCATAGATACATTAATTTCTTTGGTACACAGCTTCAGTAAGAAACAGGGAGGTTTATGTTTTATGACTTGAACCACCTAGAAAGCATTGAAAAAAGCCCAGTTCATCATTGAGATGCCATCTCTGCTCCTAAGGATGAAGGTAATGCTCTGTGACACTAATGTATCCTTGCACCATCTGCTTTTTCAGTCAATAACACTCAAAGCTGTTTCTTTCAGAATTCATTCATTTTAAATGTTTAAATTTTCTGTGGAAAGTATTTGGATCTTGGAGTTCTTTTATATGTGTATTCATTTATGTTGCCTTTATGTGTTTTAAAATCAAAAAGGACAAAACCATATACTAACAAGCAAGAACTTAGTTGTGCAAAGTTCTTAAAATAAGCTTTTCTGTTTTATGAGCTATCGCTGATACAGAGATACAAATCCTCTGGGAGGAATGTATATTATTCAGTATGTTTTTCTGTACATTTAAAAGATCTGAAAGGGGGAAAGAAGTGCTCAATATTTCTTTTTCAATAAATTTCAGAATGAAGTAAAAACTCAGGATGGGCTGACAAACATAATCATGAGTTTCATGATTTTTAGGTCTGGGAAGCTGATGTGTAAACTGTAACCTAGCACTGAATAGAGCTGTTCAAACACACAACTGTGGGTGTCAGCTCAAATCACATCCAAAGTCATCTGGGGAAAGAGGAGGAGCACTAAAGACTTATTCAGGGATATCTTAACTTTTCAGTCTCAAGACTTGAATGTCCTCATATCAAATTTACCTGCCAATTCTCCTTGGAGATTAAGAGAGCCACCAAGTCTCTCTGGATGTAGCAATACAACCTGTAGTACTAGAGGTAATGTTTTCTTTGTCTGCCCCTGCCTGAGGACAGGTATGGTCTTTTCTCACAAATCTGAATCTATTACTTAGCAAAGCCTTTGTCACCATCACTTTATGTTGCTGGAGGTTCCTCTGCTTGCTGATACAAGCACTGAAACCAGTTCAGCCATGGAAGGATTCAGGGGTCCTCCACAGGGAAATGTTATGCTAGCAGTCTATTAAGACCTATGTGATAAAAATCTACTGTTGTAGATGCTCCTGATATTTTGTCCAGATATTTATTAATCAAGGTAGGTGTGTATTTATTAATAAAGGTAGGTGTGCCAAAGCATCAGTGAGGCTAAGGAAATCTTCTGTGCACAAATTTTAATGTGTGACAGGGAATGCATTTGCATGGAAGAAATTGAAAGAGACACCAGAGGAGTTACTGTGTAATGTGAACAGACAGAGCAAAAGGGCTACATGACAATCCAGGGAGAGAAAGAGAACTGTCAGATAAAATATAAAGGTGGAGCAATCACAGTGCTTGGGACTGTGTTTAACTCCATCAGTGCCATGCCAGGTGAGTCTCAGGATTTATTATACAGTTTGCATTCATCTTCCTGTATGTGCCAAATTGCTACATCCTAGATAATCGTGGTTAGAGGCAGACCTCCTCTCCAGGCTTCTCTAAAATATGCAGTATAGTCATACACAAGCAAAGGATTAAAGCAGATAAAGGTCAGGAAATATTCGAGAATATGTATTTTGCCAGTTCCTTCAGAAGACAGATTAAGAATTCATGGGAAAGGAAATGTTAGACACTGCACTCCATTTCTGCACTGGTCAGTACTCACAAGCTGTATTCAAAGGTCTTGTTGAGATTCACCAATGCAAAGAGCAAGTTAATAAAAAATAGATCCTCGGTTTCTTGTTCTCATGTGTAGCTGATGTTCTGGCAGATCTTTCTCAAACTATGATGTGAACTGGCAAGTGAGCTGTCAAGAGTGAGATGAAAGAGCATGACAGAGACTCCAGAGAATGGTAACAGTATTCTAATCCCAGCCACACTTACACTGTTATTTTATTTATTATTTGTTACATACCTGGGGTATGCTTAACACATTGCAAGACTAAAGGAAAGATATTTCTCTTGTGCCTTAATGCACTTTGCAGTGAAACACACAGCTGTGTCTTTTGTAAAAGCAGAGAGGCAACCTTCCATATTTCTGAGATGCGAGCCCTTCAGAAGCAGGAATTCTAGTAATTCAAGAAATTCTACCTGCAGCCTCTGTGAGATGTACTGAATAAAATGTTTCAATTAGATTCTTTCATGCAAAACTGTGGGTTTCATCTTTTTCTTTTCCCTGGAAAAACCACTTTAGATTTTTCACACAAATGCCATTAATGAGAGATCCTTCAACATCACACTCACACCTCTAGAAATTTTTATCCCATGTCTGGCCTACAGAGATGGGATGCAATTGATGTATCAGATGTGTTTTATAACTTGTATCTCTCTGATATGTCATAACCATAATGAAACCTGTTAAATCATGATTTTCAGATCTTAGCAAGCCCTTTCTTGAAGGAAATTGGGAGTTTTATTTATTTAGTAACATTCTTACTAATTAACAAAGGTGGGCCAGATGGACCAGATTCTAAAATAAGGCCATTTTATTACTCTAATTCTGCTAATGGTACTTAGAAAAGGAACACTTCATGTCTTCAAGAAGTTGTGTGCCTTAAATGACAGCATTTTATAATCCTCTATATTATTGTCCCTCCAAAGCTGCAATTTTCCTGTGTATTTGCTAATAGACCTTTGAACTAACACAACACCAGTCCTCTGGTAAATCACACCTTTCCCAAGTGATTACCTGACTGGAATCATTCCCAAGGGCTGAAATAACCACAGGCAGGAGACACACATTCTTTGTCAATGGAAAAATCAAATTCAGACTTCAGAACTGACCTGGGGGATAACATGTGAAACATTTAAATTTCCAATAGGTGTATTTATAACTTTGTGTGAGTGTATGAATAGATAATTTCTATCTTTTTACTCCCAGCAATTGGGGTTTTATATAAATATAGATGGACAACTGCTACATGAGTAATATAAGTTGGCTGAAGTCAAGGTCAGGGGTGATAAGGGATATATACTAATGGAATAATTTTGTTCCTTTCAACCTCTTGGATATCTTTTTTCAGCTTTCAGAATATAAAAAGTCTCTTCCTTTAGCTTCTCCAGACAGACTGAGAAGATTGTCATATTTACCATGAATAGTAAAGATTTCTGCAAGACAAGCCTGGATGTTAAGGCAATGAAGAGAGTTTGCTGTCTTGCTGGCCAAAGCCGAAATGCTGCCCAGCTCAGAACTGCAAGGATTTCATAAGGTCTGTGGTCTCTTTAAAATTTATCATTGCAAAAATAGCACAAAAATATCTACTAACTCTTATTCACAAATCTGATTTGAGTTTCATAAAAGAGAATTATCTAATGGTGATGTAATTTGAGTTAAATGTATGCAACTGTACATAATTTTATCTTGGTTTATTTGCACCATTCCTTGCACCTGAATGTGTTGTGATTTTTACATAAAACAGTAGAAGTAAGCAATACCATGGTATTTCATGGCAAGTTTGGCCTAAGAACATGAGGTCTGCTTGTTTTTTTGTTTGAGCAACATCTTTCTGAACAGAAATGGGAGCAAAGATAGAGCATAAAATAATCCATGATAAAGTAGAAAAGTTCACATAACAAGACTTTAAAGAAAATTGAGGACAGAGAACCTTTGGTGCTGCCAGAAAGCATCTCAGAATTGGATAAAGAGAATACCAAATTTTGGTGTAACTTAATTACTGTCCTGTTCTAGGAAACATGACTTTTTCACTATTATTAATAAATAAATATGAGAGTACTAAGGAATAATTTGATTGATGTTTCCTAATCAAATTTATATGAAGGTTCCAAAAAATGACTGACAGGTTCGAAAGTGGATCATGAGGAATATTTGTTCAACAAATCTTAATTTCTGTTTCTCCAGAATTTTTATGCTGATTTTTTTTTAAGACAATTATAAATTCATTCCTTAGTGTCTTACTTGGAGGCAGGCAGGTCAATATTACATATTTATATTAAAGCCTCAACTGAGAATATAGTTACATTTCCCAGTCCTGTTATAACATGTTAATAGTTGGGCTCTTTCAGAGAAAACTTAATTAAATAGTTCCCTAGATGCACTAAGTTAAGCATTAAAACAACTAACGTGACATAAATCATTTAACAACCTTTATAAATGCATTTCCCCCTTACATTTCCACGTGTTTGTGTCTCACTTTTACTCAAAACCATCTGATTAAGTTCCAGGAAATTCAGAGCTCAGCCATGCACTCTGGGTTCAGAACATACAGATGGCTGAACTTAGAGATTTGATGAGGATTGAGTGGCAGTTTGCTTATTATCACAGCTGTGGTGGGCAGGTAAATGTCAGCAGGAAGAGCAGGATGGGAGTTTCAGGGTGCTTGTGCACAACAAAACTCAGGTCAAACAATACACTCACACCCCTTTATCAAACAAATTCTATTTGATCCTTTTGTTATTGTGGTGGTTGATATTGCTTCATTGTGTCATGGTAATTTGTCATCCTTGGCATGCATGGCACTCCATCCACTCTATAATGCAACCCCTCTTCTGTATTTGGGGAACAACCAGAGCTTGATGGAAGTTGGACTGTCTTACCACCTTTGGCCAGGGAGGTGATGATGTGTGAAACGGTGTCCTTTATTGCAGGAGATAATGCTCGGGCACTGGGCTGCCCTGGGAGGGAAAGAGCCTGGAGTGGGAAAGCTCATTCCCTCGAAGTGAAGGAATTAAGCTGCAGCATTTCTGCTCAGGTGAGTTGCTGATGCTATGCTCTGTTCCCCTTGGCATGCCTTTTGTAGCTGCAGTGTGCTTGGGGCTCTGAGCTTTGTGGTTTTCTGAGCCCTAACCGTAACCTGTTCTTCAATGGAAACACTACTGTGTTCAAGCCACTCCTATCACCTGAACAGTATCAGGACACTCACCCCTGACACTAAGTAGCCCACTGGGTATCTAAGGAGGCTGGTAGCCCTGATTTCCTGATGAATCACTCAAGTTAGTTTCACTGACTGCCTTATGGTTACATAACTCATGACAGCAGAGTACAGCACCCATTGCAATTAATTTAGTTGGACATTAATGAAAGCTATGTTTCAATGCTGCTTGCCATTTGCTGTAGTATGAAGAAATGTAATATATAATGTAATGATATAATTCAGCTAAAGAACTCTTCTTCTGTCCTGTAATCACTGAATCACAGAAGTGACTAGGCTGAAAATGAGCCTCAAGATCATCAAGTCCAACCAAACTTTCAGTTTCATTCCCAGATACACAGACCTCTGCAGGTGAGCAGGCACATGCACAATAAAACAAGAATTACTTTTGGAACATTAGTCAAAATGAAATGTAATATTTATCTGGCTTTTCTACTTCTCAGAGTGCTGTAGGAACTATGAGTAGACATTCTTAATCCCTTACCACATACTGGAAGAAAGAGGGATATTTTTTGGCATAAGCATAAGTTAGAAAAATGTCTCTGTCAAACTGTCTCTGGTTTGCCTACATGTGTTCTTAACCTATGTAAATCCATAGCTTTGGGAAGACAGGTTTGAGTCTGTGAAGCAAATTTAAGAAATTAATCTAGAATTGGCTTTGCTGGTTTTTTGTTTGTTTTCTTGTAGTTTGGTTTTTTTATTTAAAAAGAAAGAAAGAATGGTATTGATAGTCCACTATTAGTACAGACTTTGGCATGAAACAGCTGGCAACTGCACTGAGTTCATGCAGCTATAATATGTCAGACATTCTTGTTATACCCTTCTAGATTTTTACCAGTTATGCTGATGTTGTGTTAGAGCATTCTTCTACTCCATTGGTTTTGTGCTTTTAGAGACCTAGTAATAAAACAGATTGCCTGACAGCAGAATTTACTTTCTGGGTTTGGTTACTCGTGGTTTGCACCACTTTCCTGACAACCATAAGAACATTCTCTTTAATTGACTGTTACTCTGTCCCTTGCACAAACTATAGTGGACCTATAGCAGACTATAATGAAACTACTAATGAAATTACACTTAGAGGATGGATTTGCAGGTGGAATTCCCTAGTTTCTAATAGATAACCAAAGCATATGAGTCCATTGAGCCAAGAAATAATATTCTGGGAAGTATCTGTTATGACTATGCGATACGGTGACTCGATGATTTACTGTGGATGGAGACATCTCATGTGCCACAGCTGCTTGTAATCCCAGCCATTTCATTTAGGGACTTCCATGCTGCTCTCAAAGGATTGAGGTTTCAATCAAGAGCAGATTTCATGTCCTGTTCTTCACAGAGAAATATATACAACAAAATTGTTTGGAATGCATTCCCTCTGACACTGCACTCAAAAAGTAAACTATTATTTTGGAAAATAGCTTTTTTAGAAAAAATATATTTTGGAAAATAACATTCCTGGTCAGCTTTTCTGTACAAGCAAACCCATCTGATGAGATTGTTGCCATATAGTAACACTCTGGTTTTGATAGGAAGCAATTTGCTGATCAAGCAATGGTTTGCAAAAAAACCTTGCATATACTTTGTATGGCAGGTGATATTGAAGGGGAACCTTTATAATAGTAAATTTTTACTATTAATTGTTACATTTTCTGAGCAAAACCGAATGCAGTGGTTATAAGCTTTGATCACGATACTCTAAAGAACAAGGGAAACATACTGGTCTACACATGTATTAAGGGTTGTGTGACAATTTATTACTAGATAAATTACAGTTTTACAATGAGCAAAATATATTTTTCATAATTTGAAAGATGCTTGGAAGGTTTTAGAGGAAAATATATCACCATATTAAGTAGCAGACAAAGCAGAAGAGGAGAGCCTATCAAATGAAGCAAGACAGAACTCCATTATGTAAGATATGTATGTAAAATCTCTAGTCTGACATAGTGAAGAAAATGATTTGACTTTTCTGATTGACCTTTTTCTCACTGAAGTTGTAAAACTTTTTTAAGTATAAAAGGAAAATTCGATGAAATTTATGGAAGGCAGCCAACCTATTATTTAATATTCCACATGACTGGATAATATTATTGATGGATAATAGGCAATTTGTTGGAATATAGTAAGAAAACATACATATTTTTTCCACTTATATGTGCAATTCTCTACGTAAATTAGCTTTCTTCATTTTTATTATTTTTCCTGTAGATGGAAGAATAAATAGAAATTCAGAAAGATACCATAAGGTACAGCTCTTTTCTGTAGGACTATATTACTGTTTTCTAATTTTGTAAAACTCTTCAAAAAATATCTCAGGAAACTACTGTGAAACAAGAGGGCATACTGATGGATTCACAATAGCATCTTCAAAATAGAAAAATGATAAATAATGTTCCCAAGGCCTAACTGTGGTTTACCTTAGAGGTTTCTGAAATCAATTTTCAAATCAAGAAAAACTCATAAATCTTGTAAATTTAGTAAGAAAGAATTTATAGCATACTCCTTTAAAATGCTGTAAAGACTTTTGGACATAACAAGTCCTGAGAAAAACCTTAGTGTTTCAAATGAAGTGAAACTAGTTTCTTTGTCTGTGTTACGGGATTGCTAATTTTTGTTAAGCATTTGTTTGAGAGGTACTCTGTTGTTCTCTGCCCACTATCTCTTCTGTTATTTTTATTAAAATATAAACAAAACAAGTTACTTTAATATTACTACATAGCTCTAATTTGTCATTTCTACTCTGCGCAGAGTTCCCCTGGATCCAAGCTTACAACCTCATTTGTCTATTTGGTTTTCAAGATGTGAGAGCATTTCTAAGGCACATTTTTCCCTTATTGGCCATAGCAGATTTTGCAGCAGTTGTCTCACAAGCTTTGCTGCAGTGACACACAGCTTTAGAAGGGCACTGAGACCCTACCAACTTGCAAAGCCTGACGACTATTTTCATACTGGCTTGGTAAATGAGTCACAACCTTTGAGAATTGCCTGAGGGCACAAAGCAATCCAAGGGAAGAATCATTTAGAGAACTCATCTTTCCAGACTCCTTTTCTCTCTCCACTAGTTAACAAAGGTCTTTTTGTAATCACAGTAAAATGCTGATTTCTAAAAGTGAGGAGGGATCACTCTGTACGTGCTGTGCTCTTGCTGTACATGCTGTATAGTCTTGTTTAAGAATATACCATTGACCAGTGGCAGGGACAGAATAACTGAACTAACTGGATCTCTGATTTGAGATGGTCATCAGTTTTTATAGTTAGGCAAGAGACCTCATATTCCTCCTCAAACAGGTGAAGGTAAAATATTATTTCATTAATATGATTAATATGCATTCATTGGTTACAGGGAGGATCTGCACTTAACCAAGTTCTGAGGAGGCCTGGCAAGACCTTGTTGAGCTGTATGAACAACGACCTCCTACATCCCTAACAAATGTCTTTGGGAAAAGAGGGTAGGAGAGTAAGGGAGCCTGGAGGAGTTCAATATTACTTTTTCAAACTTTCAAGAGCAAGCTACAAGAGCACTCTCAGTTTCAGTCTTGCATCTCTTCTCTCATGGTTTGGAATCACACAAGTGTAATTTAGATTAGACTGGAAATGTGGAAACAATTTGGCTAGTGATGCATAAGGAACAGAAACCAGTTCTCCCTTTCTGATCCTCTTCTGTCAAGACAGAGAATAAAAAGCAAATCATCTCTGCTTTCCTTATTAAAATATGGTTCCTAATATTCAAAGGGAAGTAATCCATAGAATACAAAGGCACTGTTAAGACATAGGTAATTTAGAAGGTGGCAGAATGTGTCATGTAAGGCTAGTTGAAGTGCAATACAACAAGAGATTTGTTGAAAAACAAATTTTTTCAACAAAGTTTTAAAGTAGACTTTTTCAAGTGTTCTTTTCTCACACTGCCTGTTGCAACTGTGTGATACAATAACATAAAATTGCTCTCATTAATACTATGGACCTATTTTGCCTGCAGAATTAGGCTCAGCAGGATGAATCGTTATTAAATTGCAGAAAACATTAAAATAAACTCTGGGTATTGAAGTAGCTAACCTGGATAAAGTTTTAGAAGCATGATGCAATGTTGAAGACTATGCAACACTGAAAAGTAGAGCACGTAGAGTAGACATGGTAGAAGAAATTGAAGTCTGTCCTTTAGTTATGAAACAAACAAAATCCCTGGCCAGTCACTGAGACTGTCATGAAAGTGCTGTCATATCAATTAAAGCTGCTTTTCCCCTGTTTTTTTTTTCATGCTGGCTGAGGCCCAAACAAAGGACTTGTGATATCCCAGCCCAATTTCTTTTTGACTTTCTGTAACTTGCATGAAAGTAGGTGAGTGAATATCCCATTTTCATATTAGTTCACTGCAAGTCTTTAGAATTGGGAGGTCTATGTTTGCAGCATTGTCAAACTGGGCGTGCACGCTGCTGTCAGTATGTTCTTACTGTCAGTGCTGCTGGTGGACCTGGCATTCAGATCTGTTGGCCATCTGCCCTTACTCTGATGCAGTGCATGGGGGAAACAAGGTGCCTTGAGTTGTTTGTCTGAGCTCCCAACAGCAGGATTCACACACAGAATCCTTCCAGACAGCCAGGATTCACACACAGCCTGTGGCAATAGTGAGATGTTTTGTGCCATGCTGTGAGAATGCTCTGGTTGCTCTTCAGCAACCAACTGCTCACGATGCCCCAAGAGAGGGCATTGCCACGGGAGTCACAATGATGGGTTCTTAGTAGATTTGGTAAATCTCACGTGCACACAAAGAAATTATACTGATGTCATCATCTGAGTAAACAAATATGGAATTTCGCTAAACTGAGAAATAGGTTCTGTATTTTTGTTGGAATAAAGGGTGATGATCAAAGCAGAGGCATCCAAGAGGCAGATATATGTCAATGCAGAAGACTCTAATAGAAGAGAATAGCACACTGTGCTCCAGTTCATGGTAATTCTTTCTTTGTGAAAGGCAAATACTATTGTTCTCAGGGTTGGAACATATTTTCTCAAACTGAACTCTTAGGGAATTTCATTCCTTTGATGTCACTGTCCATTTTAATTCATGATTACCCAAAAAGCCATGATTAGACCCTGGGCAGAAGGAGGAACTGAAAACTGGTCAAATTAGGGAATATGTGGAGCAAGTTTGCTGAGCCTTGCTGATGTTGATGGGGAACAGCAACACTGCTGCTCTTGCAGGGCAGTGTTCCATACCTGCAGCCAGAGGGTTGGCTCCCAAGGAGCTTTGTTAGCAGGATGGCACCAAGAGCAGGTATTACAAACTCTATTACACACTCTGCCAGGATACAAATGTTGCTTTCTCAGATAATGAGAAAAAAAATGGCGAGAGGTCTTCACAGGTATTTCTTACCCACAAACTCACCTTGTCCCCTCTTTCAAACAGAGAAGCAAGGTTCATTTTTCCTTAATGTATTGTATAGTGGGGGTTGAAACCTGCAGGTAGAAGGCATAGTGCTGTTATTATTACTTGCTCTTATAAAAGACAGCACAGGGATTGCCATCAGTGAATCTGTCTCTCAGAGTTAGGTTCGGAATTTGCAGTCCTCAGCTATCTGGGTAGGTTTAATGAATAATTTCTATTATTTGGAATATACGAAGCAATAAAATGCTCCTAAGAATGATTAATAGCCAAAGTGAAGCTCAGACATTTCATCGATCTCAAAAGCCATTTATTGCAAGTATATGAAAGCAAAAGAGATTATTGCTATTATACAACAAACTATAAAATCAGAAAGGAGAAAAATGCATCTTTTTCTTCTTGCAGATGATGAAAAGGTATTCTGCACTTTTCCTCTCTACAGGATTTTCCATTGGAAACACATGTTGGAGGCATGAGTGGGATCAATAACATCACAGAGCTTTAAAGATTGATTAAATGATCAAGGATAGATACATTTGAGGATAAGCTGAAAAACTGTTCACAGAAGCAGCTGGTGCAGAGCAGAAGTGACTGGACTGGACAATGAGGGTTTCATGTGAAGATACGTTTGAATTTTTCTGCCTGGAATTCTGTGCTTGTTGCATAACCTCTCTTGATTAATTGAGCCCCTGTGCCAGGTTGTCAGCTGCAGCTGAGGTATGTCTGGCACAGCCAAGGGGAATTGGCACACCAGCCTGCTGCTAGGTTTTACCTTTTCCACCCCAAGCCTAGGACAGAATAAGCCATAGGAACACTTGATGGCTTGGATGCTCCTGTGTTGGTTCTGTACCACCTGAAGGCTCTCCTTCACACCAAATAAAACGTCCAGTCCTTTGGTTTCACACTGGTCAGAGCAGTCCCACAGCAATTCTGACTTCAACAGAACATTCCTGGAGGCCCCATCCCCTGGTCATGAGCAGACAGCCTTTTGCACAAGGTAAAAAAACTCAGCCATTCCACTGGTCATCTGCCACTCTAACCACTACTGATGTCTGGGGGACCTAGAAGACATTAGGTGCATTAGGACAGCTGGAATTTGTTATATTGAATATGTGATTCTAGTTTTGCACTTTTAAGTCCCAAATGGAAGAAATCGTAAGAGGGTATTCAGAGAGAAATCATGGTGAGAGGAGTTTTCCCTTCATTCCATGCAGTAGTGAAGAGTGAACAGAATTAGAGAAGTCTAACTAGGGAAGGTTGCATGCAGCTGAATTTTTTTGTTTTAACCATTTTCCTGGCTATGCTCCTACAAATAATAGGGGTTTATTTCAAGAAGATGAATTTAAATAATTTACCTGTCCTTGTGAGGCAGATAAAAATGGTGTATTTTCTCTTTTCTCCCTCTCAAAAGGTGTATTCATGCAGACAGCAATGCAGAGACCAAACATTTCATGAAATCAATGAAATCCTATGCAATACTGGATGGAAGCACTACCTTGTATACTTTCTGCTTCTCCCTGTGTAAGAGACTTTCTTTGTTGGATATTCTTCTAACCTAACTGCTTGCTATACACAATCTTTCCCTTTTTTCTCCTTCATATAAATCAACTATCTTTACTAAAAATGAAAATTTAATAACACGTTATAGATTCAGATGAATCAATAGCTCTAATGGTTTGGAAGAGAGTTTTGCCCAGTTGATTAATTTGGATTATCAAATTCTGGAGACATAGACTGCAGTTCATGGATTTTATGATGCCCAAGATGGCTTTGCCTTCATCCAGGAGGTAACTGACGATACCTAATTAATGATGAATGTTTCAAACAGCTACTTGCTGTAGCTACTATAGTCTTTTAGCTGAAATCAGCAATTTATCTTTCTTCCTGGCTCATTAAACTCTATTTTGAGCTCCAAGAATATACAGCTAACGATCATGTCTTTAAGAGTATTTGCAAATCAGTCACCTCTGCCCTGGAATTAGTTCTTAAAAAGTCTAAAAATCTGCAATAACTTAAAACAGAATGCATATCAATCCTTCAGGGCCTGCCTGTATAATTTGAAGGTTGGGGGGATATTTTCTCCTTTCTCCTGATAAGATCACTTGGTAAGAGGAGCTCTTCCAGTAATATCTTTTCTCCTTCTCCTAATCTGCATGCGCAATCTACAAAATTCAGTCTCAACTATGTTTTCGGGTTGTATTTATAAATTTTATGGCTAGATTCTGGGTATCAACTGTTTCTCCTCAGAGGAGCATTTGCCATTATAAAGGAGTCCCCAGAGAGACAACACATAGATATTACTAATGTATCCATCAGCAAATTATCTAGGCAGTAGTCACAAAATTGAGATTTGGTAGTAAAAGTAATTGCTGTTTTTTCACAATAGGAGCTGAGTTGAGAAGTTAGAAAAGAGTCTTAATTTAGGGTGACTAGAAATAGAAGTGTTGAGGGTTTTTTCTCAGAATGCAAAAAAGGCATTCAGCTGTGTGTGGCATGAGGGTTCAAACCCAAAGCAGGCCTGCATAAAGGACTACTTCTTCCATCTGCCAGGAGCATACCCTACTCACAGCGTTCGAAAGCTATCATAGCAGAGGTCACCCTTAGCAAATGCCCTTTTCCTCTTCAGTTGTGGCTATGCGAAAAATAAGTCTCCCTGGAACTATTTTGGAAATTAAATTTACATTTTTAATAGCATCAGTACGCCTCCTGCTGTGTTCTTCACCAAACATTTTCTGATACCCTGTATGAGATTTGCCTCAGTTTGTATGTAAAAAACCTCTGCTCTTCTGAGGTCAAGTGACTTTATTGGATGATCTGTACCTTTGAAAGTTTCTCTGACTGTCTTTGTTACCCATTGAAGGGCTCAGCAGAAAGATCACGTTCAGCATTGTGATCTGAAATTGATTGGGATCAGACTCATTCTAATCAGCTCTGGCAGAAAGTAACATAGCATAGGGCTCTCTGCCAAGAACAGTCTGATCTCAGCTCCTGAGTGCTTCACAGTGAAGTACTGCAGTCTCTGGGCTTCCATGGAGAGCAGGTTTTTTTCCTAGGGTAAGAATGGAGAACAGGGTGCTGGATTAGCAATGCTTTTCTTTTGGAGGGTCTGTAAGGAATATGGAGGACAGCACCTGTATGCTCCCAGGAGATTTGTGGTGTTCTGTCTTACACAGGTGGAATTTCTTAATGCCTTTCCAGTTCAGTGTCAGAAAGAACGAACTCCATTGACCCAAGTGTGAAACACAGTAGCTAAATCCTCACTGGAGACAAGTAGTCACAGCAAATCAAAAAGATTAAATTGTAAATATTGTCTATTACCTCTGTCCCTAGTAGAAAGTGTTATCTATATTCTAGTTTGTCTTTCTGTTTTATTGAGAAAGATTCCCAGAACAGCCATGGTCATGTCTTTGGGGAAAGGAGCAGAACACAGACACTCGTGGATTTTGTATCAGCTGTTTAGGACACCAAGGGATTGTTTTGGAGACTTTAGTTCTTCAGGATGGGCTTTTCCTGCTGGCTTATTGACTTCAAGAAGAATTTAAACAATTCAGTTTGATTCACTGACCCATAGATGGAAGACTACTTTGTCCTGTTAATGTTGTCCTTTTCCTTATGAGCAGCTGATAATGATCTCATAAATCTCTAGAGGAAATAGCCAAATGTCAAAAATAAAAACAATCTCAGGGTAAGAATGTGGCATGCACTTAGCTAATTTTTATGTTTCTATCATATGAATTTAAGTCTTAGTTAATCATTATGAGATGTTTCTCTGAAGGATGGTTGGTACTATGCTGCATCTTATTTTCCCATGTGAGATTGCCACAGGCACCATATCAGATTTTATTATGCACATTTCCTTTTAAATTTATCTTCTGTGCAACTTTTTATTGTGCTTTCAAATGAACACCTCTTTGCTAAAAGAGCAAAGGGACCAATAGGTGGTTTAAAGACAACATTGTGTTATGAAGACAATATTATAATGTTAAAACTAAAAAGTTCAGACTCAATTGCAGAATATTTTGCAATTATTGTATAAATTTGGCTTTCTAGGTTTATGGCCTAAATTTCCATTTGGTATGAGATTCCTGAGTAATGCTGGAAGTTATTTTCATGATGCCTCACTTTACCATGTAAAAAAAGCAAAGTGGACTACATTGCAATATAAGCAATTGAGATAAAGGAAGTCAAATAACACTCCAGAGTGATATCAACTGGAAGAATGTGTGTTTACACACTTGTATATTTCTGGCCTATGAAAAACCTAATAATCTAATTGAATTGATGAGATAACAACTCAGAAATTCCCAAATACCAGACTTAGCACCAGATTCACTTTGGACACATACCTCCTCTAGTCCTAATTTTCCAGTGGTGAAAAAAACAAGTGTGTTTGCATATCAGATGATTACTAGGTTATTTGCCCATTTGCATACAAATAAAAACAATTCCAGTCTTTGATCTTCCGTATCAGTGAGTTCTCTTCAAAGAAAATTATGCCATGACAGTTTTGCTTTTACTTCAATTTGGGCCAAATTATGTTCTTTACTTCTGCTGTCTATCTCTATTTCAGCTGGTAGATGAACTGCAACAGCATAGGATATTTAAAGAATGACAAAGTGGAGATGCCTTAATGCAAAGCACATTATTCTAAAGTAGCTCCTGATGGGAGCTATCCATGCCTGGAGTGCCACCTAGTAGAGCTTATGTGAAAAGAATACAGGAATTTGAGAGGCAGGCTGCTGCAGTTCATTTGAAAATGTATTAGATGGCTGAAAGATGTCCTGAGGAGGAGAAGGGTCAAGAATCCTTTTATCATCTTTGATATGAAAACAAATGAAAATACTATTCAAAGATGCAGTGAAATCAAAGTCTTTAGACAGTGGACATGTGAGAAATTATGAAGAAGAAAAGCACATGCCTAAAGAAATACATCAAGAGGAGAGATACAAGAGGAAAAGATCAGATCTCCTAAGCAGCTAAGGAAATTATGAAATCAAGTTTTATCAGTATTATAAATACAACAAAAGTGTAGTGTAGTAGAAAAGCAATCATGACTAGAATGGGGATTTAAGAAAACGCACTGTTAGGAACATATAAAAACAAAGTAGAAGGCAACAGAACAGATGTATACATAAAGTGGTGATTGGTAAATAATTAGAACTGAGACTACAAAATAAAAGACAATGTTGGGGCAAAAGGGAACGAATGTAAGTAAAGTCTGGAAATTAAAAAGTTCCTAACACGTAGGAGCAGGTGGAGTTTGATTATTTCTTTGATAAGAATGATGTGACAGGTGTCTGTAATGATGGCAGACTGTGCTTCATGACTCTGAAATTAATTCTTCTACCATTCAACCCCATGAAAAGAGTAGGCCTCTATATGAGTTTCCCCATATAGTAAGCAGTCTGTGCATTTTCTGATATTCTTCATGAATGCATGGCTAACTCACCTCTATTGCCTTTGTAAGATTCTGTACCTGGAATACAAACTAACATACCACTTCAGGCAAGCAGAGTTCTGCTCCTCTATGAGTCATAGCAGTAATGGGGCCAGTTTAAAAATTGTAGCTCCTTACCTTTGAATTCTTTCAGGCTTTTCAGTAGCAGCAACACAGTTTGCTTTTTATTGTAAGTCTTTCTCACTGCTGCCACAAAGGCAGCAGCAGTTGGCAACCGGCAGAAAGCTTGTCTCTGTCTTGAAATCCAAATAACTGCTAAAGGAAGAATGGTAGTTTCGCAGACTGTGAAAGTATTAAAACCCATGGCAATAAAGAGATCTCTGATTAACAAAATCCAAACAATTGAACAGGATACAAGTCACACAAAACCCCCAATTCTTTATAAAGCAATCCTTCAGTTCCCTCAGTTTCACCCAAACGAAATTAAAATGAGAACCTTCAGGCAAATTGCCATTAAACGAAAACTCTTAAAAGGAGAACGTACAATCTAATTATAGTGTTACAAATGTGTACCTTTCATCTACAAGGCTGGTACTCCAAATTACAATAGTCAATTATGATTATATAATCTATTAAAAAGAATAACATGAAAGACATTTCCAGTGGCTCAAAGTGGCATAACAGTAGTACCCTATACAATTTCCTTTCTCATGTAGCCTGTATTTAGACTATGTTGCAGAGAAGGGGTGCTGGCAGTCACTTCCTGAATTCTCAGGAATGCATTCTTTATGCCCAGTGCCCACTGAATTATTTTCTATGATACCCCATGAATGTAGCTACCTGGAAGTAAAAGGCATGCAGTTCATAACTGCAATATCAATAAATCACAATTAAAAGAAGTACTTCCTTTTAGTTTGCAGGTCATTCATATATTTGCAAAAAAATCCTTCCTTCCTTCCTTCCTTCCTTCCTTCCTTCCTTCCTTCCTTCCTTCCTTCCTTCCTTCCTTCCTTCCTTCCTTCCTTCCTTCCTTCCTTCCTTCCTGCCTGCCTGCCTGCCTGCCTGCCTGCCTCCCTGCCTCCCTATTTTTTAATTACATAATGACACAATTGGAAAAAATACAGTGACATTTTAAAGCATGCTGCAAGTTATGGAACAGTTTCAATTCTACAAATTAACAACTAGAGCAGGGCCTTTCAACCTGAAAAGATGAAACTAGGGGAGACAGGAAAACTTTACAGTATCATGAATGACAGTAATATGACACATAAAGAATCTATCCACTACATTTTCAAATACAAGAAATTAGGGGGCTCAAATGAAACAAGGAATTTACTATATGTGTGGGTCAGCGGAAGAATTTTGTAATAGGACATGGTAGATAGTAAACCCATTCAGACTCAAAAAGTGAATGAACAAATTCATTAAAGAAAAAATATTCAAGTGCCTCTTGAACCAGTAGACACCACCACTGCCTTAGGGACTATCTGAACTGTGATACTCTGGAGGCTCTGGGAACATTTTACATTATTACCTTGTTTCTGAACTCTTCTCTAGACATCTGCTATCAGCTGCTGTCAGAGACAGACATCAAGTCAGCTGCTTCACTGCAAATGCTGCTTGTGCGAAAACTACAAACCTCCCTAACTCAAATGCATTTCCTCTAAATTTGATACAGCTTAAGGGTGATGCCTAGAGAGGCTACCTAGAACAGCGGCTAGACAGTGTTGAATGAATAAAGTAGATATTTATTAAAAAGGCCTTCAAAGGATACACCTTGGGCAGTACAAGAGCTCAGCTATGGCTCTACCCAAGATTGACCTAAGATGGACCTAAGATGGGAGACCAGTCACAAGTTTTCTTACTTTCATAAGCTTTGGTCCATTTACATATTGGGGTTAATCGTCCAATTACAGCTCCAGGTTATGAAGCCCCATCCTCCCAGATTGCTCTCCTCAATTTGCTGTTATTTACACTTTTTGGGCCTGAAGCTGCAACGGTGTCCTTGGTTCTCTGGCTGGAAAAGGATAGCTTTGTCTAACTAAACTGTGAAGGGAACTTTAACAGAGTTATATACTGTAGCAGAATATATACAGAATCTGGAAAATATGAAAGCTAAAACTTAAGGCATCAATGGGAGCATGCTAAAACTGGGAGGGCTAAAATCAGGTGTATTTGTCCCATTCCCTCTGCATTGTCTGTGATCACACAGTCTAAACCACAAAGCTCCATGTGATTTAATGACTTTTTGGTCAAAAATTTTCTCATGTATAATATCTGCGCTATATTTGGAGTTTGTCTTTGCTTAGCTTTCCATCTCTAATCTAGCATTAAGAAGTCAAAATCTCTAGTAATTTGATTCTTGGTGTAATTGTTGCTAAAGACATCTCAGTTCATATTCAAAACCTGATCACAGGTAAGTGAAACCTCTCTCTGGTACTTTCATAGTAAAGCCTGTCCCAAATACCCTTTAACAAGACAATTTTAATCACAGCATATTCATTTAATCAATGCTAAAAGTTCTTATATCTTTTCCATCTGTAGACTATTATTACTACAAAGTAATGTTTTTACTTCTGCCTTTTGAGAACTCTCACCTATGAGAACCTGATTTGTCTTCTATATATTTGTGTTTAATATGATACTCACCTGCATATTCAGTCAACCTCAGACTCAGAAATAAATTTCCAGAGACATACACCTATCAAAATGCTTAACAAAAAATGCCTACCAAAAAACACCTCCTAGGAACTTACACTTCCCTAAGCAATATTGTGGAAAAAAAAGAACGGAAAATATGACTGCAGACAAACTGACAGCTTCATCTACATGTGGGATTTTTTATAATGCTGAACTGTGTCATGTTGCACGTCCTCCAACAATTCCCTTGAGCCATGACTAATTGCAGAAGTTAATAAGAATGAATATTCTAGCCTGAGAATTGCCACGTGAATGTATCAAACAAGCTGCAATGTTTTTTCTGACAGCTGTCTCAGCTGTGAGGAAAGCAAAACAACACTATTATTGATGAGAGCAAAGGCTTAGCATAGCAATTTTTCTGGGAAAAATATACCAAACCACGTCAGTTCCAGGAACTGTTCTGTCCTGCCCATCATGACACTTGTAATAAGTCTAAGTCCACTACAAGTTTTTGTTTACAGAATAATGTTGTGTTGGTTTCATTTTGTTTTCTATTTTGTACATACTTCATTTCATATAAACAGCTCTTCAGTAGAGCAAATAAGTTAACCAGAGCAACCACAAGATAGGTCTGAAGCATCCTGGATCACTTGGAGACAGTCAGGCACTTACTCTGACAAAATCTACCTAAGCCTAGATTCAATAAATAATTAAATAATGTAGGTCCAAATAATGCAGGGTAGGTGTGTGAACCTGAGCCTGCTAACCTCACAGGGAAATGCCCTATCACTCAATTACTAGAAAGGGAATTCCTTGGTCAACAAAAACCATTGATGCTTTCAAAAGTAGCATGTGAATTTCTGTGCAGCTTCCATAGGTTTACCTTAAGCAGTCTTTTTTCAGAAGTATTTGTGAATGCTCAAGCAGTGATTGCAATGGAGTGCCATCTAAGATATATTGATGGGTGGGTGTCAATATTAGGCCTGATTTAGGCACCAGAGAAACTTTTCCTGTTTTCTCTCTCTTTTCATTTTTTGGTTTTTTTTTTTTTTTTGAATAATGCACTTGACTCCAACCCACAAAAGTCCATTCTTGGATTCTTGGGTAGATTATGCTGCCTGAGGAAAATATTTTCCCAAAAATGCTGGTAAAATACAGTTTAGGAAACTATAATATTTTATAGCTACTGTTGCTGTCATGTTGGCCTTTTTTTTTTGGAAGTACCAGGCATTGTTTCCATGCTTCAACACTTGTTCACAAAAGCCTGACTTACCAGATTGTAAGTGTATCTATTGTTCATATCAATTCAGTTCAAAAATGTTAGTAAGAAGACGGCATATATATGAAAGGCTGCAATCTGTCTGAGTTTGATTTTTCTCAGTAGCATGCCATGACTGTGGAATGTATCCAAATAACATTCAGTTGGGAGAAATCTTACAACTACAGGATGACTTTTATGGGGCAGTTAATCAACGTACCTTTGTTTGCTTCACAGTGTTTGTTAATGTTTATTTTAATAGAGTATTAATCTTTTCCATAGAACACCACATACTGAAAAAAACCTCTTGCTTTGCTTGATTGTACTATGCACAGATTAATTAATTAACATACTTCATTTTGACAAAGAATTATACGTATAAAGGAAAACAGAATAATGAAATTGGCACCATTATTTTCCAGTAGCTCTAAAATTTAATTACAGGAGAAAAGAGTTCTCTCCATCCACCACGTTTTTACAATGAAGATAAAAGATTGTTATGCGGCTTAAAGTTATATCAGGAGACGCCTGGTCAGGGGTCACTTGTCCATTACCAAATGCCGATTCCTTTTCCCAGGCTACAGCCTGTTTACTCAAGACAACCTGAGCTTTCCAATGGGGTTTACTTGAATTAAAAATTGGCTTATGCGGGTGGCGGTTTTGAAGGAATCCTTGATTGTGAACCGTCGATTTCAAAGAGGAGTCTCAATGAAGTTCCTTAAGGCACTCTAAGCCCCGCGGATAGCAAAAATGGGCCGGGGCTAATGAACGTCAAGCTGGTGACAGCGCCTTGGTTTTGCTTGTGGTTGTTATGGCTCGAACTGCGTCAAGGGTTATGCCGTGAGCGTGCAAATGCCTGGCCACCTGCCTTAATTGTAAACACTGATTTATGCAGCAAACCCAGCGGTTCGGAGAGCCGGCGCCGATAACGCGAGCCCGACGAGGGCTCGGGCAGGCAGGGCCGGGATCACCGGTGGCGGCAGCAGCGCCCCGGCACAGCGCCGGTCCCACCGCGGGCACCAGGCACCCTCTCGCCCGACGCCAGCCCTCCCTCCCCGCCGCTTCCGTTCGCCCGCAGAGCGCAGCCGAGAGGGACCGGCCCCGGCTCCCGCGGGGCCCCGGGGCCGCAGCTCGCACTGCAGCGGGCGCGCCCCTCAGGGCGCAGGGCCACGGCACCGCCACCCCAGGGCGGCGAGCGGGGCCGGGAACCGCGGGCACCCAGCGCGGTGCGCGGCCGCCCGCCGGCGACTGCCGGGCCTGCCCGGGGCGCGGCGGGGGCGGGCGGCGCCGCAGGAGGGCGGGAGCCGCCGCAGTGAGGCCGCGCGGGCGAGGCGGCGGCGGCCGTTGCCATGGCAGCGCTGCCCCGGGCCGGGGCCTGAGCGGAGGGGCGGGGGCGCCCCGGGCCGGGCCCGGCAGGGGAGGGGAGGGGGTTAAAGCGGGCGGGCGGCGCCGCGGGGGTCGCTGCCGGGGGCAGCCCGCAGGCGGTGTGAGGATGAGCCGCGGTGGGGGCCGAGGGCCGTGCTCCGAGCGCACAGGGAGGCTGCGGAGGTGAAGCCTCTGCTCCCTCGCCGGGCGGGATGGAGGCTCTTGGCGCTGCAGAGGACGTGTTTTATGAGGAAGAGGAGGAGGAAGTGAACTGCTACGACTTTGAGCCTCTGCCGACGCTGCTGGAGGATGAGGTGAGTGAGGCAGGTGCGGGGATGGAGCCGCCGCCCTTGCTCTCACCTGTGGTGTAGCGGCCTCAGAGGCCGCCCGCGGGAGGCGGCCGGGCCGGGGGCGCACGGGCCCTCGGGAGCGGCCAGGCCGCGGCCGCAGCGCCGCTCGCTTTCCGTGTGTGCTCCTGCCCCGCGGTCCCTGCCACCAGCTGGGCTTAGCCCGTTGCCGTGCACCTTCTGCACACAACAGCAAAGTCATGGTCCTCGAGTGCGGGATGTCTCGTCACTGCTGTCGTAGCCGTGGGTTAATGCTGCAGTCGGCAAGTACGTGTCCTTGTCGCACCCGATCAAGGGATATTTACATGGCCAGAATAATTTCCCGAAGCTGCCAACCACTTCTTTTGTACAGCCATATATTGCTGCCCTGTGCTAAAAAGCCTTTGACGCTGGGAAATAAAAAACAAAAATATCAAACTGTTAAATCTGTTTCTTCAGTTGTTATGCTGAAAACCTGTAGCTAAATCAGTTCTCGTCATTGCATTTGTCTGGCTCTATTATTGGTTTTGCCCTTGCTTTTTGTTGCTCTTGCTCATCTTTATATCTTTTCACATGAAGTGTGTTTCTTATCCCCTCATGAATGTTGGGGCAAAATGTTTGGAGATACTTTCCTTTTTTTAAGTAAAGGCTTGGTGAACTGTATGTGAGCTGCCCATTCCCCGAACCAAATCTTGCGAACTTTCTAACTTGCCATGTCAAGAATCCATGGTGAATCAGGAGTTAAATGTGAGTTTGAAAATGCAGAGCCCCTTTCAGCTTTCCTGAGTCACCCATTGGTTTAGCAGTTTGGCTCTTCCACTGTCTGTAGTGCTCAGTGCTGTAGGCCCTCTCAGACTGCCCCATGCAAAATCTTGGAGGAAGGTGGTAATGGCCTTATTTTTTACACATTGGCTTAAATACTTAGAGTGTTTTCTAGGAATGGAGAAGGCTTAGGGTCAGCTCTTCTGTACAAGAAAGAACAGGGCCCATTTTTCATACCAATGTATACTTTGAATTTGGGTTCCCATGAGTCCCATCTATTTAGTTATTACAGAAGCATAAAGAGTTTCAGTATTTTTCTTGGGAGAATAAGCATGACCTTTCACCTGGTGATTAGATAAGTTAATAAAAAAGAGCTGCTTTTGAAGAGTACTCAGAGAGCTTACTAAGGCAACCCAGTGTTTTTCTTCAGATGTGATAAATGTAATTGATGGCATTTGCCACATTTTCTGTGATTCTGGAATAGAATGTTTTGAAGTTTGTGTGAATTATTGTGGCAAAAAGGTGTCAGAAGGCTATGAGTGCTGTTGTACTGAAGTCTGAGCTGCTTAGTCATTTAGTGGAGTCTGCTCTTCTCGTCATTGTACCAAGCATAAAGAATGATGTTGGTGTCTGATGCAGGTGGTTTTTTGCCAATATGTGAAGCAGGAATCTGCCTGAGCTGAAGAGTAGAAAATGCTAAGGATGAGGGTGTGTTTCCATTTCCTCTCTTTACTAGAACTTTATTCATTTCATACTCCTTAATATTTGATTTCAAAATTTTTAAGAAATGGTCTGTGGCCAATTAATTTTTTTATTCCTGCTCTCTCTTAATTATCTCTGCTTAATTATATGCTATTGAACAGTTTTGTACTTACTGAAGAAAATCTGAGGGAAAGCTGAAAACTAAAGTGAGCAGTTAAGCGTGGTTGTGTGACAGGTTTACTTTTTGTAGTTCTTAGTGTTAAAATCAGACACTTTCATGTTAAAACCAGACCCAAGAGTCTTTTGCTGAAAGAGACAAAAAAGAGGCATCAGCATCTCTGATATTTACCACATTTGAATGAAGCAGCTTCTAGTGGTCCAAAGTACTGAAGCAGTTGCTCACCAGAAGTTTCAGCGTGCCAGAACCTCCGGTGTTAGAGTGTTGAAAGGATGGTTTTTCCACAGTGGTACTTCTTGGGCTCTGCTGCTTTGGAGATACAAGCAAGTCAAATGCAAGTCTCACAGTGTTTTCAATGCTTTGTTCTCTACGAAGGCCTTGCTCAGCTGCAACAGCAGCTTTAATAACTAAGGTCAAGGAAGAGTGATCATTTGGGAAATTTGTGGTTTCTCTGAAGTAAGTAATTTGTTGTCCTGGAGCACTGGAAATAGAAAGGCCTGCAATATGGTGGTGGTGGTATTTTGCTTTATCTTTTTTTAATGTTAGTTCTATCTTCACCTAGCCATCCACTGCTGATGGAAGCCATGGAACATTCATAGGACTTTTTTTTCCTTTTTCCTTTTTTCCCCCTTTTTCTGTATGACATAACTTTCTCATCCCTGGGAAGGAAGATAAACTAAGCTTATCTGACATTTTAGCGCTACCTGTTGTTTACTTCCCAAATAACCACAAGACAAAGATGTTTTGTAGGTGGAGTTCAGCCTCAAAGCTTAACTTAAAAGTTCTCTCAAGTCCTTGTTGTGACTGGAATGTGGTGCTGGGGCTGTCTTAAGATTGCAGGCTTAATTTTTTTCATGTATGCTCTAAATGGAGCCTCTTATGTCCATATGCACAGATCAAACTTAGTTTTGCACCCTTGATTAGTGAATCATTCTTTTATTTCTCTGTTGTGGCAAATGCCATCGTGTCGCCTAGATGGAGGATTCTAGGAGAATTAAAAATAATTGCTCATTCATTGTTTTGATCATAGAGTTTCTATTTTTTTAGCTCTTTTTGCTGGCCATAGAATAAGAAGTGGATCTCCTCTTTCCAAGCCTATCCTTATCCCGCCGCTCAGTTTGGTCAGTTTCAAAGCCTAATGTTTGTAGGAGAGTTTCTTGCTATGTGTTTTTGTTTGCAGATAGGGGAACCTCTCTGCTGCTCTTCATGCTTGGAGCAGCTTCCCTATGGAAATTTGCAAAGCCTCCTTATCCACCCTCACACTCTGATGGCAGCATTACACAATTGTACTGAGCTTAGCACAGAGAAAATAAGATTTTGTGCTGAGATCTTTTGCTGCTCATTATTATTAGGACTGAATTTGATGAGACCAGGATCCATGATTAGTGCTAGAAGGCACTGTAATAATGCTGCCATTAGTAAATCAATCCACATCTAGGCCATGTCTATGAAAAATAAGACCATTGAGAAGTTAAGATTGCCAAATAGCAGTGAGTGTGCTTTATTTCTTACCTCATATTTATTTATTAAGCATTATACTTTAGACTAAAAAGCACAGTACACTTGTGGACTGAGGTTTGTTTCTTATTTGAAGGATATTATGAAAGCAATGCTTAATTCTCTGAAAGACATGTTAATAAACTGTTAACCCCTTCTGTATGTGTTAATCCAAATATCATTGATGTTCTCCAGTGCTGGAGTAGGTAAAGAAATTTATAACTGTTCTCCAAGGGATTAAAAGTTTAAACCACAGCAGTTTTCTGAGCTGTAAGATCGTTCACATCCTTTTTTGCTGATTATGACATAATTTATTTTTTCTCTCTGCTAAGCAATGTGTATCTGCATCTTCCATTCAGGATATATTTAATATCACTGTGTAATTAATAGTAGTTATAGCTCTGATACAAAGTAACTTCTGTAGATTACCTTCCATTTTTGTTATCTTACTTTTCCTTATAGATGGAGTTGATGTTTTGTTTGTTTGAGTTTTTTTTCTCCGCATTCCTTTAAGTTCGTGAAGACTTTTGTAGCTATGGGTAATGTATTGGGTTTGTTTTCCAAAAATATCCATAGAGAGGCTGGTTGCTTTGAGCCACACAATGTTTCTGAACATCTTGACCAGGAAAACCACATTAGAAACACATTTGTTTGGGAATGGACTCATAGCCTTACTGTGATAATAGGATCAATACAAGTTGACTACAGTTTAGGACAGCAACTTAGAAACTTAAGCCCATGAGCTGTTTTGATCACTAAAAGCTTTGGATGTAATGGGAAGGCCTAGGACAACCAAAGTGTTTGGTTTTAAGTCCAAGTATAAAAACACTTCTCCTATGGCATATTTGGCTTTTCAAAGTTTATTAAATGGTCTACACTACTAAACTTCACAACAGCATCATTTTTAAGACAGGCTAATCTAAAAGGTACTTTTTCCCAGATCACAAATGGTAAGGAGAAGTGCTGTGAAGAGAATTTTTAGGTAGTTTATATAAAGACACCTGGGAAAGCTTGAAAGGCATGGATGAAACAAAATGTTTTCATTTAGTCTCTCTGCTTTTACCTCCAAGTGGTCTGTTGCCTTTGATGCAGTGTTTATGTAACTTACATATCTCCCATCGCATTTTTTTTATGTTGGCATACTGTGATATCTTTGTTCAGGTTAACTGTGCTTCTTAAAACATCTCTGTGTTAAGAGCAAAGTCATGCACTTGGTGTTTTTTGGGGTGTTAATCAGTGTCCTAGAAAGTCTGAGAACTTGCTGGAAACATTACTTGTAGCCAATTGTGTCAAATATAATCTATGATACAGAAAGTAGTGTCATGAAATCCAGGGTAATTTATTAATTCATATCTTGGCAGGAGAATGTGTCCCTTGCTGATATTTTGTCACTGCGGGATAGCTGTCTTACTGAGCAAGATATTTGGGCAATTTGCCTGGAGTGTTGCCATTCTTTGAAGAGCATTGCCCATTCTGCAATCTTCCAGACACTCTGCATCACTCCTGACACTTTGGCTTTTAACACCAATGGCAATGTATGCTTCATGGAACAGCTCAGTGGTGAGTATTTATGTTTCCAGGCTGTTTGTTTTAGAACTGTGGAAACTCATGGTGAGAAACTGCAGTAAAATATTACATTCTATTTTTAAGACTTACAATTAAAATAAAGATAAAATAAAACTTATTTGGGAAGGGGTGTGTATATTTTCATGTGAAACTACGTGTTCAGTTTTGTACTTGATGAATTTGCTTAGAAAATTCCTCTTGGTTATTTTAAAACTTATCCAGGTGATAAGTCTTCTTTATTTCCATTTTAAACACACAGATTGTGTACCTGTGTGTGCAAGTCTCTACCTTTGTAAAGCATGTCCTTCACCTCTTACAGATCTTCTGATTTCATGGAGATGTTCTGTTTCTAGAGAAGTCTGATAGTGTATCTTGGTGATTGTGGCCATAAAAATGGAGCAATTCTATTGCATATTTACAATTAAAAAGGAAAGTTCTCTCGAATAAAGGCCTTGGGTTTTTTTAAGCTCTCTCTTGAATAAAAAATTATTACTTTTTAAGTAATGATTTTCAGACTTGCCAGGTATTGGGACTGATTGAGAAATGAATTTTAATATGTTAAAAACCAGTATATAGTAGCATAGAAGATGTTCAGGTATCATAGCAGATGAACAGGGAGATGCTTGACTTTAAAAAACTTCTTGTTTCAACGTAGACAAAAAAGCATGTTATGGTTGCTGTTCCTTTCTCATGTTATGCATCTCAAGATGATAGGTCTCCAGTCTCTTAATGATTGTACAGAAGAGTCAAGAAAACCAAACAGCTCTTACTCTATGGTACTTTTAAAATTATGTTGGCTTATAACTAGGAGAACCATTCTAGTCCAGATACACACCTATCAAGTTTTTGTTATGATTTCTTTAGCCTAATTTATTTTTTAATCTCTCAGGATAAGTGTTTATGCTTTCACGTAAAATCTAGATCACAGTATTTGAAAAAATACTAAAATAAAAATGAGATAAGGTAACATTGCAACAAATGAAGATTTTTTTGCCTCTTTAGAGTTAAAGATAGTCTTTCATATAAATGGAGCATCATGAAATATCATTTATAAAGATGAAAATGTACCTTCATAATTGTTGTGATATTTTTTAAATTAAATTCTTTAAATAGACATGAGACAACTTTTAGTTCCATATTAATCAGGTAATGTGGAATCATTTTCCTTTATTTTAAAGAGCTTGTCATACCTTGAAATTAAAAAAGAAAAAGAAGCTGGCTTTGTATAAGCCAAGGGTGTATGAAAGACTTGTTGAAGAGAATGCCCCTCAACTAAGATCTTTGCTTGTAGCTGAGGAAGAGAAAAATCAATTTCTTCTTAAATGTCCTAGTCTAATTGAATATCTGGCAAACAATTGGTCCAGGAATGCTGTATTCATGTACGTAAAATGTGGGATAACAAATTCCTGTGCAAAGCAAATGTACAAAGATTTAGTTCCCTGAAGTCATGTTAGTCTCTAAGGAAACGACTTTTCATTAGTTCTCTTTAAAGAAAGGTATGTTTTCCATAGGAATGCAAAAAAAGTGACACCTATAGTGACATCTATTTCTCTCATGCTTCACTGTATCTTTGGCTCTGTCTCTCAGATTCTGTTACTGCTTGGTTAAAAGATAGTTTGTTGGAGGCACTTGAGGTTGTCCTTTTTGCTTCCCTGCAGTTGTTGCCTATGGATTTATTCTTCCAGAAGAAAATTATAACCTCTGGATTTGCTTTCCAGTGAGAGAAAATGAACAGCCTGTCATCTGCTTCTTGCAAGTTCTGTGGTGCTAAAGTGACAACCGTTCAATAGGATATTCTGCCGAGGGCTCTGATACCTTCTTGTCTCTTCAGATCACACACATTCCTATTGTAAATATTATATTAAATGAATACAGTGAGCTGTACCAGTGATAAGTTAAATACTTGTACAGCCTTTAAAATGTTATATGGAAAGAAAGGGAAAAGGTAGTGGGGAGATAAAAAGGGGAAGTTGTTGAGGTGTGGGAAGTAGTCCGCAGGTGGGGGAGAGGGGAGAACAAAACATCTCTCCGTTAGTTCCCCTCCCCTTCAGCATCCTCTGCCCACCTCCAAATTCAGGAAAAAACGTGATGGTGGGTAAGAAATGCAAAATTGGTTGCATAGCCCTCTTTTTCAGTAGAAAAATACATTTGGGCATGTCCTAAAGAGCTGTAAATCAGTTAGTGTTTCTAGTCATCCATGCCACCTAACTACAATGTATGAATATGTTTTAAAAGTCCTCTCTAGTAGTCTCTGCTATATAACTGGGTTTAATAAAAACTTTGCATTTCACTTCTAAAGTACAGGCACAAAAGCTAAAGTTATGATGATTTAGAATTAGAGTTATGATGATTATGCTGTGCCTCTGAACATACTGTTTTTTTCTTCTTGTTGAGAAAGGAAAAATGCTTTTTGCATGTCAATCATCCTGACTTCCCAGAAGGATAGATTAGGTGAGTTGGATATGTATGTAGAGAGCAGGCTTTTTAGTTGTGCTCCTGTTGAATTCCTTGATGTTCTTTACTGGGTTCATGTGTCGTAAGTGCAGTGCGATACTGTGTCCCAGCTTGGATACAGAAACAGCATCAGACTCTCATAAGATGTTCTTTTCTTTTTTCCACCTCCTCACTCAGAATTGGCTGCTGCAGTAGCTCGGTTCTCTGCTCAGCAGCACATGCATGGGATATTTACTTCCACTACTCTTTTATCATAAGTAAAACAAACTAAGCAGAAAGGTCAGAGTTCTAAGCTGGCCTGTAGATGAAGAAGCAATTAGCTGTTCAGGCTGGCTTTGCTGCTTGAACTCTTATCACTCAGGTCTGTAATGGAAAATAGTGAGTAGAAGTGTCCAGTTAATCAAATCAAACCTCTAAGCCACAGCTGAGCCACTCCAACTTAGATGATAACTGGGTCCAAACATAAATGCCTGAAGGTAAGAAGTGGTTAGACATGTTGAATGTATTTCTTTGTGGATATTTAATCTGTTTTGTTTCTTAGTAGGGAAGTTATGATGCCTTCTTGGAGAAAGCTTGAAAACAGCACTTTATTTTACTTCCAGCACTATAAACATGGATAACAAGTTCTTTGTACAGTGGACTGGAGTGAACCAAAATACTGGTGTACAAAGTTTCTTTTGTATCAGATAGGAGTGTGTCATTAATTTGTATCATCAAGTTGGTTTGTGGTTTTTGTAAACAAGACTAATTTCTAACCTGGCATGTTTCCTTTTGTTTTCAAAGATGATCCAGAAGGTGCCTTTGTTCCACCAGAATTTGATATCACCGGTAACACTTTTGAGGCAAGTTCATAAATTTATCCGTAAAACAGAGGGGGAGGTTAATAGTTTTAGTACCTCTGGCACTACCAAATGCTCAGCATTCTCAGTATATAATTTTAGAACTTCTAAAGATTGTGAGTAGTAAATGGCGCTATTTAGATATGTTTTGTGAAAATAAAAAATAAACTTAAAATGCCATATTAATTTTTGGCATAAACATTTGTTCACTAACTGTTAAAATGTGAGAATCTATTTTGGCTGAATAATGTGTTACGCTAAACCACAGCTGGCCTATATTATGTTCACTGGTACCCTTCACTGGTTACATTGGCTTGTTTGGGGACTAGCCATGAACTTTTATGACTAAATATAAAATTTTTTTGCTATCCTCTTCAATAAAATAATTCAGGGAAGGGTAATCAGCAATTTTATCTTTGATTTAATGAAGAAACAGATTACTGTCTGTTGCTTTGCAATGCACAAATGCTCTACGTTGTTAAATTAAATTAGATTTAAATTGTTTATACTAATTCATTAGCCTCCCAAGTCAACCATCTCATTGCCTGCTAAAGGAGCACTTGCTTGCTTAATATTCTTTTTCTTAATACACTACTTTTTATGGCATGTATTCTTAGATAATTCAAATGCTTTAACTAGCAACACATTTAATTCAAGGTATAGTTAAAAAATCTGGTTCTTTATATTTTGAAACAAATATCTGTTGCTTTTCAGAGTCATAGCCTTCATAGTCATGTTTATAGTTCTCTGTTTCTTGTTGGGGGGAGGTGGGAAGGAGGAGGAGGAGAAGTGAACCTTGGAAGTGTGAAGTACCACATGTTAAACGAGAATGATAAGGCAAGAAGGGTGGTAGAATAGAATCTGAAATAGTGCAGTCTTTGAAGGTTAAAGAGGCAAAAATTCAGAAATTCAGTTGTTGCTATGCTTTATTAATGTATGTACATATGCCAGCAGAGTTCTGGTGATTTTGTGCTCACTCTCCTCCTCATACCCATGATGGTTTTTGGGAAGTCTTTCTTTGAGGACAAGGATTGTTAAGAGGTGGCCTGCATTACCTGCGAACTTGGTGACTGTAGAAGCCTTTATATTTAGATGTGGTTGTGGAAAATGAGACCCAAAGGTGTCTCATTTTTGTTTCTTGTTTTTGTTGTGCTTCTGAAGCTGTACTAAGGATTTTACATAAATATATTCTTCATCCCTTAACAAGCTTCCAAGACTTGACACAGAAATGCTTACAAGGTTTGCGGAATTATTTGCTCCTTTGGCCAACTGATTTCCCCCAACCCTTTTTCTTTGCCTAGTCGTTGCTGAATTTGTCTGCATAAAGTAAATAGATACACTGAAAGAGGTTCAAAGACCAAGGAGATGGAACAAGGTGAAATAGGAATTTGGGAAGACTGTGGTAATACTAAGTGACCTGAAATTTTAGTTCCTTCTGATAGACAAAGCCATTGTATTCCTTTTGGATAAAACACATCTGTGTATAGACCTGTTGTTTAACTCTTCTCTTTCAGCATGTACAGGCCTGTTAAACCCCAGTGAATCCCAATACCAAGCACAGCACAATCAATTAAACATTCAGTGAAAGCTGTTTTGAGTCAGGAGTGGCTCTGAACATTGACTCTTTTACTCCTTTTGCAAAGGTCAGTGAAGATACATGAAGGTACACATTTGTGTGAAGAAGTTGACATGCTGTGCCTTGTCTCTTGTGGCACAGGCTGAGTGCACTGATTTCTGTAAGTTGCTGCTATCCTTTCATCTAGCAAGTTGGGAGGCCTTCCAAAGCAGGGAGAGCAGGGCTATGACAGTGTCCTGTTGCCTTGGCTGTTTTTCACTGACCACCCTAGAGCAATACACAAGGCAGAAAAGCAATGGCTTTCCCCTGTATCAAGGCAGAAATGTATTGTTTTACTCTGGAATTTGTGTGCAATTGGTCAGCCATTTATGGGATTCAGACTATTTGTGGAACTTTCAAAGCTTTACTTCTTACCATGTGTAGAGTTTGGTTGAATTTTTAAGTGCTTTAGTACCAGACCAACTTCTGCCAAGGATTCCGTGGTGATCTCTGCTTGTTTTTACTTTTGCAGATTCCAAGACCTCAAGTAGGTTAATGCTTGTGTACTTGTTTAAAGGGTTTTATAATACTGTAATCTTTCCAAGTTGGCCATTTCCTTCCTGGTGTTAATACTTCAAGTTCTTGTCTTTTCCAAAAGTATTGAAACTTTTGTCTATCCCCTTACCCCTGTTACAACCTTTTGCTATTGCAATAGCAGAATAGTAGTGCTTTGTATACATCTCCTGGCCCGTTGTGTTTTCTCAGTGTTATGAAGTCCTTTAATTACAATAAGCTGCCCTTTATACAGGGGTGTCAAGTGTCTTGTGTTAACTGCTTGCTCCTTCCTAGGTGATGACTTGACTTGGTTCTTCTTTGTTGGAGTTTTGCAGCTGCTTGGTCTGCTTTGTTTAGAACAATGGCAAGTAATGTTTGTATTGAAACTGCCTGATTTCAATATTGAGAAAGAGAAAAAAATTGGTTTTGGAACTACTACTTATGTTCAGGATGATCTTTGATAGCTGTTACTCTAGTGTCAAAGCTTGGCTGATTTAAAATAGTTATGTCAGCCAGAGGTTTTGCTTGATTTGACTGCGACCTATTTTGTGGCTTCTAAAATGGATGCACACAATGAGGTCTGTATGGCTACTGGATGACTTCTTCCCCTTAAACTCTTCTTTAAAAAAGCCTTCAATTAAAGCTACAGTTATTTCAACAAGAGATGTTTTGTTTCCTGCTTGGTGAATTACTGATCCAGACCTCTAATGGTATTGTGACTCCAGCCTAATTAGTTGCTAAACTTAGCTGGCACTCACAAGCACACAAGGGTAATAGACACAGGAAACAGATTGAAATGCATTACTGTCCTGGTGTCTGAAACAACACTATTAAAGATGTCAGTTTCTAGTTGGAATTTCAAGTAGCTAGAGATCTAAAGCTTTGTCCAAATGACAATGCACAAGACTGAAAATTAATTGATTTCATGTGGTTGGTTTTAGACTTGTGCCTTCTTTCTTGACCTGTTCTCCATTTGTTAAGTAGGAATAATAGCACCAGCTTCTGTTACTGCTGAGAGTTGGAAGGTGAAAACCAGCCCTTCAGTTTCAGGATCAGGTGTAAAATAGACTTTTTAGAGAGAAACATGGTTAAGAAGGAATTAGCTGTGAAAGGTGCTTGTGGTACTGACAGTGAAGTGCAGCTGAACTTTCCATGGTGACTTTAGTGCTGCCACAGGTCCATCCTCTGGGCTTGGAGGAAGGATTGCAGTTTCTGAGCAACTGAAGAGACCTTGAAATCACTGTGTTGCTAAGTAGTTGGAGTGGCATTGGATAGGTTAGTTCTGGGATGTTCTCCTCTTCCAGGTGTTTGCGTGGTTGCAGTACAAAGACAGGCAGCCAAGCAGGTACTGCTGGGCTCTAGGACAGCACTGAACTAAAACAGAGAATCTCCTGCTTATCTGTTCATGTTATTTTTTTTTCTCTAACTGTGCTATCTCCTTAAAGACTTCTATTACCATTGTGCTCTAGTAAATGTACTGTTAAGAACTGGTGCTGAAAGGAGAGAGAGAGAATAGGAGTTACACTTTATATGTGATCCATACTGTAACTGCCAAGAAAAGGTGAATTTCTGTACAGTACACTTAGTATCATTTGCACTTCTTTTCCTGATGCAGGCATGTGATATAACTATGCTCTGTAAGTTTTCAGATGACTGAAGCTGTCATTTGCGTACATTGATGGAAATATCTCAGTTTCTGCTTTTCCTCTAAGCTGGAAGTTGTGCCTGAATTTGCTATTGCAAGTATTGACCATGTCTTTGTTCTCACTGAATCTTGAGCTAGAAGTCCATTAGGGACATCTGGATTATAAATGCTAGTGTCTAATTTTATAATTTTCTACTCATCATACTGTAGAGAACAACAAAGAATGTGAATTTTTCTGTTCTTCAAAGACAGGAAGAGGCTGAGATGCAAAAATACTTATTTGAGGCGTCTTCTAAAATTTGCCCTGATTTTGCCTTCTAAATAGGAAGAACTTCAGCCTTATTCCTGACGAAAATGGTTCCTATTTAATTTTCTTGCCCTGAGCAGTACAGTGTTAGACTTGCGAAATTTGACCAATGGGAGGCTCAACATGAATAGTTAAATATTGTTGAGTTCATTAATAGCCTTACTTCTATCACTACAATACAAGATTGCCTCAGGTTAAAAACATTGGCTGTCTCAAACCAGTTTCAAATAGCTATTTGTCTGCATCACAAAACTGCCATTGAGTCTCACACAGAGGTTCATTGATGTGGAACACCACATTTCTAAGATATGAGCTTTCAGTGAGATGAAGGACCGATGTCCACCATGTGTGAGCTTGCATTTATAATCTTTTAATAATGTGGCTATTCAGTTTTGCTTGTTCTAGTGAACCTTTGTAATAGAAATCAGTGAATTTTCACTCTTGTCTATTTTTTTTAATCTAAGGGAGATTGGATAATACTTCTGTTAATGACTTATTTCAGTATTTGGAGGTGATAAGATGCAGTAGTTCAGAAGCGTCAGTGTGCAGCAGGATGAAAACCTTCAGAAATTAAAAGAAGTGAAAAAGTGATACAGAGTTAAGCACTATCTTGAAGAGAAGGATGGGTTAGTGAAGGGGAAGAAAGTGAAGTTCACATTGCCTCTTTTTCTCATCTAGAGCTTGTTCTTGCTTTTATCTATCAGGACAGGAGGGGGGTGTGCTGATCTCTCACCTGTGAGAGAATCACAGCTGGAAGAGGCTGAATGCTGTCGCTATCTTTGTTAGAATGTCATGACCATCAACTTGCAGTTCTCAGTGGGTTGTAGTTGATTTATAGTATATTTTTAAAAAGTCCAACTATTTCAGCAACCTTAAAAATAAACAAATGTATATGAAGTGGTAGAAATGCTGCAAATCGAAAAGATACAAAATAAAATGTTATTACATTGTTTTTGAACACTAAATTATTAAGATTCATACAGCTTATTCCTATGAAATATGACAAGGCAGTTGGAGTGATAAATGCAGTATACATACGAATATTTTGTGTACATATAAATGCATGGGTTGAAGTTTCAAATGAAACATAATGTTCTGCAGAATAGATAAAGAAAGGTTTAGGGGGTGGATGTCTGTACGTATGTGTGTATATATATATATATATATATGTCAGGTCTACTGGAGAAAACTCAGCAGACAGTTTTATGCTGCAGTATTTCTCAGTACCTGATCATCACTAACCGAGTGCTCATGTCTCAGCTGTTGGTCCTTCTCTAAATGTGAAAGCCTTCATCTTTCTCCCAAATCCAAACAGCAGACAGTATAAAGGAAGTCTTGTCTTTGTGACTTTGCTAGTCTTTTAAAGCAGTAGCTTTGAATACTGTGAGATTATCTCTATTGTTCTATTTTTCTTTTGCTCTCAATGCAGGATGAAAAAAGAAAACTTTTATATGTTCTCCTAGATGGGTTTTTGGTTTTGTGTTTATCTGACGAGGGAAGCAAGTCTTTTGAAACACCTAGTGCCTTTTTTCTTCAATTCTGTTTCCCTTAGTTTCATGTAGCCTCCCTTTGAGACTAATTCTATCTAACAGCAGCAAGGCTTGTCATCAGCAAATGGTAACTTATCTCCTCCTGTAGTCTAAACCATTCGATCTTCTGAGCGTTATTTAAAGCTGTCTTTTCCTTCAGAGACAAAAATAAATTACTTTCATTTGTTATGTCTGTCTCTACTGTGCTATAGAAGAGAAAATGGAATCTTCCTGTTCTTAGTTTTACATCACCATCCCAGTTGAGGTCCCTTTCAGGAACTTATGACTGAGCAAACACCCTTTAGATGCTTTACACAAAGTTAACAAAAGCAAGAATGAGGCCAATGGAATTTTTTTTACATCAGTAGGTTTTTTTTTTCCTTTTAATGCATAGGCTATCTTTAAGTTTATAATTTGGTTGCCTCAAAAACCTACAGCTTGTTGCTTAGTCCTGAAGTTGGGGTTGCAAAGTTGTCATATAGGTCTTGGCATTATTCAAGTTAAGATATATAATTTTTTCCCTAAGATTTCTGAAGATTATGCCCTGATGTATAAAATAATTTTTAAATTATCTTATTTAAGAATTTTTGTTTGGAAAAGATTGAGAGTGAAGAGAGAACTTTGTGTTCTCTTTTAAAACGGGTGTCTTTTTTGTTGGAATTTACTTTCTTTGTAGCCTGAAGGGTTGTGTTGGATAAATTTGTGGATAGCTTCCATCATGGGCAAAAAATTATGGCAAAGAGAAGAGGTTGTTTTCTCCTGTTACACATGCACAGTGTCATAAATCTCTGGGCTTCTTAATGCTGAAGATGCACAAGTGTTTTGGATTAGTGGTTTGTCTCCATCCTCTTCCGTGTAAACTCATTGATGCTGATACTTTCTCAGCTGTGGATGAAGTTATCTTCTTTAGTCTTCGTATCATTATCTGTCAGTTTCTGGTGCTGCCCATTCAAACTCATTTCTTTGCTGGATCCATCATCATACTGGTCTTACTTGCAGAACTTACTTTTCTCTGGTCCTTTCCACTCATTTCCATAATTTACTCCTTAGAATGGTTAACAATGCTGTTGATATGTAATCCCAAACCCTTAACAGCAATGTGGAATTATTCCTTATCATTACTTTTTATCAAAAGACTCCTCTTTCATTAATTTTATGTCTGTTTTATGTGGATATTCAGGTCACTAAAAGATCATTGCTACTGTCAATCTGGATAATTTATGCTCCCTGAAACAATGGCAATTAATTTTTATCATTTGCACAAACTGAAGATAGAGCCATTTCACCACTGTATGAGAACATCTATAAATACCACTATTTCTGAAAGGTTCAGGAAATGATTGACTTAGAAATAGATGGTAGATGCCTTCCTAATCTCCAGATAAAGTTTCAAGACTATTTCAGTTTCCCCTGTGAATCAGATGGTTGTAGAGGATTAGGTTGTTGAGATTTAGTCAACAGAGCCTTCAGGATTGTGACAAAATGGTTGTCACTCACATGTCACTGTCTTTAGTTACAGCATTTTAGGAAACCTTAGCGGAATAACTGTGAACATGCTTTTGAAGCTGAGGATAGTGTCTCTTGGGAAATGTATTTAGTGTGACTTAAGTTTTCTTAGATAACCTTGCAACAGGTTGTGAATTAATCTCTTTGTGTATGCATACTCCAGGATTCTTGAACTTTTCAGCCCTTTCACCAAGTCTAAAAACAAAACAAACAAACAAAAACAGGGAAAAAACCCCACCCAAATGAAAAAACCATTAAAACTACAAGCCAACAAACAAACAAAAATCCCCAAACAAACAAACAAAACAACAAAGAAAAAAAAGCCCCACAAAACAACCAAAAACCCCAACAAACTTCTCCTTTCTCTCAACTGTAATACTGCTTCTGTGCTCAAGTAGAGAAGGAGCAAGGTTTGTTTCTGCAGAAAACATTCCCTATGAAACAATCAAACTAAAAACATAACCAGTCTAAAATCAGCCCCCAACCCTCCCTCACCAAAATGTTTACATTCCTGTAGTATACAATGAGAGCTACCTACCTTGGTTGCTTCTGTCACCTCCAGCTGTTCTGTGAAAATTGGTGTTTGGAATGTTGTCGTAACAAGATATTATGCAGAGAGGTAAATACAGAAGTGTCTCACCAGCTTTTTACATTTTGCAGTTTATCTTATATATGATCCTGATGGGGAAAAAAATAGAAATCTCATAGGTTATTTTGTTAAGGAAGAGTTAACTGGTTATTGTACAGTAATGAATATTTTACACGTCAGAGTCTGGATGTCATTGATTCGTGTCATGGTAAAAGAACTGGGATGGTATTCTAGTGTATTGGCCCATATGAAAGTGCTGCAATTCAGTTTTTTACTTCCAAAATCTGTAATAAGTATCCCTCAATACAGAATGATGTGAATGCATTACTCAGAGTGACAGACTTTACCAGTAGGCACCGTCTCTAAGGTTTAAGAGTAGGGTTTTTTTTAATAACATACTTCAGTACCATGACTAATATTGTATTTGCTATAAAATAAAAAAAAAATCCTACACAGTTGAGAGAAGACAGAGGCAGTCTGCTCAGCATGCATATAACTGTTTCTCAGGCTTCCTTGTTTCTATGCCTACAGGGAATAAGTTGTGCTACCTTAATTAAGTGATAAATTAATTACCTACGGCAAGTAACTTAAAAGTAAGGAGGTTAATGGCTGGTAAATCATAAGGAGAGCTGTGACACTTGAAACTCCATTTCAAAGGGAGTTTTTTTAAAAAACCATTGTTCAAGAAGCTTTAAAGATAAATGTGAGTAACTTTTGCTATCTAAACCTCTGAGGTCTTCAGCAGGGTTTTCTTTTTCAGCATTTTTCCTTACCTGCCATAATTATACTTATTCAGTCATGCAGGAGAGGAGTCAATTGGTGCGCTACTCATCCGTGTTGGGGTGCCTGATCTTCGTGATTAAGGGAGCCTAAAAGTGGGATGGAAGTGTAAGAAATCTGTTCTTAATTTGTTTCTTCACATTGCAAATACTTGAGTAATTTCCTGCAAATAGATGGTTTAAATTTGCTCAAGATTCTGGGCATGTTCATCTTCATGTGACTTCCAAGAAGAAAATTAATCTTTACTGAGATAAGAGTCAATGGCTTAAGATACATCTGTCTTTAGTACAGCAGTTAAAGTAACAGCAGCTTTTTGAAACTGTATTGAGGTCCATTTGAAAAATTTGTATTTTTTTTTCTTCATTTCTGGGTATAGATTTGAATGGACAGTATTCCTTTTCAACGTGATTACTACTATAGATGCTGGCAAATTGCTCTATGGACAACAATCAACAGAGCCATATGGAAAACCAAATCTGTTGCTGTTAAAATAATGTTCGCAGGTGCACAGAGACTGTTGTAAATGTATCTTATGATTTATTTAAAAAAAAATCTTCTGTCAAAGAAGACCTGAAAAGAAACCCCTGAGGTTAGTCAAAAAGTATGAAAAAAACTTACAAAAGAATGAAAACTTGATATTTTTCAAATCTCTCAAAACACAGAAATGCTACCCAAAGTCTGCAATGTTTGCAAATGAATAAGATACAAAAGAGTTTTTCAAAGAAAGCTATAGCCAAAAAGCTATGTCATTTTTTGAACATGTTTTAATCTTGTAGGACCTTCAATAGCTTCATACATTGGAAGTCTTCTTTATGGAGAATTATCAAAAATTTGGCTCAATTAAAAGTGTCAGAATACACTAGTGACCAACCTGACAAAATTAGCAATAACATAAATTTCCAGGACCAGATGGTGAAACAGCATTCGTAAAAGAAACAGTTACTTCACATAATATTCTTTAGCTGGAGGACAATGCCCTGAGGGAGAAGCTCTGCTAGAAATCTGTGAGGTGTGCTGTGGCAGCAGCCATGGAGTGTGTGTCAGCTCTCAGAAATGAAGAAGTTGGTGGCAACAATGAGATGTACATGGGTGGATTCAAACAAAATACTGCCTTTTTATGCTGTAAAATGTGGAAATTCTTGCTGCAAAACATAGATGCAAAAAAGGTTGCATGTGGCTAACGCTTAGACAAATTAATGGAAATAAACAGTTGGCATGAACTGTTACAAACAAGAAGCCTGCAACTGTAAAACTTAGATTAGGTTAATTTCCCAAGTAGTGTTTCTCAGTTCAAACTGGATGATACAAATAGAGGTCCCCAGGAGCCAGAACGAGTAAAATGCAGGGACTAGGTAACAAAGCCTTGCTTGTGCCATGTAATATAAACTGATGACCTGATGTTTGCCTAACAACATATACAAACTTGAAAGCTTTCACTTACTTTTGCTAGGTTAGTTAAAAGACAATTTGAGAGTTAGAATACCTGCAGACTTTGGCCGTGAGAAAATCTGACCTGTAGATGCATTTTGGGCCCCATTTTTTTAGAAGTCTTTTGGGGACCAAGTTTTTTTCAGGCAAGGTTAACTGTAGTTAGAAGGGACAAACTGCACATTCCAGTATTTGTTAACCGCTTCAAGCTGGACTGTATGTTTTGTGAATAGTCTACAGTGGCTGAGCACTTCTAGCACACTCTGCAGACTAATTACCAAGGTATCCAGAGTGCCAAATGAACATAGAGCTAATTTTTAATACAACACCTTCCAGTAATTACAATTATGCAGAAAGGCATTTAGTCCATTTGTAATGAGGGAAAGTATTGAAAATAATAGACCAATTTCCCTTTAATTTTCTCACTAAGGAATATTACTGACTTTCTTTTGCATAAAAATAGTGCATTTTAGAGTGACTACATAGAAAAATGACATAGGTAAATATTAAATGTTTTCTCTCAGTAGTAATTTTCAAAGCATTGCCTTGAATTTCTTTATAAAACTTTGAGGTTTAATATCCCACTGAAGCTTTCTTTTATGGAACCCTTAAATGCCTTGAATTGTGAAAGGGTGGAAGTAGCTATATCTGTGCAATCTCAGTAAAAAAAGAGAGAAATGCGCAAAGTAAAATAAGGGTCAGTTAAGAATGTCAAAACCAATTACACAATTTCTATAACTTGTCATTTAGTCAGAAATATTTTTCAGGAAGTATTGGTTGTATTATGGCCTGTCTTTTTCAGTGCTTTGGAAGACCTACAATTCTGAACTTGGTGCAATCTCAATACAGAATATAAATGGCCATTATTCGTAATTGCTACATGCTTGTGCAGTCGCTATTCAAAAGCTCTTTTGTCAGCTTTTTCCTGTAGTGTTTGTCTGCAAATGGGAGTTTCTGGAGAAGTTCAGTTCTTTAGCTTTGTCAAGCAGTAATACAACAACGCTTCTGTCATGCTCTCTATGTAGACTTGGAGCTTTTCTTTCCTCTCCTGATGTTTTGATTGGCAGATTTTAAAACTAGAGCAGATCATTATTGTTCTCTGATTTCACTTCCTCTGGTGTTAAATGATTATAAAATGACATGCAGCAAGGCAAGTAACTTTTAAGTAGAACTTAGAGAAGCCTTTTGGAATATTTTCCAATTATGTTATAGAATTATAACATGATGGCAGAAGCTTTCCTTGCCCTTGGTAAGTGCTTCCAGTGCTTAGCCTGATCATTTAAAAAAAAATGTAGTATCTTCACCTTTTGAATTACCTTTTTGGGATTTTTTGTCTTCTTATGCCTTTGTGTCTTAGAAACCACTCTAGTACTAAAAGTTATTTTGATTTGAAGCTACTTGTATGATCGTGACCTTCAAAATTTTCTCTGGAATATGTGAGTTCCCTTGTTTCAGCATGTTGCTGAAGGAAGGACTTCTGTTACCTCAAATCATAATTACTCTCTTCAAACATTTTTTTTTTTTTGCTGTTGCCATTGGGATTGTTAAAGGGCACATTATTTTCATAATGGCCTTCCCAGTAATGCATACCATAATGGTTTACCTGCAATTCTTGTTATGTTTGCTGGCTTTGGGCTAAGAGGATATTCATTCTCTAGGACCAAATCTGGAGAGCTGGTTTCCTAATGTGACTTCCTCCCTTTCCTCCCATCCTTTCTGAAGCTGACACTGTGGTGCAGTCTTGCTGGCATGGTCTATATATTTTTGTAACAAGTGACATTTAGTCTTTAGCTTCTGAGCCTCCTTAGCAGTTTTGAAGAGATTGCTTTGGGTTTGTTTGGTTTTTCTTTTGGATCTCTCTGGGAATGCGTGCTATTTATCAGCTATTAAATTATTACCCTGTAATGAAAAATGCTCATAATTCAAACAGCTTTTCTCCTTATCTGCATTTAAAATAAGTGAGTGTGAGGGGTTTTCTTGAGGGGGAGTGTTTTGTTGGATTTTGGTTTTGTTTCTTTTTGTGGTAGTGGTTTTGTTTGGTTTTTTTTTCAGAAATTAAGGAAAAAAAGACCTCTTAATTATTTAATAAAATTCCTAACAGCCAATTCAGTCCCAGAAGAAAAGTTTTTTGCCACCCTTTCTTATTTGTTACTCTCCATAGAGCAGGCTGAGTAGTCTTTAGCTCACTTTTGAGATTGTTTTCATTGAGAGCAGTCACTTCTAGTAAGTATTAGGTATTTTATACTCAGGAATTTGCTTTATTTATTGCATATACCCATTTTGCTCTTCTCTCCCAGGAAGTGAAATTTTCTTCCCAAGCCCAGCTGTGCAGTTAAGTAGAAGCTTTTTGATGCATTAACTTGTGGAATGCCCCACCTAGTGGATGATCGTAAACGCATTTTCTCATTACTCCATTAGGACACAAGGTTACGTTGGATTACCTTAAATATTATCCATATTTACTCCAGCTCGGGAAATTGATTAAATAGCTGGGTTTTCTTTCCCCTTTTATTTGTGGGGTGATGGTGGTGGTGTCTGGGGAGCTACAAGAGGGGAAAGGTAAAAGAGGGATTTACATGAAAGAAAGTTTCAAGTTGAAAAAGGTGTCCACATTCCCTGTAAATGTTTTAACACAGAAATTAGTTACAAGCTATGGTGCTTAAAATGGCCATCTGCAAAACTAGTTTTCTTGCATGTCAGAGGAAAGGAAGTACCTTAACAGAGCAATTTTTAGTGATTTGGGAAAAAAAGGTCTTACTTCAGTCTTTTTCCATCACCTTGTTAGTGGACTATTTGCTCAAGCTTCATAGTTTTGTATCCTTTTACCAACGTGGTCTGTTTCATCTTACAAAAAACAAAACATCATTCTGCTCTGTGAAGGATGTGGTTCAGTAGGGCTGCTGCCCCTGAGGGGGTAATGGTAGTTTATGTGGCCCAGGGAGCTGGGCCGGGGGGAAAGTAACCCTTACTTTTGGAATATATGAATAGCTTTCATTCTACTAAATCAAAATAAAAATCACAACAGTTCTTGTCTTAGTTCCTCTGAGATTCTCAAAACTCTTCAGTTACCTCTTCTGCTTAATGAGGAAGTTGTATAACTGTGAAGAACTTGAGACTGGAATTACTGCATTGGAAAAAAAATATCTTTTCTGTCTAGATCAGATGGCATATAGTCTGCTTTTCTGACACTTGTCGTAATCTTGATGTGTCCCAAAAATAAATCAAAGCTTCAGAGCCAGCAACCAGCACTGGTTTATGTGTTCTTGGTTTGGGGATGGCATGGAGGGGAGAGGGGAAGAGAGGAATTGTCCAGTCTCACATACACAGCTCTTCCTGATAGGTGGTGTTACACATCCCTTCATGGAGGTGTCCTACCTCACTAAAAAGTAAATCTAAAAGCATACCTGTGGAAAAAGTACAATTCATACAATTAGAGACAAAAACACACCTTAATGATAAAGTTAGGGGTGGGTGGAGGAAGGAAATTACTTTTGACCCTCAAGTCTGTCTTCTCTCCAAGATAAGACATGGTAAAGTATGTAGCAAAGGCATTAAAACCAATTTAATGTACAAGTGCAGTCATTATTCTATTTATGTGTGTATCTGTAAACCTCAGAGGGCAGTGTTTAGTACATTTGAATTCCTGGCTATGCTGCATCACCATTGAAATGTTTATCCAAACTTGCACTTATATTTGCTTATAAATTTTATACATTTTATAAATCTGTTCTATGAACGGAATATAAAATACAGGCCATCATGGATAAAATACTATTGCTTAAGCAGATCCGAAAAAGTATTTTTAAATTTTTTTCTTTTTTGTTTTTTCCCCAAGAAGCAAGATACTTCTAAAATGAAGAGGTAACTGTATTTTGTGGGAAGTCTACTGCATTAGCACTAGATTTTAAAAAGTTGCTGGTTCACCTAGCCCTAACCCATCACGAGGATGTGGGCTTTGAGAGAAGCAGAGGTGGAAAACATGGAGTATTTTTAAAAACTTTCATAAGTGTCTTCAGTGATAAGTGATATTATACCGTATTTTCTCTGCTCCTTTATGCTTGATAGCACTCATAAATATTGCTATATAGAAAAGGGCTTTTTTCAAATATTTTGTTTTGTTTCCCTGCTAAGAGGAATGTCACTTCAGTCTCCCTTCAATCAAACTTTTTAGCATGCTTTTAACTTAAACAATACTTACACAAACACAGGTTTCTCAGTTTTATATTTAATTGTAGCCTGGTATAATACTTGTAATACTGGTTATTGATGAGGGGAAAAAAGAGTTCTAATAGGACCATACAAGATTTCCTTTTGTTTGCAGCAAGTACATCCCCCAAAGCAGGTCTGAAGCTGGTTTTGTTCATCATGTTTAAGTTAGACCACCTTTCCAGTAAACTGTTAACGTTAAATTTGAAAAGAGTGTAAGCTTGTATGATCTTGAAGCTTTTGTGGCAGGACGTAAAGAATTGTTAACATATTTAATGTCTTTTTTTAAAATTCATGCAGGCACACATCTATTCTTTGGGTGCAACCCTGAAAGCAGCAATAGAATATATTGTAGAACCTGAGACAGAATCAGAATTTGGACAAGATCTGCACACTCTACTGGAACAAATGCAAGAAGAGAATCCTGAAAATAGGCCAGATATTGAGGTAAAACAGCCCTACATAATTTTTTGTTTTAAAAAAGTTGATACTAATACTTCTGTATGTGTGCTCATTAATCTCTATTTATCTCATTAATCTCTGTAATTATCAAGATGATCTTGATAAGCAGTATGCTCAGGTTTTGCAAGAAAGCTGAGGTCTTCTCTGACTCTGCAGAAATTCATCCTTTTTCCCACTCTACTGGATATACAACCTGAAAGTAGATGTTTGACAGTGCTTGGATTTTTAAGAAGATTGCGTGAATACACTGATGCATCTAAATTTTCTCATTAACTGTTTTCTTCCCATTTACTATTTGGTTTGCAGAGAGACAGATTGTCATTAGAAATAAAAGCACGGGCATTATGCTGTGAAATTTTTGTGATAATGGGATTGCATTTAAGAAGGGGATGTAGGGACCTGCCCCAGAAAGCTTCAATTCCTTGGCATGTTCAAAGCAGTGTTATTCAAAGCATTACTACTAGCTAGTTTTTCTATAAATACATAAAGGCTCAGATAACTTTATTGGATTTTGTATTTTATTCCATTTAGCCTCTTATTTTATCTTTAGCTGTTAGAAAGAATTTGAAGCTTTATAGGATTTTTCATGCTGATGTTTTCAAAGAATTTACATTCTAAATGTTGATTACCTGATAGTTATTTGACATTAATGTGCAAAAGTTTAATGTTTTTGCAGACTATGAGAATGTAATTTTTTGGGGGGGGAGAGGGGGGAGGCAGTGGGGAGAGGAGGGTGTGGGTGTTTCATTTTCCTGAACTGATAGAGTATATTCTAATTGGTATAGTACCTATGATCAATACTTTGCAGAAAGAGAGCTGTATGAGGTCTCACCTGTGTTTATCTAGGAGCAGTTACTGAGGAAATGGTGGGATGTATTTGGAAAGGCAGCTCTCTTCTACATCCTGCCCAAAGGGGCAGGTTTTTAAATGTGTGAATATCTGTAGTTAATTATGTGTGAGACCAATGCTAATGCCATCAAATAGTGCCCAGGCTGCAGATTAGAGATATGAAGTATGGTTACTTTTTGTGATCTGATAATGATTGCTTTTTCTAACTGGGAATATTGCTTTTTAGATAATTGTATTTTGCAGTTTTTAAAAGATTCAGCATTTAATTTTAATGTAATTTCAGTAATAAAAACATTCATCATCCTGCCTGTGTTGCTGAATTCAAGCAAAGCATTGGCTGTTTAAAAAAGTAATCAGCACTCTAGCTTTTTGCATTTTCACTATGTTATTCATAAAGGATAACATTTAAGATAATTTTTATCAGTTGTTCTTGATGTTCTAACTGTAGGCTAAAATGTGAATTGTATTAAATGACTTCATAATAGCCCATGGTAAAAACAAGAAATTAATTCAACCACATAATAGAAACACGCGGTGTAAAGTATTGGAGAAGAAAGACCTCCAATGTAGCATCATATAAATTCAGATGTACTGTGGGAGTTAACATCATTCATGTTAGTTGAAATTCACAAATATATTCATTATTAAATAAGTATTTAACATTCTTTTTCTCCAGAGCATTTTGTCATTATGTGAAGAAAAAATCAAGATTGCTTCATCAAGTAATATTTGTCGAAGCTTGTCTGCTGTTGGAAGAAGAGTTCTTTCAATTGAATCATTTGGTGCTTCTCAAGGTAACAGTAAAATGTATTTAGTCTAAAACTTCAGATTGCCTGACATATCTAATGATTTTTCAAAGACTGTGTTTGACAGATCTCCTGTTAGAGGTTCCTTTCTAGATTACAACAAATCATAATTCAATATTTGTAGATTGGTGATGGGGAAACAGGGACATGCAACTCTTAATTAACATAATGTGTTTGAAGTGTCCCTTATGATTAAAAGTGATTTGTTCAGAAATTGAGAATTTGTGTAACATACTAAAGATATGTAACAGCAATGGCAGAAAAAGCAGTGTAAAGATTTACAAGGAGAGATTAGGAGGTTTAATACACGTTTAATATAAGCATCTGTTTTTGTATCTAGATGTCTGTGATAACATGTGGAAGGGAAGAATGTGTCAGAGGAGTTTGGGATCTAAATTATATTCAAATGAGAAAAACAACATAGCAGGTGATTCGTCTGCAGTGGAAGAGGTGACGACTGCCTGTCATAACAACTCTTCTGTAGTTACCATGGTGACTGGCAGAGAAAGTGGTTTAAAGGAAATGCAAATTGATCTGGATAATGAGAAAACTCAACATTCACAACTTGCAACTCAAACTGAAAAGAGCAAAGAAGAGGATAAACACACAGTGTATACTGACACTTTTGCTAGTGTTGCTTTGGATATCAAATCCTGTGTTATTGACCTGGAGAGAGATTGCCTTTTTAAGAAAGGTTCTTTGAGAAAAATGAAAACCTTTCCAAAGCTACCACTCGAACTTGCAGATACAAATAACTTTTTCACTTCTGTTACCAACAGTGGACCACTAGATAGGAAAAATCACTTTGTAACACAAGAGTCACTACCTCTAGACAATAATAATGAGGTTGCTTTTTCAAAGGGAAATCTCAATTCGTTTGCTGTTAGTAGTCCACCAGAAACGGAATCAAAGAATCACCAAGTTGATGATCATCATTTAGAAGCACCATGTGTATGCACACAAGTGTCTGGCTTGAATCTAGAAGAACATATGTCACTTATCAATGTTAAAAAGATAGGTTTTTCTTCATCTGATCACAAAGAAGACTCTTCTGGTGCTACCTCTGAAGTGCTAAAACCAGCTGATATGCTAAAAGGCCCAAATCAGTCAATTACTGGAGCAAAAATGCTAGACAACTACATGGTGTTGGAAGACTGTTCTGAAACTTTTCAAGGGTCAAATGAAAATTATGTACCACATTTTAACAAGATGGATTCGGTATTAACAACAAAACCCAGTGGGAACAGACATGGATCAAACCTAATTAGGCCACCAGAATTAAGCAACGGTGTGATGAGTGCAAACAATAATGAAGATAATCTTTGTGGAGGCAGAGGTTCAGAAATCAAAAGTAATGAGCAGGTAGTAAAAATAAAGTCTTCGTTATATAGTTGCTGTAGTCACTTATGTGGAGATGAGATGACTTAAATAGTGTGATTTCTTTCCCCCTTGTCCACTTTAGCATCCCAGAAAATGGAATTTTGCTAGTCTGCACACTTTAAGAGTTAATATTGGAAACATGGTGATCCTTCTTTCTTCTTAAATTAAAAAGTAAAGTGCTACAGTGAAATTTATGCTGTTGCAGAATCAACTTCCATTTTAATCTTTTTTTTAACAAATGGAGTCTACTCGCTCGTGTGTTAGAGCAGCATTCCTTAATAGCTGGTTGCATTTGTAAGAGAACAACCAAAGCATACATGTATTTTTAACTCTTTATGTTACTGTCAATGCATAAATTTCACTACCTTGCAGTGAGCCTCCCAGGTGCTTAAGAAAATTGCAGAATACCTGACTGTAAACCTGACCTCACTGAAATCAATGGCAATATCCCATCAGCTTCAGGAGGATAGAGTCTGCATTTTTTTTAATCTTCCATGTACATTTAAGTTTTTGGAAATTGTACATATGCTATATTCGTTCTGTGTTCTTAAATTGCTGTCTCTGTTTGTTATGTATGTTTCACTATAGAATTTAAATATGTGCACAATATGATGGGTATGTTGTCTCATGCATTAAGTCTTTATAAATAGCCAGATGACAGAGGGAGAATCTACCAGAGTTTGTTGATAGATAATTGTAATATGGTCTGTGCTCAAATTACATATCTCAGGGTGGACAAGTTTGGTCTCTGACTAGATGGTTTTCTTTTGTGCCACACTCAGAGGTGTAAACAATCCATGTGGTAGGAGAGCTGCTGGCTAAAACTGCAGGGTTGTTTATCTTTCTCCAGCTTTGTTACAGCAGGATAAAAATGAGCAGCACAAACTTCACACATTTTGTTTCCAGAAATTATTCTTAGATGAAGATATTGGGTTTTTTTCCTTGCTTGTCTACTGGCAAGTCAGCCTTGTTCTCCTTGCCTACCAGCCCATCTTCCAGCCATCCCATACACTGGCACTTAGGGTTGTATTCAGTCTCTGTCCCTCCCTCTTTTCACCTTGCCCAAACATCTCCTTTGGAGCACTAACCTAGAATTGTCAGGTGTGTAACGAGCCTTTGGTACATCATAGCTCAAAAACTAGAGCAAATTGAGGAGTCTGTCCCTTTTTCCCTTTCCTGTCTCTTCTCCTCAATAGGTGTGTTTATTAAATGCATAGTTCAGGAGGATGGTAAATGTGGATAAGTACCATAGAATGGTTTTGCCTTCTGAGGGGGTTTTTTACTGTATGCATATTGAAACCTTTATTTAGGTTTTAAACCCTGCAAGTGCGTTCTTCAGACTGAGAAATAATCCATTTATTGTACATGCATCCTTTTTTTTTCTATTTCTGCCATCACTTATGAACATAAGTTGAGTGTAGTGATAAGGGTTCTTTTTTAAGGAGGAAAAAATGTTGAAATAAGACCTATATTCTGTCCTTACCAGATTACCGGGGCAAAAGTTTAAGTCTGTATGCATGAAGGTAGTTTTAAGAAAATAATCTTCCCCAGAATTATAGTTTTCCAAAATTCTTCCATGAAATTAAAAGTTGTAACAAATCTTATTTGCTTTTTTGCAGCAGCACTTGAGACTGACACACAGAACAGTAAGCCAAAACACATTTTCATCTTATTCTGCCATTCTTCTAAAGTCTTCTTTTTTTTCAAATATTTCATCATCAGTTTAAATAAAGTGTCCTTTCAGCCTAAACAGAATTTCATTCTTGCAAACAAGTAGGCTCTTATTAACAGTGACGTTATCCTGCTCCCACTGAACTCACAGGACAATCACTGTGAATTAGAAAAGGTAACTCTTATTCCAGGTACCCTAATAAGCAGTGTTGTAATACATAGCATCTGAAATGAAAACAGCAGGGTAGTGGTTCTTTGTTATATCAGAGGTTTTTAGCTGTCTTTTCAATAGAAGAAACGCCTGATAGACTTGTGCTCTACATTCTCTTTTTTAGTAAATGATTCCAGCAAATGTTCAGGTCCTGCCGCAGAAAAATGTGCTATTTAGAAAAATCTTTTTTGGTCTTAAACAAAAAAGCAAACATAATAAAATGTTCTTTGATTATTTAACTGCTCTAGGGAGGAAAAAACCCCTTTAAGCATATTAACTCCTAGGCTTCTGAAATGGCTTCCTGAAATGCTGAATTTCTAGCCTCGTAGTCCTTTGTTTTCTGAAGGAGGGTCATTCGTAGTTAGTAGTTGTTGAACTGTGTAGCGGACTTTATTGTGAGTCTTCTTAGAGAAATGCAGTGGGTTAATGTTTTCAGCTTGTTTTTTTTTCTTTTGGAAAAGAGATTTTATTCCTCAGGCTTCCAAAATACAGCAGTTTTTGCCTCTGTGTTACCTCCTGACAACTGAAAAAAGTCACACTGTGCTATTCCTTACATGACAGAAGTACAATTGCTGTCTCTCTCTCAAGTTCCCATTAGCCAGGATTTTACCAAATACCTTTTTTTAAAGAAAGCCTGAGTCTGAGTTTGTTCACTTACTGTAAAAGCACAAGAAGTGTGAGGACCCAACTAATGTGATTTCTGCCTTGTGGTGTAAATAGAAAACACCTCAGAGGATTTGCAGTGCAGCTCTTTCCTGAGTTCTCTATTACAGATTGGCATGATTGCAGCAAGTAGAGCTTTTAGAATGGTATCTCCAGCATTCCTTTCAATATTTCATGTTGTTTAGAGAAGGTGCAATATCGGCCCCATCCGGTTGAAGATCAACCTTGTCTACTCTGGAGAACAGACAGTTTTTCTTGCCTGTCAGTATTTCTCCAGTGGACAATATTTTTCTGATACTCAAACACTGCTTCTTATTGTTGTGTGCTTTACTGCTAGTAAGCATTACTAAAAATACTTGCTTGCTTTTGTCTGGCTACTGCAATGTATCTTGTGAGGGTTTTCCTAGTAATTTTTATAGTTTTGCATGCCATAAATAAATATTTTTCACTTCAAGTTTGAGTGGGGATCTTTTATTTCTCTAACCAGTTTCATTCCAATCAGGTGTGTCTCATCTCTAATCCTTTTAAATGTTTCTCTGTGATTTAAGTGCTATGGCCTTTACTTGGGAAGGTTTAATGGAAACCTGGCAAGTGCAAGTTTGTTTTCTGTTGGTCATTCATACCCTGTCAAGCATGAGAGAAGTGAAAAGCCATGTAGCTAGAGGCTGACACTTTAACACTGGGGAAATAACATGAAGAAAAGTTGTCAGTTCCTAGAATAATACTTGCTAAGAAAAGAGTGATGAAAATCTTGCTTCGGCTATTTAAAACATGCCAGCATTATGTTCATAAAATAGATTATGTTTGCGTAGTTGGAATGCTTTAGTAAATTTGGGGGTTACAATTCTGATACCAATAATTAAGTAGAAGATCTGCTAAGTAGTCTTTGCAGCACTGCAAAAAACCTGTCGCTTTTCCAACAAGTAAGGTTTAAAATACAATCTTTGGGCATAAACCAAAATGGCGCCAGGATGTAGATATAGACAATAATGGCTCATTTGGCTTTTTTATATTTTCTGACAAAATTTCAATGCTGTGAAAACATTTTCTTACTTTAAAAAATGGGTAATATAATTTCTGTTATGAAAAGATCTGGTTTAGGAAATTTGGAAAGAGACATTAGATTATAATTTTGTTTCCTCTTTGGTGCACTGATGATAATATATTCATGAATGTTTAATAGCATTATAAAAATAATGTTAATGGTTTAAATGAAGTGGACTTATAAATGCTGAAGAGTTGTCTTGAGCTTGCTTTGCTAAAATATGTTAATAGATGAGTAACAATGCATGCTACAGATGGTTTGACTAAAAGCATTTAATCATGCATTTTCCAATACTTCAGATTTTTTTTTCTTGGTGTTTGCATGGAGATTTTATTTTTAAGTTTTAGGAAATAGTAATAACCATGAATCAGAGACTTGCATGTTAAAAACAGAAACAGCCAAACCTGACATGCCTAATCAAGGAGTTTTACACTTACATGTTTACTAAAACAAGGTTCAGGGGAGTTTGAACATACATCTGTTAAAATACCTTAGAGGTGAGGTACCAGGAGCGTTGCATTAAATACCTTTGTTTAAGGATTGAGGCTTAAATAAAAATTGCCTCATAACCATAGGTTGAGAAGTGCATTTTTTTCCCTTTGAAAACTGTTTGAACTGGACTGCATGCATTTTTCACCACAAATGCAAACGTGTGATAAAACATGTCTTGTCATGTACCTTCAGTACATGGGGTAACTTCTGCAAGGTGTTAGAAGTCCCCAGCAGGTCTGAACCCTCAGTTTTCATCTGAAGTCTTCCATGTTTCTCTTTCTGTTGGAGGAAAGTGGGAATTTGGGATAATTCTAGGACACTAGAAGAATGACCTTCTCAGGTGTTTCTTTCAGGAATAAAATTGATATGATCAAGGTGAGGAGAGACATGAATTACAGTAAGAGACAATAGCAGTGCAGGTATTTATTAGCGTGACAAAAAACCAACTAGCACACAAATACCGGCTAACAATATTATATTTGAGGTTTCTTATTTCTTTAGAATGATTGCCAGAGAAACAATGAGTATATACATTTAAATGAAGTTCACCAAACTGTAACCAAACTGCATCCTTCTTTTTCCTGACTCAGTTTGTTTTGGCTATCCCACAGATAGCAGTAATTCCCATTTATGCTAAGATTTGCTTTCCCTACATACCTTTTTCTTCCAAAATAGAGTTTTTCCAATGCCTCTTCATCCTCTGTTTTCTAATCTGTCATTGACACTTCTGTCTTATCATAAACTTTTGCTGCTGCTCTTAGGATTTATTCCTACTCTTCTGCCTCGCCTGAATTTCTTTCTGTCATTTCTTTCTTACTCTAAAGAGCTTGGATATCCCAGAGGTGATGAGAAATACTTTGCAGCTTTCTGCAGTACAACAAACTTCAGTCTCCAGTTCACTGAGAGATTCTTCTTTCCCTGGCTAGCCATTCATCACCTTCTCCTGAAGTGAAAGGTGATTTGTATATGCAGTAAAGGAAGTCCATCTTTCTTTGCTGCAGCTTTTAGAGCCTCTAAAGACCTAAACTTCAAGAGGAGGGATTCTCTTACAGAGAAACATGTGGCACAAATGTGTGCTTACTTGAAAAAAATTCCTAAATCCCAAAGCCTTCTTAATGTTTTAGTCAGTCTGAAATTTATGGTTTCTCTTCACTCATGTCAGCTGTGCAGGGTTAAATCGAAGATTTGAGTGCTCCTTTCTTTGTAAAGTGTCTGTGAGCAAAGACACTTGAGGCACATGAGAACCACAGTGCTCTGGAGGGGGAAACTGCTGCTCAGGGATAGGAATCTATCAACAGTACAAAGCTCTATCCTATATGCTTTCTAGACTAATTAATTCTTTTGACTATCTGTCCTTTTCCTTCCTGCTGTGTGATTGATGGCTTTTTATCGGACTGTTCAAGAGCTTACTTTTCTAGATACAGGAAAAGAACACATGGATGAAAGAATTTTGCACTCCAGGGTGCTGGTGATAGCAAAATTGGAGAATGAAATTGAATCTTATCACCTGGCTTCAATTCAATGTGCTGAAGTTACTAATTTTTGCAATGTGCCACAATGTAGGATAGAAGAAGAATAGCACCAAGTTCATTTTTATCTGTTGGAGGTAGGCAGACTATGAAGCATTTTCAGTAAATCAAAAGGTGTGTTTCCTGACATATTTTGTTTAAAAAAAATGTAGTTTACCTGGTTCACCTTCAAAGAATATTTAAACAATATGAGCCTAAAGTATTGTGTTCTTTGAGAAGGTCTTCTGGTTCAAATTACTAGCAAAGTTTCAGCTACAGAAATTAATGTCCTTCTTTTCTCCATAGATTATACTGAAGCTATTTCTGTTAGTTGAGCTTTATGAAATTCAATGCAGTTGTCAGCTCATTACGTATCTCATGATAAACTCCGAAGAGCATCTCAGTAAAAGGATGAAAAATTTACTTTAGTAAATGACAGTGCAGAGGCTGATTTGTCAAAGTTAATGATGTAGTGCTGTTGCATGTGGGAGAGACCCTTAGTCTATGTAGATTTTACAAATACTGATTGGGATAGAAAGTGTCTGCAAAAGCAACAAAACAGTTCAGAAGGGTTTTTGTTTGTCTCCTGTGCTTCAATTTTGTTGTTTAGGGTTTTTTTGGGTTGGTTTGGTTGATTTTTTATTTGATTGATTTTTGTTTCTTTGGGGTATTTTTTGAGGGTGAAATGGGTTTTTTTCCACAGTTAATCCTGAATTACTTCTGGTAATTCTTTTCCCTAACATGGCCTGAAATTGACTCATTCAGGACTGCGTATGTAAGAGAAAATGTGCTGTGCTCTTTTTAAAAAGAGTTCTTTGGATCTGCTCTCACTCAGAGGTTTCTGCCTACAAAGAACTTTTTAGTGTTCCTTTGGTAGATGAACGGAGATCATGAAGTGCAGCCAATGTCAAGAACCACTACTAGAGATGAGCTTTTCCATTAGCACAGTTTGATCAGGAAGGTGTGTGCCCTACTATAAATCTCCAATTCTTAGATTCGCACAAACACACACCACCCTCCAAAAAGAAAAAAAATCACAAAATGTAAAGCATGTCTCTGAAGAACAGTGAGTTTCCATGGAGCAGTATCTTTTTCACATCAAGGTATTATGCCAGATATCAAAAGCTAAATTGGTAGTCAGAAAAACAAATGCAGTTACTCCAAATTGAGCAGCCAGTGATTAAAAGCAAAACAACGTGCTGGGATTTCGAATAAACCTGTCATTAATTCTGTCAATATTGTTAACATCTTTCACAGAAGAACAAGAGATGTTGATGAAATCTTTAAGGTAAGACATGTAATGCAACTGCCAGGGTAAATCAGGTTTTGAATGTGGGACTGTTTTGTTGATGGCAATCATTTGAGTTTTTTATGTTTTTCAGTCTAGGTGTTGTCCCTGTAATTATGTAATTATGTTTCATCATAAAATATGTCTATTACACAATGGACATTCTAAGAGTCTTAGTATGGTAAGAAAGACTTTCCAGACAGCTCGCTTTTCCTGAAGGAATTAAGAAACAATTAATTCATTTATACAGTTAGCTGACTGTGCCATGCTTTTTTAATAAATAGTATTAATTCATTACTGGTAAGTGCAATAAATATATTTTCTTGTTACTTTTTAAGTTGACTTTTTTTATATTAGGATTTACTTTTCTATTGCATTAGTAAATATTTTAAATTTGTGATGATTTTTATAACTTTCTGCATCCTCACTGTTTTTTTCAGTGGATCTCTCTAAAACTCCTGTTGTCCTGGTATGGTAGGCCTCTGAAAGACTATGAACTCTGGGCATTATGTCATGAGTGTTTATGTACTCTGCAGACTTGCATAGATTATCCAGGTATAGTCTTAATTATCATGAAGTATTTTGCCTCGTTATTTATGTTCAGTGTATTAATATTTCCTTTATTCTGTTGATTGAAAGGATCTTGACTTTCATTTTGTGTGCAGATATTTCTATTTTGACTCCCTTAAATTGTGACAAAACTCAGTTTGGAGTTTTCTTCCATATATAGGTGAATGTCTCATATATAGGTTTTTGTTTTTGTTTTTTATTTTGAATCTTGGTGGCTTTTGCAGCAGAAATTATTCTTTGGCTTCAAGCAGTAAACAAATTTTAGACTTTTTGGGAATGGAGAATCTGTACTTCGACTTTTAAGAAAAACACTTGTGACTTGTATCAAGCAAGAGGAATAAGTTTTACATATATGTGTGTGTGTGTGTGTGTGTGTGTGTGTGTGTGTGTGTAGACAAAAAACTTCCTCTTTTGCCTGGATTTCTTTGTGACAAATGATTCCTGACCTATTTTCTACAGTACAGGGCTTTGTCGTAAAGTATCCAGGATCTGGATGTCATGGAGTTAGTCCTTCCACATCTCCTATGCTTCAGTTTATAGACAAATTATCAAAATGAACTTCTGAGAGAGGAAGAGGGAACTGTCCTTTGACAAAATTGGAATGCGTTGTGTGCAACTCAGAAGACCATCCTAGATTTCCATGACATTCTGAATGATGGTTTAGCTTATACTAATGATAAACCTATAGCAGTTCTGATAAACAGAACAGAGTTTTCCACCACCCTTTCTTTTCCTTAATTTAAAAAAACTTGCTCTTGAGAGTATGGGCAGGGATGAGTTTGAAGCTTTTAAGTGAATATAAACAACTGGATAGTAATGTACAGAAAACTTACTGCATCTCTTTGGATTTCAGCTTCAGTTATTTTATTTCTATGATATAAAACTGCTTAAAAGGAAATAAGCCATAAATGAAGATTCTGAACACTTTAAGAATTGTAACCCATAAAACTAAGTATTTAATATACCTTGTAACAGAAGGATTATTTCAGCCTCATAGCATGTTCCTTATGTTTCTGAACGTTTCAGATAACTGCACATAATGGCTCAGATTCTAATGTAATATGCTTGGCCAGCCTCTGTTACTGCTCTCTTAAAAATGCATGTCTTAAAAATATTAAAAGTTGTCATCTGAACCTTATGTAGCCTGTAGAAGGGAACATAATGATACAAACCACCAAATGGAAGGCACTTTACTTAAAAATTCTGTATTTGACAAATAAAGCTACCTTGAAGTTGAATATTGGTTTCAGATTTAGAATGTTTCTGCAAGAGGATTCTCTGCCTGTTCTGAGGGGAGTGGTGCATTGTGGAAAGGTTTTTAGTGGTGTTACTACTTCACTGCCCACACGCACATATAAAGTTCTCTCGATGTTCCTTTTGAATAATACTCACTAAAGGTGAAGCTGATACATATTTTGAATACATCTAGTAAAAAAACCCTTTGTCTTGACAATGGTAGTGAGACTGGTAGCTGATGAGCCATGGTTAAATATATGAAGCTGGATTATTTTTTATATATTCAGCCTTTTTCTCCAAATCCTTCCTTGATTACACTTTTTTTCATTATCCTAAGCAGGAATTACCTGGCTAAGAAAACATATCCCAAAGCTAGCCTCTTCTTCACGTATTTGTTTGTTCAACTCTGCTACAGAAATTGTTTGTAACCTCCATTGGGACTTAATTCCTCTCCTCTTATCAGAGGATGTTGCTTACATGTTGCTTGTGGGTGATTCAGGGAGCCCAGGTGAGGATTCTTACATTGTACTGAACAAGCTGAGACCTGGTTTGTGTGAGAGGGCCAGGGGCATTTACTGCTGACAAACAAAGACAAGTGAGCATGAAGCTGCCTCTGCAGAAGGAACCAGCAAAGGTTCTCATTTGGGAAAGCTTTGCTTTTCAAGACATATACTTCAGGTGCAACTTAAATATTATTGAAGGTAGTAGACAAGCCTTTATGTTAAGCATAGTGAGTAATTTAATTTTATATGTGGTTTGTACAGACAACTAAAAAAAGGAAAAAATGTTACTGCCTTTTCTCTTACTTTCTTTTTTTCCTCTTAGATCACTTCAATTATTTATTAATAAATTAGTATTTGTGTGTCTTTTAGACATCTTTAATATCTTATTTCATAATTAATACCTTTAATGTTTTAATCTCTTATTCAATTTAAGAATCTATTCTTCCAGTACTATTTTTTTAATAAGAGAATGGTGCATTTGATGGTAGTCTAGAAATAGAGGGCTACAGTTGGACTGCAAGAGAACTACTTACTGGCCAGTTGGCTTAATATATTAAAACATGTTAAATTGAAATGTCCTTTGAAGTTAGCAAACAGATAGTCACAGTTTTGCCACAAGATTTTCAACACCAAATTTATAGGACATGATCTCCTTTTCTTAATGTCAAGTTCCTGAAGACCTCAGATCATTTAAAATAGTTTTAGTAGTCCATTATTTCTTTTTTAACAATGGAAAATTTCATGGCCCTGCAAATACTGACCTATGTAACATTTATTCACTGAGAAAGTGTGATTATAACTATTTGTGAAAAACTGGACTTCATATCCTGTTGCACCCAGAGGAGTTTTGGATCTGGCCACTTGTGTGTCAGCTTTCTCCAGATGATGATCGTCTATTTTTCTGGGGTTGAAGGAGGAGAAGAGGAGACTTAAATTCTTAGATAAATTGACTATCTTTTATTGGTACCTTGTGAGAAGACTGGAGTATATCTACCTATTGTATTTATATTTTTGTTTTGTTTTGTTTCTTTCTTGACCTTCCTTTTCCATGCTGGGTATAAAGAAAATAAACTTCCGGGTTTTTTCCACTTCTTGTCCTTGTTCTGCAGAAATTGCCTTGGGTAGTTACACAGCTACTGTCTCTTTATTGGCTTGTGTCTGTTCTAGCATAAAAGTTATTTAAAGCATCATTTGTTTTAGGGTAATTTCTGACACTGTAAATTCTTTGATAAAATTATTTACTTTTATTAGTGCTAAATAGCTACAAGAACAGATACTTATTATGCCTTACCCTTTTGTTGTTTTTTTTTTCCCCAGTGGTCTTATGTTTGGACTCTGTGCTGATTGACTGCCATGGAAGGATCCTCTTTGCTGCTCCAAAAGCTGAAGGTAAAATAAGAGATTGCACGTTCAGCTTTTTTTTCTTTTCAGGGGAAGTGGAGAAGAAAGCAAACATCTTACCTTTTGTTTCTGATTTTTTTCCTCATTTAGAATCTTGTGATGTATTTTATTTAGCTCCTGAAATTGAAGAAGAGGATGTGGATACTGAGAAGGTAATGTGGTAGGTTATGTAGATTGCTTTGTACTTTATCAAAGGACAGTTTTATCCCTCTGCTAGTTGGAGAAGAAAGCTAAACTCTTCTAAGATTGTGTTAATATTTCTCCCAATGTTTTCTGTGAGGTTTTTTTTTGATATATTGATCTCTCATGAAATCAGTTGCTTCTATAATTTTTCCTTCCAGGATTCTTGGAGTAACTACCAAAAATCTGCTATTTGATGGTTTTCCATAAGACTTAATTATTTTCAGTTTTTTAGCAGTAAGACAGAATGCTAAAGTCTTTTAAGTCATTTTTTCACATTCTGAAGGTCACAGTAAGATCATTAACTTAGACTATCTGGGCAAAAGTCCAAGCATTATTCACACTTAGAAGACTAGATAAAAATATCATTATCAGTATTTTTTTACTTTGGAAACATTATGAATGATATCTTTTTCCAATATAGTTTCCTTAGAGCTTTTTCCTATCGATAAAAACCATAAGGAGCTTTTAGAACAAAGATAATAAAAATGTCAAATAGCAGGTGAATGTGTCTCCACTGCAACTACTTTTGAATTGCAAACTGTACCACAGTGATCTTAAAAGTCAGGGGAACAGAATTTACAGTACCTTTCTGTTATGTAACAAGAGATTAATTAATATGTGCCTTGTATCACATAAGTTCTTTGGAATTAGGCATAGTAATCATGAATCAGAAAATAAAAGCTCATAAAAATCTACTAAAAACATTCAATTTTCTGTAAAGCTATCTGTAACTAGAAAATATTTTTATAACTTTCCTAAATTTCTTAAACTGCTTTGATCCAATGTGCAGGTTTTTCAAAGGCTTCAGAAGCTTAAACTAAGCCTGAAATATAATACAGCAGTTTTACCAGACAGTAGAAATTAATAATCCTAAAGTCTTTGTGCCTTATTTTGTTTAGAATATCAGAAGTAATCTGTTTCCTTGTTTTGCTGCAACAATTATTCTATTATATATAGAATATATATAGGGGTTTTTGCCTTTTTCCTGATGGCTGTATAACTTTCTAGTTATAAATATTCAGTTCAATTTATGGTATGGGAATGAATCTGTGTCACAATAACAGTAAAAATTTTCCTTGAGGGTTCTGATGGCTTGGATGGCAAGTTTTTCCTAAACAAATTTAGGGTAATCTTGGAGTTCTAAACCTAAGGGGAAGAAAATTATTTTTATTTCGATTGAGCTGCTTTCTCCATTCCAAGTGTTTTTGTACCTATTAGTAGCTTTTTTTCAATGGTTCAAATGGAACTGTTCAAAAGATTATTTTGTTTGTAGTGAACTTACTTGTTATGTTTTGTTCATTGCTGTTCACTTTGCTCACAAGAGTGCCAGAAAACATTGTTTTCTACTGTGCTTATGGTTCTGTCCATTGAGTTTTTGTAATATCTTTCAGAGGCAACGTAAAGTGTGGTGCTTTAAATTTCTTAAAATTGCATTTGTAGTACATGCTAACATATGAAAACTAAGCCTTAAGTGGACTAAATCTGACTCTGAAAATTGTAATTCTTCAAACAAAACAAGAAAGCTGGTAAAGACCAAGTCCTTTTCAAGGTCCCTCATTGGAGCAACTTCGAATTGGTCTAGCTGCAGGTAGCAGAATAATTGCTAAAATAAATATGCAGTGCCTCATTCTTCTGACAGGTGTAATCTTCTCTATAAAATATGACTTGTGCTGGGTAGTGTGTAATTACTGTGTGCCACTTACTTGCTGAATTATCATGACCTTTTTTAAGTAAATTGCAGCTGGCCACATTTTATGGTAGAACTCTGAAGCGTACAGCAATCTTTTTACAGGAGAAAGGAATTCTTCAAAATGGTTCTAAAATACATTTTTCTTAGGTAAAGAATAAGACAATTAATGTCTGTTACTCCAACAGTAGAAAAATAGCTGCTGTTTTTGGCCCTGCATGCATAACAACTAGATTTTGAAGTGGGCTGGGATTTTCATCAGCATCCTCAAAAGCCAAATGTAATCTGTACTTTAAAAACTCGAGTAAGTTTTTTTCGTTTTGGCAGGAAATAGGGGGAATGTTTGGGTAATTTGCTGGAATTGTTTTTGAAGTGGAGGCTTTTTTTAGTGTGTTCAAATCTTTCTTGTCTCTTACATTATACCAATAGGTCTGCATTTATGGTGTTGCTGCAGTTCTGTGGATGGCAGCAAAATACAGTGTTCCACTGAGTCACAAAGTAGTATTGCCAAGAAAATTTAAAAAACTGCTTCTGGATATGGCAAGAAAAAACCCTGAAGAAAGACCTTCTCTAACTGCTGCAATTAAGGTTACTAGATTTAGTTGTGTCTAAAGTCTCATTTTAGTATTTTTAAAAGCAAAATAATAGCTTAATACTTGTAAAATACTGATATCTAGTTAAATCATAACCAGTCACTTTGGGTTTTGTTTTTAAAGTTACCTCCTTAGGGACACAGAGGGGCGTGTTTTTAATTTATATTGAAATTATCAAGGTACTTGGACTTGGAGAAGCTTCATAAGACTTCCTAAACTTAGATTACTTCTAATTGACTATTTATCTTGACTTTGTCCTTGTCCAAGAATACCTCACTTGATTGAAAACTTATTTACTGACTGAAAATTACAATTTTTTTTTAGACATGCAATCATTATTTACTTGAACAAGGTATAAACAGCAAAAGTATTTTGACATTATTGGGTAAACCCATCTTTAAGGTAAGAGTGCCACCTTTCTTTAATTTTGTATGTTTTTTCAATTAATTCTGTCAATGTATTCCAGTAAGATTTTGTTGTCTGCAAGTGCAAGTGTAGCTAGAGTTTGGGTTTGGTTTTGTTGGTGTGATTTTTTGGTTGTTTTGGTTTGAGGTTTTTTTTTTAATGTATTTTCAAGTAGTCTGTAAGCATTGCCTTTTCCTAGTTCTTGCTGTTGGAGTGATTACTCCGCAGATTGTGATGCTCTGACTCCACAGTCTATATGGGTGAAGAACAAGTAATCTCTCTTTTTATTTACCACCCCACAGAAGAAATTAATATATAATTGTTGGGTTCTGTTTGTGTTTCAAATGTGTTTCTATAATGCACACAAAATTCAGTCAATCTATGAAACTGAGTTTATTCAAAACTTTGAGTACCAAGTTATCAAGATTTCTAAACAGTTCTACCAGTCCTTAGACTTCTATTTGTAATTTTTTTTTAATTCCTCACCTTGGCATGACTAGGTTGTTGCAATATTCAAGGTGTATATGAGGATTGGGGTTTTTTTAAATAATGTGCTGAGCAGAATTTGAAAAAAGAAAATGCTAATAACATCAATTTGGGCTTCAATGTTTATTGTTAGGCTGTTGAGGAAGAAGTCTTGTCTCAAGATCACGTCACTTTTGAATTTAAAAATGACAAATATGAAATGGACCCTTCAGAGTCAAGTCCAGGTAAGCAGTCAGGCTCTGACATGTTTAGTCTGGTTTAATACTCTCTAGTTCAGTTCTTCATGTAAGATTTTCTCAGTCCAATATGCAATTGTTTTTCTATGTAAGTTAATTGTTACTTACTTTACATTTATATTTTACATATTGATCATCTTTCTGTGTTTTTGCTTTTAGGATTTGTGCCTTTTACCAGTGAAAGTAAACTTGTAGCAGTTAAAGGACCAGTACCATGCCAGATTTCACTAAATTGTGAGAAAGCAACATTACCTGTTGCATTCACCTCTCCTGCAACTCACTTTAAGCCTATTATTTTGCAACAAGATGCAAATATAACAAAGTTAGTATATCCTAAAGCAGAATAAGTTAAAGATTAAATGTCATTGTTAAATCTATTTGAATTTTACCTTTTAAAATTCTTTGGGGTTTTTTTCAGAGAGATTCAAACACCAGTTTCTGACCAATTCAAGAAAGAGACAATGAAAGAAAAACATACAAACAACAACAAATCAGGGCATATAGAAGACTCCAAAAGCTGTGATATTGAGGATACAGGTGTAGTTGAAACTGTTCCTGAAACACCTGAGTGTGACTTACAAGTTACAAGCCATTCATTCCAGATGTCTTCAGAAGAGCAAAACTCAGGCAATATGTTTCCTTCTACAGTTACATTACCATCACCATCTGATTCCTCACATGCTTTACAAGAGAAGAGCTTTTTATCTGAAGATCCCTTCAGCTCTTTAGCTTGTCCTACATCTCCTAATTTTCTTCACATAAATAACATCATTCTCAAACAGGACTCAGAGAAAAGAGTGCTGACATTTGTACCAGTACATTTGGCTGTATCAGAGCAAATACCAAATAAGCCTCTTCGCTCAAGAATTGCTTATGATTGCTATCACAGTTTGCCAGTGCTACTTTCAAGTACTATTGCAAGTTATAAAATGAGCATGCAAGCAGAAAATGATGCCTCCCTTTGCAATGTGCAAAGTCATGAGACTGCTAATACAGAGAACCACTTTGATAAAAGTAGCCCAGTTATTCAAACCAACTGCCAAGAAACTGAGTGTGCTACCAGTGTAGACAGTTTTTTCACTGAACAAGAAGACACACCATGTACTTCAGTGAGTAAAGACAGCTATAATTTCTTCGATGATGAAGTCCTGTCCCATCAGAACACAACAAATGACACTTTGCTACAGGAAGTGATTCATCTTATACAAGAGGAGTTTGCATTTGATGGTTACTTAGAGAATGGAGCTGAAGTTTTTTATATGGGTATGTGCATTTTCTTCTGTATGTTATTATCATTGATTTGTAAGAATATTGCTATTAATTTTTTTCTCCCTCTTTTATTTGTTTCTGTTCTTTTTATTTTAAACAAGGTAACTTCATTTTAAACTTAAAGGGAATTAAGTTTGGTATGTTCTCTGATAGAATTTGTGAGAAGTTTTGTGACCTCTACTGGGATGAAAAGTTACTGGAGAATCTCTATCAGGTTGTAAATGGAGGAAGATCTTCAGATTTATGGTAGGTGTTTTTCAACTTTGACCTTCTTACATTTGAATTTAATGCTTTTATCCCTACTTCATAGAAGCAGGAAAGAATATACGTTTTTTTCTTCAGGTATGCGTGCTTGTTTCCTGTAAACTGTTCATTTCACAGTTTGAGGGTTTTCAAAGCTTTCTCCATGGCAAATAATGCTTAATGGCTCAGTCAAAAATAGTTTCTACCACCCTTTTCTGTAACTCCATCTTAGGATAACTGAATCATGGAAACCCAATTCTGATCAATTACAACCATTGATGGAGAGCTTCATAGTCCTGTTAGAAGCAGACTGTTTAATCAGAAGTATATTGTTCTTACTGTTCAGTTTGTTTATTCTGTTTGATATTAGTTCTTTATACATCGTGTGTTCTAATCACACCCAAGAAAGAGGAAATTAATTTAGCTTTGCTAGAAATATTTTGTTTAACTGGTTTAATTTGACTCAATGTTTTATAAGTAGCCTGTTAAGTGACAAAAACCAGCTAAATTTATTTCTCATTCATCTTATTTAATTTTCAATGACATATGTATCTACCTGAAAAAGAATTTTTTAATTCTTGTTTTACTGCAGCCTCCAAATGTAGCACACTTTTGTAAAAGTGTCTTGCTGAAGACTGTTGAAAAATGTAACCAATTTATGTCACAGTTAATTTGGGGGTTTTTGGAACTATAAATTTCAAGTTTTGACAAAGAAGCTTAGTAGATACAGTTTAGAAAAACTTCAGTGTTGAAAGATGTGTAATCCTTACAGCAAATTTCAGAGATAATAGATTATGACCTCCAAATACCCAACCTTGGTATGCTGGCCTATTTCCCATTTGAATTGGGATTTTTAAGGAGATATTGAAAATTGGTTGGAAGTTAGGCCCTTAGTTCCCCAAAGTACCTGAGCTGTTGCAGCTGAATTACTGAGATGTATTAAGGGTTATCCTGTATATGAACTTTTGTTACAAAGTAGTTTTTGACAGTGAGAGATCATAATTTATTATCCAGAGAAAAATGCAGGTCTAGCTTTCACATCACATGCAAGGCCTGTCTTAAAAAATCTCTCAGACACTGCTTACTGAACATTAGTTTGACAAAGACTACAGCAGTTTTTCAGTGTTAGCTTCTTTGATTTAAGATTATGATTCTAACTAGGGATGACTTAGAGTCAGTTTTATCCAAAGGTTGAATCCTGAGTGAAAAACCCATTGCTTGCAGCCTGTAGTTATGCCTTCTGTCTGTGTGTGCTCTGATCCTTCTGTTGAAGTTTTGCCAAATGCTGTACAGGAAAATCTCTGTCTTACTGTGCTTGAATAGCCATTTGAACTTTTTTTTTCCTCATAAAATAACAACTGCAGCTGAACATGAAAACTTTAGGAATCAGATAAATTCTATGAAACTTTTTATGTGCATGATAGAGTCACTTGTAAGATCTCATTTTACTGATGTAAATATAAAAGTATAGGAAATACTAATTTTTCCTAGTTTCCTTGTATTTTCAGCATAACTGAGGCAGATGAAGCAAAATGCAACAATATATGCCAAGATGTGAAGAAATCTGAAAGCTGTTTGGCAAGCAGTGATCAGACAGAGGGTGAGAAGGGACTTCATGTTTCTAGATCTTTGTGAGTGCTGGGAACCTATCAGTGTCAGAAGCTTTGAGACACTTTGCTTTTGTCTTCAGGAAAGCACTCTGCTGTAACAGTTACAGACATTTTCACTGAATCTGAACATTATCAGTGCCTTAAGGACATAAATATCTTTTATATAAAGCTTACATATGACCCAATGTTATTTTGTGGGATGTCATTAACTTACTTTTATTTAAACAGATGTCTCTGTTGAAAACCCTAAGGATGGTAACTGCTGTGTGTGGTTTTCTTGTGTTTGAGTAGATATTCTAGTGTCTACTATATAAGTGGATTGTTTATTTATACTTCTTCGGTTTGGGTTTTACATTTCTCCTGACACACTTTGTGATTGAAAGTTTACAAAATATCTATCAGTAACTGAACTTAAACTAAGCTGGGACTGGTGAATCCTAATATTATAACAAAACTATTACCCTTTCTAGGCTTGGTGCATTGATGGACAGCTTCTATATATATATATATATATATATATATATATTAATATTTTTTTTTATATATATATATATATATATATATTTGGTTGCTGGTTTACCAGTTGAGGTTTTTTTCAAGATAGTTTATCCAAATTTCAGCATTTAAACTTGGTTACTTCTCTGTTTTGAGCAAAGTGAAAATGGGTGTACTTTACAGAAGGGCTTATACACTTGTATTTTTCATTTTTATAGCAAAACATAAATTCGTAATTTTTCATTTGGCTGCTGTTGTTCAATATTACAGTTTTGCATTTTGGCTCAGGATGATTGCAAATGTAGAGCCAGACTTTACCATGGAGTGTGTGATTTCTTTGCACCAGGAAATAAGCTTTGTTTGACTCCAAGGTGGCATATCTAAGCCCTGGAGGGTTACTCAAGTGAAAAGGGAGACTTTTGGCAGGTATAAATGCTCCTGTCATCATTGTACCAACCTTTGACTGTCACCTCAGTCCCTGAAGGCTGGTAGTAGTTGTTACAACTGAAAAAAAAGTCCCCTCATAACTCAATGGATTGAGTCCTGTAGGAGTAGAAAGTTTAACATCTATTGGCTATATCAAGTATTCTTGCCCTTTCTATATGGAATAAAAGCTTCAAGACTTACAAATGAAAAAACCTCAAAAGCTAAACATTTTACTAATGCTTAGGTCTGACATATTTAACTTCAGTTTTAAAGTTTCTCAGTGTTGTTTAAATGCTTGTTGCATATGCATGGAAAATATTTTGTGCTTTTCAGAAATTTATAGTTAAACTATTGCTTGATTGTTCTGAAATGTTTTTAACCTTTATCATTTTACAATGTGTAGTTAAAAAAAAATGTAAAGTCACAATAAGCATCTAAACCCACTGTTAGAGTGCATAGATAGTCTCGTAATAGTGTTTTGTATGTGTCATGTTTAAACTCAATAAAGCATGCATTACAGCACATGACAATTATTTATTTTCCACTACACACCTTCTTTAGGAAAAGGGGAAGCAGACTTCAATGTGAAGGCTGAGCCTGTGATAAAAACATCATTAGTTGAAATGGATTTTGATGAGTCACCTTTGGATAATATCAAAAAAGAATTGACTCTGCAGAGTACAACCCCCATAGCAAAAGAGCAACAATATTTGCAAAGCAATGGCTGTGGTCCAGGCTTTGCAGAAGAAAATACAAGTTCAGAGGAACAGGCCATGATAAAGACAGCTGGAATCACCTATCTGGCTTCTCCCAGTCTACCTGACTTTCGTGGCTGTAGTCCTGGTTGGAGCAGTGCATTTTATGGAGCTGAATGTTTTGATTCAGAAGTTCATAGTTACTTGAAAAACCTTGGAAAGCAGAAATCAAGTGAGTCACAAAATATAGATGCTAAAAAAGTGGTGAGTACATTGATTTTAAATCTTTAAGATACATCTTGCTGGTTAAAAGTGTGATAAAATGTGTGCTCTTAGAGTGAATCAAAACACAATTTCATTTTTAAATATTGACTCTTAAGCAGTTTAAAATCCTCAGGATTTGTCGTGTCTTGGTGATAAACCACAGGAGAGGTGTAGTATTCCAAAATAAAGCACGCTGACACAAATGTGCAATCACCAATCTACAACCCATTTTCTGCTCCTAAAGTTGACTGGAAAAGCACTGTCTGCCCTTTGCACCAACCCCATGGTGGTGATACTGTAGGGAAGAGCTAAGAATGACTGTGACTGGAGCACATCACAGGCATAGAGCTTTATCAAAAGTTTTTATACTCTAGACCTACCTGAATTGGAAAATGTTATGAAATAGACAGGGAATTTGCCTCTGATTTCGTTGCTACTCTTTGCATTGCTACTCTTGCAAATCCCCACATTTTTTAGGGGACAAACTACTTTGTCCACCGGATTCCAAATGGTCATTCTTTCTGATTCCCTTTCTGTTTACATAGTCTCTTAATCACCTTGGTTTTATTTTAATTAATGAAACAAAAGCAGACCTTGAAGTAAAAGCAAGCAGCTTCCAATTAGAATCTGGGTAACAGCTTTCCTGTGGTTCCCCTGTTCTCTAAGCGATGCCTCTGTAGGAGTACCTCTTGTAAAAATCCGAGGGGCTTTTATGACTCTATGCTAATGAACTGTGTTGTTAAACCTTTTGAACTTTTCTGAAAAACAGTGACAGCTTTTTCTTAAGCTCAAATTAATTTCTAGCAAGTCCATCCCATTAAAGCTAACCTATTTACCAATCTGTTGTTTGATATGTTAGCTCTGAGCTGTGTGTTTTCTGATCACTCTGCTTGTGGGAGTTGTCTGCTGCATTCCGTGAACTTACTGCATTTAAAATGCTATTTCATGTAACTGGGTCACTGGTAGTTAACTTAGGACCCAAGTGCAAAAGTCATCTCTTTTATAAAGCACAACATACATCATGTTTGTTTTTTCATAATAAATCGGAAGCTGAACCCAAAGTGGATGGCCCATTTTTACTGGCTGGTAATATAATGAAACCTTTGATATGCAAACAATTATAAATGTAAATGTTTCCTTTTAAATTTATATATTTTGAGGGTCCTGACATACTTTAATTTCTACTCATTGCTTAAGTTACATAATTCTATAGAAATTTAATTTCATTTTTTTCAATTTTGTGAAATACATAAATACAAAATATGGAAGTTGAACTTTGAAATTTGTATGTCCTTTATTTCTAGAGCAGCTCTCTTGTCTGCCTTCTGACCTGGTTGTATAATATAATGTAATTATACTTGTTTGGAAGCCATTGATTTCAGTCAGACTTTCAGTTCTTTTTGCAAATATGGGTCAGCTGTTTAAAGTGTTTCTGGGGCCTACACTAAATTCAGAACATACAAATTTTAATTCTGGATTACTTCTGATTTTAAGTTTTAAAAATACTCTTGAAAACAACCAGATAAGTGCAATTATAACTAAAAGCTTATTTATGTGAACAAATTCAGACAAACTTCCACACAGTCTGATCACACACAAACCTGCTCCAGTTCTTAACTTGTAGAACTGTGACATCACTAATGCTTTTCTGGGTACAGGTAACTCCTGCTGTATCTTGCCTGTAAACACAGATGTGAAAGGTAGTTTTTCCTTGTTAATAACATATTCTTGTCTGTTTGGATGTTCTTTTTTCTTCATACAAAATAATTCTCTTTGAAAACTTCAATTTCTTACTAGAACTGCCTTCTGCTTACAATTCTGAACAGAATCCTATTTCTTTTTAAATAGGAACTAGAACAATTACTAATGATGGAGACAAAAAATTACAGAAAGACCATAAAGTTTTACCAGAAACTATTGCAGAAACAAAGAAGAAGCAAAGGTAAGATTACAGCAACTTGCCAGTAATAAAATGGCTGCATAGTACTTTTAAGGACCTGTTCTGTAAATCTGAATCATTGATGTTCTTGTGCCATGTATTTTAAATCTAAAGGTCCTGAAACTAAATCTATGTTGCCCAAACTGAGAGGACAGCTGCAGGAGATGAAATCAAAAGTGCAGTTTCTTGAACTGGTAAAGAAGTATGTGCAGGCAAGTCAGACTTTATTTTACTTGTGCTTCATTTGTCATTTCATTACTGCATCAGTATAACTGCCTACTCAGATCACTATTTGAAATTTGAATAGTTTGTGTCAAACTGCCAAATTAAGATCCAAAAGAATTATTAAAGGTAATTGCTACTAGTATTGCTTAAAAGAAAAAAATCAATTGTATGAAATGCAATTTGTCTTTAAATTGATTGCATTTTGTGTGACTTTACCTCTCTAATTTCTTGTTTTATCATGGCCGTACTTCTTTGAGCAGATGATGTATGCAGAGCAGTGGGGTGTGGAATCCTATGTGCTGCCTACAGTCATTCACAATGGGAAAGCTGACACCATGGACATGGCACCTATGGATGAATCATCATTGCTGCTTTACTATAACACAGAGAAACACCAGTGTAACAATCAAAATGGAGTGAGAGTTCTGCAGGCCGGTACACCACTTGGTTTAATGGCTTATTTATATTCTAGGTATAATATATTTTACACATAAATTGGGAGTGGGTTGAAGCATAGTTACTAAATCAGGAAAAACTTGTTTCTGTGCTGAATCCTAGTTATTCAACATTTAATAAATTCTCCTCTCTTCTGTCAAGTTTGTGTTATTTCTGTGAACACACATTTACAGAAATGAAGATGAAAATGTCAAAAGATCAGCTGGCTTTCATTAAAAGTATTTGATAATAAATAAAAAACTAGCAATTTTAAACTTTTTAATCTTTGACTTACTTGAGGCTTGCTCTGATAGTTGCCGTGGAATCAAGACTTTAAGTTACTGTCAGCAGTACAGCAATTCTTCAAATAATCATATAATCATATAATTTGGTAATTCTTATTAATAAGGTCTGGATATGAAAATGTTTAGGTTTGGTTCTACAGATTTTGCCCCAGTAATCAGTCCTTGGCACTGATCAAAATGCAGGCTTATCTCAGGGTTTAAATGGGGACAGAGGTGTCCTTCAACTCTGGTGAGGGCAGTGTTGTTTTAAGGTACTTAAGCTATAATAGTGTGAAGGATGGAAATTGCCAGAGGTGCCATCAGACTGGTGCCACTCTAGAGGGAGCAACTTCCTCCCAGCTACTTCTCCCAGTTCATCCTGACTCCTGAGACCCAGTTACATTGAGTGCTGCTTTTCCTGGTAGTGAGTATTTTGCACAAAGTGAAGGAAATGTTTTAGAATTGGACTTTCCACATTCATCAAACACAAATTTCCATGGTCAGCTGTAAGCCAATAGGGAGAAAAGACAATTAACCTGTGTGAAGACCTTGAGAGTGTGTGTATAAAAAAATAAAATGCCCTCGTTTTTAATGTGTATAATAAGTGTATTCTGTTGTTAAAGTAACTACTCCTCTAATTAGAGGTACAGGGAATATTTTCTTGCTTAATGTATCTACTTCTTATGCTGTTATTATAATAAAAATGCTTTAAAGCAGCATCAAGTTAGATGATAGAAAAAAAATGAAAATGTAATATGTTCTTCCCTACTATTTAGATTGCACCTTGCCTTAATAATAGAAATGTCAAAGTGGTTATTCACCAGATTGAAAGTAGAGAAACTCTTTATAAAACAAATTATGCTTTCAGGGTTGGTAATCACAGTACTTGATGTGTAAAACTAATTTTTAAAAGAACCAAGGTTTTATGAAGAGCTTGAGAATTTAAAATGCCTATTCTTGATATTTTGAGGATTTTTTGCAGTTGCTGTATTTGAATGTAAGTTGAAGATGTGTTCTGGCTTGTCTGAAGTTTTTCTTGTGCTTTACAGAAATGCCTTTTTAGAAGGTTATGTACAGCAGTTTCTTTACACATTTCGTTATTTCTGCACACAAGAAGAATTTTTGCAGTTTCTTCTTGATAGAATCAGCAGCACTTTATCCAGGTACAGTAAATTCTCACAAACAACATTACCAAAGCACAATTGAGTTTCCTCCCAATAACAAATAGCTGTTCCTCAAAAGTCCTACTTAATTAAAATTAATTTTTAAGTTTGTTTTCATAAGATTCTCTTAACAAGTGAGAGCAAAATGGGAGCAAGAGCTGCATCTGATGATGTGCTTACTTCTCAGTTCTGCTTCTCACTTTTACCAGTGATCCACTAATGGTTTGTAATTACAACCTCAGTTTTGTTCCCATAGAGCCATGGATTCTAAAGACATGAAAATTAGGAATTTAAGATATTACATTAAATACCAAATAAAACTTGTGGGTTTTGTCAGTGCTTATTTTTAAATTGGAACTGGATATCAATTTTGGTGTAATAAGTTTCTTTTTCTTCTCATCAGTGCAAGCCTGGATCCTTCCACATCCCTTACCAAAATATGTAACCGCAGTTTCTACATCCTGCAGGCATGGATTGAAGACTGTTACAGTGTAGACTTTGCAACAAATACTGATCTTCTGGGTACCCTAAAAGAATTTATTTCTTCCAAGGTAATTCAGCATTTCAGTAGATCCTTTAAGAAAAAAAAAATTAAGTCAGTTATGGGGTATGTAACATAGTGATTACAAAAAGCTGCCCTAAGTACAGTTCAAGTCAATAAAAGAAAATAATGCTGTATTTGACAGCTATGATCAGTATGTCTGGTTTTGGACAGGTAAGAATCTTACAACTGTATTGCAACTTGCTTATGATTTCTGGGAAATTGAGTTCTGTGTTCTGTTAGCCTATTTTGCATTCCCAGGTTGCTTCATTAAATGGCTACGGGGAGCGCTTGTTGTCACTGCTCGAGGACGCCTCTGCCAGGAAAAGTGGCAGTGCTGATCTGTGCTCTGGTGTGGACAAATGTAAAGAGGAAAGTGAGGAAGGCAGCAAAACATTACATTCCCTATGTAAAAAGCTCTCAGAAGATGTTTCCAGAAAGGTGTGTCTTTTCTTCGGACTGCAGTGTATGGAGCACATTTCCATATATTATGTTTTGACAAAAACAGAAATGTCCAACTTGGAGTCCAGAACTACTTAGTAAGAATTATGTACCTGCATTTTAAATTTTCTTTTGAAAGTATGTAAGATTCAGACAGTTCTGTAACCATGACAATAATCTTAAGTTTTAACTCCTGACAGCTGTTTCAGTAATCACAGATCAGATAATCAAAATTTTGCGAGTAGAATTCTTCATTCTTGACGCTAGCATGTGACTCATAGTTATTAGGAAGCCATTGCCCCCTTGTCAACCATTAATGCTTTTTTATTAGGCATCTTTTCAAGACTATAAATACAAGAAAATAGCAGGAGCTATGAGATGCTCTGCTAGAACTTCAAGGCTTGTAGCAAGAACTTGTCTGAATTTTTGTCTGTATTTACTATTTTATTGTGTTCTACAGTCCCAGAAACCAGAACATACTGCAGGCTTTTCCCAAAAACAGATCTCTTTACGGAGTGACCAAAATAACATGTGGAAGTCAAATGTATCAATAATTTGCAAGCTGAATTAAACATCAGCCTCATTATAAAGGTGCACAAATCCATGGGTATACTGGGAATTCAGCCAAGAAAGGGCAAACAGAGTAGAGGAACATGGACTTTTTTTACTGTCACTGCACAATAATGATAATGGACAATGGAAGAAGGGAAAAGAATGAAAAAACAAGTGTTTCTTGGAAAGGGGTGTTTGATTCTAAGCAAAAAGAAAAATATTTTATGGCAGCAAGCTTCAATACACAGAGGTTTGTTTTAAATACTGATTGTTGATTGAGATCTGGCAGCCTCCTGCTTAGACTCATTCATTGTGCATATTATATCAGCTTAAAATAGCAGTGTTGAGTAAACTGATTTATTCTGGGATAACCTTGAAGGTTAGCTGAAGAGTTTGGCATGCACAAAGGTGTTTCTCTTAACACTTTCTTGGAAGTTACATCGAGGGGAGATTTAGTGTTTGTTGTAGAGAAGTTGTAACCTTACATTTATTTTTCCCTACAGAACTTCTACTGGAAGCTATCCAAAGGTATGGGACCAATTGCCCAGTATCAGAGAGAGCAACTGCACACAGCTTCAGCAGTTTTGCCAAAGCCCTGCTGCAGCAGTTTCACAGAAGAATCCTCAGTCTCCTTAGCCAGAGCGGATGAAGTGGGACCAGTTCTCTTGATTGAGTGCAGTGCCCAGCAGCTTTGTTGGCAGCTGACGCTACTGCAACAGGTACAAAGGTCTACGCTTATTTGGAAGTACAAATAATATCTATCTTCATACTCTTTCTCTTCTTTCTTTATTATTTCCCAACATTGTTTCAAGCTTATTTCATACTATTTTATAAGACTTTGAATTAAAACTTTTCTCTTAAATCTCTACAGTGAAATTTAGAATATCTAATGCTATTCTTAGGCTCTGATCCCTCTCATAATTCATAGAGGGGGGGGGTGGGCGGAGAACCATACTCTGTCATTTTTATCCCTGAGCATTTTAAAAGAACTGTTAGAACTAACAGCAGATATATCTTGGTTTTTTTTTTAGGAAGTATTTAATAAATGTCATCCAGTACACTTCCTAAATTCCAGAGCACTTGGTGTTAAAGACAAATGTGCTGCTGTGCCAAAGTAAGTTGCTTGTTTTGCCTGCCCTTTGATTCTATTGATGCACAATAACTTAGAGTGTTACACTTTTAATACAGCCAGAAACAGAGAAACAATTAAAATACTTAATATTTTTTTACAGACTAGGTAGCCTGTTTATATGGGTTATTTAACTGTAGGAGATTTCATATGTGGATACAGGTATGTACCTATGCACATGCATGTATGTGGAAGGCCACATTTGCCAGGTGATTTCTTTGAAATCTGAAGTGAGTTGAGGCTAAAAGTTCTTATTGCTAAGAATTTGCCTTGGGGGTTGCTTGAAAGTTTCATTTTGTAGATCTGTGGTCATGCATGTGTCTATGTATATAAAATCTCAAAGACATTTACAGTCTTACAGAATAGCTGAGGTTGGAAGGGACCTCTCAAGATATGTAATCCAACCACCCTGCTGAGAGCAAGGTCAGCTGGACCAGGTTGCCCAGGTTGTGCAGTTGGGTTTTCAAGGTGTATGGAGACTCCACAGCTTCTCTGTACTCATCTCCCTTCTGTATGTTAGGGAGATGAATTATTGGTATTCAGAGATACACGGGAATTGTCCTATAGTTACTGGAGTGATTACCAACCTACTTAAATTATTTGCTCATCAGTAATTAATGTTTCAATCCAACCACATAGACCTAATTATTTTTATGATGGTCTGCTTCTTACATACTCAGTGGATTCAGTTAGCTTCTAATTAGTAGTTGTTAATTGCACTACTTATGGTAGATTTTTGCTTCTAAGGATAGGGAATGAACATCTAAAGCAACTCAGGTTGTTCAATGGCCAAGATTAGATCAGCTGGTTTATACAGATTTTGGGGTTCAATCATGGAAAACAACATGAGTGGTGCCACTTGATATCAGGCTGAATTTCTTATGTGGCTGTGGTTCTTGAGTTTGGGTTTCTGGCTGTTATTTTGTGTTAAATTGGCTGGGGTTTTATTATGCACTAATGAGTGGTGAAAGTGTTTTTATGTACAGAAATGTATGCTGTATATGCTTTTTTTTTATCAGATATACTTACCTTGTAATTATAAGGAAGAAAAAGTAACATGGCTCACTACATACGTCATGAAGTATAAAATCAAGATGCCAAGCAATGCAAAATTATTTTAAATGGTTAGAAGTTGACATCTTCACAATCAAGGTTTTCTTTAAAAATCCAATATCAGCCAGAATTATTTTTGCCTCTTTTTTTCTGTATTTTCCATAGGGCAGTTTCTGCTGAGACAGTTTCCCTTAAAGTCTGTAATCTCTTTCTGTCGAAGTGCATACAAGACCAGTACCTTCTGCAGTTACTGAAAAATGCAGACAGTATCAGCACCTGGGTTGCTGCTGAAATTGTAACATGTCACACAACTAAGGTTTGTCATTGTTTATTGTACTATTAACTACAAAACAGTTACGTATTTGTCATTATCTATAACTTGTTATGTAACAAACCTGCAAGAAGTAGTCTGAAATACACCTGTGAGTGGGCAGTTAACAATTTGGTTTGTTGTCACAAGGAGGGTCTTGGATGGTTTTTAGTACCAGGTGTCAAAATGTAACAGAATGTAGGAAATGGATTGTCTGAAGGGAGTACAGGTCAAACTTTCTTCAAGGACATCTTGAAGGGATAAACTGTGTGAAGGGAAATGTTACTACAGTCTGCAATTTTCATAACAAATTGAAAAGGAAATACCTCTTCTTCCTTCTCATTTAATTTTATTATGTAGATTTGCTGTGTGTATGTGTATATTATATATATCTTAATTTTTTTCCAGCGGCAGGTGAGCTTGTTATCAAAATTTCTTCTTATAGCAAAATGCTGCTATGAACAAAGAAATTTTGCTACTGCAATGCAAATCCTAGCAGGCTTGGAAAATCTTATTGTACGACAATTGCCAGTAAGTTTGGGACTCTGTTCTCTGACCATTTTGCATAATATAATCTTGTTCCAATAGAGACACTAATGTGGAAAAAATACATATATTCTGTTTTATTGTAAGGCCTGGAAAATTCTACCTGCAAAAGTAGCTGAGATAATGGAGGAGCTTAAGGCTGTAGAGGTATAGTACAAAGTTCTTAATGTAAAATTTTATCTTTGGGGTTGGAGAAGGTGCAAGATCTGCTTAAATGAGTGTCTCTGTAGGGTGAAAACCATGATTATTACTTTTAATTGTGAGTTTAATTTGATTGAAGACCTTTTACTCCTAATCCAAGAGTTTACATAAATTTTAATCTCTGTATTTCTTTAACCTTTGTCCTGTGTGACAAATCAAAATTTCAAAAGCAAGCTAAAACAGTAGATATGATACACTGCATTAGAAGATTTCTGCAGAAGCTTTGCAGCTGTAATATGTTTTGAAAAATCTTAAGTGCCTATTTTATTATAGGCATTCTTTTATTGCTCTGTACAATTTTGAAACATAGTGATGTTTTAAAATGCAGTTTTGCCTGTGATTTAGAACAATGGAAATTATGTATGAAATATCTTTTGATTAAAGTTACTTTATTTGTGTACTTTAAAAAGTTTGCCACCAGATGAATTCATAGTGTTGTCTTCAACTTCAGTGCCAGAAGTTAATATTCATGACAAATAAATAGATAGTGTTAAGTACATGGAGAACTTGTAAAACCTTCCCCAAGACTTAATGTGAGATTAATCTGTGTGCATTTTTTAACTAGGTGTTTTTAAAAAGTGACAGCTTATGTCTGATGGAAGGAGACAGGTTCAAAACTCTTCCAACAATTCCATCAGCTCATGTTTTGGCTATGCATGTCCAGCAACTTGAAACTGGAGGATTCACAATGACAAATGGAGCTCACAAGTGGACTAAACTTAGGTAATTATTTTAATTATGTGCATGTGTATATATCAACTATGTTTTTTATTATTGTCTAATGAGATAATGACAGCTAATGCAGCATTTCACAATTAACAGTTCAAATAGTTTCATTTCTTTAGACATGTAACTAGAGGTATGTATATAATAGAATAAAGTGCTGGATGCCTTTGAATTTCCTTTAAGGTTTGTTTTTTGGTTTATGCTTTTGTTTTTATCATCAGCAAGACAAACTAATCTTTTTTACCATATTCTCTTACAAGAAATATTGCAAAAGTTGTGAGCCAAGTTCATGCCTTTCAAGAGAATCCTTATACATACGCGCCAGATTTCAAGCTGCAGTCTTACCTCAGACAAAGAATAACTCGTTTTAAAGATGCAGACATTTCTGCCTTGGCAGCTGACAACTGTGCCAATTTCCATCAGATACCAGCAGAAAAACATTCTCGAAAAATTCAGGACACCCTGCGCAGGATGAAAGCAACATTTCAGTAATTATTTGTGTTTCACCTGTTCTATTCTGGGTCTAGACTGTAAAACTGGATTAAGTTGACTTCATCTACTGGACCTACTTCCAAGAAAATACTTAAGTGAAGCGACATAAGATACTTTCTCAAGTTGAAATTATTATATTTCATAGCATGGAATTATAAAATGCTGACTAATGAAGTTTGAATCACTGGAAACTGAGTGGCAGATCAAAAGAATAAAAAGAGAGATAAAATTGAAGAGAGTATAGATGAAAAGGCTTATTAATTTTGTTTCTCTTCTTTAGCATAAATAATTAATTAGCCTGAAAACCAATATCTAAAAAATACTTTGGAAAAGAGTTAAAATTCCAGCTTCTGTTGCCAAGTTGACCTAGGAGAGTTCAAAAACATAGTTCATTAAATGTTGAATCTATTTTTATATAAACACAGTACACTTATATCCTGTCACATTGTGCATATAATTCAGAAACACAGATCCTCTGCTATTCATTAGCTGTTGGTGTGTCTTGCTTTTATGTTGTGTGTTATGAAAACTGTAACTGACATAAATCATTGGGTGTCTATTTCTCCTACCAAGGAAGGAGAGGAATGCTACTGTTCAACTTTTTTTTGTTTAGTTTGATTTTAAAGTCATCAGACTAACCTGTTTCCAAATGAAAATAAGATCTGAATGTAAGTATTACCAATTTGTTGCTCTGCTTCTGCACTCCTGGCATTGTGAAGACAGTAAATATGAAATTGCTCTTTTCATCTGTATTTGGCACGAGTCACTTTGCCAATTTATGTCTGTCTGCACATGAGTATGGCTTTTGCTCCTGAGGTTATTTTTGTAGATCACAGTACTCCAGCAGCATCCAATAGAAGATAACCATGTGAAATTTGGATCTGCAACTTGTAAAACTGTGGCGCTAACCTATTCATAGAGCATATACTTACAAGACCTTCTAAATGGCCATGAAATGTGTTGGTTGCTATTGCTAGAAAATTTGTTGAGCTACCCAGGTTTATGCAGGGCCAGAATGTTAAGGCTAAAAATTAGTTTAAAATACAAGTATTTCTACCAGAGGGAGAAATGGTAGTGTTGAATGAGAAGTAGGGAAGGGTAAGAAACACTTAAGCACTGTTCTGAAACTGATTTGCTTAGAACTGTGTTAAAAAAATTAAAGAAAATTTTTTGAGAGAAGTGAAGGGCAGATGTGAAGGAAGTATCTCATCGAGTGTTAGTGATGGAGAAGGATAATGATGTAAGGAATGGGAGAATGTAACATGTCTGGTGCTTTGCAGTTGTGCTGTTGTGTTTGACAGAAATGCATGTGCACATGCTAAACTGTAGCTTTCTCAATGTATAAGAGGAAGGCTTCTCCTTTTCTTTGTCAGTAACAGCAATATTACATCTCAAACCTCTCTCATCTTCCTCAGTAAAAATACGGTGTGTCCATACTTTCCTTTAAATACTCAGTTACTTTTTCTTATTAATACAATACTACTAACTTTGGGCTCTTATTGGTTTAAACACTGAAGAACTCAATCCTCAACAGGGTTTTCTTGCTTTTGTCCTACTTTTAATATGATTTATTTTATTTGCCATATGTAGGTTTAACATGTCATTAATTATGGTATTCTGACTTACCCTTAGGGAAGTAAATCATGTTGCTATTTCTCTAAAGATTGTCAAATGTGAAAACATTTAGTATTTACCTCCTACCTTTATGATTTAAGAATGTTAATAATAGCGTTATCTTCAGACATACGTTTCACATATTTTATCTGTATGCATTTATTTTAAATAATTGGTTTTGTTAGTAGTTATTTGGGGTTTTGTCAATTAAAAATTACCATTCACTTAAACCCACACCTTGCCTTTGAACGACAGTAAAATTTTAAGTAGCATAAGTTTTACTAATGTAAAATACTCCACAAGACTTGCTAATCACATGATCTTAATAAATTCATTTTATACAGTTACCAGTCAGACTTTTGAAATTGCTTTTGTGAATTTTCTTATCATTTATATTTTGCACTCATGAGAATTAGTTCATGTATTTCTTAGCTCTGTGTTACTACATCTAGAAAATATTGTTTATTCTATGACAATAACTGGTGCTATACAAGTTTTTAAAAAACAGCTCATGTCTTCTGTAAGTACTTCAGTGTATCAAACTTTATATTGGTATTAATGCATAGTATTGAGTTATGGTACTACTTTGAGGTGTTTCCATCAATCAGGCATTTCAAATTTTGTGTTTAGGTACCACCCCACAACAACAACAGCAGCAACAAATATTAATAGCTAATGAAAAAATATCACATTTTGAATTCCTACTTAAAAATTCCTGCAGCAAGCAAGTTTGAAGAAACTTTTAATGTGGCTGGTTTTAATCCATCAATGAATGACAACAACTCTGCAAATAGATGCTCATTTGCTGTCATATGTGATAAAATTCATAAACAGTACCGGTAGTCAATTATTCACCTAAGTAGCAAAATTACAGGATAATCAGCTGTACAGTCATAGACTAGGATTATTGGGTTTTCTGGGGAAAAGGGAAGAAGTTTGGGTTTTCTGGGGAAGAAGTTGTCTTCAAGATATCTCCTAGTTCTCATTTTCTTGAGGCAAGGAAGTGAAAGGGCAAAGGACTTGAAAATACAAGGTGGAAAAGAGCAGATGATTCCTGAGATGAGAGTACAGATGTACAGATCCACATCTGCTCATCCACAGACATGAGCAGAGTAACTTTCTCCATGAAGGTAAACTGCAGATCAAAGGTTGGATAATTCTGTTAAAGACCATTGTTGGGAATAAAAAATCCCCCCAAATTAGTTCATTTAAATAAAAAATAATGGACTGAAACCTAGAGAAAGATGTGAAGAGCACACTAGAGTGCCAAACAATTGTGTTTTGATGTTAATCAACTAAGCTGATGAAATACTGAATATCCTAGGCTGCATCTGAAAAGTGTGAGGATGTCTTCTTTGGAAATGTCACCTATGGTCTCTCATTTATTGTTTCTCCAGACCAGGGGATGTGTTGAAGTACACTGTGCTCACATCCCTACCCACACCACCTTCTTATCCCTCTGATGACAGCCTGGATATCAGCTGCTCTGAGCCCAGCATGAGCACACTTCAGATATAGCTTTGTGTATAAAAGCTAGTGCTGGAACCATAGGGAATAATCTTACTGTTTAAGATTTTAGAGTGTTTAATAGATAAACTGTTGAAAATCTGCATGTGGAAAACAATCAAGATGAAAATAACCATGGAACAACTGAGTTCATGATTCAAAGGACACAAAGAGATGAAAGAAGCAGAATAATAACACTAGACTTCAAAAAAGCAAACTTCAACAAATTCAAGGAATTGAATTGAGATCCTGGGGAAGGAGTTAAAGCACAAAGAAAAGTTCAAGAGAGCTGAGAGTTTCTAAGAGTTTCTAAGCGTTTCTAAGGCTGTATTTAAGTGTAATAACAGTCTATCCACATGCAAAGGAAAGAAAACTCAGAGAGCACTGTGGCTGCATTAGGGGCTCATCAATGACATGAAAAAAAAATCAAAAAAGAATACTGGGGGAAAAAGTAGAAACAAGACAGCTACATTATCAAGAACAAATATAAAAGAACAGCACAGCAGGTTAGGAACAAAACTGGACAGACAAAACATTTTTATCAGCAAGTGAAAAGCAAAACAGTAAAAATGGATTTTTAAATATCTTTCTATTATACAATAAGAGCTCTCTGCTTGCCAGAAGAGGTATCAGATGGTACAAAAGCCTGGAGTGCTTGTTGTTCTACTGCCCCCGCTCTAAACAATGCCTGTCATAATCAAAGTTAATCAGGAATGCAGGTCAGAGGCTATCAATCTAATTAGATGTATCATTACATTGACTTCTGATTAAAGCTGTTCTATAATAATAAGAAGGAAAATTGAAATTATCTTGGAATTACAGTATTTTTGATTGAGGAAGAACAAGTGAGTTCGCAGAGAACCAGAAAATAATACCACTTTTTAAAAATGGGCAAGACCACAGGAATGAGTGGAAAGGCAAGGTAAAGAGAATGACAGAGAATCAGCCAGAAAGACTTTGGCACTAGAAGAGTTACTGAAAAAGCTGTCTGAAAATCTGCAAGCATAGAGACTAATTGAAAAGGCTGACATGCTTTTGTCCATGAAGTAACTTTTAAATGACTTAATGGTCAAGGTAACTGTCCCAAGAGATTAAAAACAGCATGCTGTACATTGAAGTCAATAAATGCTTTGACAATATCTCCTCCTGTCCTGATTATGTATTTGGTTGCTCAGATTCAGATGATGGGCCTCTAAGGTGAATACACAAATGGTTAATACATCCTTTCAAAGGGTAATTAACATGCTTGTTGAATTGTGAAAGTGAATTGAGTGGGTTAGGACTATGCAGATGTTATGAGTGGAAAGCAGGTGCAGATCCCTCGGGGACAAGACACAAAATAAGTGAGAGCTTTGGCTCTGTCAAAAGTGTAGCATTCCCACAGTGGGAATCCTGGAGCAGCGATCAAAAGAGGACCCAAGGCACTGGAGCCCTGCTCAGAGTGAAGCTCCAGGGAAAGTGCTGTGGAGGTGAGTAAAGAAATCTGTGCTAATTAACATTTCATACATATGCAATGTCCTGTTTTGCTCATTAGCTGCCCCATGTAGTGCAGGTGCTGCTGTTTGAATTCCAAGATCTGCAGCTGGCCTTCACCCTGGCTCCCCTGCAGATGGGGGGAAGTAAATTATTCTGCCTTACAGTAATGAGGTAAAACATGTTTGGTGCACAACACACCCAGGTGGTGAGAAGGGAACTGTCACAGTCACAGTAACAAGAGAAAACCTGCTTGGGACTCTGCATACTCTGATCAGAGAGGCAAACAGGATTACTATAGTGCAGTCTTCTCCCAGCCTACACTGTATGGAAGTCTTCTCCCATTCCTCACTGTAGAAATGTCTGTGAGTTTTACTGCTGAAATATAAGGTGGGATGGGAAAGAACACTTATATAACATACAAGCTTAGAACTCACAAGAGCTCGCAACTGTTATCATGTGATAACCATTTAAATTTCAGCTTCAAGTCTTATGGTTTTGAAGGATAAATATTAAATGAAAAATAACTACAAAGCTTCAGTAAAAATCTCTGGAGACCATAACAGATCACAAGCTGAATATGAATCCATATGTACAGTTTGTAAAAAGAAAATAAGAAGGTGGGGGGAGAAGACCTGAGATGTACTACATGAGAGCTGCACTTGACAGAAGGTAATTATTTTGCTCTGTTTGGCCGTAGAGAAGCATCAGCAGGAATACTTTACCATTTGGGCACTGCAGCTAGAATACATACAGCCAAAATGAGAGAGAGTAGAGGACCACAATAAGTATATATTTAGAAACATAGACTGAGAAAGACTGAAAGAATTGGACTTACATAGACAAGATTGGATTGAGTGGACCTATGAATGTGAAATGTTGCTGTAAAAAATTTTAGTAGCTGCAGGGGTTTTTGAGGTGGGTTTTTTTGTGTGTTCTGTGAAGCTTAAACACTTGGTTTTGAAACACGGCTGATTTTGTTTCAGTTTTTACATTGGAAAGCTTCCTGTGAAGCACTGGAAGAGGTTACCCATCTGTAACACACCTCTGAGATCTGCTTTCCTGTGAATTTTTAAGAACAAGTGAGATAAAACGCTAAGTGCCCACGCCTGCTTATTCCTGTGAAGGAAGGGACTCAGTAGGGATCTTCAGTAAAGTAAATTGGGCACTAATTCGAATACTTACCTGCAATCAGGGAATTATATTATTTTGATTATTAATTTAATTGTGTTCCAGTCAGTTCAATTTTTAGGGTTTTATTTGCATTCTTCCACTGATACATACCCAAAGTAGGTGATGCTGTAGGATGAGTTGCTAGAACTGATGTCAGAGATGTTATTAGAGGGATGCTGAATTTCCTTTCTATACTTATGCTAATGCAGTGGAAAAGTGACTTGATGCTAAAAGCAGCAGCAGGGGCAGTAGAGGCCGAGCCTTCCATGCACTATCTGTGTGCTGGGTGAGTCCTCTCAGCTGCCAGGACCTGAGGGACCATCCCGGGAGTGTTCCTGGGTACATGCGGCACTCAGGGACGTGCTTCAGTGGTGAACTTGGATTAAGGACTTGACTCGGTGGTCTTAGAGGTTTTCTCCAATCTGAAAGATTTTCTGATTCTATCACTGCCTCAGCTAAACTTCTAGCACTTTCCTTTCTGTAGCAGTTTTCTGCCTGTGAAGTCTCTCCATAACCAGGAGATGGCGCTCAGGGCCCTCGGCAGCGTTTTAGATGTTGCTGCTGCACTGGGAGCGAAGGGAGAATGAAAAACGATCGGCTGTTTAGATGTCTGCCTATTAGAAACATGCAAACACGAAATGGCAGGGTTTTTTTAATATTCCTTTTGTAAAATGAACATGTATTTATAGTCAGCGTTCAGCTGTTCCCTTTAATCTTTTAGAGAACATGCACACACATCGTCATAGACTTAAATGCTGTTTACCTTCTATCCACATGTAATACACTCATTTCTGTAAAACCTGGCACAAGAATTACACTGCACTGTCTTGAGGAAACGTAGACATCGAATTGCAGGTTACAGGGCAGTGTTAAGCATCTTAACCTAACTACATTCCTGTCCTCACCCACTAAGCCCAGCTTTTCCCTTATCAGTAAACCAAGGAATGTCTGTGCTCCCTGTTTGGGATAAGTGAAGGCAGATGTACAATGTCATTTATGCTCTGTTGCTGCAGTTACATATCCTGCCGAAATTCTTCTCTTCTTCAGGCAATAGTAATGTTTGCAGGATACTTGATGGAAGTGACTGGAATAAGGGAAATAGGAAGAAATGGTGTATAGTGGGGAATACAGATGAAGGGGGGAAATAACTAAAAACAAGAAATGGAGAAGAGCCTTGAAGTCAGTAAAAAAAAAAAGGTAAAGGTTATTTCCATTTAATTTGAACAGACTGATTTTGGAGCAATACAAGGACTTGATTTATTTTAGGTGTAAGTTAGGGGGGGAGGAAGAGACAGTAAAACATTCACACTGCTGAGACCAATGCATTTCAAAGCAGCATTGTATGGCACAGACCAGGATGGGCACAGAGCTGATAGATGTCCCAGGGCTGCCAGCTGTGATAGCTCATTCCCCTGCTGGCTGACTCATCATGCTCAAATGCTAACTCTGGAATCAAGGGGGAAAATTATTCATTCTTTAATAGCCGAAATTGAAAAGTTACTTTCAAGAATAATAAATGCTTTGGTCAGTATAATTTCTTTTATTTCTTTCCAAATTTCTTTAGATTTGTGGGAAGTATGAATGTAATGGACAATTTCTGATTTAATGCACTCTTTTATGTTGCTAAATGTAACTTTAGAAGTAAACATCATGAAAAAAGAAATATCTTTCAGCAAAAGCTGACAAAGAAAAAGGCCTTGATGTAAAATGTGAAGTTAGCCTCTCTGTTAGTTTTGAAAAGATTGCAAGGTGTCTAATTGTGTCTAATTGTTTTTAAAGTCTAATTTCTAGTCTAAAGAGAATTAAACCAACTACAGATTTCTGAGCAGTTTCATTTGAGCAGTGTCCTTAGAGATCTCCCTCTGGCAATATGATAGCAATGAGTGCTGAAGTAGGATTTACATTCCTGAAACTTGGATGCTTTTCCAGCTAGAATAGTTTGTCTAATAATAAATAAACAAAAGACTCTGCTTCTGTATCTTGCTTCTGTAACAAGAGCAGTACATGTTCTAAATGTGGTCCTGCTTCATACTGAATTAGACTTGTTTTTAATAAGCTTAAATTTGGGTAAGGAGATGCTAAAACAAGAGTTTTCTGTATTAATATTTGCAGCATGTCTCTGCAGAATATATGTATTTTTAAAACATTTCACTGGTTCTTTTTAGCTGCTGGTGGCAGCCTTGTGTTAAGGAGCCATGGGAGCTCTTGGCATTTTGAGTGCTGTGTTGATTTAGATAAATTCCAAACATGATGAGACATTAAATTTTCATCTGTGCATTGTCACTATGTTTATACCAGGCCCTCGTGGTATTTATGCACATATGGTCTTTAAATGCCTTGTGGAAAAGTAGCTCTTATTTTGCCAAAGACGAAAGATAATTATAATAATTGATAATTAAGCGATTGATTGGAGGCCATTTGTAATGCTTTTAAGTCCTAAATAGTGATTACTCAGAAATTGAATGTTTAGATAAGCACACCGGGGCAAGGACCATGTAAATTGCATAGCAGATGCCAGCAGCTCTCTTTGCCTGGGCAGACCTTCGTGGGAAATCTGCATGTCCACAGGTGGACACACAGCCCCTGTGTGGCATGAACAGCCTGGCTTTTACTCTTTGAGTTGCATCACCTCCTAGCTACTCCTAAGAACCACAAATTCCCCCTGCTCTAGTCTCACAGGACCCCCCCATGGGAAAGCGTCCCCTGCTGGTACAAAACGACAGTCCCTTCCTGAGCCCTTGTGTACCCACGGCAGCTCTCCCTGGTCCCGGAGGGGAACCGAGCTAGTCACACCCTCAGCTGCTCCCTTCAGTTCCTCCAAGCTCCAATAGTGAGGGGACATCTCAGCACAACCCTGCCCCCACACAGCTCCAGTAGCAAGGGGACATCTCAGCACAATCCTGCCCCCACACAGCTCCAGTAGCAAGGGGACATCTCAGCACAATCCTGCCCTCCACAGCTCCTAGCAAGGGGAATCTCAGCACAACCTGCCCCCACACAGCCGTAGCAGGGGACATCTCAGCACAATCCTGCCCCTCCAGAGCTCCAATAGCAAGGGGGTATCTCACACAATCTCCCTCCAGAGCACAATGCTTAGCACAGTCCTGCCCCCCTGCAGGGCTCTGAGCTGAGCTTTGGGCTACGAGATGTGGAGCCACAATTAATTCTCAAAGGCTGAGATGTAATCCTAAAGTATTTCTATTTATTATCTATTATCCAATATTTCTAAATATTATCAACTGTCTCGTAGGCAGCCAAGTAGGAAGTTCTGCAGAACCTCCTCAACGTGAGGCCAGTGTTGTGTGTGAAGATTTCTGCAAAGCTGAAGGGGAAGGTTCTGCCTCCCCAGAGAAGGCAGCTGTGTATTCTGCAAACATCTGCATAGAGTATTGCCATTATCTATGGTAATGGATCTCCAGACTCCTGCTAGTGGCAATCGTGTTGGTATGTCTGAGCTCTTTGTCCCTACCCCCCTGTAGCAGCAGAGTAAAAGCTGCTGTCTGTCCCTGTCCCTGCCCTACTCTGACAAATTTCATTAGCATGAGCAGGTTTGCATCCCATTGGTAATATCACTTGATTTCAAACGTGGTATTTCTGAATCACAGTTTAGCAGGAGATTTTCAAACAAGCATTTAATGAATAATAGATAGAAACAGAAAGAAGGCAGCTTAAGAATTTTAGATAAAATTAAACTAGCAGCTGTTAAATATTGTAGCAGTAATTACATTCAGAAGTCATCTGCTACCTGTCCAGGAGATTTACACATTTTATGTGTAATGTAAATGAGATTTGGTTTAATCTTGTCACACCATGATCAATTTGTGTCTCTGGGAGCTCAGCATTTGACACCATCTTTCTGCAGTGCCATTTGCTTCAATGCAATGCAATTAATAAACCAGCAGTGTATAAAGATGTCATCTGCAGCTCAGATGGTAAAAAGTCTTCAAATCAGTAAAGGCAGATGTATCAGTGGATGATAAAACTCAATATTTTCTATTTTTAGAGCTCCATCATAGGTCATGTATTCTTTTCGTCCTATATGACAGCTTGCCAAGTGTAATTTGTAGACATAAAGCTGGAAGAAGTAATGTCATAGAAATAGACTCTTCCATATTTTTAAGTATTTGTAGAGAGATATATCATATAGAAGAACATAAGTAGGATATAAGTATATTATTTATACTTATACATAATATTCTGTAAGAACTAAGACTGGAAATAATTCTGAGCACATGGGACATATTTTTCTCATTGGGATGGGATTGTGCCCCATCTGTGGTGCAGAATGCTGTTACTGTGATCAGAAATACTTAAATTGAGAAGGGAGCTTGCAGAAAAGTTACAGTTTCTTTTCCTGATGTTCATGAGAGTTAGTCCTTGAGAATGGCATTTTGCCTGGCTGCAGAGGAGGCTCGGCAGGACTCTGCAAGCAGCCAGTGGCACTGATACTCCCAGTTCTGACTGGAGAGCTTGCTGCCAGGCCACGTGTTAAATGCAGCTGAGTCAAGAGACTTGTCCTTCAGCAATTCAGGGAACAGAGCACATTCCTGCCTGTCTCCCTCCATCTCCTGCCTGCTTGGTCTGTTCTGTGAATAGGTTGCCAACAGAACTGTCTAATGCTCAGAAGTTCTGGGATTTTAAAATTTATCCTGAAGTCTGTGGTGGGGGAAGTCTTCACATTTACCTAAAGGCAAACAATAATCAGAAATATTCAAGGTGGGGTAGGGGGATTGGTGGGGGTGTGTGTTATAAAACCAGGAAATTTAAAAGCAATTTTGTAGTGTCTGGTCAAACAAACTTTCTAAACTTTCCATTGTTAATCGGAAAATGCTTGGGAATGATAAATGGATGAGGATTCAAATAATTAGATATCAAACAATTACATTTGTTTGGTGAAAAAAACCTGCAAATTATATATGTGTGTGTGTGTGTATGTGTGTGTGTGTGTGTCTGTATGTCTTTGTCTGTGTGAGTGTGCGTCCAACAGGTTCTCTCCATGCTAGAAATGTTTGTGGACGTCTTGAGGTAGATACATGGGAGGCATTAATGCTCGAATGTTTATTTGCACATTTTTACCATTTTTCCTCCAGGAAGCTTGCTTAGTGGGCTCAGGCTGCAATGTCAGTCCCTACCTACACAGACCAGAAACAAAGGGCTCCAGGAGGGCTCTGATCGTGTATGGTTGTGGTTCTAAATCAGTTATTAGTTATTACATAAAGGTGACAATTTTGTTTCTGGTTTTGTTTGGTTAGAGACAAACTCAAGAACAGTGTCATCACTGGTAGAGCAAAGTGGGACTCACACTATGCCGTGAAAATGAACAATCAATGACAGACAGTGCCTAAAAGTGGTTCACAAGTCACACTTGAATATAGTTCAATGAAACAATTTTCTGGTGAACAAAAAACTGTAGGATTTTTTGATTAATAGATAAAGCAACTGTATTTGGAGGGGACAATTGAGGTTGAAATATTTGGTTTAGGAAAAGATTGACAAAGAGGATTTTAATGAAATTTCTACTGGATTAATATGAGGAAATATATAATCTGTATAATATTAAAATTGAATACAATGGAAGATTTAGACATTAAGTAGGAGGGTTTTCAGTCTTCTAACCGCTGCCTTACCAACAGTCTGAAAAAGAGTTGGAACTGTGGTTACAGTAACTGTTATCACAGAGAAAGTGAAGGCTGAGAAATGCTGCTGGAGTGGCAGGATAGCAGGTTGGCCAAGTCACAGGGTAGAGAGACAGCAGAGCACTGGGTTTGTGTGCAGGTGGTGGGTGAGTGTAAAGCAGCAAGCAAGAACAAGGACAGATAAGTGAGATGTGCAATCATGATCTCTGGAGGCAGACTGATACCAAGCAGGGCTGTGATTGGAATTATCAATGCAGTGCAAGTCCCATTCTGTTCTTGTATAGGACAGGAAGGTGAAAAGGGGAGGGAATTCATGGCTACCCTGTGGTGGAAAACTTCCCATAAAGCACCAAGAGCCTTTTATCAATGTACTACAAAGGCTGTAGTGCAGCAGCCAAGTATTCCTGTGGCACACAAAACCCAAAGATGAACGGGAAAGTTTCTGAAAGATGCACATAAGGTAGTAAAAAGAAAAAGGTAAGATAGCAGAGAAATCTGGATGACCTGCATAGCTGGAAGAGATCTGAGAAGGAAGATATGGCATGAATTCTGTAATTTCAGAACTCTCAGCAGAATGTGAATTCTAAGGCAATAATTGTCATTTTCTGGTTCGTTAGTCCAGAAACCATACTTTTATATCAACTACCAGAAGTCTGTCGATTCATGGAATCCAATGACCTTGGCATTTACCTTTTTCTGTTTCACAACCTTCTCCTCCAACGCCTCAGCCTGTGCCTGGTGCGGCAATCCCGGAGAACCCAGTGAGGGAGTTTCTCCGCTTGCCTGGCTGAGGTTGTCTCGGGAACACAGTGCTGAGCCCGAGAGGAGCAGGCTGAAGAAGAACAGTGGGCTTGGTGTTTGAAAAGGAATGGAAGAGCAACTCCAGGGGAAGGGAGATCGGAAGTAGCAGCGTCCCTTCTCCCTGCAGCGGCCGGGGATGCTGCGCTCCCCCGGGGGTACATTCCCCAGCGCCGTTTGAGGCTGCTCAGCTCCATAAATGCCATTTGCATGGGGATAGGATGTAACAAGAGCTGTAAATCACTGACGGCGGAGTGAACTCCTCAGGGGCAGACACGGCGGAGCCGAGCCTCCGCGAGCTGGGGCAATGTGTGAACGATATCTTTTGTTGGGGGGGAGGTCTGATAGCAATTAGATGATACTTATCTGGCCCTTTGATGTGTATTTACACAAACAACGTTTTCCTCCGGGAGTTGCGCTATAAAGGAGAGGCCCGTGCTTCCTGACACCCTCCTTCCCGGCATCTCCGAAACCAGGCACGATGACTAAGGCCCCTTTCTCCGTGGAATGGTTGTCCCAGAGCAGCCAAACTCTCAAGAGTCCCACCGAGGGCTCCCCACACCGAGCATCGTCCGCGGGCCACGGGCCCGGCTCCGACTCCAGCCTCGGCCAGGGCGACCGGAGCCCGGAGCAGCCGGCGGGCCCGCGGGACGGGACCCGCGGCCGGAGCCGGGAGAGCGCAGGTACCGCGGGACAGCCGGGGCTCCCGGGCGGGGGGCGGCGGGCCTGGGACACCCCCGGGCCTTCCCGGGAAGGCACCACTGCGCGACGGGGCTGCTCGGGGGCGGAGGGGGCGGCGGTTCCCCGCGCGGTGCCCGGGCCTGGCTGACTCTTTGCTCCTCTTTGTCCCTGTGCCCAGGAGCAGGCGAGAGGCCGCCGGGAGCGGTGCCGGAAGAGGGTCCCGAGTGCGCGGGCCCCGAGGAGCCGTGCGGGCGCGGCGGGCGGCGGCTGCGCACGGCGTTCAGCGCGGAGCAGATCAGCACCCTGGAGAGCTCCTTCCAGCGGCAGCAGTACCTGGGCGCCGCCGAGCGCCGGCAGCTGGCGGGCAGGATGCGCCTCTCCGAGGTGCAGGTGAGCGGCGGCGGCGCGGGCTCGGGGAATGGCCGAGGCACGGCTCCAGATAATCAAGCCTCCGGTGGCGTTGTAACTAACCTCGTCTTTTCTCCGTCCCCTGTGCCCTTCCCTCAGATCAAGACCTGGTTTCAGAACCGCCGGATGAAGCTCAAGCGGCAGCTGCAGGAGCTGAGGACGGAGCCCTTCTGCAGCCCCGCTCTCCCTTACGGACCTCAGGGCGCCGTGCTGCCCCTGCCGCTCACATACGTGGCCCGGCCACCGCCTCTGCCCCGGCAAGGGGCCGCCTCTGAGCGCTTCCCTTTGGCGGCCCTGCCCGCACCCGCCCTGGATCTCAGCAGCGCCTGCAGAGCGCAGCCAGTCGGCTTCTGGGCAGCACCCTGCTTCGTGGGGTACCGGGACCCCAGGGCCTTCCTGCTGGGTGTCTGACCCTCTGATACCAACTAGGACTAAAAAGGATTTGCACTACTGATTGATATCTGGGCTGCCCTCGTCCATAACTGCTTGGTGGAGTTATGATGCAGCACCGATCTAAACATTTACAAAGAGATGCTGGACAATCTGAATCATGGACTTCAGGCAACTGTAAAATGTAAAATATAAACAGAGTGGGACAAACAATAATATAAATGGAATCTTTTAATAAACCTAATTTTTTCCAGCTTTCATGTGAATTCCTTTGTTAAGGATTGTAGAAGTATTCATCCTGCCCCAAAAGAAAGCTCCTCTTCACTTAAAGAAGCATAGACTCCTTCTTATCTAGATTTGTTCTGCCCCATCTGCAATTTATTCTGCCACTGAATGCAAAAAAGTGTGAATTTCCCTCTGTCTTCTAAAGCAGGTATCCTACCCTGTCATGAAACTGTGCTTTTAGCCAAATACGTGGATACACCTGTTACTTAGTACTGGGCTTGCTATAGTAGCAGAACAGATAGTTTAAATATTTTTAAAATTACTTTCTAAATAAGGCTGATATTATATCTTCACGATTTTATGGGCTGGCTCAGTAGATTAGTAAGAACTTCTTACCTAAACAGATCCTGGAAAGGATCTTGAAATTTCTTATCTACAAAAGAGTATCTGGTCATCTTACATGCAGTTATCAGGGTACAATGGTGATGATCAAAAGAATTTTAACATTCCAAAGCTGGTTTTCCATAAGTGGCAGTAAAATTCCTTACCACTGTGCTATGCACTTCTAAAATTTGGATAATGAGCTAGTAAACTGATGATCAAAATGGCCTGATTTCAGGCCAGGAAAAGGGCTCTGAGAAATGATCTTTGACTGTAAGTTGACATAAATCTTTCAAAGTCAATTGTCAACTAACATGAAAAGAGCAATAAAAATTTCCATGACTTTAGAGGTGATCTGGGGGGTTACTAGGATATTTCCGGCACACTGGTAATTTAAACTCCTGTAATGAATGGTCTGAGGGTTCTCTGTCAGCCTCCTTGAATATCTTTTGTATACAGAGGCCAATCTCCCGCTCGAGTACCCTTGCCTGGTGAAAAGCAACATTATGTGCTGCTGTGGGCCGTGGGCTTTGCAGTCACCTCTGCAAGTCTTGATTTTTTTGTAATCTATGCTGTATTTTTCTAGTCTTTTGAGATAATAGTATATGATTGCAATTGCACAATTGCACAGATTGTGTGTCTCTAATGCAAGAGTGTCAGCTAAATTAAAAAGGGCTCAGGTGCTATGAATCTTGCTGAGATCTCAGGAACATTATGCAGTTATGGATTAAGGAAGTTTGTTGACACCTAAGTAAAATTTCCATTCGATGGAGGCTTATTTCTCAAAATCAGGTATCATTAAACGGTAATATTGATTTGAAGAAATCTTTCTTGACTCTTTCAAACATCTTTAGGGAACTGGGGTGTCTCCAGAAAGAGCTGCAATCGTGAATATTTTCCTCTGCTCTAGAGCAGCCATTTTTAAAATAACAAAACAGACAAGGCCAATAAATGTACAGTTTACGGTAAAAAAAATATTAGACTCCATGTGGCTATTCTATTTTCAATGGTTGAAGGGTTAGGTGTTCCCTTTATAATCTCGTGTGGCCACAGAGGAGAGCCCCACCACTCCTCCAAATGCTCTGCTCAGCTCGTACGAAAGGAATAATGGTAATAACCCTTCCCGCTCTCAGGCCAGAGCGGCGCTATGGGAAGCTGGGGGTGAAGGGACGGAGCGCTCCCCGAGGGCACCGGGCTGCCCGCAGCGTTCCGGGAGCGCCCCACCCCGGACCAAATGGGGAGGTGAAAGGGAAGTGGCCATGGGCAGCGGCGCAGCTGGGCCCGGGGAAAGTGAGAGACAGATGGAAAGGCTCAGGTGGAGAGAGGGAGAACAAAGTGCTCCCGCCTGCGGAGGGGAGCTGCTTCCTGGGAGGGGAACTGCGGGGATGGCGTTTGTGCAGGGGAGGAGGGTGTCACCCCAATGCTAAAAAGGGAGAGGCAGGAGCACTCCCTTATCGCGTCCCATGTCCTCGGGGAGAAGTGATCTGGCGTGGCTCTGGATAAACCCTCATCCCCTGGGGCTGCCCTCCCTGCTCCCGGGCTCGTAACGCGGCCCCAGCCCGCCCTGCCCTGCCCTGCCTCCGCCGCGTCGGGCGGTGCCCGGAGCGGGGCAGCAGCTTCCCCTCCCCTCCGTGCAGAGGTTTAGGGCCAGACAGAGGCAGCCGGTGCTGCCGGGCACAGCGCGCAGCGCTGCCGTCCTTGCCGTGACTTAAGTCCGCGCTGGGACATGCGGGGCTGCGAGGCCGAGCGGCGCCAGCCCCGGGCGGTCTCAGGGAGGGAGCTCAGCGTGCCCGGGTGGGTGTGAGCGGCTCCCCGAGCTCTGGCTGGGGCTGGCGGGTTTCGTGCCAGGGCTGAGCGCTGGTTAGCGGGACTAACGGGGCAGCTCCGGGAGTACGAGCTGCAGAGCGGCTGGAGAGACAGAAGCCGATCTGTTAGAAAGGGTGCTAATGGTCACTTAACATAATGACTCCTTGGCCACAGGTATGTTCAGCAAGCGTATGAAATACCTTGCCAGTGTTTTGGCACGGCTAGTTTGCAAATACTCTTCTGTTTCCCGGTAATTGCTGAAATGAACGCGAGAGGTGATGCTCACTTGACTGAGTCGCTAATACTATCAGGTTCCTTCAAAGGTCTAAATGATCATTTCTCGCCGACCTGCAAAAATCGGCTTTTTCTAGAAGACAACTACTACGTTCCAGTTGTCTAGAAAGCTTTATGTGAAGTAATTTAATTTTTGCTAAAGCTGTCCAACTCAGGCATTAAAATGTGAATGCACGTTTTTCCTTTGATCTGAGAGGAAGAAACTCGGGTTTCATGCTTTATTCCTGCTTGTTTGAATTTCTCCTTCACTGTGTTTTAGCCCTGTCAGCAGCAAAGGGGCACTAGCGTCAGTGACACCTGCACGGTAGCGGCCCCTCGCAGGAGACGGCAGCGCTCCGGCACCGCACGGCCCCGCAGCCGAGCCCCGGGCAGCGCGGCGGGGCGCGCCCGCCTTTGTGCCTTCAATCGCCCCGCAATAACCCAGCCCCGGAACGCTCTCCGGCAGCACAAAGCGCTGTGGGCAAGTGAGCTACAAATGGGAAGGGGGGAAAAGGAAAAAAAAAAAAAAAAAAAAAGGCGAGCCGATTAGCTGGGGAGGAGTAGTTTAATGCTCGTGGGGTGAAATTGTCGGAACCCCCCGGCCTGGCGGCTCTCGAGGAAGGGGGCTGTATAATCTGGAAGCTGGGCTCCCCGGGGAGGAAAAGGGGATGGGAGGGGAAAATTGCCAGAGCGCTGACTTCAAAGGCCTTGTCCCCTGCAGTGCGTGCGCGGAGGGGGAGAAACCTGATTGAATTAACACCGCGGGGCGGGGGAGCCGCCAGCAGCCGCGCGCGGAACCGCCCGTCCCAATTTGGCTACAGCAGCCATCAGGGGACTGGGAATGGGATCGGGGTGTATCACCCCCCTGCAGCTCCTAGACATGCTGGAGCCACTCCAGGGACCTCTTTACAAACTAGGTGAAGTTATTCCGCGTTGTGTGCTAATCGAGAGAGATCTCGCACTGTTAGGCCATTACATCTAATTGCTGCCCATTATCTCTTTCTTTGATACTCAATTAGATGACAATTAACTGGATAAATCCCACCGAAGTGGAGGGGGGAAGAAAGAGGAGAGACTTGGTCTCGACATGTTCCCTGTGTAGATTTTACTACTTTTCCTTTATACTTGTGTCTTAAACTCCTAGGCTTCGACCTAGTGTTGTCCTCCAATAGTACCTAGTAAGGAGCTAATCCCAGTGTCTCTTCGGTATTCAGGTAGGCTAAGTGCTTTAATTCTTATTTCAGCTCTTAGTTATTCTGTCTGAGTAATTCTGAACTGTGGAGGTGTCACAAGTCCTCTGGCACTGTGGCGATGGTGCGCATAGAAATTCAAGTGCTAGTTGTTTCGAGCTAACTTGTAGTTAACTTATCTAGGTGCTTTGTCCGCTAGTTCTGCAAAGCACGCAGAAATATTTCCCCGATAAATCGTTTTTAATGCAAAGTGCGTGTTTGCTCCCACAGTGGCTGAATGGGGATATCTGGATTTGCAGCGTGAGGTTTGCACCCTCTTCGGGAGGGAAGAGGGTGAAGCGCTGCGGGCTGAGTCAGTAGCATTTGTCATTTATTGTGTGTTAGCCCGCATTGTTCCCGTGGGCAAAGGAGCGGCGGGGTGATGGCACTGTTAGTGTTCACGGGTACTTCAAACAGAAAAGCATCTATTCCCAAACAATCGATCTCGTTGATGCCTAATTGACTATCTAATAGCACCTATCAGGACATCAAAGGAGACGCTGAATAACCAAGTTAGCATTTCCAAAGGGGAGCAGTGGAGGGTACAAACAGCCATCAGCCGTCCCACCGGCCGGGAGCCCAGCCCGGGCCCTGCGGCTGCCTGCGGGCCTGCGATTCCTGGGGCCCCTTCTGAAGCAGAGCAAACTGTCCTGCCTTGCCTGCACTTTTAGCCGTGTTAAAACCCCGTTCCTTAAAACTAGTTTACTTGCCTCTGAAGGGATGCTACACTTCCCCAGGCTCTCTCCTCCTGCCCATTTGCACAGCTAAACAAGTTTTTCCGTGGTGTTCCAATGTTGGAGTCTTTTTGGTTTGGGTTTGTTGGGTTTTTTGCTTTCTCATAATGGAGTGGGTGGCACTGCACCCCCTAACATCTCCGCTTCTCCTGTGTTGTCAATAACATATTGGAAAATCGGTGCTTTACATAAATATAATTAGGATCTGGCTATGATGGAGCCGCTATCCCAGATCTGGTAGCCTAGTATATCAACTCTCAGTCCATGATAAATGCTATGATCGTTTGGTTTGTACATTGTTTTGGGGTTTTGGTTTGGTTTGCTTTTGGGGTTTTTTTCCCCATTGTCTATTTACAGACGTGGCTAGCAGGTAGAAAGATTGCCCATCTATGCTAGCAATAGTCCTTGAGAAGGACTATTTCTCTGTTGGCAAAATACGTCCACTTTTTCTTTATGTTTTCATGCAAAATCAATGTGATTGTCTGCTGAAGGTGGCCTTGGCACACCAACAGCATTCCTGGGCAACAAAAGTGCTTCAGCATCTGGCAAAGCATGGGTAACTAGTGCCTTGCAGCCTGAGCGATGGGCTGGACCTTCCTCAGGCAATATCTTCATGCCGTAGAGCTGCTGCAGTCCTGCCTGTTCCCATGGATTTACATGCCACGTGTGCACAAAGCCCAGATGAAATATTCCCAGGCATACTAGTGAGAGAAATCTACCATTTGTCCTTAGAAGTCTTGTCGAGCTCACATGGGAAGAGCACTCTGTCCTGACAGCCGTATCTGTAATCATCACATCCTGGCACGAATCTCTGCACTGACATTCAGGATATCATACCGAGTTACAAGAGTGCATAAGATTTCAGTACATTTCTTGAAAGAAGTGAGAGTGTTTCTTATGGTTGTAAGGCTTACATACAAAGGCTGAGGAATAAATATTTTGAATTGTGATTTGGAGAAATGCGTCCACCATGTTCTTAATATAACACATGTAAGAAAAATCTACCAATTTTTCAATATTATGCAATATCTGAACTTCTGAGCATACAGAATTCTCTAGGAAAATGCATCATTTTCCCTGAGAATTTAGACTTTTTTTTCATCATGCTCATATATAAGATCAATTGAATGCTGTAAAAACTTCACATGACAGGAAAGAATTGAATGGAAGAAAATCTGTGTCTCATACTACTGCGAGGTGGGGGAAAGATTTAACTGCAGATGCAGCACCTCTGTCCACCCAGGGTCGTTAAACTCTTCAAGTTTCTCAAGCTGCCACCTCTTTCTAATGGGAACTACAATAGCCACATAACACCTTCTACACTTTCCCCATCTGTTCCAGGGTCTTGTGGTCCACAGATGCAGCTACTTTCATCTGGAGTTGGGAGGATCCTGGTGTTTGGTTTGAATATCCCACTAAATAGGCAATTCAGATTGGCGTCTAATAAAAAGAAAATCAGTTTTCGTTGACTTTCAGCAAACTGTGTGGCAGGTCAGCTGCTTCCCTGCATTCCCAGCCCAAGGAGAGGGAGGAAATGGCAGCAGCTCTTCAGGTTAATAATAGTTGCCTTCTGTAAGACACACATAATGTATCACTGCAAATGTTGGCTCTTTGGGCACAGCCTTGTGTGGTCCTCTCGTGTCTGGTTCAATTTTGGCAGCTGGGGAGGAAATGTCTCTCCTAGAGGGCAGTCCCTGGGCGTTTCCGTGTGCTCGGGTGAGGGGCCTGCAGGGCATGGGGGACCCAAGGCTGCCTGGCTCGGCACAGATTTCTTCTGCTGGAGAAACGGTGGGGGAGGCTGCCCTGCTGGAGGCAGAGTGCATTCTGCTTGCTGGGTAGTGTGTGCTCCGTTTGGGAGCTCCTGAACCAGTGGTTTTCGTGTATTGTGTCTAAACTTATTTCTGGTGAGGTAGTCAGGCTCTGCACTCACTGCTTTACCAAGGACAACTTGCTGTGCATGAGTTTCTTGTGGCAAAACATGAGTTTTTCTGCTTGGATTTGTCCACATATGAAGTTATTCAGAAACTGCTGTTCTGAAATAAGACCAGGGATGACAGTTATGTGTTTGCTTCAGAAAAAGAGGGGCCAAACACGAGTGGAATAGTTAAGGAATAGTTATTAAATTCTGAAGTTATTAAAATTAATGTGCAGGCTCTTAGTTCATTTGGGGAACAAAACCTATCCCTGCTTGGCCGCAATGTGTCTAGGATTTAAAGGTTCGTGTTACAGTGGTTTTGGCTGGGTCAGTGGCACTCACAGGTGTGCGGTTCTGGTCCAGGGTGGGATCCAGCTGTGTTCAACTTCTTGGGCACTTGCATTGGCTTGTGCGTATCAGCCAAAATGACAGTCTTGTGCCAGCACTAAGTGAAACCCCTCTAGTGGCTGTGCCCAGCACCCCTCAAAGAGCAGGGAGATCTCTCTGTCGAGGCTGTGCCGAGGCACCAGCTGCCTTCCCCATCCCTGCCCGGAGGGGATGGTGTTGCAAGCAAAGCTTCAGGAGGCATCCAGCGCTTGGGCTCTGTGGGCTTGGTGAGGTGCTTGCATTGCTCGGGTGCCTGGGCTTTATCCCTCCCCCGGGGCCAGTGTGGGGGCGGAATAAGCCGACTTTGTGGGATCGGGAGGGGTTGATAGCCCTCTACACATTCCCGCGGCCACGGAGTTACGGGAACACCTGAGACAAATAAAATTAATAGCACGAATATGAGGGGTTTTTTTCCCAAATGATTTTCGTAATGAACTGGGGAGATGGTTTAGTTGGAGTTCGGCTGACTTCTCTTTTCCTTTCACGTTGCCCGTGTGTGGGGGAGCCTAGATTATTGCTGTGTTTTAGAAAGAAACAAACTACTTCCCTGTTAGACCCGGGTTTATGGGCTCCACTTCTTCCGGTGATGCATCCGAGCAGGAACACTGAGGATTTTGGAATCGTCATTGAAATGGAGGTCCCGTCAGTGCATTTACCCAATCAGAGAGATTGGCGCTTGATTCCATTCTCCTTTAAGCGAGGGTTAGAATGTGAGTTATTGAAGTGTCGCTACTGCCGGCGCGTCCGTGCTCGGTGTGGTATTTTTTACTGGCGTGACCAAAAACCCGGTGAAGCTGAACAAAAGAAGAACCTGGAGACGGGCTGAGCTGCCGAGATGCACCTTTCCCCCAACCAAGCGGCGCTGGGAGGTGTCTTGCTGTCCTCCCTGCATTACAAGGGCACCGTCCTTCTCGGGAAGCGGCATATAGATTGCGGTTGTATGAAGCTGATGAGGTGCGAGCTGCGCTGCTCACTCAGGGCTTTGATCACTAAACGATTGGGGCGATGGGCTGCGTTTTCTGGCTAGACAGACGGCGCCAAGTTCAAGCTGAGAGGGCCTGCGGCTCTGCTCACCCCAGCCTGGCTCTGGCCCGGGGAGTGAGGCTGAGCACCGTGGATAGGGACTTCTTGACATTGGCCCCCCATGGCTTTTCCCAGGGAGGGAAAAGGACGGCGGGACTGGCAGGCTGTACCCGAGGTTCCTTATCCCTCATCCCTGCCCCGGCCCCGTGGGTGGGGGTCTCGGGGCTGGTTTCGGGCATCTGCGCAGTGTGGGACCCCGCGACTGAAAAGGGAGCAGTAAATTCGCGCTGGCACCGGCAGCCACGGAGTCTTTGGACGCGCATCTGCGGGGCTGGGGCTGCCCGTGCCCTGCCCTCCAGGGGAGAGGGGCAGTTTTGCACTTCAAGGGGGTCTCCCCGGCCCCGCAGACACGCTGGAGCCAAGGGCTGTAGACATTTGCCAGACGTGTGAACTTTCCTCCTCGCTGGTAGCTGTTATCTCTGCCCGATTCCCACTTTGATGTGTGTTCGCACTTACAAACGACCCCTCCCGGCACAGAGAGCCCATATAAGAGCGGGCCGCGGCCGCGGGCCGCCCAGCCCTTCTCAGCCATGGATCAGGTGAATCAGGCCCAGGTCCCTTCGGCAGAGACCAAGCCCAGTGGGGTTAGGCCTCACATCTGCTGTGCACCCCCTCCCCGCGCCCCCACTTCGCTGGGCAGCCCCACGCTCCTGGTCAGGGCCAAGCCCCGCCGGAGCAGCCCTCAGCCGGGCCAGCCCGCCGACAGCGAGCCCTGCGCGGCCGAGCCGAGCCGAGACCATCCCCGGGATGTCACCGAGCCCTGCCCGTCGGACCCAGGTGCGTGAGGAGGGCGAGTGGGTGGGAGGCCGACAGAAGAGGGGAGCGGGCCGGGAACACGCCGGGATCCGGGATCCCGGCTCCCGCCGGTGCCGCGGCCTGGCAGGGCTGAGGGGCGGCGGAGGCGCTGCCCAGCCGGGCAGGGGCCTCACCGCCGCTCCTCTTCCTCCTCCCTGCAGCCCCCGATGCCGGCTGGCTCAGCGCCGACGAGTCCTCGGGCTACGAGAGCGAGAGCGCGGGCGCGGAGCGCGGCGGGGCCGCGGCGGCGGGCGGGGGCCGCGGGCGGCAGCGGCGGGCGCGCACCGCCTTCACCTCGGAGCAGGTCTGCCGCCTGGAGAAAACCTTCCAGAGACAGAAGTACCTGGGCGCCACGGAGCGGAGGAAGCTGGCGGCTGCCTTGCAGCTCTCGGAGATCCAGGTTAGTCCCGCAGGAAGCGGATCCTTCCCGGCCCCGTTTGGCAGGAGCCGCCAGGGTCGGCGGTTCCACATCTATCTTTACTGCGATGAACAGACTCTTGAGTTTAGTAGGGGCTGTGGGATCTCTCGGGGATTAACGAGTTAGCACTCCGGGAAATTTGCGGCACTTTCTATCGGGAAGCCATCAAGGTGTTTTTATTTCTTAGTGAGATAAACTGGATACACGGCAATCTGCATGTAGACCACGCAAAGCTCAAACCTGGTCTTCAAGACTTATTGTAAAATCCCTGAACGCAGCCACTCTTTCCTCTACATCCGGCAGATCCTCTGCCTTTCGCTAAGTAGAGCAAAAGCATCAGTCCCACTGTGTCAATTCCATCTGAAGCAAAATGGCAAAAGCAGCTGAGATACGGTTACTCATAGTTTGCACATTATCCTTAGGCAAAGTCCCTGATTTGTCTCCTGCATCCCCCCCTTCTTTTTGTTGCCTAGATTAAGACCTGGTTTCAGAACCGGAGGATGAAACTGAAGCGACAGATACAGGACCACCAGCACAGCCTCGTGTCCCCTGTTCCATTCCACAGCTACGCCCCGGGGACCTCCCCAGCTCTGTTTCAGGACGGTCTCCACTACCCCTTTGCTGCCCAGCACCAGAGACTCCTGCCTTTCACCCCGATGCCTGCTGTGCAGTTCAGCTTCTCCTTTCCCAGATATGACGCATCGCAAAGCACCTACCACTTAATGGCAAATGAACTGCCCTACTACCATCCACACCTGCTTCCTCATCCTTCTTTCCATCCGGTTCTTCAGAACAAAATGGACAGGCAATGCCACCCAGTATATGCATTATAGTAATCAAGAATCAAGAAGTTTTACACTGTAATGTATTTCATGTTCAGAATCTCTTGCCTGATTTGAAAGAATGTCTTTATTAAGTTAAATATGAACATTAATAATTTTATATTTGATAGTTAATATTAAAATATTAATTAATGTGGTTAAAATGTTATGTAGATAAGTTTTCATTGTTCCCCCCAGTTTTTTCATAAATGTGTGTTTGTATATATTAATAAAACTTGAACAGGGTTATATGTTTCAACTCTATAAAAGATTGCACTTGTGCAATGCAAACTGCAGTGTTCACTTGTCCTCCTGTGTAAAGGTAATGGATTTAATGGTTAAATACATTGTGTCTGACTTTCCTACTGTCCCACCGAGACTGTCTGTCTGTTGTTGAGTGTTTGGTGGCCTGGACAGAGGCAACTGCACCCAGTTGCCCTGCACCATGCTTTGAGCTAAGTACATCCTCCAGAGGAAGGATAAGTTGTTAGTGAGTTTCTCCTCTGGATATAAATAAAATATTACAAGTCCAGTCCCATCTTCCATGTGAAGGCAGCAGAGGTAATAATATTTATTAAGTCAGCATGTCTCTAAACAGGAATTAACAGATCAGGCCTTCATTATGGAATTCTAAACTTTAACAATTGCCAAAGCAAACGCTAGGCAAAAAAAATTTTGGGCATAATTGTGTCTGGTTCAAAGACATATCATCTGATTGGGATTGTAACCTGAAAATTTGGCCTTTGTCTCACCACTAGAAAACAATTATAATTGTGTACTTATCATTTTGCACTTTAGGCAATTTGACCTATTTCCTCTAACATAAAAGTTTCGCTTTAGTACTCCTGAAATGGGTTGGGTTTTTTTAGTTCCTCCTGGGAGTGGTGTTCACTCCTAAAAGTGCTTACTTAACACTTATTTCTTAGTCTAGATTTTAATGAAGTTTCGTTAATTCACCTGTAAGGCCTTTTAAATACATTACTTGATGGATTGTAGTCTATATTTCCACCCTCTGCCCTCTAATTCAGTGAGTCATCATGAGTTTCGATGTAATAGCCTAGGGACTTCTCACCTGTGGAAAAAATACTTGGAAGGGGTAAAGGGAATTTTCTGTCAAGTGTGTTCAAAGTGACCTAGAAATGCACAGGTCGTCCCTTCAGCTGCCTGGCTGTGTCACGGATCGGTGCTGCCCTGGTGGGGCACAGAGGAGAGGTGTGGTGGGGGAAATTCCTTCGAGTGCCTCCCAGCTTCCCCTCCTCTCTTTTGGCTACCAAACGCGATGGAGGGAGGTGCTGGGGGGAGGGTACACGGACATGGAGGGTGGAGGGAGAAGAACAGAAAGGGAATGCATGGCACAAAGCTGTGGCAGGCCCCTTTTTTCTGCCTTGTGAGCGGAGGGAGGGAGGGTTTGGGTTTCTTTCTTGGTGGTGGTGGGTTTTTTTTTAATTTTGTTTTGTGTTAATTTTTTCTCTCTTTACAGCTGCAGAGTAGTCTAACCATCACCTGGCAAGCAAGTTAGATTGGTCTGGATTGGGGAAGGAGATGTAGTCACACCTACTGCAGCTGCTTCATGCTGATGCAAGGTCTCTGGTTTCCCATTTTCTAAAGGCTTGGCTTTGTCACTTTCCATAAAATTTGCTCTATGACTTTTAGGAACATCCCTAATTGTTCCTAAGATCAAGCCTTAACTTATTCTGCAGTTTAAAAATTAGGGAGGCTATCAAGTTACAGCAGCAACTTTTGGAAGTGAAAAGTGAAATAATTTCTTTTTGAGTGTCCCAAGAGACCTGAATTGGTGAACAATTCGTTTTCATAATCAGGTTTAAATTGCAAGTATGCTTGACATTTGTATCAACGTGCATGCTTGCCTGTTAATTCCTTAGCTTTATCTCTCTTTTAATGCATAAATGCAACATGTCCATCAAAAAACAGGTGAGACCACTTGAAGAATGGTCCAGAATATACACATAAAAGAGAATACTGGGCAACTTGTTCGGTTTTGTTCATAGCGTTTTTACCTTTGGTAACATTTTAATTTAAATGCACTTGGCTGTAGCTCACAAATGTTTCCTTAAAAACCCCCACTCGGGTAGAATGGACAAAGTTTTTAACACCATTGCCTACTATATGACATAGTTACTACATAAATTTCAGCATATACAGTACTCCACTTTTTTAGTGGATATCCCCACATAGGTTATTTTCTGAAAACTTTTAGATAGGAAAATTTATATAGAAATGTCTATACAGCATGGTGACAACTGTAGAAATAAGATTTCATGTCCTCCACTTCCACTCTCAGTATAACTTCTCTAATATGAGTAAATTATTTTCTCCTCTAATTGAACTTTTTTATGTAAAGAAAATAATCCAAAGAATCTTTAGGTTTTTTAATATAACAAAATAAGTTAAATAGTTACTTTTAGAGATATTTGGCACTTTTTTGACGTTACTTATAAACGTTTACATTTTTAACAGGAAGGAAGATCTGGTTGAAACATCAGTCTTTTATGTTCAGTGGTTAGAGTCACTGCTGGAAACACAGAAGAGTAACAAGATAATCCTGGCCCGGGAGGCAGTAGTAAACCTGGACTTGGCAAAACTGGCTGAAGAGACTGCGCTGGAACAGAAGGTAACAACAAGGCAGGGTTTGGCACAGCTGGGTGAAGGGAAGCAGCAGAGGTAGCAGGGACATTGGCATCCACCCCATGAGGACAGCTGGATGTAGCCACGTCTGGGTAACAATGACAAGGCAAAAACAAGCCCGAGAAAAGAGCTTCAATCCTGGCATCTTGAGTCTGGCGTTTGAACTTCATACGACGATTCTGAAACCAGGTTTTTATCTGAGGATAGAAGAAAAATAGTCAAGAATCAAACCCCTTATCCCTTTTCCATATAGTCCCTTTTCCATGTAGCAATATGGAAAGACAGACTTATTGTTAAAGTAACAGAATCCATTAACAGTAAAGTTGTAGGGCTAATAACGTTGGCCTATATGTAATGCAGAGTAATTGTCTTGGCCTGATGAAGAATTGAACCGTGAACACTCCATGGTGCGTGGCAAGCCAATACCCAGATATGGACCAGGGCTGTAACACAAGACTTGTGCAGTGGGGATAAAAGGGCTGGGTAGGGGTGGTTCTGTTCAAAAATCCTGCAATACCCCTGTCAAGTAGATACATAACCATAACAAAGAATTAGCCTGAAAACTGGAGTTCTGGAGATCACAAAATGCTTTGACCCCCAGTCAGGTTTCAGCTTCAGAACTTGCATTCACCATTTTCCATTTGCCCCTTGTCCCTGGAGCGCTCGGAGCTGAGCCGGGCGAGGCTCTCAGTTTGCTCAAGCTCCGTTTGCGGCCAGCGGGGCGAGGCCGACGGGCGGCCCGGGCCGCCGCGCCTGCAGGAGCTGTCACTGTCACCGCCGCGTCCCCCCGTGACCGTGAGGTGCCTCCCGCCCCCGGGGCCCGTGTCCCGCTCGGGCCGAGGGCGAGGCGGCGCTCACCTGGCTCTGGGAGAGGTTCAGCGCGGCGGCCAAGCGCCGCTTCTCGCCGGCGCCGATGTAGCGCTGCTCGCGGAAGCTGCGCTCCAGCTCCCGCAGCTGCGCCGCCGAGAACTTGGTGCGGGGCCGCCCGGGCGCGGCTCCCGCCGGCCCCGCTCCGTGCCCGGGGCGCTCCGCGGCCTCCCGCTCCCGGGGCGACTCTGCGGGGACAGATGGGGGTATCAGAATGGGGGACCCTTCGGGGCACCCTTCCCTCGGCGGGCCCCGGGCCCCGCGGGCGGTGACACGGTGGCGGCCGCGCCCCGCCCGCGGTGACCGAAAGCGCCGCGCCGGGGGACCCGGAGGGCACGGCCGGGACTCACCGGGCAGCTCCCGGGCTCCGCCGCGGCTGCTCTGGGCCAGCCACTCCACCGAGAAGGGCCCCTTGTCCATGTCCCCAGCCCTGCCGGCCCTCGCTGGAGCCGCCCCGGACGCCGGGGCAAACATTTAAAGCGCCGTCCCCAGCGTGGTTTGAAAAGGCCCAAAGCATCAAATGAGGCCAGGGACAAAGGACCTCATTGAGAGGCGCTTTAATCTCCCCTTTCAGGTGATTGTTACATCCGCCTAATCTCCGAGCGCAGTAGTTTGCAGAACTCAAGGCTGCCTGACCTGGCGCCAAGTTCAGCGCGGAGTCGTCTCACCACGTAGGTGCTGGGAATTGCATCACGGCCTGGGCTTCTTCACGCTGCCCGAGCTGCCCGCGGCCCCGTGATTTCCAGTCTCTATCTTCTGCTATGAAGGACGAGGATTCAGAAGGGACAGATAACAAAGAAGGACAGGGAGAAGCCTCCATTATGAATCTTATACCCAAATTTTGCCACCCTCTTGCTTGTTTGATGCAACACTTGAAAGAATCCCCTTGCATATCATCAGCCAAGGAAGTAGGGACGTGAGGTAGGAACAAGTAAGTAGTCCTCGTCAGATAGAAATCTTGAAGAAATCTAGAAGAAACACTGATACAGTATCTTATCAATATGCCTGTGAGCAACTTAGTGCTCTATACTAAGTCTGTGTGGGTAGAAATTGTTGGAGTGTGGAGTTACTTGGAAAGTGCAGGGTTAACTATTTTTGGTGCTGTCCATGAGGCAGAGTGCTGCAGTCAAGACTCTCATCTTCCTCTGAAGTCTGAGACTTGTTGACTTCAGTTTATGTAGAATCAGAGATTTTAAGAAGTCTTCAGGGAGAGAATGGTGGAAACTAGAGGACAGATATTTGCATAGGAACTTGTTAAGTCATTTCCAGAAAACAGTGGGAAGTTTTGAATAATTTGAGTTCATGCTTATGAGTTTATTTAAGAATAAGACTAAACAATGAGCAGTTATATATCAGGACATTGGACAGGACAGGAAATATTGAGAAAATTACTACTTCACTTGAATTTATCAGTTCATGTCTTAAAACGCCATCTCCTTTCCCTGCATCCCAAGAAAGAAATGTGTGCATTTCAAAGTAAACAGTTCTGATGTTCTTATGAAGTAGATCAAAGAAGAAGAGTGTAAACTCTGTTCAGAGGCAGTCTGTTCAAGGATGATTCAGATAAGGGTGAGAAAAGAACCACTTTTACGGTCTGAAGTGGGCCTGGGATGGCACAGTCCTTATCCTCAGCAAACACGGGCTAACACATTTACAGGTTGTTTCAGTAAACAGTCACCGCTGCTTGAGTTTATACAGTCAGAGATAATGAAGCAGCTTCCACGCGGAGCTGAACACGTTTGAGACAACGTGCTAATTCTTAAGCTTCAAAGAAATTCATGTCACCTTTTACGAAGGGTGATGCGTTTATAGTGAGATGGCATAAGTAAGGTAATGCTAGATTCGCAGCTCTCTCTTCTTAGGTTTTCTATATTTCTCAGGCAAGATTATTATTTCCTCCCATAAAACGCAATGTAATTTTGTAACTGTGCTGAAGCATGACACACGTAAGAAATTTTTACACTCTGATTTTGAATATTCTTCATATATACATTTATCTGCTTTTATAAAGTCTTTTACTCTCCTTGTAATAAAAAGAAAAAAAAACCACCATCTCTTGAATGTCTACCTGAGCAGTCTTGTTTGGTTTTGTTGTTTTTGGGGTTTTTTTGGGGTTTTGTTTTTGTTTTTTGTTTTTTTAATGAGCATGACACTTTCAGTGGGTGACTACATATGCTTCCAGGTAAAGCAACGGCTTGGCTGACTTGACACTTATGTTTTAAAGAAAAGCTCTTCTGACTAAGCTAATAGAGACGGTGGTTGCGTTGTCTTCATGTGCTTCTGATTCTGCCCACAGTAATTTGCTGCTCTTAAAAGCAATTAAGATGGAAGCTGAAAATTACAGCTTTTCGTTTTAGTAAAAACCAGTCCAAACCCACCAGCACCACCGCCCCACCCTCCTCTTAGTTTCCATAAAGTTATAGTAAAAAAATCACTGGGAAATGATTCAGTGTTCAGGACGATTTGTTTGAAAAGGACCATTCCCAATAATGGACCATTATTTTTTAATTAGCCTGTTTCCTAGTCCTATAACCCTGCAAATTAATCCTGGAGAAAGTAAAGTTTGGTCTGGAAAAATGAGTAAGTACTAGACAATCTCTGAAATGAATCATTGTAATTTTAGTGTTACAGGTAACAACATCTAACCAGAAGGATTAGCGAGATACGGTTCCTTTGTTATATTAATGTTTCTAGTTGCTGGTTATTATTGTGCTTATTTTAATAGATGAACAAATGTCTTGAAACAGTAAAGACATCTTTTTGCCACTATGATGGCAGTTTTTAAATTTGTATTTTAGTGTTAATTAAACCTGTCGATTTGTGGGTATTTTGGTTTTTTATCCTGCAATCAGTGATCATGTTATTATCTGACTATATTGTAATAATCGATTGCACAATTTCAGGAGAAAAGCCCTAATTTGAAAAGATGCAGGAAGCGAATACAATATTTTATTTACCTCTAAGGAGAGCAGTCTTTCAGACTATGGTTTAGATTGTGAGGCTTCCTTTCTACTTGTTTCATGAAGAAAACCATGTACAGACATACAATGAAAGTGACTCTGGTGGCTGTTAAAACACTGTCTCTTTTATTGTAAACAGAAGTAGATGATATAATGACTAAACTGTCCTGTGCTGGCATGTGACTGCACTAAAGAAAATATATAGTGTTCTATTATGTTAGAAAATCAATAAGCATTTTATTTTGTTTTTAATGGGTTTTGATCTTGTCAGTGTGATTATTTTCCCCTGTAAGATCTTTCTATTATGCTTCCTTTGGTTGATATTTAAAATTTAGAGATTTGGGGTGTTGTGGTGTGTGATTGATTGATTTTGGGGAGGCAGTATCCTAATTAACAACAAATTTTATTTTGCCAACTCTCATTTGAGAGTTGAGTTAGAGTGCAGTGTTAGAGCTAAACAGGAAGCTCAACAAAACTAGAAGTATTTGTGGCTGTGAAGGTGATAAACACCAGCAAAAATATGCTTGAAATACATTATTTTAAAGTATGCTACTGTTCGTGCCGCGGAGTGTTATTGTGATGATTTACATAAGATACAGATCATGGCTGGAGGCAAAGCTCCCGTTAAAAGGACTTTGATGGAGTGATTGGATGCCATAAGCGCCCATCACCTGAGAGCAATTACAAGTCAAAAGGTAATTGTCGTGTGTTTCTGGTTAGCAATTAACATTCGTCAGAACCTGTGATGAAACATTTATCCCATTTTTCCATTGATTATCAGCACTTTTTATGAACGCGTGGGCTACGAAATCCATGATGACTCAAACTTCGAATATAAATGGTAAGCTGTAAGTAAGTGTAGTGGGGGTGCCACTGATCCACAATTTACTGCTGCTATTTAATGACAGTTTTTCTTGACAGACCCCTCCTTGAGAACATCTGGTGACACCTACAGCTGTGCTTTCTGTTGTCTATTTAAGCGTCTGTTTGAAATAACTTTATTATATGTCTCATAGTTGTTAATGTTTTAATCATTGCATCAATTGTCAAGATAATTTCCTGCAAAGCAACAATTGATCTTCTGGTGTTGGTTTGAGCATAGAGAATATTACTGCATAGATGTAGTAGGATTTGTCAGTATGCTAGCAATGAAAAACTCTGGAAACAGGTTACTCAGTTATTTCAATAAATATTAAGGACATTCATCAGATACAAACGTTACAAACTACATTAATTTCTATCTTAAACAATGCACATGCCTATCTAAATGAAACACGTTGAGTAGAACTGCCAACTCTGCTGTTGGGAGGAATTGATTCACTCCTTCCTGCTTCTGGCTGGCTGGTCATGCTTTTCCCCATGTGCTCTGAGTTTAGGTGGCCCTCTGATCTATCAGGGAGTCCATTGGGGTTTCTAAGCCAGCAGGAAACAGGGGGGAAAGAAAAAAAAAGACAAGATATGGCTTTTTTTAACAGTTTGGAGATACACCCACTTACTGGAAAGTTGGATGAGCTCTTAACTTGCACAGAGCAATGCCTGAAGCAGAAGGGGGAAGAATCAGGATGATTCACTCAGTAGTGAGTAGATTTGTTGCTTTATATAAGTAAATGCATGTGTCTCTACAGTCAATGGGTCAGTATAATTCCTCACTTTCCCCAGATGGACAGACTAAGGTAGAACAAGGTCAGAACTGGATTGATGTGCAGATGGAGATGTAACTCACTAGTAAATAAATACTGATTTTTCAACACAAATTCTACTTTCAGGGCTTTCTTTTTGCCGCCTTTTCTAGCAGTTTGCCCTCTGCCCCAGCGCGGCTCCAGCCGGGTGTCGCTCCGCGGCCGCCCCGCTGCCGCTGCCGGGCTCGGTCCCCGCTCGGGCAGCGCCGCCCGCCGGGGAGAGCCGCGGGTCCCCGCGCCGGGAAGCGCTTTGCTTCCTGGAATTAGCCATAGGTAACGGACATTATCTTCTCCCCTCGCTCCCTTTAATGCAAAACAATGCCTATTTTTTAGAATTAACATTCAAATACTGTTTCATCTTAATTTAACCCCTTCGACATATTATACAGCATGGAAAAAAAAAGGCAGGGAGATTTTGTTAAAAACCTTGACCCATCTAATAGAAAATCTGCCTCTGTTTGCTGTGTCACTAGGCTTTCTTCACTGTAAACTTTTTTCTTTTTTTTCTTGCTTCACTTGATCTCCAGCTTCTCTTACCTATAGCTGTGAGGCTTTGGTCCTGCAGAGTGAAGAAGGAGTATGGGGGAAAAAAGTAATAGTTTACTTGACTGAAAATTCAGTCCACATTGTAAGGCATGTTTTATGAACTAGATTTAAGTTTGAATAATGCCAGTACGTTTTTACTTTTAAGCCCGTGGTAGTTTGCATAATAGTTACAAAGATTACTTTTTAAAATTAATAAATAAATCCACAGCGTGGATGCATATCAAAGCTGACTATCAATAATGGTAAAAGCTACATTTTACTGACAGGAATAAGCATTGTAATCCCAAGTTCTGAAGAGGGTTCTACTATTAAAATGAATGGCTTGCAGAAAGCTCATAAAAAAACCCTGAAGGCCCCAAACTCTTCAATCCTAGCAATAGATCTTGTATTCCAATACACCCCATAAACATCCAGTCCTCCCGTTCCTCCATCTGTGCCTCTGCAGTCCCTGTGCGCCCGGGCTGGCCGCTCCGCGCCCGGCCGGTGTCAGCAGGGGGAGCGCTGGGGGAAAGGATCGGGGCGATGCTTTCGGAACCTCGGCGCGTCCTCTCGGGGGCTGGGTGAAATCTGTCTGTCTGTCCAAGTATTGAGAGATGGAAGAATTAGAGCTCATTCATGAAACTGATGTAGCATTCATTTGCTAGAGCAAGGAACCCCTGGGCTGGTCCCAAATTGAGGTACTTGAAGTCAGATATTGAGTCAGGCGCTTTACGTTTTCCTTTCTCTCTCTATGCTCACATGCATGGTGTGTAAATTACCATTAAATTGCAGTTCTTTAGTGAAAAAGCCCTTGCAGTTAGCAAGGACTAATATACAATGTTGTTTTGGTGGATTTTTTCCCTGTTCACTGGTTCTGGTTTGGTTTTTGTTTAACCCCAAAGCCAAGAATTTTTATTTTTCCTCTTTCTGTCTTTGGTAAGAATTAATTGAGGCTCAGAAAATTAGCCAAGGTAATCAGGAGGAGGAGAAAGGTATGACAGACTGCTCCTTTTCAGCATCAGTGAGCTGTTTAATCTGCTCAGTTTTTAATATAGAACTGCATCTCTCTTGTTCACATGGAGTAATGAAGCTGACCTATTGGCATCTAAAAAAATTTTCACGTGTATGCTGGAATAGTATTTGAAGATTTATTTTCAGTTTTAGTAACCAATGAATGTAAGTGTTCATAGTATAGTATGTTGCTTCTATTTGCATTGGTTTTGTAGCAAAACCCCTCTGTTTAGATGTACAGACCATGATTGCTTATTGCTTTTCCACTGTCACTTCTGGCAGTGCTGACAGGAGGTGTTTAGAGATGAATTTACAAGTGTCTGTGAGTCTTTGAAATAGGCAGATGAAGATTTTTCTCTAGGACGAATTTCTCATGAGTATTTTGTGTTAGGCAAACTGGGTGCAGGGGAAGGGTAAATTTTTTTTTCTCACACTGCAGTTCCAAAGAGTTCCTAACTGTCCTGCCAGCAGAAGCAACTTCTGCTTCTCTTACTTCTTTTGTTATACTGATGCATCTGTGCCTGTTTGTGCAGGTACAAAAGGAATTAGATCGGGGTTGGTTCTCTGATCTAATTTAAAGACCAGATACAGTGAAGCAAAAGTAGGAATAGGGAGTCATGGGAACTGCAGGATGAGTCATGCATGCACAATGTTTCCAAATATGAGGGCATGATTTCCAAAAAAAGACATCTTGTGTTCAATTTTTCCTGTTTCCCAGCAGTTACATGAGCAGCGACAAACAGAATGAGCAGCAGGAGTATATTTGTGCAAAGGAAGTTCGTTAAAGCTTTCACTGCCTGTTTAACTCAGAGTACAAACCGTGATGCATTTGCTGAACAGTGCAACCCTTAATACTGATTTCCTTTGTATTTTAATGTTTTTTGCATTTTTCCAGCCCTTCATTTTACACCACTGAATATTTACTATTCAATAATGCGACACATACCTCATTACATTGTTTTCATCCCATTGCTTTGTAGGTTCATCTTATCCTGATGTTTTCAGGAGGTGAAAAAGATATTTATAGCTAAAATTCTGTCTTTCTATTTAAACACTACAGGATGGGATCATCCTGTCCTTACATCCTAGGTTTATTGTTCCCACTTAAATATAAGTTCCCACATAATTATTTTTTATGATGATTAGAGTGTATCTTGCACTATGCCAAAGAAAAAAGGGGGAAGCTCTCTCCACCCACATTTTAACCATGTCTTTTACTCTCCTTTCAGCCTTGTTCAGGAAGGTGTTAAAGCATAGGATTGTGGTTTGTGTTTGAAAGATTAAGCACAAGCTGGATAGAGGTAAAAAACCCTGTAAATTATCAGTGCTTCACTGTCTCCTCGCTATCCCACCTCTCCTCCAGATTTGGTAGGTCAGGTCCCAATACCTGTTCAGAGTTTTATCATTTATATGTCCTGTTGGTTCAGCACTTTATGGACAATTGCAGATGTTTGGAGTTTAAGAACCATTAGAGGCTATGTTATGGCCTGCCAAATTTTCACTTCAGGCACGGAAGGTGGAATCAGTAACCAGTGGTGTTAGGAAGGAGACCTAGATTTGCTCTCCTTAAATGATTTTAAAAGCATTATGAAAATTCCAAAAAGTCCAATAACCCCAAATAATACAAAACCCCAAAATCATATGAAAGAGGTGTTTGTTTATCAGTTCATGTTGTTCACTTCAATCTTGCTACTTGCTCCACTGCTACTGTGATTGTTATGGTTGATATTTGGCTTGCTGTTGTTATAGGTTTCACTCCTAATTCAAACACTTTATTTCCTGTTTTTGGTAATGGCTGAGATGACATTATTATTCCTATTAGCTTTGAATTTAAGCTCTGCATTCTGTGCCATGAGAAAAAGAAGAATCAGTTGCAGTCCTGTTACATAGGAATCTCGGATTTGTTATAGGCTAAGTTTTAAAAGAAATGTATTAAAGGAAAAATATACACTTTTCTGGTGCAATTGCTTTTAAAATTTTATATTAATGTGACATATCTGTGAAATATGAGAAACTAAGTTATATAGGGGGGTTGTCTCTTGTTTAGTTATACTTTTGTTTGTTTTGTATGTCTTTATCCACTGCTTGTGCAGCAATTCTGGCAGTTCCTTTTGACTTTAATGACTATTAATAGGTTTTTTGGGTTTTTTTATATTCAAAAAAACCCTTACAAGCTCTCTTTAGCACAAGCTTTGATATGAAACTGGTGAATAAAATGTGGTTGTCGATGTAAGTTTTATAATTGCTTTTGAATTTAATAAAACAGTGATATGTAAATAGAATAGTCCTTTGACACTATTATATTAGATGAAAAGTAGCTTCTAAAACATTCATTTAATATTGAATAGTGTAGCATAACAATGACCACTGGGTAAAATGACTTGTAATGTAATGTTTTTAGCTCTTTCTGAGCTCACAGCTTTATAACACTTGTTAGAAACTGTGATGCAGCATAACACAAACTTTTGATCTGTGACTGAACCATTAGATCTTTATTTGACATGCATTATGTACAGTTATATTGTTTCATAACAGCAGAATTTTCCCCCCAGATTTGATGTGACACATTGCTATTTAGAGTAAATGAAAGTAATTTGACAGAAACATTAAAATTTTGTTTTTCTACCAAATGAAATGAGCAAAGAGAGCTTCCACTTCCACCTCCAGGACACCTGTGGGTAAAAGAAAGAAAAAAAATTATTATGTTTTTAATCTGATTCACTATAAACTGAGTTTTACAAGAGAAGACTTCACAATTCCGCACATGCATGCATCATGTAAAGGGTACTTAGGATCTTAAAGGATAAAATCCTAAGAATAATTGATATATTACAGACAATGCACTTATGCAGCATTTGCACGATTGGGCTTTACACCTGTGAGTCAGCATTACCTGGATTCAGTGACAGTGATCCTGGCACCTGTAAGACAGGGACAAACAGTGGCATTTTTGGCAGTTTGTGTGACTGCATTTTCATTATTTTCAATTGGACTTATGGCAATAAGGACTATAGGGGTAACTCCTTAGCAATGCATGTGCTTTACATTAGACCAAGTGACATATTAAATAATGTAGTTGGAGAAATGCTTAAAATATTACTCTTGTAATAAATCAGGTTTTAAGAGGAAACCAAGATTTAGACATTAGATCAGAGTATATAATGGCAGTATCTTTTTACACACATTTTGAGGATAAATTGGGAGTTTCATAAATTTACCTTACATTTCTTGGCCCACCTGTTTTCTCTAAACTTTTCTGTCACTGCCTTCGCGATGCTGCCTGAGACGAGGGGTGAAGTACCTCATTGCCCCATTTTCCCATGCCCTATACCTCTTTAGAAGCAATTCTCAAAGAAGTATATGCATAGGAAAAAGGAACAACGAGCCAGATCATGGTCCACTCCGTTTGCGGCAAGAGTAAACCTGGAATATAAAAGTATATGTTAGGGAGAATAAAAATCGTTTCTATTCTTTACACAGTACCATTTCTTTTGAACTACAAGGCTGTTAAGAAGTACTGCAGACTAAAAGAGAGGTTGAAATATGAGATAACCAGCATTAATGCATAAGATTCAACAGTATTTAGTATGTTAAAAATTCATCAGTGCATATTTCTGAAATACGTACAAGAAAGTGCACAGTTCTCAGAAATAATGAAGTGTAGCTCTGCAGACTTGACCTGAAAATTAATTACAAGTTAGTAACAATATCCCCTTTTCAGCATATTGCACAAAATTTGATGCTTTTATATTTAAGACCTGAGAAAATACTCATTTGAATTACTGAACAAATGCAGGAAAGAAAGAAAAGTCTATAAATTACAAAATATGGTAAGATCAGCCCTACAAGCAGCAATGAGACTTACCTGGTTCGCTGTCTGGTGCCTGAAGTGCAATGACTTGGTTTTCATGAGAATTTATGCTTTGCTCAAGACCTTGAAGAAGAATGAACTATACAGTGTTACTGTTTTCTTAAGTGATAATCGCTTTGCCCCTTGCCAAGGTATTTGCTGCACCTGCACATTGGGAACACAAAAAGTGCTGCTGAAAACATGGGAAGTGTTGCTCCTAAGCTGGGGGAGTGCAATAGACAACAGAAGTGATAGGAATAACTAAAGTGATGTCTTGAATTGTGTGCTGAGAATGAGAATTTATCGTCTGTGTTTTCTTTCACATACATCAATGGTGTTTGGAAAGTGTAAATCTGTGAGAGGACCTTTTGTTCTCAAAGCCTGTGCTGTGTTTTCAGGCTAACTCACCCCCCTTTTCCCCAGCACACTATTTTGAGAATCTCTATCAATGTCCTTCAGCTGCAAATGCAACTTTACTGGGAGATAGCAAGGTCTGTGTACAAGGCTTTCCTCTGCTTATCCAGGCACCAGCGAGGTTCCGTGCTGGATGCCAAGGCTGGGAAACATCTTTCACCATATTTACCCTATTTGCTAACAAATTCATTAACCATTTGCTTTCAAGTTGCTGTCTTTCTTTTAGGTCATTTATTACACTATAAAACTGCATTTCATCTCCTATGTAATCTAGTTTATATATTAGAAGGTACCAGCTAAAATTGTTTGAAGTGGTTCAAATTAATTCAGAGACCAGCAGTGTCACAAGAAGTCACAATACTAATTGTTACATGCGGTTGTTTATTCATAAGTTTGGACACTCCTGAAATGCACTGTGTGTTCTTTCAGTGTCAGAAAGTTTCAAAGTTTCCTCAATTCCCTAGTCTTCCTTTTCTAATCTCAGGTTCAGTTTGTTCCTTTTTGTCATAGGAAACAGTCATTGCATTCTGATTTGTATACAGTACCTTCAATATTAAAAAAATCTGGTTTTCAGTTTAGGATTAATGTTTTCCTAGCTTGATTCTTTAAGCTTTTCTTCAGGTTCTGTGCTTGTGAAACCATCCCAGATGTGATCTGAAGCAAGTACTTAGTTTTGTGATTTTCAATTCTGCTGGGCTTTCTGCCTTCAGTCAGACAGCCGCATCACCTGGAAGGAGAAAAATTGTATTGCACAAAACCAGAAAGTGTTCAGAGCTGTGAACACATTTCAGCAGCTTTTGACATAATAGCTGTTCTAGGGGAATTGTCAGTTTTGGTTTTGCTGTGTGGTGTTGTAAGGGAGAGAGAAAAGGTTGTTTGGTTTTTGTTTGTGTTCCTGGGGAGTTGAACACTAAATTTCTGGATTGGCAGCTGGAATATAGATGCTGTTTAAGCTCTGGTCCTGGGTTCTAAGTAGGCCATCTAAGTAATGCCATTAGATGGTGGGTGAGGCTCAGATTAAGGGCTCTTGCACAGAAAACCACAATGAAATCTGGTGTGGGGTCTGAGGGCTCTGATCAGGATCCTCACTAAGAGTAATAAGATGGTTCACTTGTATATGAAGGAGCAGTCTCTTGCTTTTTGTGCTTTATATTTGCTATTATTTATTTGTGGATTTGGAAAGTACCTGCTGCAGCTGATTTGTAATGTATCAATCTTTCTTTAGAAGACAGTTAAAGCTGGTTTTGACTTGGATTGCAGAATTAAACCTTTATTAAACCGTGTTATGTTCAGAAATAGAGCAGGCAACTTTGAAATTTTAGAAAAAAAATTAAAATAACACACCAGTCAATCTTTTGCCTTTGCTGTTGAATACAAAGTAGTTCCCTAATCCTTTTTAACCTCGAGGCACGTTTCCTGAAATTTACTGCATCAGGCACTCCTCTGAAAGCCACATAAAGTTGGTAGCTAGTGTAAAATAAATAGCCTGAAGCATTCAAGAATGGATGTTTCCAATATTTTATGTATTGTATGTGTAATTTGATATCATAAATATTTAACAACCACTTCCTCTAAAAAGACTCATGCAAGCTTTGTGAAACTGATTTTGAACCATGACCAGAAAGGATAAAACAAAGTTTTCTTAAAAAGAAAACCAAAACCAACAACTCAGGCCACCCCCCCAACCCTCACCATCCCAGTGCACTTGTTATTAATTTACTGATTCCTGCCCTGGTGGGGAGAGAGAGTTTGACATTTTAAAACTGATATTTAAAATCTTGTGGTCTAAGTAAAGAACAGTCTTAATTGCATGTAGCTGCCAACTTTTGAGCACTCTGTTTGAACAGCTCCTTTTTAGTGTCAAAAGCTATTTCAGACTGCTCCTCTAAAACATTTGCAACCTGTCTTTCCTGAAGGATTGTTGCTGAGCAGATGCAGCCAGATGGGAAAACTGGGCTGTAACACAGAGATGTGAGTGAAAGTTCTAGATTTATCTTCCATCAACTGCATGATTTGTAATATTTGAATTGTAGCTTTGAAAGAGAACAGGTTGGAATGCAGTTCATCTGAACTGTGTGCCAGCTATATATATTTATATATAATGCTTTGGAAGTTTGATATAATAATGTTCTGCCCAAGTTCAGTTTATTTTGTGGTTATAAAGTACGTCACTGTTTGGTGCATAAAGTCTTTGATGTTTAGCTTAAAAGTATGACCGCTGCAAATTAATTTCAGGAAAATGTAGTGAATGCATAAAACCATCAGTGAGCCATCCTTGCAAAAAATGCCCATTTGCACAAAATCCATTTATAGAACATTATATAAGCAGAAGAGAATGAGCATTCTTGTTTGCAAATGCCAAGATATGATTTTGTAACAAGATGCATTATTATATTTTCTTTATTTTTTAATTAAATTGTCTTAAAGTGAAGATGCATTAAATGTGAACAGATAGTTGAGGCATAAATTACAAAAACGATGCAGCTGTCAGGAATGGTAATGTTCAAAGCAGTTGGAAAGAAAGCTTGCATATTTTGTCTGAAAGAATGAAGCTGGAAAATATCTTAACTGCTAAAGGAACACAAGATACAGTAGTTGGCCTTCAAAAGTGTTTTTTCTGGGCTAAGTAATGTGAACACAGTTGTTTTTTGCAAACTGCAGGAAGAAGCTTATGAAAATCAACTGGAAAAAAACTTGTATTCAGAGACCTGATTCAGTGTCTGCTGAAGTCAGCAATAGATTCCCAGCAAAAACACTGGAACCTCAAAATCTTTGGGGTGTTTTTTCTCCTTTTGTTCTGAGGGATATATGAAATGCCACTATTTTAACACATCAAAGCCGAAACCCTGCTTAACTGTACAGAGGCACCAGAATTCCAACACAGCTAGTAGAATTATTTGTTTTTTTAAATGAAGATGTTTGATTGAAGGTATTTGATTGTAATATTTAAGTTCCATTTGATATATCTTAACCAACAAAAACGTGTCTTGAAACTACCCTAAAAACATTTCCCTATCCTTCAATTGCCTCTTGCTGTTCTTTTAAAGGAGGAAAAGCTCCTATTCTTTCCAATATTTGATTTGGGATCAATTTTTTTCTTCCCTGTAAGTGTGGCTTTTACACTTTTCCTTCAAAGTACTGTTTAGCTATGTACTTGTAGGGTGATCTCGTGGTAGAGCTCAAACATGCAGAGTTACACTTTTCACTGATGTGGTACCAAGTTGTCTTAAACTGCAGATCACTCTGGGCTACCAAAAATAATTGGTTTCAGTTTTGCAGACTAGGGCAGGCTAAATTTGAACCATTTCTGGTGTGCTGATGCTGTCCACCCTCTCCCTTCCAAGCAGTGTTTCTGAACTGAAATGTGATGATCCATTATGCATCTATGAAGTGATCCATCTCGGGTGTGGGATAAAGGCTGCCAGGTGCTTTTGCACAGAGGTGTCTTCCCCAGGCTACCTGTGAGGAAACAAGCTGAACAGCTGAGTAGCTGGCAATTCCCTCCTGTCCTCAGCAGGACAAACATCTCGTTTCCCAGCTCCCTGGAAAGGATTCTTGAACTTATACCAATGTTATGACTGGGGGGGATAAGCTGCCCCAAGCCTTTTGATCTCTGCCAGATGTGTAGAGTATAATGAATGCTCCACAAAATGGCTTTGCATGTCTGGCTTCTGATATCCAAGCTGTATATTCCTGTATGACCTGAGTGGATCACTCTAATTAATTCAGCAGCGTAGCATACTCTAAAATAATTTGTATTTTGAGTCCCTGCAGACAGAGTGACTTTAAGGAAAAAAAGCTGTATTTAAAGTTGAGCATTGGTAGTATTTGAACAACTGTCATCTTGTTTTTCACTAGAAAGGAGCATGTAGAGAGCAGCTTTTAAAATTTTTCTGTTTGTCAGTGCTTGCAGGTGACCTTGCTGTCTTCATTCACTGTGCTTCATTAGTATACTAATTGAAGTACTAATGCATTCAGTATAATTCTGGGAACCCAGCATGTTCAAAGATAAACCTCTTGCTCATCTTTGTGGAAATGCAGAAGAAGATGTAGATAGAAGGTAGGGTAATGAAGGTAAATCCTTAACTGAGTTCTGAAACTTTCTAAAGGTTCTGTTTCTTGACATGAGCAGAGAAAAATCTTAATAAAGCTCTGCTGCCTCTTTGCTTTTTCACTGAGTCCCAGCCACATGCCTCTGTTGCTTATTCTGTGCTGATTCTGGCTTTTGGTGTTCCTCTTTGTAAGCCAGTTCAAGTCACTAGTTAGTTTTCAGTAGGGGATTAATTTAAAAAAAGAGTGGAAATAGATTCTTCGTTTTCATAAAAGCAAGAGGGCAAGATTTGCTGGCCTGACTGCAGCACCACACCCTCAAAGTGTAAAAAGCCAGAATTGCAGGAATTTTTCTGTGCTTTGTCTTAGAATGGTGCTACTGCTGTGTGCCATTTCCACACACCAGCTTTTGTCTCTAATTTAAAATTGATAAAATTTTGTAAAAAGAATGCATTTCAGATGTGGAAAAATACTTACATGTTAATAAAATGTGAGGATTTTTTTTCACCTGTAAATACATGTATTGGCTCATAAGACTTCAAGTACTTCAAGTATTTTCCTGGCTGATTAGCAAATGGCAGTAGCACTTCTGAACAATCTGCTAGCCTCAAGTGCAAAGTACCTCCTGCATGTTCTGTAGACTGATCCCCAGCTGATGTGAATGAATAAAGATTTGTGGGCTGAAATTGTGTTGATTCATAGCAGCAGGCCTTAAATTTTTGTGCTGTTCATTGAACAGAAGTTCATATTTTAGTAGTTAGGGACTTGTTCTTTAGTTTAAATCTGAATCTATTGGTTTTGTAAACAACTAAACTGACTGTAGCCAAAAGTTTCACAGGCCCTAAAGTAAACAATTTTACATGTTTACACTAAGAATAGTCCTATTTCAGTAGAATTACTAATGTGAGCAACACAATGGAACACTTTTTGAAGGATGTGATCTGAAAAATAAAACTTTAACATTGATACAGTTTATATCTTTATTTATATCTTAATGCTTGACATTGTGATCAAGAGATTTATACTTTTCCCCCCATCTGTTATACAGCCACAGGAAGAAATGCTTTTGATCAGGTTCAAGCAAATCCTTTTCAATTTTAATTACTCTGAAATAGAAATGGAGACAATAGAGCAGCTTTCCCTATAATGTTGTCACTGAAGGTATACAACATTCTCAGCAATCTCACTAACAAGAAACAGACAATCCTTTTTCTACATCCTTTGAAGTATCAATATTACTGTTAGAAATATAACAGACAAATTCAAACAGTGGCCTTGGCAAAATATGAAGACTTCATTTAGCGTGGGTACAAGTTACTGATATCAAAGAAACTGGGAAAGAAATTAGTGAGGAGACAGAATTATCTGCTTACCCTGCCAGAGGGAGTAACAGCAAAATTAACCTTGAAAACTGTTTGGAGAGCATTCTTGTAAAAACAGTATGACACAATGTTGGATTTATGGATATGAAGAGGTCAACAGTTCTTAACTGACTGTGGGCAGTTACATTTTACTTACTGTGGTTTTGAAGTAATGTTACAGCAGACTTGCTTGTTCTAAAATTTCTGAGTACAAACACAGTTTATTCAGATTTACTGTAGTCTGATAGATTTGTTCAGCTGTTATATTGTTCACCTCTAAAAGCAAAGTTCCATTCAGGTATTTAATTTGAACATGACAAAAATACAGTATCCCAATCTTAGGCAATTCTTGCTACAGGCTCAGTTTTGGATAATCAGTGAAATAAAATAATTAAGTGGAGTATAATAAAATTCATACCTGATCCATATATTTGAAGACCCTTTTTCCTGTGTGTAGCTGAAACCTGCTGCAAATCTATCAAACACATTCTCTTTATGATGATTAGAATTTATATTTCAGGATGTGAGATTTTGTTAATACTATGTTTAAGTCATTAGGGAATACTAACTTGGACATATTTGCTGTAGACTTCTTGGTGGTTGTGACAAACAGTCTTCTAGCCCACTTTTTAAGAATGGTTTTTTTTTTTGTGTGTCTGTTCTTTCAGAAAAAGCATGCTCTAGGGCATCATTTTGGTGCAATCATTATATGTTTTCAGATCTTAGTTTAAGTGTGGTTATGCAGTAATTTCTATATGCAGTATCATGGAATAATGGTTATACTGCATCCAAAGCAGTGTGGGCAGCAGGGCCAGGGAGGGGATTCTGCTCTGCTCTGCTGAAACCTCACCTGCAGTGCTGCATCAGCTCTGGGGTCCCAGCACAGGAAGGACAGGGATCTGCTGGGTGGAGCACAGAGGAGGCCACAAAGATGATGAGAGGAACACCTCTCTGGAGCATCTCTTCTGAGAGGAAAGACTGAGAAAGTTGGAATTTTTCAGCCTGGAGAAGAGAAGGTTCTGGGGAAATCTTGCAGCCTTTCAGTACTTGAAGTGACACGTACAAGAGAGATAAGGACAAACTTCTCAGCAGGACCTGTTGTGATAGGACAAGGGGTGATGGTTTTAAACTGAAGGGGTGTAATTTTAGACCAGACCAAGAAATAAACATTTAACAATGGAGTTGTTAAAACACTGGCCCAGGTTGCTCAGGGAGGTGGCAGATGGCCCATCCCTGGTGACATTCAAAGTCAGGTAGGATGGGGCTCTGAGCAACCAGCCCTGGTTGAAGGTGGCACTGCTCATGGCAGGGGATGAGGACAAATGGCCTTTACAAGGTCCCTTCCAGCTCAAACTGCTCTGTGATTCTATGACTTAAACAGCCTTTACTAGGAAAGAATCATAATAAAGAGTGTGCAAGTAGAAAAAGAAAAAAATGAAAAATAAAGCAAAGTGAAAATGTCTGGATTTTATATTTAACCAGGGGAATATTAGATAAACTAGAAGGTACTTTATATTGTCATGAAGGGGACTGCAGATGTGAAGTTAAAGGGAAATTTTTATTAATAACTGCATGTGAGTAAATGCATTTTATAAGGATTTTAACTTTCCTGATGCTTTGAGACATATATTCTGTTTCTTTGTATCAGCATGACCCCTACAGTGGCATGAGGTTAAAAATGTACTTTATTTAGGCTTTCAAGATTTGGTCTTGGTTTGCTGAAAATTTATAGAAAATTATGTTCTAATTTAAAGATTTTCCTCACTTAATGAGAGACTAATATGACAACTTTCCCTTTTGACAAGACAGGAAGCTGGCTTTGTACGTGTGTAAATTTGATCACTTTACACAGGGCATGTGAAAGAAAGTTATGTACAAAGGACAGATGGAAATGGATGGACATCAGGAAAAGGTTGTGGCTCTCTTGAAGGAAAACATATATATTTCTAGTGGATCTAATGAGGCCAAGACTTTGTTACAGTCATTCAAACAGATTTCTTCAGCTCTGATTTTTCTATCTTTCCTGCACTGGAACCTAAGCATCTCCTGATTCTTCTGTAGCTATACACACAGACAATCTTTAATTTTGCTTTGAGTGACTCCTCTAAGTACTGCTGGGTAATGGCTCATTTGTCCCAAAAGATTCATCCAGTGCAGGATGGCACAAAGGTCCATTCTTCCATCAACAAACGAATTGTAGCAGACTTCTATACCTTTGTAGCAGAATCGTGAGCTCCTAAAACAAAGAAAACAAGAAAAGTGTTTCAGATTGTGAACAAATGTAATCCATGTCTAGCAGTATCTCTAGCTGAGATTGTGTCCAGGCAGCCTCTGTACCATCTGCAACAACTTTGTTTTGAGAGAGACTGATAAATAGCAAAAAGAAAAATATTTTCCTTTTGTGCAGTAAGCATTCACTCTTTAAAAGTGGTTTCAAATCTTAGCTCTTAATGCCAAGTTCTGAAGTACGTCAGGTGATGCAAGTGTGTCATAAACATATCAGAAAAACATTGAACATTATTTTGGCTAGTGAAAGTAAGACAGAGTAACTATTTAAAAAAATATTAAAACGGTTTCCTAAATATAGGATTTTTTCAGTCTATGCAGGGTTTAAAGGTCTTTCAGTATTTTATATCCTCCTTTAAAAAAAGTTTTTGTGTATGTTTTCACCAAATTTACTTTGAAAATGTTTTATTCACAGAAAATGACATTCATTTTTTAGTATGTATGTGTGTGTCTTAAAAAATACACTAATAGAAACAAGAATTTGAATCTTGTATATAAACCAGAACTTTGATAACTTTTTCTTTATGGTGAAAAGTTTTCTTTTTTTTTTTCAGAAAGGACTTATTACCTGGAAAGTATTTACATAAAGAATATCAAAAGCTATTTATTTTATGCTCTTTCTTCCTGGCAATTGCAAAACATGTATCAAATCAGGCTCTGAAATCAGGTGAAATCCAGGAACAAAAAAATGATCAGAATTGCTGTCCAAGAATTTCTCATTTAAATTGTACTATAAACATTTTTGTTTTCAAATCTATAGCTGGAAAATTAATCTTGCCAGAAAATTCACCTTACCAGAAAATGTAAGGAATACATTTGTATCTTCTTGTTAGAATGAATTTTCTGTGCAGATGTGAAGCCTTGAGGAAAAACCCCTTGGGATTATTCTGCTTTTTTTCCCTCTGTAAAGATGTGGCTTAACACAGCTTCCTCTCCCCTATTACAACTCCATTACAAAGTGTTCTGAAACTTACAAAGTGTGATTTTTGTTTTGAAATAAAACACTGTAAATGAGAAGGAATTCATGGAACTGGAGGCAACAAGAAGCTTTAGAAGGTTTAATAGGAGGTGACCACTTAACAGGCTCTTACATTTTACCTCGTTACCTCTGCTGTTGATCCTGCTGACTTTGTTTTACTGTAGTCTGTCTTTCAAAGATTACCTCATTTTGACTGAAATGTCAAAAGATGGGACCCTTATTCTCCTTGCTAATCCCTCGTCCCTCTCCCCCAGCATGATAAATCATCTTGCATTTCTTTTCCCACTTCTCACTGCTGGTTCTTGTTAGGCTATTCCTTAGGAATGAGATAATTCTCTGTTATCTAGTGTTTTCTCCCCAGAAAGATACTTTGTATTGCTCTGAGAGACCGAAGCCCAAACAGCTCCTCTGCAGCTGAGTTACAGAAAAACAGGAGAAGCCCTGTTTGTCTCTGGTAGCTGCAAAGCTGAAATGCAAACCATTATCAGTATTTACTTTCAAACTTTTCAGCATAAGACATGTTTTTCTCTTTTCACAGTAGATTGCTTTTCATTGAAAACATGAAAAATTCAGCTTTTTATCCTACTTCAGTATTCAGAAGTTTAAATGTCTATTTCTGACATTGTCTTATGTAATGTATTTTTCTAGAAATGAATAGAAATGAAATTATGAATTGAGAAATGATTAAGTTATTAATTCTGAATATTCATTTATTTTAACTACTGACAAGGAGGGAAAAATGGACACTTAAAGAAGGTGATAATGTATAGCTCTTTTTAAACAGTTATTTGGATAGTAACTTATTTAAATATAGATAGAATATTCTCTGAGTGCTTTGGTCTTGATTTTAGTTTGGTCCTTAACCTGGTATCCAGTGTTGAGAAGGAGAGTTTGTGTGTGGTTAATTACAAAGGTAATGATTTCATTATTCAGGTGAGTAGTCTTCTGAGATTTTGATCCAGCCAGTTCATTTTCTATTTTTTTCAGATGCAGTTTGCCAGGTGACCTTGCTCAGTGAAATAATTACTTGCTGTTTTCAGCCTTGTTTCATTTTGATGTACAGCCACCTGAATTTTAAGAGAAAACTGCCTTTATGGATGTTAGCTGAATTAGCAGCTGTCCAGAATTTCTCAATGTCTTAGTTCACCTCTCACAAAGAAATAGTAGATCAGAGGGGGAAAAAATAAAGTAAACAAGGAAAAACTCCTGCTTTTGATTTTGGTTTTAGGAATATAGGCAGAGAAGTGATCAGTATTTCAAGGTGTGTTTATAGGGGAGTGCTTCTCTTGTTGGATCTCTTATGGCCACTGCAAGAGAGGAGGAGGCTGCTCTGCTGAACATACATTAACTGTTTAATTTATTTCACTTTTGCTTTTGCTGAAAATCAGTTTTTAAAGTCTTCTTTACACCAAAATTCCTCACTTCAGTGGTTTGTGCTACCCAGCAGTGCCTGACTGTACAAAGGAAATAGTTTAGCCATCCTATTCCAGGACAGGTTTGCATTAACATTGGAGCAGGCTGCACATAGAACTTGGACAGGCTCTGTCCTTGGATGTTTTTCAATAACTAAAGGGATAAAACTCCAGGTAATTTCATCTGACCTCAAAGCTGAACTTGCTTTGGGCAGAAAGACCTGGCTACATCTGTTCCACGGGGAAGCTGATCTTTGTTGGAGTGGGCTTGATGCATTTCATAGATACAGCAGAAACATCTGGAGGAATAAAAGGGCCCATCTCGAGATTGTTCCACCACAATGATCCCAGCTGAGTTTGCCAAATCATTTTCAACTGCACAGTGAGAACTGGTAAAGGTTTGGAGGAGAGTGAGTTATGAATTGACCCAGAGATGGTCACTGCAGAGCTGAGGACATGCAGCTGATTGCTGCATGTCCTCAGCCTTGTAGCTGAACAGTGAAACTGCAGCTCTGCTGTTGCAAGCTCAAAACATTTAATCCCTTTTCCTTCTGCAATCGCTATGTAGGTATTTGCTTTAAAAAATCATATTTATAAGAACAAAAAATTTTCCATATATCTTCTGTGACTTTTTTTCAGTATATGAAGATACATAGCCAGCTGTCATAAGGCAAAATATTTATTGTGTTTAATTCATTTTTATGAGATGTTATAAAAACTGTGATTGTAGTGGGTATGTTATTGCTGAATTTTATAATTTAATACACTGTTATTTTATAATTTCTGGCCTATTGTCTTTATAGGGACATAGTTATAATAGATTTGCCTTTATTACAGCAAATAATGACTCAGTTTAATGAGATTATACTATTTTTAAACTTGACATTTAACTCAGCCTTGGTTTTTCAATTAATCACAATATGGTAATAATCTTTTCCAGCTAGGTTTCTTCAATTATCATTAGAATGAAATAGTTTTACATGCTGCTAGTGTCTACTATTGGAAAATTCAAGCTGTGAGCTTCAGATAATTTCCCAGTTGCAGAAAGGGTTAGGAGTAGGGTGGACTAATATTCTCCATTTACCTTCTAGCTGTCCTTCTACCAAATGATGGCCCAGTTCTATCTTCCAGCTGCCCTGTTCTGTTATTCTGTTCATAAATGAAGAAAGAAATGGAATGAAAAGTGGCAATACTGAGAGGAAAACAGGTTTTTCTAAGTCTGAGGGAGACTGCAATTTAGTGGCCAGCTAAACCAGAATGATTGGCTAGCCTGGCTGCTTGAAATGCCTTGATCAAACAGCTCTTCCACTTTACTAGGTCAGGTTCAGCATGGCTTGTTTAATTTTTTTATTTTTTTATTTTAATCAATCTAACCCAGTAAAGTACATCAGTGACAATGAGAAAATTAATGTTTTTTATTCATGACAGCACTCTGGTCAGACAAGCATCAGAACTGAGACACAGCAGGGTGCAACACCGTATAGGTGACACAGAGATGGAGGATTTGGAAGCACAGTTTGAAGAAAAGGCTGGACTGAGGACTGATGAAATGTCATGGCTCATCCTTGTGAGAATTGGTAAATTACTCCTTAGCTGTGTGATCCCACCTTCCCCCTCACACCAGCTCCAGCACTCGACTGGATAAATTGTTTCACGTATTTAAATCACAGACGAACTTTCTTTCTTTGTTAGGCTCGTTTTCTTCTCTTTCAACGACTTGAATTGGCTCAATTCAGGGCACGATGCGTGGGAGAGTCAGAGTGGGAATGGAGAAAGAGCAGTTTACAGTCCAGAGGAGAAGGAAGGAGGGAGATCCAGAGCAGTTTAGAGTCCAGAGGAGAAGGAAGGAGGGAGATCCCCCCATTTTGGTCATGATGAATTTGTAGATTCTATTCAAGACCTAACGTCAAACCATCCCATGCTGTTATTTTGTGCAACAGCCCAACAGTTGTTTTCACAAAAAAAAGAATTGTTGTTTCTTATCTTTATTTCATTTTGAAGTTAAATGCTGAGTGTCCATATTCCCTGGACTAGTTCTGGATAACACTGATTTAAAGGCCCTGGTCTGATCCATTTCACTGACTCTGACAAGTGACAGAATTCTCTGTATGAGCTGCTTTGCTTTCTGCTTCCTATCCCAACTTGCATTTCTGACACTGGCAGATTGCTTCTTTAAAAGATAATTTGCAGTGTGTGCTTTTCCATCACTTGAAGTCGTGTCTTGCACAAGTCACGTTGTGACTCATAAAATAGTGCAAATTAGAACTGTCAGTAGTCCATCAGTTCAGTCAATTTAACATTGGTCCATGAATGCAAGAAGTCACAAATTTTGTAAAGAATATAATCTGTGTATTTAATTAACAATGCTAAGACACCTCTGATTTCAGAAGAAGTGTTTTCTTTCCGTTTACTCAAGTGGTTAGAAACGTGTATTTCGAATATCTCACTGTAATATGGTAGAGTGTGTATTTATCAATAGGATCTAAATCTGAACAGATTCCAGGCAGAATGAAAATGCACTGTACAAAATACACTGTGTTCCATTTTCTTCTTTCCAATTTGCACAGTTAATTAGCAGAGGTGCATTTGCCTGTTTGTATTGTTACAATGAGATTTATCCAGGTATCAAAAAGCTGAAAATCTAAGAATTAAGCTTTCTGGGGTTTTGGAGATTATTTTAATTAAGTAATCTACAACTGAGGTTGCTGCTATGTGTGACAATAGGATTACCTTTGTGCTAAATTGTCAATTTTATTTTGTACAGAGAGTTAAGTCTAAAATCAGAATTAGACATAGATATTTGTTTCAATACAGAGAATTGAAAAATACAGACATTTGGTATTTGGAAATATTAAAAGACAACATTCACCAGCTCACTCTGAGAATATAGTCAAAGTGTTTTAATACAATTTTCTGCTAGAATAAAGGATTCAAGGATTACTTAATTTAAAGAATGTCAACATTCTTTAGAATATCAAAGCTAGGGAAGATACCAAGGAAAGACATCTAAATGAGTATAAAAACATTTCCTAGAGGCCTGTGGAAGTACTTGGAGAGACATCAATCTGTGAAGAAAAAGCAAATAGAGCTCACTGTGCCTAAACCCCCAGGGCTTGGTCTGTGGTCCAGACACCTCTAATGAGCTTGGGGAAAGGCTGAGCTATCCTAGGGTACAATTGTGTGGGACAACTTTTCACCTGCAGTTCAATTAACAACCAAAACCAAATTTGAGCATGATTGATGTGATAGTGCCAAGTGTCAGATTTTGTACTCTTTTAATATTTCCAAATACCAAATGTCTTCCTGCATTTTTCAATTCTCTGTGTTGAAACAAACATGTATGTTTAATTCTGATTTTAGACTTAACACCCTGAACAAAATAAAATTGACAATTTAGCACAAAGGTAATCCCATTGTCACATGTTAGTATCTTTTTGTTCTATGTGTAACTTGATTTGAGCTCAGCAGCACTATGAATTGTCTGACCACTCAAGTGAGATAATCTAACTAAAAAAATATAAAATTTAGTGCACATAGCTAGGTAGAATTTAATTAAAAAATAAAATTAAGTGCACAAATCACTAGGTAATTTGCTACTTAGGAAGTAAAACCAGATGATCATAAATCCCATCTGCCAATTTGAGCTCCAGTGAATTCTTTAGAAAGATCAACCTTGTTTTAAAGACCTCAAATCACAGACAAATAATAAGTGTTTAAAATAGGCAATTTACCTTCATGATTAAGACTGTGTGCCCTGTTTACATTTGATCTTCAGCCTCTGGTAATATCCAAAGAGTCAAGTTAGGTAGATAGGAGATTTGGGAAATGATAACTTTTCAAACAAGATGGGACACTTTCTGGTGTTTGACAAAGAGAAGAGGTTAGCTCTCTTTCTTGACCCAAACTATTTTCACACTAATTTATGTGCATATAAATAATAATGAATAATTTAATAACAAACAATGCAGTAATAAAGATCATGGCCATTTCAAGGGAAATTTGCTCAAAGAGAAGTTGAATACATTATAAACTCCCATGGTTCTGAAAAGTCCTCTTGGGCAAGTCTTCAAGTGCATTCTTATAGGGAAAACAGAAAAACATCAACCTTCAAAACTGAATATGTATAAAATTGCATGCCAGCATGGGGCATTATATAAAAAGATAAATGAAGCATAGATTTTTAGAATATACCCTGCACATTTCCAAATACTTTGGATGAAATATAATTTCTAAATGGGAAGATTTCGCTATTGTAAATTGTATCACTAGATGGCAGTAATAGCCAAGTGAAATGAAACAACAATGTAAAGAATTTCAGGGTTTTATTTTGAATTCAATCTCTTAATATCAACTCTAGATATAAGTTGGTATGGTTCTGTTTCCAAATCCAGGCCAGACATAAATTATGATAATTGGTCATATCCTGTTAACAAGGCATAAGATACTACAAAAGGCCATTTTCAATGCTTTCTAGAACTTTGGGGGTCCTAATAGAGTCTCCAAACTGTTCCATTTTGTTGGTGTTTAAAAAAACAACAACAAAAATACTCAGGACCTAATGCCCCAAGTGGCTGTTTCTGAGGTATTAACACTGAGAGCCCAAAAGGCAGGAAATGAAAAAGTGAATATAAATTGTTGTAAGCAGGAGGCAGATGGAGTTCTAGAATCTTACTGGGAGACATGCAAATCAAAACATCTAAAATTGTGTCCATTTGTAGGATTTTGAAATTATTCTGGCTGTTCTCAGGCAGCCAAGAAGACACTGAATCTAAACCAACAAGCTGATTTATAACAAATTTTTTAATTGTGTAGACTACAGGCTGGAGAATTGATAAAACGAATGCTTCATTTCTAGTCTCCTGATGAGCAGATCCTCTGTGTGCTCAGTCACACACAGCATCTCAATTTTTGTATTACAGTGATTCAACAATGACACAGCACCCTTTCCTCCCATGTTCTATGCATAATATAGAACTTGATGTTCCATATAGGGTAAGAGAGATGAAATAACATTGCTACTATGCTTTCCATAGGTACTTGAATAGCAGTGAAGATAAAGAGTTAGCTTTGGCCTCTCTTGCTTGTATCTGAATTGTGCATTCTTCCCCCAGCAGCGGTTGCAGAGGAAGCAGCCCGCCCTAGCACAGGGAGTGAGATCAGCCCTGGAATTTCAGAGCAGCTGTTCTGCTGCCTCTGGTGACTGCACCACGAGCAGAGATAAGGGAGAGCTGTGGGGGAGCCAAGCAGGACAGGGCTGAGATTCAGTCCCAAGTAAACCTGGAGTCAGCAAAAATTCTGGGCTTTCCCCTGGGTTTTCTATTAACAACATACAGAGCTGAGAAAAAATTTTTTCCTTCTCCCCCACACCCCCTTAAAAGAAGTCAGATATATATACACCAGTTAGTTCTGCAGGAAGGTGTTATGTTATGCTGATATTAAACTAAATTGTAGATTGTTTTACTGTTTCTCTCCTTTTCAATGGGAGTGGGAGGATGCAATCACTGTTTATAATTACATTCATCAGTTTAGTTGTTCTCATTCTGAGAATTTTGTAATCAAACCAGATAGGTCTTTTGTATTTAGTGTCCATATTTAAAAATCATTATGGATATTAAAGTCAAAGAACATATGCTTCCTGACATATACAAAAATCAATTTATTTGGTCCATCTGAGTAGCTGTCCTATTCAAATATTGTAATATTTATTACTCAGCAGAGAGTTTAATTAGATTTTTGCTCCAAAACATGTTTTACATTAATGTTATAGTGTGCAAAGTTTTTCTGCTTATTGTAGGATCTTTGAACATAAGGCTAATCTTTATAAAATGCTTGTGTTGTTAGATCTCTGCTTTATGTACATTCACAGGTCCAAGCTGAGCTTCTTGAGAAGAGCTGAACTCAGCCAAGGAGCTGCTCTCATAAAAGTTAACAAAACTGAGAATGCAGCACAATAAACTACTGTTGAGTGGACTTTTAAAAGCAGGAAGGCATTCTGCCAAGTCCACGTAAGGAGGATCTACACAGGTATTTCTCCTTTCCCCCTACAAAACCCAGTGTGTAATTACTAGCCCTGAATCTAGCAGCAGAAAGTAACATTCCAGTTTCAAACTGCAACTTGATTAGACTTTCACTGTTAAAATTAAAGCTGTGAGAGCCCAGGAAGATATGCCAGCTCAGCTAACTCCTGGTTTGTTTGCTTGAAATGGGGTTTTTGCTACTCCTTTTGTGATTATTATGCTGAACTTGATTAAAACAATTAAAAAATAGAACAAATTTCAGTTATGTTGAGATCCCTATAAATTAAAACAGCAAGAGATAAGTGAGAACAAAAAACAGACAAGAGAGAGAGGATCATTTGCTTTTGAGGTTTAAAATGTATAAATAAAACTTTTTTTACACAAGAAGCTGGATGTCTGAGCCCCAGAACCTGAACTGCAATTATGATTTGTTTTGACATTGCAGTTTACTTTGAGGAAAGGATAATTTTGTTCACATTTAAATATTACAAACTTCAAATAATATAAACTTGCCATGCATCTGTCACCATAGGGTCTTAAATTATTTTGCTTTTCACTATGACCTTTGTTATAAATTTTGAGAGTTTTACTTAAGGACGAATGGACTGTTTCATGTCTGCTGTAATTTGAGTTACACATTGCAGCATCTGTTGCTTTCCTGCAACAAAGATATAAAGAGTTCAGTATTTTTTATTCAATTGTTGAATTCTCCACTGGCATAGAACTCATACTGCAAAAAATAATTAGTAAGATGAACCCAGTTTGCATTGCCTCTTATGTGGAAATTATTATTCTGGATGTGTATTATTTCCAAAGAAGCTGTTGAAGAGATTATGTAATGGCATATTTTCCTGAATATTTTCGCCATCAAGTCTGCTTGAGTGGCTCAGATCTCAGAAGCAGAAGAGGTTTAGAAGATGAGTGTTCTTAGTTTGGCTGCTTTGCTGACAAAGCAAGGTAAGTTGCTCGAGGCAGAACAACGCAGTAATTAATTGCATTTGGCAGCTGATTTAGCATGGATATATCAGGATAACGTTGCATTCTTCCATGTAAGACGACTCTCCTGATGTGTAAACAACTGACATTTTGCAGGTTATTGTGCCATGAATGAGTGAAATCCTGGCAACAAAGAAATCAACACCAAAAATCTTGGAGGTTCTTTCTGTCAGGGTGTTGCCACTAGGTGTCAGTTCCATTTTGTTAGTGAGAAAGAACAAATTGATGTTGAGTGGATGCCTTTTGAACTAGAGATAGGGTCAAAGGCAGGGGAGCACAAAGGAAATTAATGCTTAGTTGTTACAGTCCTGGAAACTTCTCTGTTTCTGCATTGAAACGTCTGAGTTTGGGCACCCAAATTAGGTGCTTCATATAATAACTCCTGTTAGTTCATATAATAATTCCTGAAAATTAATTTTGCATCTGTTTAGCTTTTTTCCTGGCCTGATGAATACATACACCAGCTATTTGTTATCTATTCTGTTTCTTTCCAGAAGAAACAGAAACAGCTGCCTTCTAGACTATGTAAAATGTTCTTTCCCTTTATGGAAAGACCTTCACTTTTTTCTGAGGCTGAAATGCCTTTAAATCTATCTAGCTGAAGGTCAGCCTCTTAGCTCTGGTTCAGCATTCTTGCAGGCTCTTCCTTCCAGCTTTAAAGTTGCTGTCAAGTCCTTTACCACCCTGTTACCTTGGAATCTGCCTGCTGGGGCTGTACTGTTCTTGCAGGAAATTTGCATGACAACTCTTTTTCCCAGGGACTTCGTAATTTCTTTCAGTACTTTCAGTAAGGCCAAAAATATTGAGAAGCCTTGTGCCAATTTAGTCTTCCCAGGCGAAAGCTTCCTTACTCCCTACAAATACTGGTGACTGGCTGTTCCTGCTTCTCAAATCTCTTTTTCTGTTATCTTCATTTCTTTTTGGTGTAGCTCATTTTCCTGGCCCAGACTGCAGAAAGAAACCATAACACTCTCGATGCCAAACTTTTGCATTGTCTGTCACCTCACTAGGAAATTAGGATGAGCAGAACATAAGTCATGGGGAAATAAAGGAAACTGAAACTTTCAAGTGGGGGAAGGTATGAGTTTGGCCTGAACTGAACCTGAGCAAGGGGAAAGAAAGATATTTCCATAAGTGTTTGTTCAATTACTTATATTTCCTTTTTCTCGATTGTTGGAAAAGATGAAAATTTGACAAGAAAGTTTCACAGATATGTATGCTTGGCAGAAAGCTCTCTGAATGTAAAACCTGAGAACGGGACAGAGATGGAAGCAAGTTTTGATATAGAAGAACAAGAGATGTCTAAATTGACAATTGCTGAGCCAGTCATTACTGGACAACTAAGAAAGCAAAGGTTAAGTCGAGTTGGAAGGGGGTTTTATGACTAGAGCAAAGGATATATTGACCACAAATAAAAAAGATGTTTTTACCAAGCAGAAATAGGTCTTGGGAAAAGCAGAAAGATACCACAGGTAAACAAACAAGCTGATGAGGCAAGTAGAAAAGAGATCTAAGAATTTTCCACTGCAAGAAAACTAAAAAACAACTTTAAGCTTAAACTATGACATACTAACTCATGTGATTGGATAGTAATGACCATAATATGGTAATGACTGTAGTTATGATAGGCTGTAGGTAATATTAAATGTATTGTATATGATGCTGATTGGTTACGTATTAAGATGCTCAGCAAAGAAAAATATATAATGTATTGTAACCAGAACTAAAGTGGCTTCAGGCTTGCCTAAAAGCTGCAGCTGACTGCTGTAGGAGTGGCTCTGTCACCCAGGACCCCTGCTGTAACATCTCCTGTACAACAGACAGCATTTTGAAGAGCTGCCTGGAGTCCCACATCTCTCGTCTCAGGCTCTCACACCCAATATTTGAATCAGTCATTGTAAGTTTGTGGTAACTGGTAATAACTTAAGTTAAAATAAATTCCCTGATTGTTAAGACTGTTTTGCCTATGACTATTTAATTTCTTTAGATCTCGAGTCAAATTCCACAAGGAAATGTGGGTTCATAAATTCTGTTATACTTTGCTTTTGCTGCCTAGCTTGCCTTGGATACCCCAGCAGTACAGAGCTGGAGACAGCTGGGAGCAGCTATTCCTGGATGCTCATCTGTGAATAATTCCTGTCTGTTTCCATCCTCAGCCTAACCCAAACCTCTGTTCTCTTGCCAGGGTACAGAACTAAGAGTTTCAAATAACTTTATGTGTACTTAGTTGTACTCTAGGAGTTGTCTCAGATGACCTTCCATTCTGTAAGTGCATTATGAAATTCTAATCACCAGGCAAAGTTTTCTGCCTTGAATCCTAATTCTCCACTGCTTTGCACCTCGGCTATTAATTTGCACATATGCAGAGTGAAATCAGGTGTTAAATGAAACCAAACCAGTTTGGTAACAAATTGCATACCTTCTGAATAGTTGTAAATTATTGTGATGAAATTTAAAGGAATAGGGAGTTGAACCCTTTGTGGCAATTTAAAGTGATTTTGTCTGATTGCTTTCACATGATGTGGAAATGATGGAACTTTTTTTTCACCTGTCTTTAATAAAGCATTTATGTGTACCATCAGATGAGAGCAGCCAATAATTTAGGACCTGAAATTGTTGTCTTTCTTATGATGTTAAGAATCAACACAGTATTAGTTCTTCAAAGAAAATATTTATGTTTAAATAATGGCAGTTCAATACCAAATTTTTGTGAAAATAGCTTTTTTTTCTGAGATAATGACCATTGATTACTGAATAGTAGCAGTATTCTATGCTTTCCAAAATTAATATTGACTGTGTTCTGATGAGTAAATCGCACTAAATGCTACATTTTAAATGTACTGTTATTAATATAACTTTCAATATTGTTTTAGAAATCAACAGCTATTGAAAAAAGCATTCACAGAATCATGGAAATACTGGTTGGAAAAGATCTTTGAGGGTCAGCTAGTCCAGCCTCTGTGATACATGAAGGGGCAAGATTCAGCAGCAGAGAGTGAATCTGAGATTTACTCAGAAGTGCTCCATGTGTTATCTTTACTCCTAAGAGCTTTTTTTTTTTTTGGTTGCAGCTTACAGACACAATCACAGTCCCACCATAAATCTGTCCTCTTGACATTTCCCATTGTTCTCTCCAAGCCATGGTAAAGGAGCATGAAGAGTGTACAGTTCTGTGCTGATGTAGAAGCAGAAACTCCAGTTCTGTTTCACGTTGCTGCTGGCGCCTCTGTTTAACTCTTTCCTCACACCAACACCTGTACCCCAAAAAGCTTCCTGCAACCAGACTATTGTCAACTCAAAATAGTCAGCAATGGCTTCTTAATGCAAAAAGAGGGCAGATAGAAAGCAAGACTAGGTGCCAAAGATGCTACAAAAACATTGCTTAGGGACAAGATCTCTAAAGCCAGGCTTAGCTGGAGCTAACACTGGGTAAGGATGTAATGAGAAGCCATAACTAATTCTACTAATTCTACAGCAGTAACAAAAGGAAATTGTAGGTCTATTGATGAAAGGGTCCAGTCCTGTATTATGTTATTTCCCATTTGCCTGCAGTTGTCAAAGCAACAGCATAAGCATTCTTTAAGAACTAAGTTATTTTTATCTAATTGTTTTACAATCTGCTTTTAATTTGCAATATCATGTTCTGCCTATGACAGTAGGACCAGAAATGGATTTATAACGTTTTCCTTTTCCCTAGTCCTTTTTTGCAACTAATTATACCTCATGTTATAATAACACTCTATATCAGAGAGAAAAAAATTGTTGTCAGTTATAAATGCTGCATGTTTTCTGTTGGTTCTAGGCAATAGCTCACAAGACTTCATCTGGTTACAGCCAACTCAGTGGGACTATGTGCATTTTCATCAGGTAAGGATCTGACCCTCAAGAAAACAAAGCTACAACAAACTAACAAGTTGCTAAGTGATAATACATTAACAGATTTTTATTTTGACTTTCAGATATTTTATCCTTAAAACAATTAAATCAAAACAAAGTAGTTCTACAAAGTACTCAGCATTCAATCTGAATCTCTTATCTACTGTTATAGGTCCTTCTTCTTCCTTAAAAAGGAAGATATGCAAGCACCCTCTTTAGTACTTGGACCACTTTCTCAGTTTTTTGTCCTAAAAGAAGGTGAAGAAGCAAAGTGTTTTGGAGTTTGGAAAGAAAGCCTTTGTCTTTAGGCAAGCTGTATTATCATTCCTTTGTTCCTTTTCTCCTGTACTTGGAAATACTTGAATTTTCCAGTGATGGAAACATATTGGCAAATATGTTGAATTATTGTTAAAACAGAACTCCAGTAGATATTTTTCAAAGAGCTACAGTTTTTTATTGTTTCCATCGTTAGAGTTCAAGCCTGTGGGAAATGACTTTCAGCAGTTTTTGTGTGTACATTTGCTCTCTCTTCTTGTCTTTGTGCTTGCTCGTGCTCTCTCTCTGATACACACACTGTTAGCCTTAATTAGAGAAAAAAAGCCTGAAAGCTTTGAAAAATAAATTATGGAAACTGAAAGCTGCATCGGACAACAACAATAACAGGCTTCTTAATTGGTGATCTGGGAGCTGGAGCACCTTTCCTGTGATGGCTGAGAGAATTGGGCTGTTCACCCTGGAGCACACCAGCACCAGGTTTTGCACCCTCCACTGCCTGCAGGCAGTCTACAAGAAAGATGGAGAGGGACCTTTGACAAGGGTGTGTAGTGATAAGACAAGGGGGAGTAGCTTCAAAGAGAGTAGGTTTAGATTAGATATTAGGAAGAAGTTCTTTACTGTGAGCTTGGTGAGATGCTGTTAAAGGTTTCCCAGAGAAGCTGTGGCTGTTCCATCCTTGGGAGTGCTCAGGGCCTGACTGGATGGGCCAGACTGGTTCAGTGGAAGGGGTCCCTGCCCATGGCAGGGGGGTTGGAACCAGACAATCTTTGGGTCACTTCCAACCCAAACTGGTCTGTGATTATATCTGTTCTTTATTGGTAGATTAGATGTCATGCCTATCTTTTAGGTTTTGTGATGTGACTATTCAATGTTTATGCTATTTATCAAATGCTGTTTGGGATAATTTGTATAAAGTGCTCTAGACAAGTGCCCCATGTTCCCATTCTCTGACAGTGTTCTACAGACAATGACTGAATGATGTGGGTTGGTTAGCACTTAATTCTGTATTCTTTATTTCAGTTTGTGACTGAAATATGAGTATAGTTTCTTATCTGTGCATCATGAAAATCACAGTTCATTTCTAATTTGTCCTAAAATGGAAGGCCAAAATTATTTGGAACAAAGAAAATCAAAGATGTGATGAACAAATGTCCTTTTGGTCTTGCAGAGAGGAAACAAAATTAACTGGTAGAGCTACCATGGGTGGATATTACAAGGAAATATCACTAGAAAAAACCATCTGAACATCTAAATATGTGGCCCAATACCTGTAAGACTAAGCTGCTAGTAATAGTTTAAAGTCTTCAAATGGATAATGGCCCAAATTTAATAAATGCTTGAACTTTCAGGATGCTACTAAATGAAATATTTTAAAAATTCAAAGCTAAAGTATTAAAAATCTTAGGACCACAGGTACATTCTTGTTAAAATTCATGCATTTTGCTGTGACATTCAGTGAAAACAGAATCAAGCATTTTTGTTTCTTCTGGTTAGACTGGTTAAATTGATCCTAACAAAACAACCTTCATGCATATATTGTTCTAAAACTACTTTAAATATGAATAAATGATTAAGGAAAAAAATACACAGGTATTTAGAAGGCAAATACATTTGGAAAAGTGTCTTATACCCAGTACAACAAAATCATGGACTCAGTGCAGCAAGTTTTCTGTCTGTCACCTAAAAGAAGTTTGTTAGTTCCAGAATCTGCCATGACTAAGAGCTGTCATTCCTCATCAGGTCTATCTCTGAAACCCCAAAGCTCAGAAAAGACAAGGTGACTGTCTTGTTAGAAAAGCTCCTGGGGGCGTTTGGGTGAATATCAGACTCTGAAGGGCAGCTTAGTTCTTCTGGACAAGCGGTTTCTTTCAGGCTTGTTTTTCTAGGGGTTAGCATGGATCTCCTTACTGTGGGCTTCACAGCAGATAAAAACATCCTTCCAAGAGTCAATGAGAAATTTTAAATATAAACATGACAACATAACTTAGAGGAGCTCCTGGCAGAACGTGGCAGCTTGATGTAATTTGAGTATTTGAATGAAGATGTCAGTTGATGTGCAAGCAGAGCAGAAAGTGCTGCCAAGACAAGGTTTGGAGAAATCTCCTGTAGGTAAATTCTGCAAGACATCTTCAGAGTGGGTAATTGTCATACATGAAGGGACGAGACCCACCAGCAGAGGCTGAATCTGAGATTTACTCGGAAGTGCTCAGTGTTATCTTTACTCCTAACAGCTTCTTCTTGGTTACGGCTTACAGACACAATCACAGTCCCACCATAAATCTGTCCTCTTGACATTTTCCATTGTTCTCTCCAAGGCCATGCTAAAGGAGCATGCAGAGTGAACAGTTCTGTGCTGATGTAGAAGCAGAAACTCCAGTTCTGTCTCAGGTACAGCTGTCCTGAGACACACTGCTGCTGGTGCTCTCTGTTTTAACTCTTTCCTTACACCAACACATGTACCCCAACAGGTAATCTTTTCAAGTGCATTTAGACCTGGTGAAAAGGAAAGAAAAAAAGCAACGTGGAAGACTTTTAGCCTACAATAAATTAATATAGGACATTGGGAAAGCAAGAGAAACAATGGAGACACCTTACAAATCTGTATTATTCAAGGTAATAGTGGAGGGTTTGAGATCTGTTTTGGTTTGGTTTTTTTTGTGGTGGCTGCAGTGATTTTTTTGGTGTGTGTTTTGTTTTTACTGCCTTCTTGAGGAGACAGGGCTTATGTGGCAATGCTGTCCCTGCTTCTCTTCGTCTGGTCACTGCACCCATAAAAACGTCTGAAATTATAGATATTTTCAAGCAAATTTTGAGTATACTTCAGTTCTTATGAGATCTGTCACTCACATGCTGGAGATTTATTCAAAATAATGTCACATTGAATGAAAAGCAGGTAGAATGTACCTGTGGAATAAGGGTGAGGTTTTTGAGGTGAGTAAAGCTTTGTAGGAGAGTGAAGGAAAAAAATTCTTAGGAAGGTTCCATTACTTCTGCTGTTTATAGATCAATTTCTTTTTCTTTGAAGGCTTTCTTACATTCTGTGCAGCATCTAGGATGGGAACATACAAACCTGTAAGATCACACCCTTTATGTTTTAAAGAGATTGTCTTTTAAATACTTGGAAATATAATATTTGGATTATAATCCTTACTGCCATATTTGAAGATTGAAATTTCTTGAAATAAAACTTTGAGAAATAGAAACTGTAGTGAACCATATTATCATTAAAGTTAAAAGGTGCTTGAAATTTTAATCCATTAACTAGTTCTATATTGATTATCATATTTTTATAGCCTTGACACAAGTTCATAGAATCCACAGATGTTTGTTGTCTGAAAGGCAGAATGACAGAACAGTCTATGCAATACATGACTTTGAAAGGTCATCTGGTCCAGTCTTTTACAGGAAAGGGAGCAGAGATGAGATTATTTCCAACCTGTCCCACCACATCTAGAAAACCTCCAGTGATGGAGGCTCTCCCATGTCTTTGGTGAGGTGGGTTAGTGGCTGATTGTTCTCACTGGCTTAAAATGTGAGGTTACTTTCAATTATTAATCATGTGTTTTACATACCAAGAAGATCTTTCAAGGATTAATTTCTTCCCTCTAGTAAAAGAATTATTAGCTAAGTCCAATTATTCCAGTTATTACAAAGTTTAATAAATCTGTTAAATCCACAGAAGTCTGAATTTATGATTCCCTGAACTCAAAAGTATTATAAGAAAAGGAATTTATTCCGTGAGTTGGAAGGTTTATTATTTCTTTAGAAAGGCTTGAGGAAAGCACAGAGGATTTGAAATGAAGACATGCAAAATTTGAATTTAAAATAGAGGTAGTGTTTGATAATACAATCATGTTTACACAGGAGGAATACCTTATTAAAGAGATATCATAATAACTGTTTCCAGCAAGTGTAGAGTAATTGGCTTGAGTAGCCACTTGATGTCATCCTGGTGCAACAAAATTTGTCTAAAAACCTTTGATTCAAAGAGAATTACTGTTTTCATGAACAGTTCTCTGCTAACCTTAGCTTTTCTTTTATTAAAAATTTATTTAGTGTTATTTTTCCTGTGGTCATGCAGAATCTTTTTTAAAAGTTTTATGACAAAATGCTTAGTATATTCTTTTTTCTTTGACTTTGGATATCTGTAAATTTTTCAAGAAAATGTAAGTCATTTGTCCCTCATGTAATTAGGTTGCTATGAACAGTTAGGTTGATTTGGCCCAAACACTCTATTGATGTTATATGAAAAATATGCAGAAAATCTTTCAAGACTCTGAGTGATGGTTTTACCACCAAGATCATTCAGCTATGTTATGCCACTTCTGTCCTCTTTTTTTAAACATCAATAAACTTTACAAAGGCGGTTATATTTTTGTTCAGGAAAAGTTGTTCTTTAATGTTTTGTTCTTGGCTTCCAGCTTGATTTAAAGGAGCAAAAGGTCCCATTTGATCATTGTGCATTTTTTTGGTGAGAAGGGGAGAGGACAAAAGAGATAAACTTTAGATGACTTCATAGGATTCAGAACAAAATTTTATATGGACTTTGTCAGAATTCATTTTCTCTGACACTTTTACCAGAATAAAATGTCCCTGATCTCTCAGCATCTTTCTCCTTCCATCCAGGCAGATACCCTAGATCAGCTAATTTTTTGCTATTTTTAAGATTTCCTCTGACTCGTTCTTTCCCCTTAACTCTCTGTGATCTTTATACTTTGGCTCAGCTCTGTGCTTGCTTGGCCAGCATTTTCTATCATACAATTCACTGTATTTTCCCACACTACTCCCCCAGAGTTGTAAAACATGAGCTCTGACAGGCTGCCCCTTTGTTCTTGTGACTGTATTTTATTTACAAGAGTTTACAAGTTTGTGTTGTCGTTTGAAACTTCCACACATTCTACAGCCTATTGTGTAATCTAGAAGATTATTTACAGTCTGTAGACTGACACAAGAACAACTTGTACTTCAGGTTGGAGGAATGAACAAGTGCGTGTGCACGAGCTCGTTGGAAATCTGGGAAACCCTGTGTGAGAAACTGTTATCCACTTTCTCTACATGTTTGTGATCCCAGAGCCTGCTCTGGCAGCTGCCTCAGGAAGATAAAGCTGAGACTGAAAGCATCCAGGTAGGTGTAAAGAAGTTGATTAAGGGTACAGTAGAACTTCTATAGGAACAAAGAGTTATTGAAAAGAGCAAGGATAATTCAGTCTGAATAAGGTGAATAATAGGGATTTGATTGAAGTGAGAAGATTAGCAAGAAGTGACTACTGTCTTCCTTTTAGCTCTATCTCAATGTGTGAAGAAAGGAGATAAAGTGAAATTAAAGGCCAAAGGAATTTTTTTTTCCTAGAGTAATCATTCATTGGCACTTGCTATTTCAGGAGGTCATTGAGGCAAGTCAGGAGCTGATCATAGCAGCTTTTAAGGGTTCATTAACAGCAATTAGTAAATTTTTTTCCTTTGACTAGTTTTCAGAATGGATAAAACAGATATGGGTTTAAAAGCAAGGACCCTGAGCACAATGGTAAATTAAAAATGGGCAGTATTTGAATTAAAGAGAATACATTCTACTTGAACTTCCACAATTATTTATGGCCACAAGAATGCTTTTGGCTGCCAGAGTGAGACAATATGGTTCTTTTCACCCAAGCTTATATATAAACACTCTTCATTTGATCTTCTCATTGATAACAATGGGTAAGATCCATCTGCTTAAACTGAAACAATTCCAGTGCATATATTTGCAAATGTCAACTCATGTATATTTCAGTGAATGGCAACAGACACCCTTAGGGCATAATTTTTCTTTTGCATATACGTCTAAAATAGGTCAGATGAACTATGTTCTATAAGTGATTATTTCTTCCCCTACTGCATATTACTTCTAATTGGAAAAAAAAAATCAGGCAATACTTATATGCAGGTAGCTACAATGTAAACATGAAAATTTAAGTGGAATGAATGTTATATCAATCATGGCTCACAGTTTCTCACAACTATGTCATAGTTGCAGTCTTGCAAAATGTTAAGAGAGATTATCCATGGTCTTTTCTGCTCCTACTTGATGTCTCCATTCCATAAATTCTTTTATATTCTCTCCTGAGAAGGTGCTATAACAAAACCATATACTTTTTATTATCTTTGCTGATGAGTTTTATCAGATATGTATGGAATCATTCCTCTGTTTATATTATAAAGTTTTTAAATGGGACTATTTTTGGCCTGCCAAGATTGTTATACACAAGACTTGGCTTTTGTGTGTTTTTCAGAATTAGGCAATAGTATGTTTAAATGGTGTAAAGTCTCCATGACTTTCTGGTTTCTGCTAAAGCACATGAAGTTCTTATCTAATGATATTCTGCATACTCTAACTGAATTCTGTAAAATTTACCTCTGCTTCCTCAAACAGTACTTGATATCTCAAGATATTCATCTGTCAAGCACAAAAGTTTAAAAAATTGGCATGTGTAAACTTAGTTAACTTTAGCATTTAGATGACTTTAAATGGTCAAAATTTATATGTCTGGGATGAATAGAAATTTGAAATTAGATAAGATTTCTTAGTCATAAAAGAGAATGAAAGCAGAGAATGACAAATTGATGCATGAGAAGCAATATATGAGATGTGGTTGATAAATTATCTTCTGATATGTTAATGAATTCCAGATAGAGAAGTTCATAATATGATGACTTATTGAGATTTTAATAAAGTAAATTAAAAATTGAATGGTGATCTGAATGAAAGAAGCTCCAGGAATCTTTGAAATAATAATCAGGAATTTGAGCTTTTAAAAAGGCTTTTTATAGACACTGACCCTTATGCTCACATATACACATATTTGCATTTTAAATAGATACATCTGAAAAATCTACTAATTCTACACTTCTCCTTATACTTACATGGAAATAACAAATTCTATGATACTTACTTAGAAATATGCTCTGCATACTTGCATGCACTAAAAAAATCCATATTTAGTGCCAGATTCTTTTTGACCACACAGAAAGTCCTGCAGTTCTCTTTTACAACGATAATTCCTATAATGCAGAATATTTCCAAAACCACCAGTATTGTAATTATGTTAAAGTGAGTGTTTAAACACTGATTAATCTTGAAAGGTAAAAATCATCTGCTGCATCTACAAACAACAATATAATAGATGAGATTGAAAACATTCAAATAATATATTTACATAAAATACATGAGACACAGTCCCCCACTAAATTTAATCTAGCAAGGGTTCTCATTATACAATATGTACTTTTTTCTTTACTGTGTAAATCATTATTTCTTTTCTCTTTTAAAATTAAGATCTATTTAACATTTGTTGATTCCCCCAGCATCAAAGTAAATCTGCATAATTTTAGCCTTTTCTACATGAAATTTAGGCACCATTTTATATTCCCCATGTATGACAGGAATGCTTCAAATGCTTTTACTGTGGAGGTTTGAAATTTCTCTCAGTACAGAAATTTTGTTGAGTGTCTGCTTTTGAAATAAATAAATGCAAGACCTTTTTCTCTCTCCTTTCTCAGACATTCCCAGTAGTGTGGTGTTCTACTCCCCAATATTGAAAGATATGGACCCATCACATTTGAGAAATTTGGAAGAGGCTTTATTTTCTGTTCTGCATTTCCTTGTTGTGTGACAGCAGGAGATCAGATTGATAAAGCACCACTGGTACACCAGTGCAGAGAACAGGTTTCCTGTCCCTGGGGAGGCTTTGCCACAGCAGAGGTGTTGGCACAGTGTGGCTGTTCTGCCTGCACAGTCCTGAGATCTGCTTGAGGAAGGGTCTTGGTGTCTGCAGCAGTGGGTGCAGAATTCCATACATAAAGGATGCTAATGGTCGCACATCAATAGAGGCATTGCCTGCAAAACAAGCGTGGCTTTTCATTTTTATTTAAAATTCTGTAGCATCATGTAAAGAAATTGGTCCAGCAATACTTGGCTTTGCTTTTTGCAATGTTTTCCCTGGTCAAACATGCATCCAAATTAAGTGTTATGGAAGGAAGTCGCAGTAAATTAACAGCTGGCTGGTAAGCCTGGAGCTTTAGAGAGAAAACTGCTCCTTCCTCCTTGCAAAAAGCTTGGGTGGAAAAAAAGCAGTTTCTCTTCAGTTATTTGGTTGCAGTGATTGAGGTCAGGGCAAACTGAAATAGATGAGACTTGAATGGAGGAGAGATTAGGATCTATGAGCAAACACTGCTGACTTCCAAAGAATAGAAGGAAATCTCACACTATTGTGTTTTACTAAGTGTCAGAGTACAGATATTTGGTTGAGGATAAACGAAACAATTATAGTGAAATTTTTGCTTTTCACCTCTTATAAATAATTGATCTCTCATTTGTTGATGGGCTTATAAATGCAAACTCAATGTCATTCCCATCCATAATACAACTGCTAACATCTAGGTATTATTCATCAAGAAAACACACCCATGACAGATATCAAATAAAACATTTATGAAATTATGCAATTTATATTTCATTCCTGTATGCAGAATACCTGAAAGTATTGGAGCATTAATACAACCCTAATCTGGTTTATCTCCTTTATTGCATAAATGTATAACAAAGCTTCATGACTGAGTAATAGTAAAATCCACATGAAATGTGCATAATCTAGGAGCTCTATAGGGCAGAGTTTGAAAATCTGCCATTTCTGTTGAAATGTGTTGAACATATCTTCTTAAAGAATAATATGGTTCATTAGAAGAAAAAAAAAGTAAGGAGCATGTATCACTGATTATTATAAACAAAAGAGTATATTTCCCAAGTAATAAAAATTTTCTGTTTACAGAGTTTGATCTAAATGTTGTAAATTCCTACCATGATCCAAATTCAGATTAAAGTAGCAGAAGAATCTGACTTTGAAATATGCCATAGAGCATTAAAAAAAAAGAGGATCTCATGAGTAGATGATGGCTCCTGTGGTTTATAGCTGTTCACCTGACCACCTTTTTCCTTATCTCTCTCTGATACTGCAGATCCAGAAAATTGTCCAGCTGAAAAACTAGAAATAGGAAGAGTGTGATCAATCTCTCTCCCACTTTGCCAGTCCTGTGTTTGAAGTTTGAGTGTCAAGTGCTCTTTTTTCCAGCTATTGGAAAATTTGGACTATATTAGTGTAAGTATCTTGCCTTACTCTTTTTTAATTACAGCATGTGTTTATGTTTTCTGGTTGTAGAGAGAGAAAAGCATGGAAATATGACACTAGAACACCCTGAAGGCTTAAACAATAGAGGGTTGTATCAAACTGACTAACATAAAGAAACCTATGATTTTTCTTTCAGTCTTGCATTTCTTTGGGACTGGTTTATTTTCCTAAGCTACCTGAGATGGCAAGTGCAGCCAGAATACTTCTGAACCTAGTTATTTTCTTGCCTGTTTTTGCATTGTGTCTCACAGGGGTGTGGTTTGGTTCCTGCACTTATTTGAAAGCACAATCTGACTTATTGAGAGTTTGAGAGGAAGATGGCCTGAGTTACCATTAGCATAATTCATACCCAGCTGTAACTCAATAAGACTTGCAATTGCTTTCCCTCTATATGACTGAAGCATGTGATCAAAAGGCAAGATTAGCTAAGACAAACCCCTGCAGATTTAATTTTTCGTGGTGGGTTTGGGCAGGAGCTCTGAAGGTGGTGTTGTTCCCCTGGTTGCTTGTGAGGTGCTGTCCCTGAGGCTGCAGGTTGGGTGGGCTCTGTGCAGTTACTGACCAGAGGCTGTGCAAGGACCTGAAGTCAGCTGGTAACTCCATTGCAATGGAAATGAGACCATGCTGAGTTTGAATTCCCTGGTGATAATCACCACACATATCTTTCTGAAATGGCAGACAGATTAATGAAATACATGTGGTACATTGGGCACCATGCATAAATGATCTGTTGCCGGCAGCTGGTTCACTGTGTAATTTTGTGTTATTGTTGCAAGGAGAGATCAGCAGAAGGGAGTGTGACTCCTCCCAGTGTTTTGCTGGCTGGCTGGCTGGAAGCCCAAGGTTTAAGATTTTTCATGTTAATATTTAAAATCCCAAGAGGATTGCATCCCAAGTGCATTTTTGAGCTTCGGATGCCTGTATTCCATTTCAATCTTGATGGTTAGGAGGGAGAGATTTGGGGCCTGAGGGCTTTCTGAAATGAACCAGCTGAGAGTATACAGTATCTTCTCCTCTGGAGTACTGGCTGTGTGGAATTTTTCCCTCCAGAGCTCAAATGTGTGATAAATTTAGTATATTTAAAAATATGTTTTCCACCTAAGCTTTGCATGACAATACTATAAGTTGTAATTATTTAACTGTTAGTAGTTATGGTTTAAAGTAACAGACTAAGGAGGAAAGACTGGAAATATCCTAGTCTCATTAGAGTCATCACTCTTTGCCTTGGACATTGGTTATGAAATATTATTAATTTGACATTTTCAGCTTACTTTCCAATACTTTTAAGAATCTCTGAGAGGCTTTTATGATTGCTTATTTTAAATCATAGGACATTAAGTACTTCAGACAAATAAGATTTTTATGCTCTTCATTTGTATAATGCTCAAAAGTCAGTCTCTAAGCATGCTGAGACTCTTTTGCTGGAGATATCTTTATTACTCTGTCTGTATTACATATGCCTGTCATAACTACAAGAGGAGCAAATCCAAATTCATCCCCAGATGTGGGGCAAGAAAATGACACTTAGTAATAAGAGAGCAAAGGTGACTCGGCTAAGAAAAAGGACTGTTCAGTCAAGGCAGGAGAGATGTAAAAAAGTTTCTAAAATGTGACAGGTAGCAGAACCACAGTAGTTTGCAGGAAAAAAATCTTATACAAGCACTTGTTTTAAGGAAAAAAGCTGATGTGAACACTAGGAATGTGATCTATTGGTTAGCAGATGCACAAATGGTTATACTTGTTGGCTATCCAGGTGTGTGTTACTTTAATCTGATAGTGAAAATATTATAAAAGCTATGTACACTTTTATTACATGTTTTCTAGTTATACTGTGCCTGGGGACTGTGCATCATTCCTACACCACAAATGGCTCCCTGAACAGGGATACACAAGCTCCTAGGCCATCCTGGACCTGCAGCATATCCTGACTACCAGTGGTGGCCTTCAGGGATTGCCAAGGACAGCCTTTCATCGCTGCCTAAGGAACAGGTTAGCCTTGCAAGCAGGTGGGAAAAGTTCCCCATAAAAATGGGCAATAATATCAGTAAACTGGAAACTCTCCATAAAGACTGTTTACTGCATATTACAAAGGAACAAGGGTATAAAATACAAGAAAGAAAGCTTATACAACTCCTTATATGGGTGAAAACTTACTGTCCTTGGTATCCCCCCGATGGCTCCTATGACCTCAATCACTGGAAGCGAGTGGGGGAGTCTCTAAAGTCTCATCAGTTAGACAGTCATGAGGTTAATCCTGATGAATTCATTACATGGCTGATTGTTTATTCTGCACTACAAGCTTTTCGCGATTCGGGAGAAATATTACACCCAGCCGTAAATTTGTCTGCAGACACTTCCCATGCACCCACAGCACCCCTTTCACGTCCTGATTCAGCTGTTTTGCAAGTGGAGGAGGGAATTAATGGGGAGGAACCGGAGGGCGATCTCGTGAATCTGAGAGCTATTGATCTAAGACAGGAATGTGATTTATATCCTGCTATAAAGCCGCAGCCACTGAAACCTATGGCTGCATCACCATCTACTGACACAAAGGTGCTAAAACAGCAGTCATGTCTCCCACCCTATGACATGTCTCCCTTAAGACATGTGACTGATAATGAACTTTCACTGTCCTCTGAGCCAAAAAGCTTTTTAGACACCTGCCGAAGACAAGCATTAGATCAAGGGGATGTTGAATTGCTCCATGCTATGCCCACAGTCTATCAAGGCAATCAGCCTCATCATGAACAAATTTCTTATGAAATGGTTAAGGAATTAAGAAAATCAGTGAAAGAAAATGGTCTGCAGTCTTCCTATACAATGAGACTTGTAGAAGCTATAGCAAAAAACTATGTTATGTTACCTGCTGACTGGAAAGCTTTATTTAAATTGATTATGACAACAAGACAATATTCAATATGGTGTGCAGAGTATGAAGAGTTATGTGAAAATCAAGCCCAGGCTAACATGGACACTGGTAATGCTGGAATAACAAAGGATCATTTGGCAGGGACTGGAGCTCAGACAACCATAAGAGATCAGTTAAGAATGCCCCCAGAGACACATAACCAAGTGAGGGGGCTGGCTATAAGAGCTCTGAAAAGAGTGCCAGACATTAACAGAACTGAACCTGGCTTCTCCACCATAAGGCAAGGACCCCAAGAACCCTACATTAATTTTATCGATCGTTTGCAAACAGCTGTGAACAGGCAAATTGATTTACCAGCTGCAGCGGAAGTTTTATTGAAATCCTTAGCCTATGAAAATGCTAATACTGACTGCCGTAAAGCACTCGATCAAGTAAAAACCAAACCTGGTACTTCCTTAACTGACTTTATCAAAACTTGTGCACATATTGGTACAGAACAATACAGAGCAGATTTACTAGCAACTGCCTTAGCTCAACAGCTACAAGTGGCTCAGGCAGCAATTAAATGCTTTGGCTGTGGAGAGGAAGGCCATGTGAAAAAGCAGTGCTCAAAGAACAAGCAAGGGAAGAAAAAACCTAGTAAACCGTGCTTCAGATGCAAGAAAGGTTACCATTGGAGTAATGAATGCCATTCTAAGTATGACAGAGATGGCAAACCTCTGCCACAACGGCAAAAATTGAAGGGCGGAGTGAAATCCAGTGCCACACAACAAAACAGGATCCAGGCACAGCAAACCCACACAGCTCAAGTTACATCCGGAGAACCCCAGGCAGTGCCAGCTTGGACTTGGCAGCTTCCACCACAACCACAACCACAATAAATGACACATCAGTTCAACTTACACCTACTGGCTTAAATGGACCCCTCCTTTTAAATGCCATGCATTGCCGTTCTGGAAATCATCATCATCTAAAAGTCCACTTTTTATTTTACTAGGAATCAACTCTGATTCTAGGGGTGAAATAAAAACCATAGTTTGGACTCCTAACCCATTTTGTACTATCCCAGCAGGATCATGCACTGCTCAACTGACACCACTCCCTCTATTGCCAGACATGCAATCAATACCATCTGTCAATGCTGACGGGGGCACTGGAGGTTTTGGGAGTACCAGTACTCCTAACATTTGTTGGTCCAAACTCACTTCAGTACAACAACGTTTTCTAACCTGTGTAATAGATGGCAAATCTTTTACAGGATTATCAGATACTGGAGCAGACATAACCATCATCAGCAAACATGAATGGCCACGTGAATGGCCCTTAATAACTCCAGCAGCCATCATTGCGGGCATCAGAGGTCAGCATACGCCACAGCAGTCAGTTAAAGAACTCATGGTGTAGGGCCAGAAGGGGAACAAGCACCTCTTAAACCACGTGTACTTTCTATTCCGTGTAGACTGTGGGGAAGAGATCTGTGATGACAGTGGGAATTGTCACTGACAACAAGTCTTTAAAAGTGGTCACTGATGAGCAGGTGAGACTTAAACGCTCATGGAACACATACTCCTGTGTCGATCAGTGGCCCCTCAGATGGGAACAGCTGCAACAAGCACAAAAACTGGTCAAAGAACAACTGGATATGGGAAATATAGTCGCTTCCACTAGCCCATGGAACATCCTAGTATTTGTGACTCAAAAAAGACTGGCAAATGGAGACCCTTACAAGATCTGACAGCTTTCGGTGCAGTAATAGCTCCAATGGGTGCACAGCAACCCAGAATACCTAATCCAGCAATGATCCCTGAAACTTGGGAATTGTTAATTATTGACTTAGGAGATTGTTTTTTCACAATTGCATTACACCCTGATGATGCACCTCATTTTGCTTTTTCATTGCCATCCTTGAACAACAGTGAACCCATGCAAAGGTATCACCGGGCTGTGTTACTGCAAAGGAGGGAAAAGTGCTACTATATGCCAGCTTGTGGCCACAAGTGCTTTACAACCAGTGCAGCAGAAATTTTAATCGGTTCTATTGTATCATTATATGGATGATATACTGCTAGCAGGAGATTACTCTTTTGTATTGCAAAACTGTTTTGTTGTTTTGGGTCTTTCTCTTGACAAATTTGGTCTTTGTATTGCAGCAAAGTTCAAACTGTCCCACCTTGGAAATACCTAGGGTTTCTATCATTTGAACAGAAAATTGTTCCTCGGTCCATTGTGCTGCCAACCTCTATTAAAACATTACATGATTTGCAAAAATTATTAGGAACTACTAATTAACTCAGACCTACCCTTGGTATCTCCAGGTATCTCCACTGAGGAATTGTCACCCTTATTTAATTTACTTAAGGGAGACACAGATTTAACATCTCCTTGTGAACTCAGTCCAGAAGCCCATGAAGTGACAGATAAAATTCAGACATCCTTTGTATCCAAACAGCAAGCAGAATTACCACTGAGACTTTTTGTTATCATAGCTGAATTCCAACCATATACATTAATAGCACAGCGATGTGATGATAACAATTATGGATGGTAGAGGGGGTATTTTTACCTCACACATTTTCAAAAACAGCAACCACATTACTTGATGTGATTGTTAGACTTGTTTCCAGAGGACAAAAATTATACCAAACCCTATGTGTTTTTATTTTTTCTTCTTATATCCACATTCCTTTGCCTGCAGATGCTTTTCAGGATATGTTCCAGGAATCATTAACTTTACAGGCTGCCATGACAGACTTTTTGGGAAACATTGTTAATTCTTTGCCAAAAAGTAAAGTTTTGCAATGTTTAAAAGATCTTTCTCTACAGCCACATTTTCTAACATTGTCACAACCCCTGCTTGGAGCAAAGACAGTCTTCGACAGCTCTGGGAAAACTCAGAAAGCAGTTGTTGCCTGGAAAAATTCAACAGGGGATTGGGAAAACTCTGTGATTTCTCAGCCAGGGTTGACAGAGGTAAGAGAATTAGCAGCCACTGTAGAGGCTTTTCGGTTGTTTTGAAATTAGTCTTTCTACTTAATATCAGATTCCTTGTATGTAGTTGGCATTTTAAACCATGTTGAACATTCCTTTCCAAAGCAAGTGAACAACAAGAATTTGTTATCTACTCTGTATGATTATGTCTGATGCCATCTCACTGTTTTTATGTTATGCATCTTAGGCCTCACTCATCTTTGCCTGGACCTCTGCTGGAAGGCAATGCAGTCACAGACACTCTAATGACAATGGCAATCCAAATCAAATTACACAGGCAAAGTTGTCACATGAGTTCTGTAATCAGAATGCAAAAGCTTTGAGTAAACAATTTAATCTTACTTTTTCTCAAAAAACAGACAAATTGTTCATTCTCTGATTGCGCATGCTTAACACCTTTACTTACCACAGTAGGTACAAATTCAAGAGGATTATGTGTCAATAAAGTCTGGCAGATGGATGTTACACACGTTTCTTCTTTTGATACTTTAAAATATGTGCATGCGTCAGTTGACATGCATTCCAAATTTTTTGTTGCCTCTGCTCACAAAGGGGAAAAGGGAAGAGATGTCATTAAGCACATGCTGTGAGCTATTGCTACCTTAGTTGTTTCTGAGGTAGTGAAAACTGATTATGGTTCAGCATATGTCTCACAATCAATGAAAACCCTCTTTCACTCTGGGGGTGCACATCACTTAACTGGCATACCTCATTCCTCAAGAGGTCAAACTGTTGTGGAATGCACACATGCCCTTTAAAAGAATATGCTTCTTAAACAAAAAACAGGGAATCCCCTCGGGTAGCACCTCAGGAACAATTGGACAAAACAACATTTGTTTTAAATTTTTAAAATATTTCCAGATTTGATAACAAAATAGCAAGTGAAAGAAGGTTTTCCCATAATACTTTAACAGATTTTCAACAGCTGTCTATTATAGAGATTAGCAGAGTGGACAATGGCTAGGCCCTCTGCCTTTGCTAACATGGGGGCATGGATATGGCTGTGTTTCTCTATCCACAGGACCTTACTGGTTACCTGCAAAGAGCATCAAACCCACTGCAGAAGGAATGATAGCTTGAAGGCATCACTATTTTAATTTGGTAATCAGTTACAATGGGTTTAGGCACAACATATGTAGCCTTTTTTGTCATCCTCAGTGGATTCTCGAGGATTGTGAACAAAGCATGGGTCCCACAACAAATGGCCAATGTTTGGCTCACATTGGCCAAAGCAATTAATCAACCTACACTTTGAAATGGATCACTAGGAGTGGTCACGTATATACAAACATGTCTGGTTGGCATTCCTTTAATGAAGGATGAATGGAACAAGTTATGCAATCAGAGGGTGACACATGACTGTACAACTCCAGGTAAGCATAGGGTATCATGGTGGTGTTTGGGAACATGGCAACATAATGCTGGCCTGTCTGTGGGATGGTGTTTGGGCAATGTTAATACAGGCATGAGAAAAGTAAGTAACTTCCCTGCTGTCTCACTACATCCTCAAGAACTGGATGTACTAGGCTCTATAAAACTCCTGTGTGTTTTTATCTTAATTATGCTAACAATCCAAGCACAGACAACACAGGAGTTGATGTAAGAGGCATTTAAGGTCATGCCTCTGCCTGGTGCAATCTTACTATTCCTCACAAGTCACATCACAGACCAATGCAATAAGCCTGCCTGATAACATATTTTTATTAGGTGGCAACAGAGCATGGCAAGGCATTCCAGGTAAAGCAGTGGAAGGTCCATGTACTTTTGGTCATTTAACCAAGTTTCATCCCAGTCTCGAAGCACTAACTAATTGGACACCATGACATAGGTGAAATAAACATGATACTAAGTCATTTGGCCCTTCTTAACTCTGAGGTTGAATTCTGGAATCCTGCAAAGAGAGTTCTTAGTTCTTTAATTGCCTTTGTTGATACTGCATATGCCTTGAGCATAATTAATAAACTAGCCTGTTGGCTTGTGAAGGAAATGAATGCTTTTTTAACAGGATCATTAACAGATGTTAACTCTGTACATCATGCAACACTGAAAAATAGAGCAACAATAGACTTTTTTTGGCCCAGGGACACGATGTGAAGACTTCAATGGAATGTCCTGCATGACCCTGAGTGACCACTCTGAATCCATTCACAAAAGCATCCTGGAACTGAAGAGACTGGAGAACTGCAACAAAACCAGAGATGGGATCCTTTCAGCCTGTTCTCCTGGTTGGGAAGTTTCAATTTTGGGCCTTCGGTTAAACACATGGTTGGTTTAGCTATAATGGGACTTAACAGCACTTTTGATGATTATGTTATGTTTGCCATGTGTCTTTTTTTGTATTCAACAGCTGATCAATTAGAACATAAAGCAGGTAATGCTTATGCAGACACACACTGTATTTACTTTGCAATGCTTGTAAATAAAAGGGAGGGAGGTGTGGGACAAGAAAACAAAGAATGCTTAGCAATAAGAGAACAAAGTCTGCTTGGGTAAGAAGAACAAGTACTATTCAGTCAAGGCAGGAGAGATGTAACAAAGTTTCTATAATATAACAGGTAGCAGAACCATGGTAGTTTGCAGAAAAAAATCTTATACAAGCACTTGTTTTAAGGAAAAAAAGATGATGTGGATATTAGGAGCTTAATAACTTACATTATTGGTTAGCAGGTGCATGAACAGTTATTCTGTTGGCTATCCAGGAGTGTGTTACTCTAATCTGATAGTGAAAATATTAAAAGCTATGTACACTTTTACTAAATGTTTTCTATTTACACCACAAGTGGGGACCATGCATCAATCATATGCCAAATCCACATCCTGTGAAATTCTGACAGGTTTACTTAACTTGAGCAGAATATAACTGTACCTACTGCTACTGAAGACACAGGTAGTGTGAATAAAATATCAGAATACAGGCACATCCAAATAAAGGGTCCAGATCTGCAACTTCAGCCAAGGTATTGTGTCTGTAACAGGTTTTTTTCTGACCAAAGGCACAGAATCAGTCTCCCATTTGTTTAGTTTATTTTAATCTTCCTATCAATGGGGTAATGGAAAAGCTAAAACATTTATTCAGACTTTTCTATTGCTCTTACTTTTGGCATTGTACTATACTATATATAAATTGGTTAGCTATAGTCTTATAAAATGTTTCAAGCAATACTTCATTTAAAGCAATAATGTAAAGTTTGACAGTTGTCCTTGCCCACCTTATTACCACTAAAAGAGCACTTCTGCACTGTATTTCTTGATATTCGAAGATATCTGAATGACCATCAGTGATGAGTAAAGAAATAGTAACTGAACACAACTTTGAATCAACAGCAATAAAAAATATTTTAGTAATTCAAATAAAACACTTTCTAAAGTAAAACAAAACTGTTCAAAATAATTTCTGTTATCATTAGCATTGAAATTACTATATTTATTTTAAGAACTGGTGGCTTAATCAGCATTGAAGGCATGTTGCACAGTGTTAGAATATATTCTGTCATTTGGCTCAGCTTTAGGCAATTATACATGTAAATATAATTACTATGGTATTTTTTTTAAACATATTAGTCTCAAGTTTGTGATGAATGAATCTGCAACATGTTTTCTTAACACCTTTTTGAAGTGAATTAATCCAATATTAATTTATTTTAGATGTGCCAGAAGCATCATCCTATTAGTAATAAGTTGAAATAGACAGCAGGAAATGCAGGTCCCTTCCTAGCATTGCCAGAATGTATCTCTGTGTGTATCCAGCAATCTGGGTGATATGTTGACAGAATGAGGCCAGCGATGCAAATAAAGGAATTCTCCCCCTCCTCTCCTTGCGGTTTATTGCTTGTCATTGACTAACTCACTGACTAGAATTTCTACAGAAAAATCAAACTAGTAGAGAAGCAGCTTCTATATTAGCATGACTATCAAGTGTTTAATTTGTGTATTAGGTGATAAGAGTATTTATGTTTCCAAAATTACAGCTATTTAATTTGGTTTATCAGCTGCCTAAGACTGAAGTAGGATTCTCTAGGTATATAAATTTCAGGCTGGATTCTTAACACAAATTAGAGTAGTTTTACTGCAGTCGCTGTAGCTGACTGTCATCAGTGTCACTTTACATTAGTGGAACACATGAATCCAAAGGCTTCTGTTAAATACCAAATAAATACTTCTTTTTTAAAATGGAAGGTGATTTTTTTAAACTATCCTCCCAAAATATCTAAAATTATGCACGCTAGATGTGTTAGGGTTTGTTATTTTGTCTTAATCACTTGCAATTTTTTAATCTGATTCCCTGCTATACTAACAACAGCAGAGAGACAACATATATTTATTTTTGCAAACCATAGGGTATATGTCTCAGCAATTAGTGTTTTCAGATCAGGAAAGCTCAATTTAAGATCAAAACTATTTATTCCATAAAAGAGAAAAGCCAGAATTCATTAATAAATGAAAAAATGCCCCAACAAAAACAACAAAATCAAACACAGAATTTATAGATAGAGAAATTCAAAGATAGTGGATGACTGGAAGGAAAGTTGTATTTACGTGAAATAAATATTCTGGGTTTTAGCATTAAAGTGAGGTAACATAATCCTGTTCCTTTTGATCATAATACACAGATGATCAGGATAGGGAGTCATACAAGCATATACAACTGTACCCAATTCTGATTTGATAAAAAGGAATCATGGACAAAGGACTCAAAGAAGACAGATAACAAGCTCCTGCATTTTCTGGCTCATTGTATCCAGTAGATACAGAAAGCCAGATTAGTATATTTTATTCATATTTACTTGAGTAGCTTTATTTAGCTAGCATAGCTACCATCTGTGAAAACCAGTGCTTTGCACAAAAATAATGGAGAACCTAGTTAAAAAAAAAAAAAAAAAAAAGTGGCTTCCAAATTTAGTTTGCTGTTACTGATGAAATACATACTGCAATTTGGCAAAAATCTCTCTTGTGGGTGATTTGAGGGGTAAAAAGGCACCTGATCACTCATTTCCACACAGGCACTCTACCAGCCAGAAAATTTTTTTCTCAGATTGAAGCCTGCACCTCTGTTTGATGAGAGGGGGAAACCACTCTTCCCAAGCTCTCAAAAACTGCTGCAAGCAGACATTTGACTGCTGAAGCAGCCCTGCTTTCTCCAGTCTGGGGCACACAGCTCAGTATGATTCAGCAGGTGCCCATTTTAAGTGACCATAATTTTATTTCATAGGCCATTTTTCTCACTCAACTGGAAGTGTAAGGCTTGGCTGTCCTCATGCCTAATCTTTGTATATTTAATGCAAGTGATGCATGTTTTGAACTGCACCCTTATAAAATTTAAATCAGCTGGCAAAAAAAGGTATTTCCTATGAAAACATATTTTGAAGGGAGAGATGAGAGGGGCAGTGTAAGGCATAAAAGAACTAAATGAGAAGTTGATGGTGTTGTAATGCTGCTAAAGAGGTAACTTTTGAATGGTAATACCTTATTTAGGACTCTGAAACCAAAGTATTTTTGAATTCTTGGATGCATTTGAATTTTAAAATTCCACATTTGTCATTAAAAAGTGTAGAGGAGGATTTTACACTCACACACATACACACAATTAAAAGAAACTAAAACACAGAGAAAGTTTGTTTTTTAAAAGTATGAAAGGCAGTTTGCTTGAACTATGTTCTGCTGTGCTTACTGTGTATAAGTGGGCCCTACATACACGATCCACTGACTGGTTTTTCTCCAGCCCATCTGTATATCTCTTTTATTCATTATGTCATATGTACACCTGACAAAGAACTTCAATCATATAAACACTGTTTGTCTGGCAAACACATAGTTAATACCACAAATAATAAGTTACAGATAGCTCATATATAACTGCTGCCTCTGGCTTGGTATGCCTTCAGCAGCATCACTTTAGTGCCCAGCTGTAGTTTGTGCCTGTTTTTGTTTTAGACTCAGTGTATTTTGTAAGCTGTGTGTGATGCATGTGTGTAACTACAGCGTATGCTGTTTATGAGCCCTTAATCTTTCTTCACTTGAGGCAGCACTGTCCTCCCACAGTTTGCAGAGTTCCATCTGCATCACTTGTCTTGAATTGTAGATTTGTATCATAGCAGAGTATAGAAAAGGTATCCTCAATCTTCTCATGACAGCTGCACAGCATTTTTCTAGGCTGGCAGCCATTGTCAAATCAACAACAAACCTGCTGCATCTAGTGCTGCTGGTTTTCCATAAGGAATTTCCAAGGCATTTTAAAATGCCCAATATTTAGTGAGGAGAGTTATTACTTCCCATCCAATTTACCAGGGTATCACTGCAGAATTTCACCCAAGGATAGGCATAATATACTCAACCTGTCCTACAGCACTGTAGGACTCTCTGATAAGGTGAAATACAGTGTTTTGAAAATGTATATTCATGTATATTCCTAATAGCCTAATGAGCACAAGATTCATTCAGACATGTAGAAGAGCTAGCTAAATCCCTGAAACAGCATCCTAGTCCTGTGCATTGTTTTACCAGGCCAATCATAATTTTCATTTGTAACTGTGCCATATTGGGTTAACAAATATTTTACAGTAGATGGCCTTCAGCTCCGGTTTTATCTTGTTTTAGTTGCCCTTATTTTTTCCTATTGCATGTTTGGTTGGTACATCCCTAACAAAGTTTATGATGGATCAAAAAGAAAACTTATCCAGTCTAAGCAGCAAAGGGAATGGCTCCTTAATTACCTGGAATGGCTTCCCTTTAATTACTGCCACTTGATTTAAATCTGAAAGGCAGTGCTTTAGAGTGACAATGTGTTTAGTCTAACATTCGTCAGAATAAGAAAAATTGGAACATAGTTGTATTATGTAATGAAGAGTGAGAAAAAACCGAGGCTGTTAAGCTATTATCTGTCCCTATTTAGAAGTGGTTTTTACTGAGAACTGTAGCAAATTGAAGTAATATTAATTCTGGTATAACTCTCTACTTTTATTGCAGGGTGACTTAAGCCACCTTTTTATCTCAGAGGAAACAATCTAATACTAGAGAAATGGTCTTTGAGAGAAAAACTGCATCCCTGGTTGAGAGTTTACATGAAGGTATTTTTTTAAACACTTAGTGAGAGGTTTTTGTAATGGCACTGAAAGAATACACAATGTGAAAGTGTAAAACTATATTGAATCAGAAAATAGACTTCACAGTACTTGTTACATGGGCTAATACGGGAGAGTCTGTATTTTTCATCACATCTATTTTCACAGAAAAATACTATTTTTATCAATCTGTTTTAATCTGCTCTATTTCCCCTAAGTAGCAGATTCACCTTCAAGGACTAATTTATACATTGCAGTTCTGTTAGTGTCTTGGTTTCCAAAATGTTTTCAGGAATTGTGGTAAGCTCATGTCACTGTTAATTAACCTTAAAGGCAAGACAATACAATTGCTCTGTAATCACAGAATGATACTACACAGTCTGTTTAGCTACCATTGGTTTTAACTTTTAAATTAGTTTTAGAAAATAGCAAAACAATTTATAAAGTCACATTGAAACTTGAAATAATTAAAGTGGAAACTATTTGGCCAGTAACTAAATATTGTTCATTAACTGCTGGCAATGATTAATGTGCTAGGCAAATTATTACTGATTTTTTTCCAATGTGTCTACATACTTATGACAAAATTCAAGCTTTTGAAAGCAATTAAGACCAAATCCACAAGTACAGAAAATAATAATCTACAATAATATAATACTTTAATAATTTAATTATTCCTTTCTCATAAGGGAAAAGTTATTGTGCAATTCTTACTTTGAATCAAAGTTTTGTAGGGTAAGTCTCTCTTTTTTAATTTTTTCAGTTAAACTGTGTAAGTAAACTGATAAATCATGTTTTTGGTTTTGATCACATAGATTAAACAAGAAATTATAGGGATTATAAAAATATTAATTTTTTTTCCGACTCACAAAAACATCTGAATTGACAAAGGCCATAAGAAGTCAAATTTGATAGAAACAATTTAATTTTAAAATTTCTTTTTGATGTGCACAAAGGCAGAGAACTCCTTATGTGGATAAGCTTCCCTACAGTAGTCAATGTGATTGGTTTCCAATAGATAATCTTTATAGGAGTATCAGTTTTGTATCAAGAGGACAGGAAAGGAGCTAATGTGGAGCAGCATGCAATGATGTGTGTGCCCTCTGTAAAGCTCTCCACAATTAAAAAATATCTCTGCTTTAACAGGTATCCTTTAAGAGGGACTCCAAATGCCAGGCTTTCAGGGCTAAGTTGTGAAAGACCAGAAGCCAGAGTCCAAGGATTCTAAGCACCTGGATACAGGGGATACAATGGAAAAATCCAACCCTTTTCCTGGTAAAAGAATGGGTTAGAGGGCAATGGAGGAACTTCCTAATTTCTTCCTTATTAGTTAAGTATTACTTAAGCTTAGTATTTTTTAAATGTAAAACAACATCAAAAGCTGGTCAAATCACCATAAATTCTGCAGTAGTCTTGCACATGTAATTATCTGTTCCAGATGCTCCCAAAGACCTTTGAAAAAACTGCATGACTTCTTCAAGTGACCTTCCCACATGAAATTTACTTTTGTAAACAACACTTGAGTATCAGATAATGAGATGATAATTTCTTTTAGAGAAAAGTAACTTCTAGTTTACTATCAATTGTTTAAATTCATGAGATATATGTAAATTCTTAAATTGTGAACTATCTTGTTAATAACATCTGCATACTGATTGTAAGCCTTCAGGTCTTCCCAAAAAAATTGACTGCTTTTTAATTCCAAGTTTCAAAAACAGTACTTTTTATTTTACTATTACTCAAGTATGGCTCAGTGGATTGTATATTAAATTGATCTGATTCCCTTCCTAAGCATGAGGGGAAGGAGGGTTTTCTTAAAGGCTGTAAGAATGGAAAAGGTCAGGACAACATGAAAGAATATTTTTCAGACCACAAATGAGAAACTGATTGAAAGTTTGCAATGTAAAAATGCAGTCTAACCTCTGTTCTGCAGAGGTTTAGGTGCATGCTTTTTGACCATTTATTAAAACAAAATTTCTGGTGAGAATCTTGGTTTACATAAAACCACACCAAACCAAACCAACCCTTCATCCAGATTATATTAATATATTTATTAATACTTTATATACTTCTCATGATATTAGTAAACTCTAAAATAATATTAAATTCATTCCATCAACTCTGTTCGTCCCCAAAATGCTGAACAGGAATGAGGAGTGATAACAAATCAAACAGATATATGCATCACTAATCCATACAGCTCAGCTCTCCTTGAAATGTAAATTCCAGAAAGGGACTTGCATTTTCAAAGATGCATACAGCTTCTGCTAACTGGTGCTCCTGCATTCAGCTCATTTAAAGATTAGCTGTAAACTTCAGAGAAGAAAGACTTGATGCCTGCAAGCATAAATATAGAAAGACATCAGAATTTTTTCCCTTCTTTTTTCTTGGAAGGCTATGAAATTTAATGCGGCATATAGACGTATGAGTTTTTCAATTACTAGCATCTACCTGAAACTTTTATTAAAGTATACATTGTTTTCAAATTTGCTTCTTGTAAGAAAAAAATAAAAAAAGTAGAAATAAATGTTTAGAATGTATAAGAAACAGAAAGTAATATTTTTTTGCCCAATATAAGCTGCATTTATGTTGCTCCCTTTGATAATGTATTTCTGAAATTGGAAGGAGTTTTGTTTATCACTGAGATTGCATTGGTCAGAAGGAACCAGCCATGCTAGACAATATTGGGAATCTGGATTTGGGTGTTCTGTCATCAGACTAAAGTGCTGTGGCCACAAAATAGAAAGAGCCATTCTGATATAGAATCACACTGTAAATTCAGAATTCAGACATTTTCTGGTCTAGCTTTTTACTTGACAAAAGACAAAGAAGATACTGTTAGACTGCACAACTGCAGTCATTACAGTTTGCAATGTCCTTGTAGAGATGGTAGAAGTCCAGCAAAAACATTCTGTTCCTTGACTAATTTGAAACAAATATTTTTGTATTTCCACAGATTCTTATTTGACATTGTATTTCTTAGTGCCTACATCTGATCAATATTAATGATTAAGGAGCCACAATCTCAGAAATGTGGAAGTAAAAGACAATTTGCACCGTCTGTAGAAATCAGGGATGTAGTAAATATACTTCAGAAAGGTAATTTCAAAGATTAATGATATGTTAATGAAAATAATTTGCTCTCATACATACATATAGAAGTAGCAGAACAGCTTACATACCTCTTAGCCTGGAAAATGGAAGAATCCCACGGTAGGAACTCCTTTAGGCTGAGCAGTGACTTAGGTAGAAGGACACAGATGCAGGACCTTCGTTGGGTTTGATGCTCAGAGTTGATTTTCTTCTTTGGTATTGATATGTAATAAATTGTTTACATACATTGTGAAAAATCAGCACAATACTGTTAAAAAATATTGAAAATTAAATCCTGATGCAGGGCTAGGAATGGTTGTGATTCTTACATATAACCTGAGTATGTCATACTGAACACTGTGTCTGAGATATGTAACACAACAAGAGGTTTTTTAATGTTGAGACTATCCCATGGTCTGCATCAGAAATGGCAAAATAAAACTACACCATGCCACAGGGGGCAAGCAAATAATTTTTTTTTTTAACAAGAACCATTGCGCCAATAGAGGTATAGAAACCAAAGTCAGGAGAACAACAGAATAATTAGTCAGAGAGTACAAACATAATTCATGTGGTAGTACTAAGAGCCTTTCCATTCAAGAGCAAAGTGATAACATTTATGCAAACAAATATTTGTACAGTCACTCGTTTATAGTTAATTTTTTTTTGCATTGATTTTTATTTTAGTGTATAGAATATTAGTGTTCCTGGGACATTTTAATTTCTTTACATTCAGAACCCTCACTTTAACCTTCTTCAAACAGTTTATATTTTTACTTTGGGGATTTTTTGAAAACACAAGATAGTAAGAGTGTGGTTTAATACCCAAGTTATACAGACAGGTAGCTTCTAGCTCACCTATTCAGAATTACAGGTGAAATAGATTCCTTTCATTATTAATTAAGTACTTCAGCATATTAAAGATGATGATTTATTTATTGGAGCTACTATGTATGCCCCTATTTTAACATACAATTTAAACTTATTTTATGAAAAATTCTATAAATCAACACCACTATTGTGTGGGATATAAAAAATACTAACAACAAAAAATACAGAACAGTTAGAATAATACTATTTCCAATATTTACATTTTTTTACAGTTAGATGCATTTTTCCAAAACAGCAGAAATCTTGTAGAGATACACCTTTGCTAAGTTTGCTGAAGTTAATGTATTTGCATGTGAGACAAAGAAGATCAGAATATGACTCCCAGTAATCATACAAATACATAAAACTTATTTTTCCCAACATAAAGAGTACCCTTTCAATGAGTTACAGATGTGTTGTTCCAATGAAGCATATAACCAGCGTGTTAATTCTCATAATATGGGTCTTTACAGTTTAGAAAGGTATGTCTGAAAGTGTGTCTCAGGGCCCTTTTAAGAAACATTGACCCCAAATGTGTTAATGCCAGTCAAAGGAATGATTAACCATCCTGTAAAATTTTGCATTGTGCTCTCTGAAGTAAGAATAGAGTTGCTCTAAAACAGTGCTGTTAACAAGAGGATGGGGACGTCCTTTGGATTCATGTAAACATCTCTCCCTCCCATCACTTCTGATGCAGTAGAATCCCTTGGTTTGGTTAAAATAAAAATTAGAAGACATAATTCGGGATGGAAGATTTAGAAATCTTTCAACTTTTTGTAATTCAGGAAGAGGGTCCTTGATCAAAGTATTTCCATCCACTATATGAATCTGATCCAAACTGAAATGCTTAAGCCACTTTTCCATATGGACATCATATAGACTTCTCTGAATAGCTTTGTATTTGGTATTAAGCACTCCATTCTTAATAACAATATCTTCAAAGAGCTGAACAGGCTTGTGACTTTCTACTCTGTTGTAATACACTTGAGTATAGTCAGATATAACTCTCTCAGTGGGATCTCTTAGAATAAGCAGCAGTTTAATGGAACTATTCATGTCATGAATTCTTCCTGGAGCCTCTGGTGATGTAAAATAGCCTGGTGTTTTCTCAATTGTAATTTGATTTCCATAAGAAAATGGCATCAGATTTCTATACCAGTCTATTCCTTTTACATAATTTTCATCCCAATCAAAGAAGTGGACTTCTGTAGCTGCCACCACAATGTTAGGATGAATATCCAACATTTCCAGCAAAGCTCTGGTCCCTCCTTTACGAACTCCTATGATGATTGTCTGAGGTATTTGTCTGCTCGTGCCAGGAGGTCTCACCTGTGCTGAATAGTGCTCGCTTTTATTGCTGAATAATCCCACTTGTGACTTCAGTGTTTCCAGCAGCGCCCCATTCTCAACAGGAGCACCCCGAGCATGAGTCAGCAGAAGATAAGCTGACACAAGTAGGAAGGCCATGTGGAGAGGAATAATTATTTCAAGATAATGTTTTGCTCAATTAATGAAATAGGTGAGTCCCCTCTGGTTGGCAGATCCCGTGGTAAACACACAGCAAGCTTCTGAAGCATCTGCAAAATAAAATAAGACAAATCAGTGATTTTAAACTCATCATCAGTTAAAAAAATTCAATGCACAATTCAATTCTCAAAGCTAATCTGTGATCCCAAGAGGAAATTAATAAGGAAATTATTTGTTTCCCCTGAGTTCATATCAGAAGGACAGAAAAGTCCCATGTGTTGGGGCTTTTTTCTCCTTACCATGAGTGACCACCGATGGTTACTAACCTTTCAATAACTTTTATTTCCTCTGAGCAGATTAGAATTGTTTACCTGATTTTGAATCCTGACCATTTGTTGCTTGCTTGGATTTTCCTTATTATCTTCCATATATAGCACATACTTCTATATGTACCCTGTATGATAACAATAATTCCAAAGAACATTTGAATGTCAGCACCTATCCTCAAATTCCCTGCCAGAATAGTACATTCTCATATAAATAACAGACCTGGATGATGGTGCCACCATCTGGGTTTTAGTGAGCTACGAATCATACAAAAATAATTCTGTTTACATAGACACAAAACCCAAAATATAGATAGAGGCAAAGTTTTGAAATCTGAGCCTATTAGACCAGAAAACTAACTCTGTCAAACAAAAGTGGCTAAGTGGGATCAGTTTGGGAAAAATAAATGATGCAGGGTGGATGGATTCTCTGTAACTACCCAAGTGTTGTGCTGCATGGTCATATGAGTTGGAAAAGTCTGGGCAAAATCAGATCTTCAGATAATATTCTGCAGTTCCTCTAAAGCTCTGTATAAGACATATCCAGATACTTTCTGGTCACTGAGAGATTTCTGCAGGGAGGCAAGTCTGCTTGAGGCTGAACAGCTTCTTTTACTTAATCCACATTGCATGTGATCATTTTAAGAAGTGGCGAATGTTAAATATCTTCAAAATTTGCAAAAATTTCAGGCTTGCAGGTATGTATGTGCATGATGTAAGTGAAAGAAAACATCTATGTAACTGTGTTACTAACATTTGAAATCTCCTGGGTAACTTTTGTACATAGTATTTGAAACAGATTGCTTATGGATCTGCCATCACAACAACAGTCATAAAATATTCAGATCAATGCAACACCTGCACTTGAATCACTGTGTTTGGATTGCCTGTTTTTAACTCTGAAAACCCTACAGGACAAATTCCCATTGAGAGGACTCTTGAGTTTCACTCAATTTCTGAGCAATTACATGATTTAAAGATTTCTGGGATATATCTACATTCTTCTTTTGCTTTTGATGTAGCATGCAGAAACAAGGGGTTTTTTGGTACAGTGAAGCAGCAGTCATTTAATAAACAATAACCTTTCTTGGAATAATTTTGAATTATGGCTCATATTTTAAAGTAGTCTCAGAAATGTTACAACCTTAGCTCCTTCTCCAGTGTTCACTGTCTCTTTCTTTTTCTGAACATATTGGTCACAGTACTTCATCTCTTAGAAACAACCTTAGAAAATACAGCTGATTTGCATTTGCCATGGTACTGAGGAGTATTCAGTATTACTATTTAAAAATTGTTTATTTTGAGTCTTACTTTACAGGCTTAAAGACTTTACATTTTTGATAATAACAGTCTAGGCAATGCAGCAGATTCATTAAATCTATTTTCTAAATTTTATTGAAACCTTCTCCAGCTTCTTGGATATCTAGGGAATGATTGTACTCAGCCTCAACAAGCACTAAACTCACCGTTATATAGCAAATATTAACCCTAAAATTGTCATTAAAAAAAAAACTATGACCTTTAGTGAAGAAATCTGTAGAGAACATTCCCTGTTATGTCTGAGCAAGACTTAAAGGGCAACTGCTTCTTCAAAAAGAGCATAGTTTCAATAGGAAGAGTGAGTATATGATTACTAAATATTGGAAAAGTCCAAGTACAAATTTGCTTTGTAATGACAGAGTGGAATGCTGTTCTTTAGGAATTTGAAAGGAGGTTTCATTTTAAAGATCACCATTTTTTCCACTAGGAACTTCACTCAGAAGTTCTGTTTGAAGTTCCCAAGAGCAAAGAATGTGAGAATTTCTATGGCAGTCACAGGAGGGAAGAACAAGTATGTTTATACCAAAATAATTTATAATTACTATTCCTTTGGATGGCAAGTTTGGGAAGTGGTAACCATGCTGCTGAGGGACTAAAATGCATTTTACAATAATGGCAGCTAATGCTGGTTTTGGAAAGATCCTTAGGACGCACAGCACGAAATGTGACGCGTCGCACCACAGATGATTCCTGGAATGTCAGCTTTCAAAGAAGGAACTCTGCTTTAAGAATTTCAAGCCATATTTTTCACAATTCACAAGGTTCCTGGATAGTTCAATCTGAGGAAAGGCACAGCAATGCATAAGATGGTTTCAGAAGTAGCAACATATGACAGTATGGCATCTTTCCAGACCTGTGATGGCAGCAGGCTGGGATTTGGGAGCAGGGGCCAAGGGAGCAGTTGATCATTCTTTTAAACTGTTCTGAAATCCCAGTGTTACTTTGCATTCTATTATCTTCACTGTTAAATTAAAACTCTTCCAGGAAAAGTGGGGAATTGTTTTTATAAAAATCTTATAGGTTTTCTCAATTTACTTATTCCATGATAATACAGCATGTTACACATTATAAATGCACTTACACATCTATACATTAGATTACAAGTACTTTGAACTAAGGGAAGACCTCTCTGAATGTCTACCAAGCAAGGGATTACTTATAAATACCAAGGTGGAGACATGCAGTTTATTATCTGATTTAAATTCTGGAACTATCCCATTTCGAAACAGTTTCATGAGCTGATTCTAGACAGGTATTTCAGGCAATTTTACTTAACTTGAAAGAAAACTATTTTTAGATTTCTTGAGAATTAGTATTCTTGAGACCAACTAGGTTAACAGCTTAAATTGAAAAAATAGAAAGGAAGAGGGAAAAAAACCAGGAATTTCTCTGAAATAAACTAAAAGTGGAGTAAAAAAGAGAGAAAGAAGTATTTCATACTGGGACTCTGCACTAGTATAGACAGAGATGTGCTCTTCCTAGATCTGGTGACAGGTGAAAAAATTCTCACATTCATTTTTTAATTTTGTTTAAAAAATTCAAACACACTAACATTATTTCATCCCTAACTGAGTTTTCTAGTTTCATACACCTAAGAATTAGGTACAAATACTGAAACCCAAAGAAGACTGTAAGCTGTATGAGAAAATCATACTTATCACTGAGGAAAGATTGGTCTTCCAAAATATTCTCAGGTTCACTTCTGATATGAGTGAGAGTCTGCTTAATTTACCATCTGAAATCAGCAGTTTTCTATAAAACACATTCAGGCAGCAAGTAGCAGAAGGATTTGGACTGAAATATTGTTTGAAAAATAATTAAACATAATTATTAACCATTTTAGCCAGTTTTCAAATTAATTAGTTGTTTTAAAAATTTCTTAGAATCATTGCTAGGAAAAATCCTTACCCAGGAAATACTACAGAAAAAATCAAATTAAAAATGTGCTGTAAAATTGGTTCCTAAATAGATCAAAATTGCCCTTGGGAGCAATTCTATCGCAACATTTCAGCTTTGGCCTAAGATATTTGATTGATTTCAGCGAAGCTCTAAGATGTCAGATCCTGTGGTTAGGTTATAATTGCTACATAAATGTAAAGGTTTCAAAGAAGGTTTATCATATATAATTGGAATGTTATTAGAATAATTTTTGTGTTGCTTTTATGCCTTTATGCAATTACATTTTTAGAAGATATTAACTGCCTTTTATAATGAAAACAATATATTTTACATTGGTGCACTGCACCAATGAAGAATCTGAAAATATTCTTGTAAAACTAACCCCATGACACATGATCAGAATTACAGTGCCTTACTACCAATTTTCCCTGTTATTTGGTAGGGTTGGTGCTGTTTAGTAACATAAGGAACATCAACAGATATGACACTTATTAAGCAGAAATGTAGTTCAGAAACAAATTTGTGCTGCAGAAAGGACTAATTAAGTAAATAGCACCTTGGGCTGCTGTTTCTTTTATTTTTTTTAAACCTAGACTAGACTTGAGAAGCTGTTATGTTGGCTGAAAAATCATTTTAATATTACAGAACTGTACTAAACACCCTTAACTGCTGCACTGTACTCTGAAAAACTTCCAAGTTTAGCTTGTTTTGGGGTAAAGTACAAAATTGTAGGGTAAACATACATATATTATTACAAATTTATAACATTATTAGTTCCTAATATTACTTCCTGTGTTACACTGCCTGTAATGCTTTCCATTGGAGAATTCTGCAGCACTCTGTGTTAATGAACTGCCTGCAACTTATTGAGGCACCATTCCCACCTTACAGGAAATTGCAGCTGACCAATGGATAGATCCAGTTCAGGAGTGCAAATGCCTTGGAAAGTCAGGCTAGTCTGATCTGCTCAAGGTCACACAGCAGGTTTATAGTCCAACCAAAAATAAAAACCTCAGGGCTTCTAATTCTCCTTCAAATTCCCTTTCCAATTCCGACTTTGTGCCATTCCATAGCAGCCTCTCACAGCCCTTATGATAACTTATAGCTGGATTACAGGCTGAACTGAAAAGGAAAGAGGTTTCTCAATGTTTCAGCATAAAACTCAACTTTTTTTTTTTTTTAATAAAGCTGCTTCTTTCCGCTTGCTCCTCACCAAAACAAAACAAAACAAAACAAAACAAAACAAAAAAAAAAAAAAAAAAAAAAACCAAAACAAAGATATCAAGTACTAACTACAAACTCAGGATTTTGTTGTTTCAACGCTTTTGTGCAGAAATACTTCTGTTGGTGACTGAAAACTTTTTGTCTTGATTTTTAAAAATACAATGGGATTCAAAAAAGGGTACAGCTTTTCCTGTTAATTCCTGTTAGATACAAATTTATCACAACACAAAGATCAATCACTGAGAAGAATACAATACAATCATGTTAAGACTTACTGGCACACAAACTTGTAACAGCTCAATTGTATCTCTATAATTAAGAACATCTCTAATGTTGACAATATAAAAACCAATTCCAGCCTAACTGTATTCACAACCAAAGGTCAGATAAGGTGAACAGTTTCAGAAATTTCAGGAAGGACAATCATACTGTGATGTCAATTAGACCTGTGTAAAGGATCCCTATATAGACTGGGTTATGCAATAAATAATTCTCAACAACAAAAATATAATTCTGAAAGTTTTGGAATATCTGAAATTAGGCTGGTGTTTTTCCTTCAGTAAAACTAGAATTAGTTACATAGCATAAGAAATGCAAATCTGCATTCAGTATGGCTTACACATTTTTTAAAAACAGGCAAATGAATTATTCAGTGCATATAGGACACATTGCTTCATAGAATCCAGTATCAATGTATTCAAATCCAATAACGTAATGACTAAGTCAATTAATCCTAAGCATTAAATATTAGAAATAATACTATCATCAAAAGTCCTCTTCATAATACCTTAATTCTGATTATAATATAATTTGTGAAATAATGGACATTTGAAAATACTTGGCACATGTCCAATGGTTGAACAGAAAAGTTCCTCTTTAATATTAATTGGAAGGAAATGCAGTTCAGCTACTTCTATCCACACATGTGAGATATGCCTAGGCAGAGTTCAGGGGACAATGAGAGCACAATGTGAAAAACATTAAAAATTTTGGAAAAGTTTCTTGTGTAAAAACAATTGTGAGTCTTAATTTTGTTACAAGCAGAGCAATTACTTTAGGTCTATGTTAGAATGAGACCAATCAGGGCCAAGTGAAAAACTTTAGAGCTGTGCCCTAGAAATGAGATTTCATTCAGAAGAATCCCAAATTACCTATTCCATGAGACTAAAGACTGTGTGGGAAAGGAGAGCTATCCCACAGAGATAACACTTTATATGGCATGAAACTTCTCTGCTACACTTTTATGCTCTGCTCCAAAGCAAGAGTAAAGTAAGAGTAAAATACAGCACTGGAGTTTTGTAACAGCTGCAAGTTGAGCTCAGTGATCTCTTTTCATACAAGGAGCAGAAGACAAAGTACGAAAAGGACCACAGACCCAAAGCCAAATAAACATTGCAGCAGTTCACATTGCTGATTAAGAGTCTTGTAGGCACCTAAGAATTTTGTTCACTTTCATTTTACTCAAACTATGGGTGTATTTTTGTTAGGGAGATGCACTAAGATTTCCTAAATGAGGTAGTACCTAAAAACCCATAAACCCACAGACTGTCCAGAAATGCTGCCTTGCTGTTGTAACACCTCTTTGGGTAATGAAAAAGTTTAAAGTTTTCTCTTTAAGCATCAACACAAAATATATGTTAGCACAAAGAAAGACAATGACATTAACATTTTAAAGTCCTAATCTCAGCAGTGAATTTATTTGTGTGAGCTTTTTCTAATGAGATTGCAGTTTTATAACAGCCAACAATTACTACCTTACAGGAATAAAAAAATAGGAATAAAAAAGGAAATAGCTATTTGGTGAGTAATGGCAGGAGCTACAAAGTAACAGCAGTTGGCTGCAGGCTTCTACCAGGTACACAGACTATAATGGATAAAAAGGAAGCTAAGAAATGTTAGCATGAACTATAAACACCATTAAATCATTGGCAGGTGATATTAGCAGATAGGAGTTTTGAAGGAAGTTTGCTTCCCCAAGGCTAGCATTACATTTCCTAATTCCTTTTCTGACTGCAAATATGTAGCAGAACAGTAATATATACAGTATAAACACACTAATAAATTTCTGAGCTAAATAAACCTTCTACAGCTGTAGTTTACACACTTATATTTTATGGTATCTTTGAAAAATATCATACTCAAACCTTCCACATAAAAGTCACTGAATTACAGTTTCATAAGGATCTTTAATATGTTTAGCACATAAAATCAAGTACATTCTAGGGATGCTTGTAAATAGACATAAATAAAAATTCAGCCCTATTAAGATGAAAAGAGTGGATAGTGATCAGATAGCACAGATGAGAAGGCCAATTTTACTTATCACATTGGCATATTTGAAATGGAATTGCATTAGCATTTTGTTGAATTAAACTTACACATCTAATTGTTAATTAAGAATCTGAATTAATATAAATTGAGGTAACAAAGATGCCATGCCAGTTCTTCAGCCAAACAAGCAGTAGTCATGTAATTATAAAGCTGCAAGATGTAATGATGTGTGGCTGATAAGTAGCTTTTGTGTATATTTCTACAGCAAAAGGGTCAAACTTCAGCCTCTCTACCTCTGGTATAATTAATTGAATATTATTAATTTTCCCCCACTCATTTTCACAAAGAATACCTTAATACTCATAGATGTTTAGGAAATAAAATTAGAGTTTGATGCAGAGGATTTACTAGAGACCTGTCTTTTAAAGGAAAAAGTTCCTCAGAGGATCAGGATGGCAAATTCTACAGGAAGGACCCCATAGTCCATCTTTTCTCAAAGTAAACAAACAAGTACGACTTGAAGAGACCATAGAAAGCAACTGCTTACCAAGTCTTAACACTGATTAATAAATATATTAGTAAAATAAATACAAATATATCAGTAAAATAAATATATTGGTCAAAACTGCATCTTCCGCTGGTAAGCAAATTCTTGCTAATAAAGAAGGCAAATACACTGCAATACAGAACAGATAAAACATTTCTTGAATAGAAGCTTGATGCCTTCAACACATATCCATCATCAAGCTATGTGCACATTCAGCCCAGCAGACAGCTGTAGAGATGCAGGAGCGAAAGCAATTTAGGGAACATTTGGAAATGCCTGACAACTGGAATAAAACACATATAACAGCCCTGAGTGCAACACTTGTGTCTCTCACACTGCTCCTCAGGCTGGTACTGGGAGACAAAGATGACAGGCTGAACATGGAGTAAGTAAAAGACAGATTATTTTCTGGCTACTATGGAAAATCAGAAATCAGATCCTTGCTCCTTACCAAACCTTTTTCCAATACCGAAGTAGTACATGAAAGTACAGTAAAAGAATACTCACCACTTTTAAGAGTCTGAAAGCAGACATCTAATACCACAAAATTCTAATTATTTTCTCCAGGACTTCTGAGATTTAGTAGGGTCCTATCTAACTGTCTTTTCCATTTTTTAGTTAGGAAAGACAGAACTTAGGAAAGCTTCTCTGCAGTCCAAATTTTTCAAATTTGATGTACAGTCCAAACCTATAGGCATGTCAGTAGTACAACCAAAGATTTAGGTACATGTTAAAAACTCCTACAGTTCAATGGAAAACAAAGCAATTACTTTCCTTCTTTCTGACCAGTCCAGACTGTTATGACGACTTCCCTGTGCAAAAACATCCTCTGCATCTACAAATTTAAGGTGTCCTCACAAAACCACTTTCCGTTGTTACACCAGTGCATTCCACAGCACAGTGAATTCCAGCAGAACATGCTCCTCAGCACACAGCATCACTTCTGCCCCATAGCTCAGCGCCACGGTGCACCCAAACACCTCCTCCACACTTTTCCTTTAGTGCTGCACCATTTCAAATCAGTTACAGCTTCTCAGAAAGGCTCTTTGATGGCTGAGAGTGCCTACAGTAATTTTTTTGGCGCCCGTAAGTCCTGTCAATTTTCACCTAAGTCTTTAAGGTGAAAATTGGTTGGGTGATGGCTCATATTTAGGGGCCACCACATACATACAGGATGTGGACTTTAGGACTTCAGATTTGTGAGACTTGTGACAAATGGTGAGAGTTTGTCACATTAGAAACTTTAACTAGAAAGAGCTACAATAGATGTGGTTGGACATAAAATAAAAGCATGGTAAGATTTGCTCTCAGATTCAAATACTGGTTTTGCTGTTTATGATAATAAAATTTTTTAGTAGCAATTTTTTATTTGAATATGTAGAATCAATTTGGAAAACAGCTGTTGCACCTAGGTATCTTATAATGACCTTTTCATATTTTTCACCTCAAATCTGAATGGTCTTATCAGTATTCAGATAGTTGATAAGATCTCAGGAATACCTATAGCAGAGAAAGAGGCAGAGGTAGGGAAGGGCTCTGATATATTCTCATAATTAACTGCATATTAATTAGAGCAATAAAGGGTTAGAATGTTCAAAGCCATTCTCTTAAGACTAGGTAGGCTGTACAACACATGTACTTTAATTGATTCTAATCCCCTGATTTCAGCTCCGCAAGCAGACACAGTCTGACAGCAGACTGGTCTCATTGTGCTACAACAACTGGACATTTCCCCAAGGACCAATCCTTCAATGTAGCATTGAGGAGACAGGTACCTCCATTATCTTACATTTTCTCTCTCAGTCTCCTTCCTTCTCAAATAAAAGAGAAAAAACCTCAAAGCACCAAATTTTGTTATTTTAGTTCCAAACTGGCAAAAAACCTTTACTTTTTCTGTAGGAAGACGTGATCAATTTTGTGATCCTAGATCCATGTTCTAGCTGCAATTAATTTTTTCCACTTACTATATAGCTTATGAGCCACATATTCTATACCATTCTAGTCCACTTATTTTTTTCCTCAGGAAATTAAAAAAAAAGAAAAGTTGATGATCAGTACTCATTTCTCTTTTTGCTGTTCTCTATTACCAGTACAACACTGCTATATAAAGCAAAGGTGTAGGTGTTAGTATGTGGTGGTTTTAAGCATAAAATACACATCTTCTGCATCCTGATCATTGTTTCTTTGCCCCATTAATACCCATGGAAGTCCCTATGGATGGTGTAATTTAAAAAAAAAATCATTGTCTCACTGTACATTTTAGTTTTGACTACATTTTTTCTCCTTGTGAATACATTTGGAGTTTTTGCAGAGTTAACAGGACATTACCAGCAGGTTTTCTGCAGCATCCTTAATCGGTGTCTCAGCAGCTACTTTAAATGTTTTGAAGAACAAATGTCAACATGTGAATACCAGTTAATTTACAAGTCCAGTGGGATTCATAGATGAAAACCAGAAAGTAAAAAGCACCAAACCAACACTTTCACATCAGATTGCCAAAAATCACATAAAATCAGACCGATGTTCTGCTACCGTTTGCCACAGAGAATAGGAGTTTATTCCTTTAATAAAATGGAGATGGAATTGGATAGTGCTGAAGCTGAGACTAGAGAATCTTAATTCACTACATAAATGGTGGTGCACTTTTTAAAGATTTTGAGCACCTGAGGCTTTTTTTGCATTTTAAGATGGCTGAGAACTCCACTGAAGGTTGCCTGTTCTCAGGCACTGATACAACAATTTTCCAACTCAGCAAGAGGGAAGAAACATATGCCAGTATGTGTAAAGATTCTCTAGCAGACATTTGCAGCCTCTCTCTTTGCAGTTGGTGTTGTGTCCAAACCTGGTACCATTTTATAAGAACTTTAATATTTTGAAAAAGCCTCACATTCACACAGTAGTTCAGAAAGATTAATATGAAATTTAGTTAGGGAAAGAGAATCTCTGGTGGAATCTCCAATTGACTTACACAATTATCCATCCTCCTGCTCTCAGGATTTAGTATGTGCCACATATAGTGCTTTGAAAATATAGCCTTAATACTATTTCCTCTGAGCCCAGTTTGTGAGAAATGTGTACTTCTCTTTAAAGCAACATAATGTTTAATTTCGTGACAATAAAGGATTTTTTTCCTGCATTCTGATTATGAGTGTTCATGTGATCACAAGGGAAAATAAATCTGGATTTGAAATTTAATTTGTAGCTATAAAATATGGAATAGTTATTCCTGCTTATAGCATACTAAAAAAGGTAGTGCAAGTATGCAATGTAAGCTACTGGTTATTGATGCCAGTTCTGTTTTAAAGCACTGATAATAGCTTTTCCTCTCAAAGGAGGATAGTATTTCTTCTAGAAACTGTAAATTGTATAGATTATTTCACTTTTTTAATGCTGAATTTTCATCTTAGATTTGTAGTTTGATATTTCTTAGCTAAAATATTTTCACATTCATGTCCCACTTATTCTTAATGGCATCTATCAATTTCAAGCAGAAAGAACATTAATATTAAGAGAAGGTTAAATTTTCCCTGGAAGGTTTTCTGTCCAGGGAGGTGATATGGATACACTTGGAAAATTATTACAACTACTAATACCTTAAGAGGAATTATAGTCAACAGAAAAAGTGACTTTCAGTTTATAGATAATAAGCAGTTCAGAGCAAATTTTTGAGATCAGAATCAAGATGCTAGGATCAAACAATATCTGTCAGTGTGTGAGAAATAAGGGATTCAATTACTGAATGTGAAAGAATCATGATTCCTATACTATGGAACTTACCAAAATTATAGAAATTAGGGCATAGCGTGTCAAAAAAAAAGTAATAAAATAAAGCTATTTCCTCTGACATTTAAAAAACGCAGCTGATATAACTGTCATTCAAGATCTGGAAATATTTCAGTCAAATATAAAAGTACCAGGAGAAATAAATCATGAAGTCCAACCTATTTCATAAAATATCATGATGTGCCATGTATGTATGAGTATGCAAGAGAAATTGAATGTGAAGTACTTTAAATTATAACACAAAACCATCTTCTAGTAAATGCACCACAAAGCCAGTAGTGAAAGAGCAGAGGATTGGAGAAAGCAAGGGAAGTGATGGAAAGCAAAAAATTGAGCATTTTTAGGAAAAAAAAAGGTTGTTAATAATTTTGGTGAGCACAATTAGGTTCTATACTTGTGCAAATACAAACGCACATATATATAGCACACAGAGAAATATAGAACAGACAGTAATAGAAAATAATATAGACAGATTAAAGAATTCAAATTATGTGGGTTTATGAGCAATACAGCAGATGCTGATAAATAGATCATAAAAGTGGATTGCAAATAGATAAATATGTGTACACTGGAAACATGTTCAGGATCAAATGTTCAAGTGCAGAAGAACTTGATTTGTTACAACATATCCAACTTTAAGAAAATTTAGATTCTGCTATAGTACAGGTACAAAAGGAGGCAAAAGTGGTTAAGGATGGTATTATAGTAGATTCAAGTGGAAATTGCATTAATTGGAGTACAGGTTTCACATTTTCTTGTAGGGACTGGATCAAATATACCTTGTACAGTTATGCCATAACAAAGTGAGATAGAGTGAGTTTGAATTTACAGTTGATTACATGCTTTCCAAACAGAGCAACTTACTCAAACTCTTTTTATTTGCATGGGGAGTTAATGTTCAGCAGCTAATGTGTTTTATAATTTACACCTCAGATTTCTCACAGTAATTTCCCCTTGAAGACAAGCCTTGAGAGTGAAATTTTTCAGGATCATTTATGCAGGTCTCATTCTAGTCCCAGAGAAATCAGTCATAGTATTTTTTACTTAATAACAAAGTTACGAAAATTTTGAAAGATTCCTCTCTCTTCCTCATCTTGTGCTTTTCAGAATTGAATTTCTCACCTTGTAGTGATATTACAAAGGCAAATTCAAACGCCTTAAATGTCCAGGTGGTACAAAAATGGAGGAAACCATAAAATTAATTCCTTAAGATTGAAATGCTGAGTTGCATTGCTACAGCTGAGTAATAAAGGAAACATCTAATCACTATGCATGTTTAGAAATACATCCAGGTGTTCTGGAGAGATTTTCCACAGAGCTGAAAAACCGCCAAACAATATCAGCCCACATGTTGAAAGATATTTTAAACCCATGAACAACAGCAAAAATATCATGGTCATTGATGTAAATTGAGAGAAATTACACTGAAATTAGTAAGAAAATGGAAAGGACGGATGATACGCTAAAATTAAATAAATTTGTTTAGATTATGCCTCCCTCCCATATGAACAAACACATATCCTACTTTGCTGAGCAAAATTTTTACACTGCTTTTGGGTTCCATTGGTCATGCAAGCTGAATAGCATGGGGTGAAAAACAGGTTGACAAAGTTTATTTGGCCTTCTGACAAAGTACTTCACTATTAGTTTCAGGGTAAAAAAGCAAATATTCATTGTGGATCAATAAAATCACTCAGAAAGCAAAGTGCAGGAATGCACAGGAAATCCTCGACATCAAGTTAATTCACAAGCTTGCACCAGACATCTCTTTAGGAAAAGACACTGGCTGAGAGATTCAGAGTCCAAGGAGCTTCAGTTACTGATGCATTTGAAATTTGAATTTCAAATTAGAGATGGACCTAGATCCCTTAGACATCCTGGAAAGCCCTACCCTTAGGATTCTTTATGTAGCACCCCAAAATCTCAGTGAAAATTTCAGTTAGATGCACAGCAGTGGACAAAGGCCAGCACATTATTAGTATGCAAAAGCAGTAAGAGAAAATGACAGCACAGTTTGAATGCATTTGGGTAAACTAATGGTTCAGAGTGACTAGAACAGCGTGTTTCATTCTGGTCGATCACTCAAAAGGAAGAGGGAGTTCAGAGGTGGCTGCCAGCAAAAGATTGCAAGCATAAATAATTTGTCAATATAAGGAGATAGCAAAAAAACGCAGAGTATGTACTTTGAGCAGTCAAAGATAAATGAACTAAGACAACCCTTGCTCATTCCCTCACAAGTTCACAAAACATATTTCAGAGAAACAAAAAGGCAATGAAATTAAAACTGACAAAGTTATACGCTCTGAACAACGCACAATTAATCTAGGAGTGTCATTGCCACTAAATGTTACTCCAGATCTATATAATGCAAACAAAAAGAAAGCAACCACCAACAAAGAAAAAGGACATTTTAAATTGTATTTCAAAATACAGTATTGAATTTCTTATATAAAAAATCTACTATAAAAGTGGATTTTACAAGAACTTCAGCTGAAACAGAGATCAGTTTGAGAAAACTGCATTTCTACCTTCATAATACCTCAGAGGTATGTCATACAGAAATATGTAGCAACTTACTAAAGATACTTTTCAAAGAAATTTCATATCAATAAAGTCTAAATAATTTTAAATGCATTTGGATGTGTTTGTTTATTGAGTTCTGTGGAAAGAGGGAGAGAGAAAAAATCTCCATTTCAGACTAAATGAGCATAGTTTCCACTCTTAATCTCAAAGCCCAACTTTTGCCTTTTCACTAATTTAGTAAAGACTAGGAAATATACAATCAGAGCATACAGTCTGACATTGACACTGAAAGTACAAGCAAACCTGGATCTATAGAGGCCAAGGAAAACCAGAGCAGCATGCCAGACTGGAGTCTCATTCCAGAGGGGAAAAGGCTGCAAATATAAAATTGAAGCAAGCTAACAGAGACAGTTAGGAATTTAGGAACTGGTTTAATAGATGCCAGGGCACAAAGTAACATGATTAAATGATTAAACTCAAGAGGTCATGTGATAACAATCTCAGTTCATTTAATTTCATATTGTGAGTCATGCGTTCTAGACTTGGGCCATTCTCACTGATTGCTAAATTTTCTGTTGCTTCATATTCAATCAAGACACCAAATTCTAGGCCTCGTTACTCAGATCACACTCCACTAACACAGAGAATAACAAGATTATGGACCATGCAAATACTCCTTCCATTTTTCCTGCTTTTTTGCTTGGAGGTGGCATATATCCTTGAACGATTTCTAATCCATCAAATCACATGAAATTCTTCAGGGGAGAACTCTTATCTAGGCAAAAGCTCCGCACTTGGGATTTGTACAGTCAAACATTTATCTTATTTTCTATTTATACTTGTTTCTATTAAACTGCAGCTTATTTTATGCAAACCTTTTCTTGGAGATAGCAACAGCATTTTGACGCAGTTTTGTTCTCCAGTATGCTTGAACCCTGTCTTGAAGTCACCCTTGTCTCCTCCATAACCCAAGTAATTAATAAAAGAAACCACCTACTGGGTTTTTTGTGCTTTAAGATTGGCAGTCTGATGTTGCTTTTTGCCAATAAACACTGAACTCCTCAGCACAACTTTCATTCAAAACGTATTAAAAAGAAAGTACAGGAGTTAAATACAAGGCAAGAGTTTATGTGTGATTAAATGAAGAAAATGAGATATGAATACATGCAGTGAGAAAATTAAAATATAATTAGCCATGAAAGGAACATAATTTCATGTGACAAACAACAAACATTTATAAATCCATCCCATTCATCTCAATGGAGATGTTAATTTCAGATTAAGTAAAATTAAAACAAACATAGAAGAGACAAAGCCAGCTTTCCATCTCTGAAGCTACAAGAAAATCGAAGCATGCTTGCATCTCAGCAGTGTTTTTAACTGAAACCTTTGTTAAGCTTCATCTCAGACAGCCTTTACTTGGTTGAACCAAGCGTTTACTTGTCTTGTATCCCCTCGCCAGCAGTGGCCCTTCAGGGACACTTGAGGGACTGTACAAACCCAAGGCAAACAGGCAGTGATTTTTCCAAGCACACTTTCCTGGGCTCCCATGAGTCTGAGCTCCAGTGGCTCTCTGAAACAGAAGTATGAGCTTTATAGTCCTTCATGAACAACATCAGTAATTCTGTAAATCTTACTACTTTTTGAGTGATTGTTAACACAGCTTGTGTCGAGGAGTTCCATGGTGTAACTATGGGAAACTGAAAAAATACTTCCTTTGCTTCAACTCAAACACACCACCTGCTAGTTTCACCTAATGCCCAACGTCCTTGCAGTAAAGAGCCAGTACACAATCACTCATTATCTATTTACTCACCACTCCTGAGTTAATAAACTTGCCATAGCCTCCTTCTGTTTTCTTCTTCCCAGACTGAAAGCTTGTAGTTCTACCTGTTCCTTGTTTAAAAGATTTATTTAATCATCCTTTACTCATCCAACCCATTCTCTCTTTACCTATTCAAGATGCAGGTGCAGCGCTGTGACACTGCTTGTAACCATGATGTTTTCTAATTTATTCTATTTCTTTCTAAAAATGTGTACTATTAAATTTTCTTTTCTTTGCTGCTACTATTTTCATAGCTCACAGCGAATACACTGTGAATAGATAATCTCACAGTGAGGTTCTTAAAAAATAATTGTCAGTTTGAAGTCCATTCTTGTGCACAAATTTATAATTTTTTTACCCTTTGAGAACCACTTTGAATTTATTTACAGTGAATTTCACTTGTCACTTTATCACTCAGTATCACTGAGGTACTTCTTTGCAGTTTGTTTTCATACCTCCTATTCTAAATAATTTAATATCAGCTGTAAATTTTCCTGTATAAATTTTCCTGTTCTAATGCATTTCAAATAATGCTGGTCTTATGTCTTTAAAAAGTTGCTTTGTAAGCTGTTTTGTAACCTACACTATTGTAGTTTAATGTTGTATTTTTGGGCTTTGTGTGTCTGTTATTCTTGGATAATGGAGTAACAGGCCTGCCTTAATTTCTTACATACTGATTTGTTGGTGTGTCCTTGTAAGAAGACTTAGCCAAAATCTGACTTTTAGAACAGACTAAATGAATCTCTAAGAGGTATTGCAAAAGTAGCTGAAGAGAGGTATTTAATATATAATCAAAGGGACTAGAACAAGTCAATTGAAATTTTTGCATTCTAGAGGATCTTAATTTGTTACTGAAGTCCAAGACTAAAACCAACCACACAGTTCAATATGCCAATACACTGCTTTGGAAGTGGCCTAGATGAAAGCATCAGTTCACTTGCTGAGATCTGCTCATGTTTTTGCAATAAACCTCCTCTACAATAAGCAAAGAATACAAACCCCACCTGCCAGTGGGAATTATTTGTACTCAGTTTAAAAGCTTTGGAACAGTTCATAAGAATGGGTTAAATGTTAATAAACCAATAAGGTTTTACACCTGACATTTTATTATTTGGTTAAGGCTATGCAACCTCTCTGACACTGAGCAGTTATTTCTGGAAAATCAGTTGTCAGTATCTCAGCTAAATTTAAGAACTATATTTTCATTTTTCTCTCTATTCAAGACATGACTGAACAGAGATATCAAATAAAGCTCTCTTAATCGTGTTCTTGAATTTAGGCACACATTAAAATTCCTTGGGGTAAAAAGCACCATATTTCAGTCTAAAAGTGTTTGCTTACATTATTTTGTAATCAAAGAAAACCAGGCAATATATATATTTTTTTTCCAATATCATGCTGCAATTTCAGCAACATCTCCTTCAGTTGGCAGATCTCCCACATCAAGTCCTGAGATATTTTAACTAGATCGTTGTATCTGGTACTTGAACTTCACTTCAGCAAGAATAAATCTTAAGGTTTATGTAAACAGCTCCCTTTCTAAATTCACTGGAAATGCTCACACATTCTTAAATACTTGATTAACTGTGACAAATGACCAAGGAGAACAACAACAAAAAAAAATAGAATAAAAGGCTCAAACAAGTAATTTTCTCTAAAAATTAGATTCTGACACAAAACATTTCAAGACTCCATAGGTATGGAAACATAGGGAAACCTTTTTTAGAAATTCCAGTGAAACTGAATGCATCCCGTCTAAATTAATATTAAAATGCATCCCTAATACATAAACAACCTTTAATATACAAGATTTCCAAGTACAAGACTTCTACAAATACAGCCCATATTAACAAGGACAGTCAGGTACATATCACCTGATAATAACTACACCAAACAGCTAAGAATAGAAGCATATATAATTAGTAAGTACTTCAAAATATGTGTGCTAAATATTTTTCAAGGCAAGAGAAAGTATTTTATCCCACTGTTACTTTGAAAGTGGATATTTGCACATGTGCTTACATTATCAGCACTTATTATTTTAATATGTCTACTCAGAATAAGAAAATTAACCATGCGTGGCCATCTGAGGTAAATAACAGCTTATGTTACCTTCATTTTACCAGTATTTAATCTTACTGATGAAAAAATTTAAGTACTATGGCAAATAAAGGCAATGCTTTAGTCCCAGGCTGCAGGGACTTTCACTGATCTCTTAATTATTCCTGTACTAAATTGCTACTTCATTTTTAATGAGTGTTCTATAAATGGTGTAGCTGTTTGTATTCTGAATCTGCGAATGTTGCAAAAACTTCTAAAAATGGGTCAGTTTCAAAACCCTAAAACTTTCAGTCTATTATTGGATGGTAGTATTTAAAGAACATTCTCAAGAGCTGATGTTTAATAGTAGACATGTATTTTAATGACAGAAATATTACATAACAATATGAAATAATGTTAACTTAAAAAAAAAAGAACTCAGTAAATTAAACCCAAAATAAAACCAATTAAATAAATTAAAATAAATTACTTCAATTGAACAACAAAGAGCAAACACTGACATGCATATGCACAAATTGTTATTAAGCTTGAAAGATGACTTAATCATAAGGCACTGTTCAAGACTCAAGAAACTTCAGTTCTGTTCTACCAGCACAACTACTGCTTCACTTCCATAAGACATTTAATTTCAGTTAATTCTAGCAGGCTTAGCTTTGCTTGTAATAAAAAGCCATGTTGTGTTTCTCATAACTTCTAAGCTGTACCTACAACATGGACTGAAGATTACTGCAAAGCCACTTACATTCTGAATTTTCCCAATTGATGCTCCTTCTACAGAACACGAAAACTGAAACACTTAAATATTTAACAGAAGAGCCATGTCATTAAGCTGTGTTTGAAGGGCTGCTATTAAGACACTAGTCTGGGCTCAGGGGCAACAGTCAAGCACTTGATTAGTCTGGCTCAGACCTAATTTGCCATTAGACCAGACCACTTCAAGAGTAGCACTTGGTCCTCTCCTCTTTACCCAGCTTTTCTATCCAGAATACTTCTCCAACTCCACTTTAATTAACACCTCCCTTGGGATTTCAGTTTTTCAGATTGGGAAGTTGATAAGAAATTGCAGGCGTAGCTGCAGAGGCATGAACATTGTTGCCATCTGCTGGCATCTATAGTTTTGAAGGCTCCTGAAGGTAAATCTACCCTCATTGCATCACCAGGACAATTTCAGTCCTGTTAACAACAGACAGTGAAAGGCTAAAAATGCACATTTTGAACTGCACAGAACAGTCTGAATTAGCATGTGATTTGTATCACCTGTTAGTAAAGGCTAAAAACACTGCTAAACATACCATCGTTTAAATAAGAAAGGTTGCTTTAGCAAATTCGAAGTCTTCATCTGTGTTGCTTTGCTTTTGTTTTCCTTCCATTTAGTCTCAAGGCAGACCACCATCTCAAAATGAATAATCTGATTAAATTGCAAAAATTTCCATAATTAATTAGGAACCATTCTCCTTTCTTTTCTACTTGGGGGTGGGATAAAATAGTAGAAATAAACTTTTCTAAGTGGGTAACTTCTATATACATATCTGCAATTTGTGGCATCACAGTCCACAGAGTCACAGAGCACTGAGGTGGAAGGGACCTCAAGAGGTCACTCAGTTTGCCACTCAGCCCCAAGGCTCGATCAGTATACTGAAACCATTCTTGACAGATGTTTGCATAACCTGATCTTGTAAAATTTCCAGTGATGGAAAACACATCGCTTCCTTAGGCAATCTACAAAAATATTGTTAAAAATTGCAGCTACTATTCAAGGATAGCAAAAGTCCTTACTGACACTGGTCTGCAAGATTAATTATTTCCAGTTTTAATCCACTATATGGCACTCTTGAATTCATGCACATAATGACTATGCGCATATATCTCCATGACTAGGGATATAAAATGTACGTTGGATTCCAATTCTACAAAAAGAGAAATTCTGCGTAACTGATCACAAGTGCTCCTAAATTAGTAAATTAGAGAATTTAAATTAGTAAATTAGAGAATTTCACAACTAATCAAGCTACAAATGCATTGAATTCTCCAATTCTCCAATAGTATATTTTAAATAAATTTATCTTACTTTCATATTATTTTGAAACAGAAGGACACACATTTTCATGTACCTATATATAAATATACACACATCCCCTCTGGGTAGACTGTGGATTAATACAAATTTCTAATGCAAACTATTCCCAGGTGTCTAGGTCTGTTGAAGCCAAAGGTTCTAATGATAAAGAAATTAGCACCTTCACAAATGAGGACTCTCTGGTCAGGCCAAGCCAGATGGCTCTTGACACCTGTCTGCATCCTGACTGGCACTGAAGGGTCAATATTACAGTTTATTCACAAGCAGGAGCTGGGAATCCCTGTTGGTCGCAGTGAGGATGAAGAATTAATTCTCTCCTAACAACATAAAACCCAGCAGGATTTTACTTGCAAAGGCAACAACTCTTTCCAGAATTTAATACACATTAACTAAGGCTTCTTACTTTTTTCCTGCAAGGTTGTATTTTTTTCTCCTTTGTGAGAATAATTTTGCTAAACAAGTTAAAATTTTCATGGTGGAAGAGAGCAAAAGATCTTGCAGTTAAGGGAAAAGGACAGCTTTAAGACTTTAGTCCCAGTATCTGGAAAAAAAAAGAGTAACAAAAATAGATCAAAAACAATTTTTAAAAGTGGAAAAATGGACAATCTCTTTTCTGATTTTATATCCCCTAGAAGAAAAGTTTTGAACTTACTAAGTTAAATATTGACAACATTGTACCAGTAAGTGTGTGGGGACCTTTTCAAACAGCTGGAACATTATAGATTTTTGCAAGTTCACAAGCCCTGTGCTCACATTTCCAGTAAAAGCTGCTGTCTAATACAAAGCTAAATGCCCCAGGGACATTGAAGTGAACATATTTTTCTGCTGGTTTAAGCACACCAGCAGTCATTTGTAGAGTTTACATGGCTTTCTTGTCAATACCTGCTGGTCACAGTTGGTGAAGAAGCAGTTTCACTTATGATCTGCTTGCTAATTAAGCATGGCAGCAGCCATTCAGAGTGAAATTTTCAGCAACCTGACACACAAAAGGAAAGAATCAGATTTATTCTCAGAAGACTTCAATCTTTAAATCATTTGGATTCTGTAGTTACTGGAACTGAAAGATAACAGAAATTACTTTGTCAGATTAACATGTAACTCTTCTGATAAACTATAATGTACTGCATGTAGGATGAATGCTTTAACCCTGATGTTCTACAACAAAATTCTTTAAGAGAAGGAAAATTGAAAGGATTTGAAGTAATCCCAATATAGGCCAAAAATCTGTATAGTCTCCTGCTTCTCCTGATTTTCTTCAGTGGTTCATAATCAATCCTTTTGTGTTGACATCTTTCATCATCTAGCTGTCCCTCCTGTCCGCTGCCCATTGCTGCGCTTGCAGGAGGATTGCACAGCTGGTGCTCTTTGCACACAAAACATCCTAGAAAGCATCAGCAAAGCCACTTCATGGCTCTGTTTCAATTCTTTACTTCCTTGACCTTCAAAAGCCAGTTGCTTCTTTGCTGAATGATTATTATCTCGCATCTTACTGCTGCCTTGTATTACTCCTCCTTCTTGGTTTGTATCCATCTGCTGTCTCTTAGCTCATGCTTGTATTACAAACTCGTAGGCAGAAGTCTTTGGCATTTGTACAGCCCCACCCAGTGGTCCCAGTCTTGAATTCCAGGACACATTGCAATACAGTAAGTAAAATAACCCCTAAAATATTCGTTTCCTTGAGATCTCACTCTTATGTTATGCCCCTTGTGTGCAGGGAAGACAAATCTGGAGGGGCTGGTAACCAAATCTTGTAATGAAATAGAACACACCAGTAAAAGTGAACCTTTTCTGACAGAAACCTCAGGATGGCAAAAACATTAGTGCAACTACCAGAGATGACTGAAAGGCCTCTTCCCACAGAGCAAAAATCCACTCCACAAGGAACACTATCATATCCCAGCATATTTTTAAGCATTTACAAGCCATGCTCAAATTCTTCAAATAAAATACAATAAATGTTTAATTATATCTAGTTTGCAATTGCAAGTTTTCAGTTCTTGTCCACCTATGCTTTATATCTATCTTCTCTAAAAATAGACATTCTACATAATCGGAAAAAAAAAAGCGCCTTTTGCAATTTTGTTGTGTTCCAAAGGAGTGTTCCTGGTGAGGAACCAAGGCAGAGAAGCCCCCAGCCTGGAGCAGGCAGTTTTTGGGCAGTGACTGTGGTGCCCCTGTCACTGTGAGCAGGGATGTCCCTGTGGGTGTTGCAGGGGAGCAGCAGCTCTCCTGCCTGGACACTCTGCAGTGCTCTTCATGGCTACTCTGCTCAGCATAACTTCAGTAATAAACTTCTGCAAGGAAAAACATCTGATAGTGTTATTGAAAACCTGCTTTTGAAGAAAATACTTTGAATACTTTGAAAACTAGACAGACTTTATTTTGAAGCCCTTTTTATCTTATTAGAGACAAACTAAAGATCCTCTGCCCAGATAGTAAGGGGGAAAAATGGCTTCAGAATATATGTATATATATATATATATATATATATATATATAAGATTTAATTTTAAAGACTGATATTCTTTCCCTGACCTTTGGCCATTTTTCTTTTAGTTTCTTAATAGCAAATGAGGTTGAGCTATTAAACTCTCTAGAGATAATTCACAAAAGAATTATCTTCATTATTATAAATAAAGAATCAAAATTGAGGCACAGTGAAAAATACATTAGAAAAATAAACCACCAACATTTTTAAGTAAAGTAGCCCAAAGAGTTAGAAAGCCTCTAAATTTCAATTTCATGATGTTATACTGAAAAGTCATCCCCGAGTCCTGACAATTTTCATGTTTTTCTTGGTTTGGTTTTTTTGTGTTGTGGTTTGTTTTTTATCACTTCATTGGTATCTATTCTTTGAAATGCAGTTCTTGACTGAGATTTTGGCTGCACCTATAATGAAGTATTTTCTGCTGTGGAATACTTGCAAAGTGCTGCCAATAATCACTAATAATCAGAAAATGTCACAGCAGGCAGTGCTGTCAGTGCATGAGTAGCCTCACACATGAAATTCTGCATTGGAGAACAAAGAATAAAAAGTCTTTGAGCTTTTTTCAGTATGAACTGCTACTTATTAAATATCAGGATTTTACTAAGCATGCTTTTAAGAAACACTTCAATGGAAAAAAGGTCACAAGAAAGCCACCAGTACCCTTTTTTTTTCAGTTGGAGACTTCTGCGCAAATGTTACTCCTGTGCAAAAATCCAATTCTGTCTATGATGATGCAAGGATGACACAGTATTGTCTGTGAAGCTAGTTCTGCCCTGAGTAAGAACCTTCTGGCGTCAAACTAGATTAAAAAGAACAGATGGTTGCAGAAACATAATTAAGAAAAAGAAAAGGAAGAAGAACCAGATATCAAAGCATCAGCATCTCTTTCTCTGGATTTTCCCTGAAAGAAGTAGAAAGGAAGTTTTAAAAAGGTTGGATAATCTAATCCACGTAAGATTCTATTAAAAAATTAATATATCAAACACTTGAATCATAAAGAAGAGCCAGATGCTCAACATGAACTTGGACATTGCTAAAAGGTCACCATAGGCATTCTCAAGAAATGAATATAGTTAAACAGAAAAAGTCTTTACAGGTAAATTACCATATTCTTATTCATTAGCATAGAATTAATCAAACACAGGTTGGCTTTAGGTCTCACCTTGCTGTGTATCTGCCCTGAAGACATGGCATTCCTTGTATTTGATTAAATATGGAACTTTCTGGAGCATTAAGAAAACCTAAACCAATCCCCCAAAAAAACTCCAAGCAAAACAATCCAATCCAATCCAATCCAAAACCAACTGCTAGGCAAAAGACAAAAAGTATTAATAATGAGCATAAAGACAAATGTATTTTTAAAAAATACAAAACACCTCCATTTTAGTTATTCAAGAGCTGTTTTTGTATAGCTATCAGACAGCAGTGCCTCAGGGGACAGTTTGGGATTGCACTTGCCTTCTACATCTTGGCTTGCTGAAAGCTGACATCTTCTGCTAGGGTAAGATACAGTTTATAAACAAAACAGCCCTCAAGAGTTAGAGCTACAATCACAGCAGCATAGGCAGATACACATGAAGTTGCCACATCTTCTCACAACAAACTGCGAAGTTCACCAGCACCATCTTCAATGAATCCTACACATGAATCTCTCTGTGTGTGCAGGTTCTTTCCTACAGTTTATTTTACTGAGTTGTTCCATATGCACACTCTGATCATGAAGGTTATGCTTAGTATTCTGCATAAAACAACATTTCATTAAGTTAAAAGAATATAAATTTCAGTCTAGTCTTTGATGCTCTTAGAAACAATTATAAAGCAGCAAGAATTTCAGAAAACAACTGTTAGTATTATTTAAATTTAATCAGAGATCAAAGTTATGAGAGCAGGTAAAAGCAGCAGAAGTTTCTGGGAACAGCTGAAAAACCTCTACATCTGGCTCATTAAAATACCATACTCTACAACTCTAACCATGTGCAATATGGATACCTCCAGTAAAAATAGCCTTAGTTTATAATCTATTCTGTGGCACATATTCAGGGGTTCAAAACAACAAACAAGAGGTACAGGTGTGAGTGAAGATGTTAAAAATAGTCACTCTTGTTACTTTATAATAACGAGTCAATATTTTTAATTATTGTTGCTTTATAAATTTATTATAATTGATAATAACTATCTTTAAAATGCACTTGTGCCACAGTAGTAGCTAGACAGTCACCATAAATGGGAGGAAACGAAGAAAAAGGAAACTTGTAGATTAGGATTGAAGAATGTGCAATTAAAGCACATGTGACCTTTTTGTTAGGCCTGCTCTGAGCCATTGCAAAATATTTCAGTCTGTAGTAAAACCAATGCGTTCATCAAGTACTATCAACTAGATTTTAATTTGAAAGTTGAAGGTGTATATATAAATACAAATGAAAGATTACTGTGTAGTGTCTAAAGGGTAGCCTTGTTTATTGAAACAATAAGCACTGCTCTTTAACACCACTGATATGAAATCTTTTTAGCAGCAATGTTTTTATTCAAAATTAGCTATGTGCCTGAAGTTATAGATTGCCTTGTTCTAAGTACAATGTTACAAAACAGATCACTTGGTGAAGTATCTCAGAAAATGGATGTGCTTGTGATACCTTTAATGTAGGTCCTTTTTCTGAAGAATAAAGAATAAAACCCAAAAACTCAGAATACTTAAAAATTTCTATTTATCAGACAAGGAAAAAGAGCCTACATACATACATTACAGGCTGTCAAAAAGGCTCATTATAGGAAGCTTATATATTTATTTACTTGTAGAACTGGTAGGGATCACTGTCTGTTACAATTACAGCCACAACACTTCATTCCTGACAAGACTTTACCGTGTCTCTGTTAGCCCACAGCACGTCTGTGGAACTCATGGTTATCAATCTGATAAATCTCAATGTGCTGTGTCAGTTTTAAGCACCCCCAACAGCTCAGGCACATAAACATCAGCAGCTACCAGGTACTCTGTACTACTTTATATCCATGCCCTACACTGTCCTTCCTGATATTCAGTTTTAGAAATCCATTTTCAGTTTCATTGCTCTGCTACCAATAATCAAATGGCAAAAAGTGTTGCCTGAAGCTGTACCCAGTGTCCCAAAAAGATAATCTAAGGAAAAGAGGGCTGAACTAAAACCAATATAAGCTATTTTAAAACATTTTTTATGATCTATTTGAAACAGAAAGCAATATGTCAAAATTTAACACAGTGTTAATATGAAGGAAGATATATCTGTAATATGAGTTTATACATGTATGTTTCTTCAGTTCTCCTGAAAACAAATCCTAAAATACAAAAAACAAATTATGACTCTAGGAGAGACTTTAAACTTTATATTTTTAAAGATGAGATAGAATTAAAGCATTCTTTAGACCTAGTTGCAGGTATAATAATAATTAAGCCAGATGATAAGATACAGAGAAAACTGAACTAATGATTTTATTGTATTCATAGATTTTTTTTTGGTCTTGTTGTTGTTTCTAAAAATATGTTTACAAAACAAAATTGAAGGAAAGATGCCCATAAAGAAAAATGTTTTTTTTTCCAAGGACAGGCAGGCATGGGAACAAGTTGTCCCAGGAGGTGGTAATGTCTATGTCCTTAGATGTTTTCCAGACCAAACTGGGAAAACCCTGAGTAACCTGGTTTGATTTCAACACTTCTTGAGCAGAAGGCTGGACCAAGATACCTCCTGAGGTATCTTCCAACCTGAATTTATTGTATGAGTCTATAATCTGTGAAGTGTTTACAGAAGTATTCACAAAAGTATCCACAATTCATTTTAAAGGAACAGAATAAGGTCAGAGCTAGCACTACCACTGTTAAACAACAACAACAACAAAAATCCAAACAGAACATCATCCATCTTCTAGAAATACACACAGTATGACCACAAATAACACACTGTATGGGAATAAGAAAAAAAGGTCTTAAAGTAGAGGTAGGTAAGAGAAAGAAATGCTAAATGCTAATTCTGTAACAAACTTCACACATACAGCAAGAGACAAAATAGTGCAGGAAATAACACTTTTTGGTAGATTCTATCATCTTGCACACTGCACATGCTGCAGATTACAGGTTCTCATACTTTTAAGCAAGCATGGATAAAAAAACCTGTATTACCCACAGCATAAAGAAAATCAACATTCCATTCTAGAAGAATTAATCTCTTTCCAGTTCCAACATGACCAGGCTTGGTTTCAACAATTATAGCTGTGTTGCTCAACAGTTGTTTCACAAGTCAGGGGCAAGAAGTGTGCTCAGGCCTCTCCACATCCAATACCCTGTCTGGCTTCTCAGACATTTCAGTGGAAGCAGGTGCAAGTCTTTCAGAAGTGAGTTAGAGTGCACTGTGCAGATTTAATAACTCCTTCCCCAGCTAGAAGACTAAAGTGCTCTAAAAAATATAAATGAGAAAACTGAAGTTCTCTAGCAATCCCTTGGGCCAATTACACAGATCAGAGATGGAATGATTCAAAGAATGATGGACCTGTCTTTTCCATTCTTTTCTTGATTATTTTAGCATGAAAAGAGTTGGTTCTTGCTAAAGGTGGAATCAACTCAACTACAGCTGACCTAGACAGCTATATAAAATTACAAAATTCTCCAAGTTTTTTCTGATTATGAAAAGAAACAGATGATGGAACTTGGTGTCTGGTGCAATCTTGCTTATTTACAGAGGTAAATTTCTGCTTTTCTTAGCATAACAAATCACAAGCAAGTAAGTTTTCTGTTCCTTACTATTTTCCTTCATCTACCATTCCATTTAAAAACACTCACAAAGCAGTGTCTGAATTCACACTTCAAGTAGTCATTTGCAGAAGATTATGAGCATTTTCTTCATTTTTCACTTCTGTGCCATTTTCTCATTTCTTCTAAGGTTTAATTCAGCAAAACCCCTCAGCTGCATGTATTCTATTTTACTGAGTAACATACCTTTGTTGTCAAGCTTCTTAAATAAAAGACAGTGGCTAATTCCTCTAGCATCCTTGGTTTTCTCCAGGAATTGGCTATCACTGCTAGAGATTGTTAATTTTTAACCTGAGCGATCTGCTAACACTTGGCTGCAGATGGATTTCAGACACCAATTATATGGATGATAAAACACTGGCTTTTTACAACAAGGCTCTACAGTTGAGCCCTTTCCACATACAGCTGCTGGCCAACTGTTGGGTATTCAGAGCAAAAAACTCAGCTTTTCCACTGACAGCCAATCTGAGCCTCACCTATAATATCAAGCCCAGTAGATCAAAACAGACTCGGTTCTTGAGTTTTCTGTGCCAAATGAAGAATCAAAGAATATCAAATGAAGGGCAAAGAAGGCTGTACTTAGAAATGCAGTGCAGTGTACAATCACTTTCTGGTCTGTGAAAGAGATGATCAGGAAAATAGATGGCACTGGTCTCTGCAGGCAAAGACAGTTCTCTTTTACACAGGTGTCATACGGAGAAATTGGATTACCACACAATAACAAGTCCAATAAGCACAGATTATGAGTATAGGATAGAAAGTAATTTACCACTAGATTAATCCCAGGCATTCCTCTTACCTAGGCTGCATTAAAACAGGAGCATTTATCTTTCCACCCTATTGTTCAATGTGTTTCATATCCTCTGTTACCCCCAGAAAGAACAGTACATGATTTTTTTTATTGTATTCTATTTAATTTTTCTATTCTATTTTTTTTATTATATTCTATTTACTCTCTACAAAATAACAGTTTCACATGCAGCAGATGAAATCTATTTGGCAAGAAAGTACAGCAGTATTTTTAACTTGTCTGCATTTTCACTGGATGGGTCTACGACTTGAGCACATGAGGTAGCTACTCTCAGACAATCACACAGAGTACACCTTACTTTGCCAGCTAGGATCTGAGGTCACATCAATATAAGAAAACTCTGGAATATTAGGCCAAATTAAATCTAAAATATTGATTTGTGTGTACAGGTATTTCTTAAAAAATATAATGGCCATTCAGTAAAATACACTGAATGGAGAGAAGAGAGAAGTGTTATATACTTATTGAATTAATAAGATTTAAAAATTATTAAAATTTTAAAATTATTAGTTCAGTTTAACTTTGAAAGGATTGTCTAGTTATCTTGGAGGAAAACCATTTATAGCTCCTCCCATTTCACTCAGCCTTCCTAAACCCATGCTCTTGGCATTAAATAGGAAGAAACTAATGTATAAAACTTCAAATAGGGAAAATGTTTTCCTTATTACCTTAACAATTTGATGGTAATCACTTTTCAGAGCCATTCCCCATGAAACAGGAATGTATTAAAGGTAAGTAGGTATTTACTCAGAGGCAAAATTCAAATAAGTTAGATATTAAAAGGTCAAGATGAAATTATTTCATACTTGGATACTTATCTAACTAACTGGAAGGTAGAATTTGTATTCTGAGGAATCCTGAAGCTCCAGTAGTACAATAAATTAGTTCGTTTAGGAAGTAAAATTCCTCAGGTCATTTGTAGAAAGGGAAAGAAGTTTTGCCCTAGCTCTTTGTTAAAAAAAAGAAAAAGTTCTATTAAGTTAGGTGAACCAAACTCCACTACTTATACAGATATCCTGCTGCCAGCATGGTAAGCTCTGTCCTACAACTCAGCTTCCTGAAACCTGTAGTTCTCTTAAACTTAGTTAGGAGTAGGATGAGAGTAATTCTATTAAACATAATCAGCATTTTCTCAGGTAATATTATGCTGAAATAGTGTGTGGACAGGTACATTCCCTCTAAAAGTTTCTCACCAACCCTATGTCAATACCTAAAATTTCTGCATGCCTGACATAAGTACATTTTAAAGTGCTAAGAACAAACTCACCTCAATTATACCTCAATACATTGAAACCACTGGACATGGAGTACATTCTCATACTGAAAATGTCTCATTCAATAGCTACAAACCCAAAACTTAATTCTGAATCTTACCCAAAGCTTCCTATGTAACAACTCACAGTATAGGCTTGGTTGCTCCATCTGTTTAAGAAAATGAGATTATAACAAGATTGAAAAAATAAATTTAATCTTTCTATCCACAACAAAAAAAATCTACAAAACAAAAATTTTAAAGTAACTATTGCTATTAATAGCTATGCACAAATAACACATTTCACGGGACCAGGATCAACAGCACACGGCTGAACAGACAGAGAATGTGTCAAAATACTAATGCACATATAATACACCATACGCAGAGACAACTGATATTTTTTTACTCATAATTTAAAAAAATACTCTGTAATTTGAACATTCTTCTTTTTCTTAACCTTTTTAGCAAGGAATCATTCATAGATAAATGGGAAATCATCTTAACTGAAACAATCCTTGCAATTTAAGACCTATATCACTATTTCCTTCCATATATATACACACACACACGCACACATATATATGATTATTTCCATTTACTAAATGAGATCACAAAAAGTAAAGTAGAAACAATAGAGTAGCCCATATATTTTATTTATAGTATAAAGTAATATTATGAGCTTGTACAGGAATAAACATGTTAAAACATTTATGGTATTATTCCACAATTGGCTGAACAGTTAATTGCCTTAATCAGTATATACAATATAATCTGATTTTTTTTTTTAATGGCAATTTTACACACTGAATATTAGAGTTCTTAAAGAAACAAAACAAAATGCTTTAACAGCATTTCCTTCTAGTGCAAGCTAGCACAAATTTAAATATCTCCCAGCAGGCTACAGAGAGCCCTGTTCGATGCTCGTGTATTTCTACTGGCTTCCATTTGATGAAAGGAAAGTGCTTCCCTATAGAGGCAAAGTAGAACAATTCCTTGGAGTATTACAGCACCACGTTCCGTGCCTGTGACCACACAAGGATTCAAAAGAAGAATGATACAGTGTTCTTTTTAGAATACCAGATTATCTAACTTTGAGTAATGACCATTTAGTGAAGATTTATATTATTTCCATTTTCTAAAGCTCTATGCATAATTATCATAACAGTTCTCTTTTCAAGATAAATTTCGTTTCGAAACTTTGGTTTTATATCACTGGCACTATTTATACCCTCGGGATAAAGGAGATAAAGTTGCAAGCATAAAAAGCCAGCCATTAACCATTGAAATAACTGTCCTAAACTTCCATAATTTTGCAGAAGAGGGATTTTAAAAAAAGAGTGAAAACAACACAAGTGTTCGGCTCTCTAACTTGCTAAAGAGGCCTAAGCTGTCAGGAGTGTTTGCAGTGTATAGGCAAGAATCTTACTTTAGGATCCAGAAACTTAGAGCTAAGATAAGAATGCAGCAGAATATGAAAATAATGAGCCTTTTGTTCTTCTTTATTCTCCAGCGCACATATCAGATTTTGAATTTAGAGAACTCTAGAAGCACCAAAAAAGTCTACGCATAGTAATGATATTTCATTACTCTACTACAGGATAGGAGGGAAAATACCATAGCCAGGAAATCAGTGATATGAAGGCTGCCAAAACTACTGGAAGACTTCATATTGTATAGTACCCATACAACGAAATTCTGTAAATTAAGTAGATTTAAAAAGCCCAACAAAACACCATCTAAGTAAATTGAACTATTTATTTACAGAATAAACTAAAGGTAGCATGTGATGCAAAGGAAGCTGAGTCATAATTTGTGAGACTGAAATAGTCTAATGTTTGGGGATAAAGTCTAAAAGATTTCTGACTGTGGCAGTCTGGAAAAAGAAACCCCTTACATGTTTATTTTCATATTGCATCTCAAGAATCTAGCATTAGAAAGTGTCAAAGCTGACAAATGCAAATTATTTTCCATCTTAAACTTGACAGTATTTACCTTTATAAGTGGTGCAATGGAAAACACAGTGCTATGAGGATTAATGTGAGCCAAGTCTGGAAGATGCTCAATAATCTGGCTGTCATAAAACACCAACTTCTTTCATCCTGAGAATTACCTACATGCCCTTCATATGTGACAAGGTCACCAAATTAAATATTTCATTATAATATCGGTGTAAGGCTTATTTTAAACACTTAGTATATATAGAAATTATAAATAACAAATTCTGAACTTCCAGTAAAAATTTAATTTTTTAAAATTTTGCATTACAAACTATTGTTTGCAAGGCTTGACTGCCTTTATTTAATAAGGTCTGCTTACTGTATAAATTGCAGTGAACAGCTTAGCTGAGTAATATGGCATTTTTGCAGCTATGATTTTAACTAGTTAAGCCATGGAAATAGATGACAGCTACTTTATTTTTAATCTTACTGTTGGAGAAAAGCTGTAAACTTTTTCCTTCCAGAAATAATCCGCAAACTGATTGCTGTCAACTGCTTGCTGGAGGGAAGGTCTGTCAACCAAGGAGGGTGGAGACAGGAGAGACAAGCTCCCTCTTTCCGTGTGTAAATACCTTTCCACAAAATGGAAGCAGAATCTTATAGAATCTTTGTAAATTAGGGATCTATTCTGTGTGAACCTTTAAAAAAATGTTCTTTATAGTATCCAACACTTTTATGCAGGAAAAACTATGTCTGACTAGACTTTGCTATCAAAGAGACATGATGTTATTCAAGTGTTCTCAATAAAACCCTGTGTCTTTGTTCCTTAAAAATGAAAGCATATCTCGTAAGAGCTGATTCTGGATTCTGAGGGATGTAGTCTGCCCTTTATAAACTTCAAACACATTTATACCAAAATTCAAACTCTTAGCCGATTTCTAGGTATAAAATATATTTGGCCTATACCATTAATTTGCAGAACCTACCTGCCTTCAGAGGGTGTAATGATGATCATTAGTATCTACAAGGAGTTTTTTACCTTGTAAACACTACATAAATGCTAAATTACAACAAGGACAGAAGTAGCCCAGCTTATCTCCATCCAGAAGCTAAAATGTTTTGCTTGTATTTGAATTATCTTATTAATTCATGCCTAAAACCCAGTATCTCTAGTAACTGATACTTTGCCATTTATCAGAATAATCTATATCCCTAATATCTCACTTCAATTTTTTTTTCAGCTATCCACTGTAAGATCCCATTGTAAATAAATACACCCTCAGAACACATTTTTCTGTTGCCAATTTCTGGGAAAAAAGTCTACTCTTTGCAGTTTACTAAAAGTAGAACATGTTTTTTACCTCTCTGAATTTGTGAAACCCTGAGTTTTTTTACTTGCAGAAACTTCCATGACACAAAATGGTTGGTTAGCAATCTGGAGAATAGCAGTAGGAAAAAATATTAAATAATTTTCTCCATTGTTGTGCAGGTAATGTGTAACATTTTACTTAATAACTGTATGTACACCTTTTATAACCTCAGTTGAAAAGGATTTGCTCTGCCTTTCCAAGTTAAACAGATGTACAGTGTTAACAGGAAATTATAGACAATAACAAAAAGGAAAAAAAAACTAAAGCAATTATTTTTCTGAAATTCAGATGATGAGCATTTATGCACTTATATTGATTTTGGAAATAAAAGTAAAGGCTAGAGCTGCATACTTGCACAGTTGCCCATTCACAATTTTTCAATTCCCACCTATTCACTGCAGCTTAGATGCCAAGGGTCATTTCTCTCCAAATTCTGGAGGCCTTAATACTACACAGAGAAGCAAAATTCTCCCATTTTTCTGATGGAGTTACTACAGAATGTGAATTCAGAATCAAACTGCAAAGACGAGATTGCTTCTCAAAATCAGTGTCAAGGTACTAAGTTGTAAGTACAATTAGCTCACCACTGTCCCTAGGACACTATAGCCTCATTTCATGGAGAAAAAAGAGAATCATCATTTTCAGTATTTTAAGTGCTACCTTTGCAGTATTCTGTAAATAGGAAGTAATTTGATTACTAAGTTCCTTTTCATCACTCTTCCATATGCACACACACAAACAAAATGTATCTTTTTTAGCCAAAAGCAAAAGAATCAGCCACTTGCTAGAGAAATAGAAAACTCCTTCTCTACAAGCAATATTGAATAAATTTTCCTCCAGCAGAACAGCTTGATCCTAGACCAAACTTAAATATTTTGAGCCTAAACACAGAGCCCTGAGTCTCAGTCTAGAAATCTTAAGCATTGCTTGCAATGAGGGTAGTTCAGTGTCTTTTCTCACTGCTGCTGGCAAAGCAGGTGAGTGTTAATAGCAAGACAAAATATGGAATACTGAAGCAATTTTTCTCAAAACATTTTTTGCTATTTGAAGGAAACATAAAAAAAGTCCTTGCATTTTTTAACATAAGGTACACAAGTTCTTCACCTGAATGAAAGACCATTTGGCTTCAAAAACGTCGGCTATAGAGCAGTTAATTCACCTGTATTTTGCAATCAATTTCAAGATTACATATTTCAAATTCCCCGTAACTGTAACAAGCCCAGAGGTTCATTTGACCTATAAAAATGAGGTGGGGAAATAAATCTAATGCAAAAAAAAAAATGCAGGGCCTGTATGACATATAAAATACTATCTTCCCTGTGTCAAACATATGGTATGAGTAATTCACAGTCATACACTCAAACATAGACAAACAGACAGCTGTCAGCTGGTGCACGTGTGTGTACACACACGTGCCAGTGCTATTAAACCAGAGCAAGGAAAGATGGTGAAGAGATATTTTTATCTGTTAATTTTCCTGGTCACACAGCAGTAGTAAAATTATTACTGGTGTTACTAACTGTTATTACTAACAATTACATTATTATTAATGAAGCATGAAAGTGAGGTGAAATGGAAAGTACTGGAACTACTGAGCTCAGAGGATTGTGATCAGTGCCACAAAATTCAGCCGGGAATATTACTAATTGTGCACCCCTGTTGATATTTGGGCCATTTCCCTTAAAGACCAGAATAATGGGACTGAGGACACCCTCAGCAAGTTGGAGAGTGTGGGAAACAAGGAGCAGTTGTGCTGCTGTTAAGTGGGGCCTCAGCAGGTTGGAGAAATAAAGTTCGGCAAAAGGAAATACACATACTTCACCCAGAGAGAAATAACTTTGTGGACTTGTAAAAGTCTTAGGACCAACCAGGGGAAAAGAACTGAGCACTAAAGGATGGGGAATGTCCTGGTGGGCAAGAAGTTAAACATAAGTCAGCAAAATGCCCATGTAGCAATGAAAGTGAACACTTTCTGCGTTAGGAAAAACGGTGTTAAGAAAAGCAGGCTGAGAGAGATGATCCTTCCCCTCAGCACCAGTAAAGTCACATCTGGAATATTGCCTCCTGTTCTGGGCTCCCCAGTACAGAACAGACATGGACATACTGGTGTACATCCAGTATGCACATCCAGGACACAGAGATATGGGTCTTGGAGCATCTCTCATTTGAAGAAAGGCAGGGAGAGCTGAATTACTTTATCCTGGAGAAGGCCCAGGAGGGATCTTAATCAGTATTTATAAATGCTTGGTGGGAGAGGGAAGCCAATCCTTTTAAAAGCAATTATGAGAAAGGACATTCAAAATCCACTGTCTCCAGATTTCTTTAAGGAATTTGATATGGTATCACCCAGCAATTATTTACTGAGTTGGAAATACAAGGATAACACAAAAATAAAGTTGATATAAATGGTAACTATTGAAAGATAACTAATGGTAACTATTGATGACTAATGGTAACATATTCAATGGACTTCTTTAAAATCATTCTTTACACTCATCTTACTACATGTCTGTAAACATGGTGAAAAGCAGAGGTGTTTTGATAAAAAACTGGTTACAGGAAGCCCTCTTGATACAGGGGAGGTTCTTGGTAACTTACAGAAGAAGATGGAGGAGCATTTGCACAGGCTTAGAAATGGGAAAACCTTTAGCTACTCTTCAAAACCACATGATTATGAATAGCAGCATTTCTGTGATTATTTCTGTGATGGTCTCTTATTATTTGAGAGCAACACAAAAAGATAAGACACACACCCATGCTTACTATTAACAGATTAACCTGGCCTATCTGTAAAACTAACTTGATATTCACCAGTGTCTGACAAAGTATTTTCAAAAGACCGAGTGGAGCATTAGCAATCTCATTCAAGACTTTGAGCAAACACTTCAGGTTCAAACTCAGGAGAATCAAGTTACTAGCCTCTGTATCTTTCTATTTATTCTGTTTTGCCACACAGACTAAAAGGTGCTTGCTCTGCTTGTTTGATCCTAGCACATAAAAGCTGAGGAAGACGCATGATCGATGTTTATAATTTATTGAGGGCTACACACTGAGGAAGGAGTTGGTTTAAAATAACAATATAGCGAGATTAAAAATTAAGAATCAAAGAATATATTTAGGTTCAAAGTTCAAAGAAAGCTCTAAGCATTAGGAGAGAGGTTTTGAAATATCTTTTGAAATATCCAGAAAGAGCAACAGGGCAATGTACTTAAAGGTAGACTGTGATGACTTTATAACTGAAGTTAGATAAGACTGCTGTTTAGCTCAGAAAGGTTTTTTCTTCAGTCTGGAATTACTACTGTGATCAACTACTCCTGGTTCTGCTGCCTTGCTTCCCAGACTTCTTGCTTCACACTATTCCCACTAAAATTCAACTAGGGCTGTGAGAGGACCTCATGCAATTTTTATCCTTAAGAGAAAATAATCGTAAGACTTAAACTCATACCCCTCTAGCTTAAATGGTTTTATGGAATATTGCATCAAAGCAGATGACTAGAAGACCTCCTTGAGATCAGAAGATTTAATCAGCACCTAAACAGAGCAGTGCACTGCAAACATACAGAAGTGATATTGCCTCTTTGAGTCTTCATTAAATATTTGTCGTCCTGGCCAGTTTAATGGATTCCTGCTTACTATATAAACAGTCAAAGAGAGAATTTGATTGTACTCCAAGCAAAAACACCTCAAAAGCTGTCACTATTCAGAATCATGTAATTTAACCTGTCTGTTAAGACATAGAATTATCTCTGCCCTTTATAACATGGTAACACATTAATCATTGAACGACCCGTTCTGAAGTTTTCCATGGCAGTGGGTAAAGCAAAAACAGCTACAGAGAAGAGAGAGGGCGTATTCACAGATCTATAGCTACTGGCCAGTTGTCACATAATCATTTGTACAGCAGCAAGTGAATACTGAGCAATGTTGTAGACAGCCAACTCTTCGCCATTCAGCTCCTTTCAAAGATGTGTCCATCAATAAACAAGCAGCACTGTGCTTTCCTGACCTAAAAAGCATGCTCAGCTTGTTGCAAATGTTGAAAATGTAGGCGGGTCTGTCATTCACCAACCCCACAATCCCCAAACACAAGTCAGTACTGTAAGGCCAATAAAATCTGGGGAGTTTGAACACATTTCCCCACCTCCCTCTGGCTGACAAATGATTTTTACATTTTCTTTTAGAAATGTAGCAAATGTTTTTCCAATATAAGTGAATCCAATGCTTGACAGCCAAACAAAAACATACACTTGACTGAAATTTACACAGTGACTTATATTGTTCAAACCCCAAATCAGAACTCCCATATTTCATTTATGACTTGCAAAGCCAAAGCACTGGCCAGAAGAATGCCAGTTGCATAGAAAAAAAGTATTTCTATTATAATGGTATCTCAGAACAATAAATGCTCACTAATTAATAAATTTTGACCACTTTGTGGACTGGTATCCATGACAGCATTTCCAGTTAGACACAGAAGATTTGGAAAAGAAAACAAATTATTCTCCTGTTCCAAGTTCAAAGATGAACTCCACTTTTATTGACTGTCATTTGACCTCTACCATCCCTTATTTGGTGGAGTTGTCCAGATTCTTAACAACTGAATCTCTTTTAATTGGTTGGTTATAATCTAGACTAAGGCTTCCACCTTAAATGCCATAAAAATGCTGTGTATGTCAGTATGATTTCATTTAACAATGACCAGCACTCTTGGATCTGACAGAAAGTCTTGATTTCCAAATGTTTTTCCCCACCTGACTAGTCTCCTTTTAGATTTTTGTCTTTATTTCTGGCTTGTGCTTATTTTTGTCTCCCTTATTTTGTTGCTGTAGAACAGTGATGTGAAAACTACTGGATCCAGGCTTGCTTTCAAAGTAAGCATATTGAGTGGTTAGCCTGGCTCATATGTTCTTGCTTACCTCACAGATTTCTGTGTTATTATTAGTTTCTTCTACTAGCGTAGCAGTCTTTTGCCACACACATACACACACTTTTACAATAAGCTCACAACTTATGAAACTTGCAAATCACACACTCTGTCAAAGCACACAAATTCCTTAGTTTCCTCATTCTGAAGCAATGTACAGGATCCATCTATAACACATAACACCTTTTTAATCAAAAAGCAGTATTTTTACATAAGTGGAACAAAAGAATTTAGTAATATTTGCCATTCACAGTTTGGTCAAAAATATGCTAGGCTACTAAAGCAATTAACCCCAATCTAAATCAGTTCCATTTGAAATGACAAAACCTCAGTCTAGTTTTGCCAGCAACAAACCTAGTGAAATATGGGAAAAGTCACAAAATTAAGTATGAATAATTTCTACAATATAAAACCATCATCTCATCAGACTAAATCTGTCATTTTGTATTTTATGATGAAATACCTGGCACAAGAATAACACAAACATCTTACAGAACAGTAGGTCTCCCCAGTTCATCTCATTTAGCAGGCAAGCATCAAAACCAATTACTGTACTGCCTTAGAGGCAGTAAGTGAAATTCTTGAAGTAGCTTATGACATTTTAAAAGTTTTTCAAAAGGTGAAAATAATCAAAGAAGACATCACACAGATTTTAGTTGCTGTAGCTGAGAAAGTCAACATTTTCAATGGAAGTTGTGCTATCCCTTGTTCAAGTTTTCCCCATCCTGCATTCAGAAAATATGGGTTTTTACACACTAAAAACAAGGTAAGCTAGCCTGGTTATTCTCAGTCTTTTCATGTGTGGCAAAAATAAGAGGACGTATGTGGTTCTAAAGCACCATCCTTACACTCCACCACCTCCAACTCCGCAAGAGATTTCAGGCTGTAATGTGTAAATCATTACTACATGCTCTAATAGTATTTTCTATTTAATCAGGGGAGAAGAAAAACCCCCTCTAGAATTACAATAAATAACTACAGTTTTGTTTTAAATGAAATGATGTAGTTTATATCTGACCTGAGTTTCAGTCTTTTCCTAGTGGGAAATATAAATTCAGCATTTGGATACATAATCCTACAGCTCTCAGAAGAAGCCGACTCCACCGCGAACACTTTACATGATTTATAGCTCTCCTCCAGATTCAGATGACAAGTCTCGGCGGAGCAGGTGCAACGGGGTATTTTTTCCTTCCTTCAGACATCATTCCCTCGTATGTAAATTAATTAGCAAGTCTTCCTCACTTTCGCGTAAGCGGGGAAGATGAAGCTAATGGAATATCAGCGTTCGGTTTCTCACGAGGAGCGGGCGACCCGCAGGAGGGAGGGAAGGAGGGAGGGATGCGGGGAGGGGGCTCGCTGTTGTTACTGCTGGAGCCACAGCGATTTCGACAGCGTCAGCGGCGATAAAGTGAGCCTGGCTCCCGCGCACTTATGCCAAGAGAGCGATTTTTAAACCACGGGCAGGATTTGGAGGAACCTCGGGGACGCGAAGCGAACACACCCCGCACACCTCCCGCGGCAACCCGAGCCTTCCTGTCCCCCCTGCCGGCAAGTTGGAGCTGCCCTGCCCGCGCCCCCTCGGCCCTGCCCCTTCCCTGGCTGCCGGGGGACGGGGAGCGCGTCCCGACTCCCGTTACCTCCTCCGGAGCCATGGAGAGCGCCGCGGCCGAGCGGAGCGGAGGGGCCGGCGCTCCCCGCGCTCCCTCACCCGCCGCGCCGCGAGCCACTGGCACAGCCCGCTCCACATAAATGCATTAACAGCAGCCACATCATGATTAATTCATCATCCCAGTGACCAGGGGAGGAGGCAGGCGGGGGGGCTGGGGAGAGGCAGGGCGCACGGGACGGTCCCTTCTCCCGGAGTTCGCCCCTGGCTCCGGGCTCCGCCGCCGCGGAGGGAGGGACGGATGCAGCGCCCGGCTTCCCGCGGGTGCCCGTGCCTGCCCGGCCTGAGGGAGGGCGGGGCCTCCCCTCCCCGGACAGGGCACCGGCGGCAGCCCCGCTCCCGGCGGGCGGGACCGCGCTGGGAGCCGGGCGGGGATGGGCGAGGTCGCCGTGGGAAGTTGGGAAGGCTCCGCGGCACGGAGCGGGCGGGCTGCGGTCACCGCTCAGCGGGAGCATCCTCAGCTCCACGGGAGCTGCAGCCCCTCCTGGTCTCCTGGCTGCCAGCGGCCCGGGTGCCTTGGCGGGGGAGCAGGGCCCGAGCTGCCGGCGCGGAGGGGCCACCGGGCAGTACAAGCATCCCGGACATCCGTGCGGCCGTGATCACGGTAGCAGGACTAAGCTCGTTTGCACAAATGTGTCCAAACCCCTCCTCAGCCTCGGTGGAAACAACTGCTCGGCCACGCGCCAGTTGCTGGAGCCAGGTTTTTCCACGCCACGCGTCATTGGTGTCCCTGCGAGCTTGCCTTGGTCTGCTGAGGCAGCAAGCCCGGCTCCTTCCCCAGTCCTCCGGCACAGAGCTTTGCTGCCCTGTCTTCTAAGGGCAGCGCCGGTTTCTTCAAACACCATTTGTCAAACTAGCGGTACGCTGGGCTTTGAGTTTCTTCACAGAAGGGGCACAAGACCGCTGTGATTTTAAGGGTTTCAGAACAGCTGTTAAATGCAGGAAAACCTTTGCATTTCTCTGCCTTCATTTTCCACTCCAAACATAGGTAGAAGTCCTCTAAGTCCAGCATCCCCCTCCAAAATTTAATACAAGATGTACTTTACAACACCAAGCAAGATGGCACCTTACCTTCTTAGTCAGGTAGGTCCCTAGTCAGGTGATGAAATTTGCATAGAACAGATGATTTATCACTTCCTTATCACTGCCTCACTTCATCTGTAAAACCATGTTTGCCTACCTATTGTCATACTCCAAGGGAATGTATTTGTATAGGATATTATCATGGTTTAACAATTCCTTATTGATCGTGTGCCAGGAGCAAAAGTCACCTCTTGTGGATTTTAGATTAGCAAAGAATCTCCAAGCTGACACGGCTGTATATAGAGATTGCCAAGTACCAGACCGAGTTCATAAGCTTTACATAGAGAGATCCCCAAATTGTCACAAGCCCTGAGATAGGTAATCATAGGCAGAGAGGTTTAAAGTTGTGTAGGGAGGAAGCAGAAAATAAATGAAAAAGTAGAGCAGTTTTGTGGGAAAAAATCATTTACATGATACATTAATTTTCCTTCTGTATTATGCTCTAGATTTGTGTTGCTCATACACAAAAGAATAATTAACTCCACAGTTAAGGCTGTGTTGTGGTTTGCACTTAGAGTGGGAGTAAAAATCTCTAGGTTCAATACTTGAATGCTGCATTTAGACTACACAGCACAATAGCACATAAGAATTACAGTTGAATTTTCTTCTAAAAAATAACACTTACTTGCCTTCTACAGAGAAGAATCTTAATTGTCCTCTTTTTCCAGATTTTCCCATTTTCATCTGTGAATTCTGAAGGTTGCTGTGTATATTAGAAGCCATTCATCCTGTAGGAAAAGAACACAAATAAAGCTGATTTTGAACTTTTAAAATTAAGTAGAAATAGGCTAACACAGACTATATCCACTATATTATTTCATTGCACTTGGTACTGGTGTCCCAAGATAATTACATAATAGCAGATTGAATTGTTCTACCTACTTTTTTAAAAAAATAAGGATTTATCAGAATAAAATGTTTCTTGCAAAAACAGATGTACTCATCTGAATGCTTTAAAAAAATGGAACTTGATTAAAACCTCTGAATCGCCAATCCAAAACTCTGCTTTTTAGCAGACATTACCTAACGTCTTCTGTAATCCAGTGCTTCATCTTAAAATCAGTTCATTTCACTCTTCCTAGTGAAGGCAGTGCCTGAACATGCACTGGCTCCCCTGATTAGAAATTGCCCCATTTGTTTCTCTCCCCAGAACATTCTAAGTATTATTCTTTTCTGTTCACCTATTGCTATATTTATATACAACACTCATGTTTTTCCTCAATTGAAGCAGATTCTCTTTCAATCTCTTTCCGTAAATCAAGTTCTGGATTTCCCTGATGATGTCTATAACCTATTACAATTTGAATTCGTAATTTTTAAACTCTGACAGGTGAACAGAGCTTTATACATGACATTCCAGTAAACTCTTATTAGTAATGCCCACAATGGTCTCTTCACCCCCATTTAAGCACTGATAAAGGTGGGCTTTGCCTCACTTTCTTGACCTTCCTTCGTAATAGCTTTTGGTTTTTCTTGTGCTCAATACCAACAAGTCTTTCTCATGCCATACAACTTTTGACTCTCAAATTAACAGATTATACCAAAAGTTTTTATCTGGCTCTTGTTCATAATCTTGAATTTTGTTATTGTATTTTGGCTCCAGTGTTTTGTGCTATTGACAATCTGTGAATCAACAGCAAATTACGCATTTTCTTATTTTCTGTGATTATTAATTTATTAAGGGATACAGAAATAATACGAACTGAGTCTTAACAAACCTAGCAAATTCCATTTATGCATTGATCTCTTTTCAGCATAAACTCTCTTGCTTTGCAGGTCCTTACCCACTTCACAATTTTTATAAAGGTCTTCTTGTCTTCCATTTCAATAGCTGCCCACACACAGGCAACTGCTTCCAGGTTAAACTCTGGAGAAGGCAAAGGTGTTAAATGAGATGGTGTATGAGGTGTCAACTGTTAGAGAGTTTGGGATAAAGATGCAGTGCAATTAAAAACAAAGGAGAAAACCACTCATAAGTAGCCTGGTAAAAGTCATCTATCTGCCGTGCTACATTTCCAACTTAAAAATGGCCTAGTACTACAATTCAAAGAAAAATCACCATGGCTGGAGAAGGGGGAGAATGGACCTATTCTCTATGCTGTTCGCTAGTTTCTTCTATTTCTGGAAACTCTCCAAGTTCTGTATTACAGAACTCACTTGCCTGGGCAATTTTATTTATGTGCCATCTCACTGAGAGTGGTAGACCTATGTAATTATCAAAGTAAGGAAAACTTCAAAGCCTGGATTTCTTTTATTATTGTTATTTACTGAAGTACAAATTTATGTTTCTATGAAAGATTAATATCCTTGCTGATACCTTATTGGCGTGAAAAGATGGATGCATAATTCCACTACTACAACGTCTGAAGTTATATGGATACAGATTCATTAAAAACATTTCAAGTAGTATTTATTTTTATATTGTGAATCAAGTTTCAGTGCTGCCACATCTAGACATTTGGTATTGGTGTGTCTCTGCCTAAAACTTGGGATGAAATCTCAATCACACAAAAATCAAAGAAATTCTTCTAGTTAATTCATCAGAGCTAGGACTGCATTCACTGATTTTTCTCTGAGGGTTCACTACATTTGACATGAAATCCTTAATTACAGCAGCTTATATTAAATATAAGCATACATGTGTCTAGGTTTATTTCTAGAAAATAAATTATATTGAAGGAAGAATATTGCATGATAGAATCAATCCTCATGCAGTAAAACTAAAAGCAAATGATAATAGTACATCTATATGAAATATCCCTGGCCTGAAGGCCATATGACATTTTCTTGATTCAAGGCTTAATATTCAAAGCTTGGTCACAGTTATTCATCTGTTAAGGTTCATGAAGTTGGTCTGATTTATGACTAATTCTGGCTACTACATGGAAACTGTGGTTTCAGATGAATTATGATTTTTTTTTTCAGTCTGAGGCACAGACTAAAGCTCAAGGCATAAGAGTGCCTTTTGCCTTGATTTTAAACTAATTTTCAGTGAATTAAATATCTGATAAATAAGGGGGCAGGTCTACTTTTTGGAATTCAAAGCGCTTGTGTTAATTAAGAGCGAGTTTGACTCAACTTTCCTCATTGTCCAAACAACTTTTCTTCTCAGCTTTATAAAAGTCAGATTATGTAGACAAATGTGGATTTCAATCTCTATGAAACTTATGGAAACTATATAATATAAAAGTGCAGGGGTTGACATAGGCAACCTCTGTTATTCAATAAAGTAACAACTCTGAAATATTCCAGAGAAGTGCATCTTCTCTCATGTTTATCTGGTCGTTGAGGATTGTAATTTCTGACATCTTAATTTTCTTGAAATGACTTTTCCTTACTGAACTCAGAAAAGCTGTTAGAAATCCTTATTAGCAGTAAAGCAATAGACACAAAATACTGATAGAACACCTATAATGTTGAAAGAAGACATACTTATTTTCTGAAAGAGGGGCAATTCTGTCATTCCTGAAGGAATGCTGAGGCATTACAAAAAGTGTAGATGATTTTTGAAACTGAAACATTTCGCTATATACATTATTTCTGATTTTTAAAATTGCCCTCAGTTTTAAATACCCTTACTCATATGTCAATTGTGTTACCTTAAGTTGTGGCACCAGAGGCAGTGAACTGGAGAAAGAGAGAAAATGGGAACGGTGACTGAAAAATCACAGCAAGAAATAAGATGATCCAAAAAAACATATTACTCCAAATTGCTAGTCCAGCTGAGCTGTACCTTTTGCAGTCTCAGAGCAGACTGTAACTAAGGTGCAATTTCTATTGTAGTTCTCTCACCCTGAAAACAGTCCAAAATTATCTATACAAAGCTAGGGCAAGTTGCAGACAAGGCTGGTGTCTACAGTGTACAACCTCTGAGCATCCTCCTGAAGCTGTGCAATTTGCTAAAGAGTAAAGCATGTTGCAGGCTTGCCCTTCAGAACCTCAATGCATTTCCTGCTACTGACAGAAATCAGTGGAAGGAAAACTCACTACACCACAATACTGAACCAAGACCATTATTGTTTTGCTATCTCTGATGTTTCAGCTGAAATGTGGTTTATAATGCTGTAAAATTATGGGTCAGGGAAACCTCATTGCAGCTCTTGGGTATAGCTGTCCCTCTTCATTTAAGATAGATGTAAGAACTCATTATGCTCCTTTGCTGAAACAGGTAACTGAAATGACTTTAGTCTCTAAACCCCAAACACAATTACACATCTCTGTACAAAACAAAGGCTTGAGAAAGCCAGGTCAGAATGAGAATGAAGTGGGTGGAGTGGTTTTGCTGTTTTTTAAGAAGTATACAAATGAAAGTGACACAATGTATGTAGGCTATGCATGTAGGACATGCATAAATATGGAGAAAGAGGAAATATGTAGAAGCTCGTGTCAAATTAATGCCAAAGAACAGGTACTGAGGAGTAAAGCTAGACAGATTTTGGGCTGCTGGCACAGACTGCCACAGGTTGAACTTCTGAAAAATAAAAAGCTTTTTCAATATGTATAATTTCTGCTATGCTCAAAGAAAGAAGATTTTTTAAGGTTGTTTCTTAGAAATAGGACTGCACCGATAAAAGATCAATCTCTATTAACAGATCCCTATCTAATGGAAATAATAAAAAAACTCCAAATTTTGACTAGCTGTTGGACAGAGTAACATAGTTGACAGAGTGACAGATCTCAGATGTAAATACACATGCTATTATTAAAGATAATTAAAGATATTATATAAATCTCAGCTAGAAATATACATATCGTTATTAATTGATTTTCAGAATTCCCACCCCATATTTTCAGAGGTGTGCCTTCCCTTAAGTTCCCTAAGTATCATTTACACTTTGGGAGCTGTGACTGCTATATCTAGCTTTCAAACACCCCAAGGACCTGCTAAATAAAAGACATGCCTATACAGGAGAAAAATATTTCAATTCTCAATCTCTATATGAAGATTTAGGTGTCTGTAACCTCCCCAACACACCTACATCCCTTCTCCAGCAAGTCTGGGAAAAAAATAAAGAGAATGTAGGCAGGTATCTGTTGACTTTGCCCTCAGGTGCTTTGAAAGGAGCTTAGAAAAGGAGGGGATCTTTTGGGGTAGTGGGCTGAAAGTGGCTTGGAGCAAGAAGTGAAGAAATACTCCAGTGCCTTGTTCAAAGAAATAAGATTTTGTAGTTTTTTGTAAACAAACAGAAGCATCTCAAAGAAACAGCCATACAACAGGATCTAGCTTTACAAAAGCCATCAAGTTTTGACCCACTGTTAAACTCATCAAAGTATAAGTACACCCCTGACTTATACAGACCAGGAAACAGCTATCTCAAATTGTCTTTCCCAAAGAAACTCTGAGAGTAATCCACATAGTGCAAGTGATTCATTTTCTCAGTGCACATGTCACTTCTGACTTCATTATTAATCTGTGGCTTTTTTCTATACCTGCAAATCAATGAACAAACTTAAGTGGAAGATGTAACACAGTCATGAATGAAGCAAAAATATTTAAAATGTCCACCTCTAAGCTCTCCAAATCTCACAGTCAGGACTCACAAAATCCTTAAGGTTAACACCCAAGAATGGAATGCATTTTTTTTCATTTTGCTAAATAAATGCACAGCACAGTGTAAAATGGTCACATAAGGACAGTTTAAAATAAACACACATTCATATCATATGCAACAGCAAAAAGAGACATCTTGCAGAAGACAACAGTGATTGCTCAAGTGCTCAATACACAAAAATGGAATACTTCACATGCTGGAACTGATCAAAGGTCCAGTACTCTGTCTCTGGTGTGCAGCATCTACATTCCTATCCTTGGCCAGATGGTTAAAGGCTGTGAGTGAGTGTGTCTACAAAGTGGTCCTTTCAGAACATCCTCCTACCTTCTGGTGGCATTAAAGTATTAAAAGTATTATTTTCTGAAACAGATTTTCTGCACATACCTGTCATGTTTCATAGCCATGCATGGATTCAATGGAGGAAGAACAACACAAGCAATGATTTACCCTTTCTGAAGAGGAACTGTCACAGCTCCTGAATCTTCTGTGCACCACATACAGCACCCTGGGCTTTCCTGAGAGGTCTCCTATCTAATTACTCACCAAGTTCAACCTGCTTAGCTCATGAGATCTGACAAAATCACAGCCTGATGTGGAGCAGCTGGGATTTAACTCTCATTTATAAAAATTAATTGGGAGAGTTTTTCTTTCTTTCCATTTTTACACTTCTTCACTCTTAAAATCACATAACATCCACACATGCACTTACAAACACACAAAACAAAGAGTAAAAGCAAACCACAACCATCAGTGAAGTTACTTGCTATAGAAATAGCACTGCTGGTATTAGCACTTCAAAGGAAAAAGCTATTTTAAAATTTAACTGGCTGGCAGATGCAGCAGATATAGGACAGGGACCAAAGAGACGTAAGGAGAGAGGGAGAGTAAGAAGAGGAGAAGATAAGTGGGGAAGGTGCATTAATTAAAGGTAAAAATAGCCAAACTGTATGCTGGCAGTGACATTTTGGCAATGTGGAATCCAATAGCAAAATTCCAACTGAATTCAGGGAAATCTGTTTTTCACTCTATATCAATAGTTTTTACTCTTGTGTACTGCAGTGTGTCAACACAATTCCTCAATGTATTTAGTTCCTTTTAGTTCAATCTTGCCAATAATTTATTCTACAGTGACTCTACAAATGTTGTAAAGGCAAGAAGGAAACTAACCTTGACCTTGAGTTTCAGTATTACATTGGAAAATCAGGATAGTTAGAAACCTGTTAGTTTTTATGGCACAAATTGCTATTCACACAGATGGTATTACACAAACCATAAATAGTCATTCATCATATATTAAACTCCTGTATTTTGAAGCAACAGCTACAAAGTTTCATCCCCCTCATTCCTGGGACTTGTTATCATCTTCTACACTGCTGAACTCCAGAGGCCATAATGATTTCAAAGGGAGGGATTTAAAACCATTTGTTTAGTCTGTAATGCAAGATATATGGGATGGTTAGTCAGTCTACACTGATGCATAACTGATTATTACTGAGGCTCAAAAATATTAATGGAAAAATGTTTTACATACAGTCAGTCTGATTGCTGTGGTAACACTGAATAACCTGAGCTGGCTCATTAAATCCATCCATGATGGAGCTTTCTCTGTTTCAGTTCTTTGACAATAATGGTAATAATCACATAGATAAGTCATTAGTCTATTACAACTCTTTAATTTGCTCTTAGATCCATTCTGAACAGAGTTCAGGCAGCACTGTTAAAGTTACTATCCCTGCCACTATTATTCCAGGAGATTTTTCTGATAAAGGGCATTACAGCAAATATGAAGAAATATACCCACATCAAAATAATTTACAGGACCATCTTTGCCTTGATATCAGCAGCCCATTGTGTAAGCACTGTGTGACACCGCTTCACAGGAAGCTTTGAAGGAAAGGAGATGGATCCTTTCTCAGGGCTCCTAAAACAACTGAGGCAGCTGCAAACATTTTACAATGGGGAATCAGGCTCCATCAATCAATGCAAAATTTTCTTGGCATATGGGCCTCTAGGATCAGAAAAAAGTTCATAACTCCAAATGTATGACCTCGTGGAGAAGCTCTGAATACAGGGAATAGCAAAGGGTGACCCATAAACTTATGGGATCATGGTTGAAGGACTGCGCTTTGAACTATAAGGACTGCGAAAAGATGATGGGCACAATCCCAGGTTAGGTTTTTTTGCAGATGATTTTGTGTCTTTTTAATAGACAGAAAAATGAGAAGATCGTCTATTAAGAAATAAGAAACTCCTTATCAATTTAGTGTGTTTTCTGAAAGTTGCATTAAATTCGGATGCAACTGAAAGTTGCATTGAAGTTGCATAGAAAGGAAGCTTTCTTCCTATAGGTGCACAAGGAATATTGCATGGGGATTTTATTTTTCCAAACATTATGGAATGGTTAGCATGTTCTTATCAGGATAAAAACTGACTATGGCTTTAGACAGTAGAAGAAACAGAAGAGACTATCCGTATGGCTGGGTTAAGAGTTCTTTAATTCGATTTCTAAAAAAATCAGTGGTTTTGCTTCATGGCCTCAAATGTTGAATTTCTTGGCTGAAAAAAAAAGCTTTGTAGCAGATAAGTTTCAGGGAAAAACCACTTAAAATGCTAATGGTTAAAATAAAGAAATTTATCAAAACAGCCAGTTATTTAATGTATAAAACCATGTGGCCTTCATTTTCACATATGTAGCAGTAATAATTCTGGATCAAATGAATCTGAATGAATGTAGAAGTTTCTAAATGTAAAATTATGAAAAAATAATACTTGCAAGGCTTCTAAGTAAGGTACTTACACCTCTCAAACTTCTTTATAGGCTTAGTCCATGTTATGGTAGCCTAGAGACTCAATCTGCCATATTTCCTTAAATAAACTGCAGGCTTCAAAGTTAAGAGTTCTCAACTCTGGAAGTCCTGCTTTCACACTGAACACATTTTCATTTGTTTACGTGTATATCACATCTCTGTCTGCATTTGTAGAAATCAGCTGAGATTTTTTCATTGAAACCGTTGGACACTGGAGGTGAACGAGGAAATACGCACATTTTATATTGAGGAAATGACAGTAATTTTAAAAAGTGTGGCCCTTGACTCATTTAGGTTTTGGTATTTGGTCTCTGCAATAGTTTTTATGTAGTTTTTGAGGTTTCAGTTGGACTTTTTTCTTGGTAAGTGTATACAGTAATTGGGTCATTTTAACACTTCAGAGCACTATGGAATATTTTAACTAAATAGAATCCACCCCTCTTGACCTCTAAACCACCAAAGACGCTTATTCAGTGATGATTTCAGTTTTTAAAAGAGCAGGTTAACCTTAAAAGAACAACTTACCATACTTGTCAAAGAAAAAGAAATCACTTGAAACAAGAAAATAATGGTATCTCTTTTCTTCTGATGTTAATTATATGCTTTGTTTTTGATTCTAATGTCAAATAATAAACATAATCCTCTATAGACCAACCTGGCTTTCAGTTTGGGATACATAACTCATGTTACAGTCAATTCTTTCACATCTGTGCCTGTAACAGTGGAGACCTGCTTAATTAGACTCCCCTCCAAAAACCACAAAGAATAATTGCATTCCCAGGTTTTTAGGTACCACATAGTGTTCTGAATACAAAACTATACTCATAGGAGCAAATAAACCCTCCACTACTAATATTTCATAGGCAAAGGCTACCATGCAGGTTGACGCAGAAAATAATGGATCTCTTTGCCTCAGATTTTTTTGCAGAGAGACTTAATTGCTTATTAACTCCACAGGTAGAGATAATTACAAAGATTTAAACATATGCCTTCAATTTTGACATATCCAACCTAATTTTGACATATCCAACCATATCCGAACTCTCATTTTTCAGACTGGTTAGTGCTTCAAAACCCAGCTGATGTTGAAGTGGTAACTGTAGGTACTCATCCTCATTTAATAAATACATTAAATAATTATTAGAGTAATATTCTTATACAAAGGTAGTTTAACTGTATTAAGTACACCTAAAAACCATAAACATAAGTAGTAAAATTTTAATTTTACTTTGGTTTTTCATTTGTTTGTGTTTCTTTTTTTCTCTGGGTGCTTGAGAGTTTTGGATATGCAAGGTTGTTGTCCTGTGTATCAACAAGGGCCTATATGAAAAATCTCCAACAAAAGTAGAACTCTGATTTGAACTAAAAGGCTGAGTCCAGGCCTAATGAATGACTAAATGAGATGATATCGACAGAGGATATATTGATCCTGTGTTTTACCAACAGACACAGTGTCAGTCTTGTATGTTTTAAGCTGAATAGAGGAAAGTATCTTCCCAACAGGAGCCGTGGACTGCTGTGATGCAGAGTGCTGGAGCTACTGAAGCTCTGCAGCTGCCTCATGGCTCATGTTGCTTCAGAGAAAGGGCAGGCAAAAATCATGTTTACCTTTAAAGGCTAACATTAATTTATCTAACAGTGGAAGAACCAGCCTCAGAATTTTTGCTGAATATTAATGACCAAAGCTTATGTTTTTTAATTATGGCTTTTAGAAAAATTATTGTGTGCCTTATATTTCTGTCTGCTGAGGAAGATGATGTTTTGTTCAAGTTGTAACATGGGTAATTTAGCTCAAGTTTTTCACAGACGTTTATTTCATGACGTATGCAAAATCATGGTCTAAAGCAATACTCACACACTTAAAGTAGAAAATTTTTAGGAGTAGATTCTTCCTCTACCCCCAAATTAGCCAAGTTACCAAGGATAAACTGATTATTTCTCTTTGAGATGATATATAATTTATGATGCTAAGTACATATGCCCTGAGGCTGACAATGACTTGTAATATTACATTTTCAGGAATATAACAGCAGTTAGACTATTACCAAGATGCATTGAATACAATGGGCAATTATGGTAATTATGTAGCTAATCACAAAAAACAAGGTGTACTGAAGATGCATTGGTTATTTCATTTATGTGTGTAGAATCTGAACAATTTAGAACTCCTGTCTATTTAGAAAATGGGAAAACATTCTATCGCTCTGATTCTCAAAGCATATTTTAGAACAGTGTCTAAAATGTGTTTGAATATGAAGGAAAAAGGGAAGTACTTCCAAATATTTGCACACCACATTCTATAAACAAGTGTTTCTAAATTTTCATCATTTCCTCATAAGTGCAGTAACTTTCAATAGGATAGAATGTGATGTTGCAGAACACTGCAATTCACATAATAAGACAAAAGGAACCAAGATAGAGGATGCTGGACTAAAGCATCTAAGCTAAATACACAAGGCCACTGAAGCCAAGGCAAAATTGCTTCTTGTACATGGAAGCACCAAGGCTGCTTCTGGACCAAGGGGTCTATCAATAACAAATTAAATCTCTTGGGTTTCCACACACATATGTATTCCATATATTTTTCATAGCAGTTTTGCTTTTTAAATATTTCATAACTTGAAATAACTCCTTCTTACTCATATTTTATGTGAAATAAAACCTCTAATAGAAGAGTTTATATAAATGAGTACGTCCCTTTTAGGTATTTTTTGATTTTGCAGTGTCTAGAAGTTACAAAGTACAAATTAAGTGCATTTAGAAGAGAAGGGTATGCATGTTAAAGTAATAATAAACATTCCTAAAGTTTAGGTGGGAGAAGGAGAGGTTTTTTACTTATTTATATTTTTGTGGTTCAGCTAACTAAAGAATTCAAGTTCCAAGGCTGAAGTCTTTCTATTGTTTGGGTTTTCTTGCTGTTTTAAGACTCCTGGGATCTCTAGGAGGGATCTGCACAAAGAAATCTTGCTCACTTCTCAAGGAGAGATTTAAGGCAAAGTTCTCAAACACTGGCAACACTATTCCGTGTTCAGGAAACACAGGAAAAAGTCTGTTTGGGACACGAGTTCCTCTGTTTGATGGACTATGCCTGTGGCAAAACCTTACTGTCAGCTGCCTTCTTCTGTAGCAGGTGGTGTCAACAAGCACACTCTGCCTTCCCTTCTTTCACCTGGCTTGAGTATCTTGTCAAAACTAGTTATTACAGCTGGGTTGTCAGGTAGCACCTTGGGCCTGATAATGATGAAGGAAGTGAGATAAAAGTTCATGAGGAAGGCCAAGAAAATTCCAAATACCTTTTATGATATAGCATGTCAAAGCTCTGTTCATATGATGTTTCAGGAATCTGTCACAAAGCACTCCATCTCAGCAGGTTTTGAGGTACCTTCAGGTACTGTCCTGGCACAAAAGCTTAGAGTAAAACAGAACTTTTGCAGCAATTATTTTTGGCTTTGTAGAAACAACACCTCAGAAAGACTCCCAGGAGTGAGCTGGTGATTGTGTGGCCTTTTTTTGTTAAAGTCAGTCTCAACATTTTGAAGTTTTTAATAAGCATTTTAGCATAGGTTGCTAGCATGGAAGCTGCTCATTAGGAGCTAATTGTATCAAAGAGTTGCTGAAAGTGCTTGAATGTTAAATATATGCTACTGTAAGCAAATATTCACAAGTCTTTCAAAACAGATGTTTGAAAAATAGTAGGCTGTCTGCTCATGGTAGCAGTACACAAAGGACATGAAGAAGAGGGATTTAATAATAAATATGCTCACAGCTACATGGATGGTAATCCACAGCAGGGTTTTTTAAAAAATTTTCAACTAAATGTATAAACCAGCAGTAACCCAAATAATTTTTGTAAGCAAGTTTACTTCAAACAGCAGTAATTCTTGGCTTTTCTCTGTTCTCTCATTCACTTCTCTCCACTGCTTTCCTAACTACCCTGTCTGTGCATGGCCCTTCCAGTCCCAACACCGACTCACAGCCCTTGTTTTGTTCTGTCAGCTGGGGCTCTGCCTATTTTCAGTCTGTGCACACACCCATTGTCTTTCCTTCTTCCTTTCTCTTCCTTCCTTCCTTCCTTTTCCTTCATTTTTCTCTTTCTCCCACCCTTTATCTCTTTATTTTTTTACTGCTTTCTTTCTTTCTTTGATAATAATTTTGGTGTCAAGATGTCTTAAATTCCCCAACACAAAGTGGCAAAGTTGGATAGTATGGCATTTAGTGTGCCACTCATTATGAACTACAGAAATACTAAAGCTGCCAACACACACATCGCACATTCTGCAAAACACATGGCAAAAGCTCCACTGTCCTCTCTTCTGCCTTTTGTTCTTGTTTTACCTCATATGTTCCCAAATCAATAGCATTCTGTTGACTGATTCCTGGTATTGACTATCTAGGACATTCAGCAGATGCTACTTTACCAAAAAAAAGAAAAAAAAAATACATTGTTAAACTGGCCTTACAAACTTTAGGAACCGGTATTTCTTACTTCCCTATTTTTACTTTTTATTCTTATGGGTTTCATCTGTTTTCTTGTTTTACCTTGCACATAGACAGTTTTATTCAGCAATCTGACATCTGAATAATGTATGGTTATATGGTAGTTCATGGGGTTTTTTAATGGCAGATACATTTGCTGATATTGAGTAATCTAGCACGTCATAGTACTTGGCGGTCACTAAAGCATCTGGGGGAGAGATCTCTGCACTACTGAGCTCAAACAATCAACAGCTACATGAGTGTCACATCTTACTCATCAAACAGAGGGGATTTCTGATCTTAAAGAACTGAAACCCGGATTGAAACAGAACTAATGTTACAAAATTCAAATAAAATACATTACTAAATAAATAAATTTCTACAGCATTATATTTATCCTGAAATTATTTTTCTACTTGCTGAATCTGGAATTGGTTGGTTGGTTGGTTGGTTGGTTGGTTGGTTGGTTGGTTGGTTGACGCTTGTTTTCATTCTTTTGTTTGTTTGTGTTTGTGGATTTTGTGGTTGTTTGGGGGTGGGTTGTTTTGATTTCATTTTTTACAGATAATTTCTTATTTCTTCCTTCTATCCCCTCAGAATGTTTCTCAGCTTTTTATTATATTGAGTTGGAGCTAAGATGACCCTTCTGATCTTGTTCCAAGAGTGAATTGGAAGGGCAGCTTTGCACTGACAAGCAAAACCTGACCTTCATTCTCCCTTAGCTATGTTTTTCTGTATTTCAACATTTTAACCAGAATCACTCTTTTACTATAACCTCCTACAGCTTTTGATGCACACAGAGCTTTTCAGCTTGTCTTCACAAATTCTTCCTGACGCTCTACTTCTGTTCACCAGCGTGCCACTATCATTTTGTACTATTATATCTCTTCTCATAGTGAACCATCTTCAAACTATGCCAGAAGCTCAAAACAGGAAAAGGAATTTGCAGAATCAGCAAGTGCCTTGAAAAATACTATTGGAAAATTGCTGCTAGGGCAACAAAGGAGAAAAGAGTTTCTTCCTTGCCCAAATGTCCAAATTATACTCATTTGAGTCCTTTTCACATCCACACTCTAGTTTTCTCTGTTTAACACTTACATTAAAGTACACCTAGATGAAATGTGCCTTCATTTAACTCTTCCTGGTATCTTTAGAAGATGGGATTGAACTGTTACAACTTAATCCTATATTTGATGATTTGTCTGCTGCAAAGCTGCAGAAAATGAGAGTCATCTTTTGCAGGCAGAGCTTCACCCATCACCATGGCACAGGGACTCCTTTTTTTCCTTAAATTTGAAAATACCAGTCTTCAAAGCACAGTTTGAATAGCAGAGATGAATCAGAAACACCAGCCATTTTCTCCCTATGGGCCTGATTCCATTGGGAGCTAGGTGAAGAATTCTGCATCTGCAGAGCTGAACCCTTAAAACTTTTTATCGTTTTATAGAGACACTGTGGAAAAGAAGAGAGACAGTGTTGAAGAAAATATCTCAAATCATTGCTTACTTCATCAGCCTGATCTGCCACAAGAGGGCAGAGGCTTATGTCACTCAGCTTCATCTACTGTCACATGAGAATGTCAGGGATCTTTAATGGGAAAATTCATCATGTTTAAATACCAGGGTGAAAAATGAAATTCTGTTAACTATTTTTAAATGCCTTTAGGCCAAAAAGCCAAACGCAGCAACAGAACTCTGTCATCTCTGTTGCAATGACAACTACCATACCTTGTTTATAAGGCATTTATTACTGTGCATTAATTAATTATGCAAAATGCAAAAAAAACCCCCAAAAAACATACACACGCATGTATAGAAAAATATATGTGTGGAACAAGGCTTTGCTAGTTTGAAAAATGTGTTAAGCCAAATACTGAAACCTTTGTGTAATTTCTCATTGTAATAAATGGGTAGATTTTGAAGAGGGAAAATGTTAGAAATCCAAAGCCATTATGCCAGTCTTACAATAGTTTAAACTCTCTGTATTTGCTGAGCAAAAATGAGTGAATCAGCTCCTAAGGGCATAAATAGACCTTCGTTTAGGAGATACAGTAAAAGAAACCGTGGACACTGCTGGCTTGGTGCTGAATGGGTCGCAGAGGAACTCAAATCAATAATGTGTTATATTCTGCACTGGCACAATGGTTTTGATGGAAAAGTGAGGAAATGAAAAAATCCAGCTCAGTTTTTACACTGGGGTATTTTACATTGCATACACTGACTTCCACTACCTTAAAATTTCTGATAAATTGAAGTTGATGGAACTATGATTTAACAATTTGTGGGCTTGGATTCTGACAAATCCCACTCCTGTTTCCTACTGCTAAGAATTGCTTATAATCACATTCACACTTTAAAAAAGTTTCCATAGTTTATCAGCTGATTCAACTACTGAAATGAAACCCTCAATATCACTCACTGATGCATTTGTCATTAACAGAAACTGCCTAAAAATCACAGAGATTTATTTTTCTTCTTGCTAATATTGCAGCTGTAAAGCAAGATCAGTTCTTTCCCCTGTCAGGTTTTTTTCCTAAGCACCAGCTTGGTAAAAAACTACATTACAGAAGCAAGAGAGGAAATTATAATGCTCTTTTCAATTTTTGTTAAAGCATATTTTAACAAAATGCAGACTTCTTTATAGTAAGACTGCTACCATGCTCTCTGTTCAATGCCTTTTTAAAGATACTGTTAGACACACTCAGTGGGAGGAGATATAGCAAAAATCCCTGCACATTTTCAAGCTCACAAAACTGATGGTGATGATTGTAATTATAAAGGACAGCATGAAGGAGCTAGTTACAAAATTCTGATAACTTGGCTAGCACAGTGCTCTGTCAAAAAATTAAAACCTATCTATAACAGGGGTAAAAAACCCAACAGCCTTTTCTCCTACCTCAAGAATTTTGGGAAAAGAGAAGGGAAGGGAAAGGGAAAGGGAAAGGGAAAGGGAAAGGGAAAGGGAAAGGGAAAGGGAAAGGGAAAGGGAAAGGGAAAGGGAAAGGGAAAGGGAAAGGGAAAGGGAAATCACTGTGACCACAGCACGTGAGCCCAAAGTGCCACCAAATGTAGCAGTGACAGTGTAGCATTATTAACGACCTTCACACATCCATCCTCTGCACTCTGGAATAAATTATCTGAAGACAGGCACTTAATTAGCTGGGACTCCCTTCTTCTGAAGATTAGCTGGCTGATGATACCTGCCTTTTTCAAAACAACTCATAAATTAAGCTAATCTGTTCAAAAGCATAAAAACTGTGGGTTTGTGTTCCTTAGCCACTGCAAATTCAAATGTATGCCTCCCACTTGCCAGGCATACATCCTTGGAACCAGAGTGTGGGAAAGCTGCTTACAGCAGTAACAAAAAGCAGCCCCAGTATACATTGGTTTTGTTAGAATACATCAGGAAGTCCATTTACATTCTTTCCAAAAATAAAACTCTACAGACACCTTAAGCTCTTCCGTCAGTCTTTTTCTCATGTCAGGAGATGGCACATTTTGCTGAGTTAAAATCAATTGTAAATTCCCACAGATTTCAACTGAGACAGGTTATCACTGCAAAACAGTAATATCAAAGACAAAGAAATGATATAATGTGTTTTCCTTTTATAACCGGATTAATCTGTACTTTTTAATATTTTTAAATGTCATTTCTATATCCAGAAGGTCAGCTATCTTTCTCGTACCCTTTAGAATAAGACAGGTGTGAAGGGGACTGATTAAAAAAAGCTGTCATTTTAATGAAGTTTCCATTCTCAATTGGTTTTCTTAAAGAAACTTGCACATGCATAAAACCTTACAGCCAGGCCTGACTCATAGCCATTAGTTCTGCCAAGTATAAAAGACATCCATAATCCTTCCCAACAATGTATAAGACACATTTCTGCTGAATAAACTTTGCCAGTGTTATTAATCTTTTTGCTACTTAATATGCCTTTATATTGCACATCTACTTCTCACACTACTCTCTTCAGAATTTCTAATTTCTTTGGACCATTTTCAAAAATCTAAATTGGAATATTCTTCCCCAAATATTTAGTATCAGTGAATCTGTAAACACAGAGGAGGATCTGAAAGGACTCACCTGATGCAAATTTAGGATACTACCACAGCAACTAGATCATTACAGTGAACTATGAAAGAAAGTGCTGAAAAACAAGATTAAATTGTTATAAAATAGTGATTTAAATGACAGTCAAGTGAAATTCACAAAAGGAGCTTGACCTTTTTGGGAGAGAAATGTGATTAGTAAAGGGATATCTGTGATTAGCCCACATCCACACTTTCAAAAATGTATGTGACATTGCCAATTAATGGTTTGATAAGAAAATCACAAGTTATTTGGTGAAAGAAATGGAGAAAGTTGTTCCGTTTTCACAGGTAATGCAGGACTCGTGAGAGCAAGAGTGTGACTGATCCTCATCAGTTTCAATGCAAAGTGATATAGGCTCACTGGCACTTAAGCAAAGAAAGAACATGGAAAACACAGACTTCATCGGTGAATATCAGCTGAGCCACCAGTAATTCCCAGCAAAGGGAGTGAGAGGCAGTAAAATTGCCAGACTTTTACCATTCCCATCGATCAAGCAATACCCTAAACTCATGTTTTAAAAAAAAGACCTGTGCTACAATACAAATGTGATCTAATTTTTTTAAAGAATTGATCATAATGCTGTAGACCAACAGTGAAAATGATTTTACCAAGAACCGAAAATAGCTGGGAGATTCTGTGGAACATTAAAAGATGATAATTATATGGCAAAGGTCACAAAGAGACAATAAAAGCAAGACACAAGAGATTTCACCCATCAGTGAACTAATTAAAAAACCCCACAAACCCAAGGAATCATTACAACAACTTCTATGCAGTACAGTTCAGAGGGTTATGTTTCAGCAGCATGTGTACTCATCACCCTCATTATGAACTTCCTTGGAAGGATATGACTTTCATTTTAGGTTACTATGCTCATGTTCCTAATTACAGAAATTCACATTTCCATTCACACTGAGCTTTTAACTTTCTATCTGTCTTTTCAAGCAAAGACACAAATTTGGTTACATTGCCTGAACTCTGACGTTGGCTGAAGCCACAGGATCCCTGATATTACAAATAAAGATTTACCGGAGTAATTTTATCAAAACAAAATTCACCATGAAAGACTAAACTGGAACCTATTCTATATTCTCCTGCAAGGTTTGAGAATAATTTACCTCTGTATGCAGTGTAATACATCATCAAAAGACAAGTTTAAATATTTCACAGGGCATCTCTGAATGCCTGACAGTAGAGATTTAGGCCCAATGAACTGTGTTACTGCATTTAGAATATACTTAAATATACAGACAGTAGCTTGTGTTTTAAGAACAGCATAATCACAATTGTGTGCTGAGGCTGAGGACAGTATATTATACTGCTGCTTTCTTCCTGGAATAGAAATGATATTAAAGGGACTCCTGTCACCCATGATTACTGGTTCAGAACAAGCACAGATACGTAATGAGCCTTGCATTGTGCTATGTGACTCATCCAAAATTACTCAGTCACCTGTACATTGCCAAGAAGGAAGCTTTTGACCGATCATGAGAAATACCAATGTGAGGTGCTTCTTTACAGAATGAAAATACAATTGAATGCAAATGGTAAGAACTCACAGAGAAACCACCACCCCCACCACAAAACCCAAAACATCCCAGGGCATCATATTTTAGAGGAGAAATGGGGAAACAAAAGCTGGCTAGTATATTACCTTACACCTGGACTTTCAGCACATCCTCCTAACTGTGACTTCTGCTTTATTGTGACATGTATTATCGGATCTGTAATACACTGACAACTCAATTTTTATTTACAAGTCTCTATGCCTCTTGTTCTAAGATCTGTAGCAAATTTTTTGGTTCAGTTCACTTAGAGGAAACAAAAGTTACTGATATACCCCAACTACTTTAAGTGTAATTTGTCAGCCCAGCCGTATCACCCAAACACCCTGCTGCAGAAACTCAGGAAGCATTCAAGGCAAGGGTCCTAGGTCTGCCCTAGACACCAAAAGGAAAATACATCAGTCATTCTTCAGACCTTCTATATACCAGCCTCTAGCACAAAGCTGCTTCATAATTTATTCCTAATCTCACCACAAGATAGGGAATGCCAGAAGAGTTGTATCTACAACACCTCTTGGCAAAACTGTAGTCAGTTAAGGATCTGGCCAGTTACTTCAGTTCTCCATTTCTTTTCTGCTGCCAGAACAGTGAAAAAGGTACAGAATCAATCCTGTTCTCTTCATATTTCTTCTAGAAATGCTTCTAGGAATGTTCAGAAAACAGATAATCCAGGAGATTCCCCCAATGGGAGATAGAGAGGAACATGGTTAGTCCTGTAACTTCCATACTGCCTGTAGCCCTCTCCTCTGGAACAGTGTCTTCATCATCTCAACTTCCTATTTTGTCTTTTTTGATTCAGCTAAAAGTGGTGAGGGAAGAAAGCCTCAGTGAACCCTACAGTCTCACTCCAACACCATTTTTCTCCTTTCACAGGATAAACACACAGTTCCAGCAAAGAAAGTGGAATTTATTATTGTTTTGCTCTCAAAAATGCTTCCCAATGAAAGTGCAAGTATGATTTTTAAAAAGTGGTAAAGATTAAAAATAACATTCATTAAAAAATCTAAACCCAGCCCTCTATGAAATAGTGTCACATTCCTTTTACTACTCATATAGCAATCATCGTTAAATTCAAAAAATTTAACACCATTTGCAAGATGAGATTTAATTATCAAATGATGAATCATTATGATTGTAAATGAATACAATAGCCAACGTTGAGATTAGAGTGCTCATCTCTGCATTCCTCCACTTTAACCAAAACATTTCCAATCACAAATTCTACTTTTTCCCTCATCTTGTTTAGGCTTCTTCTGTAATTATAGCTGTATAGATAAAGGAAACCTTTCAATGTGAAACCATTTTTACAGCACTTACAGGATGGAATTTATTAGAAACATGGGCTCATATTAGAAAATTCAAACAAATAAATTTATTTGCATTTTCCTTATGGAAAAGCAAGTGTTGTGTCAATTTCTATAACAGAGTTCTTGGGGGTTTCTCAGTTGTGTTAGATACCCAATTGCAATTCCTACCTTTGAAATTCTTCCAGTAAATCCTTAAGTAATCTTCCCAGGGACCTAGTATCATAAGTAAACAGGTGGAGAAAGTAACTTAGTAATCATCTCTCCCTCTCTCTCTGTGTCAAAAACAAAGCACAAAGACATCTCTGGAGAAAGAAAGAAAGAAATTAAGCATGTTGGAATTAAATTCAGCTTTGTTTACAAAATTATAGCACACTCCATGAAATATAAACGGATCTACCAAATGTTTTCTGCCCCCTTTATATCAGTGTCCAGGGCCAAACTAGTGGAATAGCAAAAGCATGACTGTTGTTTTCTTAACAATTTAAATTTTAAAATTTTTATTTCTCCAAGCTGACTTATTATTGTAGACTAGAGCTCTTTTACCTTGATGTGTCATTAAGGAATCTTGGGACTAATGTTAAATTTCTTCTAGCTATATCAATTGTCTGTATGTATGCTTGATTGATAATACAAGGAAAAAAACATTAAAAGTTGGCATATCAGGGCAGATGTTGTTTATGTAGCTATAAAAAGTATCAGTCAGTGATTATTTAGTAGAAATTTCTTTTTTATTACTAGTGACCAATGGAAATGCAGACCCTTATTTCTCACATTTCATACAAGACTGTATATTCACACACAGGAGATCCATCCACCCATCCACCCATCCACCCATCCACCCATCCACCCATCCACCCATCCACCCATCCACCCATCCACCCATCCATCCATCCATCCATCCATCCATCCATCCATCCATCCATCCATCCATCCATCCATCCATCCATCCATCCATCCATCCATCCATCCATCCATCCATTTATCTATCATAAAGAAAATTTCAGTAATGAAATAACCAATATTGTATGCATCATTTATCCAGCACCAAAATTCTTCTTTAGAAGGGGGACAAGGGGGGCTTGGTTTCTTTGTTTCCTGTTGCTGCAAGGTCCAACACTCAGAGCTGTGGATGACAGTGAGTGCTGCAGGGTGCTTCATTCCTTGTGATGCTTATGCTTATTCATAATTGCCAAGGCTGCCTAGGGCTCATCATAGGCTTAGCACCTCTTCATCTGTTTGTATGAATCTAAATAATGCATAGCTCTCACAAGTCTGTCTTTGCACTATCCCAAGAATTTCTCCCTGTTGTCCTTTATGAAATGTGAATTCTTGTAAGCATAACTCAGTATTATTTTGCCTGTGTGCATTAATTTGCATTCTACAGCAGTCTGTCAATTTAGCTTAGTGCTGAAGATGTCTCTATTTAAGAAAATATGGGCTATTATAAGTATTATTTACACAATGTCTCCATGGCTTATTTTGGCCTATATCCTCTGAGGTAAGATGAGAATCTATAAGGAACATTAAAGAGAATGAGATAAAAAGATAGTGCCTCTGATTTTCCCTATATACAGGTCATTTCCTATGGTAGAATTACTGAAAACAGGTTACTCCAGAGATTCTTATGCCTCTAAAGAAGTGCAGGACATGTTATTTTTCTGAGCAAAACCAGCATTTTTTTCTTTCAATCAATTTAAAAATAGTTGTACAGATTTTCAAATTATAAAAGAGACCCTGAAAATTTGCTGCATGGTGCTCAGAGAAGCAAAGTCAGATTGCAAAGCATAACTGATCACAGTCCAGAAGAGAGTTCTCTATCCTTTGAAGCTATCCAATATGACAAAGTGAAAAATCTTCTTGTAAAGAACATTTTGGAAGGAGAAGTTCAGTGTTGAAACTGAGAGTAGTGGAGGAGTTTGCAGATTTTGCATTTCTTTTTTTTCATTAACATTTCATTTATATTCTTCTATGAGTTATTACATTTACTGCTTCCAAAGTTTCAGACTAGTTGAGTGCAATGGACTCATTGCACACCTAGCATGTCTATGGAAAAGGAGAATAGAGGGCAGACCTTTGCAGAGAATGTAAACAATGAATGAAGAATCAAATCACTCTCTGTAGGATTATACCACAATAAGAAGAACTTAAATAGAAGTATAAAAAAAAAGTAAGTATAAAAGCTTAGGACATCATTAAATCAAAATTTAAATCTATTAACAGCTTAGATGATGAAAGTTTGTTTCTGTTTAATTTTAATATAGATCAAATAACTGAGATATAAAAGATAATTAAATAGTGTTTCTGTTTACTTTAAAAAAAATCCCCACAAAAATTAAAATTCACACAGTGTGTTGTTTTGAAGTTGGGTATTGCAATGATTGCCTTACTTTTGGGGGCATATGCCCATGAGTATCACCTAAGAGTTCTGCAGTAAGGCCTAGAGCAATAAATGAAAAGAAAAATCAGTGTAGGAAGAGACTGCAACTAATAAATATTTGATCAGATACACAAATTCACACAGTTTGATAATGCCTTGAGGAATTTGCCATAAATTATTAACTCCCGCAATGTAAACGTGTGGTATTATGTTCCTTAAGAAACAGCAAGCCAATAAAGAGCTATTAATTTTTTCAAGCAATTTTTTTCCAGAAGCACATATATCTAAAATATTATAGGCTTATGTAAAATAATGTGAATAAAATAATGTGTGAATAAAAAATGAAAACCATAAAATATAAAGAAAGGTACTCCAGAAGCCTAGAAGCTGTAGAGTCATTCCCACTTTTCTGAAGAATTATACAATTTTAATATAGGAACTGAAGATGTTTTTAACAATTAAATTACCTTAGGGGGAAAAAAAAAATCAGTCCTAAAGTAAAAAGTAGCTGGAATAGAAACACCTCTTGACACTTATCTTGGCTATTGAAATGCCAAATGTTACTTCAACAAAAGGCATTTGGGGTAGGTTTTACTTTTAACTCAGGAGCAGCTGCAAGAGTAACATCACAGGATTGGACTGTTCAGCACAAAATATGACTTTCAGTTACTTCTACAGTGCAAAGAGATTCCTGTAGTGACAGAATCCTTGTACAGTTTCTGTTATTGTGGGTCAGGCAGTGCTCCTGCACATCCTCCCCTGCTGCAAGGCAGTGATCACACTGAAATCCAGGGACCTGCTAAAGAGGCAAAGGGGCTCCTTGCCCCTCTCAGAGAAAGAGGTGTGTGAGATACAGGCGCATCAGTGCAGTGCTAGCGACAGATGGTGAGAAATGGCCATCTGCTAGGCAGCAGGGTGAGCTTAAAGAGAGAATTTTCCATTGCTGTTTCATTGGAAATGGAGGGAAAATACTTCAGTTGTTCTCAGGATGGATTAGAACTTCAGAGTTCTCACTACCAAATACAGTAACTGGGAGAATCTAGGTAGTCTTCATCTTTTACATGGATTTTTCTGTATGCATTTGAAGATGCCCAGCAGTCACACATACAGGGAAATTTATTAACCATATCATGTCACCCTTTGCCCTTGCAATTATTCCTTTAGGGGGCCTCTAAAAAGGAAAGATCTTTCTTGTTGATCACTCTAAAATGAAATAATGAACTGAAATGCATTTCTGAATAAATTAATCTGAAACCAAGCATGAAAAGCACATAAAAAACATTCATCATCTTCACATTTCTGCACAATATACTCTCCTGCCTACAAACTCTGTATAGCTCGTGTCTGCAGGAAGCAGCATGGAAAATGTTCTGCTTCTGCAAAACTAAAAATGCTGTACATAGATGGACGTTTGACACATCAGATACCACTGGGAAATCCTAGGAAAATCTGACTATATGAACTGGTGTATGTACTAGAGAGTTTTCATACATTTCAAATTGAAGTTTGTGCTAATTGATCCTAGTAAATCACATAACATTTTTTAGGAAAAAGAAGGAGTAAGATTTTCTCCACAGTGTCTTAGTCATTGAAGCTAAGATTTTCTCCACAGTGTCTTAGTCATTGAAGCTATCAGGAAGAGCATAGTAGTCTGTTAATTTATAGTCTATGTATTTACAGGAATGCACTGAGTCCCACAATGAATTCCATGCAATTTTTTTCTCCAAATTGCACCTTTATAAAAAATAATTTTGCGCAGGAGACCTTACAGTTCTTTTGTTTCATTTTATGGAGGGCAACTATTCAAGTATTTAGGGATTAATAATCCCAAAAGCAAATTGTAAAAACTTGAAATATTTCTATTCCTATTAAACTTGCAATAAAAAAAAACAGAAATCTGTCTATCCATGATGTAATAAAACCCCCACAAATCTGGTTTGATTGATTGCCATGCACAAAGCTAAGGAAGCATTAATTTAGATAAAACATTCTTACTTTAGCCATGTGAGTTTCTTAGACACTAATTCTCACAGATATTTATGTTGAGCTGTTTAGGGTGCATGTAACCCAAATGTTACATCCATTTTTTCTTTGTTTTAAATACAAAGTCTTCATATTCTGTCTGAGATCAAAGTTTCTGCAGTCATATTCCATGTAAACTTTGCTTGATTTCATGACTGTGGAGGAGTCTGTAATTTTTGATAAACCAGTGAAGGAATCTGTCTCAGTCTAAGAGTAGATTACTAGAATAATCTCTAGTATAATGAGCAATGATTCAATGTTTGAAATCTACAGTAATTCAGTTTTGTAGAACGTGGGCAAAAAGGAAGCTAGTGCAAACTAGTTGTAAAATGTAGTAGTTTATAAACTTCTTGTTAGTATTTTAGGCAAATAAAATATATATGCACATTTAATTTTCCTTGAAGTATAAGTTTCAGTAATAAAGACATTGTCACATGTTAATATTTAATTCCTAAATTTATCAAAAGCACAGGAGAGATACTGGCAGAGACCTTTACAGGTAATTCTGTGAACGAAGAACTCTGCTGCCACTGAATTTCAACATCTACTATGTACTCCTTTTAATTCCAGTGAAGATTCCTTCAGAACTAAATGTATATTTCAGCATTTTATACAGAGAGACAAAATCCATATGATAGTTTGAATATTTATACAACATTCGGGTCCTATAAGTTAATATTCAGCACTAGAAGAGGCCATGCAAGAGTTTTCTAAGGAAATGCTACATGAAGGGGCTAATATATTTTAAATTCATGTAAAAGATGCCATTGCAATTAAGCCAGAGATGTGCCCTGTATGAGCCATAAGAACATGATTGTTTAGAGAGATCATTTCACCTGAATATGGGTGGTGCAAATTTTTCTGTGCACACAAAGGAATTAGTCAAGCTGTGGAGGGAGGAGGCGGATTTTTTTGTTTGTTTGGGTTTTTGCTTTTTGTTGGCTGATTGTTTCTTTTTATTTATATATTTTCTATCTTGAGAACCACAGAATACCAAAATTCAACAAGTGATAGGCAGTGACACAACAAATTGATTGAGGGCTTTTTAAAGGTTAGTAGCAGTCTCGAGGCTCTAAAAACACTCCTTAAAAGTCACTGTACATGATGTGCAATTAGGTGGCTGAGATTCTGCAAAATTTGGCACATGTCAGAGATAAGATTCCCTGCAGAGCTGCTCTGACTGCAGAATAGATGTGACCTTTTAGGGTCATAAAAAACAACAGTAGAGTTAAAAATCATGCATTTCCAAGGATTTAAAAAGAGTTCTAAATGCTTCAAAATACGTACATTCATTGTCCCAATAGACAAGCAAGTTTAGTCCAGGAAAAAACCCCACAGAATTAAACTCACCTTGGTGAATTTGGTCTTGCAAGGTCCCCAGGACCCTTTATCTTCCCTTTAAATTGGACAGGACAGGGCAATCCCATACTTTCTTCTGACTGAGCTTGCAATAATGTTTTTCACTATAGCTTACTAGAACTCTAAAAAGAAAGAGATAATATAAGAAACTAATCATGATCCTGCAAAATTCTTTATTTCTTCTCTGAGCTTAAGCAAAGGGCACAAAAAAAGTGAATTTAAATTAGCATAAAGCGTTGTACAGATATTAATTCACTGCCTTCATTTGCTTGTCTGGCAAACTGGTAGACCTTCAGAGGAAAATAGTTTTTTGATTGAGAATTCACAATACTGGTCAAATAAGCTTTTGTAAGATTTGACCACAAACATGTCTCTGTTTTGTTTTCAGGGTATTTCTTTGTATCAGAAGAACTTGGTGAAAAGCACATTGTGACAGGAGAGACTGGCTGTGGACAGTGAAAGCCCGCTGAAGATTATTACAACCCTTCCACTGACTTACATGGATCAGAACCTAGGAACAGAAAAACATGATAGAACTGGCTGAAAATGTGATAGCAGAGGTGGACTACCTTAAAACTGGACATTGCAGACAAATGCAGAGCAGTTGCAGCAGAGACTCTCAGCTGTACCCAGGGATTTGCTGCAGGACTTGCTGTGCAGGACTGCAGGACTGACAGGCAGATACTGAAGTTTTCAGAACAATTAAGTACCAATGAAATAGTTACAAGTGAGGAATATCAGGTGAGGAAGTCAGTTTCTATCTGCTATCCTGTATGGTCTTAATTGCACAACAAAGTAAACAGAACATATCAAACATTGTTTTTTATGGTTATTGTCAGAATGAGAGTTCCTTTTGTACAGTTGGCTTCTTTTCCCCAGCAGCTAATGTCAGGAGGAGAGAAAGGTGATGCAACATTGGAATGGACAGCCTGGGAGGTGCAAAGTCACCACTCCTGGAGGTGTTTAAGGCTGGACATGTCACACAGTGCCATGGTCAAATTGACAAGGTGGCATTCAGTCATAGGTGTGACTTGATCTCAGAGGTCTTCTGCAACATTATTGATTCTGAATTGGTTCTGAATTGTATTTTTGACAGAGGAGTAGGTCGATAATTATTTCAACTACCTGGAGAAAACAAATTCACTGCCCTTCCTACCCTGCTAATGAGATGTGAATGAACAGTGAAAAGGATTGCCATGAGATGGGCACATTGATCATTACTCTACACGTGAAGATAGTGAAAAACAAAGGGTAAATTAGAGGAATTGAGGAGCTTCAAAAAATGCTTTACCATCTTTGCTGCTGCTTTGGAAAAGATATCACTCTCTTAAAAGGCACATTAGAAACTAAGGAAGTGACAAGACATAGAAGGTATGTTTGGCCTCAGGGCAAGTACCATCTGGCACTCTTGTTTAAAATGAGAGTGAAGCAGTTAGAGAGCTTTGGAAGTGAATGTTGAAACAGGAAAAAATGTGATACATTTCAAAAGAAGGTCTAAGAGTGAGAGACTTTAGATTTTTTTTCTTGTTTTGTTTTAAACCCTATGTACATTTTTAAAAGGTTAGTGCATGATTTCCAAATATCACTGCACATCCATGCATCGGTGCATTGTTTCATAAGCCCTGGTCTCTTTCACTGTTTTAGTGACCTATCAGTGCTGGGAATCTCCATCTTCAGAGGTTTCTGAACAGATCTGAACTATAAGTAATTGAAATGTCTTTGAAAATTACATCATGAAGGGGAGAGGATATGTGTTCAATATCAGGAAAGATTTTCTAGCAGTGAAAGTATTGAAATTTTACTGTTAATTGGGAAACTAGTGTGAAGTAGAAAGCTTGTTTGTGAGCCACATTCTTGTGAGATGATTCAATCAGCTGAGAGGGAACTAAATGAGCAATGTTCTGAAGTAAGGGAGCAAACAGAATACAATCCCAGTTTCAGGTGATCTCAGGTAATATCTGAGTATATTAGCCTAAGCTGAATTTTATGCAGTAGCAACCTGACAGATGTTGACACCCAGGATAGCTAATTTGCAGCTAGCTTGGTTATCACTGTACTGGATTTAGATCTGCATCCTCATGAATAAACTGAACTGATACCAAAAAACCCCAAAACCCACAAAGTAAAAAGATGACAATTTTCAGTTGCTAATGTACAAATCCTATGAGACTCCCTAATAACTCCACAATAAAAGGAATAAGAAATTCTTATTGTGGAAAAGAAATTGAACATAACTGGCATTCCTGAGACTTGATGTGATGATTCATGACTTGGATGCTGATATAGCTGGTTATTGCATATTGAAAAAAGATAGACCACATGAAAGATGTGGTACATATTCAGCATTCTACATCTCTCTCTCTCTTAGAGCTCCTGGCAAATTAGGAGCATCGGCTTTAAATGCATCTAGAGGAAAATGTTACCAGTGACAAAGTAGAAAGCTGTTACAGACTATCAGATCAGATGAGTTTCTTTTAAAATGCTTGTCAATAATGTGTTCAAACAAAGAAAGAAAACAATTTTTACATAAAATAGGAGCTATACATTTGAAGTTTTGTGCATGTGGTGATAAAGAAATGTTTACTGAAAAGAACAAAAAACAACAACAAACACCCCAAACAAACACTGCAGGACAGGTATTGACTGATAAAGGCATGGTAGTTATATATATTAGTGCTCAAGTATTCTGTGTGTGATCCAGTCACATAAACACATAAGACTGGAATAAGACTGGGGCTATGCAGACATAAAGATCCATTTTCAATCAGTTCTGGGGAAAATGGATGAAAATATTTGCATTTTTATCCTTCCCCAGGTGTGTTCTTTTCAGAGACAAAAATGCCATTTGATTTTGATATACATAATGTTTAAAATACTCAGCTGTTTTGATATTACTTGGTTTTGTTGAATTGAAAATTGGAAGTATAAGATGCAAAAGTGTGGATATAAAATCTGAAGCATTTGCAAGGGAAGAATCCAACGTTATAATTTTTTAAAATGTCACTTATGGAACACCAATTTTACTTTCCACAAAATGCTCTGAAGTTTTCTAATATTGTGCAGCTAAAAAACTGCAAACCTCAAAGTTCAAGATTCTAACTTAGTGTGTTTCTGTTTCACACAAGACTATTTGAGGACCATTAGTGCTGCCTGGGATTTTTAGCTTCTGCTGTTATTCATTTCTTGTCAGCAAACTCTGTTCTCCCACTGGCTGCTGCTCAGCAGTATATCTGTATTGTTAGACATGTGACTTCATTTAGTTTCCTTCAGAGTGAAGGATGGAAGCTCATGTAACTGCTGCTCCAAAGCTTCCAGAGTCTTTTCCACTTGGGGGAGAAGCATCATTTATCTTTAAATTTATGTGCATAACATACAAATCAGCTTCTGCATGCAGTACATCTTTCAAAACCTACAGACATTTCATATTTTGATAGTGCTCATGGAAAAATTTCATAAACCTTATCCCAGATGTGGTATCCAGAGGTTCCAGATTTCCCCTTCTAGGAACTGTCAAATAGAGAAGGCACAGGGGAGAAGCAAGTGCCTTCCTGCTTCCAGCTACCTAATGACTTCTGGTAAACTATGAGGATACCTGAGGAAAATACAGACTGTATCCACTTGCAACTCCAGCTTCTGTGGCCTGTCCCCTTATTCTTGGTATGCATCACATCTGTCTCTGTGGCATCATAAAAAGGCATAGCTGGTAAGGAAATGCTTTCTTTTGAGATCTGTTATCTGAGTTCACATAATTTGTAGTATTCTACCACCTGGAGATGAAGAATCAGTAGCATAATACAGGTCTTCCTCATACTTTTTTCTCCTTCTAAACCATGTTTTCTTTACTAATGTATGTAAAGGCATAGAGGTAAAAATCATCATTCTTGAGTGAAGAGAATTCTGTACTCTCTGTCATGAAAATAAACATAGGTCTTGCTTTTGTATTTATATGAAGCAGAGAGGTCAAAAGGGCTAAGCTTAACTATTTTAAAAAATTACAAAAAGAGAGACATTTTTCTCTCCTGTTTACAAAAAAGATCAGAAGTGTATCCTTAAAGATACTGGGAAGCCCCACAACACTACTTTACTATCCTGGGTCCTGATATGTGATCAAAAATGCAATGAAGGTGCTGGTCATCTGCCTAATGCCGAAAGCTGACTAAGAGCTTTGGAACAGAAAAACAAATTTACAGAAAACCTCTCACATTAGCAAATAAAGTCTTACATACAAGATGAATCATATGAGATCTTATAATTTTACCAGTTTGTAAAGAATTCCAGCCCACTTTGCATCTTCCTCGATCTTCTCATATATTTCTGTCTTCAGCCTTTCCTTTTCCAGGAATATGGAAAACACTGTGAATAAAAAGAAAAATAGAGATTTTTTAAAATAAAAATCCTGAATATTTCTTATGTATTTGCAGATAAAGGACCATCCATGGCTGACCATGACAATATTGCCAAGCTTGACTTGCATACTTCAAAGTAGTTTTATGGGAAATAATAACTGGTCTGTGAGTTAGCAGAGGGTGGTCCCTATGAGCTGTATCACATTAGCAGCTACTAAAGGCCAGTCACCCCTTGTCACCAAAGTGAGCTATGCAGGATAGAAAACTTACTAAAGGGCAACCAACTTGAAATACAAATAATAAGAGTGCAATTTATATTACAACATGATCTCCTTTAATTTTCATCCATTGAGCTACATTATGCATTCACTTAATACCAGGGCAGCCTAAACTGACCAGGATTAAGTGACAGGAGAACTTGGCTGATTAAATTGCTTTAAGGTGATTCACGTGGTGCTAGTAGTATAGACATAACAACAAATGGTGGTGAATAATGGAATAGAGAGAGACAAATAACATGCAGTTATCTGAGGCTAATTTTACCAGCAGGTGCTGAGTACAGACCATAGCTATTACAGCACTGAAAATAAAAAAGCATGCAGTAAATATCTCTAATGCTATAAGTTACAGTCTGCATGTTACTTAAAATGTATGCAGTCATCCTGTATTCTGAGGTGTCAGCAACAACCTAATTACTAGCCTTTTGCTCTTATAATATTTACTTTGATAGGTGTTTCTGGGGAAAAAAATAAAAAATAGTTAATAAGTTTAAAAAGTAGAAGGAAATATGCTTGGATGCACAAGGGAGAGGTCACAGGTACTTGGGAGTATTTACCATATGAGGATTTTAGTTTCCATCTGCACGCCTCATTAGCATTAAATTCTGGAACCACCATAATAAAATTGATGGAACATAGACAGCTATAAAACCATTATGTCATCTGATGGTAGCTAAATTCTACATATGGGTGAGTGGTATTTTGACTCTGGATGTAGGCAGGACCAGCTCTGAGAATGCTTGGCTTGAATCCCCTCAGGCAGTGGAGAACCTCAGTTTTAGAACCTCAACATTTTTGAGTAGGTTTCTCGCTTCTAGGCATAATATTTACAAAGGAATTTGGATATATAAATTCTCCTGGGTTTCAGTGGGAGTTAAGATACACAAGATTAAGATAGATAAAATAGTTAAAATATAACTGAAGAACTGAACCAAAGCTTATTATATAAAAGGGACATTGTCACTACCAGGTTGTCTTCTTTTTTTCTATTCCAGCAGTTAAATTTTAAAGAGTAAAACTACCCAAAATATTAAAAGAAAGATTAAAATACTATCTACTGGGGAGACATACTGGTTGTTCACAGAATCACAGAATCTCAACATTCTGTATTTTTTTTTATACCATTAGTATTTATAAGATTTTTTCTAATAATGCTAGTTCACTGTTGATAGTGGCAACAAAGTTTATCAATTATGAATTCACAATTTCAGTTGCCATGTGTAATCCAGTAAAGAAAAATTCATTGCTTGAAAGGCATTTTTAAAATTCTCATTGCAATTAATTGAAAACTAGGTCACCAGCCACTCCAGACAGACAGTGATACCAAGTGTGGGGAAATGTTACACAGAAATAATTAAGCACTTGCTATATTAAATTGTGATAACATTCTTTCCACTTTGAGCACTGACATATAAATTTGAGAGCAGGTTCTTTTGCTTCATGTTATATGAAGTTTCAGGACTGCAACACAATTAAAATGTCACTTTTCTTTTGTTCCTCAGTAATTGCTGTGTGATAAACATGCACAAGATAAACATGCATACATTCCATATGATAATGAGTGGACTTATATATAGAAACAAGTCATTACAGTTTCCTCTTTTGGTTTTTTTTGTACTACCTTAATTGGTAGTTAATTTATGCACCTGATTTTTCAGGTGCTTGTACATAGTCATTAAAAATGACCTCCAAGAAAAGCAGGAATGCTGAAAAATGAGGCAGGATGGCAGGCTGGCTGTTACTAAGTATAGCCCTTTTCTGTGTCAGGAAATGCTCTTGTAGATACAGTAATTATACATGACGGAAACTTTCATAAACTTTTCAAATTCAGCAGTATTAAAATGTTAGGAAGAGACCCCTCACTATTTCTCTTCCAAATCCCTGTTTACCACTTTGTTACAAAATTCACTGTAAGCTGAAATCTGACGTTTATCATAATAATCTGAAATATTAAACTTTTGTATTGTTTTGTTGTATAAAATCTGCCCTTTTTCTCTCAGAATATGAAGAAATTGTTTATTATGCTCCAGTTTGAAAAATGAAGCAAGAAAATGAAAAAATAAATTTGTTTTAGTCAACTAAAATTTAGCCTTAGTGTTAAACTGTGAGACTGCATAAAAGTAATCACAAGACATGTACAATGACCTCAGCTCAAACACAAATGTCCTTAAAGCTGGCAAGTTGTGAAACATTGGCTGCCTTCTATTAATAAACTCCTTAGAGTGGGGAGCAGTGCATAAATGTAGGTATTCATGTTATGGAATAAATTTATCAATAATATTTGAGATTCAGAAATACCAGTGTACATAGTATCTACAATGGCTTTATAGATAGGAATCCAAAGGCTACATGTATTGTCTTTAGGGACTAGGTCTGCCTCCCAGAAGCATTAACTTTTTCGTCTGCATCTGGTGTCAGGGAAAACTGCTTTCCTCACTAGTAGCCCCACTAAAATTACAAAAATGCACTAAAAGAATTTTCACCTGCATTCTTTGGTCAAGCCAGTATAAATTCAGGGTTGTCAAAGTCTTAAATGACCTTCTCCTGTCACTGATCCACTGTTGTTTTACCTCTGGTACACTTTGGAATAGACTTGTCACATCAAGGATGTCTCTGAATGTAGATTCACTGCTCAGTAGAAGAGCAGCAACAGGCATTTTTGAGTTTTCCTCTCACCACGCCTCAATTCCTCACTACTAAAGGGAACCGAGGAACTGTTCAGTTCCTCACTGAGCTCTTCAGTTTTAGGAAGACAATCTTTCAAAGCTATGTAATGTCCAGTACTCTACTATGCAGTGTCAAAGGTCTTTAAAATCACTTAAAAAAAACCCACATTCATTCCAACCAGATGATTTCTTAGGTATCCTAAAATTTAGCATCCTGCTATATGAACTGGTACAAGAACGTGAAGATGGTGGACGGATGTCAGTCTGAATGTTTGAGATAACATCTGAGTAACAAGTAATAACCAGTCCACTCTATTGTGCGTTACCTGTCTTTTTCTAAGCTTACCAAAGCTTCACAACTCAAACAGAAATGCTGAACATTTGATTGGGGTCCGCATTTTCCTCAGTACTTGTCTGGTGACTAGTACAATGGACTGCAATCAAGGCTTTATTGAAAATAAATATTAAATAGCAATAGAAACTCGAATAATGCCAACACGTCTCTAGAGCATTGATTGCCTTATACCATTCATAGGAGAATTTTAAAAGCAAAATAAAATGTGGATTGATTGTACTTCAAATATGGAATGGCATTAGGTATTGTACAAGCGTGGCAAAATTTTCTCAAAAGGAAAATGCACACTAATAAGTAAAGCCCACTCTGTTCTGCTTCCTTTTTCATTATAGCTGATGTTTCATTTTAACATGTACGTTTGAAACTCACTTTGTGTTTTAATGGAATGCTCTGGGCCACATAGATCCCCAGTGTAACATTGCTTGTGCATGTCAGACAACTATTACAATTTCTAATGGCATGAGTTTGGGGTGGCTGCATTATTCATGTGGGGTATATTGATAAAAAGGTCATACAGGTCAATGCATTAATTTAAAATACTTCTGCAGGTCAGAAATGTATTCTTTACATACATTTAAAATGTATGCTGATAGATTTTGCTTTTTTAATTGATGAGTATGGATATTATTTATTTTACTCTCTGTCTGTGAGGTGAAATTTCATTAGCTACTATTTGCAGGCTCCAAATGAAATGAAGACTACAGTAAGCTTTAAATTCGAAAGTACCAACCAAAATTCCAGTGTTGCAACAGATTCTCATTCTCTTAAAAGATTAATGGAGAAGACTTGTAGAACAATTTCTGTATCCTGTGGCAATTCATTTAGCATATTCATTATGCTGGACATCATGTTCTGTTTGAGCATTTGCAAGAACTTGCTCTATTTTTTAGCAATAAAGCTCCTGAATTTTCTTCATTATGAAAATAGCATTCAGTTCTATAGGGCTGTCTATAAGAAATACATGAAAGAGTTCATTATATTTCTACATCGTTATAACAATATCCTGGAGTTATATTTTATGTGTTGTGGTGACTCTATGCCCTTTCTTCTTGCAGTTCCTGCAACAGGAGGTGCAGCTGAAGAAAAATGATTGTTCTCTATATTGCTTATACATTATTCCTGTTCCCCCTGGAGCTGTGGTTTCAGATGTGAACTGGAGGAACCCAAATAGGTCTTGTAATTTACATCATGAGCTAGACCATTCACAGGCAGCTCCAGCATTTAGTATGCAGAAACATGAAGTAGAAAATCATAGCAGAGTTCCACAAGCTATCACCTGACAGGAATAAATGCTTACTTTGAGTGGAGGGCCATAGACAATGTCCTTCATTTCACATGAAGGCAACATCATGGCTTTGCCCTAGCCAAGGACTGAGTGGCTCATTATAATGAGCCGTGGCCAAGAGGACACTGCAAACAGGGCTTGAGCATAATGAGCCACACCTGACACACAAGGAGGATCTGAGCCTTGCTGTGGACCATGGACCAAAACTGACAGGGAATGGTACCTGAAACTGCTGCAAGGGGGTGCTGTGATCTGATTGCCGCAATATTTGGCTACAAAGACACTTGGTACTAGAGGCTGAGGCTGGACAGAATGCTATGTGGACATCCAACAAGGGTAGAAGCAGAGTGCCTGAGGTGGAACTACTTATGAAGTGGTGCTGAGCCTCTGCCCAAGCACTTGACACAGAGACTGGTCAGAGGCAGTGTCACAGTCCCTGGACTTCACTGTTCTGACTCACTGGGCTGGTAATTGGGGTTGGTTAGCAGCGCATATGTGCATGAATTTTTTATGATGCAGCTTTTTTTTTGCTCTACTTACATTGAACTTAGCAAAGTCCTAATGTTTAGAGTGACATCATCCCATTCCTTTTTGCATTATTTGAGGATAGAACAGACAATTTATGTTTTGATCACTTTTTAGAAGCCATTTACCAACATTTGCCTTCAATCTCTCCAACTGCGTTTATGAAAAACTCCATAAGCCTATTGAACTGGAGAAACCTGAGCCATTTCCACGTATTGGGAGCATCTTGTGCTCCCCATATCAGTGAGAAAAATGAAGTATTAAAAGATCCTAGTGACAGACACAAGGTTAGAGTTTAGAGAACTGGAGCAACTAGTGGTAAAAGTGTATTGACAAAGAGTAAATGTCACTTAGATACTACTTTGAAAATTCTCCTTGTTTTGAGCCTATCCAGAAGTAGCTAACCTAAATTCTTTGTAATCAGAATAAAAAACCCTGCCGATCTTGTTTTTCAAGAAATTATCCTGTGTTAATTATTGAACAGATGACTCACTATTTCCACAATTTCCTGTAAACATACACATATTTCATGAGATCCTGTGGGAGAGGAATATTTTAGAAGCATAAAGCCATAAACTTATAATTACCTCTGCACTTTGGCAATGTCTGACACATGTGGGCTAAACATTCTTTTTTTAACTGAAGATATACATTCTTACTATGAAGATCAAATCTTTTTTTTTTTTCATAGCATTGTGTTTTAACCATAATTTCTTTAGCTATGCTTCATGTCATCCTATTAGTGTATGTTTGCAAACAGAATAGGGTATACAGAAAGCAATTTGTTAATAAAATCTCTTCTCACTCTTTTATTCTTTCCTCTAGTAATCCCTACATGTTCTTGGTATTAATCACAAAAACTTAAGAGTTGTCCTTGTTAAAAATTCAACTCAAGAATTCAGTATGACCTTTTACATCTAGACCCTGATTTAAGAGCCAACACAGCTAAAATCATAAGATAGTATGCTGCTGTAGCACATTAAAAGGTCAAATTTAAATGAGTTCAGGTTGACATACTGTTCTTTGTCTTAGGGAGGAATCAATTATGAACCTCAGTTAAATACATAACTCTCACAACTTTTTCTCAATGACATATATTGATAAATTTAGGCCATAATTACACAAGTATTAAGAAATACTTAACATCTAAGTCCTAATCAGTCATACCAGAATCAAGAGGTATTTAATATTTGCAAAATTAAATATATGCATTGGTGTTTGGGGGACTGATGTGTTCTACAGTAAAATCCTGTGTCTGAGCTACAGTTTGTTCCAGACTACCTACTGTGAAGGGAGATTCCTGTCCTCAGCAGAAAGTAACTTTTACCTTATACTGATTAGTTATGGTAGTTTTAACAGCTAAGACTGAAGGAATTAAGCAGTTTTAACAGCTAAGACTGAATAGGACTAGTAATTACCTTCAATCACTCTGTCATGGACAAGGACTGACTCTGAATGTTGAGTTCAAAAACTCTTTCCTTGTTCTCCATTTCTTTGTATGAGGTATCTGTGTCAGCTGTCAGGGGTCCCCAGAGCAGGCACCTGGTGGAGACTTATTATTATTTTTCTACCCCTGTTACAAAAGAATACATCTTTTGTGTTAAGGTCTTGCAATGAGATCCATTTTGGCCATAAAAGGTCACAACAAGGTCAGCATGTCCCTCTAAACACTTCTCTTCATGAAGAAATTAGTCCCACATGTTAAAAGTCCCAAATTAAAAAATCTGTCTCACTTATCCTCAAACCACTGTGTCCATACACAGATGTATGCACGTGAGTGTATATATGAATCTATACATACACATATATGCACACTGAGACCAAAGGTAAATAATATGGGTAGGGACTCCAACCACTGTTTCAACTTGCTTATTCTGAACAGCTACATTATGCTCTAGTGGATTTTTTTTCAGTGTTGGACCTTTGCCATTGACTTCAAAGGAATCAGATCCAGGCCACTGGAAAAAAAAAAAAGCAAATTTTGAAACCAATAAGATTTAAAAAGCCTGGCTTTGAAAGTCGTGATATGAAGCTCAGAGTTTACTCTCCCCTATGTAGAAATAACCTGTAGGGGGGAGAATGGGACCTTTAGATAATTAGCTATTCAGTAAGTCTTAAGCAGCTCAATAGCGCTTTTTATCTTCAAAGCGCTTTTTAAACATTAACTAAGTAATCCTCTCAATCCTCTGAAGAAAATAATTTGCTATTTATTATCCTAGTGAAGAATTGCTATAAATGAAAAGGAAATGCTGAAAATAGTACTTTTCATGTACATTTTTTTAAAGAAAAAAAAATCTCGGGCTCTGCATCTGCATTCCCATGGTACTTACTCCATCTCAAGAGTTACTGCTCCAAAGTAAATGTAAAATCTATATGACTGTCCACTGTCAGAGATGGAAAACCTATTGCAGAAAGTAGCTGCTTCTGAACTCTACCATTCTCCCAGACAATTGTACTCCTAAGCAAACTTTTATAGCACATTCTTCAAACAGTTCACTGTCATGAACTGCCCTGATATGTAGAAAAATGATTTGACTGCAAATTCTCACAGTGGAAGAAATTTTCTATAGAGAAATGTAAAGTAGTGCTCCTGGGAAAAAAAAAAGGGAGATACCTAGAAGAAAAATATTACCAAAAAGGAGTAAGAATCCATGGTTGTGACGCACAATTCTATAAAAATATCGACTTGATAGCCAATATAAAAGTAAAGTAAAGCAAATGCTAATAATTATTAATAAATGTACAATGGGGTTTCCTTTTACACATATATTTCACTGCATAATTTCACCATTGCTGTATATTTACAATTGCATACACAAATGACTGGAGAATAAGAATAATTTTATATAGGATTTCAGGTTTTGGTGCTGTTTCTTAGCAATGGAATTTGCACATTTCCCGCATTGTTTTCCAAGCAAATGGTGTTTCTCTAACAACTGAAGTATCATGCATACTTGAGCCTCTCAGATTTACAGTTGTATCAAAAAGACTGAGAAAGAAGATAAGCTTAGCTTGCATTACCCAAGAAGTATGTTTATATAGGTGAACTTTGAATATTTCAAACTCGTAAAATTTTTTCTATCTCTGTGGCCACTATACATGTGAGGGTTTTCAGGGTCTACACTCTAATACTACCCCATCACCACCCCCCACCCTCCCCCCAATTGATATAAACTGCCCATGTTTCCAGTATTTCTGTTAGGCATACGGTTTTCCTTAATATCGTAATTTTTAATTAAACATTTCTTTCTATTTCCACAAAAACATTTCCACCAAGACCTCTTTCCCCCAACATTGTAGTGTATGAAATCATTTTGCGAAAAAGTCAAAACCAGTAGACATTTTGGTAAAAATGAAAAGCACCACACTATCTAAAATCCTGCAGTGAAAGCAGTTTCAATATTAGAGCCAGGAAAACGTTGTCTACCTCCCCACTGAGGTTCACGTGTTAGCCATTGTAACTGATAACAAGCAAGATACTAATGAAGTGTTAGCCATTAAAAGGAAACCACAATGGCTCCAGCTCACATCTAAAGTTTATCTACAGTTCACTTTCTACTTGACAGTCAGTTTACAAGCTAAATTTTTCTTCAAATCCAAATATTCTAAAACAAGGACCAGAATAAATAATTTCTTAGAAACATTATTTCTCTCAGTCTGCTGGTCCAAATTCTACCTCAGAGCCAAGGTACAATAATGTTAAAGGTTTTGCTATTTGAAAGCCTTAGCTACTAAATTTTTCTTGCCTAATACACATTTAGAAATGTTTGCCAATTGATAGAAATGTTAGAAGTACATATAGCCAAAAACCTCAGAGAACCAAGGCTTTAAAATTATTCAGCTGCAGAGAAGAGAATAAGTAGAATTGAATCTGCTACAATTTTAAATAATTGAGTTTTCAGTAAGAAAAAATCAGTTAAAAAATCATCAAAAATTCCTCATGTCGTATACAATAATTAGATACTGGGAGAGAGGTATCTTAACTGCGGGAGACAGGAAATTATTTTAATGTACTTGGGTTTGGGACATACATGTCAGTTCATACCTTCTACATAAACTTCAAAGATTAACCCAATTAATGAAATATCCTTTTCTAAAAGGCATCAGGAAAAATAAGAGAATTACCCAAAAATCAAAAAGAGAAATATTAACTTACAGATAGTAGATATGCTTCATGTCAAAAAGTAAGTCATTCTGAACATTTTTTAAATTCCCTTTTGAACAACTGTTTCACTCTCCAAACTTCTGACACTGCCTGCTATTAAAGTTATGGAGCTGAATTAAAAAGAAGAGGACTGAGCTAGTTCAGTCATTCTTGGAAAATTCAAGTACTTGTAACTAGAAGTCCCATTGCACTTCATAAAGTTCAGATCCTGAACAGAACAGTGACAAGAAGTTCCCCCTTTTTAGGCAACTATCACAAAAAGGAGAAGGGTGCATAATTATTTATGCTTTAGCATTGAGACTTGATGCTTAGCTCTAATAGAACCAACAGCAGTACTCAAAAAGAACTTCCTTAACCATGGGACAACTGATTCACCATGTAACCAATCTATAAAAGACACTTTAGTATAATCTTCCATGAGCAGAGTTATAAAATATTCATGGGGTGCCTCTACATCCAGTGTGTAACCAGGATACTGTTTCTGGAGATGCCATTACAGAAATATGATATTCAAAATGTGAACATCTGGTAATCAAATGCATGGCAGTGTAGTACTTACATGAGAAACATGATTTATTCCCAGGAAAGAATATTAATTCTAAACACAGGGCTTCCAGACTTTCTGGAAGACAAAAACATGAAAGAGACTGGGGGGAAAGTAGAGCTGTGTGTATCAGGAGAAAAATCAGATCTGAAAAATTGCTATAGTGAGCCTTGGAGAAATATAATGAATCAATCTGGGATTAAGCTACTAGATAGAAAAAAGAATAAGGACAGAAGCACAAGAGATGTGGTAGAGACCTCCAGGGCAAGAGGAGAGGTGAGAATAAAATCCTGCTTAAAGATGAGGCAAGAAAAAGAAGGTAAAAAAAACCCCACAAGACTATGTGAATTCGTAATTCCAACCCTCTAATTACCAAAAACCTCAGAGACACAGAGGAGGAGAAATATAGGAATGAAGATGTAGTGAATGATTAGATCTGAATTAATTAGAGACACAAAAACATGTTGAGAGCAAAGACTCTACTGCTGAGCACATTTGTTTGGCATTAGACAGAGATGAGGATGGCATTAACACTTTCAGAAAACTGAAATAGTATTGAAAAAAAATTCAATGTGAGGAGTTGATAGCTGTCTGTGTTTCATCACAGTAATGCATGGAAAATAAATCTTCAAAGGAGAACTGCTTTTACAATCTACTTACACAGACCAGTTGAAAAAAACAGAAAAAAAATGTGCTAATGGACACGAAAGACAGATTTTTCATCTCTGTAAAATAGTTCAGCTCCATTAACTTTTTCATATAGTTCAAGACAGGAAGGATCCATTAGATCATCTATTCTGACCCTGCATGTCATAGGTCATTAGATTTAATTTTTAGTTCTCCTCAGCTTAGTAGTTTATGTTAAACATCTTACAGGAAAACATCTACTCTTGATTTGAAGGTAGAGAGATGGAAAGTCACATTGCCCTTGGCTTTTTGCTCTGAAGGTTAAATACTAATGCTGCAGCAAAATTGTGCCTTATTTTTCATTTGAATTTGTTTGGTTTCAGCTTCCAGCCAGGAGTTTTCTTTTTTTTTTTTCTGTTACCTTAAAAAATCTTTTAACATTTACTATATTGTTTTTTTCTACTTCTACATCATAATTAAGTCATTTCTTCTTCAGGAAGCCATGCAGAACAAGTTCATTTTTGTAATGCCTCTCTAAAAGTCAACTTTCTCCAGCTTTAATAAATTTCCCCTTTTTTAACCCTTCTGTTTTTAGCAATCCACACCCCCAGTTATTGCACTGGTCAAAGTAAAGCTAACCTCTCTACCCACATTCACTCACGCTTTGGTATTAATAAAACACTGTAGGAGTAGGAGATTACACAAAGTCAGTTCAGCTCTCTACAATGAAACTGCAATTTTATTATCTTTCCTTGCAAATTCTACAGCCAATAGGACAAAAATCTCTTCTAAACTCATTACCAAATTCTCCTTTGGCTCCACTATTTCCTCTGTATTTGATAGAGGGCTGTGTAAAAATTCTGGGAAACAGGATCTCTGTGCTCTTTGATAAGGCATTTACCAAAAATTTTTTAAAAATTGTTTTCTCCTCCTTCTTGTCTCTCTTTGCTTGTGTCAGTAGTAATAGTTTCAGAAGAAAGGGTAAAAAAGTGCAACACAACTCTTTGGTTACCTTCGCATACCTACTTATTATTTACTTTGAAACTGCTGTCAATACCCCCCTTCAACCAAGGCACTAATGATGCTTCAGCACTTAATATAAAATATTACAGTCCATCAGTGAAGATTGGTGTTCCATAAAAGAGAACTTGTAGAGCAGACTGACTCTGTATATGCTACTTATTTCTACTGATAATTTTTCCTAAGTCGCTTTCAGTTCTGTTTTGCTAAATCACTTGTGAGTTACGAGGTAATGTGCAACTCAGAAATAAATGATACAGCATCAATTATCTTTTTGTAAAGTGTTGTGTTAATATATTTAACTTGTATCATTTGGATCTTTTCTAAGAAGAGGATACATGTTTGTTTAGGACATATCAACTCATATAGTTCTTGTAATGAATATTAAAGTAACTATAAGGTAGCTCCACTCATAAGTATTTCCACCACTAACCATGACTGTGTAAATAAATATCACACTCTTTTTTTTTCAACAGTAAACTCCAAATAAATGTGCATCAAGGAATCTCTCACTGAGCTGGGAAAAAATGGCTACCTTAGGCACTTCCCTAGGTGACCTCTTTTTATCATTTGAGGCTTTTGTCATCTACACTATTTTAATTCTTCTCAGAAAATTTGTTTCTCTCCTGTGCTGAACTAAATGGTGTCTGGAAAAGAATAAAGGAAAACTCGGTGCAGTCTGTGATGTTTTGCTTTCTTTTTTGAATTCCTTGACTAATCAGAGGTATTTATTTATTTACTTAGAGACCTTACTAAATCTGACAAAAACTAGTAAGTCGCCACGTCATAAATTAAACAATAGGAGGTTTACGTGCCCTGCAATGAGCCTTTGGTCCTACCCAGGAAAAGATGAGTTTTCTAATAAATCAGTTAGAGGTCTGAGACCAGATGGCTCAGCTCAAAACGTTGAATGTGTCTGTCCTTTCTGATCCTGGGTTAGTTTCTATAATCTCATGATTCAATTCAAGCAACCTTTGGGTGACCACAATTTCACAATGCCAATGCAACACTGATAAGACTGATGAGAATAAGGATATGTAAGCACTGGGCCTCTCTATTGGGTGCAGCTTAACTTTTTCCCATTGCAGCATCCCTGCTCCCTCAGCCAGCCCACAATTCACAAGGGATGCAGAGCAATGCAGGTATTGGCAAAATAACCTGTCAGAGTTTTAAAGTCCTTTTAGGGATAACGATTGACTTCCAAACCCCCATAATGCCATCTATAAAACCCTATATAGTTGACCTAAACTGAGTGATAGTGAAAAGAAAATATAATGCTGTTGAGGTAACTTCTGTTCAAATCAGATTATACAAATACTATTCCTTTAGGAATATTCTCTGTAAATCTCTCCAGTGAAGATGAGAGTAAGTAGTTTCATCCCCTTCACGAAGATGGAAAATTCCCTTTTTTGATAAGGTGGAGTATTTTTCTGAGTGTTTTGGCCAACTACAGAATAAAGTATCCAGAGCAAGGATAAAGACTAAAATTGCAGTAAAAAATATAAAATGAAGGAATCTATTCTCAAATTAGTGAATAAATTGAAAATATTTACAAAAAATAATATTTTTAAAATATTGAGAAGAAAATAAGTGGTCTTATTATGAGTTGATATTGCATCAGTTTATAAATTTTATCATTTTAAAGTGGTGACATAATTATTTTTTAATTTTTTACAAACATCATGTATGTTTTCAGGCTGCCTCATCATACAGAACATAAAATCTCATGTTAATCAGAAGAAGAGTGCAATTTTTTTTTTTTTAAAGATTGGAAAACACTATTTTTAAGAGTAAAAATTTAGGTCAGGTGTCACCTACATCTTTCCAGGTAATTAGCAAGGAGAAATAGCATTGAAAAAATAAGTAGGTAGGAGGTATTTCAGAGCATGCCTCTAAGGGATAGCAATAATTTAATAAGGGATAACTAGCATAGTACAGCACAGGGAAAATTCTACCCAACTAGCTTTGTGGATATTATAGTGGAACTTACAATTTTTAACAGCAGATAGCATTACTGATTTATATTTTTAGAAAGCCTTTGATGAAGTTCCTAATGACAAACTTCTACTAACTACAGAGTTCTACAGTCAGATAGTGAGAACCAGTTAGTAACTAACTAAAACAAATTTTAAAACCCAGCTCAGTGATCTAGCTCACTGGGCACAGTTCTTCTTGTTCCAATGAAGTCAATCTTCAAGACTTTTTTTTTCTTATTTTAAACAGACATAGATTAACAAAGGAATTTTCACCTAAATTTAGTCATCTTGAAACAGGTTTACTGAGCTTGTTGCTTATGATTCCTCTTTAGGTATTTAAGATGGAAGCACTGAACCTTCCGGCAGCTCCTCTTTTGCTCTAATAGTTACCAAGGGAATTTTGGTGACTAACAGAGTGACAAATAACTTGCATGTCTGAATTAAACCTGCTAATGAATCCAGGCTTGAAAGCCCTTCAGCAGTCACTGAGTCCAATGAATATCAATAATAGTTATTCCTTCTGATTTTGGATTTAATTTACCTGTATTACAGTCTTCAAAGTGGAAGATGCAGATAATACAGTAATACAAAAGAGTTGGTGTGCTTCAGAATGCAATTAAATTTGTGTTATTTAGGTCACCAAACAATATATTCTCCATCTATTGTAGGAGAGCATATTCCACTAGTATTGGGGTACATCTGAATATAAAGGAAGCAAGTGCATTAATTCTTCTGTCACACAATTAACTTTACTTTTTAAAGACCAATGCTTCTAGGAAGAAAATGTGCCATTTGTAGATGAGAGTAAATTGATACCAAAAAAAGCTAAAGGCTGTGGCTTATTTATGTTAAATTTTTGAAAATCCAGAATTACCCAGAATCTGTAGAGAAATAGCAGCAAAGGAATATATATGAACCAATCTGATGTCCAACAGTGATGCAAAAACTGACAGAACATCATCATGCAAATGATTTCTAACTAAAGTAGTCCTCCTATATCCAATTAAGTCAATAAATAATCAAAACTTTGTGAAATCTCTTCTACCACTGGGTAGTTTCTACCACTGGTTGTAGTTTCAAGATATATTGAAAAGCACCTAATAAGAGGATACGATCAACTAGTTTCCACTTTTTCCATCCATCATTTAATATTCAGATCCAGTCTATACAATATGTGATCACATATGGAGTTACTCCATAATTTCAATATAAAAAAATACTACAAAGACCCCCAAAATATTTGTTTTCCATGAGATCACTAAATCGAGGGAAGAGAAACCACAACAGCCCATTTTGAGAACATCCTACTGTTAGGCAGGTATAACATCTACTATTACTCAGTCATAATATTCAGATAGTAATTTGGGCATTTACATTTCTACTGCTACCTGCCATCATGTGCTGAGCACCTTTCAACTCTCACTGAAGCCAACGAGAGATGAAGAAACCCAGTACCCCACAAGGTCAATTCCCACAGAGCCATCAGCTGAGATCTGATGCTTTACAAACGGCAGACACTCATGGCTTACAGGCTGTAGCTGCTCTGATTTCATCATGAGCTTTTCCTGAGTTAAGCATAAACAGGCTGAATTTCTGAGAACATCCTTTGAGATTCTGAGCACCTGCCTTTCCTTTTAAGTATAAGCCACACTGAAATACAAACAAGAAACAAATGCTGTCCAGTTATACCCTGAAACTATCCTGTTTTAACAAATATGCAGAACTGAGTTCTTACAAAGAAGTATTTGCGTGGAAGTCCATGCGCACATAGATTTACACAGAGAGAGGAGAAGGTAACAAGAAATAATGGAGAAAAAAACCCTGGTTTTGACAAACCTTGTTAGAAAACTAGTCACATGCTGTTACTTGTATCAAAATACATCTGCAAGCTAATGAGTTCCAGAATATTATTATACAGCACCCCAAGACTGCTGGCAATTTTCAAAATAAATTAAGACAGAGATTTTGTCTCCAAGGAGTCTATGGTGTTATCTTCAGGTATGACAGAGGGTAGCAAAATGACAGGGAAGAAAGTTGGGAACAAAAATGATAAGTGTTAAATAGTGTCATGGTGTGCATGTCATAATGATTGCTCCAGATATTTTAAATATAATTATTTCCTTTGTCCTCTATCTCTTTTAATGTTACCCATCTTCTTTGACACTTGGTGTGCAGACACACCTGAACCGGAAGGGTTTTTTCATTACATGCACAAACACATGGAGCCAGTTGTTTGGCTCACAAAACACTTTCTGGTTTTTCATGTAGTTGTTTCTCCTTCAGAATTGGAGCTCTAACACAGCTGTTTCCTTTACTGTTATTGCAGTCCTATTCAGCTTAACATCTACAGAAAATGAAAAGCCATATGAAAATGATACCTGCACTTAATTAAGTGCAAAACATGGAATTGTTCCAGGAAAAATTATTAAGAAAATGTTCGTAATGTGATATCTGCTTGAGACACTAGAAATTTCTATTTTCCTTTTACATATTTCCCTCCTTTAAAATATCTCTAATTTTTCCCTTGCAGACTTGCTCTTTCTTTGAACAACATGGTATTTTTGTCTTTTAAACAGGTTCATATTCCAAGTCTGCCTATTTTTTTTGTTCAGTTGCTAAATCATGCAGAAAACCATTGTGTTTAAAGTGTATTATTCAAAGATATGACAGAAGTTACAGTCAGAAATCTCTTTGTATTTATAGCCTTGTGTAGAAGGCTAAAGAGTACTCACCCTCATTCTATTTTTCTCTAGTCCAACTTTTATTTCTGTGTTTGAAATTGGTGGGATGACTGACAGATCAAATAAGCAATTACAAGCAAAAAATGGCATCAATTGTGCTTATTTTGGAGAACAATTTTCTCATTGTTGTCTAACCAGTAAAAGAAAGGGATAGATATTCTTTGAGATAGCTTAAAAATTAAAGACAGACAAAAAAGATAGTAGATCAATAGAGAAATCAGAGACATTAAGCAAGAGATAATATGAGACCTTTGAGTGCTGAAAAGCTTCCAAAAATCCATTTTCAGGCAATGTGCATAAAAAGCTAGATAAGGTAAAAAGATTGAAAAATATAAAATCAGAGGTATTGTTAATTATAAATGTATTTTGCATCACAAAGGGAAAGACACAGAAAATATTTCAAGCAAAATTCACAAACAAACTTATCTAAAAAAGGGAAAAGGGAGGGAAGTGTCTAAGCGGGAATGCCTATTAATGAACTGGGTGTTATGGTCTTCAGACTTCAGTCAGGACCATCACAAAAATCTTTGTTCTTAAGAATTAAATTGCTGACCTTGACTGACTCGCAACGCGTTTGGAATCCAGAACAAACAGGACAATGACACAATGTCTTTTCATTGCTCTGCTTTCTTCACAATTTTTTGTCTCTGAACAGATAGATTCTGGATGAGCATGGGTCCGTTCCTCAAACTGAGGACTAAAAAAGGAGTACACAGTGGAAGCAGGGACATGTGGCCCTGGAATATGGCTTGAATGTGTAGGAATAGGATTGGGAAAGATAAGGCAAAGATATAACAGGACTTGGAAAAGGATGCGAAGAATAACCAGGGATTCTATAAGAACCTAGGTCAGAAAAATCCAAGAGACCTAACCTGCCAACCCTTCCAGGAAAATTGCCTGGATTGTACCATGACTGCTTCCTGTCCCTTCTATGTAGGGTAGGTTCCCACAAAAAATACTGGGAAAATAGACTGTGTGCTCTGAAATTACCTAAACAAGCAGGTGATCTGTAATGGGCATTTACATTGGCAGCGAAGTGCTGCTGAAACCAGCAGTTTCAACATTAACCCAGAGACCTGGATGTAGCACATATTATACACTCTGTCATGAAGAAAATATGTAGCTACAATGAACAATCTATTTTGGAGTAAACTTTTATATGGATTTAAAATTGTGGATATGACTAACTTGCCTTCTTCAATAGATGAATAGAGACTATAGTTTAGCCAAAATTACTGAGTGAAAAAGTGATGACAAAGTAATAGCAATTGCCTACAGATTACTTCTAAAAGAGTGAATGCCTCTATTTTTATGGAAAAAGTTCTTCCTCCAACATGTTGATCCAGTACAACAACAAAAAGTCTACTTAGGCACTGCATTCAGAATAACAGGTAGGTAATTTGCAGTGAAACTCAGGCAATCAGCACGCCTTGGAAAGAAAATACAGACAGAAGATACACCATAAAAAAATAAGTCTTTGCTGTATTATTTAAGCCAGACTATCATTTTAAAAAGCCTGGTTTAATTCACTGATGAAATTGGGAAAGAACACATGCAGAAAATAGACAATTTATGTATATCTGTATATTCATGGACAAATAAATGCTGAAGATGTGCAACATCTTGTAGCATAAATTTATAAATCATGGAATCAAGCCTGGTTGCTACACAACAGAGAATACCAGTGATTTCACAGCCTCCAACTTCTACCAAATCAAATGTTTCTTTTAAATGCTGTACTGGGAAAAATTTGAATCATGAGTGGCAGAACTAGTCCAATTTTGAGGCTTTTCTTTCCAGTAGCACTCTGTGTCCTTGGCTAACAAGGTAATTTTTCAAAAGGCGTTGGGTGAAATCTCAAGACATGGAACATATGGCCACAGAATATTTGAATCCTAAAGGACTTTGAAGGGGGAGGGCAGGAAAGTAACAGTTCTATTGAGCTATTGATCAAGACTGTGACTTTGATTATACAAAGGGATAATGAGGGAAGTCCAGAATAGCACATGCCATTCTTTCCAATTTACTAGAATAATTTTTCCTGCTATAAAATGGAATACCATTCCATAAGTAGTACATAGAATATAGCAGAGAATTAATTTCATATAGAAATAAAACCTGGACTATTTGATTATTGATATAGAAGTAAGTGGAGCAGCAATATAGTCTATATGCTAAAACTCAATCAACAGAATTAAAAATTAGAGGTGGGTGAGCTGGGAATATACCTCACCTACAGCTCTCCTAACACTTCCTGTCATTTCAAGTTGAAAATAACCAAATGAATTTTCACAGGCAATTAGTTGCTAGAAATACCTGTGAAAGCAAGTATACTCCCAGTGTCTCCAAGTAATTTAGACCAGCAGGTGTTGAGGAAGTGGTACATCTTCAACAGCACACAAAAAATTTCCATGATATGGTTAATAAGGCTAAAAGAAGTTAATTTCAGGAGGACATAAAGCCTCTTGTTTCTGCCTTATATTTAGCAAAGAAACAACCAAGTACAAAACCTACCCCCGCAGAAGCCGTGGCACTCCTCAGGGACAAGCCTTCTCAACCAGAAGACATTTCATAATGCAGCACTCAGTGTTAGTTACACCATAAGAGTAACCCATCAACATACACAGCTTCATTGCAAGACACATAACTCATTTAACTATTCAATTAATCATTCTGAATTCTAACTGATTCTTCTCAGTTTCCTTAAATGTAGAAAGTAAAAAACATAGAATTTTTATCTGAAAATAAGAAGGTGGTATGATATATGCATATGTAGGTTTGTATTTAGAAAACTTAGATAAGGACTGTTGTAATCTTGTGGTGGGTGCAATATCAGATTCATGAAAACAAGTCAAGTTGCTTTCTTATATACTACCTATTTTAAAAATATATAAAGGAAGCATTTCAATGTGCATCTACAAGATATCTGTAATTTGGCAGTGACCAAAGTCAATTGAAGTTCGGAACTTTGCCAGACATCTTTTCATATCTCATATTAAAGCACAGAGATTTTTTACAATCCACATTACCTCCAGGTATCTTGAATTTTTATCATTAATTACTTAACTTGAGCTTTACAAGGAAAAAAAAAACAGCAAACAGAGTCTCATATTTCCATCCCTTCATTCCCAAAGAAAACATGAAGGCAAACTTTGCTGTCCTGTGTCATTATGTCATCAAGAGCAGTAACCTGAGAATTTGTTTACTAAATACTTTTTCCTTTTAGTGTTTATGTGTTTATACAAACTGAAATGCATCAGAATGAAGGAAACTAGCTCTAAATAAATGAATACAACAGGAAAGTACAGGAGTTTTATTCTGTGGAGAATGGATTGCTATGGCAACAGGATTTAACTGTGCTTAATAAAGCATTTACAAAATTAAACAAGAATCCCATTCAATCTTTAAATGAGGAATAACTTCTGATACTTTCTTCTAAACTTACTCCATTTACATTTTTAAGTAATTTTTCTCCAAACAGAAATTTATTATTGACTTTTGCAAAATAAATCTAACATGTAACAAATATAACTTGATCTTTCCTTCAGCTACACATTAGAATTCTGTTTCAAGAACTGTAGAATATGTATGAGATTTATTCTTACTTAGAACTGCTAAACATCTTCTGAAGTACAATCAGAAAATTCACATCAACATGCTGTGGAGGGTTTCCCTCTGCATTGTAAGCACAGTTATTTGATTTCTTGGGTCACAGATACATAAATTCAAAATAACATAATTGAGGGGGGACAAAGCAGGAGAAGGGACCCTCTTAGGATCTGGTAATCCTGCTCTTCTCCTCTCTGTGTTTCTGATGGTGAAACTTTGTCAGCTCAAACACAAGGAAGAACATGCTTTACAGAAGAAGATAAGAATTTTTATCAAAGAAGAAACATATTTGAGAATTGCCTGGATGGGATCCTGTGCCATGTGCCCTAGGATGAGCCTGCTTGAGCAGGGGGAATTGGACCAGGTCACTCACAGTGCTCCCTTCCAAGCTGACCCATTCTGTGATTCTGTGAACAGCAGCCCAAGAATTTTCATCAGCTGCAAACACTGTCAGAAAGATTCCTGGGGTTTTTTTGGTAACTGTAGGACTCATTTAAGGTTGCCTTTTATATAGAAATTATTTATTTAAATTCTGTATTTTGGTACATGAATCACCTCTTATTTAGCAGTGCCACAGCCCTTGCTGGGTTTGGTAGAAATTTCTTGGTGTCTGATATTTATGGTTGCTGGGTTGGACCCCTAAAAATGTATCTTTAAAGGGACAAGATTAGTCAGGTTCTGGCGTTGCAGTGAAGACAATGCTACCTATTGGTAGCATGGAATAGGTATGTTGCTACCTATTCCATGACACACAAAGAGTAGCAAATTAGAGGGGACCAAACATAATGAAGTTGGCTGTAACAAGCTTGCTTTTCTTAAGTCAGCATCTGTCAGGCTCTTCTTTTTTCCAGCAGAAATGCACTATCAGTTCAGAAATGCATTCTGAACTGATAATGCCCTAAAAACCATTCTAAAGCCCTCACAAGGCAATGATAGGTATAATAGAGCAAGCTAAGAATGAAAAGCTGAAAAGAACAAAGTTATGAGATCCCCCCTTCTCAAATTTACAGTTACAATTTTAGTAGTAAGGCTCTAAGATATCCTTAGGAACCTCGGTTACAGAAGTACAAAGTCATAAGGTTTAGTTGCTTGGGGTTTTTTTTATAATTACAGAATCCACAAAGCTATGAATATTAGCAAATTATTTTAAGTGACCTGGAGACACAGTCTGAGAACTTGATATTTGAAACATTAGAATCCTATTTCTATATAATTTAATAAAACCACTTATCAGCTGCACAAAGATTCCCACATCAAAGTATGGCATATACGATTAATTAATTTAATTCCAGCATTAAACTATTATGAATAATTAAAATTATTAATTTCAATAAATATCTCATCACACAATCTGTATTATTTCCGCTATTATCCTTAATACCAAAAAGATACTCTGATAGAATACTTGATTTGTCAGTCTTAGATTTAATCACAATTTCTAATCTGTTTGAATTTTTGTATGTGTACTATTCTAAGAGTATTGCTAAAAAGTATTTAAAACTTTTTTAACACATACATTTTCTGTAATTCTTGAGGGAAACACACTATCATTTTGAGTGTAATGTAAAGAAATCCAGGAATGCTGAGTTAGTATTTGATTGAGGACAGAATATGGGATATGAAACCATTTTTCCTGAATATTACTGACTTTTACTAAAGTAATAAATGTGGTTTTAAACAGTTATTTCTCAAAATTAGAGGATTTTCTTCCCCACCCCTGTAGTCAGATTAATCCTTTACCACTGAAATAGAAGAGTAGATATATAAGATTTATCTAAACTGGTAAAATTGAAAAAAATCCCTTTAATTTGTTTAGCAATCTTCATTTTCAATGCCTAGTGGCAGTATATAAGAATGTGTGGAATACTAAAATTTAAAGTTGGAAGTTTAAAGCGGGCAATGAAATATATTTGGAAATGGAGCAAAAATTTTCTGATTCTTCCAGTTCTTCCTCACTGTTTTGTATTCAATTTGAGCATTACATAAGCCTTGTCAACCTTTCTCCTTAACTTTCCATCTACTCTCAACACAGTACTTTGAATATTTTCTGAATATCAAGTAAGAGAACAGTTTCTTTATAGCTGTGTTGTAAAACTAATTGTTCCCACAGGTTATCCCATTTATAAAAATAAGATAAACTGTCTAGATATACCCTATCATGCAAGAGAGTCTAGGGACCAGTCAGTCAAATTAGGAAACTAGTCTGGTTTTAAATTACAATAATCGAGAAGAATTGCTGTTTTGCTTATAACTACATTTTCTATTCTGACTTGCTTTATCAAGTTCCTCTTGACGATAGAAGAATGTGGATGAAATGCAAGAATTTACAACCTAAACTGTTTTTTAAAACTCTCCTAAAATATTTTTGCAAATAACATTCCTATAGATTCAGTATTATTATTGGACATCCGAAGCCTGTGACATTGGTATATATAGAAGTCCCAGACAAGTGTGTAGGTCAGTGCACTGAAAACCAGCTGAAAGTCTACTGTGAGTATTCCATCAGACTATTTCACTTACTAAGCCTATTTGGATTGAGAAATGCATGCTGTGAAATCTCAGAGTCATGATTTTATGCTATGTGATTCATAGTAAAACTCCACTGCAATTTCCTAAAAAGACAGATCAATACTCCAGCGCACTGAATGAGTAAATTAATGTTAATAAGCAACATTGCATTGTTTAATTACATCAGGTGTGCAGGTTAGGCTTGTGCAAAAATACTGGCCATTACATGTCAGCTACTGAACAACTGTGTTCACCATAAAGAATTTAATTCCATTCTGAAATACTACTTTGGTGCTTTCCCTTCTTTCCCTTGAGAAAGATAGAGTAAACTAATTACAATATGCTGTATTTGAGTATGAAGTTATATCCCTCTTAATTCATTTTTATGTGAAAGGAAACCTTTCCTGACAATTTATTTTCTAAGTTCTCTATTTCAAGCATTTGGTTTTACTGTAATTTAGAAAATTAGCTATCTGTACCAGTAAATTCCATGGAATTATTTCAAGAAAATAAAGAAGTTTTCAGTAGTTACTACTTCTAGTACTTATTATATTGAATTATCTGGCAGTTGACCAAAGGGTAGTAGAGGGTGATTAAAAGCAGAGAATAAATAACCACATAATGTATATGGTTGAACATTTACCTGGTAAATTTTAAATATCTCCAAGGATGGTGCTTTCACAGTCTCTCTTGGCAACACTCCAGATCTTAAATGCTGTGATTTTATTATTTTTTTTTATATTCAGCTGGAATTTCCCTTGTAGTTGGCAATTGCTGCCTCTTGTCCTTTCAGTCTGCAATTCTTAGAAATGATTGAGGGTGGACAGTTGGCTCAACACCTTTTGGTTTTTTGTGGGTTTTTTCTGCCTTCATGGTCCTATGAATTTGTAGGTGTCTATTTTTGTATTCCTTTTCTTCCTTGAACATCAAAATATTTTTGTGAGACAAAGAGTAACCTCCATCCAGTTAAGTGGATTTGACTATTTATACTATGCAGGTATGCAGTGGTAAGCCCATAACACATATACTGGCACTGAGTGATGAACCATGGAAATACCCCTATTTCTAGCAATTATTTCTGTTACCCATGGATTTAGAATTCAAATGCTTATGTCACAGGCCAAATTTCACAGGTTTCATTTAGGTTGCAGTTTCCCTTGGGTTCTCTGTTACTTGGGGCTTAAAGCAAAAATACTCTCCCCTTCTTCCTTGTGATTGCAACAGAAAGGGAATAGGAGCTACAGCTTTATCTCCAAGAATAATGATGAAATTCAGGTAGACAGAAGTGTGCATGTATTAAAGAATGAGAGATTCTCAGTCTCCGTGTCAAGTACTATTTTCTGGAACATTGCCAGACAACATTTTGTTGCAGAAAAGCAATTCAAAATGTATGAAAAACTTTGCTATCCATGCCTACCTTCACACTCAGTCTCTAGGTGCAGATGCAGAGCTACAAAAAGAAATCTAAATCCATTGCAAATCAAAGCAGCAAAGTTGCAAAACAAGTCTAAAAATACATCAGCTTTCAAGGTGAGTATGTAATTAAGTTCTTTATAAAAAGTATGTATACAGACAGATGTAAAAACAGCAGATATTTCTAAATCACTTTTCATGGTGCTTATTATTATTTTGATCTTTCATGGTTTATTGATGCTTCATAGCAATCCATTGTTATATATGAAATTAGAATATATTATAACTATTTTTAACTACATAATTCAAATGTATTCCAAATTCCAGATGTGATTGTCAAACAAATTTGATTTGTACTGGTAACAGTGTGAAATGGCAGGGGGAAAAAAGGAAGTATTTCAAGAGAACAAGAAGAACCTGCAAAGTCTGTAAACATCTTGAACTAATCTGTAATTCTTATAAAAGATGTACCCAAACAAAATCAGAGTTGCCTCTTTTTAGTCTTTCAGAACTGAGTCAAAGTAGGGCAAAACTTTACCAGGTCTGTCCATTAGTCTGTGCTTCATGTGTCATAGAATTACACTTCAATTCCAAAACAGAAATTTGAGCACAAGGAAATGCAAAGAATTCCATTCCATTCTTTTCTTTTCCATCTTCTAGTATTTCATTATCTTAGAAGTCAAATGAATTTTATGATTGATATTGTCAGAACTCTTTAAGGGTCTGACAGTTCCCTGTTATCATCTTAGACATTGTTAGATTTTTCTGTCAAAAAAAGGTATAAAACCCCGGAGAGCTGGACTGAAATAACTACATGGCATATATGTACCTCTCTAAAGATAAGCCAAATGCCCCTGAGGATGTAATTGAATGGAAACCTCTGGCACCGGTAGGAAAATGGCAACCTAAAAGCAACCTAATGGCAACCTGATAAACCGCTACTTTACCTAAGTGTTTCAAGTCCCTATCCTTCCATAATACAGAATGTATTTTTGATTATCTGAATTAAAATTAATCACAAAACTACTTCTATACCAGAGCGCCAGCATTTTCTATCACTACTGCTACAATGTATTCAGAATTTACATTGTAAAAAGAAAAATGGAATTGTTACATCGGCTATAAAATAAACCATGAATCAGAGTTTGCCAAGTCTCTCTTTTTAAATCATACACCTTTTATTTATTTTAAAACCATATATCTCTTAGTGTGCCCTAAAAAAATAAGAATAAACTTTCAGTTAAGGAACTGGACAGTGAAACCAGCATATATAACTGTTTAATTGGAAGAGTTTCAAAAAAAGGCTGGAAAAAAGCCCTACTTCTTTTTAACAGGAATACCTGCAGATCTGCTGATTTTGCACAAACTCAGTTTAGTGAAAAAAGAAAAACAACAAAACCAAAACCAAACATTTCTTCTATAACAGCAAAAAATTGACCATTTTTTGAATGGGACTTGTCATTTGTTTGTGATTTTTTTATGCACTAAAGAAGTTCAAAAACTCTAGCTCAAGGAAAAATACTTTAACAAACCATAATGCTTTTCCCCACATACAAATTTATAATAAATTTTAATAAGAATTCTCAATTGCTTTTGTTCTATATTCCACAAAGAAAAGTTTAAATTAATAGAATAAAAATTTGATTTTCTTTTGGCTCTAGTTAGTGCCTACCTCAGTAGTAACTTTGAGAATGACCTTGGGAAAACTTTTTAATCTCACTCAGCTCTGTCTGGGAAAATAATAGCTCCTCATGAGTGCTACAGATTGTAAATTAATTGAATTTCTGAGATGTTCTTATATAACAGTGGTATCAGCACAGCATACAAGAAATCATTGGAGAATAATTCTTCAAGAATCCTAGTTGCACCATTTTTTCAATAAAGCCATGTCATAACAGGTCTCAACCACAATATAACTGGAGCACTTTCTCTTTTCTGGCTTTCTGCCAGGAGTGGATTTCACCTTTGGTGAATTTTACTGGTTTTTCTTGCTAATAAATCCATAAGACAGCAGCACCCCTAAAGAAAGGGAAACCCCACAATTTCTGCATCTTAATAGTGTATTCACTTGCAAATTACTAAGATGATATTTGAGGAAGGTAAGAAAAAAGGGTTATTGTCATCAGTCATCACCTGACACCTGTGTCCTGTAACATAAATATGTCCATAATCAATCCTGTAACTTTTAAAACTTCCTTTTTTAAAAAACAAACAAAACTCAAACCAAAACATAAAAACATCCCTCCAGATTTAAATACTTGGAGTGAAAACGCACCCACTGTTTAGCTTTCCTAAAGTTCCCAGGTAAAATCGGAATATTTCCACATTTAGATTCTTATACATTTATCAGATAGATTAAAGAGCTCTTTGCCATCTGAAATTTTCTCTCCATGGAAATGTTGATAAGTATATTAAATTGCTTCTCAGGATTTTTTAGGGATTTAAAAAGTAAAATAACTAGATAGAGCTTCTTGTCTTTCATTCCCTGTCAGGTTTTCTGACCTTAAATCATTGTTGTGTCTCCTGCAGGAATGTTTTTCAATTTTTCAATATCTGTTTTAAAGCATAGGGGCCATAGATATAATGGTCTCATTAATGTGGTGTAATGCAGCATCACTTATTTGTCTACAATGAAACAAGAAACTCTGCCTGCTACAGCATTACTTTTGCAGATCTTAGATTTCTGGCTGTGTTCTACAACATCTAAACTCCTTTGGTTTCAGTACTTTCTCAGGAATAGGTCATAACCAGTAAGTAATTTACATTCTTCCCCATGTTGTTAAAAAAATTGTGTGGGGCACATTGGGGAGTGAGCAAATACTGCCTGGTGGGAAGAACATCAACCTGCAGATTCACATTTTTCTTCCTCACATGTACCTTGGATATGCATCTTCAGGCTGAGATCCTTAACATTATTTAGATGCTGAATCCCAGAGAAAACATGCTAATTAGATTCTTGCTAGCTAAATACTTCTGAGATGAAGGTTCTAAATTTTAGGGTTGCAATTCAAATCCAGTTATGAGACTTGTCACCCAGGACCCCAAAGCCTGCTGTGGGACACCGTCCCTGTGTAACCCAGCCATCCAGAACCCGATCCGTCCTCTGAAAATGTCTGTTTTTTCCACTGGTTACAGATTTCTAAATTCCTAAGACCACCACAACACACACAACCTTCACACGCTGCTAAATGAAATTCATGAATGTATCAGTTTTTCAGATGTTATACAGGAGATTTATTGTTCCACTTCTGCACATTATCAAAGAGTGCTTGCTGTGATGAGAGATTGTAGTAATAAATCAGAGTGACGCCATCAAGAATATACTGGAGACAGGCATTATATATTTTATTTAGTCTAAATTAGAGCCTTTTAAAAAAGTTACTCTATGAAAATCTTTTAGATATTTTCAATAAAGTAACATAGCAAAAAGGGGTTTTAAAAAACAGATCTCAAAGAATGTCTCATTGCATAGGAATTTTTCAGAAAAAAACATTTTTTATAAAAAAAATCAGTATCTCATACTTACTTAAAATTACTTAGCAGTAATTTTATTTCAATTTAGCAGGATTTATTCCAATCAGATATTTTGTTCCTTTGTATCACACAGAGAGGAGGGTTTCCATAGATTAATTCCAGATAGCATTTCAAAGTCCTTCATTTCCAATCTTACTGCCACACGTGTGGGTCTTCTTCAAACCTTTCTAATATCATATCATATTCTAATATTACAACATTTTTCTCAAAGTATGAGTCCAAAAGAGGTCTTAGTACTCCAAGAAGTCTGTTGTCCTGTTCAAACAGAGGTAGTATCCATCTTTCCACTGCATTTTGATTTTATTCTGCTCTAGGCCTTAAGTCACATTGGCCCTTTTAATTTGCCATCAGTACAATGGTCAGCTAGTTTTCTACCCTGGCTCCAAAGAATTTCCAAAATCACTGATTTCCAGCACGCCATCTCCCATGTCATAGGTAGAGCCAGCATTCCTAGTTTCTAGATGGCTCAACATTTGGACATAAGAAAGTCATGTTATTTCTTCTCTTGATTGAATAAGAAATTCCGTAGTTGGGGTTTTTTCACAGCAATAAAGATGCTTATTATAATTACTTAATGAAGACTCTTGATTTAAAACCAAGAACTATATAAGGAAACTAAAAATTGCCTTGCTTACTTGTTTTGTTTTCTGAATATAAAACAATATAAACCAATTAAACAGAATCAAAGATTTTGCCACAGAGGAAGCATTTTCTGCATATTATACAATGGTTGAGCTAGTATTAAAGCAACCTGCTGAGCAGTTCCCTTTTTTTTTCCTTTTGTAATTCATAATAAAGGCCAGTGACATTACATCCTTCAAAAACCTGAGTAGTTTTAACAAATTGTAATAGGAACACTAAATCAATTCAATTCAATTTATTTAAACAAGATGAAAACCCTGAGGAGACCTTCATGCATTCATTTAAATGGCAACCTCCAATGTTAGGAGCTAAAAATAAGCAGTAGAAAAAAACCCACACCCCAAACCAACAACACATGAAAGTAGTTTAAAAAATATAACCAGTATGTGTTTTATGTCCATTGTGGTATATCTAGGACTTTATAAAAATGATAAGTCAAATGCAGGTCACTGAATATCAGTAAGTTACTAGTTACTAGTTAAATAAATTATAATTAGGACCATATCCCAGACACTTGCAGTCTTACTTACATGCAAGCATGCAAATATGCATGTTTCAATAAATGAGTCTATGAGTAAAATCCTCATATCAGCATAATCAGTTCAGTCTATTCATGAGTCCTTGTGGAAATCACAAAGGTAAAAAACAAAATAAATCAAACAGAAATGTGGCGTATTGTTTGAATCTTAAGTAAAATGACAAAAGTTACACTGTGTACATGATCACTGAAATGAATCCACAGCAATGAAAAACAGGAAACTAATCCTAAATGTCTTTCACATGAACATCATCTCTTACTAATGTAGAGAAATAATCATGTCTTATTCAAAAGTAATTGATAAAGTAATTAAATAAATGCATTAAAAGCTAAAAAATTATGTCTATAAAAACAAATAAGCAAAAATCCCTAAGCCCTGTATAAAAAAACAACATGTAAATGATGTATTTTGCAAAAAATATTTCAGAATTCAAACTCAAGATGAAATAGTAATAACTTGTTAAAATCCATTTTTTAGGCAATCAATTGCACAAGGTTCAAAACACATTTTACTTCAACTGGAAGGTCTGTGACAGATGGTCCGCTCATGCAGATTGCAAAGTCATCTGCATAAAAGCAACTCTGGAACCTACAAGGAATCACAAGGGCCACTAATGCTTCTGAAGAGAGAAGAGTATCATAACACACAAAACCCTCTGGGGCACCTTGTTAATTATTACAGGGTCACATTTCTGTGTAATATTTTGTTCTTTACTCTAGAGCTAATTTACAGTCAGTTTGGTGTATGGTTCTGAAAGCCCAAGGCCAAAAAAGAAATTAGATTAAAACTTGTGAAGGACGATTTGAGAGTTGTCATTAGTGGAAATTAGTTTGCCATAATTGGTGGATAACTAGAGACCAAGGGCTAGTTCCAATCAAGAAACAGCAGATCATGTGAACCTGAGGGCTGAGTTCCAGCCTACAAAAAAAGGAAAAAAAATCCCATTCATTTGAAGGCAGTTGTGCCATTCATTCCTAGCCTAAATTTGGTCTGTGGTTTGAAATATGAAATTTAAACCATATTACATCATTCAGACCTTTAATTTTAGGTCATGCGTTCTATGCTTTCAGTCCACAATTTTTTTTTTTCTTTTAATTTAAAACAAGTGGCAGTTTGATCACCTGGAGAATGGCTGCAGTTTTCCACTTTGAGAACAGGCAGAATCTGTTAATATCCTAATGAGAAGAGTATGAGAAGGAATAACAAGATGCAAATAAACTCCGAACATTCTTTGGGAACATCAGTGCTCTGTTGCTGATTTCACCATGTGTTGTAACCATTGAAAACAGTGTTCCTCTCCAAATTATGTGCACTCTCATGCCTTCAAACTGTACCATACAGAAGTATATAGGACCTCCTTTTTATGCTCTCTACTGTAACAGAACAAAGAAAACATGTGCACAGGATGAAAGAAAGGAAATGTTTAGAATTTTCAAGGAGGGACCTAAGAGGAAGAGGAAACTGAATTAAAAACAAACACCAACTTCATACAATCCCAGGAATGAGAAATAAAAGGCACTTTGCCCCTGTGCACGAGAGAACTACATTTTTAACACCCAGCTGGGACCTTCACTGAAGATTCCTTCCTTTCCAGCCTCCTCGAGACAGGCAATAATTTTATTGTCAAAGTTCAGAGAAGCCATGTCAATACAGAATTTAATCATAATTTGCAAATAAAATCTTTCTGAATACCAAATAAGAGACCAAACCTTCCTTATTAAACTGAAATGAATGGATCCTCATCACTTACTTCACTAGGAGCAGTATCAGTCATGTAAATCTGTTTCACTAACACATGACTTAATTTTTCATTCAATTAGGTCACACAGTCCAACTTGTAAGACATGAAAAGATAGATGTGGTCCTCTTTTAATCCACTTCTACTTACTCAATTTCCTGACTTTCAGCCCTGAATGATTTTTCAAAAACAAGGTTGCTGCACACCAGATACAACACCCAGCAGAGGGTTATTCTTGATTTACAGCTGCCTTTCGCCAAAACTCAGATAATTTAGCCTATTTCTTTTATTACCATATTGTCAAAATCAAACTGCATAAACATGAAGTTTTATAAAATAGAAAACAGAGGACTTGAATTTAGTTGTTAAATGATCATCACTCATGCTCTTCACTGATATTCACTGAGCTTTCTTTCTCAGTTATTATTTCTGGATTAGTGCTTGCAGATAGCACTGGACTAATAACCTAACAAGAATAATTCATACAGATCTGAATGCAAAAGAGGGACCTTGAAATATTTTTCTTTTCATACATAAGCTGAGTTAGAAGTGATATTGTGTCAAGTTGCTTTGTACCAGTTGAATCTGACCCCCTCTGTTGTCAAGATGACATTTGAATTGATGAAACTGCACTTTAAAGCGGAATGGGAGCCAAACTGGAAGGCTGTCAGCTGAAAAGTATGACGAATATTAGTTACTCCTATTAAAGGTTAAATTAACTCTAAGTAATAAAATGAGTTGGACTGTTCTTTTTACCATGATCAAGAAAAACATTTAAGAGTATGCCTCTCTAGTCTATTATTGTATTTCAGAAAACACAGTAAAAATAGAAAGAAAAAGGAAACAATTTATTCTTTACTGCTCTTCTCTGACAAAAATAAAGAGCTAATGCCTTTTAGAAGCAACTTATTCTGTGCAAGTTCTCCTGAATTTTGAGAGCCATTAATACCAGCTATTTCCTCCATTTTTCTCAAAGGTTTTGGCAAAACCTGGAGTTCCTGCATAGTAATACCACTTGCAGCTTATGGCTTGACACGTTAAGAGCTTTGAAAAAGGCCAAAGTTATCTTTTATGTTATTTATAATATTATTAGGTGTATTTTTAGCCAGACAGTTTTTGCTTAGGGTTTTTTTTTTCCTGCAGGATTAGAAGTAGTGACTAAAATGTACTATGATGAGAACATTTAAAGGTCATTGCTAAACACAATCTACCGCATCTAAAAGAAAACCATAACTGTCACGTTATGGGTAATTTAAAAAGAACATCTAGTAAACTATAATCAAAGAAATTCTCCCTTATTAATTCTTTAAAAAGCGAGTATCTGAACAATTTCGAGAGTTAGCAAGTGTACTCTCTGATAAATGTTTTAATCAGGTAGATGAATACAGAAAATGTGACTATGTGACACTTAAGTGTGGCCAGAACCATAACTCTCCACACATCTATAAAGCACTTTGTTGTTTATACTGGAGAAAGGAAAATAATTTGATCTCTCTTCTACTTTTTTAATAATATACATAGTGCATGTGTTATGGAGGTGGAAAATAACAGGGTATTTGCCTCGACAGAAGTTACCGAAGTTTCCAGTGAAAGATTGTACATGGTTTAGAAAGTGAGATGCTGTCTATATGAAAAAGTTATGCACAGATTTCCAGGTAATAATAGTAATCACTGTTAAAATATAAAGATGGCTGCTAAGAATGAAGAAATTCACAATTCTAATTGGTAGCTTGGGGCCAAAAAGAAGTGCTTTTAAAAGAGTTAATCCACTTTTGAAATAAACTAGCTGTCCCAAGAAATTGCTGAAAAAGAAAGTTTGAAAAGCTTGTAGGTTTATTCATAAATCTCAGAATAAATTCAGGATGTGGCTGACTTACACGGGAGAGACCTCATGTATACAAATTATTGCTTATTAAAATAGTAGCAAACATGAAGGGTTAAACAGAAGGAAAATTATCTATTTAAATACAGCAGGGATCTAACCTAGATGGAAAATGTGTGCATTCCCTCTGGGCTCCTTCCATGCCTTTGGGATGCCAAGCTAATACTACCCCAAGACCAAAGATGCCCTATCCCCAGAGTTGGAGCACAGTACAAAAGCATATTCACACAGACTCAAATCTCAAAAAACCTCTCTTCTTCCCTCTCTTTGATTCATGAACATTGAAAAGTCCATATTGCACAGCCTATGACCTCCAAACCTGTGAGGACTATTGCCTGGTATCCATTAGTGTTACCTCAACATCATTCTGCTGTATTGGCTTACAAATTCATAAGACAGTTTGAGATTTTGCACAATACTTACTCTTACTAAGCAACTTTTCTGCCCTTGTGAATACTGAGAGAACCTCAGACATTAGCACAGCCATTAACTCCTTGCTGTAAATCAGGAGCAGCAAAGGCACCCCGACCAGTGAGGTGAGCGCCCTGCACCTGGGCTCCTGCCCCCAGCCTGGCTCCTTGTCCCCAACAGGCTCCTGCTGGCTGGGAGCAGCCAGACAGCCGCAAAGGAGCCTGGGGACCACCCAAGCCAGGCCCCTGCCCTTCCCCTGCAGCCCAGGCACGGAGGTGAGTGCAAGCAGAGGATCCCTGCTCTGCACTGCAGCACATCTGCCTGCAGCACCTCTGCACAGCCCAGCTGCTGCAAAAACAACTTTGGCACTGGAGTCCTGCAGCAACCTTGCTGCTAACCCTCCTCTCCACACAGCTCCTCCATACACAACAAAACCTTTCTTTCCAATCTCCCTCTGTAAAGCACAGCTACATGGAATAACCCTCCTTTCATCCTGGCCCAGAAGTAGGGTCCCCAAACACAGCAGTAAAAACAGTATTTCAGTTGAGAAAAGGATTAATACAGGACAGATCTCAATAAATATCAGTAAGTATATAAGTAAATATACCCTCTGCTTATGAAACTGAAAGAAAACAAAATGAAACTGGTTTGTTGAGATACAGTTAGGAAGCTCCTTTTACACAAAAATGTTGCTGTACTATTTAACAAAGCAATCATCTGCCAAATCTTATTAAGGATGTATTCAAAATGTAATACTAATGAAGCAGACCTGGCAATTTTTTAAAGTCAACTGGTATAATTTACAAATGGGATTTAAGATATGGCAAACATATGACATAGGGCAGATTAATCTTTAGCATCTAAAAAATTTGGACTTATGTTTGAAATGTTTTTAAGTGGGACTCTTGACAGATGTGATCCAAGGGGTGAAGTATAATTTTTAAAAAGTGTGCAGAGCTCCTTCGACCATACTGAGGTTTTGCTGAAGTGCCTCAAACAATTTTTCATAGTTTTACAAAGAGAGAAGTAAATAAATTACTATATTGATGACTCTGCAAAGAGAATCTGCTATTTACGAAGGTGTAGCACATTACCTTTGTGCTTCTCTCCAAAGGATGTCCATTAAATAACTATTATAAAGGTAGGTTTTATTGTTAAAATAATGCAGATGAACTTTTTAGGTATTGAAATGCTCAGTGTATTTCAACCATGTCTGAATTTTTTCATCTCAGTTCACGATCACTATATGGTCTTAATATCTCTAGAACTAGAGATGTGTAGCCCTTGAAAGTTGTGTCTCTTCTAAAAGTGAGTGCAGAGATTGCACGACCACCTTGCAACCTCAAGTATGTGCCTTCAAGTCACCAAAAGAAATTACAGCAGGAGTGATAACATCTTTTCTATTCATGGCAATCATTCCCTATTTTCCTGCCACTGCAGATCACATGCATTTTTCTGCTAGCTCTAAAAGCATACTACAGCCGTTCCTACCAACACCACAGCCACTGCACACACAAAGTATGTGCATCTCAGTGATTCCCAGGACCACTTTTAATGATTGCATTAAGATCAAGCCACTCTCCACGTCAAGTTCGAAACTGATCCGTGTCTTTGAAAGGCCAGGCAGGGATGTGGCCACACAAAGGCCACGCAAACTCTTACAGCTGAAGGTCTCTGCTCCGGACTGACATTTATCCCCACCAAACCCTTACTGGCTCATACAGCAAAGGTCACTCATTTCTGATCTTTTCATTAATTTTACTGTCTTCTTCATAATCCCTACCCTTCTTTTTCTTTGCAGGAGAAATTTGTGACAGGTAAAGCATATAGAATTCTGGCCTTACTGAAAGTTTATCCAAGCAGCACTAGATCTAGTCAAGACACAAAGAAGATCTTTTGAAAGAACCTCTGCATCTTGCAAGAAAAGCTGATGGCTGTCCAAAAGATTCCAGAGACCATAAAAAAGTATTAATCAATCAAAAAGGGGCCAGTGTGCTACTGGTCTTGTTTTATAAAAACAAAAATCAATTCAAAACTTAAGCAGTTATTCTGTGCCATTTGAGTATTATAGATTGTGATAAAGGTAATTAAACTTACACTACATCCTAGTTTCAGGTAGATATCTATTTAGTTAGTTCTTTCTATTCTGCCTGCTTTAAAAGATTGTTGATATTCACTAAAATTTTGTAAAGAGACTACTAATTTCTAATGCAAAGGAAGTGAGAAAAGCTTAAAAGCAGTCTGAAATGTAGGAAGGGTTTCAATCCAGGTTGTTAAATTCACTAACAACCTGAATGTTTTAGTAGTTCACTGAATATTCTACTTCAAGCTCATTGTACAAGCTCTGTCTGCTCTTCCTTCTCTTCTGTACTTAGTATAAATTTTTAATAGTTCCAGTAAAACATCCAGAATACAATTAGGCACCCTTCTGCTTCACCATCTAATCTGACAATTTTCAGAGCAGCTCTTCACCCAGGTGTTACATTGACATGCCTGAAGTTATACAGTGTGAACACACAATTCAGCATTTGTTTTTTGTGGTGTACATTGGAAGCAAGGGTTTTAAATAAACACATAGAATGTGCTATTTGTTCTTAGTTAAAGAAAAAAAAGATTCATGGAGTAAAAAAGCAGTGTGTAAGTCAGACAAAATACACTACAAACATTCAAAGTTACCACCCAACCAGTGTCCAACCACTGTTCCACCCTACTGCTCCTATTTTCTGAACAGATATTCTACCAGACCACAGCCACTCACATAAATTACAATAAAAGAATACTAAATCAAGAAAAACGAGTACTTTTACAAGATTTATTACATCCACAAATAAATTTTATTTGCCTCAGTTACTCTGACTGGGCAATCAGTACCTGGAGACAATTCATGCTACCTGGGAAATAAAGTTATTTTGCAACTGAATTGTGCATTGTTTAATTTGACATGAAGTATGAAATAATTTTTTTATGATATTGGGAAATAATTATTTAGTACCTGTGCAATGCAAAATAAAAAAAAAAAAAATCCCCAAACACCATACAATGGTATACATACATTTACAGATGTAAAGTGTGTTTAAAATGTAGTACCAGACAGAATATAACAAAATATGAAGAGAAAAAAAATTCAAATAAATCTGCCATACCAAACATATCTCTATTAAAACATACTTCTCATTGAAGATGTTGAAATTATGAATTATTAAAAGCTACCCAAAGAATATTCACCAAATGCACAGTATGACTGAGATGATTACTCAAAGTCAAAGCACAAAAAATCTTAGAAATAAATACATTAAGTCACTACACTTGAAGAAACCTATCCTACCCATGTAGAGTGCTGGCATGAGTGAACCATGCAACAATGTTTTAAAGAATTAAAAATAGCATTAAATTGCCTTTATCCAAGCATGTTGTTAAAAGTAATATTGAATGAAAGAGTAAAACACAGGAATATAAAATCTAGAAACAGATCAGCTGGGATGTTTGATTAATTACATATTGCTTTTAGCCACATAAGGCTCCTGCACCACCATCAAAAATGGTTTTCATCCAAGCAGTCTGTGTCCAGGTCAAATAAAAGAGAAGACAGGAGTATCTGCTAAAGAAGGAAAGCACTATTAAAAAAAGAAACCACACACCACAAAAAACACTTTGACATTGTGGTGGAACAGGAAAGAAAACACTCAGTAAGCTCAGGAATATCTAATGTGACCATGAATAGAACAACAGGAAAAAAACAGATGCCAACTGTTCTGTCAAGCTTTGACTGTTTTTCTAGATTAGACAAATAGGTATCTTAAAAACTGAATGAAAAATCAATAGATAAATAGTGAAAGCTCATGCAGTTCACATCCCTTTGGATGGTTCTTGTTTATCTTGTCAGGAAAATTCAGTGAAGCATCATTAACAGCATTATCTGAACACTGTAAGCAAGGAAAGGTGCTTCTTTATTAAAAAAGAAAAAAAAATAGAAATTTGTTGTGGTGCTGGAGTATTGTTCTGGTCTTCTGGGATCCCAAACAGACCTCCAGAAGTTTAGCATTGTCTGCACTAGGTGGAACAGTTTGCACAATACATCAGATAAATGCAGTGCTTTTAAAATAATCTTTTTATTAATTAAATATATGCTAGCTTCCTTTATCCCCTCCCCTTGAATAATTTTCCCATTTATAGATTATTTCCTGGATAGATTGAAATTAGGCATTTTTAAGATTATTTTTATTACTTACTTCTCTGAAAATGTAGGACTTCCCAATACATAAAGTTATTGTCAGAGAAACTGACATAGATCTTGATGAGCACAGTCTCATTCTCAAAAAATACTGTGTTATCAATTCAAAAATTATTAAGAGTCAGGCACTTGGATTTAATTTGACTAACTACACCTCAAATGTCTCTTTTGCTCCTAAACGTCTAGTGAATTGCTGATTTAAGAAGCCTGGAAGTGAAATAACCTCACCAAGATTCAGCCCCATCTGTGGGTATTAGCTCTGAACTGGAAACCAATAATGTCAAGCTTTGCTGCAACGTGGAGTGGAAAATCACATGAGAGAGGTATAATATTCTCCACCTTGCAAACATCAAGGTTGTTAGAGCTTTATAGAGTTCAGGTTTTCAGAATATCAGAAATAAAAATAATTTTATGCTAGAGCAAAGAAGATAAACAGTCCATTATTTTAGAAGATACAGAATAGCTTCAGGATATATTTCCTACATCCACCAGATGAGAAATACATCATTTGTATTCTAATAATACTCAGTTTATCTAGTATGTTTCTATTGGGATTTTGGCAACTCATATAACTAATTTAAAGTCATTTCATGGCAAATATTTTTAGCTTAGAATAGTAATATTCTGCAAATATTTTTTAAATGTTTGGGTTTTGTTTGTTTTGTTTATTTGTTTGCTGGTGTTCTTATTTCTTGCAGTTTACAAGAAAAAAGTTATCACCTATTAAAAAAATTACTACAGTTCCTTCTGAAAGGTACATGGTATATTATCCTCTTTCATCTTAGGTTATTGACCATTTATCTGCTATTTAGTCCTCATATTTGTGCTTTGTTGAACTGAATTTAAGTGTAATTTAGTAATTTTGATTTCTGATTGGCACTGGTGGAGAAAATTATAGGTTTCAAAACGTAAGTAGAACTGTTACCCGCACAGTTCTCTGCAAATTACTGCAGGAAAGGCTGGAGTCTCCATTTGCCTACTTTTCATAAAGGTTTTGGGAAAAAACAACCTCCTAACACAAAGATTTTCTGATGTTGTTGCGTTTATACACATTTAATTACATAATTGCTTGGGCTTTCTAAATGAATGCTAATTTAGTAGTGTAGGCAAAATAAATGGTATTAAGCGACAAGATGATGAGGAGGCAATTTATAGAACTGCACAAATGGACCTAAATCCGTGCTTCAGCTGGACAGAACTTGCAAAGATTCCTGCTGAGGAGCAGAAGGAAATTTTACAAGATAGAAAGTTTGTTCTCTCCGAAAAAGTCGTAGAATTATTGCCATTTTATGAAAGAAAGCACCATCAGGTGATAGACGAGCAGAGGCAGACTGTGAAACACTATCTAGCTGTGACCTTCATCCACACCTTCTCCAAGTTGCTGTACATTAATGACTCACAACTACAGGCTGGGAAATTAGAATCAATGTGTTTCTTTACAATTAAAAATGAACGTGACTACGTGACTGAGAATTAACATCAGAACATCCCCTTGCTAATGATAGGTTTCTTCTGATCTACATTTTCCTGTCTGGTTTTTCTTTAAGTTTCGCTTTGGGTAAAACCAATGATGGAATAACAAGGTAATCACATCCTGAGGAGATAATAAAGTCTGACTGATGAAGTCAGCTCTGAGGTAAATGTTTCAAATCGACATCACCAAGTGAGCTAACAGGTAACAATAACCAGTGCAAAAAAAAGAAAATGTTTTGAGTGGCTTATGAATCTTGAGGACAGAATGTAAGTTATTCTAAAGATTTATTTTAGGGTTGTTCTTGGTTAGTGCAATTTTACAAGACTGAGGATCAAAGCAATGCTTGGAAAGTAGCAAATAAGCATAAAACAGATCATAGCAGTCTAACACTGGTATGCAGTAATAGGTGCAGTGACTGCCTAACTGCAACTTGAGTTTCAAGTATTCTCAGCTTGCAAGAGTTTCCTATGGCAACTTGGCTCCTCTCTTTCCAGAATACATTCTTTCTTCCTTTTCCAATCTTTCACCTTTACTGGAATTGTCCATTTTCAAAAACTCAACTTTCCCATAAAACTAAGGTGCTTTAAAATAAGGTGGCTTTCTTCTTCTAGATCAAGACTAGATCTTCCATTTAAGCATATCCTTTCTATAATACTTGTCAGATGCTCAGCCACTTAAGGCTCTGTATCTGTCATCTAGTGCAAGAGACAGATGGTATGAAAATGGAAGTACAGTAGAGGTGAAGAGCCGTAACAACACCAGTTAGCCATGGCATAGTATAGCAAGTAGTTGAATTTTAAAATTTATTCCACTTCTAACCTCTGCTAAACCTTCTTCAGGAATTATAAATGGGGCTGTGTGTTGCACACCATCTCCTGTACAAGAAATCAAGGCTTTTCTGTGTGGTCCTTACTCCACCCTGATAGAAAACACACTCCCTATTATAATTGCATTTGGCAGAAAATAAATGACACCACGTAATTTCACCTATAAATGTACTTTCTATAAGGCCTTTACTTTTTTTTACCCTCTTTCCACCAAAATGTTTATGCTTATGTTGTATCTGTTACAATGCCCTTTGTTTTCTTCAAAAGCAGAAATTTGCTACTATGGCAACAGTACTTTCAGCCATAACCTGAAAAGAACAAATTTGCAATCAGGAATGAAAGGAAAAAAGCCCTCAAATGTAAAAGATTTCGCCCAAATTCCACTAGCAGTTTTTCCATAAACATTAGATTGTCAATTGCATTTTCTCAGCTTTTAGGTGCTACACAGGTGGCTGTGCAGGTCTCAGACCAGTTTGCAGGGAGCTGTACAGAAGGAAGGCAGCCAGTTGAAGTGAACCACTGACTCCCTTTACACTCAGAGTAAGACAGGCACCTCTAAATCCATTTCACCTGAGAAGCAGGTGGGACGAGTTACTCCTGGGATGCCTATGTTTGCCTCTGGTTAAGAAACATTAAGTATGCGACTTAGAAAAAGCAACAGTAAGGCAATCCAAGCATCCCTCAGAACCCATCCTCAATAATCCCTGTCATTCACAAAGGATTTTTGGTGCTGTCAGAAATAACATATTTTTAAATTTAAATATTTATTCTGATCTCTCAGTCTGCACAGTAGGTTTCCCCCTCATATTTCTAGTTAGTTCTCCCTAAGCTATTTTTACTAAGTGTTCTTAAAGCAATTTTATTTCTGCTTAGAGCAACTGAATTGGAAGGCTAAATAAAAACTTTTGTTATGTATATCAAAATTTGTCTTACTCCAAAAGAATCAAAATCCATGTTAAACTGATTATCTTCATGCATTCTTCTAGTGAGTGATTAACATACATTTTAGAGATTATTAAGCTGAGATCCATTAAGATTGACATTACAGAAATATTAATTTCAATGAAATACAAATTTTCCCCTCAGTATTCACAATCCATGACTTTTCATGATCATAGTCTTTTAAATTTCAAGAAAACAGACTGCAAGAAATTGCATAAATAAGAATTAAAACAATGGTCCAACAGAAAATTTTCTGGCTAACAAGATACAGCATATACATGAGAATCTGAGGGTAAGTGAAGGAGACAGGGCAAGGTCATCTGAGTTAACATAAAGTAGAATCTGATTTTAAAGTACCCATCATTCTTACAAAATAGCAATGAATATAGGGCACTCACTGGGTACACAAAAAAAAATATAAGTAAAGACTGAAAAGTGTTTTAAATAGGTAAGTTGGTACTTTAACTAAAAGAGACAACATGAAGTATGCCTAATAATGAAAAATTAGTATCAAATTGCTGTAGATTTAAAGTAAAACAGAACTTTTAACACTTAATAAATTTTCTGAGTAACACTGGCATACGATGTCAATGATGATGCTTGTGTCAATTCATCTCTCCTCACTCAAGGACAGTCCTGGCAAAGACATTCTGTGTGTAAGAATAAGACACTGTGTGTCTGTGTGTACACACATATACATGCATATAGGGAGCAATAAGGCAGCAAACCACCTTTTGCCTCTAAACTCATGCCTTATAAATTGTAGAAATATTCACTTCCAGGGTATTGTTCTCCTTCTACACACTCTGTACTATACACATTTAGCCACTACTGGATAGTGAGAGAGTGAAAAAAAAATTCATATTTAAAGAAGTACAAACACAAAAGTTCAAAAATGAAATTAAATTGACCAAGTACTTTAGTGGAGTGCAAGGGTTAAAGTGGAAGCTTGCATGTAAGAATAAAACTGTAACTAGTGAATCCTTTGAAGCAGAACCCATTGCATAGTGAAACTTCTATGAGACACTAAAGTAAACACAATGAAGAAAGGAGATCACATACGTCACTTAACTGAAATTAAGATCTGATGCAGGTGAGGTATCCCATCAGTCAAGCACTTAATACCAACCAAAATGTATGAAAATGTGGGAAAACATTCAGATAAACAGTGAGAAGGAAACCTCAAGGAAAAATACTGTGTCTAATACGATGGTACCTATGTCCTACATAATTTTTAGACCCCGTAAAGACCAATGATGCACAACTATCACAACCATGTTTGGATTACAGACAGGGAATCGTTCAGAATCTTCCTCAGGACAGAACTGGAGAACCGTGAAAAATAAGACTAAATCCGCAATAGTAAAAGAACTTGCTTACAGCTTGAAGAGCAACTATGAGAAAGTCCTACAGTTACTGTCTTTTTCTTTTCAACAAATGATGCCTCCTTCTCTCCTAAAGGCAGAAACACAGAGTACTTTGGCTACAGCACAGCCAGCAGGGTAGGAAATGAGAGGTTCGTCCTTTGCAGTCCTGAGACTCTTCAGCCCAGACACCCAAAGGGAAGAATGACATGCTAGTTCCTCAATTTTAATGATAAATCCCTGCTGCAAAATTAAAAAAAAAATACAAGTCCACCAAATGGGTAACCTGGCATTAAAACTTGACATTAAAACCTAGACTCATAGCTTGTCTGTCAGAAAACTTCAGTCAGTAGCCAGAAGACTAGAGTTTATCCCCAGGTAGGTCATGAGTCATTTCAGAGCTTTCTACCTCACATACACTCAGAATCAGAAAAAAATTCAATACAGCAGAGTTGCATAACTCTCATCCTAGATCAAGCAAATACAGACTGATTCTGTTTCATTTTTCTGACTTCTCTTGATTTGATTGAATGCACAGAAGGAATCAAAAAAGGGCTAGGGAGGAGATCTTTGGAGAACTGAGGTTTTACAGTCTGAAGAAGAAAAGTCTAAAGGAAAATACAGTTGCCTTCCAATATGTTAAGGAGAGGTGCAGGTAGGAGTGAAAGGAGCTCCCCTCAGAGATGCACTGTGTGCAATATCTATCTATCTATCTATCTATCTATCTATCTATCTATCTATCTATCTATCTATCTATCTATCAGCACTGTGAAGTTTCCAAGAAAAGTTGTAGAATTCCCAGTTTCCGGAGGTATTCTAAACTCAACCAGATAAGTGGCTGTGCAATGCAACCTGACTTGTAATTTAGCCCTGCTTTGTTCTGGGGTGGGTCTAGGTGACCTTCAATGTATGTCTGATCAGACACTTTTATGTTTTCTTCCCAGCTATTTTTTATACAGGTAGTGAAAGTACCAGTACTGCATAAGAGGAGAAAAGAATTGTAAAGTGAAAAGAGATTATTAGCCTGCTCCTTTTGCCACTAGCACACAGAATGGGAAAATAAATGAGCTGACTATAATCCTGGGAAATGTGGAAAATGTGGTGGACAACTGGCCTGAATAAAATTCTACAGTAAATGCAAGCCAACACTTACTACCATAAGCTTGTAGGACAAATTCAGCAGGTCAGTGGTCAGTAGAAATTTACTGCACAACTCTTGGCAGTACCCTTGGATCATTAGATGTATTAGTTATCAGGTGAACAGGTAGCAGTTTCAGTTTATTTCTGGAAGTAATATATAGTAAATATCAATAGAAGATGGAAAAGAAAAATAAGGGAAAAATAAAGAACACTGGTGGAGATGCATGGCATGGATGAAGCCATTGTATAAAACAAACTGGCAGCAGCTCTTTATTGCATTTTGGAGAGTTGAAAGAAATTCCAGATTTATGAAAAAGTTGAGACATAGCTAAACAGAGCACTCAGAGCTAAATACAAAGTGTTACAAAATCCATGCTTCTTTAAAAAAATAATAAAAATTGTGTCTGTCAGACTTAGTGGGACATAAGGAGCTTCAGAGCCCCCATTCACAAGGCTGTGATGTAGCAAGGCTATTCATCATGGCCCAACCAGCCACTGCATCAGAGCAAGCAATAAAGGCAGTTCTCAAAGACAAGTGAGCTCGTGCTGCTGGGTTACACAGTATTTGTTAGGAAAATGAGTTATTAACCCTGGGCAGCATCCCTGAAAATGTTCATTAAAGTGCTGACAATTTCCTACAATTCTGGCAAATTAAAGAAAAGTCTGACTTAATAATAATTCATAATTATTCAGGCTGTTTTTTCCTCATGTTCTTGAGAAACATGGATGCAAATTTGTATTTATACACGCCTCTTAATTTATGAACTTGTATACAAAGCAGTAGAATTCTAATAATTGGGCTGAACCTTTCAGCCGCACACAATCCAAACAGGTTTTTAATATCTTACATTTTATTTCTGCTTACAGAGATTTCAACTTTAAAGAGATTACTAATATGTTTAAAGAAGCATTTTCCCCCTATTTACAATTTAGCCAATAAGATTTAAATTTTTAATGTTGCAAATGTTTATTTATGTATTTCAAAATAACTTGGAAGCAGTTCTCACAACTCATCACAACTCCTAATTATCTGCACAGAGGAGAAAGACGTAACAAAATTCACTCCTTTCACTCCCCAGGCCAAGCTACAGGAGCTGCAGAGTGAATAACAAAAGTAGAAGGCTGAGACCATGCAGAGAAAAGTGCAATGAAGCACAGCCAGTGAAAGAACAAGGATGGCTTATCTCATTGCAGCTGGAGGGGAAGTGTCCTGCCAGTGCCCCAGGTGTCCCCAGGGGATGCTCTCTGTCCTGCTGCCATTGCCTTCCTGGGGCAGCAGTGGCTGGTGCTTGAGGAGCACAAGCAGACAAAGAACCACATGGTCTCAGCAGGTTCACAGTTCAGAATTCTGCGAAGGGTCTTTCAGCTCCTGTTCCTGAGCAGAGTCAGGCACTTAGACCAAAGGGCTACTACAGACATCGCAAGATAACAGCTCGAAAAATGGCACTTGACTTCCTTCAGAGAAGAGACTAGACCAGCCTGGAACCCCCACCACACTGTGCAAAAGTCAACGTGCACTGAAACAGGGATTCTAAGATTTATTTTGTACTCTGGTTTTGGAGCCATCCACCACATTCTGGCATTTAGAGCAACTCTTAAAATTGAAATTACCGCTGTATTTCAGACAATGTGATCATCTCGCTCATCCTTCCTATTTACAAATAAGTTTAAAGGTAGCTGTCACATTGTGGCCAGTAGGACTAAAAACTCTAGAACTACTCTACTGTAGACTGACTGTAATGATGTCAGCAAGTGATCTTTAGGAAATTTTGGCTACATCTTTGCCCCTTCTGTTTTTTCTCTACTGTGGTAGTATTCTAGGGTTTCAATTTTAAAAAACAATCACATTTTTAAGGTTAATAATTTGGCTTTCTTCCCATTTTAAGTATCTGAAATATAATATAGTTGATTTCCTTAGCTTTTCTTTCTCAAAGCTGAACGTTCATTTGGTACTTTAGACAGAGGGACAACACAGTTAAATAGGAATGAAAGTTCATTGTTTTCCCTACTATTATTTGAGGACATTCATTATAAAGGTATGTCACATTAATGAACAGTGTGGTTCACACCACCTGCAAAGAAACATTATCAGCAACAGCAGCCCTGCAGGTCTCAAAATTTCTTGTCACTTTGGAATGTAGAATCAAATTAGCAAAGCTGTGCTCAAAGGATGAGATTCTGTAAGCTTTTAAACATCTCAGACAGAAATTCGATTAAGATTAATTCAAGCCAAGCAAGCAATTTTAGAGGCGTTGGAAGCAATTTCCTTTCACATCATGGTTGTGTGCTGCTGACATGAATGCCTGGAGAAAAATGTGCTAAGTTACCAGAAACAAGATCTTACTATCGAGCAGCAACCATGTATGTCCTTGTAAGTTTAGCTTTAAAATATTAATACTAAGGTAACAAAACTTGTAAAGAAACACACAAAATATTCTTCATAAATCATAAATAAATTTACTCTAGTGACAGGGCATTTCAAATACCACAATCACATTTTCAAGCTGGTTTGTGTCATCAGCTTCTAAAGGTGAAACTCCTCAAAAGAATTTGCTGGATGAATAAGATTTAATCTCATGCCATTTTAGAAAAATGATAGCAGTGCTCATCAAATTATTAGTGCACTGGTAAAGCATTTTGAATCTAAATCCTTCACCACTTCCATTTATTTTATGATGTTGAAAAGGTTATCCTTCAAAAATTGTCAACCAATTCATATAAAAGATTTAATGTTTTAAGGATAGATAAAACGACAACATGTCATTATATCTTTGAAAGAAGACTGATTCTAACAATGGTAAAATTATCATTTTTCAGAAGATGGAAAAAGAATACATGGTTTTCACTTCAGTCTCAATTCAACATAGGCAGCCTAAAGCTGTGTAATTATTTCCAAGAGGTGAAAAAAAAATTCAAGGAAAAAGAGACTGAATTTTTTTCCTATTAAAATAATCTTGTGAATTTAAACCTAGGAATGCTTTTTAGCCATTTTCATTTTGAACACACACACCCATCTGTTTGGGTTTTGTTTGGTTTCAGGTTTTTTTTCAATAGAGAGGCAGAGTTCCACATGTCTAACTAAAAGGTATTGACAAGTTGTTCCATTTTCTTAGTCACCATTCTCAAGAGCTTTCAAAAGTAGTGGGTGGAACAAAATAAAGGATGAATAATAAAAACCCAGCCTAACAGCCTGACAGTATTCCTGTATAGACATTCCCATTCTTATGCGAAAGGGAACTTACTTTCAAGCAAAGATAAGTGACCATGAAGAGAAGAAATATACTATTAGGAAATAAATATACAAAATTGAAAGACTGGAATTAATAACAAATATGTACAAGATTCTAAGAAAATGTTGAAATGCATACAAGTAGTGTACAAGTTGGTTTCCATCTCTCCTTGCATAAGGATTAGCAAACATGAAACAGAGAAATGTTCTCTTTCACCTTCATACTGAAAGAATTCTAACAGTGTTTTCTAAATGGCTACACAGGCAGGTAATGCAAGCTAAGTACACACTTAAAGGACAAGCTGGGTCTTGAAGATTATTTGCTCCAATTTGCAATGGTTAAAGAATTTTAAAACCATTTCTTAGCAAACTCAACTTACCATATTTGCCACAAGCAAAGGTTTATTACTGAGAGATGATGTCTCCATTCTGGATCAAGAGATCACACTCAGCTTCTTCATAGAAGCATAGAATCATTAGGTCAGAAAAGTTCTCTTAATCTTGAATCCAGCAGTGAACCCAGCACTGCCAATATCCAACAACAAACCATTGCTCTAAGTTCCACATCTGCATGTATTTGAAATATAATCCCCTCCAGGGATGGTGACTCAACCACTTCCCTGGGCATACTATTCAAATGTTTGACAATCCTTTTGGTGAAGAAATCTTTTTAACATCCAATCTAAATTTCCCCTGGCACAACTTCAGGTCATTTCCTCTTGTCCTATCTCTGGTTAATTGGGGAGAGACTGATTCCCACCTCACTACAACCGTCTTTCAGGTATTTGTAGAGGACAATAAAATCTTCCCTGAGCCTCCTTCTTGCCAGGTTAAATACCCCCAACCCCTTCATCTCTCCAGACCCTTCACCATCTTTGTCATCTTTGATGATCTATGCTTAGACAAAGGAGCTGTATTGAAATATGTGAATGACTAATCATGCTGTAATCATAATTTCCCAAAGACTGTCAGTACTATCTAAAAATCAGCCCAGTGTTTTATGACTTAATTTTAGTGATAAATTACTGTATATTGTCTACAATCCTTTGTCAGCATTTAGGAAACCAAATGCATTTTGAATTACCAGAGTTAGCAGACAAATGTTCAAATGGCAGCCTCATTCTTGGTGACATGTGTAATTCAGATCCAACATTATTCCTGCAATTAATGCTTTTTTCAAGCATGGGCATGGAACAATTTAGTTTTCAAAACACAGAAATCGATTTGTTCAAATTATGAGGTTTAAAATAAGAATAAGTGGATAAAATGAAATGGCTTTGTGCTATATTGCACTAAATTACTCAATGAGTCCTCCTGGCTTCCATGGCATAGGAAGATTGTAGACAAAATGACCCTGAGCAGAGAACAAACAGTGTTTAGGCAGAGCCTGGAACATCATAGATTTACACACACACAAAATCGAACAGCCTCATTCTATCAGGAGAGAAAAATTGAGAAGATGAGAGTAAAAAGCTCTGGATGTGAACGCAGCTGAAACAAAGAGGACATGAGTTATTGATTGATTTCAAAGACAAGTTCAGGCAGTGGCCAAAATGGGCAATGTTACATACTGGTGACCGACAAATTTATGGGCACAAGGAAAGCAGAAGCAGAGGGATTGAGTACCAGGAAAAAATCAGAGTTAAAAATAACTCAAATGAGTCAATTTATTGTTTGTATTCCCTTGAATACAAACATCCATCTTTATTTGATAAATGTTATTTGGTTGAACCCAATTTTCTTTCTAATTTATGGGGGTTCTGAACACTGATTCAATATCCTTCACTTCCACAATGTTACGCCTTCTTAAGTAGTGTTAGGAGTGGTTGCCAACTCTACCTGTTCCAGGCTCTTTCTTGTAAGTATTTTCTCCTTTCATTTCTACAGAACAAAGTTAAACAATTAGGAAAAATATAAGCAGGAACAGGGAATGGAAGTAAAAACATTAAGTATACAGTCTTAACTAAATAAGAAGAACAATGAACTATATCCTCCCTCAAATACTTGGAGGTTGTGAACACCTATCAATGAAGTCCAGCCATGAGAGAAATAGTATTCCTGAGGAAGCTCTGATAACTTCTTGTGGTAATACTGATCAATACCATAGGAAATACATTTGCTTTATACTAAGGAGAACAAGCAAAGTGTAAAGGAAAGTAAGTAGAGGATTTCCTGGTTCCAAATTTCTATGTGTGCTCTTTCCTAAATTCTCTACATTTCCTTGTGTAGAAGCTATTCCATCATTTTGGTCATCCTGCCTCTCTCCCCCAGGACCTTTTCCAGGTCTACTAGATTGCTTTTGAAATAGGAGCAGAACAGTCACATCATTACCAAGGTAAAAAATGGATGTAGAGTGTAGCACTTTTTCTTCTTTGTTTTGTTTCCTGCTTCTCCATTGATCTGACATATTCATGGACCTTCTACAATCCCCAGTTCTCCTGTGTAGTAATGGCCTGTTCAGAGCCCATTATTTTGAATGTGATATTAGGACTTTCAACTTTCTTGCATTGATTTTACTTTTATCTGTGTTGGATTTCATCATTTTGCTTTTCAGTCTTGTGTCTTGCTATAATCTTCTGAAATTTCTTAATAGACCACCTTTTTTCTTTAATACCGTGTATAACCAGTAAACCAAAAAAGCCAACAAAATCTTTTCATAAAGCAATTTGTGAACACTTCAGAAGAGCACAAATAAACTTTTGAAGAATTCTGCTGGTGTCCTGCCTCTTCTGTTAAAACATTTAATGTGAAATAACTTCAGTAATTTCTACCCTGCAGGTGAATTTTTAGATGGACACAGGCTGAAGTCCAAGCTAAAACTTAAATGGAAGAAAATAAATTTTAAAGTCACCATATCTCTGTAACTCAAGTCAGCTTTTTCATCAAATGCTGATTCACACTTGTACTTTCATTCTTACTTTCAACAGAGAACACAGACAAGCTCAGTAAAACTTAGCTGAATACATAGCTTGTGGAAAGGGAAAAAGACAGAATCCTGTACTCACTTGGCACCTTCAGACCAAGATAGAGAAAATTTTACAGAGACAAATCCTTGACTAAAATTTACTCACAGAACAAGACTAGATGCCCCCCAACCTCATCTACTCTATAGTATAATGTTTTCATCAAATGTACTGAGAACGGTATAAAAAGACAAAAAAATGAGGAAAGTTTTTTTTTAAATATACCACATTAAAGTCATCATATCACATTAAACTTTGTGAATCATGAGATGTCATAACAGTGATTTGTAAGAAAGTAAAGATATAAAAATAGATCAGACTGTCTCAACATATTTCCTTAAAGTGTCTAGGACCAGAAGCAGCCCTATAACCTTAAATTAACTTGCACAAACTGGAAATAAAAGATTCAAAATTCGATAGGCAGTCAACGTTTAGTTCAACAGGAAGATCCTCTCTAAGGAGTCTATTTTTACATAAATGTCAGATTTGATGTAAACCAAAACCTTAAAAAATTTAATATTATTTTCTGGTTTCATTTTTCCAAGGCCTTTGTATAGACTCAGTAGTGTGGAAAGTGACTAATACAAGATTTTGATGTGTCTTTGCCTGTCAAAACAAAAGAACAGCTCCGTGTGTGGAATAGCTGAAATTGTTGATTGAAACTTAGATAGAGAGTCATCCATAAGAAAAGTGGTCTGTGATATATGGCAGAAATCTGTTTCTATTTGGAAACATGATGAGAGATCAACATGAACATCATTTTTCTAATCATACAAAATTGCCAGGTTGATTTTCAAGTCATTATCTCTGTAATCAGATAAAAAGTTTTCAACACCAAATTGTTTCCATTTTTGGTCCCTTGATCATAGTGTGTCTAGACTATTCTAACAATACATTCTGTTTAGAATAAATGCTTGTACCATCTGCACTGTAAATAAATAGGAGAAAATGGTTTTAGAACACTACCCTTCACAAGCTTCAACTGGCTGTATTTCTCCAAGATCTCAGCCTTGCTATGAACACAGAGAAGCATTCCTCAGAAGTCAGTTTACTTACTCATTTGTATTTGAGGCACCGACTTTGCTCACCACTGAGGTAAGCAGTTTCTACTCTAATACAGGGAAAATATGCTCTCCAGCCTAAAATTATTCAGAGAAAGTGCACAAAGATGATTGTTTCATAGATCTTGAACTTGAAAATAAAATCTCCCTATAGCTCCTGCTTCTGAATACTTTTGTTAAACAATGCCATCAGTAGATTCTAATCCTAGCTTGGGTGAACCAAATATTTATTCAGTGGCCTGTGTATTGTTTGCCTTTATGCAAAAAATCAGAAAAGAGATAGTAAGAAAAATTCTTGGAATGATCAGGTTTCTTTATAAATAATATTTGACATTGTCAGTGAATATATTACTAATTATGGGGGAGGCAAAACATCACAAGAAAACCCAATTCCCATTTTGCTTATGTTTCAGAGGCAGGAAGGAATGGCTATTTAAAACAAACAACTAAATTCAAGCCCTGGGTAAGCATGAACTTCTCTATCCATAGTAGCTTTCACTGTAGTAACTGTTCTGAGTAAATATACAGATAAAAGGGGTCATTGAGTACATGAGCAGAAAAAATAAATGCATCTTACATCTAAACATATAAAAAATCAGATATAAGATTTATTAAATTATAAACATATGTTTAAATGTAGTCTTAAGAAGTCAAGTATGTTTATATACATTGCAGACTTTCACTACCAACTGCTTATCTTGGTAACAAGAACAAGCTAGAGATGGTAGTAGTGGTGGTAACTGGTGATCAAGTAGCAAAGACATAGACTGGCCTGAGGAGTAAACTGTTTGGAAACTGCTTCAAATACTTTTTTCCCTGTCTTTGGTCAGCCAGAAAGAAATGAGTTTTGGCTAACATGCCATTTTTATCTCAGCCTCTTTCCCGGATACATATAGTCTCTTATCCCTAAAAAATTTAGAATTTTCTATGAACCTCCTCCTGTAGATGTGTTCTAGAAACCATACTTGTGTGGCCAATCAACTGATAACCCAGTCTTGCAGCAAATAAGCAGCTCCCTATCACATCAAAGCAGCAGAAACCCTAATTCATACTTCAGAACTGCTCTTGGTTGCTTCCTTCATAACAGCCTGTAAACACAGATAAATTAAAAAAGAAAATGTGTAGCTGAGAGAAATGTATTGTGAATTGCAGGCATCATGAAACAGAGACATGTAAGAATTCCGCTCTGCAGATCAAAGCTCACTCCTATCCTTTGTTCTTTACAAGCCAAAAATAAAAATCTAACATTCAACTTTATTTTGAGCATAGCCTAAGACTAGGTGACAACTGATTTCTGCCATTAGAAATGAAACCACATGAAAGCAAGAGGTCCCCCAGCAGTTAGTATGCTCAAATGTGATTCTGAATTCAAATATGTTTTAACCCATTAGATATTAAGTTGATGAGGGACTGTGAAGTATTATAACACTTAAATTGCAAATCTTACTATTCTAACTTTAGAAGAGCCATGGGATTATACAGAAAAAAAGTCAAGAATCAGATTTTGCAGACAAGTTAATATACTGTGGTACAGAATGATATACCATATACAGAATATCCAATGATAGGCAGAATATGAAATACTCTGTGCAGCTATGTTCTAATATGTAGAGACATAACCATGACATAACCTGCTTATGTTAAACTTAGAATATGGAACACCAACAAAAATATGTTACAGGCACAAGTGAAGCACTTACAAAAACTGTAATGTGCAAAAATCTCTAGCCACATACAAACCATAAATGTGTTACAGAAAATTGCAGCATTTGTCTTTCCAACTTTCATTATCAAAGCTGTGATTTTCTCAGCATGTTCACTGGCAAACTGCACTGCTTTGAAACTAATAAAGTCAGTAACACTCTGCTATCCCTGGTATTACAGGAAGAATACCAAAAATACTAACAGAGTAAACTTACACACATCCATCCATGAACAAGGGATTTCTGCCATAATATTTGCCATTTCCAGGGGGAAGGCTTAATCTCTAGTAGCTATGAACAATATAGATTTTATATCTGCAAAATTCAAAAAGCAAAATATCTCTAATGAAACGTGTTTAGAAATGTTCCCATTGACTTCAGCTGACAGTAGACATATTTACAGATTTTTAATATGAAATATTTACCATGAATATAGAATATGTCACATGTTGAGAAAATGAATAGTCTTCACTGTGCCACAAACCAATTGATAGCCACACTTCTAACTGCAAAGGAGATTTCTTATAACTACTTTTCACATAAAATATTTCCAAATATTGAGAAAACCTGCTGATATAATTTTTGTGTGCTTTTACTTTTAGAATAAAATTTCTGTTTATGAATAAAAGCATTATTTGAGTATTCAAAGTTACAGACAAATACATTATAATTATTATTGACCAAGCATTTCAGTAACAAGCATGCATAAATCATGCCATACAACTTCCAAAATGCAACAAGTCTCTCCTAGCTGCTCTTGGAAGGAATAATAGTGTGTGTATGTCATATCAAACATTCTCTTTACAACAACAATGGATTTCTCTTCCCCCATAAAACAGTATTTCTATTAATAACAGGACATGCAAGTCACACCAGTGCACATATTAACTAATTCCTGCAGCCTCTATAAAATCCAGCTTAATCTCCAAACAGGAAAGAGAGTTGGACGAAAAAATTTACAAGAAAATATTTAAATATTTCCAGAAGTTGAAAAACTCCATTATTTAAATGAGTGTTTTGTGCAAACTTGCCTCATTTCCTTTAATCTGACAAATGAACTATAATGCTTCCAAATACAGTTTTCTAATGCTCAAATTAATTCTAATGGAATCATAATTTTTAATTCTTATATCACATTTATAGTGGATTAGAGAGAAGTTACTAAAGAAATAGATCCATAGACCATAAATCTTCATTGAAACCTTTGGTGTATTTTTGTAAAAACACCAAAAGAAACAATTCCTGAAATATTTTTTTTGATTGCTTGGAACTAGAACATTTTAGGCAAACGCATAGAAGCGGCTGAGTGAGCTCATGGAGGGTTTTTACAGAGAGTTAAATTTGCTCAGAGTTACATAATTGGGAAGTTCTTCTCCTTACCCACCTGCAATATCTGGAAGCTTCCAGAGCAATGATTTTAGCCAAATAGCTGTAGTTTGTCACTGTTCCATGCGCTTTCCCCGCATCTCCTCGGCCACCCCTTGACAGAGCCTTGCAGAGGGTCAGCCCTTGCCCGTCAGCGTGTGTGGAACATTTACCTCAACACCCAGACCATGCTTCTGTCCCCTCCCCTCATCCTGGCCCCACGGAACTGCTTCAGCCTGACACAGACACCATGGCTTGACAGCTGTGACCTCTCGTGCTGTGCACATATGCTCAAGCATGTATTCATGCTTGTCATTGCTACATTGTCATTGCTACACCAACATAAACCACCTTTAAAATTACTGTTTGTAAGCCTTCAACCCACCAGTGTATTTGTCCTCTTTGTAAGAACACAAAGCGCTGCGCTGGCCCAGCTGTGCCCGTGATTGCAGTGGTGTAATTGTAAACTGGTTAGTTAAATTGAAAACCTAAACATCCTCCCATCTCTTTGATAAGCAAAATACAGATAAAAGAATGAATTCTGCTAAGAATAAAGTGAAGTATATTCTACAACAAACAGAAATTTCAAATTATGTTTGGTAGAGTGACTCATCAGCCCCTAAACATTTTCTAAATATTTCTAGAGTCTTAAACTGTGGAACAGATGAAAACAGAGTCCCTGTTTCCTTTAAGTTGTGAAAGCCAACCTTAAGTGTATCTTAATGCAGGAGGACTTTGTGTTAAAATACTGTCCTTTGTGTCAAAAAGCCCTAATAAATATTAAGCAGTGTTCCTAATTACCCAGCATATGCAAAAAAGCAGAATACACCAAAATATAACATTTCCAGCTTAAAATATTCCAAGTCTAAACATAAACTGAGTCTAAAATACCAATTTTGTTGAAAGCAGATTAATCAAATGCAATGAAGAATGTTATTATGTCCTCTTTGTTCTTTTTCGTGACAATTTTATTGATGTTTTATTCAATCTGCATTTAAAAATAAGGGTTATGAATCTTTTAAATGGCAGCATTTGACTATTACTTTTACATTGTCATGATAAGAAATAGTTATTCTTTTTTATTAGAAGAATTACAATGTATTGCTCATTATGATTAAAATTCTCCTTAAAAAGAAAACTTACAATGGAAATCCACCTGTGAAAATACAGAAAAGGACAGTCTTCAAGACTGCACATCTACACAGACTTCTCTAAATCTAATTTTTGCTTTGAAAAAAGAAACAATGATTTAATATAATTGTAAAAAAAAAAAAAAAAGAACAAAACAATATCTAAATAAGTGCAGAAAAATCACCTTCTCCAAGCATCCTAACCACTCAAGCCAGAACATTTTTAAAATTTTAAAAGAAAGCAGGTATTTTAAAGTCATGTTTCTGATCTAGAGATTCATGAGCTAAATACAAAACAAAGTGCTGAAAGCTTTAATGTCATCAATTTGTCACGAAGAAAAATTTTAAAAAGCATAATGAAACAGGTGCTCTTACTAATATACTTGTTTAATCTTTTAGACTCATAACAGTTGAATACTGTAATTATTTATCTTTTTTTATTATTCCAATTTCTGCTGAAGTTATCTGCCCTGTAGGAATTGCTGCACTCCCAAGTTTGCAGATTTCTATACGTCTTTGTCTCTCTGAATGTTTATGTGAACCTTCTTCCTTTAATTCAATGACAGACACTGCCAAAATGTGTCTACTTACATGCCAAAAATCCAAATATTCATCACATAGTTTCTATTCTACTCTAAAGCTTAGTATTTTTCACACACCAAATTTCAAGCAGAGCTATGTGAGCCAGACCTGTCTGCAGAAGGGAGGAAAACAACTGTATGACTGAAACCATTTGCCAAAAAAAGGCCAACTACTGTAAGCTTGCCAAATTCATTGTTTTTGTGTAACCTCAATGATTCAACAGAAGGCTGTGGGAAAATCTGTAGCCTGTCTCAACTGTAAAAAGAAATCACCATCTATTTTGTAATTTATCTCCTGCAGGCAACTTGAACTACAAAAGAGTTGTTCTGTAATCATAACTATTCAGTGTAAAAAACAATTTCATTTCCTTTCTATTTACATGGGAGCAAAACAATCCTCTAAAAACTGTCCTCTTTACAGTGTGATTCCACAGACCCCAGCTGTAAAGGACTCCAAGTCCTCTCCTCAGGGAGGTGGTAAGTATAACTTATCTGAGAAGAGACTATTTCTTAGTTTCTTTTGTTCTTTCTAAACACTCAATGGTAATAGTGAGCTCTCCTGCAATGATTATGCTCTCCCATATCATCAGAAATATGATATTCAGAGCCCCTAGAACTAAAACTTTCATTTATTGAGCTTCAAATAGAAGAAAAAAATGACAGTGCACCTGAAGGTGGGAAATTTCTTTCAGACTAGTTTTTGTATAGGTTAGAGCCAAGAAATCAGATACCTGTAACCCTAAAGGTTTTCTCCATTTGATTCTCCACAATTACTTTAAATCAGTTTTTCAAATGAAACCTTGCCCAGAAAATAATACCTTTGTCAGTTCAAATTGGTATGACATGATTCCTTGTCATATTTTCAGTAAAAATAACTGGGTTTGCAGCTTCTCTCTGCTGCCTCTACTTTAACAATGATTTATCTTTCCTTTCCAGCCATGGAAGAACTGTTTAAAAGTTCTGTGGGGGTTTTGTTTTTTAATATAGTATGCTGCTTTATACTGAATTTTCTTTATCTGTACAGCAGTGAAAACAACATCTACTCAAATGTTATTCACTTACTAGGAAGCTTTCAAGGCAGTGAAGTTCTGCTGGCCATGGATGTTGCTGATTCTGCCATTCGTGTTAAGGGGAGGAACTTCTGGCCTATCCTACAGAGAAATGTCATGACTCCCAATTTGGAGAACCAGCAACAGCTGGAAATAGTAATTATGTAGAAAGCAAGATGGGTTTTCCTTTATAAACTGTTTCCTTCTCATGCCTAACCAGCACTAGTAAAGAAACAAACACGTACAAGAACGAAGTCTGGCCTGTCTTTAATAAAATGAGAAAACACCCAGTGAATTCATTGAAGTTGACATTTCACCCAGGACATGATTAGACACTGATGACCAAGAAATCAAAGCAGTGTTAAGTTATACAAGATAAATGTACAATGCACCTTAAAATCTACCCAAAGTCCAGGTTTTAACCTGCTCAATCATTTCAGCTATGCAAAATGCATCAGCATAATGTTCACCACCAAAACCTAGTTTTTTTCTTCTACCTTACCTTGACCATCAGGTTTCCCTCATGCTAATTTTCTAACTTTTTGTTTCCCTACCCCATACATATTCCAAACCATTTTTCTACTCTTTATTATGTTTCACATCTTTCAGATATTATTTCTTTTTACAGAATAGTATCTATAAGTATACAGAAGTTACAAAATTCCACAAGCATCTAAAATTCTGAATTGTAAAAACCTTTTTCTTCACATGTGAACTCCTTACACATAAGACTCATCAAAGCTGATTGATCTCAGCTCTATTTACACAATTAACTCTAGATGCCCAAATAGAGAAGGAAATATTACCCCAAACAGTAACAGGAGGGAGAAGGAAACAACAGTTCCTTGAGTGGAATAAAAGTAACTTGGGTGAAGAATGAAGAAATAATTTCTTGATAAATTCCCAATTATGTCTTTAATTAAAAAAGCCTTTTTACACATTTTTTCAAATAATTTTAATTTTATTTTCAGAGTTCTTCAGCCAACACCTCTCAAATGATTTTTTTCATAAAAGAAGTCAGAAACAGAAAAGACAATGTTTTACAAATGCCTTAAAATAAATGAAAAAGTTTTCATAAAGTCTGCATTAAAATCAGATGTAAGTTCTACGTCATTGTGTGGCATCACATGCAGCTCCTTTTGCCATTTGTTGGGTGCAACTAGTAATTCACATCTCTTCTGGTAATTATATGTCACAAAAATATTTCATGCCACAATAATTAGGCAAACTCTATCTGTCTGATAGAGGCTGCCATGTATATAAATACTTTTTCCTGCTCTCTGTAGGGTAATTTGAACCAGCATGCCTCGATCAGCATAGGAAATACATGCATTTTGTATGTATCCATGGTATAATTCCTCTCAAAAATTAAAGATTTGAATTACCGCTTTTTCTAGTCAGGCTTCTGAACAAAGCAGAAATTTGTGCCATTATTTTATATAAATGTACTCTCTGAGCAGTCAAACACTGCTCTTGAAAGTATATATTTGAATATTTTACAAGTTTTGCAGCTGGTACATCACATGTGAAGTAAATGAATTCCCATGGAAAGACTTCATTATTTCCTTAATTTCTACTGGGAGTCACAGAGGTGCCCTTTTCTTTGTCTTTCACAAACAATTAACCTTTTGCCATGTATGCAATTGGCTGAGAGCAATCCTAAGTGGCTCAGAAAATAATTTACAGCAGAAACTGTACAAAGTTAATTAGTATTAGTCTAAGGTTATTCATATATTATCAACCTGAGAAAATGGTCATCATGACCCTCACAGAACTTTAAGCAACAGCTGATTCTTCTCATCATCAGCTGCAGAGCATAAATGCTAATCACATTCAAGTATAGACACAGGTCTTTTAACCATGGCCATTTAAAGTCTTAATGTTAAAACTTCTCAAAGTACAGGCATATACAAGCATGCAAAGTATGCCATACTCTGTGCTATTACTTCCTTTGTTAAACAAAACAGAAACAAACAAACAGCCAAACCAGAAGTACTCTCTTTTCATTTTACCTGAGAATGTTTTTCATTGTTCTCATTTTTGGAGATCAGTTCATTCAGACTTTACCAATTGTTTCTGCCTAAAGATTATACCCCTTTAGAATTAATTATAAGCAGGATTACCTATAAAGACAGAATCAAGGCATAGATAACAGTCTCAATTTGAATTTTGGTGAACCAGAAAGGGAGCTCTCAGTGTGCTTCTTCTACTGCTTGAAGTGCAGTTATTTGATTTCCAAATGTCTGCACTGCTAGCCAGGTGTGTGAAATACTGGAGTGATATGGATCAGTGACTCAAAACATTCCCCAGTTGTGGAGGTACCAGAGGGCTTTATTGGAGATGGGTTGGGAGATGGAGGAGTTGAGCTTTTGGGTATTTATATCACTAATAATAGCTAGTCCATGCTTCCTTCTGGCACCCGTGGCAAGTGTGTCCATCAGCAGCCAGGCTATTATATGGAATCACTTTTTACCATTGTATGCCTCAGGTACTCAGTTAAATCAAACTGACGGTCTCACTCACAAAGTAGACTTACATTCCTTATTTAGTGACGTAGCTGTGTGAGTTGCTGACTAATTAAAGGTCACTCAGAAATCCTAAAATACAGTTACAATGGGCAACAACCTTCCTGGCTCCACCCAGACCACAGTGTCCCCACAGGGGTATTTAATGAGAGCTTTGTTTCGTTGGCTCCTGCACGTGGGCACAGTTCTGCTGGTGAGTACAGACAGCAGATGGTCTCCAAAGAAGAGCCATGGCCAGGCCAGGTCCAGACAGGGATTCAGCCATGGCCATGTCCACACCACCCACACTGCTGAACGTTGTAAAGGCACCAGCTTTGCCCTGGCACTGCAGGGCAGGAGCAACCACATTAAAATCCTTGTTTCTAAAGGCAGGGAGGAGCAGGGGAAGATGAAAAACACCTTCTGCATAGACTGCTCCTGTCATAGCACGCAGGCATGAACGGCAGCCCCTGGAGCACAGCGAGCCATCTCCTCGTGGTGCCCAGCACCAGGGCCAGTAGGGCCTCCTGCCCTGCTCAGCCAGCAGTGCCTGCCACTGCCATCAGGCCAGCACAGCCCACAGAGACAGGGACACAGCACAGGTCTGAGCAGAACCCTGGGAGTGGAATAAGTTTAGGGACTGGTTTTAGCTGGTATAAGGCTTCAGATAAGAAAGACATTTGAACAGGGAAACACTGGGTCAATGGTACCTTGGCTTCAAGTCATCACCAGATTTTAACAGCAACAGTGGACACCTGACTGAAAATCCTTGGAATAATGATTTACTCAGCAAAGGTCTCCAGCCCATTCTGGAGGTCAGTGGGAAAGAAACAAATAGTCCCTTTTGGCTTTATAATCCATCAGTGTGCAAATCTAGTTAAATTTCAGCATGTGAAGGAGTGAATTGGGTAGCTGGTCAAAAGAGCTTCACTTTGCAGATGACTTACAGTTATCTTGTGGAAAATTTCTCATTGTAGATCTGAGAGCCTCTTAGATTCTTCCTACAATTCACTTCATATCTCAAAGCCATATTACAGCTTAAATAACATCTACTATAAACATTGTCAAGCTGAGTCAGTATCTCTGTGGTTGCTGCAAAGGAAAAATGCCTGATCCCTGATTAAAGAAAAACTCAAAAGATCTGCCATATTAAATTATTGCTTTAGAGAAGAATTAATCTCTTTTTAAAAACAGTGAACCCTCAGAGCTTTTCTTCTTGAGTCTCCTGAGTTTTTAAAGATTAAATATAATAAGGATTTTTTGTACTTTTCCCAGTTTTAAACTTAAGAGGACAATGTGATTTTGAAAGTTAAACTTGGATTCTAGTAAAAATAATTGCATTCCACTAAAGTTCAAAAACCAAATTAACAAAAAAGACAATATAAAGGAATGAAAATCGAATATAAAATAAATCCTTAAAAAATTCAGAGAAACACAGTAGATCAGCAGAATACAGAGCATATGAAACAAGAATGGTGGTTTGGAAAGTTGGAAAAAGAAGATAAAATTACATCTTGCTAATACTTGTGTAGACTGGAGATATTTGCATCTGGAATAATTTGGGTTTTCTTTTTTTTTTCCTAGAAAACTCCTCATTTGTTATTGACTTCTAGAAGAAGATGAATATTTTAAAAACAAATGTAAGTGGTTTAAATATTTTACTCAGTTTAACAAAACACCAATATAGCAACCTGCTCTGAAATTGGTAAAATTAGTTATTTTTCTGGTTTCAGACAGTAGTTTCTAATGTGAAGCTAAGTGAAAATGTGAAAACATGCTGGTGTACCAGAGGACTGGCTGGTTGCAAAAGTTGCATTCATAAGCAACAGGATAAAATAAGGAACAGCTATTCAGATTTCAGAATAAATAATTCAGGGGACAGTTAACAGTCTGTAAGTAAGTAAGGATAAGAAGTCCCAGTGATGAGGGTGGTTTTGGCTCTAGTCCTACAGCTTTAATCCTACCATTTACAGTCTGTGCCTGGGCCTCTGATCTCCTGGCATGTGCTGTAGCTCAGCTCTGTGAAAGAAATTAGATTTTGCATACGTCCATGTCCATACATTCTGAGATGAGGTATCATCCATAGTTTATGGGGTTGATCAATTTCTATAGATGCCAAGTTTGATACCCTCTTTTGTCTGTTCTTCTGAGCAATGCATCCTCAAAGATTATAAGTAACTGTGCTATTATCCATCTAGAAATTTAGTGGGGTTTTAAGCTTCTTTAAGTTTTCATGTTTGCTTTTAACACTCCATCAAACATTTATTTTACCTCCGAGCAAACATATGTTAAGCATAAATGTTTATTTTACATAGTAGTACAAGGGGAAAGCATTATTTATTGATAGTAAGAAAAAAAAATCTCTTGAGGAAACAACCACATATTATTTCCTGGCAAAATCATGGTAGGGCTCTGTCTGGATTACACTGCTAATACTCAGGAAATCCTTGTGAAGTCAATACAAATATTTTAAAATATTTATTAAAATACTCAAACACACTGCAGATTGCTTTGTTCCACCACATTCCATCTTTCAATCTCTTCACATCCAGTTGAATCAGATGGAAGGAAGATATGTGGCAGGCTTTCTAAATTACCTGTCAGAATGAGGGAAGAAGACATTAGAGAAAGAGCAGAAGACATGAAAAGACATGGCTGGGGAGTGTACTCTAGTCCTTGGAAGAAGATTGAGGCCAAACTACTGATATAACAAACTGGATTAAATATCTCTTAATGTCACAAAAACTCTCCTTATTTGCTTAAATCAGGGGACAAAGATAACAACAAAGAGCTAACAACAGGAAGTCACCTAAAATATAGTGAGAATCACAGAACCTACAGCATAAATGGAGACACTACTAAACAGATAAAATGTTAAAAGAAATGTAAGAATGAAATTATCTTCTGCTTAATTTTAAGCATCTTTCAAAACAGATTTCATAATTAGTATTTTCTTTCATCAAAGGAAATGCATTCCTGTGCAATGTGGTTTATATATGCACTTAGGGGACACCATGTGTAGCAAAATGTACATAAAGTAGATTACTGTAGAAAACTTAGTGCAAAAACAGAAGCAGAAAATGAAATGGAAGTGCAGATGGTACTAAGTACATCTTCAGACAGTGGACTCTGAAGGGAATCTATATTTTTGTTAGTTTTGTAGAAGGAACGTGAAATTTCTACTTCAACTTGCCTAAGGAAACTTTCATTTAAAATAGACCTTCTGCTGGGTTGTCAGTTCCCAACCAGAGTTTTTTATGGATTCATTAAAAATTCCTAATTTTAAGAATTCTAAAGTCTTAACTAAATTAAGTATTGTAACAACAACACTATTATTTAGGTTTTACTATTATTTGAAATCTGTGAACTCATAAATTTCCTATTTGTGACAACAAATTACAAGTAATTTTTCTTTCTTTTTTTGTAGCTCTTTCTTTTTTTCCTAGCTGCTTTAATATACAGGCATTTTTTTACTCCCTAAGGCCCCAGGCACATAACTTAATTTAGCATGTAATAGAAATGGAATTGTAACATTACTTGAAAGTAATATAAACACCTGGATGACTAAGCAAAACAAAGCTCCAAGGTTTCCATTCATAACAATGCATACATCTAGGAGCATCATGCAAAAAGGTATACACAGGATGTCAGGAGCCATTTAAGCAGGCAATTTCTTCCTGACTCTTTACTTAGTATAAGACAGTTGGCAAAGAGGTCCCCATTTTCTGAAGTAATGTAAGAGAGCAAGCACGTTGGTCCAACTCCTTCAAAGAACTGGAGCATGAATACTTGATGTTTGACAGTATCTGTACCTCTCTGGTATTCTCTTTCCATCCATCATTATCATCAGTTCATTGCCTCCCCTCAAATGTGAGAGTACATCCTTGTCTGTCTGCCAAGAAAAAGTAACTGTACAATGTATTCAAAGTGATTTATGAGCTGAAAGCAAAACAGAGGGACTGAATAACCAAACACAGATACATGCAGCAGTACCATTTAATCAATTACATTACCCACTTTTATGATACACTTGTGAATTATGTTCTTTTTGCATGTATAATTAGAAGGCAGAACAGATGGTGAAAGCTTAGTTTAAAGGCCTTAGATAAAGTTTTAAAATAACCATTGCTGCCAAGTGATCATTCACTGTAACAGGATATATTTTTCGTTAAGCTATGTTTTTGCCATGGTCTAATACACTAGATGGTAATGAGACTGTAAAAACATTACTCTCCAGGGTCTTACTCCACCAGAGTTCATTGTAATGGAATGTGAACATGGAGTGGAAGATTGGGGGTGGCTCTAAGGTGCATTGTCATCATTCATTTAAGTGTACTCTAAGGAATGATGACTGAACAATCATCTCTGAGAAAGCAGCACTACTTTGAGAGGAAGGAAAATGATATCCTAATATGTAACTACTAATGCTTTAGGCATGTTCCAAGCTCATATATGGACATTTATCAGCATGGAGCAAAGGAAAGTACTGAAAAAGAGAATTACGTGCAATTCATTAAGGACTCTAATAACTAAGGACAGAGAATAACATCAACCCATCTTCCTATAACCCTGCTCAAATTTTTTTTCTCTCAGTACCGTACGGTACAACCTACATTATATATTGCATTCATGATCCCTGAAGGTCTTAGTTTTATTATTTGTTTATACCAGAGAGCATTTTTGAAAGGGGTTTGGTGGTATTTAAATATAACAGCTTTCTCCCTGGCCTCATTTGGAAGCAAACCTGTGCTTCTGTATGCTTGTCTATTTGTGTTCATGTGTAGTCCACTCAAAGCAGGCTAATGAAAGATACATTCTTTCTAGGGAATAAGTAGTTCTAAGAACCCATGTAAAATAGCTGTAAAATAGGTATTTCCTCATGTACACAATGCCTAGGACGCCTCCTGACTGCTTGACACAGTCTAGCAGCACCACAGTGGAGACAGCCTTTGCACAACTTTTAGATTCCCACCACACTGCAACACTGATGGACACACATCATATCTTGCTGGAGCAGGAAATCACAAAAGGTAGTAAATTAGGCAGTGATTCAGCCACTGATCTCTGGGTCTGGTGATATGTGACCTTGTAAAAGATGCAATCACAGCCTTGGAAAGTTCAGCCATCATTGCAGATACTGAGTATTTGATCAAAGTGGTTGGTCAAAGAGAAAGGTGGCACTGGATATGAAATGTGTTGATTTTCAGGAAGAATTATTAGCCACCAAGTCAAAAAATGTACAGAAGCTTTCCTATGCTTACTTAAATTCCCATGATAGATCTGCAAAAATGATACTTTTCCTTTCAAATCTTTTTTAACATCTTACAAAACAATGAACACAAACACAATGCATTTGGGTGAATCCTCTTTTAAAATAAAGCTTATTACATCTTTGCATTGATTGTATAACTGAGAAAGCAGAACATTTGAAATCATACTTGCCAGTTTTTACTACTTACTGTACAAATCTAGGAAGGTTATTTTACTAGTTACTTAAATATTTACAAAGATATGTCCTCATATATTTATACACTCAGCAGTGATTTGCTTTTTGCTCTGTTTTGGACTGTAGAAAAGAAAAAGCAAACAACAAAACAACCCAAGCAAAAACTAGCCGATGCTGATCCTTTCATTCTGTTATTTTTAGGATTATACTGATGACACACATATTCCTTTTAATGATCTTCAGCATACCTAAGCACAGTATATTAAAAGATCAATAAATAACATGTCCTACTATTTATTTGTTTCACTGGCAGTACAATGTAGCGGTTGTTCATTAACAGCCCAGAAGCTTCATAGGTTATAATGAAGCAGGATTTTTCCATCTGGTAACATTTCCTTTCCCTCTTATACAACCCACCTAGTGATCAAAGGCCAGCAGATATCTCTGTGCTGTACCCTCAACATGCTTCTCACAGTATTTCTCATTTAATAGCAATGCTGAAATTACAGATGTACCAGGTGTTCTTGAAAAATAATATTCTTTTTATAAAGGTTTTTAATAATACCAATAATTAAGTAGAAGGAACAGAGAGAGTTGACGTGTGGAAATCTTCTGATATCTTTTGAGGGCATGGGTACATTACACCACTGTTGCAGTCCAGATCTGGAATCATTTTTTGAAGCAAACTTTCTGATTATTCCTATTCACTGTATTTCAGCTTGCAGGAGATGCACTCCAGAAAGATGACTAATAAAGCCCACGTATTAATGCATATTGAGTCTGAGGGAGCCAAGCTGGCACAGGAACAATTTTCAAGTATATAAAATATGGAAGAAAAGAAACAAAAAACAGCTGGAAGGTGCTTTGGACTCCAAAGGAAAACAATAATTTACCATAGTGAGACATCTCTCTATGTTAGAAATACCATCTACTTCATTCTTAAAGCCAGAAGCCATGGTTTTTCCTGTGACAACTAGAATGCCAAATAGCTCATGATAATTTAAATTTAACTACAGGTTATAATAAACACACAGTCTGTATATGTATGTAATACTCTCACCACAATAGCACAGTTTTCCCAACATATCTTAGTAAACATGAATTGATGTTCTGAGGTAACTGCTCTTCTGCTTCTTAACCAGCTGAAAATTATATACTGTATTACTTATGCTACATTCTTTGCTTGAAAAGTTGTACAAACAAAAAGTAATCAACCTGTCATCTTTCACATTTAAAATATTCAACATCTTATTAGTACCATGACCTTCTGAAAAAAAAATCTTAAATAAAAATCAAAGGAGGTAGTCAGCACTCATGACTTTACTGTTTGCTGTTGGTATGATACGAAGAAGCAGAAACTGCTGCCACTTCTTTTTAGTAAAAAAACTCTTTGCAGACCTTAGAGAATGAAGTTCTATGCATACAATAAATAATGCAACATTTTCAAGCGCAGAATGTAACTAATATGAAAGCTACAGAAAATCCTCCTCCATAACTAGAGGTAAGTCACGTAACACTTCTCAATTGCATAAGGCTTATCAATTCCTTTGATCCCATTTTAACTGTTGCATTTGTCTTTGCAATGGAGGGTTCTTAGGAATCTTAGATCTACTTCAACTTTGCAATGTGACATTTTTATCTTGAAACAGATTGAGAAAATAGAAGGACTTTTGTGATCACATCAGAGTTGACATTGCAATCTGCACCATACCTAAATCTCATCCTACACTGGAAGAGAACTCCCACACTATCCTGCCTGTTGAAGCTTTGCAAAATAGACAGGTTGACTAATTGGTGATTTGAGATCTGGAGAATGACAGCCATTGCTTTTGACTCTATATAAGCCTTACTTCACACTTTCACTTTTACTTAGCTTTATAGCAACTTGCCCTCTTCAGGCCTTATTTATTAAAGCATTATTTAAAATATCTTTATTTCTCCAGCTCTTCTATGTCCATTTCCCACTCTTGTCAAACATATAAAGGCACCCCTTCATCTTGGCCTGTCAATTACCAGCACCTTCACTCTCTCCCCAGAAGGAGAAACAGCAACTTTTTATGAATTCTATTATTGACTCACTACTCACATCCCTGTTGCTCCTTGAGTTTGACTCCCTTGTCTGTTTTCTTATACTTTCCTCCTTCATTTTAAGGATTGTCAAACAAAATTTCTGACATATTCTACAGATTCACAGTGACCGAGTTGTATTTGGCATCTCCACAGCATCACCAACACCTACAATTCAACACACACTTCTGTGCTTCCTGCCAAGTGTAAAATCCTAAGAAGGTCCCAGGTTTATAGAGTGCAACTTACATTAAGTAGTATTAAAAAAAAACCTGGTCATATAGCTACACTTTCATTTTTGTTTCCTCAGGATGAATTGTTGCCTTACTAATTTATAAACTTTATTGCTGATAACGTTTTTGTACCTCTTACATTTTTGTCAAATGTGCTGAGTGCCATTTTGCTTTTATCTGCTGTTAGGACAATCACTCAATAAAAAGTCTCTTATATTTTATAAGCTTTCAATTAGTTGTCTCTTGTATCCAAAGGCTATATTTCCTTTATATATAGCTAGAGTTGTTTCAGAATTATGTGACTCAGCAAACATAGAATTTCAAAATATTTCCAGTTCTTTATGCATTTCTTAGTGCTGTTTCAGTCGTCACTGCACCGTGGGACTCTATTGAGGAGATTTAAAATACTGTGTTTTTTCCTACACTGCCTATATTAGTCTTGTCTGGCTGTAATTTGGAGACCAGTGATCAGTTTCTGATCTTAGGCTGTTATGGGATTTTAAATTTTTTACAAAGCATAAAGCTTAGCTCTGATGTCTCTCAGATCATTCCATTCTTGGCCCAGTACTGCTTCTCATCTTTATGCTGGCACTCAGAGGACAAAGTCTTTGGCAGTATTTGCATGTCCCTGCATGGATGCTGATACTCCACTTATCTTTCTTTAACATCTTCCATCCCTCAGGCACTTTTATTGTTCTTAGATCATTTGTCCGATCTCTACTACCAGACTTGTTGTAATATTTCCCATCTAAATTCAACCAAAAAAGATGAAAGCAGGTTATTTTTACTGGCAAAGATTGTTAAATGGTCATTTTTCTCTTTAGTACATAAGCAATCCTGTATCTAACATTCAGTCCAAATATGAAAAGAAGAGAGCTGCCAGTCTGGTTATTAATATTTAAAGCTTAGGTCCATTCGGTCAACTGATCTTTATTTCTGCTAAGATAGACTGCTCTTTTATTATCTTGATATTGATACCTTGGGCTGTGCTTTTATTTCTTGCAGCAAGATAGCTGTGAACCTGTCCATATTTTGAAATCCACTATTTTTGACAAATTGGAACTCATAAAAAAGTATTGTTGCCTGTGTGTTCTCTGGAATATTTTAAACTATTCATATTCCACAGTCAAGTTCATCTCTGGTTGTACAGAGCCCCGAAAAAATACTTCACCCCAATTTTTAAAAACTAGGTACAGAATAGACCACAAGTTTTAAGAGATATTGACAGAATCAAAACTTAAAGCTAAGTCTACTAAGACAAAATTTATGGCTCACTTATGTCACCGGTAATGGGTTAAAATCAGGAACTCTTGCATAGGTAGTACAGCTGGACAAACCATACAGAGCTGTTTAGTCCCTGCATTGATCCCTTTCAGTGCTTTGAATATTGATACATGGAAATTTTTTTTTGCAATGTTGCACCAAGAGCTGCTACATCTACCCTTTTTTAGTGCTTCTTTTTGCAAAGATTTTTCATTTTGCATTGGGTCATTCAGTTCTGTTGCAGGTGACTAAATGTGTTAACATGAATAAAAAGATTTGTGAGGCTTGTGTCAGTTACTATTCTTAAGGATAAAAAGCCCTCTGATAATGGATACATGGAGTGAAGGGTACCACAGGTGTTAGCAGTACCACAAAGAACAGTAGACTGATGATTTTGATCCAAAGAGTTAAAACGTGTTTCGTCTGCAGCATTCTTCCATTGTTACCTGCAGCCTGAAAATGGATGAGAACGTTCTGGAAAACTGAAGAAAAGAAACAATGGCAAGCAAGGACAGCACAGAGTAAAAAGCTAAAGCAATGCAGAGACCTACAATGAATGTTCTTGAAGAGAAGAATTACAACAGAAGCCCAAATCTTCTTGAGCAAGGGTTCCCTTTACTTTGGATTACTCCACAACGGAGAAACATCAGTGCATCCTCCAACACAGGAGGGCTTATATTCCCTTGCAAATAAACACTGCATTTTAAGATATTTAAATAAATAGAACCTGCAAGCTATCACTAGCACAAATGTTTTTTGACTCATTTAACAACAAATTATGATAATTTCCTTCTCACAATGCGGACAAAAAGAAAAGGTTTAAACCAAAGTAGAAATCCTGACATTTTGAACAAGTTTTCTGCTTTTATGAGTAAATGTCCAAACATGCATTTCTGCATACTTAACACTTTCCCTAAATATGTGAAAACTTCTTTGAGCTTTCCATGAGCTGATAAGGAATGAAAGGAGAGTTGTCAAGGAAATTTCTGCAGTACAGTAAATGTACTGTATGTAAATAAGGATGCATTTCCCAGTGCCATTCCCAGACTTTTACCTCTGCTTCAGCTGTCACGCTCAGTTGTGGGTAAAAAAAAATAAAATTGCTTTGTCTAATTGCTTAAAATGTATTGAAGAAATGAATGTGGAAACAAGATACTCTAAATCAGGAAAAAAACTCACTAGCTTTTAGAAGGGCTTGATTTTATAAGTTTAGATTAGATCTTATAAGGGCTATTGTGGCCCTTAGAACTCAAAAACTAGCACATATTTTCCATTTTTATATCCGTGCAGCACATTAAAAATTAAAAATAGCATCAGCACAAGATTATAACTATATTTTTAAAGATGCAAAAGTCTTCTTTATCATTCATACATGTGAATATACATTTTTCATGTGCATGATTTTCATCCTACAAGCCAGAAAATACAGCCAATTCCAACAATGTCACAAATTGCAGTGTCATCATCATCATGAAAATTCAAGCACAGAAACATCTACTGTAGAGAAGTTTATTCATCTATGCTCATGCTGGTTTAAAGCATCTCATAACTGTTGATGATGATTGCAGCAGCCTGTCAGTGACTGGCTTCAGCAAAAGCCATCTGGATGGGACATGGCACAATAATTTCCTCCACCATCTCAAAACATACTTGCAGCTGAGCTTTTCCTCTTTTCAAGATAAGAAAGTAGTTGACTGCTCCTAACATAATAGATTGTCAAAGTCCAATTTATTTATTCCATACAGTATCTGAACATATTGCATACCACATAAGCTCCACAGTTTACATTTACCAACAGATGTTTTTCTTTCTGGAGCAGATGGTATATTGAGCGTACTGTGATATAATTCACATTTGCATTGTCAGTTGTGAATGCTAATGCATTCCATAAACTGAGTCTTTTGTTTTGATAAGATATTTTTAACAACCATACCTTCTCTGTATTAATCGATTTGTTATATACAATCAAAACCCCAAATTTCTCAGTTGCAAAAATGGTAAGATTGTTCTTGTTCAAAGGTAAGGTTTAGAAAGAAAACCCCAAGAATAAAAAGAAAGGGGACAGAAAGGTAACAATTTTTTATTACCCTTGTCTGATATGTACATACTTATCCTGGTTTTGGTTGTTAAATATTAAACTTCAAAGTTAAATAATTTTTACTTTTGTTAGAATTCCAAATTTTCTAAGCCGTGAGCTAATATTGAGTAATACATTCTTATCAAAAAAACTAGATAAACTTGCTTTATTAAGTCCTCATAGGCACTAATAAAGTGAAATGACTGTAAGTTGAACAACACATTGCCAGATAATGTTAGTAACTTCACTATTATTGGGCATCATGATGGTCCTGCTAAATTTACAAACAAAATCCAAATTATTTTGGATTTTATTCTCAACTTACATTATTTTTCCCATTATTTTCTAGAATGTCACAAACAAGTCTCTGGAAGGCCCTGCTAAGTAACTTCCTAAAAGGAATAGAACAGATAATATGTGTAGGTCCCAACAATATTCTCTTTTTACGGTATCCAAGGTGTATTTTCACATAAATGAGTTCTCTATTTGCTTACTTTCTGGCTATGATTGCAGGTTTATCTTGATGAATCAAGATAAACATCCTATTGTCAGAATACTTCTTTCTTCCACGAGTTTCATCCCACACAGACACTGCAGGCACAAAGCACTTCTGCCACTGGCACAAACAAGCCCAGCCTTCTTTAAGGGCATGAGTTCTCATCAGTTTAAAATTAGTGTGGCTGAAATGGGTCTCCTGATTCAGAAGCCCAAAGTCTGGTTTGTGCTGGGAGAGAGCAAACACCTCCTCATAAATGTAAATCATTCATTGCTGAATACTGTGCTGCTGTTGGGTGTCTGAGTATTTCTTCTTATACAGTTTGCTTGGTTTTGCACAGAAATGCCTAAAATGTTTAATTGAACACTTAGGGGCTAAGAAAGTGCTGCCCAAATTATGAAAAAACTCAGATCAAAGAAACAACATAGCAGTGAAAAGACCTCTGGTTGGATGAGGCACTGCAATTTGTAATAATGCTTTCTTAATTAGCTTTGTATGAGGATCAAAAGCTAAAATGTGACCCGTTTTACAACCAGAAATCCATACAACAGCAAGAACATGAATCACACATATAAAAAGCTAAGAATTTTAGGCTTAAAATTCTGTTCCCTTAGAGAACCCTGTAGCATACTATGATTGATACATCAGCATAATTTGAGATTGTTGTCTCTGTCTGCTTTTAGATGAATTATTTGCAGTAAAATTCAACTAGCACTCAACATCATATGGCTGTTTCTGTGATCTTTTTGAAGAGCTAAAAAGGGAAAATGAACAGTTGTCCTGTTGCAATAAGAGTAACTGTCAATCCTCTTTGCTTCTTTTAAAAGGAATTGCTGACATTACAGATTCTGCAAGCTGGATACTTTTGAAGATACTATTCCCCTTTCCCAACAGCAAGAAATCATTACCCATAATAATGGTTTTTCACAACTAGACCATTGAGAGATATGTTTCTCATACTACAAGTCATTTGTTTTTCTTCAATTCTATTCATTTAATGTAATATACTTCAGCCCTCAGGCAAGCCTCCATTACTGTTTTATAAATATTATGACCTTATCTTAAAACTTGTAACTCATTAGAGTTCATAATTATTCATTTTTGTTATTATTTCCCATTTGTCTGTGGTTAATTTGTTCTACCTTGTGCATGAAAGTTTGTTTTTCGGGGATTTTTAGGTACCCACCTTATTTTGCATGAGAAGTATTTTCTTCTAGAGGGATTTAATACAACTCACTGAGGTTCTTCTTTTGACTTCTCAGGGACTGGAATAACTGCAGTATTAAGTTCATCACTGACAGCTCTGATAATCTTCATATCTGTTCATCCCTCCCTTACATAAGAAGAATGCTTATTCTCTGTTCAGCCCTTCTTTTTAGAAGCTTGCAATTCTTTATTTGCTGGTAATTTTGTATGATCATTAAACTTGAGTTCAAATGTTTCTTGGAGGCTTTTTTTTGTCTTTTGAAAGCTTTAATGTATAGCCATTTGTCATCTAGTGTAGATTGTCTTAGCAACCATCTGTCACTAAATCTCAATGTGGAGTGGCCCACCCATTTACAGTTTCTTTCTCACTTGGGTGGTTTTGAAAATCCTTCCCTGCATACACACATGAAACAGTGGGGCTTGCAGCACATGTTAAAAATACATAGTTCATTAGACCCCTTTTTTGTACATCTGATAGAAATTTGCTTAAAGCTGTTCAATGTCCAATTTCCTGGTCATACGTAGTCAAAGAGAATCTCTGGGTCCTTCAGGTGAGTAAAAGAAAGGGGTTGTGAACCTTTTCACAAGGGAGGAGGAGAGCACTTGTTCTGTGGTTGGCAGTGGACTCCTTCAGATGTGTATCCTTGTCCCCTCAAGAAATCAAATCTATCTGGGGGTAAGGGGTGAGATTAATGGGAGAAAAACACCCATATGCCTTCTGTGATTGTGATATCCTGCCTGAAAGGACACTGATATTTATGGTATTTAGCTTCTTTTTTAGTGTTGGTATTGTGAAGGATTCAAATTAAATCATCAATCATCTGTCAAGAGCCCTGCAACAGCTCCAGCCCTGCAACCAGTCTGTCAGGGTTTCCAAAACAACCACTTCCCACTCGTACAATGCCAACACAAAGTATACTTTCTAGCAGTCTTTAACACATTTAAAAGCATACTGTAAAAGGACAAAAGGCAAAGAATTAAGTCTCTGATATCTTAGTTTAGTTTAAAACACAGAAACCCAGTTCATGTATCATAATGCAGTTTACAGCAGAACCAAAGTATTTCAGGATCACTGGAAGCAGCAAATCCCAGCTCTCCTCTCAACATCTTTTGATCTTATGCATGTCAGAGGAGTGCAAAGGCAGAATTTCCCCACCCTTACATGTTGAAGTGTGGGATTTATAGAGTACACTTATGGAAGCCACAGGCCAAAGTGGTCTTTCGGCCCATCCTTAGGCTACTAAAAATGGAACACTTTCAGACTTGTATCGTCAGTAACAGTTTCCAACTGCAGAAACACTCCTACCCAGTCACACAATTACATAACCTCCTCAAGCTCCATTTTTGAAGTTAGATCTACCCAGCTGTGAAGAAAATTCCAAATCATCTCTCTTTTACTGGTTAGAAAAATACAAAGACCATTATTTTATTTTCAAAGTGCTGGGATATTATTTTTTATTATTTGCTTTTTTCCCCTCAGTGTTGCAACCCCAAATTTCTCTAATATAATCTGCACTTCTCCAGCAGAGAAATTATCAAATAAAATAGAGCTCTTTCTTGCTATTTTCTATTATATCTTTATGCATAGCTTCCTTAAGAGGAAAAGACACAGAACCTCATAGAAAACTTAAAATCATTTGGACATAATATGTGTATATATAGCAGCAAACACATAAAATTATGCTATTCCTACTAGAAAGGCTTTATTTATTGAATAAAAAATGCATCTGAGTTATTTTAATATAAATATTGTTCCCTTAAAACCTCATAATGGTGGGAAAGGGTCTGGGGAGCCTTGCCATTTCCAAAAATCTCTTTGAATGAGCATGTTGACTTTGGCAAGAATGAAACACAAAAGGAAATACACCATTTAGAATTTTTTTTGTTTGCTGCACAGTCAGGAAGGAACTGGAATTAAATGTCTGCAACTGGTTTTCAGTAAGGGTGTTTATGTACTAAAACACAGAAAACTGGGAGATTTTGTACTTACCCAACACATCTCTCTCCTTCTCTCCCCATGGTCAGTCACCATGCGCAGATAGGATTGATTCTCATCAGCCAAGTGGTTTCCCTGAGGCACCTGAGCTTTTGGGATGTCTTGTCCAGACAACCCCCCCACATGTGGAGTTTCTGTGCCACCAGTAGTATTTGGGAATAGTATTTGTTTGGAGGGACCCACTGAAAAATAGTGTTAGATTTTATGGGTTGTCTATAATACACATTTATTGGAGACATTAAACAGCTTTCTATGGGCTCCTTCTCTTCATTTGTTAATGTGACTTTAACTAACCTGTTAGACCCAGGAACTGGTTATTTTAACTGCAGTTGCCAAAGAAAACTGTAAAATAGAAAGTAACAGCTGTTCAAAAAGTGAAAGAATATATTTCATACCAAGGAATAAGATGGTCTCACCTGAGAAAGCCAAAAAATTCTGCCCATAAACTGTAGAAAAGACATTTTATTTGGGGATTATAACATTTGCAAAACTTTGGGTTGGGGTTTTTTTTAACATTCTAGAGTTATTTATGCAAAGCAGCAGCAGTTCTCAGGTTTCCAGTTATTTGCAGAAAGTCCATGTGGCTTCAGTTTTATGAGCGTTTAGGTTGCCCAGATTTGCAATTTTGTAGAGCTGTGTACGTAGAATTAGCTTTTTCTTCAGTACATCAGTCCTTTAGACATTAACTACATTATTACTCATCAAACTAAATACATCTCATTGCCTTTGCCTTAAGAGATTATTTAACAAATCATATATTACTTCAAACCACGAAAAAAAAAATAACAGTGGCTTTCCTTTTACTTTTCCTTTTTTCTCCCAGAGAGAGAATTACTTAGAGAGAGAGTTAATATGTAGATGCTTATTAAACCAGGGATCCTTCTCTACTCTCTACTTGCCAAATTGCCTTGATGTAGAAGCAGGGGAGGAGGGACAGACATTTTAAAAAACAGCCCCCGGGCACTTTACAATTGAATTAGTTTGACATTATTTGTTTCTGATGAACAAGTTACCAATAACTTATCACTTAATTTTCCTCTAGGTGCATTAAAAAAACAGTCTATTAATCATTCGAGCAATTGAGGAGATATTAAAGTGCACTGATCTGAAATTCTCTCTTCCCTTCCTCCTATTACAAACATTGGTCTGTTCTTGTTACAAGCATGTGCCCCTTCCAGGCTCAGAGGCCCCACCTGTCCTTCATGAGCTCAGAAGCTTCGCTACCACTGACTCCAACAGTTCCATCACACTGGGGGGACTTTTCACTAGCACGTGGATCCACATACACTCAGATGATAAAGGTTTCATTTCCTTTAACCTGCACCCTCCCAGCTCTCCTATATGATTTTTATCTTTTCTAATTACAGTCTCAGCTGATTGGTTTGGCAGGTGCTGCCAGGGATGGTCCTGCACACAGTACCTGCAATTGTGACTGGGGTAGCAGCTGCTCCAGTGAGGGTGTGCACAATAGAAGGCATCTTCTTCATGATCAAACCATCCTGCTCATCTAGGCTGTCTCTTCTCTTTAACACAACCCCTCATTTATCAGGTCCACATTTTTTTAAATAGTTAATTCAGTGAGCAATCTGTACGATGTATTCTAAATAAACTTCAGAAAAATTGAGGGAAGTAAAAGAATAAGGTGATATGCTGATTTCTTCTAGTCTTGGAGGAGCTGACAGAACTTGTGTTGGTATCTTTTTCCTCACTGGTGGCATAATTATAAGTGATGCGTAGGCACCCAAGATGTGAATTATTTATTTATGTGGAATTCAGAATTTTTGACACTTTGTGTGTGTCTTCAAGTTTGCAGAAACAGCACAACTGGAATGTATAATTTGTTATAAATGTTGGCCAAGTAGAAAGAATATTCAGACAAGGTACCATAGCTTTTTTTTTTCTTCCATTAGGACTGAAAAATGTCACTGATACTTAAGTGTCAGCATCCTGATGCAAAACACAGAGAAGCTACTTCAAATATCAGCACAATAAAGCAAGAAGCAATGCAAGTGCTTCATAGTTAGAGCAGTTTAGGAAGTAGCATTGTATTTTCAGCTCAGTTAGCAAAACTGCAACTTAAATGGGGTGGTTTTATTGACACAGGCAAGAAGCAAATTCCTGCCATCAACACATTTTTTCTATAAACCCTGACTGAGGTTTTGGAATAGTTTACAACACAGTCCTCTAAAAGCCTATTACCCAGTTGAAAGTAATGAGTAACAAAATAAGCATACTTTTTTAAAGTAACAGATAGTGTATGAATATGGCAAGCCTTTACTGTCAGTAATAATTGTTGTGCACAGCCCTGTCATTGCCATTCTTTCCTCATCATGTCAAGAGGTGAAGTCAGCCTCAACAGAGGGAAAAAAATCCAGATTTTTAAGGAAGAAAACTATTTGACCAATCCTGATGCTCTTAATCACCTTTATTCTCAAATGATGAATGATCAGTAAATAGCTTCATTTCCTAAAGCACTGAATGCCCCTGTTTATTAAAGGATAAACATATTAGGACTCCTTCATTGTCATTATGGTCACAAGAGCTACCTAGACATTTTCTGGAACCAAAATATCTTGTAGGGCTTTTATCAGAAAGTTTCTCACATCCTACATGAATTTCTGACTAAAGACAGGGAATACCACTCTAGAGCAGCCAATAGCCCAACAGCTCAAGTAAAATCTCATTCCAATGCATTCACACTTATTAGTAAATAAAGTTCCATCTATCTAAATTGAACACAGATAATTAAAATCTTTTGTCTTGGAGCAGTCACCAGCCTGACACTTTAAAACCATTGTTTTCATGCAGGTTATGATTCAAATTCCTGATTGAGGACCATTACATCTCATAACCTGACTCCCCTTCAGTCCAAATCAGTACTATAAATTTGTAGTATTTTTCTACACAATTGAAGATTGCTACTAATTGATTCCACTTTCCCTTTCAAAATCCCTTCCTGTGAAATGTTTTTTAACCCTCACTGAATTATCAACTTGTTTATAGTTTTTGTAGAATGGTGCCCTACCTGTAAAAATATTAGAGCTGAAGCCTAAAGTTGCTGAGACTGCAAAGTAGTTACTGCCTAGGTCATTAAGCCTTATACACAGAGCAATTTTATACATGGATTCAGCAAAATACATAAGAAATTCAGTTAAAGACCAGCATACATTTCAGTAATGTTTTGACTCAGCTCAAATGTTTTGAATTATTTACATATTGTTGTAGCTGACTACTTTAAAAAACAAGTATTGTTCATACTAATGTTAAATTCCTACCATAAGCAAAAATCTCACCAGTTCCAAGTTTTCCCCCCAAAACAAGCTCTGTCTTATCACTCCCATGTAGAAGCTTCAAAACTAGAAAGGACTGCATAGATTTTGAAAAACTTAAACTCTTGTCTTCTAGGAACATTAGCAAGTGCAAGTAGCTTCTAATACTTATTTAATTTCTTTTGTTGTCACAGAAATACTTATTATATATGTATATATAACTATACCAGACTGCAAGGTGGGCAGAAAGACCATTGCAGTCAACTGATGAATGTACACTGGCAAATAATTTTAAGCATTCCTTTCCCATGGTTCGACATAATCCAAGCCAAGATGTGCAAAGATTTCTTCCTCACTTCCAGCTTTGAGAAAGATCCTCTGTGAAAAAAAATTAAAAGGAAAGTCAATAAGGGTGTTAGAAAGAAATTTCAATTGAAGTTTTTTGCTGTTGAAAAGGAGTTAATATTTGACAGTTCTACCCATTGTATCCTCTGTAGAATACACTGTCTTCATCAGTGTGCCTACCCTGAAATGCAAAAGCAAGTTAAAAAAGAATTTTAATGCTGCTTGATGTTTTCACTTTTAATGACTAGCTTAAAACTTTGTTTTGATTTACTTTTTCAATACCCTCAAATCCAACTTACATTTCCCTTCCATAAGGGTCAATAGCTGGACTTCCTTCATGAAATCGTAAATGTTTTTAAATTAATACAGTAATGTTCGCTATAAGTGCATTCAAACTGATTTGATGGTGACACAAATTGTCCATAGCCAAGAATTAAGAGCATCAATTAAAAGCCAAGCTTTTTTATTCTTTACACACACTCCTGAATATTTTACAGTACAAGGCAGTTTTGTTTTTTATACCTGCACTTCTGATAATACAGGAGATTATTTTTACACAGGAACACTCACAAGCCTACATGCTGCATGATGGCTGATATAATAAAGTACATAGCCTTATGCATTCCTTTCATCACTAAAGTACAATAATAATTTTAAAAGCTGCTAAGGTGGGTGAATATTAAAACAGTAAAACTCTCACAATTTAAGAGTTTGGAAGCAAGAAAGATATTTCAATATTTCAGCATTTCCTGAATCATTCGAAGTCTAAATCAGTGTTTGAATAATCAAACTCAAGTTACTCAAGTAACTCTGAATAATCAAACTCAATTCACTCTTGTGAATACTTCAGGGTTGAGTTTCTAGCTTTACTCACTACTGTGAAAGAGGAGATGCTGTCTGGAGAACCCACTGATAAATTCCTTTGAGTAAGGAGAATCTCTGACTACCCCAATGTTTAGGAACCTGTGTGCCAGCAGCAGCACCTCTGCTCTGTCAGCTGCTGAGCCGTGCCTCCAGGAGGGCTGTGCTGTCCAGCACACCCACGGGAATGGGTCAGGAAGAGGAGCCCATGATTAGATCAGATAGACACATGGTATCTGATGGGCCAGATACCATGGTCATGGTATGGTGGAACAACTTCTGGCACTAGAGATTCACAACCAAGAGCTGAGTGATTAAAGTTGTCTCTGCAATAGCAAAGATTGCTTATAAAGCATAGAGAAATAATATCCCTTTTTTTCCTAGGAAGTTCAAATGTCAGATTCTGGAATGAAAGGAACCTACAAATAACATGGAACAGCAGAAATACTGAACTTTTTCACATAGACAGGACAAGGAAAAAATGGTAGAAAAAATAAATTGAACAGGATAAAAGAAAAGGAAAGACACCAACAACTGCCCATTGAATAACAATACTGAGATTTTGTTCCTCAAGTGTCTCCTGGGAGGATAGGATTTTAGGGATTTTTTTGCTATTTCTTTTTTTTTTCTTTTAGTATTATTAAGAAAAAGAGGGTAATCCATACACCTACATTACTACAAAAAAAGAAAAAAAGAACAAAAGTAAAACAAGAAAAAAAAATCTTACACTTGTAGACAGATGTTACAGACACTCTTTAATAGAAGTTCTTCATATCTCCGGGACCCCAAATTGCATTCCATTTCTTTTGTTCTGTCACTTTATGTTTTCCTGCAAGCTAAACTCATTTCATTTGCTTGACAGGGAAAATTTCTAACACAAAGTATTTGATGCTGAATACCATTCTCAGTAGCTACAAGCAATGTTTCTAAATGAATCTCTGGCTGATATCTGCCAACTGCTTTAGCAATGTGAGTGTTATTAATGTTAATCATAACCTATGATTTTCCTTCTATGTCAATCTATGCTTATACAGTGCTGCAAATTTGATTATTGCATTCGCTACCATTCTTTCGTGCTTTTTTTCTTTTTCCTCAAGACAAGTAATGAACTGCTTGCCTACTTGTGATTTTATTTCATCTTCTTACTAATATTCTGGAGATCCAGAACATGCCTCACCAACATCAATCAAATTTACAAAAAACCAATGCTCTGGAGCTTCTGGTACACTCTTCTCTTATTGCATTTAATCAATTCTGTCATTTCAATGCATGTAAATATTACATCTGTGGTTGTAAACATGACCATTAACTACACCTAATGTAGAGCAATTGCCATCCAAATGTTTTCTTATATGAGTTGCTACCACTTATTTTTCATTTTGGCATCAATGATCAATAATACTTTTGATGAAAGAGAAGCAGACAGTGAAGGCACAGAGCTAGCACAGCTTTATGAAATCCTATCACTGCCAAAGTTCATGTCACTTGGTTTCATATCACATTTTAATTCGATGAATCCAGCAAAACAAAACTGTTACTTAATAAAGGAGAATTCTTGTTTTAGTTATCTAAATCAGCAATAGCCAACAGCACAGCCTTCTTGAAAGACACAAATTTAATTGTATTCCAAGCAGACTGATACCCAACTGTTTATTACCAAATTGCTTGGCAATAACAGTGTGTTGCCCAATATCAAAACAAATACTCTATTACACTTAAGTAATACTATGAATAAGTCTTAGCCTGTCACTATAGCATTTCATTACTACTTAGCCCATCTCAAGATGAACATAGAAAATCAGTCGGAAGTACTCAAAAATAGAAGTTAGTACCACATATTATCATTAATGAAATGGGATTTGATGGTTCTGAACCAAGAGAATCTGCTGCACAGTGAAGTACTCCAGGTTTGTATGTACATGTGAAATCCACTGTTCTGAAGATGAGACACATGGTGGAAATTTGATTAATTTCTTTCTTTAAATCCTTATAATCCTTGGTATTAGCTGAAGAACAAGAATTAAGTATGAAGTTTCCTAATTGATTACTGGTATAACTCTGCTTTATAAACTATTGGAAAATTTGTTCACAGCCAAATTGCACTCTTAAAGTATCAATTTCCTTCCATATCCCCTTTTTCCTATTCTTTTCAGAGCCCTGACACTTATATGCTTCACAGCTGTAATTCAGAAAGAATGCAGTCATAGTCTAGCAGATTTCATTATCCTTTTGAAAATTATAACATTGTATACATGACACATCCTTTTGCAAAAGACCCTGAAGGACCATGAACACTGAGGTCTGTCTGGACTCCTCCTGCTGTATTGTTACATGAAATAAATTGGGGAGGGGAGGAAGGGCATGGAAACTATTGCCAACAGTACCTTGTTAGTAATTTACAAAACATTCTTTGATAAAACTTTGCTTCTAGACAAGCACCTGGAATGCCATTAACATACTCATTTATTCTAACCTTTACTTTGTGTTCAGGATTATGTTGCATGCTTTAAAATGGCAAAATCTTACACAAGATGTTTAGGGATTTTAAATTTAATTTTTGCCTTCTATCACTGATTTTCATATTGTTTAACATGTGACACATATTCACATCAGTTTAATGACCTTAATATTTCCTTTTCTTTTAAAAATCATTAAAGTAGAGATATGACAATGACAATGTGATCATATCTAACTTTGTAGTTCTACCAGTACACTGAATGATAAATACCAAGCAGTCTAAACCCCCATCACTTTACATCTCAAATTATCACAGTGGCCGTAAGCAAGACTATGATAAATGAACAACAGAAAAGAAGAGGACAGACTGTCATTTGCAAACTTGGAACTTAATTGTTCATTGTGCTTGGACAGAGTCCATTCTAAAAATAATATTTATGGGTAAAGTCAGTTGTAGATGAATGATGATAGCAATAGGACTTGCTTAATCAGACATTGTCGAAGATACCACAATGCACCTTAAATTTCTTACACGTGTATTTGTCACTTCAGTGACATCTTCACAAGCCCTCACTTATGTCAAGTCAGTTGAAGAGTTTTAATTAAAGATAATTGGGACAAATTAAAAGATGATGTTGCTTACTTTCCTTGAAACAGCTTCTTTAGATATGAAAGGCCATGGCACTCAGTGAAGCAGTGCACCATAATGTCAGACCCACAATTGATAGAATATACCTCAATGGCATATCAGACTAAAAGTACAAGGCTATTAAATTGGTCACACTCCCTTTTTCTCTGATCCCATTTGCTCAAACAGCATTTGCATTCTTAGAAATAATTAACAAAAGGAGCTTACAGAAAGAATTGTGAAGGCAGAAACTTAGGTAATGCATCATATCTGCCACATGATTGCCAGTGGGAATGTTCTGGGTGTTTACCTGACCCAAGTGTTATCCCACCTGTTCTCTGCCCCTGGGCCAGTTCTCCAGTTCAGGTGTTGATGCACCACCAGGGCACATGGGTCACACCAGCACTGCAGAAACTTTAGGAAGAAGCTGTGTTTACTAAATCAGCCTTTTATAAGGTATACCTGACAGTATGGGTATACATTTCATCATTTTGTCACTTCTGGATTATTTTGACCTAAACTACTGCATACCAAGCCGAAAATATTCAGCTTGTGAGACAGTCTGAGCACTGCATCAAGGAAGTTTGTACAATCACATATCCACAAAAGAATGCACTGAAGTATTTTTGTTTCAACATTTCCTGCAATTCTTAGATTGACTGCAGCTATCTTCTATCCTCAGTGGTCCTATTTCATCGAGTACAGTGCAAGGTTCTGACAATAAATGGGAAGAGCATTAAATTTATTCTCATCTGTGAAAAGGTTGAAATAACCATATACTGAAATAAAACCAACAAGTTAGAAGAGGTGCAAACAACCCACACTTTTATGGGAGGATTTCTGTGAATGCCATAGAAACCACTGTTAAAATATTTTTAAATAAGTAGCTGTAGCACATAAATTTTTTCTTGATATATGAATATTAAATGTAATACATGACAATAGCCCCAAGCAACTTCTTTTAATCCACAAAATACTGAGGAGAAAAGAAATAAAAAGACATTTGGAAGCTTGAAGTAGTCACATTTTCATTTACTGTATGATCAGAATTGCAAGAAAATTTTGGGGTTTGCTCTACATTATTCTTCAAAAACAGAAATGAGGCCTGCCTGAAAGGTAAGAAAAGAAAGAAAGAAAAAAGAGACCAGAAAGCAATAAATATGTTGTTCCATCAACTGGTCACATTTTGCAAAGCTAAAAATGTGTAGGCACCCACCTAGTGCTTTCTACCTATATAATTGCATTTACTTGCTATTTTTGAGAGTTAAAGGTGCTTGTGACTGAAAGCACACAAATCCAGTGAGAAGAAAAGGAAGGACTCTGTGCAAAATTAAAGACATCCCAAAGGCTTTTCCATTTTACTACAGTGAGCTGCCTGAATTTTTGGTGAACTTTAGCAAACAAGCCTTAAGAAATCATACAAGTTCAATGCTGTTTTCCACTGGGAAGCCTGAGCTGCCTCACGAGCCTGAATACCTCCATTAGCTCACAACAAAAAGTAAACTTGAAAACACAGAGGTCATAAAAAAGTCATTCTCTAGCAAGGGAAGCATAATTTTAAAACAGAAACTTGAGTTCCAAGGCCAACCGTTGAATGTGTTGAAGGCAGATGTCTAAGAATCTTTGGATGTGACAAGGACCACTGTCAAAGCAACTGAGTCAGGAAAACCCAAGAGAAGACAAGACAGACAGGCAGAGCATATGTTAGTTTTAGTTCAGACTTACATCTTCTCCCAGAAAGGTCAATCAGAAGGGAGGCAATCAGATTATACAGACTGATTGATGAAAAATTATCCAAATTCACTCCACGGCACAACTAATTGGACATTCTATTTATTGACAATTAAGTTATTGCAAGTCCCAGAATAAACACTTTGAGTTGTATATATCCTTGATCTCCATCAAATTTAATTAGGCATATCCTGGAATCATAAATATGTAGATGCAACTAACATTTTCTAAAAATAAGTAAAAAACAACAACAAAAAAAGCAGGAGAGGACAGAATGGAGGGTGTCAGTAACAGGGTAGAAAAAGGCTAAAGTCAAACCTGGATGGATGAGTTATTGAATGAGTGACTTGAATGACCTCCTCAAGGCCCTCCCCATGCTAACAGTTCTCACCATACTGAACATGCTGATGGGCTTCTGCAGTTCAGCAACTTCCACATGGAGAATGAGTCCAACACACATAATAAGACAGGGAGGTAAAACTGAAGAAAGTAGTGAAGTGAAAATTTCAGTGGAATTTGAGTTCAGACACTTCTGAATTCAGGTAGATGCAAACTCAGACTAAAATATCTAATATAACGATTCAGTTATATTATATATATTCAGTTATTTTACTCAAGCCAAAATTTACAGAGCCACACAAATTTACTCCAACCACCAGCCAGTGAAAAAGCAAACAAGGGCACCTAGAATAGAGCAATACTTGAGATAAACTTATTAAGGCCTTAGTTAAGACTTAATTAGGGCCTTGCAGCAGGTTGAATAAAAAGCTTAACCTGGTTGTGCTTCATCTGAATGGATGAGTGGGTTAGTGGGTTTCTGAGAGGAAGGTGCAGGAAAGTGCCTGGAAAGTGACTCAGCAAAAGAAGCAGGTGCAGGGAAGGGAAAAAAAGGATGTTGCAAACTTCAAGTGTTTCAATTATTCCCTGTTCAAAAGTTATTTACTTGCAAAAAGATATATTCCCACCTTCCTCATTATCAAAAAGCAATCACTTTCTGGAGCGATATTTTGCAGACTGGATTTATTGGTTAACTGGTGCAGACAGGAGTTCTAAAAAGTATAAACCACAAGGTCTGAGGAAACCTATTAGAAAATGCATAATAACTCTTCATAACAATAGCTAGGAACTGATTTCAAGGAAAATAAGCATTTTGCTGACTTAATTATCATGTGGTTTTGTCTATATTTGAGTTTACTAACCTAAACACAAGCATAATTACTTGGTTTATATTGATTTATTCCGTGGCTTATAATAATACAAATAATGTGAGTGAAAGCTATCCACTCCCAAGCATATTTCTTTAAAATCTTCCCTAAATACCTAGCTCCATGCTATTTTCTCCCCTTACCATGTGGAACTTGAGTCACTGAGCATCACCTTAAGCTGGAGAGTGGGCTGTGTTTCATATGCTATATGTCAAAAAGGAATACATATGGTAACAGAGAGAGATTTTTACTAAAATTACTAAGAGGAGCCCAGAGCCACCATCAACACTTAAAAATCATTGACATCAGTATCGGAATTTAGTGACATCAATGTTAAGCCACAGGCACTATGATTCCATTTCTCTTTAACAGATGAAGGTGCATCTCTTTGATCTCTCCATGACCAGTTGCAGCCCATGCACCAAAATTTCCAGCTGTCATTCAGGTCTGTCACACTGTGCCAGGCAGCCTTACCTTCAGCATCACAGCCCACTCCATTCCTCTCTGCTGACCTGCCATGAGCAAGGTGAAAGCAGGCTCTGCAAGCACTGAGCACGAAGCCAGAATTTTCTCTTCCTTCTCTATGCTACTGTTAACTTTACAAGAATGAATGTTGTACATCTTTGGTGGAAAACATAAATCTGCTCTGAGCCTCAGCATAACAAATAGCTTCACAATTTTACACCACTTACAGACCCAGAATTTTGTAAAGCAACTGCAGAGAAAGCTTTATGGAAGATCCATAAATTCCTGCAGTGCACTGACTGACAGGAGGTTGAGTGCCTTCAATAGACAGAGAAAGTATGGGAATATAACATAACACTGGCCTGTAAAATAGTGGCTACTTCTCTAAAATCTTCAGCTGATCATCAGGTAGACAAAGTGCTAACAAGAGTCATTGTGTGCAGTGATCTTCACAGCAAGCAAAATTATTTTATGGAGAGAGTGGGGAGGAAAGACAGGAAGAAAAAAAAGGCTAAGTAAAGCAATTTCCATATAAAAAAGCATACAATCCTGTCATTAGGTAAGAGCTTTCAAATAATTGTACTCAATGATTGTCTTGCATAGTATGAACACTGCTGGAAAGTACCACGGAAAAATGAAACTTCTTCATGGTCCTGATACTCATATTGCTATCTGCTGAGAGGGACAGCAGATCATTCCACCAGTACTCTGTCAGACAACACTCTCACCATGAAATACTGCTTGATGAAAAAAACATTACAGAATCAAGCCCCAAGGAACTGTGCAGTAATTAACCATCAGGATTTGCCTTCATTATGGTCAGCACACATTGTTCACACTTTGTGGATAGTTACAACATCTGGCAATCTGTCCTCTAGTACTTTCCTAAACATGACTAGCACCTTTCAAGTGTTTTTCCTTCTGTGCTTTTCCCGATGTTTTTCATTTGGTTTTTTTGAAGAGGTTTGTTTTAAAGACTGGCTATTGGTGATTTTTGCTTTACTTGTAATTAGACATTTTACTATTTAAGCTGTTTGTGAATGAAACTACCAACAGCACAAACAAATTTATAATTATAGAACATAAATGATGAAGTACTAATTGTGCTAGAAATGTGAAGTATGTCTAAAAATTCAATAATAATATCCCACAACATTTGCAGACACAGTGCATTTTTCATTTGACAGTATCATAACAGTTTTCAGTAGCAATAACCTGAAGTTTCTCTGACAATATATTATCTCCATATGTAATTTTAAGGTTTAACTGGTATTTTCTGCAGCAATATTCACATCAGCATGCCTGCCTTAAAATAAAATCTAATCTGTTCCTAAGCCAGCTACAAACAAGATGATAAATAAATCAGAGGGGAGAAGAATTACTTTTTGAAATGACAGTATAACAAAGCATGATTGAAAAAGCAGTATTGCAAGCACTACCCATTGACTTGATACCCTCAGGCAAAATCGTATGTAATGGTACTGATGCAAAATAATGCAGTGGAATTTATTCCAATAATTCTGGGCATGAATAATTTTTGAATGTAATAGAAGCCATAATCATAAATTCTCATCTTACCACTGGACTTGTCCTGTGCTTTTAATCAGAAATACCAGACTGCAATGTTTCTCTTAAACTCATCTCTAGCTCTTGTTAGAGGTTTATTTATATTAAATTCTGAACAGTAACAAGTAAATTAATCAAGTAAAATAGAATAATAAGGCTAATATTAGAATATTCTAGGCACTTACCCAGCTGTATCATAACACAGTATAACAAAATATCTTCATGTTTTCTACATGTAATCTACTTAGTCCAAGTAGTTTTGAAGAAGGAGAAAGAAAAAGACCAGTGTTGAAGTACTGATAGTTTGAAAAATAAAATATTAAAAAACATTATCTGTTGACTTAACAGAATTTGCTAAAATTTAATTTGTAAACAAGACCATATTGTACATAAAATGGAACTATTGTCAGTTTAAAACGACAGATCTGTGGTTACTTTGTTGCAAAACACTACATTGTTATGCATTCCAATCTCCCATTACAATTTTAAAAATTAAAAACGTTCCACAATACATTGCCATCCAGACAAAAATGCTTTTAGTTTGTGGCACATAATGTGAAAGGAAACTTGGAACTTCCTGTCTGACAGCACAGGCAAAAAATTTAACAAGTTAAATAGCACACAGTTGTATACAAAAACAGATCAAAAATTTATTGTCCTTGCAGTTCTCTGACAATCTCTGTACTACCACCAAGTCCTTAAAAATATTCTCAGGGATTATTTCCTTTTTCACTGTAGCTATACACACATTTCACTTTAAGTCTGTGCTATTTACAGCAGCTTTGTCAAATACTGTTGGGTTTTTGTATTTTACCTTATAAAGCTTTGTAAGGCTGAATGAAATGAGAAAAAAGCAGAATCCTGGATTTAACAAAACTCAGTTGTGAGTAATTCATATGGGATTACTATAAACAAACCACTACAGAAGAACTTTATTGGTATTGCAAAATCAAACACATGCAATTTAAGAAATCCCAGAATGTGGTGGATTGAATTTTGACCTTAATTCAATTTTCCTATGTTTATGCATAGAGACTTCATTTCTTCAAAGAAATGCTGCTTACTTGAAATCCTGTAAGATGCTTAGGCTTTGTTCACAAGGCAGGAAATGTACTGTGCTACAGGGCTAACAAATATTTGCTGACAGCACTGACACAATCTTGAGTTGCAGACCAATGTGGGATCAATCAGTCTTAGGAAACTGAGCTTTTATAATCTCTATCGGTTCTAGCTCCCTGTGTTTGCTACTCCCCTGTGCTAAGTTGTTGATGCCTGCTCTCAGATTTCTAATGTAGCTCTAGGCTGCTCTCACACCATATCCAGAGTTAAGTGAGACATGCATGGTTTACTCAGTTATTTGGGGCAGCAGAATGTTACTTCTTGTTGCCAGCTTAGAGCATTAGCCTGATGAATTTAATTTATTTTTCAGCCCATCAAACTTCCACTTATATCTCTTCCCTGTCATTCTATTTTTGTGGTCGCTTCCAGTTGTGTCTTCAACCAACCTAGATTCCTTTCCACAATGGAGCTGCTAATTAAATCTACCCTTTCCATTCCCCATTGCTTTTTCCAGCCACTCTGCATGTACTTATCAAATCTGTACATCCACCATCACCTTCTGACTCTCACTTCCTATGCCATTTTCCTCTCCGGTCCTCAGCTGTTTCCTTTTCCAGCTTCCTCTCTACCTAGCTTCTTCCCAAGTTAATTACTTTTTCTTTTGACAGAAATATGAGCCTCAGTAACCTACCCCCCCATTCAATAACTTACCCCAGCATATTGACTGAATAACTGAATTAACACAACTGAAAATTATTGGTTCTCTACTGCCCTTGAAATTAAAATGAGTAAAAAGGTATAGTCAAAATATTCAGGATCTGCACCTACTTATGCATTTTGAGAGATGTCATTTCATTAGCAATACAGGTTTCACTGAACTGCTCAAAAACACATTGAGCATAGGAAATGACAATTAGGTACTTTTATCTTTCTGTTAGATGTACAGCTTGGTATTGCAAAGAGATTAGGTTTAGCTAAATATATAAATGAATTACATGCAAACTTTGTAAAAATGACCAATCATATGCTGTATGAGAAACATTTAAAATGCTAAGGAGAAGCACACTTAAGCACATAAGAAAATGTATAATCATTTTTTCACTTACCAAGAAGTAAGAAAAGTAGATTATTTTAATTCTTAATTTAAAAAAAAAAAGACCAGGTGCAAAAAGAAAAAATCATCCAAATCACATAAGCAATTTCCACTTTCCTGAGTGAGAGTGAGAATTAAAACATAAATGAAAGTATGTGCATCTCTTTACTATCACTCAGTGTTTAATTGTAGTAATCTTAGAATCACAGAATCTATTAGGCTGGAAAAGACCTCTGAGACTATCAAGTCTAATCTATGACCCAACACCACATTGTCAGCCAGACCATGGCACTGAGTGTCACATCCAGTCTTTCCTTAAACACCTCCAGGGATGGTGACTCCATCACTTCCCTGTGCAGCTCATTCCAATGCCCAATCTCCCTTTCTGTGAAGAAATTCTTCCTGATGTCCAATCTAAACCTCCTCTGATGCAGCTTGAGACTGTGTCCTCTTGTCCTGTCACTGTTGCCTGGGAGAAGAGGCCAAGCCCCACATGGCTACAAATTCCTTTCAGGTAGTTGCAGAGAGCACAGTGGAAATCAATATTATAAATTTTGGATCTTTATGTTTACTGTAGCTTTAATCCAGTCATTGTTGCAGATGTCTAAAGCAAACTCTGCAGCTGCAGCATGTTTAATTCATCAAGATGTTCTCAAGGCTGATTATATCACCATTATAACTTTATCATTTTAGAGCAGCATCTGCCAAAATAAGACCATAAGATTCCAGTTTTACAGAATCATAAAAAATGTCTCTTTTACTGTGCAAATAAACTTCTGCAACCAGCTTTTTCAATGAAAGGTAGTGTGGAGTAGATTTTCTCAGATGATACCAAAAAACTGACTTAGAGACTGTAACTACTGAATACACAATTAAACACTGTGAATATTACACAACTTCATATAATAAAATGAGGTTAAAAAATCATAGACAGCTCTTCCTGATGATAAAATTTTTTGAGAAGTAATGTGTTGGGCAGTGAAAGGAAAAAATACCTGCTTGAAAAACAAAGCTGGCTTTTTATTAGGAGCCATATTTACAAAGTTCTGGCAGGGCAGGTAACCGCCCAACCACCTGCAATCAGTCTGGCTTCCTCAGAGCAGTTTCTGTCCTCTGAGCCAAGCCACCACAGGAACACATGAAAATGACTTTTTGCACCAGCATGGTCACTGTCAGATAAGTCATGTTTCAAAATAAAAGTCACAACATAGATGCAGATTCAGCCACAGAAAAACTGGAATATTATGAGGGAGGCTAGAGGCTCAAGGATGTTGCCAGGCATGGCTGGAAGGGCTGCCTGCTGCAAACACAGAGGTTGTCTGTGAAGCAGCTACTGGGGTAAAACATGGGCAGTAGCAGAATTCAGACACCCCAAAGCCAGCTCACCAGAGCATTGCTATCATAAAATAGCCATTTACTGGGGCTGTAATCACACCTTTATTTGGCTTTACAGATACCCGCTAAGGCAGGCAGGACAAGACCTGCCTGAAGAGTCAGTCAGGTTTTTTGTAGATAGGAGTTCACCCTGTAGGCAAATGGTAAAGGACACTGCAGTACTGATGGTGACAATTGAGGGCATGTGAGCTTCACAGTGTGAAAGAAATCCCAGGATAAATTTCCCCTTTCATGCTTATTATGGTTGCCCAAGAAAAAGTAAACTTTCTCTTAAAAAATCTGGGATCACAGAATCTTACTATATTCAGTATAACTGCATAGCACTTAATGGCTTGAAAGGCAGGGTCCCATTATGAAGTTTTCAGAGCATCTTGTGAGTTTGTTATTCAGAACAGTTATATAAACCACCTCTCTTGTTATTCAACAACTAAATAACATTTCATGCCATTCAAATTCATACAAGGTTTTTTAAACGCAAAATTGTCATCAATCATCAATCAGTCATCTGAATAGTGTCATATTTTTTCCAATATTTCTCTAATAGAAAACATTAAGGGACCTATTTCCCATCTTAAATTTACATGGGACATAAAATTAATAGCTGCTTTCTGCCTCAATGACTCTTCAAAATAACACTGAGCTCATGATCCTTCTCTTACAAAAAAAATCAACCTACAATGTCAGTGCAAGAACATTCATATGCAAATAATTCAATTAATCTATTATACCCCAAGAACTCCATCTATTCTTTCACAAAAATAACCAATGCTAATTATTTACATCACTTCTTTTTGCTGCCATGAGCTACATGAAGGAATAATTGGACTTGAAAGGGATTTTCTGGAATATTGTGAAAATAAATGGGTTTATACAAGTTATAAATCAGAATTTACAAGACAAATTCAATCCTCCAATCTCACACTTGGTTTGAGAATTTCCATTAGTGAGTGGTGTGTAAAATGCAGGAGAGACACACTTTCTACATGGCCACAATCCAGCTATGAAACTGCTCCACATGCCATCCTGACATGAAACAGTTAGATGCACTAGATCTCTCTCTATTTCACCCAGGTAAAAAGCTGTCAGGATGTTGTCAAAACTTGCCAACAATGCCCTAGTACGCACACCACTAGTCCAGAGACAATGCACATTGCACACAAAAAATGTTATTGTGGGTTAAGGGATAAGTGCCTCCTAATCCAACAAAGAGGAGTGTCAAAACAACTGTTGATGTCCTGGTTTACGGACTAAGACCTTAAGTTTTCCAAGAAAGAGCCTACAGTTCAGCTGACCTGACTTATGCTTCACACAGAAAAAATGGTTTGGGGTTTTTTTTGCAAAATCATTTCTATTTTTCTTAGAGAGCATATTGTTCACTCATTAATAGGGAAAGTTTTACAATGAGAATTTTATTTGCCCATTCAGAAAAATGGCATGCCATTTGTAGCAGCAATAGTACCATAAGATATGGGGAACGTACAACTTTTCTTTCTTCCTTGTGACTGATCAGTGAACTCTATTCTGTAAGGTTTGACCTCCAGCTGGTGTAAATCACAGGAACTACATACCTCAGGTTGGAATAGACAAGTGCTAATTTCCATACCTTTAGTATACAGCTCTACAGACACACAGATTTGGACATACATTCATCTTTTTATGTAAAAGAAGCTGACAGATAATTGGTAGCAAATTTTCAATTTTTTTGTCACAATTTTCCTAAGAAAGGAAGATCTATAAAATGCCCTTCTTATTACAGAACTGAAAAAATCATTAGTTTGATAATTGCACACTGTCTTCCAAAACCAACAAATATATGGAAAAAATTCACACTAGAAAGAAAAAAAAATAAATCAAGGCTGAGGAATAATTTCACAGTGTAACTTTGTAACAAGTCCCCAGAGAAAATTTCTCTTCCTTTTGTTCCCATCTGCAAAGCTATGTAATTGATTCCTAACTGCTGTGTTAATGCTCCCAATTCCTGCTAGAATCCCTTTGGAAATACATTAAAGTAAGCAGGACTCTCTCCTGCTGCAGCCCTTTGAACACTGGAATCTGGGATTCTGTGGCACGCATCACGTTTCAACAGTGGGCCACAGTGCAAGCATCTGGGCCAAACAGCTGATAAATATTAATACAGAAGAATAAAGTATACTGAATTATATATTGAAATGTAGAGCAAATCAGGAAATTGCTTTCTTTTGTAATGAATAACATTCTCTTACAAGTACAGTTACATTCCACCAAATAGAAATTAAATAAGAGCAACTAATATTTGCTATAGCATGGTCAATTAACTTCTTATAATGACTTGAAAAAATTTAAATGATGACAGGCAAGTGTTTTTTAAGGAAAGGACTTGGTCTTCTGCAGGATCAAGGAATAGTTTGACTCGTTCTGATTTTCCTATACCTTTTTCTGTACGCACACACAGACTAATAAAAGAATGAAGCAAAAAGGATTTGGTCCAGCTCCCAAATTCTACCCCAGCCAATACACCCCAGTGACTGTTAGAGCTGTGCATGAAGGTTTGTCTGCCTGGACAGAGCCAGTGACATAAGATGACCTCTCTTCAGCAGACCAGGAGAGAAATATGGAAAAGATGCATTTCAGTTTTCACATATGGTCCCTAATTAATCTTAATTAAGCTTGCGTTGAGGGATCTTGAGCAGTTCGCAGAAGGGATATCTGCTTCCTGATTTTTTTTAGCTTTATGAAAGGAAGATTTCATCTCAAAAAGAGAAATACACTTATGAAATACAAATTTTCATGTTCCAATCCAATTTTATGAGGCAGTACAGATAAAATACCCACGTTTTAATTGTTCCCTATGAGTACACAATTTTAAAAGAAAAGCACAAGGCTTGCAATAAAGTAGATTCTCTGCTCTTCATAGCTAATATAAAAAATAACCAACAAACCAACCTTAAACATTTTACAATTTGGGCATATGTTTCCTTGTGCAAATTATGGATTATTTTTATCATTTATTTTAAGCTAACTACTCTGATGACCCTAAAAATGAATCAACCCTGGCAGCCACACAATTTACTGCAAACGTCTGCTCTTCCACTATGGACCATCAAATTTCACAGACAGACACCACTGCTGTATTCTGCACATTTCTGATCTTAGTACACACTGGGTGGCAGTATGGAAAGTTTTTATTCAAATTGTCATTTGTGGGAATAACCTAATACAATATTGTAGAGTTAAAAATATTTTTAAATATATTTGAATTTAACACATAGATTATAAATATTCGTATACTTGCCAGAGAGTTATCTCCCAGCTTCTTGTTAGAATAACACCACTTGAAAAAAGAACCTGTCTTAAACAGATTATAAATTCAGTGCTCCCTGGTCTGAAATTTTTCATATTGCATATCTGCCTTAGAAGTTGCTTTCTGTGTGAAAAAAATCAGCTAATGTAATTTAGCTATTTCTGAGACTGCAGCAGAAACAAGACCAGTATTCTGCTGTGTCAACATATTAACACAACTTCTTGTGTTTGAAATCTGCAGTGCATCTGCAGTGCATGAAACTTGCGTGGTTTACAGTAAAAACCAGATTTTGGAAGTAAACTAGCTGTGTTTGCAATTAAATGAGAAATGGTAGACCTAGATATTGAGGGGCAAGGGGAATGATGATAGATTTGAAAGCAAATTCCCTCCCTGAAAGGGACAGCTGGCCCAACCACGTGCCTCAATTGATATATGGAAATCACAGACTAAGGACTTTGTGGTCAAGACAGTTGAAATCTTCCCTGAAGATTTGGTCTGGGTGTTTTGGGTTTCATTCAGTATGGTTTTTGTTTTGCAGGTTTGTCTTTGCCTTTGTCAAGAACTCCTGCCTTATGATAAGGAATAAGGAAAATTTTCTGAGTTTTTTTTTCTCAGCCTTCTCTTTAGGTCAATTACTTCAGTTTTGGGCAGTACAGCTGAGGAACTGAGGAAATGTAAATTGAGACTCAGACATGTAGGTCTGGAGACTAAATTACAGTTACAGCTGACGGTTTGGGGAACCACAACTTGGGTGTGCAGATTGCTTTGGATTTTTCAAATTTCCAAAGCAGATACTCAACAGGAGAAATTTAAGGCTGGACACTGAAAATGCAGAGCCTTTGAAATCAATGAATTTTTAAGACCTTAAATCTTTCTCTGCCTCAGCTCTTTACTTGAAAATTTGGGATGACAAGAACATCTTCCTAGAGCATACTGTGAAGATAAACTCATCATTTATCTGTGAATCATCCTGGCTAATCCAGTCAAAAACACATGGAAACTCACTTCTTTTTTTTTTTTTCCCCAGAAAGATTTTAATGGTATATCAGTTATAAAGCCTAAAAATAGTCAAGAAAAAATGATACTGATTTATGTTATTCATGAAAGAAGTGTGTCAATTTTTCATCTCTGAAAGTCTCAGGGCTCTGAGTGAAAGCAGCAGATATAGGGATACATACTCATACACCAAGCAGGCAATTTTTGCTGCATACAAAAAAATAACACTGGCATTCCTCAAATTCTTTGGTTTTCTCTAGTGCCATTTTTTGTTACACCCAAAAAGCTATTGACAGAGCACATATTAATGTGCAGATAATAACATCAACCATATTATGTTGATGAAATGAATATATATTTTGAATACTTTCAAAATATAAAAGACAGGCAGGAATACACTGACATCATCCCTAGTGTTGTGAAGAAACATCCTCTTTAGATACATGATAGCGTATTTATCTACTATTGATTTTATGTTTTCTTCCGAAGCATCCAGTATTGACAATTGCTGGCGACAGGATATCTGACTAAACGGATAATTAGCCTGATCATTTCCCCAGGTTTCCATGCGAACTGAGGATGCTATAGCAGCTTCTGGACCTGATGCGCACATATGGAGACAGCTGAAATGGAGTGATGGCTTAGATCACTCCTGCATCTCAGAAAGAAGCAATGAGACAATACTGGATGTAAGCAGGGGTGCTGAAAGCAGTCTCCATTCTATAAGGAATATATAGGAAAGATTCATGTAAAATCTTGGCATGGTACTTTTGCCTTTCCCTATATTGACATCAATAAGCATCTTCAGTATTGATTTTTGCTTATTATTTAAATGGCCTCATACAAACACAGACATTAAGCCACATAAATGCAGAGATCAGTATAACTGCAGCCAAGAGCCTTCATACCAGAAATTATACCAATTACTCCCCAGGCTGCCAAGCCTGACTAAACAGAACTCCACCCAGACTTCTGAATGCAGGGCTTTAAAAGCAGGATGATCCCTAATCCCTACTTAGCATCATACTCTGCAAAAACTTCCTCAAGCCTTCTAACTGAGCCTGTACCACTCAGTATCCCCTCTTCCTTTGCAATGTCAGACCAATATGAGTTTAAAGTGTGCTGGGGACACAGAAATGATCTCTTCTTCTGAGACAGAGGAGCAGTGAAGTGCCTTTTTCAAATACTTGCAGATGGTTTGTTCTCACTTCTGTGAAGGCTGCACAGTTCCTATCAAACACAAATGTCTAATTCCTGTTTCTTGTTACATTTCAGGAATTACCCCACAATTGCCAAAAAAAAAGATTTCCAGGCTTACTTGTTCAGATTTAATCAGGCTGTTCCAGTGAAACTAAATCATGTGAAGGTGGAACTGTTTTACCAAAAAATCAAGCTAAAATATTCTATATACTTGATAAAAAATTAACTGGAAATGCACACTTGGAAATAAAAACACATCAGCTTTATTTCTGAGAATAAACAGTACCTTTCTCCTGTCATATAATCCATGGTTATCCAATATCATCTTCCTTTCATGTGCAGCATACCTCCGCAAGTCACGTCCAAATTGCTGTCAAAGATAGAGCAAATATCAAATACAGGCACAAACCAAAATTCTTATCCTTTGCACCTTCTAACACCAAACCAAATAATAAACTAAGGGCCAAAAATTACTTTTAATAAAGGAATATAGTCTGATAAAATCAATCATCTGAAGGGAAATGTTGGATAAGGAATCCAAACATTTGCATCTGTCCATCATTGCAGTCAGTTACTGTGACAGCAGTTGGGCTCTGTATAAGAAAGTAAAGCTGTGATGGGCTCTCACAGTCTGTAGGTGAATTAGCCCAACAGGGAGTAGGAGCTCAGTGAGGCAGAGAAAAAAGAAGTCATTGCCTACTCATCCAAAGGGCCTCACACTGTGTGTTTTCAGTGTAGACTCCTATCTACAGAGTGGAGAGAAGGGCTTTTAAGTTTCCAAACACTTCCAGGATAAGAAAGGACCCCAAAGTCTGCAGAACTTAATCCAAAGTCCAAATAAATACATTTTGTTATCTCAAAAAAGTGACGGAAGTAACTCAAACTCAGCAGGAGAACACATCAATTTCAACATTTTGCCTGGTCTAAACCATCCTGCTTCCAATTAACCTGAGTAGAACAGAGTGGCAAGGCACCAGTACTGCTTCCAGCACATCAAAAAGATAATTCAGAGCAGGCTCAGAAGCTCTCCATTGTACCATGTAAACACTCCCTAAAAAATGAACATCAGAAGGCAAGCATGTAGAACAGATTAAAAAATAATTCTGTCTGGAGAGAGATTAGTCATTTGAGTTTTGCGTTTGCATTAGGCAGAATTTTTTGTTTTGAAAATAGTATATTATTTTATATTATGCCAGCTAACTAGTGTCTATTGTGAAAGTAGCTATCATTTCAAGTTTTCTTATTAAAATATAAATCAAAATATATTTTATTCTGGTTCAAAACTAAAGTCTAATTTTAAATTTTTTCCAGTTTTTTACAATTTGAAGGAGTCAATTAAAATGCAACTGAAACAAAACATTTGATCTAATCCAAAAAGAAAGATATCAAATTGTTTTCAATTTCCTACAAAACAAATTAAGTTCCAATTCAGAATATCTCTTCCTCAAATGTTTAATTTCCTGTAATTATGTGACGCTTTCCAAATCATCTCTACTCAGGAACCATTTAAATTGCTTGTTAACAGCATCATGATGTAAAAGACAACACAACTGACCAAAAACCTCTCCAGTTCATAAACCTAAACACTAAGCTTCAAGGAAAATAGAGCTTAAGTCTCCTAGTGAGACATCCATAAATGTTAGTGATGAATTCATCAGCTCCAACCCATGACAGGGGTGGATGACAGTATGAGATGTGATGTGCGGACATCAGAAATATTTTTTTAAATCCATGAACTCCGAATAGTCCTGCAACAACACAAACATGTTTGCAATGCTAAGAAAACATACAGTGCTGTGGTTACTTACCCTGGAGCCTGTCCAGCCTAACAGAGCATATGAATATTGCTCAAAGGGGGTTATGACCAGATCCACACGGATTGCCTTCCAGTCTTTGACTTCTGCCATTTCCAATTGCTCTGACGTGTTGCAAGTGCTGTTGTCTACTCTTGGCTGATATAATTTTAAAATTGCAAAACATTTCTGAAAATGATCCATGGCATCAACTTTTCTGCTTGGCAGCTGTTCCTTTACAAATGTTGACTCAATGATATCACAGTAAAGAAGTAAGCCCTGAAGAGAAGATATTGTTCGTATTGAATTGCTGAACTGGTTTTACTAGAACTCTGGTCATTCCAGAGTTTCTAGATGGTTGTCTTAAAAATTCATGTGAAATGTAATTTCAGTAAACAAGGAACTGTGCCAGGGTAAATCTGGGCTAAGGAGAGACATGAAACAGCTCCAGACTTTGGAAAAATACTTGAGGGAAATCTGCACTGGTAGATATCTGACAGTTGTGAGGTCCTGCCCTGTACTAAAGAGATAGAATTTGCAAATCCTCCCCTCCCTCATTTTCTCCTAAGCCTTTTTCTAGTTAATTTTCTAGAAATTTCTGAGTAAGGATTGATGTGTTCCTATGTGGCAGACATCTGGAAAAAGATGATTAGTCCAGTGTACAGTCTTGCTGAGGGATTCCAAAGCGGAAGATTCCATTTGGACCGTATCTATTGCATGAGATTTCCTTGTGACAAGGTCTGGAGTCTCCAGAGATGGAAGATCCCTGCCCATGTCTTTTGCTCAGAGCGAATGCCATTTCTTTATGTCCTTGGATCACTTTCATGTTTCTGTTCTAAAATCACTCAAAAGTTTACACATTCTCTTCCTCTGCATTAGGGGTGTTTTCAAATTGCAATATTGAACTGAGAGTGCCTATAAGTGGTTTTATTTGATGGCTGCCAGTTGGTAACTACAATGGTGTTGTAGTTTAGGAATGGTATTCTCCTATTTAGTAGCCCAGCTAAAACCACTCCTCTTGCTTCTCCCTCCCCTGCCCCAACTGAAAACACAAAAGGCAAAGATCATGGGCTCAGATAAGAACAATTTCCTGGAAACAGCAATGAGGTAAGACAACAAACAGTAACAGCAGCACTATTAATAAAAGAAGGTATAAGACAAAGAAACAATTTACAATGTAAAATACCAGACCATTTCAACTACCACACTTTCTCCCACTGGAAGGAAAAGCCTTCTTCTAGGAAGAGAGAAAGTCCCTTTCCCCCATCCCTGGCAATGGTGGAAAGTGATATTGAATAACATTAGGGTCTGGTCGTGGCCCTTCCCTCTGATCTGGACCAAAACCAGGACAAAGAGTCTCCAGATAAGACTCTTAATGTCCAAGGTAACAAAGAACTGGTTTTTGGAAGAATACCTCAGTATTAAAAACCAGATTTTGATTATTTCTTTTATGCAGTGCAGGTGTGAAAACTTTACATGACAATATCTTAAATGCCTTAGAGAATACTTTACAGTAATAAAATTATTTTTATCACTCAGAATTATAATTCTGGCCCTCCCCAAAGAAAAGGTATATCAAAAACACTTAACACGATATGATTTCCATGAAGAGACTCTGATATGTATTATTATATTTTTAGCCTCCAGCTTTTTGTTGATGATAGCTCCAAATTAACAATCCCATTATTCTACTGGAAATCAGTTATAGGCTTTCCATGGGTCAATGAGCCAACCTTTTTAATGATAACGATTTGAGTTGGTATTCTTTCACTTGTTGGAATTTTTCTTGATTATGAAGATTTATTACAAACTGATATGAGAAAACTCCTTATGTAGCTTCTGGTCTTGGATTACTAGTTTCACAGTCTGCTGATTTGAAAATGCTTAAATTTAGCAGGTGCTCTGTAATATCTATCTTTAAAACAGCAATTTTTTCTTAATTTTACCCCAATGTCACAAGGCACTGATGCTTGCTCTTTCCAAATATAGACTCAAAACAGCTGTTGAGTGTTAATGCATAACTGCTTATTTTCCTGCTTTTTTTTTGATAAACTGTACTCCGTTCAAGTTAATTTTCTTGCTTTTAATGCTAATAAAAACAATTTTAATATCATTCATCATTGACGATTAATTGATGAATTCATGCTTTGATTAAGCACCAATATTCTTCCCATTTTCTGTAAAAATCTGTTAGCTACTTAGCAGTATTTTCTCATTTTTTGCTTCATTTTTCTTTTTTGCTCTTGGAGATTTGGGACACTACACAGTATATACCAGAAGTCAGGGTATCAGCATTAATAGGAGCCAAAGCCTAGGTCATATACATTGGGATAGCATTTCCAATTAACCTAGTATAATTAGACAGTGGACATCACCATCGCCCCACAAAGTAAAGGTGAAATGCACTTAGGTACACTTGGAAAAAGCATAGCCTGAAGGGGCAGTCAGCTTTGAAGATTGTGTGAAGTTCTGGACACTGCTGCCTGCAGAGCTGCATCCTTCTCTCATTACTCTGAGTCAGGGAATCTGCAGTTCCTTGCACATTTCAGATTGATCTGTACACCATAAAGTGCTGTAGGTCTTGTTTACACAATCAAGTTTTAAAGTGTGGGCATTTTAATTTTTCAAATTTACAACACCATCAAAACTAAATGTATTTTTTAGAACAGTTATGTGAAGACTCTCAACAATTTTCCGTTTTTAGAATGACTGCACACTTTTACTTAAATATGCTGAGCATATCAATAGCATTGATAGTGGAGTAAATCCGTGTTCAAATTGAGGAAAAGTATGACTTTTAAGAAAAATATTAAATCAATCACTGAAAAATCAATCAAATACGGTCACTAGCATTCTCAGTCATTTTTAATTAAATGGAATCTTCTTCCATATTTAGTGTTACATGCTGTCATTATTCATAATTGTTGCAAGAGCTGGATTAATTCTGCTAAAGCCAAATAGGATCATTTTATATCATCTGAAAATGTAATCCAATATGTTCTTCTGAAATGTATACATTGCTGCCCTAAATTTCCTTCTGAGACAGTTTAATTAAGTGAAACTGGATTTCTTTTTGTTTTTCCAGTGAAATTCCTATATCTAATCCAAAATAGAATGTAGCATGTTAATTTGGAAAAAATCTCAACCTAGATGAGACGGATGGAATTCTATAAAGTAAAAGAGCTAAAGGAACTGATGCTTGGGAGAAGTCAGGCCTTTTAGGATAAGAAGTCACTAGAAAATGGCATCAAAGGTTTGATCAGCAGTGTAAAACTCGGCAGCTGCTGCATAAACCTACAGCTGCCTGGGCTCCTTTTTCATCTTGAAGTTCCCTGTGTGTGAGAATGATCTGTTTCTGAGCATGTCTGGAGCAGCCTGGCTTTGACAGCAATGGACAGATCAGCGCTGGATTCCATCAGTGAAGGTGTTTACCTTTCTATGCCATGGGCATTTGCACTGCTGAGCAAGATAAAGAGACAGACAGACAGACAGAGTTACATGTACCTACTCACCCACACACAGCTATACAGTACACCCCAGAAAGATCACATGTCTTAAGAAATGCCAGATCTCCACTTAGAACACAGCAGGAAATGGAACACTTCTGCTTACTTTATACAATAACCTCACAAGCAGGATAATCAGATTCAGCCCTGTACTCTCTCTAAAGAAATTTAAGCCAAGATCTCTCATGTTCAGTGCTCTAACCACCTTGCAATAATCTATTTTAGGTAAGAATTTCCTCATCTGAGTCAGAATGAACCAAAAAAATTCATAATGAATTGTGAAGAAAGATGAGACAATATGTGTTCCCAAAGGAGCTCAGCATCCTTATGCACTCTTTCATCTGAAACTAAAGGTTCTTTCCTCTGGCTTCTTAATAATTTGTGTATCTTGTCTTAGAAACAGGTTTTGTTGCTGGCAAAATTCAGCTGTCACTTAATAATGAATGTGCGGCTTTCCTGTGAACCCTGTTCCCAAAAATCTGTTTCCAGCAAAAGAAGAAATATTACTTGCTCCTCACCATCCTCTTTAATGGGACATCAAACCTTCCCCTTCCTGATCACCTCATCAAGGGTGAATACTCAAGTTTAAACCAGACCAGTAATATATTAAAATAGGTAAGCACAGGTAGGCATCTCCATCACTCATTTTCCTAAAGCCAAAGGAAAAAAAAACAACATTATATTTACCTGAATATAAAGGGAAAAACTGAAGAGTGCAGGAATGCCTGTAGTAACAGTATATCTTCCATTGTTGAAAGTATGAATATAACAGGAACAGTGCTAAATATAGCTATACAGGTTTTCAGCAAAAAATGAAGGCATTTTTTCACAGTATGTGAATGAAGCTACATCGACACAGATGGCTCAGCCTGTTTGCCCGCAGACTTTCAAGCTCTAACCCACAGAAGTAATTTCTTCCTTTCTTTATGAGGCTTTTTGGAACCATGAAGACCATAACCTGTATACTGCATCACAGCTTTTCCATTTTGCCACTCTACTTTGAAGACTTTGTGTTCTCTGTTCCCCAGCCTGTTTATCCCCGGTGATGCTGCATCAAAGACCATAATGGTGCTGACTTAGCCACTTCATTTTCAGCAGCTTTCAATGGAAGGATCTTGTAACACTAAACTTTTGAGATAAGAAAAAGGCCCTTTAAACTGTTTAAAGCTGTGGTCCATAATTTAGAAGTTAAACATGGTTGAATCCTTCACTCAGAGCTGCCAAAAAGAAGCCAACATCATGACCTGCGTGATGTACATCGATTAATATGGGCTTAGAAGGAGCAGCAAAGTGGCAAGCTGTGATGCAGACTACTGCAAAAAGCTACAAAGTGCTTTATTTGGGTTTTTTTTCTGTCCTCCCCTCTTCCCTTGGAAATCAAAGATAATAAAAAGGCAAGAGGTGTATAAATTCTTTCTTTTTTGCATTTTGATTTTGCTGGCAGTTTGTTTTTCGGTGGTGCCAGTAAAAGCCTGTATATTGCAAATGCCACAGTAGAGAGGTAGTGTAACTAGTATAAACCATGAAATGTCTGGAGGACAAACAGAACACAGGAAATCATTGTCCATAGCTTTAAACTAAACCCAGCTTCTTTGGGTTTGGTTTCCATGACCATTTGCTTCTGACATGTTCTACATGCTGGGATTTCTAGAGGAATCCTAATCCTTTTATCAAACTCCCGGCCACCCTTGGCCTCCCATACTCTGCCTGCTCTCCTTTCTACCAAATAGCCCCCTTAACAAGAAAACCGGTAAGAACAATTCATTTTCAATTTCTTTTCTTTCAATTCCTTTTAATGAAAACAGCTCAAAGTGAACTGAAAAATTTCAGTACTTGTCAGACTTCTCAGATCACAGCTATTTTTCTCAGTAATGTAGGTGGAAAAGAAGGAATGAAAGGCTGCACTCAGGGCAGGCTCTAGCCTTGGTCTGTTGTCACTTTTCCATTCTGCTCTATTATAACAAGCATGATTTTTGGAGGACCCATACCTGGTTTCCTAGAGATTCAAGTGTGTATAAGAAGGGAAAAGACCTATTCTAAGAAGAAAGGCAACATTTCTCATAGTATAGGGAATATAATAACTGTGAAAGGACCTATACATTAATAATAAAATAATTGATAAAAATAGAGTATTTCCTCAGCACTCATTAATTGCCATGGCTTCATTGCTTTTGAGTAGTCTAAATAGTACCTGCTATCAATCTACTCCAACACATACAGCTTCCACAGAGGAATGAGAAAAATCTAAAAAATTAATAATTAATAAAAGTTTTTAACATTTAAAGACCAAAAATCAACTGGAAGAAGAGGAATTCAGCTAATGTTGCATTTTACCAGGGAAAAAACAAGTTTGAGGCCCTTCCATCAAAGCCAGCTGAAAGATTTTGACCATCTTGAAACAGATAACCTCATACAGTCACATAAGCTTCTGTGCAGTTGGATGTTTTTAATCTTTCATGTGTTAACCCATTATACATTAATTGAAGTACACAGCTCAAGAATCAATTCAAAAGCATCCTCTGCAGCCTGTCAGCACTGAAAGCTGACTTGACTTAGCAGTGAAGCACTTGATGATTCACCTCAGGGTGCTGGCCTTTTACTTGTTGAAATGCAGTCTATTTCTTTGAATAGCGTTGGTAGTAAATGCTGAAAAATATCTCAGCTGGCTAGAAAAGTAGAAGAAAAACAAAAGTTTATTTTTCCCAATATACTGTATTTTTCTGGCCCAGGAATATTTTAGCTACCTGCATGTGTTATAAATGAGACACTTCCAACTTTAAAGCTGATGGAAACTGAAGAGCTGAACAGAAAGGAAAAAAAAAGAGCAAAAAACTTCCAACAAAACAACTAAAAATCCATCCCTTAGATGAGCAACTCCTCTAAGAAATGACAGAATTGTCTAGCACTTTGGGTTGGAAGGGACCCTGAAGATGTGTGCATTTTTTCAAACACAGATATCATGGAAAACTGTGTCAATTTTTCTGTATTTGTACACTTAAAGCTGGATCTCCCTGGAGCAGCTTCCCCTGGGAAAACCTACTCCCACCTCAAGGAGAAATTAAACAAATAGATCGTTTTTTTGAAGTAAAAGAACAATTTTCTCTGACACTCAAAACTCTACCTAGCTTGATTTCTCACCTCTGACCAGCTGCATATTCTTAGGGTAAGATATTACAGAATGTGTGTGCAATTCTGATATACCCTTCAACTTTAGCATTCAGAGCTAGAGGATGCACCTAGACCATCATGGTTAGTAATCAAATACAGCAATATCCTGCTCCAGAATACTGCAGTCAGTTGTAGCAAGGCATATGACATTCTTTAAGAGCTATATAGGCTTAATTCAGTGGAGTTAGAACGTGTCTCTTTTGACCAAGCGCTCTTTAGTTCATACCTGCTTTTTCCATAAGTCAATAACTTTATGCAGAAGCTCATCATCTTCTCTTGGTCCTGGATTGGTGATCAAAAAATCTATGTCATGTCCAATATTTTTACCCCTAGAAGGAATAAATAACAAGGATATTAAAAGAGTTAAGTTCCTGTTGAATTTTTACATTTTCAAAGAGAGTATTTTTGCTGCATTATAAGAAAAATTTGCAGAATAAAGTGATAGCAATGTTGCTTCAAACATAACCAAAATTGAATCTTTTATTTCTATCATAGGGTCTATTAGTGTTCTTTATAAAATAATAATTACAACTTTTTTCTATGTCCTCTGTTTTTCAACTAGATACTACAGATCATTTTGCAGATGTTAAATCTCTTTCTTTCTTCCCCTTAAGTCCTAGAAAGGAAGATTTTAGTCATCTTTGGATTTAAAAAAAAAGCATAATCAAAATACAATGTTACATATTATGAATCCAATGCAGTAACAGCAGATAAACTTGTCAATCAAACTACCACAGATTTAAATATTCTTTGCTTTTGATGCACATTTTAATGTACAAAACTGTGATTATGAACATTTATTGTTTCTTTTAACAGCAGATTTATAAATCCTTTGACTATTTTGTATTTCTTTTAAATATAACAATGCTTTTTACAGAGATGGAGATTGATTTTTTTTGAGGGCAGTTCATCCTTAATGTGACTAAAGCTTGTTCATTACATGCACTAAGGATTTCATAATTAAATCTCTGTGCATAAAATTTAATTGCAAATGTTCTTAATGAAAAATTATGTCATAACCTCTTGTTTTTCTCTGTTTAAGTCTAAGCATTCAGCCTGTCTTTCATCTACTTTCCAAATGTGTTAAACTGAAATCTGATTAAGACTTGGCTATCGTTGGAAAACAGGCAAAAGCATGTTATTGAATGTTTCCCTTCAGAATTACAAAATGCTTCAGAACACATGAAAATTTATCTCACAGTGCAATTCATCTGAGCATTGCAGAACCAATAAAAAGTTTTCATTTTGGACTCGGTAGTACAACACGAACTGCACACATATTTACTGAGTGCAATCACTCCAGCCTAAGGACAAATGAGCAGAGGAGAGGAGAGATTTCTGCAATGAGAATAACTCTCTTTTATGGAGTTGATGGAGTAAGCGCCCAAAATCTGGAGTAGTGACTCTTATGTGTAGCACATCTCCAACTGTTTCTCATGTGTTTATGGGAAAGGTCTGCTCTTGCTGATGGCCACAAGGGTACCTGATGTTATTACCCAGGAGGGCTTCAGTCAACACTGTGTCAAGAATTCAGAGAACTTGTGAACTGCTATTCAAGCAATGAAAATAAAACTGTGCAACCCAAAAAATCTTTTTTTTTTAAATTTCATTAAATTATTTATTCTCTTAAAATAATACCTAAAACTGAACCTGGTTTCCTAAACTTGGAAATTTGTAGGAACAGAACTGATAGGCAGACTTGTCAACTGTCATTTGTGTGACAGGAAGTCATCTAACTGATGGATAGTTGAACAGCATTAGCACAAAGTTGTAAGGAGATGAAAGTCTGGGGTTTGCATTTGACAAGCAGTCATACTCACGATAATGCAACTATTGTGCTGTGTCTGCAGCAAAATAGAAATTGCTTAAACAGGTAGAAATTATTTCAAAGAGGTTTCAAACAAAGCATCAGTCTAGGCTTAGAAACTGAACAGCAATTCAAAGTCAAGAAGTTAGAAAATATTTAGTATTCCATGTAACACTGAGTTATTTTGTAGGATGCCATTCATTATCTCTAAAATTACAATAATAATGCAAAGCTCTTACATAGCACTTTTTACTAACATGTCTCAAAATACTTTTCAAAGGTAAGGAATTCACTATTCCTATCTTAGAGATGCAGAGTGGCATAAGAATATTTGCTTAAAATTATTTTTTAAAGAAATTAAAGGAAGAAATTGGAAGCTGATGGAATTGGGAGCTGATTCCCCATGCTTCCTCAACATCTACATATTTTAGGTTAACAACATCTACAAAATCCTGCATCAATCAAACCATGAAATCACAGGAAATCCAAGGTGCTTCATTGGCCCTCTATTTCCCAAGACAGAGAGTATTTGTTGAAATGCTCTCAGTGGCTTTTTTTTTGTTTTTGGTGAGTTCAGCTTTCTGAAGCTTTAAGCAGGAAAATATTAAAGTTTTGGATTTCCTATTCAGAATCCACTTACAGATTTTTCTTCTGTTCAAATTTAAACCTAAATCTTCGCTGGGCTGGAGCTATAAGAATCCAGCACCTAAAAGAATGGAAACTGCAGCTTACCTTTTGTTCTAATAATTTATTCAAGCCTAAAGACAGTAAAAGACAGTGCACCATTAATTAACTGTGTTCAATTCTTGGCTGACTAAACTTGTATAAAGCTGGTAAGTGTTTCTTAGTAGTCAATGAACTACCTTTAAGGTTGTTGGAATTATCTTTCTTGATGTTATTAGATTCCAAGTCATCAACTATAACTTTGAAAATATGTGAGGACATTTGAAGATTTTCTTGAATATAGATGACTAATATGCATAAACATAAGAAGAACAAATGTAATTGCCGAAGGGATGATTGTGTGGCAATGGAAAAGGAATTAAATGTTGCAGAAGGTTACACATAGCTGAAGAAATGAAAATACTGTGATATAGCATAATGATATTTTGTTTGAGCAGTGAAGAGAACACTTGAATAAGTAGCAGAATCACTTATTTTAGAAACAGCAAACAAATAATTTATAAGTACCATAAAATGCATGTTCCTGAGTGGGAACCCTAGTAACCTTAGTGTGCATGCCCAGCAAAACACGTAATTTCAGCACTAGTGGAACATGCACACAAATGTACACATAGTGCAAACATTTCTTTCTCTCTGTTCTGATATCAATGCTATATTTTTACTCTATCCTCTGTGCTGGGTCTCATTTAACTCCCACTGTAATAGCAGCATAGAATTATTGTTTGACATCAGTTGAATTTGACCAAATAGAAGTGGCTCAGGAATTCTAATAACTGCAGTCCTGATTAATTTGCTGCTACAACCTATCTCCAACCAACATGTGCCTTTCAGGAAAAGGAACATACATTTATATTCCAAATCCCAGGTAGTCTGCATGCCTGTGGATTTGCTTATTAAGCAGTCTTTGCTGAGACATTGAACAGGGGACAGACAATTTCTTACAGCCAGATATTAAAATAATTCAGTGTTACTGTCAGTCAAACTATGAAGAACTACATATTTTCTTTGTATAAACCTCTTATAAAGAGAAAAACCATTCTTTAAGCTTGAAGTACTGGAGTGTGACAGCGCTACAACTATTACATAGAAAGTAAAATCCCGGATGTTTGACAGAAGAAGATTTCTACCCATTGCAAAATAGTTACAGAATAATTGTTGGCTCTGATACCACAGATTTTCAAAACCTTGTTACATAGTGTCCCATCTTCACATATAAATTACTAGAGTTTTAATAAAACAGAAAAGCAGTGGTCTACATAGTAGATCAATAAGTACAATTCCCTGAATATTTTGCCTAAAGAGAATTTACTGAATTCATAATTTAATCACAAGTTTATTATTTCAGAACATTTTCTCCCCTAATCTTTTTTCAGGTCTGAAATCTAGATGCAGAGTAAATGGCTTTATTGACTCAGAAGGACATTAACCTTTGCTACTTACACAATTAGTACACTGACAAGAAATTAGCAGAGTCAGATCTGCAAGGGTTTCTGAAACACTGATTTCATGCTGAAGGACTTTGTTAAATGGAAGAAATTATTATGTTTGCAACATAGTTGTTGCATGTGCAACAGGAACTGGGTAATAGTTAAAAGTTAGAAAGTTATTTTGTTTGCGGCAGAAAGTGTCTTCCAAGACAAGAAAATGCTGTAACATTTATTTGAAGTTATTTCCTCAGCAACTCTCAATTACATATTCTGACAAATAGAAGTTCTGACAAATTCTGACTGTAGAGAGTATTAACAGCCTAAGTAGCAGCATAATACTTCACCAGCCCTTTGCTAGCATAAATGACCAGCTAAGCTCTGTACACTGTTCTTCAAATCACTTCCAGCCTTATCTCAGGAGCTTTCCTTAAAATTCAGGTCAGCTTCACAGTTCCAAAACAACATTTAGATTCAACAGTGTCAATGCCATGGTGGTTCACATACATATAGACTAGGTAGCAAGAAAATAAATGCTCACTGAAGTGCAAAAGCAGCTCAACCAAAGTTAACAATCAAAACCAGACACACAGAAAGCAGAAACAGCAGAATACAAAATGTAAGAGTTGGCAAGCCTGACTCGCATTGTGCAGTGCCCACTTTGGCAGCCAAGGGAGAGGGGAAGAGGGAACATTCAGTCAGAATAAACCAGGGGCTCTCAAACATGCCAGACTCCAGCACCAGCTTCACTTGTCCTCTCAGTGCTTCATCTCCACCTTAAACATGACAAAGATGTAAAATCAATGAGGATGCCTAAAGCAAGGTGCCATTTTAGAGTTCATCAAATTAGACAGAAGGCTCAGCTATACTATTTATCATACACAATGCTTCCTTAAGTTTGCAGTTTTAAGAGTCATAGATCACTCTGATTCCAGAATTAAAACTCGGGGAAAGCCTTCCAGTGCAGGACAGGGTAGTAAATAGGAAGATAAACTGTAGAGATTACCATGTTACTTAATGCAACTAATGATGAGCACTAGATGACAATTTTGAGCATAGTTACTAAAAATAATAACCAACATTCCTCCCCATCTTAACACTGCAAGTATCTATATCCTGATTTCAGTGAATGCCAACAGTAATTTTTCACTTTTCAGAAATAAAGTAACATGCCTGAAGTAATGAGGAAAACAGTAAACCAAGATCTGATCAGGGCTCTGTAGAAGACAGATATGGGTTGGGCTTCCTCAGATAATTTCTGCTCTCCTGGTTGGTATTTGAATTAGATCCTAATTGCCTTTGAAGGCAGTTTGACACTAGTGGTTGCCAGTCAATGACAAAATTAATTCTCGTCTTTCTAATGCTACATAGGTGGTAAGGTACAAAAAATCACATGTGGAGATGAAAAGTGCCAGTGTGGGAAGATACCTGTGCTAACATTTTATAGATGGACTCTGAGTTCAAGGCCCAGCCTTTCAGTCACCCTACTGCACTTGGTTTGCACCAGCTGATAAAAACTTTGGGTTGAATATTTCCAGAATTCTAAATCCAAACTGACTGAGAATTTTTATTCTCTATCAAAGGAAATTCTGGAATTCCTGCCCGTTGAGGGTTAATGAGTATACATTACAGTGCTCTTCTGGGGTATAGTTAATATCTGTAAGATGGTTTAATAGGATGCTGAATAATGTCTAAAATAGCAATAATATAATTAAATAAACTGAAATAAATTCTGCCACTAGCAAAGACAATTAAAATTAAAACTGATATAATTATATATTTAACTGAAAAGATACCATACAGTTATGAGAACTACCCTGATTCATTTTGAGGGAATTTGTGGGTAAAAAAAAAATTGCTGTCATAGCTTTGTCTGCAGAATTACTTTTCCCACTAATTTAAGAATAGAATTATTTAGGTTATATTGTCTCTGAAAGAAAAACATAGTGAAAACTGAGAACTGTTCCCCTGGGCAGCTATAAATCAGACTTCTACAAAGGTTTGAATTGCCAAAGGTAGCATACAGCAGCTTCTTCACCCAGCCAAGTAATTCAACATAAACCCAGCTGAACTATGTAAGTATTTGGCAAAGATTCACAGGTATCTTCTCTGGAAAAAGTGCTTGAGGGTGGACACTTCATTAAAATGCTATTTTTCTTACCCAGTGTAACAGTAATTCTAATTCACTGGAGGCGGAACCCAATTTCCATGGCTGTGGAATGTATTTATTTTATTTCTGAAGTTAATCCAACTCTGCAATGAAGCAGCACTGGGAAAAATCCTTTCCCTTTAGGATCAGAAACCTTACTAGACAACATAGGGGAATACAGCTTTAATATATGTACAAAAAAGAAGCAATTTTGGTTTCTCATGTATTCAGCAGGATATTGCTGGTATTGTGCATCAGTAGCTTCTGTTCAAGAAATCTTTTAGGGAATGACCAAACAATGCAGAGAAGTAATTACTTAAAAGATCGTCTTGTATCAAGTCAGGAGAAAGGAGCATTACCCGCTGCAGCAGAAGGGATCACATCACTGGTTATTTCTACAAGTTTTGTTCTGAGGGTAAAAATCACTGAAGTGAAGAGAAGCAGTGAAAAACCTGTGCAACAGCACTTAAATTTACTTGAAACGTAATTTCACCCTCAGTGACTGCATTGCCTCAAAAAAAAGGCAGTAATGCATGGCACTCACCTCATCTCATTCAATGCACTTTCAGAGACCAAAGTATGTCATGCTATGCTTGACTGTATCTTTTATGACCCAAAAGAAACTTAGACATTTCTCAGAGTACAAGACACTCAGGTACTCTTCCTCATGTCATGATGATAAGTTTTATTTTAACAGGTATTAATTTAATGCAATGAAAGGAAAACAGTTATTCAGCTGAGGAACTTAAATGACCAGTGTAGCTAAACTTAGAGCTATTCACTGATCTTAGAAATCTCTCTTAGACTATTTGCATTTTAGTTATTTAATTATTTAAATTATTTCAATTATTTAATGTGTTAACCATATTCTATGCTAAACCCCGAAAATATGTTCCTGCCTTGTGAAAACAATGAATGGTGAATTACATATTGTGTGTTATATATTGGTGTGTTTATATTGTGTTATATATTGGTGTAGTTATATGTTGCCTTCTGTGTACCTTTAGCCAAATGGTTATTTCAAAGCATATTTAGTTTAAAATAACACTGTGTAAGGATTCTCTTATACACTTGCATCTAAGAAAACAATAGTCATGGAACAACATGAAAATCTGAATGGAACTCAAAATTTGAAGAACTGAAAAAAAATTGATCACAAACAAAATATTAAAAACAAAGTGATTCACCTATTTTTGTAAGTATTACCTTGAGGAGGACCACCTGCCGTTCACATGCTGAAACCAATTCTCACCAACCTTAACTTCAGATTTGTTAAAAACAGAAAAGTAATTTCTGTGAAAAACAGTTGTAAAATTGTTTTTCAACCAAATCTACTGTACACTATTAAAATAATTCATAAAGCTGTCTTCTAGCAGTCTGGTTTCTACTAAGACAACACAATAGGAGAATGGCCAATGTAAGAATTTAGTCACCTACTTGTTATTTAGAAAGTGTGGCTCTCCAGTGATTGTATCAGTTGCACAGCCTGGGTGGTGCCGTTGTGCTCTGGCTTTCTCAGAGTAGGTCAGCTTGGAGGGGACCCCCTTGGATCATCTGGTCCAACCTCCCTGCTCCAGCAGGGTCATCCCAGAGCACTTAGCACAGAATTGCATCCAGACTGCTCTTGAATATCTCCTGTGAGGGAGCCTCCACAGCCTCTCTGGGCAATCTGTTCCAGTGCACAGTCACTCACACGAGCAAGAAGCTCTTCCTCTATGGGAAGAACATATTTGTCTTCCTTCCATGACATTGATGCCTGAACATGGCTGTCACCAATTATACCCTGATGCTGAATATTTATCACTTTTGGCTTGCACACAAGATGACTTTTTTGTTGCTAACAGCTTTAGCCTCTCTGAATCTTCTACTTGGAGTAAATTCACTATTCCACCAAGCAAAACAAAACTATGCTTAAGCTTCGAATCACTGCAAGTGCTGTCTCAATTTCATATAAATAGCACAACTGTACCTGGAAGCTGGCCATGTAATTTCAAGCTTTAAAGCTTATGAAATGTACCATACCAATCTGTCATAGTTTTATCTAAAGTCATGAAATACATTGCTGAAGTTTTGCTTTTGCTGTCTTGGCAAATTCTTTAAATTACACTTAATTTCAATCAAGCATTTCAAATGACATCATAGAAACTTCCTGCATAAACAGACTTTGCCCAGTGCCAATCAATGACCAAAAAAAAAAAAAAAAAAAAAAACTTCAACACTGTTTGAAAGAGACAAACAGTCCAATAAGTATTGATGTGGATTTGGGATCTCATATATCCAGCTGAAATGTGAGGCATGCAGATGAATTTAGTCTTAAAACATCGATGTAGTTTTGCACACATGAACTCCTCTGTCAGCACATTCTATGGAAACAAGCTTTCTCACTCTTAAGAAACAGTCTGTAAGACAGTAGTACAGCAACCTTACTTACTAGTAATTCTACAGATTTTAATTATTCTGAAACCTGCAGGAAAAAAGAATATATTCCAGTATGTAATAAGTACTGAGAAATCAGACTTGACTGGAGAGAAGATACGTTTTTATTATTTATAAGAGGAGGTATCTCAGACTAGACCTGCTCAGACATCCTGAAGTACCTAGTTTCTTTTGGCCTAATTAAAATCCTTAAAGATAGCTTTAGAATTACGCAAACTGGGAGACAAGGAAATTCCACTACCTCTAATTTTGAAGAATACAAATAAGAGATCAGTCTACTCAGATGCTAGATATTTTGGTGAATTATCAGAAACTATGATGCACTTTGGGAAAAAACAAACAAACAAAAACCCAAACAAACAAAAATAACAAAAACCAAACAAAAGCCCAATCAAATAAACAAAACACAACAATCACTAAGAAAGGAAGGTAAAGAAAATTACTTCTACCTCTATTCAAAAATAATATGAGAGGATGAAAGAGAAGGTTAAGGTTTTTAGGACTTCTGTCTTTGGAGGTAATTGGTGACTGGCACTTTCCAGGACAGACTCCCACAAACTGGGAGAGCACTGAATCCTTCCACATCTGGATTATCCATTATGTGTAGCTATTAATTTTTTTCAAGACCAATTCAGGTACATTGTCCATATTCTGCTGGTGTTCTGCCAGAGAAGAAATTTGGCCAGAGCAGGCTATAGATTATATATGTACTCCAAATACCTAAAGGTAGGATGCAATGCTTGCAACGCATTGATATTTGAGATTTAAAAGTCAGAAAGCTTTCCAGTTTTTTGCTTCCATCTCAGCTGGTGCAAACCAAAACCTCAGCTAAGTGAGACACATATTGTTAAAACAGGAACCTAGTGAACCTCTCTTCAACATCATTAATAATGCAGAAGAAAAAATAGAAAGGTCAGCTGCATTCAAATTATTTACTGAAATAAGTAAACAAAAGTCTGCACTATTAATTATGAAAGGTGTATATTTTAAAAATGCTTTCATTAAGCTACTTCTCATACTTTTTTTTTGCAATCAAAAAAAAATTATTTTCCATTTACTTGTTTCCATTTACTAGTTTAGATTTTTTTTTGTCCAACAAAATTGCTTGGTTCAGAATTATGTTTCTATTTTACTTACTCAGAATCTCAAACATATATAAGCTTACATTTAAGATAGAGTATTTTATTTTAAAGAAGAAGGTAAAAGTTATTTTTCTATACTGCTACTTTAACAAAATTAACAATCAGCTTTATAGCCACAATTTGTCCTGAAACTTTCCGGCAGTAGATTGAAAACATGAATTCAAACCCCATCCATTTTAATTCTCTCTAACTAATTCTCTTGAGAGTTTCAAAAGGCTTGTTCCTTTAACATATCCCTTTGTCACAGAAACTTTCATCAAAATGTTCTTTTTCATGCGTGTCTACTTCGGCATTTCTAAAAATCAAAACGCTCTCTTTAAACAATTTAAACACAATATTAATGTTCATGTGAGGAAGGAAAAATGCTTTTTCAGAATGCCTGAATGATATTAAATGTTCAGCCTGGGTTTCACTTACTTGGCAGTGATGGGACAATCCATAGAATCAACCTACCATAAAAATAAAGGTTTCTATTTGCTTCCTGCTCAGCTGTACTGGAAGTTACATAAACATGACAGTTTTTCTATTAAAATTCCTTGAACTGAGAAATAGATTGCTGGCATCCACAGTGGGGGGGAGGACAACCAGAAATAAGACATCTCTCAGAAATTCTAACATGAAATAGGATTAACACTTCTGTTTGAGCTGATGGTGTAATGGCCAAGGAATGTAGGCAACTGTTCAAACATCTGGGGTAGCGATAAAGACATGAGAAGCCAAATCTTGAATTCTGGCATTTTGGGGCAATATGTCTAATTCTACTTTAGTTGTGATTACTTTAAGATATTTTATCAATCTATTCCATTAAAGGAGATATAATACAACTTAAACATTTGTGTAGTTGCCAGCAGACAGCTGCAACATGATGAGTTTGAGTCTAGCCTTTCTACCAAGTTTTACTCAAGTACTTCTGAAAAAAATATGCACAGTTTAAACTTCAAGCACATGTACAATCTGGTTAGATTTCAGAAAATTGCTCACTGAAACTTTTAGAGCGAACTGAAGAATTTTTCCAGGATTGAGCTAACATACATATTTTCAATAACAGCACTCGCAGTAGTAGTTGTCCCTACTGCAAGTAAGGTAGGTAGGGAATTTTACAGAAGCATAATGCAGAGAAAATGAGATTTGTCCCTTTCAATACCTAATTTGGATTGTGTCATCTACTAATTTTGTCTAAGGGAAGAGGATTTTACCCCTAATCTACGGGATATACTCAGAACACCAGCCTTTTACAGAGAAAGAAACTGAAATTCAAAACTTGTCTACTTGGTTTACACGAGTGGTTTGCCAAGATAGCTGTGTGGTGTGAATGTACACTGTTTGCCAGCACTTCCCTGCAGCTGAAATAGTTACACCCTTTGGGCCAAAATAGGTTATTCCATTTGAGAAAATCATTTAAACTATACTATCAAAGGAACACTGCATCTCCACTGAGAAAGGCTGCCAATATATTCTACAAGTATAGGCATACCAGAAAAGCCTTTTAAAGCGTGGACAAGCCTGTCATTAAATTTAACTTCTAACTTGAGTAAATCCCTCCATTGTGCAATCTTGTTACCCTCTTTTACAAAGTTTCCTTGCTCTGCTCCAAGATGTGATTCTCCATCAGCCTAAGGAGCTCATGAAGTTGACTTAGTCAATTTAATACTAGATTGAAAACTTCCCTGATTATTACTAACCAACTTCCTTAATTCCCAAACCATGACAAGGAAATATTCTGTTTGAGAATGTAGCTTCGTCGAGTTCTCTCTGTGCCTTTCTTCCTGATCCAGATCTCATAAAGCTCTAGCCATATATTTTCAGAGAGTCTTTCAAAGATCCAGTCATGTCATATTTCTTGTATTCTTGTCCTGACTTCTTTCTGAAAATAATCCTGATTTTTTCAACCTGCACTGTTTTGTGACCTCAGGTAATGAGTAATTTCAAGGGTCTTTTCAATATAGGTACATATTTTAATATTTAGGTGAAACGTGAAGATGTATTCCCTAGGTCACCATTTCTTGCCAGTTCAATTTTTCGAATAATCAGTTGAAAGTGACTCCCTATTTTGTCATGATTCAACAGAAATCAGTGTCCAAGCTCCCACTAACCTTTCAGTGAGAACAGAAGGATGGGCTGTTCACATTTCATTTATAAGATAAGAATGGTTAGGTCATTGGCTAAGTGTGGGTATAGTACCATCAAATCTACATTGGCTAAGTGTGGGTATAGTACCATCTATTGCAGTGACACAAATGCATACTGTAACAACATCAAGACATTTCATAAATGAAATAAGGATATTATAGCAAATATGTAACATCCCCATTGGATACCATATCCAATAACAATGCTATCACTAAGGTAAACAAATTAGGTGCAACTGGACACATTAACCACTGCAACAGGACCAAAGAATCAGGTGTGTTTCTTGTGTTTATCCACTAAACCTGTGTCTAGCTGTAAGATATGCCAAGATAAAAGGAAAATATTCTGCCATCCTTGATCAGTAGCACAAGATAAAGCATGTAAGGTTATTACTTTATGAACGAGCATGAGTTTATAAGTACGTATTTGAGAAGAAGCAATCCACAAGGCTTTATTGGGTTTGGGTTTTTGCTTTCCAAGATAGGTCCTAGTGGAATGATAGAACAGTTATCATAGCAGATGATTATAACCAAATCTATCATATTAGATTTTGCTGCTATTTAATGCTGATTTTCCATTCTTCAAAAAGATTGCCTGAAACATTTCCATCTACCTCTCCCACTGTACAGCAACAATCCATAATATATTCCACCACTTCCAAACTGAAAGCAATGAAAAGGACTATTTCTGACTATATCTTTTAATTTATGCCTTTCATACATGCTTTATTGTAAACTTTTTTAGTCTTTTCCTGTTACCTGACGTGTAGAAAATATCCTGTCAGACTCATATTGTAACAAAAAAAAATATTTAACCAGCAGCTACTTCCTTGTTATTATGTCACCACACCACTAGCAAGATCACATCACACTTAATTAAAATGTTGTGGCTACTCTTGCTCACAGGGATCTTCAAAATGAATCACCTAGTTGCAAGGTCACCGATGTTCGCAGCTCTTCTCGTGATTATCTGACAGGAAATATCATTCTTAACTTGTGCTGTCAACCATCTTTACAGCAACTAACCATTCTACAATAAACTTGGACTGCTGCTAGAGAGTCTATCAGCAATAAGTAAACTCTGCTATAAATATCCTGTTTTCAAGCCAGGTTTCTGGGTATAAAACAATGGAAAAAATTACAAAGTGCAATACGTAGTATAATTAAAACTGATTTTTGATCTCTTGGATCTGAACATCAGGTATTTGCTTCTGCAATCTCTGAACCACGTGGCATCTGAACCTGAAGAACTCTTTTGCACATGGTGAACCACAGAACACTATTGTTTGTCACAGTAATTGCTCACTAAGACAATGCAAATTTCTTGCAACTTCATCTCTGACACAGATGCCCTGAGACACTTATGTGTAAAGAATATTAATAGTAAGAAATACACTCAAAAACATTGAGGCATCAGAAACTTCTCAGAAAAAACAACACACATCCAAGAAAGACTGCACACAAGACAAAATGTATTAAATAATTTCTACTTCTGTCCTGAATCACTTAGGCACAGGCACTGCAGTTCATAGGTAAGAGATGCTGAAGTACCAATGTGTGCAAAAAAGCAAGAGACACTTGTTTCCTGGTGCACCTAGATATGTCTAACAGAAAGGTGGCTAAGCATCATTAGCACTATTCTGTCTGTCTTAGCACATTAATTAAGCCTCTTAATCATAGCCAAGCTCTATCCTTGGCCTATCAATGCTACCCTTAGAGCTGACTCTGCTGCTGGGAACTTAGTCTAAGACTGCTGCCAGAGTTTTGTTCCAACTACCCTTTATGCAGAGTTCTGATGATTTTCCTTCAGAAAGAATGTCACTTCCTTCTGCATGTCTCTTACTGTTACAAAGACAATCGTTCTGTCTCTCTTCATTCCATTCCCACCTGAGTGGCCTCAATTTTGTAAGGCATCCTCTTCTTAGCAAGTGAACTCCAATGAAGCTATTTTATAGATAACATGCAAGGAAAAGAACTATCTATCAAACCAGGTATCTCCATCTCATCAAAGCCATGTATAGCTTTGATCTGACCTCTTGTGCTTTATGTTTCTCTTTTATCTTACTACTTTATCTGAAATCTCCTGTCTTTTTTTAATTTTGCTTCCTCATCTTTCCCTTAGTATATTCCACTATCTTAAAAGTCCTGCTTGTACCTAATGCTCTATAACTTCTAGAAGATTTTTTACTTACCAGTTTTATGTAGTATCATGAATATATTTTATTTTAGAGCTATTTATTTGTGAGACAACTTATAAGATACTTAGGTGCTCATCCATATATGGAAAATACTTTTCAAGTAGTATATTTTAAATACTATACTTGAACATGCTTCTTGGCCTAAGTATTAAAATTGATCCATTTAAATTCACTGACTGAGCATTTCAGAAAACTCTGCATGGTATTAGCTGAATTCATGCCAAATATCTATAAGAGACTCTCCAATTATTGTGACTCTTCAGAGAAGTACTTCAAAATATGATGCCTCCCCATAATATCCACGTAAAAGGAAAAAAACACAAACATTTTTAAAAAACCCCTCACAAACTACTTGAAACATTTGGTTTTGCTACAAATTCTGAGTGATAATTATAGTTGATTCTGTATTCTCTGCCTAATCACCCAATCTATTATTCACAGAGAGGATTTAGTAGAGCTGGCCAAGAAAATGAGAAAAAGCAAAAGGATTTAGGTGGAGAGTTGAAAATAAATGAGACAGAAATGTTTTAATACAAGTTGTCAATTCAATTTGTTGTCTAAAAACTCAATCAAAATATTTCAGTGATCTTGCAAAGGCATTGTGATGCTTCACAGAGGTTTCTGTAGTTCTGACTCTTCCAGATGCATATACCCTTGTCTTTAGATGAAATGACACCACATCAATATGAAATTTCTATAACTGAGGCTAATCATGAGAGAGAAATTCTAACTAGAAAATTCATTTTGCTAAAGAAAAAGCATTTGAATTATAGCCCCTACCAGGAAAATAATTATATTTCTGCACAGTACTTCATTAAGAATTGAAAATTTTTGCAGAAAACAAACAATAGCCATAAATATTTTGGTAGACATGTTAGAAGTAACCCTAAACATAAATGTATGATTCACTTCATTCACTAATTTAATTTCTGGGCAGACAGCTGCTCCATAACACCGTTGGTATCTTTTGGCCTGCAATATCTATTCCCAAACAGCACGATACAAATTCTCCGATCCCCTAGAACTAAAAAGAAAATCCAAAATAAACAAGCAACAAACCAAACATCACTGAAAAGCTACTAAGATAAAATTCCACAAAGAATGAATCAGATCTTCACAGAATTTAGACTGTCTTATGCATTATGAAGCATACAATAAAATTCAAAACTTCATGGAAATTACTTATTCATATTCTCCCTTTATCATATTCCCTATGTAAAATACCTAATATCAGTAGCACAAGAAAGAACAAGTCTGGCAAACTGCTTGAGCCCTATCTTATACACCTCAAATTCATTGCAGCTCATATAACATGACTCTACTACAAAAAGCCCTACAGTTACCATCACTGAACTTGCACAAGTTTTTATCATAAAGAACTGCTTGTCCTTCTTTTTACAGAGTTTGAAAATGAAGCTCTTTCAGTCTGTGAATACATCTATGGACACGTTAATGCTAGGTATCAATTATTTGTACAGCTTCCTTTTCAATCATAAGAGCTTTTATTCCCCCATGCCTTATTGTACTAACCTATTCCCAAACTACCAGAACACTCAAAGAGCAACAGTTCAACCCTAATGCAGGAAGCAGGTTTTCCAGCTTTTACATTATACTGATAAATCAATTTTAGAGCATGCTCTGTATCATGCAACCTGCCTCCCTGCCTCAGCCCCAGATTATGTGTTAATAATACCTGGAGCAGACAGACTTGAGGTGACTTTTTTTTTTTAATGACATGGTGTCCTATTCAGACTGTCTCAGCAACAGTGCCTGGGTCCTGTGCAAAAGACCTTTTCTGAATTTTATTTAATACATGTTTTTGCTCACTGAAAAATATGCATTTATATGTTGGAAGAACGTACAAATTCAATGTTCAAGGAAGGGCAAAGCATTTCCCCTTCCAAAACACCAGAGCAGTGGTTTTAAGATACGTCATACCAGAACTTAGCAATTACATGTTTAATTTCCATAAAGCAAATAGTAACCACCACTGCATATGCCAATTGTTCTAAAATGATGAATTAATACTTTTCAGTCAACCTAGCATAATAAAAACCACAACAATTTTTATTGCTAACCTTTCAAAGTGGGAATGGTCAGTAGGATATACATTATTAAGTACATTCATTGATAAAGCAGGACTATAAATAATTGTATCATACTCCTTTTAGAACTTTTCAAAATATTCACTTTGATAAAACTTGCCCAGAAAATTGTGTAAATAATGCAAAATCAGTTTTACATTTTTGGAATTCTAATGGTATATTATCTTTAGGAGTGGCACAGCAGAAGGCACTGCAGTTTGGAGCTGGTGGTGCTGTAATTGGTACTGACAGCTGTCACTGCTCCTTTCCACTTAGGCGGGTCTAATGAGCCAGCCGTCATGAGAGATTGGTGCTTGTTTCAGAGCTGGGACTTCACATCAGGAGAAAGCAACTTAGCTGTTAGTTATCATCTGACACTCACACAAGCTACCCAAAATGGCAAAACTGAACTCAGTGCTGAAACCTACTCTAGCTAATGACAGCAGCATTCCCTTGCATTTCGAGAAGCAAAGCCACTGGGAAGGAAACCCAGCCAGTGCAAACCACTCAGCTCAGCTTCCTGCACATCAGATGCCCCAGATGGCTTTTCTTGGGTCACACACTGAGCAGTAAACCCAGAAGCCCCTTCCCCATGCCGGCCCTCATACACAGGGAAGGATTTATCACAGCAATTCATCTCTGTTACATAGTGAAGGTCTTGAGATACTCATCCAAAAATGAGAACTAACATCAAACAGAATTATGGAAACATCAAAGATGCTTTTGAACAAACTATGGTAGATTTCTAACAATTTCTATCACTTTTTGTATGTGTAAAATGCATACTATGTTGTAAACACTAAATCCATTAAAAGATTAAAACATTTTACATTAGCACAGACTGAACCAATTTAAAAAACATTGGACATCTACTGTTTAGGTATAAGATTATTTGTAAGATGTCAGAATAAATTTCTGAGGGGAATGTGCATTGTTAACTGACTATTCTTCACACCATTTCATAAAATGCTTTTAATGTGTGACTCCTTGTCAAAAAAATTTCATCACTTCTCAGTCATGCACCTTTCTTAAAGTATTAAATAGATCTTTTTGAGTTACTCTTCCTTAATTTCCATTCACTGACAAAACAAAGATGTGAATTTTTTGTCTCATCTCTGCACATTACCACTAGCATTGCACAAAAAAAGGTTCTTCTTTTGACATTGCATCTCTATAAATGGATTAAATGAGCTGTGAATATCAGCATTTAACCAATAAAAAGAGATCTTTATTTATTTAGAATGTATCAGATCTGCTTCATCTAAAAGTCTAATTGAAAAGCTATTCAGGTCAGCTGTGATATTAGAAGACAACTGAATCACATTTAATGCTGCTTAAAGGATGTGAATGGGCTGAAAGAAAAGTTAAACCATGGCCATTAAAATTTAATTTGACTTAGTGAAGCCATTAACATTTTGGTTTCATGCAGTGGCAAGCATTCTACAAATATTTCCATATAGCTTAGGAACCTAGAAGTGCCAAATGGCTGACCCTTACATAGCAAAAATGATTGAAAGTGACCTTACAGGGCAAATCAGGAAAAAAAAAGCAAAAAAGAGAAAAAATGCTTAAATAACATTATTAGCTGTCATTCTGTTCTTCTTTCAGATATAAATTTCTAGTAATTGCTCACTTTGCTTTTCATTTAACATTCAATTCATTTGGATATCAATGAACATGACATGAAGATGTGGAAAAAAATAATCTGTTTTTGAGGTAATTCCCTGTCTTCTTCTAGTAGTGTACCTGCAGTATGCTGCTTTGTCACCACAAGTTGCCTTTGCAGTTTGAAAATTCCACTCCAATATTCCATATACACTGTAATGACAAATATTGTTAATAGCACAAAACATCCATCAATGCAGTAACTTTAAAAACTTTCATCCGTTTCAAATGAAAGTTTTGTCTAGATTAAAATGGTAACAAATCTGATCATGTATCATTACTAAAATTTCAGACTGACTGCCTGACAAGAATATAGAAATCCCTAGTTTCAGTTTTTAATCTCATTTTTTCCAATTAAGCTTAAAAAGAAAATGCCAATACAAGAGACTTTTTTTAACAGTCCCAAAATAATACAGTCTGAGATTTCCTATCTTGCTTTATAACATTATTTGTATTGCTCTGGCTTACTTACTAGCAGTCACCATCAGACTTGATAGGAAACAGAAAACACTAAGCACTGTAAAGGCTTAGTGTTATAAATGCATTCCAGAAGGGAAAGGGTGATCATAGAAACTGTAAGACTAAGGCAGGGAGTTTTCTACATACAGAGTGCAAAACTTCCGGCTTTGCAGAAATCAGCCACCTCCATTTCCAGCTCTATGCCTGACCCACCACTTGAACTAGTTTTAGAGATAAGAGAGGCACATAGCACAACAGCATCCTTCTAATGAGCTAAAAAGTCTGTGAAAGTAGGAAAGGGTCAAGTAGTGTAGGGCATGTAAAAAACTTTGAATCAACAAGTTTTTGAAAGACTTTCAAAGTATATGCCCTCCTGAGTGCTCAATTTTATTAAGTTTCATTGGTTCTTACAAAGTTCTTTTTGTCTATGACTCCCAAATACCTTATTCATCAGTTTCTACTTCATGATTCATTGTGGCTAATAATAGATGAAATGACTGGGAAAATAATCAAAGCTCTAATGACAAAAGGAAGTATCTGAATTACTTCAATAGATTATCTTTTAAATTGACTTGGCTAGCCATTAATTTGATTTTCTCCTTTCCCAACTTAATTTTTAATGGATTACAGAAAGTTAAAAGCAGAAACTTGTGATGATCCCTGTTCTTTCACAGTTGCAGTGCTTCTAACTCCTGCCAGAGAATATTTTTACTTGCAGTATATCAATACCTCAAGTTCAATCATTTCTAATCCTAGGGAGTTTGGGAAGGCAAAGCTGTTTTACTAAGCTTTAAAACCAGCCAGATCAGATTAGAACATCTCCAGGTTAAAACTCTCGTCCAAAGTTGGCTACAGTTTATCAGAGGAAAGTCTGTGCTCATGAATGATAGCCAAGCAGTCTCTCCAGTCTGTTGCTGGAATAATTGCTAGATTATTCCAGGATCTGCTTAAATTCAAGTGTGTGCAAACTACCATATCAGCTTGAATGTTCAGCGAGCAGCTTGCCTCACAACTCCTTTATAGCAGATTTCTCCCTGGAAAATATTAAATACCAGCATATAAAAAAATCTACTTCTTTCAACAGCAGTAGAAAAAAGTGAGCAGAAGTTACAATATTTGGACTTGAGTACCTGGATATGGTTTATATCTTCTCTTACTGCAGTTGGTGTTTCAGAGTGAAAAAAACCAAAGTATAAGTAGAATAAACAATCACTGCTTAGGAGTTTGCCTAAAATCTTACTGCAAGAATCTTTTGCAAAATTAATTCTAATTATTTAGCAAGTAAGTCCTTACACTATTTTAATCCTAGATCTGAGGAGAAAGAAAATAATTTGTATAACAGCACTTCAAATACATTTACTCTGAGAATCAAAAAATTTGGTGTTGTGTCAGGAATTATAACCTCATTGCAGAACATTTACAGTCTCCAAAAGTTATTAGGAATATCCAATATCAAAAGGTCAAATGGAGCTTTTTATCAGGATCAGAACTTGTGATCAGATGTTTTGTGACTTATCAAGAACTTCAGCCAGAATTCACATGACAAGCTCGATTAAATAAAGCACAAAGTCTTGTGTATATTCCAAAGCTTGGTAAGCGTAATATTCTTCAGACATTCAATCTCACAGTGTCCCCTTTACAAGCATGTACCAGCACAGTTAGATAAATGTGATTCCACATGCCATATAGAAGTCTAATTTCTGAAACGAAGGTGCCACAATAACCTTGGTTATTTATCACTGCATGAACCTGTAAAATAATCTCTCAAAGTGTTTCTTTGTCTCAGCTATTTCATCTTATGTCCAAGATTGAAAGAAGAGATATCTTTAAATTATTTTCTTGGTACAGAACAGGAAAGAGCAGTATTCTGTCCCGTGTCATTACTTTATGCATTCCTTTGCCTTGTAGGAAATGTCACTGCACACAGGAAAGAATCTTTTGCCTTGTAATATCCAAAAGTATGGCAGTGGTGCCTGACAAACACAGTCACCACGTCCTTTGCTCTATTCATTGCTTTTCTATTAATAATTCTTATCTACAAATGTTGCAGAGTATCAAATCCTCATTTCTAAAGGATAATAAAAATTTCAAGCACGGAGATAGTGATCTACACTCAGGTTCATGTTAGGACAGAATTAACGACAAGAGAGACTGGGAATAAAACTTCCTTGAAGACTGATAGAGCATGGAAAAATTAACCTCCCATAAAGATAAAAAAAGACAAGATACACTAGTTATTCTTCATTATGCAATGCCCAAGACACTTGAACAGCTTCTTCAGAACTGCAATATGAAAAATTACCCAAAACAAAACCTTTCCTTAGTCTACTTCACTTTCTCTAAAGGCTAAGGTTGGAGAAGCCAACAAGAGTGTGTCTAAGTAAATATTTGAGAATGTGACAAGTGAAATCATAATGCTAAGAGGATCCCTAAATAATTTTTTAAAAAATAAGTGCCTATGGATGATATGGCAACCATGTCCTCACACAGAGAAACAACTCTACTGCTGCAGAGCTAACCACAACTGTGTTACACCCAGCACAATAAAACTGAACCCTAGTTTGTAAATAATTTGTCAATCATATGGACAGGGCACACAGAAAACCATTCTGCAAACACAGTTCTTATATATATATGTAAAATATTCTTATTACTGTACATAATTCTTATTCCAGATCCTTTTCTGAACTTCTCCAGCCAAATTTGGAGACTGTGGGTATATGTATTGAGATATGAACAACCAGTAAAGAGGCTGAAACCATAAACTACATACAGGATATAGTGTTGCCTCCAAGCTCTTATGAAACCTTCAATTTAGATCACATCCTGGGGCAAGACCAAGTATCAGCAGCTAAATCAAGTTAGCCGAAACCCAGGATCTTACAAAATATCATAATGCTCCAATGCCTTGTCATTACTAATGACCCTACAACAATGCTAATATTACTATTAATGTCATTAACATACTGCTAGCAGGAATAAAATATTCTGTAACATGCAATGATATCTACAAAATGAGATCCTGCCATTACTACAGCAATCTCCTTAATTCTCTTCATGGAATAAAATTACTCTTTTAATATCCACAGGAAAAAAAAGTTGTCAGGTCCACAGTTTAACTCATTTAAATGTGATAACACACATTACCCTAAACTACACTCCTGCCATGGATATAGCTGGGACATTATTTATCAGGGATGTTGCTTATTAGAATATGGGGTTTCTTCTCCCCATCCAAGGGGCTCTGTTTATGTAGGAAGGGATACTTCACCCTCGGGGTCTTGTGTACTTATAAGGTGCTATTCCCCACCTCAGAATTTGTCTCATTAGCTTAAATCACAAAATAAGAAAGGCTGAGCACAGAAAATAACACTATGCCAATTCAAACAGACTTTGTATGGCAAATTCAGGCTTTCTAATAATGCTGTCCATGGCATGATTTATATTGCACTAGCAGCATCTTTGATTCTTCCTTCTCTGCAGTCACCCTCCCTGACACCTTACCTGAATAGAAAATTAAATACCTTCTACACCATGTGTGTGTGATTTATAACTACAATTCCTCTATTTCTGTATTTCCATGCATTACAGTGTTGCAATTTCAGTTTAAAAATTACCCAGATAAGTGTTGGAAAAGGTTAACAGAAAAACATAAAGAAAAAACTCTCCTACATCTCAATTGAAACTATATCCACTGAAACTCAAGGAATGTTTTACAGCAGTTGGTGAAGTGTTCCTGTAGGAAAGCAATGAGGGATAAACTTATCTAGACTTCATTAATTTATTAATTTCTGCTCCTAAATTATTTCAAATTAGAAAGATATGAAGGGTTGCCATCATGATTCTTTTATTTTTTACAAGACTAGGAAAATAAGCCATACAAAAGGCAAAAGATTAATCAATCCAAAGAAAAGTCCATTAACAAGTTTGCTGGGATTTAAAATAAAACAGAACAAAACTTATCAGTTACTTTACCGTTGTACTATGCTTCTTAATTTTGATTTAAAGAATTTCGACATCATCTGATTTCTTGACATCTAAAGGAAAATATCTAGTAACACAATAAATAAATCCACCCATGTGTGTACATAATAGATTTGGGGGAAAGAATGTAACTTTCATCTCTACTTTCTTCTTTCATCTCTATTGAATCTCCATAGGTGCAGATCTCTATGGAAGTTCTGCTTGCTTTGATTCATCCAGCTCTCCTGCATAGTAAGGTTTATGAGACTCATGACCTTGAACTCTCCAATCAAAAATCTGGAGGAAAACAATCAACTGCTAATTTCTTCCCAAGTTATGAAACAGGACTACAAAGCAAGGCAAATCTGGATCCTGGGGAATCAGTATATCATTCAGGGCAATCATGAGCTACTTTTCCTCTTATGTCAGCAGCGTACGGAGTGAAGAATGAGGGAATTGTTTAAATGATACAGCTTGCCTATTTTATTAAAATATTTATATAATGATGAAAAGAACAAAAAATAATTTGGCAATTGAAAACTGTGAACTACTAAGCTTACACAAACATCTTGCTGAAGAGCATTGCTACTACAGGAGACAGGCAAAAAAGAACAGATCTAATCAACCCTACTGCAATTCAGCACTTAAAATACAGGTACCTGAAAGAGGGATCTCAATCCATCAAGTTATCTGCAAATCCTGCACTGCAGCATTTCTTTTCCATGGGCTGGTAAAATAGCATTAGGACTGACATATTGAAACCTATAGTTCAATATATTCTTGTACAGTTAAAGGCATGTAATTAGTATACAGAATTACCCACTAGCAGGCATCAATAGATACTTAAATAATTTCTCTTCTGCCTTGATACACCCATTTAAGCTTATTCTTAATAAAAAAAAGAGAATGACTATCATATCTCCCCACAACAATAAGCAAGACTAAAGACTCTGATTTGACTTGTGAGAGTCAAACTTTGCAAACTACGCTACCAACAAAGCTCACAAATACATTACATTAGAAGAAACTGGGACTTTTCAGTAAATAACCTGTAAGGCTCTGACCCATCTAGATGTGTTAATCAATTACACCCAAGTTACCAATAACACAAGGTTTCTGACTGATTTGCATCAGTGGGGAGAGTCTACTAAACAAAGATTCCCTTAAACAGAGACTCTCTTTAGAGACACCACATGTTTTTGAAACAAAAACTCACAGAATGATGACACTTGAGGTTTTGAACATAACATTTCACCTTGTTCCTAAACCTCTGGTCAGGGTTCCTACTTAGCCTAATGTTTCTTATTGACCATACAGTTTTATTGAAATTATGTAGCTGGAAGCTACTAACATTCCCACAATAAATATGGGATATACAAGGAATAATTATAAATATCATGAAAAGGAACAAAGATGATAAAAATATTCAACATAATCGCTGTACTGTAGAAATTATAAATTATAAAAGGTCTTAATTTAGTACTGGATTGAGTCTGACCTATCTAGGTTTACAATATTAAAACACACAGGTGATACATTAATTATTAATATTCTTCTGTCTTTTGCTCTCATATCAGTTTTAGATGCATGAGGGTCACAGAATTGTATATTTTGAGTTTTATGAGAATAAGTATCTTTCAAAGATACTTTTACATTTAAAATATAATCAAAGTCTTACAAAGTATCAAATTCAGCAGCAAGAGGTAGAACTGACTACATTTTTTTGGTTTAAGAGCATAACGTGTAGAACAAGGAGGATATAATGGGGGACTGAGAATAGAGCAAGGAAAGCAGAACTCCTGAAGACCATTCCCAGTCTCAGTACTCTGCTGTGTGGCTGTAAGAAAGCTCTCAAGTGCTGAAAGAATGTATTTTTCTGAACAACAGCTTTGGGTTTGGTTTTGCAGAGCTTTGGGTTTGGTTTTGCAGAGCAAGACCAAAATTATTTGTAATAAAAATCAACTAGGAAAGGAATTCTCTGATCATCCCATTTATACAGATGTTAGTATATATTTAATTTAGTCAGTGCTTTATAGTCACTTTAGTAACTGTTTACTCCAAGTATACTTCTAACAGTACAAACCAAGACTGCCTTAAGCCTGCCTTCAAGCATGGCCTTACAATAGTCTCAGCCTCGGGAATTCAGTTAGAGTAAAACTAACCATCTATAGCAACAAAAACCAGGAACCTGGGACTGTCATAGAGCTGCTCTCCTGTTAAAAAAAAAAAAACCAAACAAACCAACAAACAAACCCACAAAAATGTTGAAAACAAACTCTGATACTTTCCCACAAAGCTTCTTTGATTGTTCCAAGACACAAACATCTTTTTTATGCACCTGCATAAAACAGCCAAGTGACCTCATTTTTTTCACTCACCTCCTGAAACCACCAGTTATGGTAACTAAAGCATCTGGTAGAAATGTACACACAGTATTCTTGACAATCAAGCTCACTGCATCTGCTTCTGCCTTGGACACACAGCTAACAAGGTCCTCATAGTAGAGAAGCCCTGGAAATCAAAGGGGAAAAGTGCTGATCACTCCACAGAAATACTAAAATATACACAGCATTATTCAAGGCCCAAATCACAGGTGGTGTGGGTACAAGGGATCACAGGGCAGAGATAGCCTCCTTCTTCCTTCATCTTTGTCCTTAGAGTTTCTATGTATTTTTGTCATTACAATTTATCATGTAATTTGTCAACACAGCAATCACAATAATTCTCCACTTTCTTAGGACCTGAATATTTATAAATTACTCTAACTTCCCTATCAGCTCCCATCAATGGCATTTTTGTATGAACTGTTTCAAAAGGCAGTCTTCCCAAAATAATAGTTTTCTGCACAAGTATAGAGCCCAGAAGTATGTGAAATATCCCAGCTATCTTATTTCTGATCACAGAGCTTGGGTTGAAAGTACCCAGTATGGCAGCTTGATTCACATTTGAATATGACACGTAAAATAAAGAGGGACAAAGAAGCACAAATACAAGAAATCCAATCCAAGGGAGCCTGAGGTGACAAATTTAATGCAAAATAAAGTTACATTATTTTAATGTCATATTATAGAATATGTTTTCCTTAATGTAACTCATTTCTTTGTTTAAATTAATTCATTTATTTAGGGAAACCGTGTATACACACAAAATCTGTGGGGAAGGAACATTAGTCATGTGATCATGTTTCACATTTTAAAGCTAAGATGTGCTAGGATTGTAGAAAAATATTTTATAAGTACTTTATTACAAGTCTAGATTTATCAGTAAATTAGGGCTGCCTTGAGGGAGACAGATCTCCTCTGAAAAGTAGTTCTGGGCTTTCCCAATTTTGTAATTTTTTCACAACCGGTGCAATAATGAATCATTAATAGTTTTGTGTATAAGAGATGTCATTTGGTATCTGTGTAAGCAATTTAAAAATATGCATATTCCTATGTTTTCCATGACACCATTTTTAATTAGGAGCTCAGCTGGTCCAAATATTTTCACCTAATAATTCAGTATTCACAAGACTGCAGCAAGAGAACAAATGTATAAATGAGCTTTGCCTTCCCCTGTGACTCTGTTATCAAGTCCTTAGAGCACTGAGATACAAGTTTTTATGACACTCTCACCTTACCTGCTTTCTGCATTTTTGACAGCTTCAGGGTCTTGTCAGCTTTTACCTCTCCCACAGTTCGCAGACCCATTCTGTACCATTTCTCCGATGTCTTCACTCCCACTCCAAAGACTGAAGTAAATTGCTAAGGTCAGTAAAAAAACATCTCAGTGTTGTTTTCCAAAGCAGCAGTGAATTAATAATAAGTAGGCAACAACAAGGTTTCTCAGGGAAAGCAAAGGGCAGAGTTAAGCCTACACTGAAGACAAATAGTGTGATACAAACAGTGTGATTCAAATATACAGGTTCAGCTTCCCTTCTTTGCATGACTACATTGAACAGAGAACTGGTTTTATACATGGACAGTTCTCGTTAACATTAAATCCAAACAAAAATACAGCAGTAGTCCCAGCACCTTTAAGTAATTTACTAAAATGTACACTTTTAACTGTAAAAGTGTACAAACAATACTACCCTTATTTCGAACTGTTTGAAATAAAGGTAGTATTCTTTATTTTTACTCCATTTCTTAATAGAAATCAAAGAGTAACATTAGGTAGCTTGATTCCCTGACACTGATGGGATAGAACAAGAGATGTCACAAGATTATCTTCAGAATTTGACTGACATTATGGCTTTGTGTTATATGCACTACCAGCTCTCAAAACAAAAAAAAAAGGGAAAAAAAACCCGACCAAGCAAACAAACAAATAAAAGCTAAACAAGCAAAAATCCCAAAACAAATTTAAAAAAATAAATAAAAACCAAAACCCACACATCCCCAAACAAACCAAAAAACTGACACACAAAAAAACAACCTAAAACACCCCAAAATCTGCCAGTCCACCAGAAACTTTTGTGTGGTCATATTCCATCTGTTACAAAGTAATGTTGTTTACTAAGTTAATTACCCACAAAAGGATGCAAAGCAGAAGCTGTAAGCATTATTCACTGGATTGCTACCTCACATGAACACTGTTATGAAAGAAGAGGGAAAACTTTCATGCTTGCCTAAAATCACGCTCTTTATGTTCAGTCAATACTGTAGCTCTCCACCTTGCATTGTACTTTTCTGGAATTCAATGAGTAGGTGTGTAAGACATGAATAACTGCCCTTTTCCATTGAATCTACAACATCTGAATTCTAAGCATGCTAGCTTTATTTTGTGTTTTTGTGAAGACATTAATTCCTTTGAAATAATTAGGATTTAAAAAGTGAAAAACTAAAATAATTGATAATATTAAATAGGATTTGCTCTACATGTTGTATATAATGTGTGAAATTACCTACTCTTTGTCTGAATCATGGGTGCTTATAAAAGGATATAATTTTTTCAATACTTAGATTGTTATCTTTTAATATTTTTGCTAGTGCTGAAATATTTTCAAAAGGATCTATTACTGGGTTTCAAATAATTCTAGGAGACTTAATTAACACTGAGACAAAGAACTAAAGAAAAAGGATTCCATGCACCCAAATTTTTAGGGGAAAAAAACAAAATTATGGTTTCTTTCTGTACTTAGATCCATTGTTATTTAGCATGTTTTTAGATGCTCGAGATGCTGCCAACAGTGCAGCACAAGTAAAGGGAGCCTATTTCTTTTCAGCTGGTGAAACCAATTACACAAACTCACTCTCTGCAGCACCCACTTCTGTAAGAAAGCAAACTGACTCTGTCAGTTCATGTCCTTACATCTAAAACATTGACTATAATTTTATTCAGTCATTTGATAACCATGGCCCTGGGGCCAGCAGTGATCTTTCAAGCCAACGATAAGTGAAGCAGCAGGTACCCGGACTATGCTAAACAGTAAAATCTAAGAATTCACTAACAGATTCTTCTTAGAATCTCATAAAAAAATCAGTGGAAACAACTGGTCACAACTAATTTAGACAAAATGTTGAGATGTATGCTCAGCTAAGAAGCAGAGCCACCTAAGTTTGTTGTAATTTTGCATGTGAAACAAGGCATAAAGCATATTTGAGATAATTTGTCTCCTAATAGGTTTTATTCTAATCTCCAAGAGATTTTCTTAAACCCTGAAGATTTAATAGCTGTTCCTGAATCATGCTGTAATGCAATCATGCATCAATAAGCAAGTCTGCTTCTTGAATTCTGCTATACATGTGAATCTACACCTCTTTTTGAATATCGCTAGAGATGGCATCAACAGCTGTCTCTGAACACCCTTCCATTGTAGGTCAGAGAGAATGGAAGAGCCTTTGGATAGCTGAAGTAAGAGTGAGTGATGCCAGGGAGAATTAAACAATCCTATTTGTCTTACTCTGTTTTAATTTTTCTGAAGACAGAGGATAGTTATAGAGATCAAAAATGCAGATAAAATTTTTTAAAATGTTTGTTCATCTTACATGCTTCCAGTGGAGAATTCAATAAATATTTCAGTAATGGGAACTGCAGTATTTATGTGGTTTAGATTCCCTGCAACTATGAAGTTGTATGACTAAGACTCTACAATGTGCCTAGGGAAGAAAGAGCTCTAGTCCTCCTGCCTCACACAAAAGAGAATTACAATAGATCTGAGTCATCTTCTTCATCTGGTATTTTCTTAATTCCAGAATAAAATGAAGCAATTTTAAAAGTATAAACAGCTGAGGCAGAACTGAAACCAACATCACATTAAACTTACAGCAAAGAGTAAGTTGCATTACATCACTTAAGAGCAACTACGCATACATCACATCAATTAAAAATAGAAAGATATTTTACATTATTCCTTGTCACTGTTTCTCAATATCCTTTTCTTTTTATTCAAGACTTATCCTTCTTTGTACTTGATGTTGGTTGTCCTTTTATAATAAAATTGATTGCTTTGTCCAAGTTCTACTAAAGGGAGGGAAATTTTTAACAGAAGCAACAAAACTCAAAGGATTTACCTTAAATGCTTTGTATCTCTCATCATTTAACACTTCTTTAACTCTAGAACTCTCTCCTTCTTCAATAATCTCCTAAACAAAGAAAAATATTACTTATTAAAAATTTTAAAATCCATTTTAAGATCTTACTACAATTATAAGATTTAGTGAAATAATCTAAAATTAAGTTTTATCAATCTTTATTAATCAATAAAGAGAACCCCTAGCAAGCATATTGTTTTATTCCCTTAAGATCAAATTCTGCAACCCTTCTAAAGAAAGAAAATTACTGAAGGATGAAGGAGAAACTGGAACCACAGAATAAATTTCACAGTCCTTACTTACTCATAAATTTACTCAAGGATGAAGTAGAAACTGGGACCATGGAATATATTTCACAGTACTTATTTACTCATAAAGTCACAGCCAGAAAGCAGTTATTTATCACAAGCTATCAATGACTTGTCCTGAAAATTAGATTTCATTATTTGGTTACGTTTTCTACTCTCAAAAGTAAGACCATTGTAAGAACAAATACATTTTTTCTGGAGTGTACATTTCTTTTAGTCTTTCTAATAAAAATTAAAAATAAAACTAACAAAGAAAACCACCAATATCATCCCAACAAATAATCCTATTTTCTGTGGGATCATGATTGCAATCCAGCCCCCACACAGGAGGTACTAAAAGCACTTCAGAGGGTGCATTCTTAACTGGTGGAATGGGGAAATGAGGAGCCAGAGCAAAGCACAGCACCCAGCAATGACCCCTGAGCAGCTGCCTGCTGGAACTGCAGCACTCGGAGGTGTGGGTCCTGAAAAGGCTAAGAACTAAAGAAAAATGCAGGGAATACTCCAAGTTCCAGTAGGAATGTAGAGTTCATCCATCACCTGGCTAAAAGGCTCTGCTATAGCTATATATAACTTGCTATAACCTAGCAAGGTAAGATTTAACATTAAAGTACTAAAATATTTACCACTTCCACAAAAAATATATTTCTAATAAAGCATTCAGGCGAGTAAAGTGATGTTGCCAAGGGCAGTAGTCACATGAGCAAAACTATTAACAGTTTAACTGTTGCATCCAAATCAGAGTAAGCCCTTAGAAATCACATGCAAAGCTGATACTGCTTTATTTATTCCCTTGTATTTATTCACTTGTTACCCTCATTCCTAAGAGTGGGGGTTCCATGACAGAGACTTGTGTTATGACAAAAGGTTTCCAAAAACAATTTCATTCTTAGAAGCATAGATAACACATTGTTATTACAGGAAATGCAGAAGGTTTGTACACACACAGAGATGTGCCAGTGCTCCTCCCTGTGACCTGTAAATGCTGACCTGTAAAAGAATCCTTTGGCAGAAAATTCAGGAGTACATTACCTCAATGATATCTCTGACTTGGTCTCCCATGCAGGGCAACCCTTGTATATCTTTCATTCTGGTTACTGAAAATGGGAGAGATTTCAGCAAAGAAGCTGCCCTTAAAAATTCCAGGCAGAATATTTCATTTTCTTTGAATTCATAATTCTCAGCCATTACCTCAAAGGCATCCTGGGACAGGGGGAGGTAGAGGAAAAAAAATATATTAAAGTTTAATAAAAGCTTAAAATACTCCTTAGAAAGGTTCCTTTGTATGCTAATTCAAGAATTACTCATTTTTACTACATTGAAAAAATAGAGTTCATTAAAAAAAAGCAGAGCAATTTTCTACCAACTTGAAGTTTTCCAGGTATCATAAAAAGGGTATTTTAGAGCCAAGCTTGAAAACCTTTTGTGAGGTTTGCCTTCTGTATTCTATGTGGATCTTATATATCAGTGTCAAATAGAGCCTTAATTTTCAGAATTATGCCCAACCATAAGTAATCCAGCATGTAACATCTGTATTTTCAGACACAACCAAATAAGAATCTGTGGCAATACTGGAAACAACCTTAATCTTTTTGAACATGTAGCCATGCTTCTACTTGGTAATTTAGGGAACAAATCCTCCTTTTCTTCATTTTTCAGATGTATAACTTTGCAAATAGAAACACATTTTCTTTATGGCTCTTTATGGTTTGGTTTATTTAACATTGCATCCAAAAATACCTGAGGAATATCCGTATAGCTGTTTTTTTCCTAAATGATCCATATGAGGTCTATCTCCCTTGCAGAATATATAAAAATATTTATATTAATAGCAGAGAATTTTAGAAATGAAATGCAGAGAACAGACCACACAGTGTTGTAGAGGAATTTTGTTGCTGTTTGCCACTGTGGAGTATCAGCTTTTGAGAGGGAACCAATGCTGCAAAACCATCTTCTTGATTAGAGGGCTCAAAAAGTCCTGGAATGTTTTTTCTCACTCCCAAAAGGCAGTATCTCACATGCACATCTGAAGGGTTCTACACTGAATAATCAGCCCTTGTGATAATTGTGTCTGCATATCCCAGCACCAGCTCTGCTGCACAGAGGTGTCAGCCCCATCCCACTGCCAGGAGGGCAGCTCTCAGAAAACCTGTGTCACCATCACTACTGAAAAACACAATCACATGAAGCATTTCACTCAGAGGCTGTTGATAGTCAGTGAGAAAATATAATCAAAGCATTTTTATGATTCTAGTTTACATTTTTCAGTGTTTTCCTGCCTTTGTGAAGCTCATTAAGCTGTTTAAAATAAACAATTAAAGAGTATTGAATATTCATTATTCTCTGTGCAAAAAAACCACATTGCCTGCAAATGCTGCAACTAATTACAGGTGTCTTTTAACATAAAACTGCTTTTAACATTCTTCTTAATAAAACATTTCTTTATTAAAAAAAGACAGAAACTGGACTTGCTGTCTATTTAACAGTATAGCTCATATTGAGTAATATTCTAGAGGGGAAAAGCATACAAAAATCTAATATTATTTAATAAAAATCTACAATCTAATGGATCTCTGGTGAAGTCAACTTATGGTGATATAAAAGGGAAAGTTATTGACCATTTATTCTAAACTATTATACTTCTTACATGTAGCGCTTCACCTTCACTTTACCAATCAGATCAATATTCAGATTACCTGTTTAAAAAGTACCAGTTTAAAAGGAAACTAAATTTCCAGAGATTTCCAGCACATGAGAATTTCATTATCTTCAGAGTACTCTGCAGGGTCTGCTCTAATTAAATATGCAACAGAGCTGGGCTACATTTCAGTTCTTCGGTTATTGAAAATTTTACTTCTGTCTCTGAAACTGTGGAATGTTTGTTGGTGAGACTTGGACTAGGCAAAAATGTGGGATTTAAATGCACTTTCAGATTCCAGTGGATCAGATCCAAGACCCAATAAAATTTTGCTGAATTGTGTTAAAAATAAGAAAGGCGACAGATGTAGACAGGAATTCTGATTCTCATTTAATATCTGGTATTTAAGAACTAATAAGATAAAATATCATTAATTTCATCAACGTTACCATTAATCATCTTATATATGCAAAAAATGCAAACTCAAATACTATAAATACTAAAAATCACTCCTGTGAAACCAACAAAAAGTGCGAGATTCTCAAATAATATATGAGAATGATTCTCAGAAAAAAATAATCAGTAAGACCATGTTACTTTCTGTCTGCTGAACAGCTGACCCAGTAACATTCAACCTGATTATCAGAGTACAAGTCATGCAGAAAAGCAAAACAAATTAATGGTCCCATGTGCTATTTCATACTATTCTCAACAGCAATGTCAGAACTGGTCTATTGCTACTTGCAAAACAGTCTTTAATAAACTCAGTTTAAGACTCTGCTAGAACAGAAATCATAAATATTATACAAAACCCCATATTTTAAATCTAATCTGTTTTGTAAAGAATTTATTACAGCTTCATGGAGAGGGCACTTGCCTTACAGCCATGCCTACACTCACAACTTTGCTGCCAGACCTTGGAAAGCTGCTCCACACCTCCCTACCATTGTTTCTCTTCCATTCACTCTCTATCAGGACTGTGAACACTCCAGGGCATGAATGCTTTCACAATGTGCATGTACAGCATCTCTCATAAAAAAGGCTCCTACCTTACTTGAGTCTGCAAACACTACTGCAGCACATATTAGCTGAAAGAGCCAAAGAGCTCAATAGCAAATTGTGACTAAAAACCCCAAAAATCTTACGTGGTACATGTTTGAGAACCTGTTATACTCAGAACAGCAATTTGAGTTAAAGTGCTTTCCCTCTCAGTCACTCTTTTCTACTTGTTTATTTAGTAGGTTGCAAATGCAAAGGACAGGTCCTACTTCTCATCACATCAGCATCATCAGCGTTTGATGATCATTCAAAAGCAAACAAAGTTTTAGAATGCAGCTTTCATTCAAATGATTTTCCTCTCTCTTCCACCACTGTAAATCTCAATTTTGTATTTCGGTAGGAGGAGATATCTGGCATGTGGATGACCTTTGTACAGGCTGAGAGAGAAAATAAATACTTCAGGTGCTTATTTCAAGAATAATTAAGCAATTTAGGCCAACCTGCAATATTGACTAAAGTGACTTCCAAATAAATGAAATTACTCCTTTTTGTTCAGTTTGATTTTTTTGGTTTTCTATCTGGACTGAAAAGCCCAACACTTCCCCAGATTCTAAGATTTTATCATGTTATTTTACATCAGCTAGAAAAACAAAGGAGCTGAGAAAGTAACAATAAAAGCATAATGTGCATGATCTCAGGGTCCCTGCACAAACACCATTACAAGAAATAAACGTATTAGTTCCAGTTGCTCCTCATATTAACGAACAATAACAAGTTCATTTCTTGAAACAGAGAGGAATTCATGAGAAGTTTTCATATTATCCCACATTATGTAAAAGAAGACAATACAAATGTGAAGAAAGGTCTGCTAACACAGCACAGAAATGAAGTTAGAGTGTTAATCACATAACAATGACCTACATGTACACTGTGTAATAAGAAATATAAAATACATATATTTACATACATTAATATGGTCAAAGAAAGCAACATAGATTGATGTATCCCACAAATTTAAACTGCTGAAAAGTAAAGATGCATTTGTACTCTGTATTTTACAAAGCACCTTCCCACTTATCTTAAAAATCTGAATATATATTTACTCCTTAGACCAAACAATCAATTATTTTTGAATAGGCATATACTTTGCACACATTCACATCATAATTCAGAGGTGTAGTCTGCAGATTTTTACTGAAGCAAGCTGTGTCAGTGGGACACTACATGTTATTAAGAGTGTCCATTCAGTTAGTGGTTTTCTACTACACAGCTCCCAAGTTCATTATAAAACTGAAATTGAGGATCTTCTGGGGTATGTTTTAAAATGAAATAATAATAATAATAAGTGCTTGAGCCATTGGCATAACTGATACATTCTTCAGTAGATACAAAAGAAGAAATAAATATTTCTTTTTTATTTTTCTCTAACATAGTGGAAAGGAAACCAGGCATCTTTCCCATGCTAAACATCCACATTCTCATTACCATGAGTAACAGCCAAAGCAAAGTAACATCCAGTAGTATTAGCAATAAGCCTCAGAATCACAGAACCATTCGCCTCTGACTTAATTAGTTTCTTCTGTAAGAATTAAATTGTATTTTCCTCACAGAAGAATGTCTTTCTGAATTTTATTGCAGTCTGATATTAGTATTCAAATCCAACAACCCCTCCTGGGCACAGCAGAATGACTCATTTTATTTTAGCACAAGCAAACACAATGCAGCCTCCAAGTGTATATTTTCAGTGGGAGAGAGAAGATAGCTACAAATAAGCCAGAGAACAATAGTGGAATATTATATTCCATAATAACGTTAATATTTAAGACAAACATAAAGGAAACTTGCTAAGGCACAGACACAACTCAAAGAATCTGCTCTTTTGTTTTGCAGCTTTGTCCATCTGAGCAGCCACAGCTCACCTGTGAATAGGGAGATGTGTTCAGGGGCATTCCTCAACCAGCCAGGTCAGCAAAGCCCCAGGCAGGGGTTCCCAGCCTGCCTGCCCCCAGGCCAGGGGACACTGGGACCCAAAGACTGCACAGAGACAGAGTCTGAAGCAGTTGCATCTCTACCCCATCAACTGAACCATGGTTCCACGGTCTACTCCTTGGCATCTCACATTCTCAGTGTATTCTTCACACCACAAGCCTTACTACACAAAAGCTCATAAATTATTTGACTGGGACTTGCCCCAAACTGAATGCAAGAACAAAACCTTGACATCTGCAATTTATTTTAACCCTTCCATAGCTTCTTCCATGTGTAAATCTGGTTTGTTGTAACTTTCTGCAAGTTATTTTCTGGTTATTAAAACAGACAGGAAACATGAGACATTTGAACATAGAAATTGCACCTAGTACATTAAACCATCAGTTTTTCCTCATGAGCTGTCATCAAATATCTCTGCTACTTTTTTAATTAGTCCTTCATGATGAAATATATGCAGAACAGGACTCAAGATTAAAAAGGGTCACTAATTATCAATTTCTTCAGAAATCAAGTCCCCTAAAGTGCCTCACCCAAGAAACCAGGATGTATAAATCCTGCTGCACCCACATTGCTGCCTATTAGTGTCTGTTCCAATCTAATTACTACACTTTCACAAACACAACCCCTACTTATTTGAAAGGGGAACTGGATACAACATATTAGGGCAAAGTCCAGTTAAAGGAAGAATCCAAGAATTCATCAAAGAATGCATTAACAAATTATAGGTTTGTACCCCCTGTTCTGGGCATGATCAGAAGAAAGCTAACCAAAAAAAAACCCAGAAAATCTGCAAGAAAAGGGAACAAGCCTGGCCCACAGAATAAGGTTGTTATAACAAAATGTTACCATGAACACATAACTCAAGATGGTTTGGACCCAATTTTCAGGATGCATGGTATTGACCCAAGGAAAATCTGTCATTTAATGGTTGGCTGCCCACAGCATGCACAAGTGAATTACACCAATGCTTCAGTGCATTTGCTAAGTGCTTGCACTGAGAAATCTGTTGGAGTACTTTTATTTGAGAATGTGAATTACAGGATTAATACAAGGCCAACAAAACAACAGCAAATCTAAAAATCAGGCTCCTGTGACACTAGGCAGACTAACTGGCAGTTCTCCAAGGCATGGGCCAGTTCTGGCAGCCCATAAACACCCAACCCTTCAGCAGGCATTGCCAGCTTTGGCTGTGAGGAATAAGAGCAGCCCCGGAGGAGTTCCCTTACAGCTGTCAAGGTGCTAATTCTAGACTGACTCAAACTTGCCCAGTTCCACCTCCAGAAACAAAATGCAGCATGAACTTTGAGAGAAGTTACTCTTAAAATATGTTGAAGATGAAAAACTGACACCTTTGTCACCACAAAACCCAGTGTCTATCCAAAAATGTCTGATATATAGGATAACAGAAGGGAATCTCAGTACTCCCATCATCAAACTGCCCCACTTCTCATCTGTTCAGCTAAATTCACTCAACAAACACAAGCTAGACTTTGACATTAAGACTGCTGCATTGATAAAGTTGGAAGTAATTTAGGGACTGCCTCTGTGAAACACAGGTATAACAGAAACCAGTCAAAGAATGTGGTCTAAATGCTAATGACAATTAAATCAACAACTTTGTGCCTTCTGGCAGCAACCATTTTACTTTGCCATTATCCATCACATTCCTTTTAATTTTTTACCTTTAGAATGCCTGACAAAATGTTGTAATATAGAAAATTCATCAAAGAGCCAGGTCCCACATTCTACTGTTTGCAGGAAGTGTAGAACTAAGACACTTCCTATTTCTCCAAGAAGTTTGGTATTTTACATAATGTTTCAGTCATACTGTGTTTGGTCTGACATTATTCCCTACAGCAGCTTGTATTTGATATTTATAAACAGTAAAAAAGAGCTGCTGCTTTCAAGAGGTTAAATGGTTACAAACACAGCCCTTTTTTTCTAGCAGGAGGTAGGGAAATGCAGCCATTTCAAAAGCAGCAGTTTTGGGAATATTGGTAACACTGGGGTTGGAAGGGACCTCAGGAGGTCTCTAGTCCAACCTCAGGCTCAAAACAGGGTCAAAATTCAATTCCCATCACATTGCTCAAAAAGGGGCTTTTTGTAAATAAGCAAACAGTTCAACCTACTGGGCTACCATAAATAGTAGCATATATTTGATGTAATTGTTGATTATTTCAAAGCATAACTACAAGCCAAATTTTAGGTTGTTTAATTTTTAGCTGTGCATTCCCAGATCAAGACATTTTTGAGTTCCTCGTAGGTTTATTTTTAGTTCTGAATACCCAAAGGTTTTAGTAATTACCTTGTAAAGGGTTTATATTAGCCAATAACTGGTATCTGTCACTATTCTTTTTATATGAATCTTACAAATAATATTTTCTTGAAGTATTTGTATGTATTTACAGGAACACACAAGTAGAATCATAAAAATTATAAATAATAACAAAACACATAATAAAGCTTTAGGAAAATGAGGAAGTGTTTGATGTTATAGTTGAAACATATGCATGTAACTATGCCAGATATATTTAGACTGCACTACATTAGAGTCTCTGAGAAATTTTTCTATCATTTGTTTTAAAAATTCATGTGTTTACAAGCTATTAATGTATTTAAGGATCCACTGTGTTAAGCTTTCAGCAATACTTAGAGGATGCAATTAAGCTTGGACTCAATTTTAATTTGAGATGGCAGATTTATAACTTTTTAAATTGTTATTATGCTGCCTGTTTACTCATAAATTTGCTGAGGATGCCACAGAAAATACTGAGGCAAATATTATAGTAATTATTCTAATTATACTAGTTTTTATTTTATAGATAGAATAAATATTACCGTGAATTTCTTGTTGGAGTTATTTAAAGTTGTCTTCCTCTGGCATGAATACTGAGATACTTTTGTTGCAATAAATGCTGGCATTTCCAATACAGGTGTATTCAGAGGAGGAGATTGGGATTGCTCCTAACAAGGGCAAAAAAAAAGAAGAGTTAGTGACACACATGGCAAATAGCTTAAAAATAAAAAAGTACATTTCATGAGCCCAAAATACAAACCTTTGAAGAGTAGGCAAAAAAATAATAATGCTCCTGTCATCCTGCTATGAAAAACAGGTGATTTCACATTGGCAGGACTGACAGTACAGTTTATCTGATGATTACTGGGATTTTTGCTTTTTTGCAGTAAGTTCTTACAGGGAGTTTTCAATGGTACTGTCATTAAAAAAAAAAGGTCTTTCTAAATGATGTGTGTCTTTGCTACTCTCACTACTGCAGTAAGTTTGAAAACCTACAAAACTTTAAGAGCAGATAAGCTCTAAAACACAGAGTTTTCACAGAAAACACCAGATTATTCAATACAAGATTAGGGATATTAGACCAAAGGGAAATGTTCTATTGACTTTTTCAGTCTGTAGCTAAATTCAGTTGTGGAGGAAAAATTTTTGTATTAATTGGAAATTGAGTTTTCTCCCCTCTTGCAGGTAAAATGATAGAAAACTTTTTCTTTTGGATTTAATTCATCCAGATAAGTTTCATTTTGGAGTCATTTTAGAGTGAAGGAAACATTTATAAACAGCTACAGAAGAGTAATCACCATCCTTTATTCATTCAACAGCCAGCTGGTGATGTGGTTGCTCCCTTAGCCAATTCCCATAGAGGCTGATCCAATCCAGACATCGTTTTTACGCATTCACCAAAGCAGGGAAAAGGAGACAAATGCCAGAACTTGAATGGGCATTTCCCAACCTCCAGGCTGTCTCCATGCTCATTCACTTTTCACTTAATTTTGCTCCATGCAAAATAGACCAAGGTCGTACAGGTCTGTGGGCAACCCACCCCTGAAAGATGAGAATTCTCCTGAAAGGCAGGATTCAGTCATCCCCACTGGCAAAACAGAATCCTGAGCACAAGTCCTCAACATGTGAATGTCCTGACGAGGAAGCACCTAGAAAAAGGCAAACTCACACTGGTTTTCTGCTGCTTTATATATCCAGTCCTTCAATTCTTTCACTTTCTTTAATGTGCCAAAATCTGAAATACTTCAGCAACATGCAGTACCTTCAGTAGTTCCCTGTATTTTTTGGTCTTGGTCCTTTTGCTTGAAAATTTTTGGCAGATGCGTCAAAAACCTATTCCATTGCACTATCCAAAAGCCACAGGGAAAGGGTTCAACAATTACAATAAAAAATGTCATGAAAATACATAAAAGAATTTTCACACCAAAAGTGGAGTGATATGCCCTTTTTTCCCTGTATCCAATCACACAAAGGTTAGCAAACCTACAAGCATGTATCTTCATAACCACAGCCCCAATTATCATTTCATGCTAAATTGCCATGTATTTGCTACAAAGTAGTTAAATAACAGCATTCACACACACACAAATAGTATTTGCTTGCACAACTGAAGGAACAGTGAATTATATTGTGGTTTTCATAGCATGCCCTGAAAGGAAGAAAGCAATTTTATGTGTAAGACCAGTCTTGGGAATAACCAAAATGGGTTTCAGTCAGGACAGCAACACAACTCATCCACTTCTGCACACATTCATGAATTATATTTTAAAATTGATTTTAAATCATATAAACTATGATTGATTAGTGCTAATATACTGCTTGAAATGATAGTGCCAGCTGCAAAGACTGTGAACAAACAGAATGTTACTGAATAGAATATGTAATAAGCTGGTACCTTCTCTAGGACACAGACACACAAAGAACAAGAGCCGTACATGCAGCATCAGCTGCTACTGTGGAGGAGGGCAAAACTAATGCAGAAAATCTGTGCATTTAAGAGTGTGATAGACAGGACACAAACCTCCTATTCCTGCCTTAGTAGAGATATTTGAGCATTTTCCTTAATCAGTAAGAGCTATGCATTTAGTTAACTGGTCTTGATTATATATAAGAACAGAAGAAATTCTGGATAGAAATTAACAGGAAAAACATCTGGCAAACAATGATTACTACAGTCTGATTTGCAGGGAATATCCCTGCCTGTGAACTATAGAAATGATCTACCAGCAGCAGAACATGAGCTGAATTGATACTGCTCAAATTGATATTTGGTGGGAAAACTAGATGGGAAAAAAATGTTTGTACAGATTACAGGACAAACCTAAACTTCCATCAATAGCAATTACAGTGTAGAACAAGGAATCCTGGAAACTCATTAAATCAAATATAATTTCTAGTACTGGGAAGAAACAACTAAAGATAAGAGAAAAATGGAAAAATATAAGCATTAAAAATTCCTTTTTTTTAGATAACTCTACATTAAAATGAATTTGCAGTACACTGCACAGAGGCAACCACTGAAAAATACCTAAATGTGTAGGCTACTTAATCACTAAAGCTAGCCAGAGTTTCTACCCCACATCCAGGCTGCAGTGAATGTCACTTGATACTCTTTCCCAGTGACATTTTCACATGGCATAAGCAGGAGAAACAGCCTTTACCACTAGCATCAATTTGTAAAGCAGACAGACTTGGTTGCAGAATTAATATTGTGGGACTACTTTGCTCTTTCTCAAATTATTTTTTAACACACCAAGAAGTTTAATGACACAGGGAAATAACAGGGAGAAAATGAAGCAGCAGTGAATGAAGTGCACAGAGGCAAGCAGCCAGGAGCTCTGTAAAGCCCAGGCAGCATTGACCAAATAATAAAGTCCTCTGATATCCAGCATTTTATGAAGAGAAGGCAGACAGTTTATAAGTTTCATTTTTATTTCCTGAGAAACTCAGACTGTCAGGATGAAGGATTTCTTCCATTACTTACAGTCTCTCTCTTTCACAATGAAACAGAGTGAGATGCTCCAGAAAATGTTAAATATGTTTCCTGACACATGATAAGACAAAAGATCAAAAGATGGCACTTTCTTTCCCTAATGTGGAGAAAAATCCTTTCTTCAAATAAATAAATCTCTTTTCCTTTCTAGGAAAAAACAAAAACAAACAAAAACAAACCAACAAAAACACTAATTAGCTAACAACTTCTGGGTTCTGACTGAGGAAAAGGCAGAAGAGATGCAGTCACAGCACAGTTCTTAAGGCTGCTGAGTGCGCAGCAACCCTTAAGGATCTCTTCCTCTCTTTTTACCTCTCTGAACACCTCCCCTCTGCCTCTTTCTCTTCCATAACCCAGGAAGCATCAGTAGTTTCTGGCATGTGGGGATGCCCTTGTGTACCTATTAATGTCCATGTCCTGCTATTGTCAAGGATACCCACCTGCTTGTGCTAGGAAAGGTGTCTCTGCAAGAGGGCTGACCTTTGCCACAGAAATATTCTGCTTCCCTTTCAAAGCAGATATTTGGCAACCATATTTCCAAAGCTTATTAAACTAAATGATGGCTACTAACCCTAAAAGTGAACTGTGACTGAATGAATCAATAATAATTCTTAAATCTTAAATCTGGTCAACCAACCTTTTATTCTCTATAAATCACTGAGATCAGAGCATCTCTTGGATCATCACTACCACAGAAAGATGTACTTTAATGACAATTGTAATTAGGATGTTAGCTAATGGTCTGTAACTCTGACTTTATTCCCCTTGTTTTGCATGAAGAAGGGCATTTCTTTTTACTAATGCAGTAAAACAAATGTCCTGAATGAGGACTAACCTTCCAAATAGGCTGCTGTAGGATCTGAAAGATGAAATCTTACTGCGATTGATATTAATGGGAATTTGACCACAAAACTACATGGGGACAAGATTTCACCCAAAACATTCACCCACTGCAATCCATTCCTTTTACTTCAAAACCTTAATGATCTAGCTTGAGTTCAAGGTTTGTTAATTCACTTTCATTTCACATTTTACAAGTCTGACATAACGAACCAAATTTGTCTTCAGTGAAATTCCAATTAAATTACATTATGTATGAGTTCGGTCTAGTACTTAAAAAGAAAATTAACCTTTACTTCAATCTTTCCTCATTTCTCAAGGCAGAAAAAAGAATTAGCATGGTGACACTGCAACAATAAAATTATCTTAAAATTTGCTACACTCCTAGAATTCTTCTTTTCTCCTTGTTTTCTTTAAAAATGTTTATTACTTCAGAGCAACTATATAATTAAGATTGGTTTTATAAGCTTTAAAAATACCAGTATAGCTGTCACTGGCTTCCTTATTGTGCTCTACATTTATTAGCATGAAATCTTTATGTTTCAATACAAACATAAGCTTTCACTTGCAGAGCCAGTCTCACAGTATAATTATGATCTCCTGACAGTGCTGATACCTTTTTCAGAAGTTTATGCTACACCAATATTCCAAAAGGAGTTTTATATAAAACTAAGGCAGTTTCATTGACTTAAATTAAAAGATTTCTTGTTGACTTAAAAAAAAATTGGAGGAATTTTGGAGAAAAACAAAGGTGCTTCTAGCCTTGAAAAGGAAAAAAAATTATGAAATCACATTTTCTGAGCTATCTGAATCTATAGGTGTGCTCATATTGAGGAAATTAAGAATGCACGTAAAAGGTAATTTGTTTTACTTTTAATGTTGATGGGAAACTCTCAGAAAGACTCACAGGATTTTGTTCATGGTTTTGATGCATTACTTGTTTAGAGAACTTCTTTGCATTCCCTGTATTTATATTTTTATGGCCTGTAAGATAAAATAAAGCAGTAGTTACAAGGCTTCTTTTTGTATTTTTTTCTTTTTATATTAATTTCCTTTGTCTATTCTCCCTCCAGCAGATTCACTGAAAAATGTTATAAATTTATTGCAAAAATATATCCAGGATTTCAAATATAAACACACATTCTGTCATGGAATCATGCTGAGCCTGAGAGCGACAGCTCCATCTGGTGTATTCACCTCCCCTCCCCCCCAACACAAACTGTTATTAAATAGTAATTCTTGTATGTAAAAACCTGGAAAATATTTTCTGGCAAGGAAAATGCAATATGACTGGAAAAAAATAATCAGGAGCTGCAGTTTTTCTTGGGAAAGGATGGTATTTATGAGTCATCCTTCATAATCTAAATACCAAAATGATGAAGCAGCAAACAGAGCAATGTTGCTGTTAAATATTCAGGCATTCTGTGCCTCAGAGGAGGGCACATGCTGCACATCCTGCCCTGGTCCCAGTGTGGTCACACAGAGCATAATCCAGACCCTCAGAATCAGCAGGAATCCTTCACTTTACTTCAGAAAGCTTTAGATCAGACTTGTAGTTCTCTTGACATATGAATACATTTCTTTGCTGGTGCACATTAAAACCCTCACCATGAGGCCTTGGGCGGGTGCAGAAGGAGGGGACAGCTTCATCCAGCTGCACTGCTGGGCCTATTTCATGGCTCAGTGGCACAAGCTGGGCACAGCACGCCTGGCATCCCCACCAAACCCCCACCACTCAGAGTCTGGGCCAAGGTACTGAGTACCACTGCTCCTCACTATGCTCCAATCTGAGAAATTAGCAGGTAATTTGTCAGATATAGATCAGAGGAAAACATCATCATCCATTGCTTCAAGGTCAAACACCATGCATGAAATCATCAACCTGCCATTTTCAACATCCTCTGACTTGCAGCTTCCACTGAGAGATAACAGAATATAATAAAACTTTTCTTTCTTTTAGCACAATTTCACTTGAAGGTGCCAAGTCTGTAAACACACATCCACAGGCTACATCAGTCTTCTTTTCACAGGTCCTTCTAGGGCCCAGCTGTTACCTGATCACCCTGCAACAGCAAAAGTTGTAATATTTTTGCATTGTTTTGAGGAAGCCAAGTATGCCATCAACAGCCCATTGATATGCTCTGCTCTCCCTGGGATATTTACCATGATATTGATGTATTTGAGCAAATACCACAAGCACCAGAACAGCAACAAATTGCCTCATTGATGGATATTGCAGAGGAGCTGGGGCTGTTCAGCCCCTTAAGGCTCCAGGAAGACCTCACAGCAGCCTTCCAGTAATTTAAGGGGCTGCTAGAGAGCTGGAGAGATAACTTCTTACAAGGGGACAGTGACAAGACAGGGTGTAATGGCTTTACACTGGCAGAGGGGAAATTTGAATCAGATATACAGAAGAAATTCTTTTCTGTGAGGGTGTTGAGGCACTAGAACAGGTTGTCCAGAGAAGCTGTGGCTGCCCTATCTCTGGAAATGTTCAAGGCCAGGCTGAATGGCACTTTGAGCAACCTGATCTAGTAATCCCTATCCATGGAAGCTAGATGATCCCTAAGGTCACTTCCAGCCCAAACCATCCTGTGATTCTGTATTTACCAGTTTGTACCCCGTGATGACACAGTAACTCAGCATTACCAGACACTGACAAAGAAGGCATGGAAGGTGTTTCTACTCTATTGAATCTGTGTGAATTACTCATAAATTTCACAGAAAAAAAATAACACAACACAATTATATCTATATTCAGTTAAAAAAAAAAATCTCGGCCACTCATTCTGGCTATCACTGCATTCATCCTGCAGGATCTGTCTTACCATGAGACGATACTTCACTTCTGAATCAACTGGTCTTCCTGCCTCCATGCAGGCTGTGAACCAGGAGATGTCCAGTAGCTCAAACCTAGAGCTGTCACCCACAGCCTGTGCCTTCAGCCAGTCCAGCACCTCCAGGTAAGAGTTGTTCTCAGCCACAATATGAGTGACAGAATCACTGTCAAGAAGTACACAAAAAGTTTTCTTTCTTTTTTTTTTTACTGAATCCAACTATACACAGATACAAAGCTGTTATTTCTGTATTTACTTACCATCCCCTTCCTGACAATTGTAGTGTATATTGTACTTTAGGATGTGGGAAGCACTGAAGTTTTCATATCACCATATATTTATTCTGGTCACTGACTCTGCCTTGAGAAAAGACTGTAGTCTGACAGCTTCTGTAAGTGCAGCACTTTCTTTCTTGAAGGATCATTTACCTTCCATAGGCACTAACCTAATACACATTGTTTGAAATTCTGAAAATATTTCACTTACAGAAGCAGTACCATAATTAAAAGGCTGCTTGACAACACCTGACAGGGTCTTCCCTATATTCCTCATCAATGAGTGAAAGCTTTGCAACATTTAAAAGTCTGTTAACAATAATTATTTAAAACTTTACAGCTAGTAATATCGTTTTGGATACTTAAGTTTTCTGTACTTGTATGAAGCCGTTTATTACAGATGGCCGTGCCAAATATTTATTAATTAAATCTTATGAACCACATGCTCCATATAAAGACCATTTCCTTGCTGCTAAGCCAGTATAACAAAACTGATGGTTTGGTGAATACAAAATTTACAGCTTGAATTGTTATTCAATACATTCTATGGTGAACATTGCCTAAAAATACAATAGCACAAATGCTATTGCAGTAAATTTCAGTTGTTGTACAGGAACAACATTGGAAATGATCACCTGATTAAAAGGTGATCCTTTTAAAGATTAAAAAGCGACACTTCTGTACCCATCACAGGAGAATAATGGACAGGGACAAAGCTGTATTTCAAGAAAAGATTACATGCATACTTAGGATGATCTGTAAGTTTCTGTCTGACCTGCTGATGTTTCTCAGTAAGTTTGGAAAAATACAGATTTAGTAAGAAATTTTGAATTATTCTGAGTGCTCCTGCTCCCTATGCATCCCACAAGGGTGCTGTCACCCACACAAAAAAACATGAGAGAAAGGAGAAAATTGTTCTTTCTATCAACTTGTAGAACTTAAGTATCTAGAAAATATATTCCAACATTCATTTCTATCAGGCAACAGATTCCTAAACTCTTTGCAGGAAAGGCACACATAGGCAGTGTCACTATTTGACACTATTTTTACAAAAGGAAGCTAGAGTTGGAACATAAGTTGTCTTAATGGCAGCCAAATACATTTGAAAGTCTGTGACTTTCTGGTAGCCCATGATGGTGACAGCCTTCTGCATATACAGTAGATTTCCAGTGGAGGACCTGACAGGTTGCTCTGCAAGCTGTCTGTAACAGCAGGAGAAGCGGAGCCATCAGCCTGTCAAAGCAGAGAGGACACCACTGGTGGCAATCACTGGTTAGCATGGACTTCAAAACATGATGTGTGCTGTTAAAGGCAGACTGCATAACCCTTCAAAGCAAATTACCTTCCAGAACACCAAGAAAATCCCTTGGCCTACCTCTGTGATCTTTATTCAAATGAGTGATCACCAATTTCATTAAGTCATGAAATCACAATGACAAATACTGGAATTGCTCCATAGAAAACTGTTATCAAATAACTCTCCAATGCAATAAACATACTGTATTTTGGAACTATAAGAAAGGTACAGAAAGGGCTGTATTTCAGAAATGTGTGTCATGCTGTACCGCAATTTTTTTCTCTCTATATAGCGGAACTTGTAGAGCAGAGTCCGTTGAAAAAGAATAAATCCCAGTTTTGTTTTGTTTTTTTTTTTAAGATTACAGACACAAATTAAGTGAATCTCCATGAAACACTGTTGGGTTTATCATTATTTAACCCTGTTAGGTCCTACTTTAATTAAACTGTCACATCTTTATATTTGAGTTTAAAAAAAACCCAAACAGTTAGAGACATAGAACTTCTGCTTCCTGTGGTTTATTTCACTTCATATAAAATATTCATATATCATGTATTTGTACCAAGCTGCAGAGCTGGGAACTTTGCCATAACTATGCACACAGCAGCAGTTTAGCTGCTATGCTCCAGTTTCCTCTCGTACCTGTACAGCTGTGCTGTTTTCTTGGCACAGAACATAACAAATTTAACATTTCCTCTGTCATTTTCAAAAGCAAAAATCAACAGTTAAATAGTTTTGTTTTATCCAGTAGCAGCTAAGCTGAAATTAAACATAACACCTGCCTCATAAAACTTACACAAAGTCTAAAATACTGGCAATAAATACCTGTGTGTCAAAGCAGCCCAGATAAAGCATTTACACAGTCCTCTACAGATTATTAATGTAGGATCCAGAACAGCACTCTTCATTTCTTTTTTCCCCAAGAACTCAATTAGTTTTGTATCAGATGCTAATTGCCTACTTCTGTTCAATAGCTGCTTCAATCTTGCTTTATAAATTATTTTACCCTCCCTTCTTCCTCAGACTTTCAAAGTTGATGGGATTGGAAAGAAGTCTGTAGAAATACACTTTTGTAGGGTTGTACACTCCAGAGACAGATCCAGAGGCATGATCAATACTTGGTTTTCCTCCAGCTTTCAGAGAACCTATATAATGATGTAGCTTTTGGAAAACTGCATAATGACATAACCAGCACTTGGGTACAGCGCTGTTTGGAGGAAGGTTTCCTTCAGAATGGGCTGGTTTGCTGAAACCAGACAAACCTGAATGTGAAGTGTGTTTCCACTCTCAAATGCCACATCTGTGCTATTTTACTCCTAAGATTTTTCTCCAGTGCTCTTCCAGATTGTACCAAAGCAGAAGCCATAACTTTGAGACTCACATTAGGGTAAAAAAGTTAAATACTATAATACCAGAGATGATGTAGACAAATGTCCCCCTCAACCCATGACAGTTTCCATTTCTGTACATTTAACTTTTATCATTTTCATTAAATTTAGCTTAATCTTAACCTGACTTCAAAGAGGAAATAAACAATGAGGGATTCAGATGAGCTAAAAACACAATTTATATGCAGACCCATGAAAATCGACAGATCTAAGATAAATTAGAAATGCACATTTTAAAAGTGAAAAATTAGAAATTTTGCTAAGTTTTGTACTTTGCCTGCTTTCTGTCTAGAAGATAATAATTGAAATAAACCACATACTAGGAACAGCCACTGAACTCTTGAAACATTTATAAAGGAAAGAGCCAAGTATACTTACCAAAAACATAGGCAAAAGCTTCAATCACAGTCACTTGTATGACTATATTTATTGAATTAAAATGCTTCAAACAGTATTACTACATGTTATTTCAAAACATATAAACATTTTCCTACCTTAGCTCACTTTCTACTCTGAAACCTTTTCTTCTTCCCAGTTCCATCAAAAACATCCTTCTGGTCACCCCCATCTTCCTCTGCATAATAAAAATGACAAAGTTACTGAACTTTATTTCATAACTGCAGGAAAGTTTTGGGGAATGCAACCCTTTCTGTCTCTTCCTCTGGGAGATTACAGCTGGAGCTTTGAACCTATCCATGATGCAAGGCAGAAATGCTCTCACTTGGGTAAAATAGAGCTAACATGCTTTCTGCCAGGCAACAGCTGTATTTAGTGTCACCACCCACTGAAGTAATTTTCTTGTTTCCCCTCTGAAATCAAAACCAGGTGCTACACAAGCAGAAACATCACTGGCTCTCTGCCAGCTGGGATTTCTTCAACAGAAATACTCCAGAGAGGTGCAAAAATTATTTCATTCCTTAAAACAGCCATTGCCTACAAAGATTATCCAGATAAAATTGATCAGCCAAACCATCTCAAAATTTCAACCAGGCTTCAGCTGATTGAATGGCTCAGTTCCACCTTTTTGCATTTAAGCACCCAGTGATCCTCAAACAGCTACAGAGGAGATTATGGAGGCCATTTACATTCCTCCTCTGGAGGAGTAGGTAAATCTCATCACAGAACTACACCAAAGTTTTTGCCAGTGTCACGGTGGATGCAGTTTGGTATCTCCCTGGATTTCTACTAGAGCAAGGCGAGGACAATGAACCAGGTTTACAGCCTCTGCATCTACTTCAGCACAAATCTACTTCAGTGGTGAATACCCCTACTCCAATGTCAAGCTGGATTTTTATTTTTAACATAGCAGAGAATTTGGATTTTACCAGTCCTTCACAACACATCAGAAATGTTATGTTACAATTCTCATTGCTCATGTTCTCATGGGGAAGCAAGGTGGAAAAATTCCTAAGTCAGATCTATCAATTATATTTTCAGTTCTTTTATCACAGATGGATATACAAGCTGAGTTTCAGGAAAATTAGTCAAAACCTGCTTCCTGCAATTATGGTCCCGAGTTTAAAATTAAATTGTAAAAGTACTGCAGACATTTTCTGAGTCCTATAGCTCTTGCTGCTTCAATTTTATTATTGCAGATATAAAGAAAGACTTTTCATCCGAATAGAAACTAACCATCCAAAAATTAATATAGAGCTTTCAGCTCTGGGATCTTCCTGAGGCCATGAAAAAATATATACATAGTGCAGTATATAGATTAGACTGGATTCATTTCTTCCCTTGCCTAGGGATAACCCAGAAGCCAAAATATCTATTCCTTTTTTGGGTTTATAACATTAAAATTGTCAAAATAAATAATTTCAAGGTCATTTTGAAATTATATGAGATATTTTCATAGGAACTGGAAAATGGACAAGCTGACTTTAAGAGGCTTAAGCAAAAGAATAGCAGCAAGGAAGCAAAAAAAAAATAGGAATGGATCTGGCATTAAGGCTGAGCAATCTGTTTTGGTTGTTACATGTCTTTTTTCCAGACTACTAATCAACCACTGAACATTGGTCACTTCCCTGTTTATAGCTTTCCTAGGCTTGGTAAAACACTTTATCTCAATCCCTACAAGGAATAATGTAGTGGAGAACAGATTCTTTACATATGTTAAACAAAGTTTTATTTTATAATTAATTCAGTGCCCTAAAACATGTAAATATAATTTTCCCCAGTGTAACATCAATATGCTCAGTGCCAGTAAAATCCTTCTGGCTTGAACAACAAGTTTTTATGCCTTTGTGTTATTGTTATAAGTCTTAAGCCAGATTTTTGAGGGTATTTAGGTGCCAAAAAGCTGCAAACAGAGACCTAGTGGGATTTTCAAAATATCTAAGCAACCTAGGCACTCAGCTCCTTTGGAAATCAATTTTTGGCTTTGAATGTAATGCAAAGAGATTTTCTCTAATAAACACAGTATAATATGAAAAAGTCACTGCCAATGATGCAATTTTATTAAATGCACCTTCTAAAATTAACAGGATTTCCATATCCCAGATGAGTGAATTACTTACTCTCCTACAATATTATATCATAATATTTTTGACAGTACCACAGAAAATAGAACATGCATTAGAGAGAAAGCAAATACAACAGAGAAAAGGCATGTCTCTTATTTATGACAAAGGAAAAGTATACTTCTACCTGTGTCATGGCACCACATATGATTCATGGCCTAAAACCACTGAAACTTGCAGAAATTTTCCATCTCATTACAGCCTCATGGAGTTCAGTTTCCTTGAGGGAAATCTGAACAAACTTTTATGTTCTTACTATGGATCACTGTTGAACACTATCAAAGACAAAGATTAAGAATTCGACACAAATACTGATGGCCATTTAAGCAAACATTTTTCATCACTTGTGATGTGGGTGCCAACAACAGCATCCCAAACTCCTCTGAGGAGCAGAGTACTGATCAACTTCAAAGGGAGATTCTTTGAGAGGAAAAGTGCTGCAAAGTACATCTCCTCTGAATTTCAGTATTCACGTTTTCACTGCACATTCTTGAGTATTGTCAGTCTTTCAGTGCCCTGATATCATGTGAGCTGCATTGTAAATATTTTATAAAACAGTACTTGTCCATTCATGTCGCTTTCATGAGGAGAATTGTGAAATTTTCTTTTAACACATAGCTACAATTTGCTAATCTTCAGAGAAAACATCTCTCAAACCCCAACAGTAAAAATCAGAGAAGTGATTGGATACTTTCTTATTTAACATAGGCTTAACTGCATCTCATGCAGTATTGTTACACAATGATTAATTTTCCCTAGCTTTTTAATTTAGTAATTTTTCTTCAGTAATTCAGTATTTTCCAATGAACAAATTCATGGAAATTTTTTAATACTTCTCACATTTGTTTTTGTCTAGATATTCCCATTACTGTTCTTCTGTTTGAATTCTGGCTTTCTTGACTGCTAAGCATTTCCTTTGTCATTTATACGCATCATCCTAATCTTTCAGTGCCTAAAAATCATACAGCAGGTGTTTTTCCTGTTTTAAAAATTAATTCTCCCACATTGCTTTTTATAGTCTCAAGCTGCAGCTGGGGAGATTCAGGTTAGACATTAGGAGGAATTTCTTCACAGAAAGGGTGATTAGGCATAGGAATGTGGGCACAGGGAGGTGGTGGAGTCACCATCCCTGGAGGTGTTTAAGGAAACACTGGATGTGGCACTTGGTTGACAAGGTGATGCTCAGTCAAAGGTGGGACTCAGTGTTAGAGGTATTTTCCAGCCTAACTGATTCTGTGATATTTTAATTCTTTGAACCACTAGAATATTTTTAGGGGGCAGTTCTGAGGTATACGTGCTTGAATTATTCCCATCAAAGGTGATAAACTCCATAAGAAGCCATATAACCAAGAATTTCAAAAAAACTTATTAAATGATGGTATGCTTTGAATATGTTTGCTTGGCTGCATGATGTTATTTGGCATATAAAGTAAAGTAGACTTAGAGAGGACACAAAATTCTGCAGCTGTTGTCATCAAATGTACAATATTTCTGATATATATGGTCAATATATGGTCAAAAGAGCTGGTTGTCTTTTTTTTTCGCTACCTAATTAAAATGAAAATCTGAATAAAAAGAATTTATTTGACAGCATCTCTCAAGTCATATCAAGAGCTAACAGCTTGTTTAATTTACTGCATACGCAGGTATTCTAGAAAGGTTGGGGTTTTTTTCTGAGCCCTTTCTGAAGAAACTAGGGAACAGCAATACCATAGCTCTGAATAATTAAATAGAGCAATAGGGTTCTCCCTTACAGCATAGGGAAAAAGTAATTGGTGACAAATCCTGGCAGGAGCTGTTTCCTACTCACATCAATATTCCTATATTCCCTGGAAACTATTATTTTCACTCATCCTTCAGTCTCTCTGTTCAGTAACAAGGTTTACAATTGTTCTCTTTAGTTACTCTGCCTACGGTAGCTGCTTCTCCTTGTTGTGATTGTTATTGGACTATTCTTTGATTTTTGTGCTGGTACATCAATGGTTTTCTTTATACTTTAGTCTCATGAGAGCCTTGTGAACCTTTAGCAACAAGCAGAGACCTATCTGCATAATCCCATCACTATACATGGCCAGGCAGATCCTTTGACAGTTACACATCTCTTCCAAGCATAGTTTACAAAGGTAAATCTGCCTGGATTTTCAGCAGCATTTATTTAGTTGGTCCCATTTATCTCACTGCTAGTATTAAAGGCATTTCCATTAACTAAGAAATACCAAGCAACCTTCCAGAGATGAGGAGCTACACAAACAGGGTTGCAATGTCTAAATTTAGGCAGCTGTAAATATTACTTATCTCAGCAATGTGGATATTTCAGAAACTTATATAACCATAGAATACAAGAAATAAACACTGTTAAATGATAATAAAATTATAACACTGTTATAATAACAACAATTCCTATCATTCTTTATCTATAAAGAATATTTATGTCTTCTGCTCCTCTAGTAGGACACTGCAAATAAAACATCTAAATTGTTAATTTATCTTCTTTTAATTAGTTGGTGTAACAGTTACTAGGTGGTAGAATTGATGCACCTTGCAGTGACACTGCAGCATTTCCAGACCTACTTACATTACAGAACATACAAACAGCAGTATGTGTGAGATTTATGCCTTCTGCATTTACAGGTAGTAAAGCATGATGCATTTAATAAAGATAGATGTACCTAAGCCAAAGTAATGAAAAGTGGGAAAAGGCTATTGTCATGATTCACAGAAATCTTTCAACTATATGTTCAATCTTTTAGTAGTACAGGAAAGCTCCCACATCATCAAGCTGAGGAGATAATGTGACCAATTAATATAAAAGAGAGAGGTAAGTAAAAATAAGTACCATAGATAAGTTGCTGCAAAGGGAAGAAAAACTTATGAAAAATATTATACAAAATGCCCCCTTCTTCAGAGTTTATGCAAGTCAAACCAAGATAAATTTTATCTCAGTTTTTGGCTATTGAGGAAAAGCAACAGGTAACACCTAACAGCACAGTGAGTCCTGACAGAGCTCCTTCTGCACACTCCACTGAAATAAGCTGCAGGAAAAAGAGCCAGCATCAGAGAAGCTGAAGGAATTGCTGATGAGGATTAGATACATCTTTGCGTTATCTACAGAGAGAAAACAAAACAAATGTTCATCCAAGTGATGTGTTGTGAACTTTGCAGGTGAAGGAAAAATCAATTAGAAGCCTTTTTTTTTTTCCTAGAAATTTGAACCGAAGGAAGCTGAAAAGCAGAGTGGAATGGAACAGAATTCTCACCCTTTTTAATTTATTTAGGTGCAGCCTTCCACTAATGCAGAACTAATTACAGCAGAAGTAACCTAGCTGGGTAATTAATTCATAGCAGAAAATTTTAGAATCAGGCAGCAGGAATTTTTTAACACAAAACAGATTTTGACACAGTTTCCACCAAAAAGCATACTTTCCATTTCTTATTGACTTCACCTAATAATTTGGCAGCTGCCTGGAGTATCACAAAATACTTACACAGTTTTTATTTTGCAGTGTGGATTTAATGGCTCTACCTTTAACTACAAAGAAGGTTAATTTATTTCCAACTGCATAAAAAAAATATTTCTCCAAGCTATGAGCCATTCTTTTTCCAGGCTATGTCAAAGTTTGCTTCCATTGTTTCATCTTGCAGAAAACTCAATATTACTGTCATTTCAAAGTTGCAATAGCCCCTAGAAACTGTGCCCCAGTGTAGCACTGTATGTTTACTTAGCAGTGAACATGTGTTGGTCAATCTTTATAAAAAAGGCACTGTTTGTAGAACATTTTTGAAAAGGCAGCCCTTAGAGTCATCTGACTCTTTAAATGACAAGTCTCATGCCATTATTTTATGATGCACACCTGCTTATTAGAAAATTCCATCTCAAGCTTTGACACATTTTTTTATACTTTTCAAAGACACAGTACAATTGCACCTAACTGAGGTAGTTACATTATGAGCTTTACTCCTCTTTCCTGTGTTTTCTGCTGCAGAGTGGATTCAGTTTTAAGAAACTGAAATTCATTTTATTCCACATAAAAAGTCAGACTCAATATACTATCACTTCACTATTAATCAAGCTTGTAATTCAATGTTTAAGAGACAAATCAAAAGAACACACCATAATAAAGAATTTCACCTGAAAACTTCCATGTCCTTCTTCCCATAATGTTTCCTATATCCTTCTGCTTTTTCTGTTCCTATGCTAAATTAATTATTGTTATGGATTATGAAGCAGGACAGAAGGAAGGATATAAAGCAGGTAAGCATTTGCAAATGCTGCTCTGTTACAATTTACTCAATCTTTACTAAAAATACAAGCTATTTTTAGTCACTTTGCACTTTATGATGTTATTAAGGACACAATTCAATATCATAGTTCTCTTTTGCTGTTAGCAGATCATTATGAGGTTTGCAATGCACTAGAATTCAAAATGTCATCCATTCAAACATGAAAAACAAAATAGGGGCTAAATTTGTGTGCATAACTGTGTTATTTTACAAAGATGTAAAATCAGGACAAGTTAGAGGAGAGAAAGGCCTAAATCCTGAGACTGTGCTGTGGTTATGGACAGCAAGTACCAGCAGATCCCAGAATTATTATATAGCCAAGAAATAATATTTTGACAAGTGCGTACATGTTTTTTGAAAACATCCAGCTCATTTCCTGATACTCTGGGCTGCTCTTCTGCAAGCTTTAGTCAAACACCAGAGAAGTCACACCAACCTACCACTCAAGCTTTTACTCTCCAAAGCATATGAGTAAAATAGGAGAATTTGGAAATAATCTCTTGTATATATTTAGGGCAAACCACCAAGTAACTTACATGAGGCACTGGGGAAAATACTGCTTTTTTCTCTCTTATGGCCTTATCCAACAGTCTGTGCTCTACAGACTCATCACACAGAACATCTCAACATAATACTCACAGCTACAATGACCTCCAAAGAACAAGGAAGCCATAACAACGTACAAAGACCACACAGAGTGAATATATATCAAAATCATATCAAGAAGTCTGCAGAGGAAGGTACTCAATACTACCGAACTGCTAAAATAATAAGATGTAGTCATGCTTTTTAATGTATGGGAAAGTAATCCAGGATGTCTCTTCTGAGTAATGAAATGTTATGTAAACAAAATGGGACATGATAAAGAAACTGTATAACAACTTTACTTCAAGAACTGTAAAGGGGGGGTGTATGCATGTAAGTATCACAATCACTGAACCATGCAGTTAACATTGATAAAATTATATTTTGCTAAGAGTATGGGTTTGTATCTACAGAAAATATGACCATTCCATTATGGTGCAGGCATCTAATAAAGAACAAAATGTGCCATTTTGCACACCTGCAGAGGGAAAAATCCATGCATATTTTCATACTTCAGTAAATCCAGAAAGTTCTTTGTCACAAGTAATTCTATGTATGCTATATCTTTCCTTTTATACAGGCTCAATGGCTTCCTGGCTCCTTATTTCACTTGTCTACAGGTTATGGAGTTAAAATGTACTCTTGATCCTTTCCTACACATTGCGCAAGTCTTAAAAAACAGAGAGAGGGTCAGATGGGGAACAACCAGGTGACAGGGGACAGAAAATACACACAATTATGCTCAGCTTAGATAGCTGGGGGAAAAAAGTTCGGATCAACTTTTCAAGAGCAGTTACTGTTCCTGTTTTAAACAGTGTGGTGAAAGGAACCAAACATAAATATTTTTGGATGAGTAATGGCAAAGGGAGGTTAAAGAAACTACCTAAATAAGACTGTAAGAGTGGATGTTTCTGAGAGGGAATAAAAATAAACTCACATTTCAGGGAGAAAAATATTAGAGGAAGTAATATTCTTCACTTTTAGGAACCATTTAGACATATTCTCATCACTGCTCACTGGTCAAAATCATGAGACAACAAAATACAAACCCAGGAGCCTTTGTGGTATGACAGGAAGCCATCACACATGCTCCCTCTGCTTCACAGCAAACCACAACAGGATCACCTCACGTCACCTCCACAGCTGCACTGCCCACAAGCAGCTTACAGCACAAATACCAGTGCAAACAAGCAGCAGCACAACACAAAAGGGTAAAGGTGAGGGGCAGAAATTAGGGAAAATTCTTTCACAGGACTAAGCAGTAGGCAATTGGCAAAACTTCTTCAGACCAGTTCTACTTTACGTGTTTGCATTCATAATGTGTTCTCAAAGCTATGTTAAACAGCTTGGCACAGGAATACAGCGCATTCATTGGGTAAAATCATTAGGAAAATAATGGAAAAGAAACTTGTAAAATAAAACTGCTAAATACACAGTACACAACAGGCGGAGTTACAATTTATTACTACTTGTCAGTCACAGTGCTGTACATTTGACATCAAAACTAACAACTCAGCCTCTCTCCAAAATGTCTGAGCCAAAAAAAAGTTGAGTGATGCACCTGACTATGGTTTGGGTTTTTTAAAATATATGCTCTTGTCTAAATAAGTTGCAGGCATTCCTTTAACTATGATCTTGGTTTTTAATAGTCATATTTTGACACATCAGGACAAGCCTAATGAGATATTCTCAGACTTAGATATATTTAGACTGATATGATGCAATATGCAGCTATCTTGGTATAATCAGGCTCTCACCAGAAACACATGGCAAATGTGATCCATTCACTTTCATCTATATCTGTGCAGATGCAATGGTGGCAAATTTTCAAACACCAGAAACTCCTTATCAAAACTGAATATTTATATGAAGTATATTCTTTAGTTCAATCACAGTCACAGGATATAAAACAGGCAGGTTTTCTTATATAAATCAATTTCTGTTAAGCTAAAGGTCACACTCTGTAATAACTGTTAGTCATTTCCAACCTTAACACCTATGAATTTACAAATCTATTTGAAGACTTCGCAAAAAAGAAGACCAAAATGAGTGCTGTGATTTCTACAATGAGAAATAATTTCATTTTGATTCCCATCTTAAGGTCAGCTTCTGGATTATTTCTGCTTCAGCTAGTATGACTGAAACCTGAATAAATGGCAAGGAAAAACTTGTGTTTCAATAAGAGACTCTTCTGAGGTCAGAAGAGTCTCTTATAAGCCTATTTATTTAGGCTTCTCTCAGAAGCCTAAATAAGTAAACAAGTGTTCAGTAGGATCTAGGGAAGAGTGGTGCACTTTACAACTGGTGCAGAAGAAATGTGCTTTTAACTTGCATACTGATGCATTCACACATACACACTTTTCACTTCTATGAATGTTAAAAACATTTTGTCTGTGTTGGGTAGTCCAAATGCTCAAAGTTGAAAACATTTATCATTCTGTTGGTACGACTCCATTGGGGACAGCAGTCATATATCAACAAAGATTCAGGACAGTGACTTTTCCTCAGGGATTCAGGGAGTGAGGGAGTACATTAACCAGAGGTACATTTTCTTGCTATTCAACTGCTTATTACTGTGCCATCCAGGAGAGCACATTATATCACAATATTTTGCACAATGGCTGAATATGATACATGCCTTTTTAAGACATGACAAGTCCAGTTCCACTGCACATATGACCCTTATGACCCCTCACATAAACCTTTGGTTCTATTCATACAGGTTTAATTTCTTTCTTCATGTGATTTGTTCCAAATATAAATTCTTCTAACCTAATCTCATAAATTTAATTGAAACTTGTAAGTGGATAATACTGTCCATAAAATGGAAATTAATCATTTTTAAAGCCAGATTCCAGTGTTACATCCAGCAATATTTTATCCAGAAATATTTGAACAGGAAACTAAAATGGAGAAATTATACCTTAAGTTTTAGCTTTCATATTTTCCAGATTCTGTACTGCTACAGTATATAACTCTGTTAAAGTTCCCTTCACAGTTTAGTTAGACAAAGCTATCCTTTTCCAGCCAGACAACCAAAGACACCATTGCAGCTTCAGGCCCAAAAAGTGTAAATAACAGCAAATTGAGGAGAGCAATCTGGGAGGATGGGGCTTCATAACCTGGAGCTGTAATTGGACAACTAATCCCAATATGTAAACGTGTCCCAATATGACCAAAGCTTATGAAAGTGTGAAAACTTGTGACCAATTGTCCATCTTGGGTAGAGCCACAGCTGGGCTCTGCCAAGGTATATCCTTTGAAGGCCTTTTTAATAAAAACCTACCTTATTCCTTTAACACTACCTAGCCTCTGTTCTAAGTAGCCTCACAAGGCATCAGAACGAATTGTTCAGTGAACAATTTAGATTAATTTCTTCAAAACAAAGGGATGATATTGCTACATGAGGACAATTCTATGCTAAGAACAGCTCAGCTAAAATTCCATTTCCTGTGATCACTGTTTTTGCTGGGGAAGGGAAGGAACATCAAATATTCAAATAGTTCACCCAAGAAAGGAGTGGTAACTACTGTTCCAGAGTGAGAACACATTCCTTGTTTCCTCTAAACACAAACTTATTTCAAGTAAAAGTAATCCTTTCAAAAAATGAAGCTATTATCTCTGGCTCATTAAGACAAATTTCAGTATTTTTGTTCCTTTTCAGAGATGGTTTGATAAAGGTATTGTTTCCAATTACTGTTGACACACTTCTTGAACTTGGCTTACTAAAGCATAAAAGCACACATGAAATGTCTCTGTTCAATATCACTTATTCCCATATGTCTAACTCAGAAATCACTGTTTAATCAATCCAAAAGTGGAGACAAAATCCATTAGGCTTACAATCAATGACTGTAGATCATCTTCAAATAAAGTCTTCACTAAAGAGCTCTTTTCAAACTGTGCAAACATTAAGTCCTGAAGTTATATAATCAGCAAACATCTATTCATCAGAAAGTGTATCAAAGTCAGAACTTGGCATATCATAACACAGCTTTTATTTACAAGGTGATGTATGCTCATGGGGAATATCAGCTCTGGCAGACAAAAACGAAGGTGAAACTTTAACACTTATTTCCCTTTCATATGCTAGTCATAATAAAAATGAATTTGAAAATATTTTCTAGAGTTAGCACAGTATTTTGCTTATGAAGGTTCAGTGAGAGACTGTTGCACACTAGTACAGTACAAAATGCTGTATTTGTTGTATTTTCACTGCTGACAAATACGGAAACATTAAGAATTCTAACTTCAGTAATTATAACTTGCTTAGATTGTGTAAGTAGCATTTAACAAGAACATGGAGATTCTCAAACAAAAGGCAAAGTATAGCGTTTTCTTTCCAAAGCATGGCTTTACTCTATTGCCTTGCACACAAAATTTTCTAGGATAAGCTAAATAGTCAACTGTCATGTTAAGCCCCCTTGATACCAAGTGTCAGTTATCAAAAAAAAAAATATCCTATATCTTGTCATTAATCTGCACTGGGTTTTATCCACAGATCTCAAAACAAGCCAATGAGCTGCCAACGCTGACAGCTGCAAATGTCTCCTGTATGAACGTGTACTGTGGGCTAGATTCCTATCTCAGTTACAGCAGTGACAACAAAAGGTCCTTTTGTAAGCAACATCAACATGAAAGAAGTACCTCAATTATCTATGGCAAAATTACAGGTAGAACCTGCATGAATATGGGAAAGAAAATTAAACAGTAATTTTGTATGTATAAATATTACAAATTTAACTCATAGTAAATTAACCATCCAGTCAAAAAAATGAAGGAAACTACTCCAAGCAACAAAAGAAAACCCCACCCCTCCATTTTTGAAAATTAATTATACTGGTTCTGCACCAGTAAGACATTTGCTATTTGATTTTATGCTTACATGGGGTGAAAACTATTTCTAGTCTAAAGAACTGACAAACTCTTTTAGGATATAATTTTTCACTGTCAACAGGAGATCAACCACCTTGCATTAGCTCTCCGTCTTTCTCTGTTCCTGAACTCTAAGGATTCAATGCAGTAGAATACTCCCCCTTATGGGCTGCTACAACATGACATTATCGTGCTCTGTATTTCTCTGAACTAAATGCTACCACCTCCTACATGCACTGTATATACAGCAACAGAGTTAAGACAGGTCTAGAGTGTTACAGCCCGTAGGAACCGTTTCATTTCACTAAGTCCCTGAAAGCAGATTTTTGCAACTGTGAGTTGTCATTCTTTGTTTTGCTTTGAAATGTGGTTTTGCTCATCATTAATAAATTTCAGAATAAATATATAGGAAAAGAATTTATTAAGTCAAGATCTGCTAACTAGTGTTTTGTTCTTATTGGAATTTACCTTGAAGAATAAATACAGGTAAGCATTTTTGTTAGGAGATTTGCCACTGCAGTGACTTATTTGAAATCATATTTATTAATCCTGTAAGAGCCAAATGTAGAACAGTGAAACAAAATCTAATTAAAATGGTATTTACTACATTTTCCTGAAGAAGTAGAAAAAAGTACAGTATGTGTATGTGGCCACTAGCACCTACTCTCTGTGTAGATTTGGTGAGAATTACTTTCACCTCCAAGTTCCCTACTTGTTCTTCAGATCAAGCAGTCTATTGCAAAATGGATTTGCAACTTCATTGTGCTTATCTTTTAGAAGAAAACTTTACTAGTTAGACCTTATATAAGATCTGCTGCCCTAGACTATAATTCATTCAACTTGAAATGCCTTAAAATTCAGAAAGTCTTTCCTGGTTTCTGTTTCCACCCTATTACAGACTGAAAACACACAGGATCTCTCACCTGCTATAACTGACTGTAATAGCTCATTCCTCAGGGCAGTTTGTGTTAGTACACCTTCCCTGTTCTACCATGTCCTCACATGCTTGAGGAGGGGAAAGTGTGTTGATATTTTTAACCTGAAATGTTATTCAAACAGTAAAACACATAATTACCATTGATCCTCTTCACTTTTTTAACACCAATTCATCTTCACAAAATGTGCCGAAAAACATTCATTAACAGTGATATCATTTCACCTCCTTTGTGCTGTGTCAGTCCAACAAAGTGCTCTGTTCTCTTGCAAAGTCTTCAGAATTCAGCTGGTAACTTCAAAGAACAGCAAGCCCTAACTTCCCTCAGCAGATCCTGTAACATAAAGCAAAGCACATTAAGGATTAAGATCCTCTCTGGAAATAAACAGAACTTCATTTGATTCAAGTTCTTCTCACTGAACTTTAACTGAGTGGTTTTGGGGTCATTCTAATAAAACAGTTCACTAAAAGGCATCCTTTCTGAAAGTGCTTTTATCTTTGCTTATTCTGTTCATAAAAATAAAAATTAATGGGTTTATCTGCAATGGATTTGCAATTTAGATACCTAAACAAAATAATCAGATTAACAATTTTCTGCAGCATATTCTGTGGAAGCTAATATTAAAAAAAATTTGTTTAGAACATTTATTAGAACACTCAAAATGTGCAAACAATACAGAGGATAAAAGCAATAATGGAACTTGGCAAAAACCTCCTAAAATCCCTTTAGAAAAAAATTAAGCTTCAATACTGAACTCCATATAACATTTGACAAAGAGTTCCCAGTACTATTTTCATCTCCTCTGTGAACAACGGGGGTGGTGTCATTTCCATTCAACTTCACTTGATTTTGCTTTTCAAGTTTCCAAATAATGTTAAATTCAAAAACCAAAGTTCCTCTATTAGGCAAAAATTTTACAAGTCTTAAAGTCTTACCTTCTGAAACAGGGAAGGTTATTCAACATTTCTCCTAAATTCTATTATGAAGCTATCAAAAAGCACTGAAATTTTATATGAAATGTTAAATTTCAACTTGGCTCTTTCTGAGATTGATTGTATTTGAACAGAATCTTCTTTTGTAAGGCAGATGTTCTAGGATTCTTCTATATGCTGTTGCACAAAATAGTTTTGAGGTTTTAAAACTGGAGTTCATAGTGGGAACTAATTGTAAATGTATTTTCTTACTAGTTATAGGCAGTACAGGTAAGGATATTTTTCTTAGAGAACTAAACATCATAAATATGAAAGCTCTGTCTTTCAGGCAGGGTGAACAGATACAGAAAGCTGCTTTTCCAAAACAGAATCACCTTGATTTTGAGGTGTTTCTAATCTTTCAAGAAGGGGAGGAACACCCCACTCCCACAGGCAGTTTGTAATCTAAAAGCAGACAAATTGACAGAAACTCACAGGGAAAAAATAGGAGGCAGGAAGGAAATCCTTATGAATTAAAATGTTGGCTCCCATCAAACAGAGGGGTCTGGTCTCCTCTTCAGTCTGATTTGTATCAGTAGCAGGGTGAAAGGCAGACTTTCAGACACACAGACGAAGTTGGCCACCATGTCCTTCCCAGCACCTTCTTAGAGATTCTTAACCACATTTCTGCAGGAGAGGAGTTTCAGCTTACTTAGTTTGACAAGCAAGTATCTGGGCTCTCAGGTTTCATGAGATACAGATAAAAAATCTGAACGAGACTGATAAAAGAAAACCCTCAGAAAAAAATATTGCATTCTTTCTGGCCTTTCTCTCCTGCTGTTCTGCTCTTAGAGAAAGTGTTGACTCACAGGGCTTTGCATGCTGTGAGAAACAGCAAGAGTTAAGAGAGCTGAGTGCAATTCATCTGTTATAAGAACAAAAAGGAAAATGAAAATAATTATTTAGAGTATCATGAAGTTCCTGAGTTCAGTCCATCCAGGGCAGAACCTCAGTTCTAAAGACACTTAAATCTTTCAATACCTCAATTCAAACTTCCTTTTGGATCTGCAACTATTTATGAAGTCTTGATAGAAAAAGTTATGGAGGAAAGAGGTGAGCAAGATTCTCAGTAAAAAAATTAATTATTTAATGAGTCACTGATTGTGAGGCTTTCCAGGTGCAACCTGAAAATTACTTGATAGTTACTGTCCCTCACATGTTATTGAGCTTAGTTTAGCATCAGAAACAAAGACATGACTGAAGCTGATGTAAGCACCCTGCAAACTGTCAGTAGAAATCCAAAAGCTGGACTGGCCAGCGGAGCAACACTGATGACATCATGTCAGTGATGTGACAGGGACACTGGATCAGAGTGCAGCAACACACTGTGACAAAACATTAACTAAACAATAAAATTACTTCTATGCCAGAAATTCCAACTAAAGGTCAGCCACCCAAGTCAACAGGAAAGAGTGGAGATGAATACAGTTAAAAGCAACTTTTTTTTAAACAACTTCTAATCTGTTATAAGCTATGGGCCATTCTAATTCATTCTGATACAGGTGTACCAGTGTCTGTTCCCACAGCTTTTGCACTCATATGTGCCAATCACATATACAGCACAGCATATGAAGCATTGTGAACTGGGGCACAGCTGACAAGGAGGTCATTGAGGAGAGAATTGCCAGGGAATTCAATTGTCTGCTGTAGGCTGCCTACAATGGAAAGATGCAAAATTGCAAGCAGAAATAATAGATCATGCTCTGGACAGTGGAGAAGAGGTGACAAATGAGGCATGGAATGTTATGCAGAACATGTACATTCCAGAGGAGGAAAGTCATCACTGCATCATCTGATTTCTAACTTCTGGCCTCAGTGGATAACCATAGCATAGTCAAATCTCATTCCTTTGAAGGTCACTGCTGAGGTTTTTATCAGCCTGACATTTGTTGTCAACTTTTTTTTTAAGTTCTCATTTCATTTTAATAACAAAGGGGGGAATGAGGACATGAAGGTTATTCATAAAAAACTCCCACTGATTTTTCATTAAATACTTGAATCTAAACAGACTTCAATTTATCAGGAATGTAGGTAACATTACCAAGTCTTTATTCACATCATACCTCCAATCAGCTTTTGAAAACAGGCATGGAATTCTAAGGTAGGACTGCTTTTGAGGTGTTCAAAAACCTAAAAGAAGCATAAGAAAAACACTATACAGAGTGCAAATGTTTGAGTTAATTTGTTCTCTTTCTCACTTCCTATGGTTTATGGTTCGCTTCTCTAGAAGTGAAGTTAATATTCACCAGTTCTAGAGAAAAGACTATTTCTAGAGAAGTGAAACATTCATCGCTGAGGGAAAACAGGAAGCTTCTACTTCTACTACTGTTCAGTTTATTGTCTGGCAAATGCAGGTTTGCCCAATGCAGTGGAAAACAAAACAAAAGGAAGGGGAAATATGCTTAAAACCATAATTAAGACACTTGCTATCCCCCCAAGTAGTAGCTTATCCTCCTTTACACTATCTGATAAAACAGCAGTGTTAAATACATCGACATTAGGCAAATAATTTATACTGTACACTGAAGTGGGAATTTTACAATAAAAATTCTTCTTGCAAGTGCAGTTTAGCCAGTGTGTTTATTCCCCACATTGCTTCAAAGTATATTCATCATTTGAGATATATCATTCCCATGACAATGGGATCACAAAGAATCGTGGTATAACAATGCTAGACCAAACAGACAGAATGTCAGCAGTGTCAAACTGGCAAATATATCATTTAACAAGAGATCAAAAGAGAAAATCTGAAGGTCAGAAATGCAATATTTATAATGCTGTCAGCAGATGGATGCATACCAAACACTTCATATCCAGACCCCTAAAAAGCTTAGCAGAGGAATGTTTACAACACACAAGAGAAGTGCTACTGGAGTGTCCTCCATTCGTTTCTAATATGAATGAATACTGGGGCAAACATTTCCTAGTACATTCCCCAGGAACAGCAAAAAAATCTTGAGATACACTTTCATGGTAGCAACATAAGCAGCAGCCAACTACTACTCTCATTCCCAGTAATTCCACCTGGTACAACAAAATCCCCCCCAGCATTTTTCCAATAAGCAACACATTTCCTTGGAAAGAAACCAACATGATTAGGATGGCTGCTGGCTTTAGAAAAGAGGAGAGAATAAACAGAAACAACTCTGTATTGCCACTAATTCATACAAGGCACTTTGGAACAGTGCAAAGAAAATACCTGTGAAAAAATCATGGTTTTTCTTGAGTATCTCTGTGACAATGGAAGTGGAGATGCTAAAGGTATGGGAAGAAGGTTGACAAAAACAAGTTCACAAAAAAAAATGAAAAGGGAATTGATGAAAGCTCACCAAACTCTGGCTTTATTCAGCATATAACAATAGAAGACTGCTCCACAGTTGGTGTGGGAAACAATCCATCACTGAGTGTTTTTTCCTTTCATACCTCTCCTGTAAGCATAAGAGCATTTTACTCAGAAGTTATTTCACTTAATACCATGGTGATAGATGTTCAACATTACCATTACCTAATGATAACCAAAATCAAGCTAATAAAAAGGATCTAGAATAAAAGGTTATAAAATTACTGAGTTTGTTTTGTGAGTCAAATGAGAAAAAATCAAAAGCAGTTTGTCATTTTCTTCTTGATAGCTTTTTCATTTACATTAACATAAACACAGTATCTCTTGAAATATCTTTTTGATATCTCCCCAAATACAGTCAGAATTCTAAAAAAATTAGATCTCTCAGTTTTCACAGTCCTTCTTATTGAGATTTTATCATATTCTCTGTTGACTGTCAAATAAACTCTGTTCATTAAATTTTATCTATGTCAGCAGGCTAAGGACATAAGAAATATAAAAGCCCTATTTATGAATCCAAAAACCTTGAGAAACATTCTCTATGTATACAGCTTGTCTCCTCTTTCCTTTTCTTTACTTTCTGTACCCTTCCACTTCTAAAATCCTCTCCCTTTTTCAATCTCTTCAATTTCTCTATCTTCTATTTCTCAATCTATCTTCAAGCTCTTTGGAATTCCTCCTTTTGTCTGCCTTTATTTAACAGGCTTAGAACTTCATTTTCCCAACTTCATTTTCAGGGATCTGCTGAGTGGAAGTAGAGAGGAGGTTTGCTTGGTTTTGGTCCAAACAATATCTGGATGCTGGCCAGCTGACACAGATGCTCCACCCTGTCCCTCTTGAATAGTGAATAGCATGCTTCCCTGAACCCTTTGGTCCTCCCAAAACAACCACCTCTTGCTCCTTTCCTTCCTTCCTTCCTTCCTTCCACATGCTGTCTTTGTGACAATAAGCAATAAATACCTTGCCTAAACAACTTTATACTGCAAATTCTCTTCTCAGACTCTCCCTCCTCTCTATAACATTTAGCCAGTTTCCCTCAGACCTCCTTCTGTCCTACAGAAAGGTCCTGGATTTTGAAGTGCCCTGTTCCCCCCATCCTGTTATTTATCCTTTCCAGTTTTATCTCAGTTGTTCTAAATAAGTAGAAGAACTGAAATTTTGACCCTTGAGAATTCACCTGCTACAAGTTTTTGAAGGAAACCTGCATGTCAGCATCACAGACACACTATAATTCAGTACCATAAAATACCATGGCACTGCACTATACAATATATATGCACCAACAGGGTCAACTTTGCTGAGATCTTCCACTGTAAAATACCATGCAGTGATGCCCACTGAGAGCTGAGGTATTACTCTGACATTTTTCCATTTATTTCATAGCAAGAGTCATAGGCATGGTAAAATACTTTCTACATATATCAATGCTCAAGCCTCAAAAAGATCAATAGTGGTTGAAGAATACATTACACTAACAAAATCTATCAGAGAATATTAAAAAAAAAATTAAAGCAAGCATCAGCCACAGCATTTCAAATTTCAGTTGCTTAGGAATTTTATTTAAATAAGGCAAGACACTGAAATAATACTGAATTTCTGTTTTTAAATTTCCTCACTAGGTTTTAGTGCATAAAAACGTTGCCAGATGGAAAGCTGTTTGTACACAATTTTCCATATTTTATCAGAAGAGTCAAAACAGATGAATTTCAAAAGAGGTTTTATAAAGAAACTATATAAAGTCTAAGTGCAAACTATACAAGGCAGCACATAAATCTAGAGGAACAGACAGCAATTTTACCAATGTGTTCAAAAGAATAATAATCAAAAAAGTGGCTCAGTTAAACAGCAAAGAATACTGAGTACTGGCAAAGGATATCACAACCAAGCACTACAGAATCAATTCCAGCCTTCAAAAAAATCAAAGAGAATTTCTAATGAACATTGTCACTTTTGTAGCAGGTTGTGGTTTTATTACTGCTATATTTTATTGTACTAGTTAAAAACATGAATTTTTGAAAAGATAAAGAAAACTAGGTGCAAAATCCAGGCTACAAACAAATACCTATGAGAATAAGTACATTTTTAATGCATGGTTCATTGTAGTGAAGCTCTCTAGAATAACAGCTGAATTTATTTCTAGATCCAAAGAGAAGGTCAAACTAATGATGAAAAGCCATATCAAAAGATTTCAGAAGGTTGAGTGATAACACAAAGAGCAATTGTCCTTGAGACAATGGGATTTATGTCCTGTATCCAGCCTTTCTGACAAAACTTCCAAACAAAATCCCCCGCCATTTGGCAGTAATTAAAATTCAGTTGAAACTACATGGCCCAGAAATGGATTAAAGAATTACTGAAATAAAGAAAAAGGGCACATTTAGGCAGCAAATTGTATGTAGTGGAAGTGATTTAATGGTGACAGGTTTAAAATCAGTGAATTTGGGGATCTGAGGTTTGTCTTCATATTTTTTCTATTTGAGGCTTCTTTGGCTCTCAGTCTTTTGTGATCCCAAGAAAGGTCACACACCAAAACTAGAACAAAAGACATGGAAAAAACCCAGGTGCCCATTTCATAACATGAAGATTTGGACAAACATGGATATATTATGTCCTGTGATTCTCCCTGCTACAGCACTGAATGCTCTCACAGAAACAAGGATGGAAGAAAACACTGTGACAGCAAACAAGGAGACTGGCAAAGATCCACAAAGTTCTTTGGCAGGTGTAGGTCTCTTTGGCCTCTAAAAACTCAATTGACTTATCAAAATCATAAAAAAAAAATCTACTTCAGTCACAAAGGAAACTTAAGCCTCTTGAACTGGGTTTTCATACTTCATATATCTACAGGGCAAATATCTCCCCTTGATCATCATGGGAAAGGAGGAGAGCAAACTAGAGAACAGTCAGTCCAACTTCAAATCTCACAAATATACAATGCAAATGTTGGGCCTCAATATAGCTATAAATTGTTTCTGCAGTAAAAACTGACTTTTCAGGAACAAACTGTGTCAAACCAGTTTCATTTCCTTCCCCATTACGATAGCTACCTAGATAAGGGGCACAAAGCCCATATTAAAACTGATGCTTTTACTAAGGTCCCACATAAAAATCATCACATACAAGCTAGAGAAACGTCATTAAAGCACTGTTTGTTGTAAGAGGTTATCTGACTCTCATTGAGAATATACCCTGTGAATCACTTCCAAACTCAAAGAGTATTCCAAGTAGAGTTTCACAGGGGTTTGTCCTGGTCTTAACTGTATTCAGGAGTTTCTTAATCACATGGGTGCTGCACAGTAAGCATTCCTAAAGTCTATCAGGATATTACTGGGCCAGAAGTGGTTTCCATGAGCTAAAGAGTATACCGGGATCAGTTTAGACACCTCATTTTTCAGAAAGATACAGCCAAATTGAAGAGTGTGCTGAAAGGGAAAAGACTTAAGAGTTTCCCACATCACTACTTATGAACAAATTCTCCTGAAACTAGGTTGGCTCCTTCAGAAACAGCAGGATGTCTCAGTCAAGCCCATCTGGTGCTTAGACAGCAATTATCCTTAGAAACAGACATTTCCTTTTGCTCCCTCCAGCAGCAGAGCAGAAAATTTATTCTAGATTTCCTTCTTGCTGTTCCACTTAAGGACATGCTGAATCTGATGCATCCCCAACAACTCAGTTAAAAAAATGGGTTACTGCACTGTTTTCCAAGACTGACCCAGTTTCCTCTAGTTGTGTTTGATCCTGCCTCTCTGCTGAAGCCCTGCCAAGTTCTCTCCAGGTTCCTTTCAGACTCTGATTTCTGTTGATTATGTTGCTTTTTTATTTCCTGTTAAATGAAAAAAATAAAAGACAAAACCAATTAGCAAGACTTTTATCAAACTTCTAGACAGATAGCTGTAAGCAAGACTTCATTTTCCAACGTTCTTTATAGACTTATTTAGACTATGAGTATATTCTAGCTTTTTACTTTAAGAATGTTTTTCTCCCACCCACCATTAATGCCAAGCCTGTCAATCACACTCACAACAGCAAGATACATATGGGACAGTTTAGGAGGAAGAGCAGACATGAGAAACTGCTCCTTTAACTTACTTGGAATCAACTACAACATGTGTGCCTGGGAGAAAAAAAAAAAGAGTATGTGGTAAGTCACATTACTTTCATTATTTTTATGTAAAATGAGAAAAAACAAACAGGGACAACAGTTCATATTTTCTGTAATGTAATATTTCATTGACCTATTTTGCTCAAGTATATTTTCCTGGGGCAGTATTCCAGTGTTACATCCAGTAAAACAAGTTGCCTGCTGCTGCTGAGGGGTTTTGCAAAGCCGAACTTTACTGTGGAAGTTTTGAGATACGTTTAACACATTTAGTGCTTATGTTCATGAATATATAGAGTAGTAAGAAATGCCAGTGGTATGATCTAGGAAACAGTTTTATACTACTTTTTAGTTATGAAATCACAAATTGAGAACTTAATTTACAAAAAGCCAAGGAGCTGGATCCTGCAAAAACTTGGGGTTTATGCTGCTTGCACATTTCAGACTCTAGGAAATGAACTTTAGCCAATATATAGTGTAAAGATGTATTAACCCTGCTTGATATACAGGTTCTGTATGGGAATGAATTTCTCTTTAGAGGACAAAATACCTGGTGTATAAAATGCTCACATTTAGATTCCACTGAAATTTGGTAGTTTTCAAGTACTAGATGTCCTTTTTTATTAGGGCTCAAAAAACGAAATTTCTTAATATAAAGAATCAGACGTCTACCTTTTTTTTTGGAGGAGTGAAACTGTAAAACAGTGCAGATTAAAATTGTTAATGTCTCCAGTAAGACACAAGTTTCTAAAACAGCAGATTACTCTCTGCACACATACCAAATACATTTTTAAGCTGGCCAGGGTTCACAGTAGATCAGGAGGCTCCAGGGAATTTTCAAGTAGCAAGCGAGCCTGATCTGCCCTAGGCTAGTGCTGTTTCACATTCAGGTATCTAAATTCTGCTTCAAAATTTTATGTAAGCACCTGAAAGTTTGGAAAGAAACCATTTCTGTGTCCTGTCTTTATCTGGGGAACTCTGGAAGCCTCAGTATTCTGCTCAAGAACTCCTCCCACTACAGCCCTCACAGCCAACATGTGTCCAACTGCACATATTTATTTGGGTTCATCACACCATGGGAGGTGATACATTATACAGGGGAACTAGAAGTATGAGGTGCTAAGTAGAATCAGTAATCACATTTGGGATACCCCAGCCAACAATTCTTGAAATAATCCCCTGGAGGGTAATGGAAAGTAAGTGGAAGTGCATGACAATATTCTCCATTTCTGCCACACACACACTTAAGGACGGAGAACTGCAGCATCAATTGAGCCAAGGGCAAAGCCAGCATCAAGAGAGGAGACGCAGGAACCCAGATGAGCCTCCCCATGCCCCTGGTCTTTTTTTTTTTTTAATGGAAAAATATTTCCTGCAAGTCTTACAAGTATCTTTGGTTGAACTACCTGTGCTACAGCCCCTTCAGGAGCACAAATCTGAGCACAACTTTCCCAAACAGATCTGCCTCATTCTGTGGACAGAGGCAGACTGCATTAACCCTGGCCTTTTAAGAGACTGTCCTAAGAGCCTAGATCACAAATTAAGGCAATGTCAACACAGAAGAACTAGCACAATCTAGTGTTGAGGGAGAGCAGAGAGAAAACAGGTAAGAGAAGGAGGACACTTGGGTACAGCAAGGTGGGGCAGCTGGCAAGGCAGAGCTGCAGCCCACCCTGCACTGCAGGAAGGAGACAGCAGCTGGCAGCCAGGAGCAGTTCTCAGCACCTCAGAACTTCCAAAAATGCTCCCTGCCTGATGAGGAGGAGGAGGAGCAGGTACGGCTGGCAGCACACACTGAACTGCAAAATTCTTAACACACTATTTTTAATTTGCCTTTGAGATGTTCTGAACTAGGACTGCTTACTCCTACTTGATAAGCAAACAGCCTGCACTTCACATTATTAATGTTCCACACCTGATGCCATCTGTTATTTGGTTATTTCCTGTAAGCAGCCATTAAACCTGTAACTCACACATCTACTGAGCTGCTTCCCACCTTCACAACTCATGACAACTCTGCAACAGACAAAATCACTCCTGCACTCAAACTAGGCAAGCAAACTTTCTTGTAAGGAATACATGCACCTCTCTCTTCTGGTTCTGCATATAATGGAAAGAGTATTGCTGCCTCCTGTCATCCAGGAAGATGGTACCTCCCTTGGAAAAACTCACAACTTTCTGAAACATTGAACAACAAAAAGCACTATGAAATTCAACATCATTTTTTCATAATATGCCAGCCAAGCACCTCTAAGGTTTTTCTGAGGAGGCCAAATTTAAGATGCAAGAGCTTCAATCATATTTCTGAAATTCTGGGACTGGAGTTTTGCCAGATCCAGTTCTGCCAAGTCAAAAAAGAGCAAAAACGTATTCCCTGGGAACACCTGACCTGTCAATCACTCTAACAGTAAAAAAACATGCAGGAAAAATTTTAAGGATAGCAGATGAGACACTTGAACTTTTTCAGTAATGGCAGGTATGTGCATATGTTGATATAACAACCAGTTCCTTATACTGGAGTCACTCACATGAGAACATTGGTACTTCCTAAATCACTCTTTACAGGCGTTCACTTTAAGTGACCAAACAGGAAAAAAGTTGCAAAAAGGACTTCCTCCTCAGATTTCTACATCAGTAAAAAACAGTAAAGCAAGAGTTCAGTAGTATTCATGCAGATCAAATTTTTTCTTCCTGGATAGAAGAATGACCACAAAACTACCATCTCAAGAGGAGTTTGAGAACTGGACAGCTTTTCAAGTTGCAGATCTCTTAAGACAGGTACTGCATCTGTATGTAAGACTTTAGAGAGTTCAGTCTATATTCAGCTAGCAGAAATACTTACTGGACTTAACCCTGAAAACCAGATATCTTATCCTATATCTATCACAAACATTTAAAGTTCTACAGATAGTTTAGTCACCACTCATATAAATATAATTTCAGTTTTCTGTAGAAATCTAATTCATGATAGAAGCGAAGATCTCTAACATTACCAACTATACAAAAAATGTTTTCTCATAGGAGTATTGCTTATAAGAGAAAAGATATTTCATGCCCAAATTTATTTCCTGCTGGGAAAAAATAATCATTTCAGAGAAAGTATGTCTAGTTTTATATATGAATATAGCTTTAAAATTTACAGCATGTCAATAAGAATCCACTCTTCTTGTTTTCTTCTCAATGCACATATACACACAGTAGTTGCTAGATGTTGTTTAAGTTTAATGTACTTGAACTTTTGGGGGGGGGGCAGTTGAGTCAGTCCTTTGTTGGTTTGTATATTTCTTTGTTCTACAAGGTCCTTTCTATCTAAAATATATATCTAAAATATATATATCTAAAATATATATATCTAAAATATATATATCTAAAATATATATATCTAAAATAACCTGAATTGCACAAAGTATTCCAAGCTCATTTTCAGACATCTTTCACTATCTTACTAATCTCCTCTCAAATATATAAAATATATCCTCCATGATACAGCCTTTTTAATCTCATTTTTCCTTTTAATCTACTGAAGACTATTACTCAAGTTTTAGAGTTCTACCTGTAATTTCTAAAGCCCATTCCTGCAATTGGATCTATAATCTCATTTTATATCTTTTGTTTGTTTCTATGCAAGTTACTCCATGTAATTTTGTATATAGGAGTTTTTTTCCTGTGTTTATTAATTCTAACTGTAAGAGCCCCAGTCTTTTCCAGTACCTTCTTTACACCAACAGTGAGAATTCATGGTTATTAAGGTTTCTCATTTCTGTTCACAAAACTTGTCAATGCAGAGAAACCAGCAGCTCTCTGTGTTATTCTATGCCATTACAGAAATTTTGAGGTGCACAAAGCCAGTCCTGGCTGAAACCCAGAAAACAAATACATTGATTTAATTCTGCCTTGAAATACCAGATCCTGTTACTGCCCCACCACAACACTTTCACCTAAAGATATGCAAGTCACCCAGGAAAACATGACATTTCCCAAGTGTTTGACTTGCAGCAGTGGGAGGCAAGAGCTACAACCACAGTGGCAGCTCTGTTCAGAAGGTAAAAATGGCAAAATATTTACTATGCAGATATACATTTATATCTCTTAGATCTAAGCAGTTGTAGTACTCACTGGACACTGTGTGAATTTTATTGCTCATGCACATCAACTTCCCTTACAAATGACATTTTCATGTCAGAGAGTGGTCTCAGAATAAAAGAGTTATTAGCGATTCTGAAGCACTTGGACAATAAAGAGCGCTGGAGAACAGTTCAGATTTTGAAAAAATCATTCTGGGTTCAGAGAAGGTTTTGAGTACTGTGCAGGACAGGTACTCAAGATAGACAAGCAGTGAGAACTGAACAGAAAACAATATATCAGCCTTCAGGAAAATAATTTCAGCTTCCATGGTCTGTGACTGAGGCTGGGTTTTCTAGAAGAGGTATACTCATGTTGATGCCACAATACATATGTAAAATGGGTATGTACATATGTACCATGCAATTTTAGTATTTTCTGAAATTTAAAAGTCTTAATGATATAGATTTTTCTGTGGCATAAATACAGAAGTTCTTAACTAGCCATTCTGCAAAGTGTTTCCAGCCTCATGAAAGGAATTTCGTATAAAATCAATACCTTAACTACTAAATAATAATTAACCACACAGATTTTGCATTTTCCCTCATGAAGATAGTAATGGAGACCTGTTCGCCATGTGGATGTACCTCACTGTCATCTTGCACCTATGCTGTAATTGCAACAACACTGAAATATTCCATGTCGTGTTCAGAGATTATCTACTTGGCCTCCATTTACCATGTAGTCTGGTTGCCCTCCTAGTACTGATCTTAATGCACTTGTAAGAAAAGTTAATGCAATCTCAAGAAAATTAAAGGTTCCATGGTCATCACACCAGCATAAACACCAGCAGCAAGACATCCACTTGCCTGATGCATTAACCATGTAAAATGAACACATTTTCCCTTACACAAATGCTTGATTAATAGCATAAGGCAAAGCTCAAAAGCTCATCAAGCCAGTAACTGAAGATATTGGTAGAAACTAGAAATAGATGAGCAAAAGCCAAGAGAAGCAGAGAGTCCATAGCCTTGATTATTTGCCTCGCCACCAACACCCGTGCAACTGATGGCAAATTAACACAATGCACAATGACCACTGGTCCAACAAGCACAGCAATCCTCTCCTTTGAATTGTGATCTATTCTGCATTGCAAACAAACAGGATTCTCCCAATTATAGGACAAAAAATTATATAAACCCAGGCCTATCAGCTAACAGGCCAAAAAAAAATGAATATATGTCTGAACAGGACATTTTCATATCAAAAAGTAGATAAAATACACATTGAATATTTAAGCACGATCAGTTTTAAGTAGTCTAGAAATACAGAATTATCTTAGGAATGCCACATAACTATGTCAATAAGAACTTACTGCACTAATATTTCTCTGTTAGCATCTGATTTGGTCACTACTGATACTGACATTTACATCTAAGCATTAAAAATACTAAAACTCATTTTAAGAGTGCTACATTCTTAAAGAAAATATTCCTAAATGTTTTTACCACTTTCTATGCATAATAGTTGATTTCTTTTAAAAGCCACACTAAGCCATCTAACACGCCATGAGATTTTTAGGACATCTTCAGCCTTGATCCATTCTTTATCACTTTTTAAATAGAAAATCCAATGTGTCCATTTTTTCCCAAACTACTATTCAGAAGTTAGTTGTATTTCAAGATGTAATAGTTCTGGACATTCTGGTTTCATTTTAATTTATAATCAACATCAACTTTGTTAAAAAACACAATTACCACAACCAAGTTACAGAAAAAAACATCCTGTTTCTGAGCCTGAATTCTTTCCAGCAATGCCCATCATCATGGTAAGTGGTGGCACTTGGGCAAATAGCTGGTGCCAAAGTCAAGCAGAGCAAACAGAGGTTGGTAAACAGCCATGTGGGATGATGGCATGCCTACTGCTGAACTTTTGCCTCAGGTTACCTTTTAACCTGTTTCTAATTCTGGCTTCTTATCCCACTGCAATCCACAGTATTTCTGTTGGGCTCCTTGCTCCACTTATATGACATTTGCTGCTTCAAAATTTCTTCTTGTCTACTCCATTCACAATTTCATTAGCCCTTATCCCCTGTAATCTTTCTTCCTAAGAAAGAGGTAATACTGTGTCTTATCTCTTATGTGAAAGTCACTGCCTAAGCATTACAGTTACTCAATATTCTTTTTCTAATTATCCTTGTCAAGTAGTATAACAATTTCCACAACCCTGACTATTTGAGCATGGAAATATTAATTAGTTGGTTTACAAATGCCAAGTTTCACACTATTGTAATAATCTTGTCTTTTTTCTCACCTCAGTTTGGAATGCCTGAATCTGCTGCGGTTGTAGAAAAACTGTGCATGAATGGATCTCGTTTCTTGGTAAGCAAATATTCCATAAGAGCTCTCACTGAGGTGTATTTCAGCTTGGGAATTGTACTCCTTATAGTGCCAGGAAATAATGTGAAATGTTTCCTTCTTTATACACACTTCATCAATTGCTTTGATTTTGCATTTTAGTGGGTTGATTTCCACCTCTGACTCAAGGAATCCCCACACACAAAAGAAATCCCAGTCAGCCTTCCCCCCTCCAGAGAAAGGGCAGATATAATCAGGCCAGCACACAGGTGTGGCAGGGGACAGCTCATGAAATATGAGGAGGTTGTGGGGTTTTTTAACAATATAGATATTTTAAAGCCATCATATATGTAAAAGCTTTTTGATAAAATTTGCATTATTAAGAACATTTACCAGCACAGAATTGTACATAAATTTTACAGTAAAAGTTTAAAGAAACAATGCCTGAAAAATCTGATAATGTCCTTTCCTGACCTCTGTGGAATTTTTTGTATGAGTGTGTTTCATTGACTGCAACTAATTAGGAGACAAGACTAAATACACAAATACCATTTGTGTAGCTACTGAAGTAAAAGTTCCTTAAAACATATTTTAAAGGTAAAATTATTGTTATGGTGCATTTATGCACTGCAGAGATAATCTGTTTGCTTGGCAATTCATTGCTCAACAGAACTGTTTCTAGGGTGCATCAGGAGTTATACCTGCTGTTTATTCTAACAGGAGCTTCAGTCCTGCAACATGATTCATGAGACTGCAGGTGCACCATGGCCACAGAGTAAAAGTGGGTTTTACCAACAGCTCACACCAATGTAGTGGGGCTGTCAAGCACACACTGATGCCTGTCCCATCCATCCATTACAAATTGGATCACTGAAGGTGCTGCAGTCTCTATCACTGGATGAGAGGCAGTGAAGCTAAGGGTGGATGTGGCAGCTTCCTGTGACTCTGTAAATAAAGCTGTAGAGCAGCAGTGGACTGAGAAGTAATTTCAGATGTTAGTGGCAACCTATTCAAAACACAAGTGAAAAAAGCAAGGAGAACAATGGGTGACCTTTGCTGACAGTCCACAATAGAAAAGTAGTATGATTAAAAACGAAAGCATTTGCTACTATGTTCTCCAAACTATGTAGTGTCTTCAAAGCACCTTTAAAGACTATTTTGCTCTGCAGAAAACATGACATTATACACGTGACACAATGAGCAACATACATTTTTTATGTCAGTATTAAAAAATTGAGACAGGTCTCACACACTGCTAGAAACTTTCTTACAAATTTTATATATTCTTTAATTTAATTGTTCAGTAGCATTGTCAACATGATAAATCTGCATGCTTGAAACAGAATTATGACAATACTAAAAAAATATCAAATACCTATATTTTTCTATCATTAATAGCCTTATTTGAGTAATTGTAAGATGCTGTCCTCCTATGTACAAGCTAACACATATATCCAGTTTAAAGTAATTAAATCAACAGCCAAGTTTTTTATTCCAACCTCCTAGTCCAATATACAAGAAATCTGTACTATGCCAGAAATTAAACGTTTCTTATCTGCTACAAGGTGTGTTGTAGAAAGCACAGCCTTAGTACAGCTACCTTAGCAGTATGCAGTGGAGTAACCATATGTTGGACACTTAGAAAATCTGAGTTTCTTTCTACACGACATATAGCATGATTCCCTAACTGCATTTGCTGTTCTGTGCAGAGATGTTCAGAATTAAAAAATCCCCAAAATCCTGAAGCTGTTATGTGCCTGTTAACTGTCTTTTGCAAGAACCTCAAGGTCTGCACTTCAGTTTATCCTTCAGTTATAAGAGTAATATGATTTCCTTCTACTCCTGTCTGCAAAGTCTAAACAGAAGCTCAATATCACCTTTAGACATTGAGTTTAGAATAACTAGAGAAAAGCTGGCCATCTATCACTACACAGCAATAAACCAAAAAAACTAAGCCCAAAACCCTTAAAACAAAACATTTGAACAAGCCTGATGACAGCTACTAAATAGAAGTGACAGGTTTACCTTTGCATAGTAATTTTTAAAAAGCAAATACAGGTCTGCTGCTGTGTGTGCACAGACACCCTGTGCACACATGGAGATCTCACAATACATGTGCAGCATTTCTGTGTATCTAGCAAAAGTTAGATGAATATTTAGATACAGATCTGGTTTTGCTATGAGATCTGTTAGAAATCACTAAAAGTGAAAATTCCTTTTAGCCTGGCAGATAAAGAAGAAAGCAACTCCGTGGTATCTGGCATGAGAACACAGGGAGCATGTTCAGAGAGGCCCAAGCTGCTGTTTTACCTTTGCATCAGCTGAAAGATTGTCCTCCATCCCAGTTGCAGAAGGCATATCCAAGCGCCTGGGAAGGCAGGGAGGGCACCCCAGGGGGAGTCACCCCAACACCAACCCATCCCACCCTTCACAACTCCCAGCCAAGCCCTTCTTCTCACAGTGTGACTCCTCCAGCCTGCCCCAAAGCCCTGCTATGGCACTGACCCCTAAGAACATGCTGCACAGGGGTTTTGTGCCAGTGAGATATGCCAAAATTCAGAAGTAGTGCCAGCCCACTTCTGGGCAACACTGGAGGGAAGCTTTCCCAGAAAGAAAGATCTGCAGCCAGCACGCTGCACTTTTAGCAAAGGTATAAAACACAACCCACCAGATGTGCCTTTATTTCCTGCTTTTCCAGTGAGGACACTCATCTTTTCAAATTTTCCAAAGAGGAATGTTGTCAAATGTTGGGAAAATGCTGCAGAAGGTAATTATCCTAAAGCCTGCCACTGAACTAACACGAAACGACTTAGGGAGCCATCCTGCACAAAATCCTTCATGTCAAATGCAAACTGCATTTTATTTGAAAGTGAATCAAACATTTATCAACAGTAAGGTCTTTTTGAACTTTAAAGTGTTTGGAGTCATGCAGGCATTATAGCCACAAAATCTGTGATAAGTTGGCCACAACACCTTAAATCAATTTGACTGCCTTCAGAATAAAAATAATCAACATTTATATGGTCATTTCTTTGAATATTTTTTCCCTTCGAGTGGCTAAAAAACAATCATTTTTATGGTAATATCATATTCTATTTTATAAACATACTGAGCATCCAAATGGACTTTTATAGGAAACTAAATTACATGCATTTCATAAAAATTTAGAATAGGTCTTCTTTTACACTTCTGTAGAATCTAAAAACACAAAAGGTTGGTATATTAGATCTGAAGCGTACCATGCAGTTTCATTTTTCATCAATAGTACCATACTTGTGATAGTTACTCAATATGCAGGTCACATCTGAGTGATGCTAATCTAGTCCTAATGTGCAAATCAGCATTAAGCCACAGCTGCATTGCACAGAGCATATTATATTCTCTCTTGCTTTTTAATAGCTGAACTTGCTACAGTGTGCTCCTGGCTTTTCAGTTCCCTCTAAGTGTAGGTTGCTTGTTTGATGTTTTTTTTTTAAATTCTGTTTTGAGATTGAAAAAGATATAAAAACAGGGAAGTTTTACTTGAACTTCAGAACTGAAAATAGGAGACTTTCTTATTAGATTTGTATATAAAAATTTACTAAAAGAAATCTAAACACAGCAAAAATGGTCAGGCATTGATTCTAAACCACTTTCATGTATTTCTCCTCTTTCTTGTTCTTTCCAAATGTGCTTTGAATTGCATGGCTGGAATAGGAATGCCCTGGAGAAAACCAGAGCCATGTTATTCACAAATACTCTACTGGGGATTTTTGAATAATATTTAAAAAATTGAACCAGTGTCTTCCTGTGGGAGATTTCTGACTCCCTGCCAGTGCAAACACTGCCAGAGCTTGTCAGGTTCAACTCACCGAGCCTGTCCTTTGACATCCATTTCTGTCAGCTCTGCTACTGAGAAAAAGCAGCTCTTGTCCAGAAAAAGCAGCCCTGGTCTCACTTGGGTGCTCCCTCCCATCCCTGCAATGCAGAAGCAGCAGACAGGAAAGCACAGGAAACATATCTGCTTTCAATAGTGACCACAACAACCAAACCCAGCACACCTAGAGCCCCTCTGCTGCTATTTGAGATCTCCCACCTTCCCCAGTTTCAGCTAAAAGAGTATTTCTCAACGATGGGAGTGATATTTTCACAGCATGGGATATGGGAATAGATGGAAAGACATTGAAATTGGTTTAGGTGGCTTGGACAAGTGCTTGGAAAAAAGATAACCAGCATCAGGTTCTGTTCAGATTGATCTGACATCCACCCCTGTATACTTAGTTTTACAAATAAAAATCAGACTATTAATGCCTTGAGTTTCCAGAGAGGGGGAAAAAAATCTTTTCTAGGTTCTATAAAAACAAAAGAAATTGAAGACCTACTAAGTACAGTCTTATAAGCTAATTCTTCTTGGAAAGAGCCAAAAGAGTCTTGCAGTGTTTTCCCTGGGTGTCAAGCAAGGATAAAAAGCTTAGGTAAGGTTAGAGAAGAATAGTCCCAAGTGCAGGTACTGTTGAGTCCCACCCATGGGCTGGCTATTGACACCTTAATTACCCAAATGCATATCCAGGGTTCAATAATATACTGCATATCTCAGAAAGCCATAAAGTTTTTGCCATGACACAAAACTCTAATATTAAAGTTTTGGCACACCCAATTGTTTTGGAAGTAGAAGTGATGTAGGCATTGTTTGTCCTGCCTTTGGCAAGCACACAAGGTTACCACAGCAAAAAAGGGATTGCTCACCACAGAAAACTGATGTTACAAAAATACATCTTCAGCTACAAAAGTAAATTAGGCCACGTAACTGCATCAATTTAGTTGCATTTTTACACGATTTTTATTCCTCTGACATTGCTTTCTCCTATTTATCTACCATCTGCCACCTTCCCCCTTTGCATTTCACCATGACTGAGCCTCTCTTCACCCACTCCCCTTTAAACTTCCTTGCCTTCATTGTCTTCCAACACCTAGTGCTTTGTTTCTGCTCCTCTTTTAGCCAGGCCCTCCTTCCCTTTGCTCCTTAATGAGGTTCTATTGGTCATGGATTGAAATTTCTCCTACTGATATTCCTCATGGATTTACACTCCTTCAGGCTTGCCTCATTTCCATTCTTCACAGATGCAAAGGTTTCCTGTCAGAGGCAGCAGAAGTGCCTTAGATAGCATAAGTATTTTTTCAGAAACACTTTAATTTCCAGGTATTTCTACAGGCTGTGATCACTTTCTCAATGAAGAGAGGATAGTAATAGGAGCTGGGCACCTTAAGAGCTGGGTCTCTTTTGTGCAAAGAGAAGTGATCTTACCACCTATCCCTTTAGCAAGTACCTCACAGACTTTGAAAACACAGTTAAAATAAAGCTGTTCAAAATGAAAGTTTTCAGGGCAGGAGGAAACTGATAATAGTTCCTTCTCCGGGGAGACAGATGCAAAGCATTAAAAGAGAAAGCAGAAAACATAACAAAGAGTAGAGCAGTGCAAGCTTTGCCCCTGAGCAGTTCTTGCAGGGATACAGTGGGGGGCAGAGCAAAGGGCCAGGTAAGAACAGCTCCCTGGGTCCCCTGAACATCAGCGCTGCCAAGTCCAGAGCGCTTTGGTTCTGTTTCTTACTGTTTCTAACCAAATAGGAAACTGTTTCTGAAAGCAGAATGAGTTACTCAGAGTCATTTCAAGAAGAAGAAAATGGTAAGAGCATGTCTTAGAAAGAAGACAAATGTTGTTTAACTTATCCCGTAACTAGAAACAAAGAGTCACCTTAAAGAGGCAAGGGCTAAAAGAAAGATATTTTACAGCTAAGCACCTCTGCTGCTTATCAGTCATCTTCAACCAGGTCGTAAGGTACAAGGGTACTGCATAAGACAATTGTAAAATAAAAGCAAAATTCGCATATTTATCCTTATTCTCAAAAAAAAAAAGGCAAAAGAAATATAAAGCTGGATTACTGAATGTAGATATAATTTCTGAAATCCAGGGCACTGTGAAGATACACATCATTCTTGGCACACAAGAACACGTGATTTTACCAATCAAGTTATTAGTTAAACATATATGAATATTAGCAAATAAAACACTCAAAAGAAATTATTAGACTGAGATACGAAGTCAAACACCATTATCACTGGATTTCCATGATAGTTAGCTTAGAAACTGTATTTTATCCAATAAATTTGAATTCTTTTCCTGCCCAGTGTTTTCAAATATCTCAAAAGCATCTTAATAAAACTGTCTAATGTCAGAACCCAGCAATGGAATCCTGCAGTAAAAAAACCTGAGCCCATGCAAAAGTATTTATTGCAGGAGTGGCCCCTTATTTTTTTTCTGTGACAGAAGAATATTTCCATTCTTATTCCAAATGCTGCTGCATTATTATTGAAATTATTTGAACATATTTTTTTTGTTTTATGCAGTAGTTGCAAAGAAACTTTGCACTAAAGTATTTGCCTGCTTTCCAGTCTTCAAGCTCCAGCCCATAACAATTCAATTGAATTCTAAATATCATGATAGTCATAATTACATTAAATATGGATTAAAGGAATATCTTTTGACACAGAATTCTTTGTTCTTAAAGTTTGCTGATAATTTTAAATGTTGAGTTTTGTGTACCTTTCAAGTTCAGGGAACATGAAAAAGAATGTGAGAAGTTGTGGAAATTAAGCCCCTGTGTCATAGTTTCTAACGTGAACTTTGTAAGCCCTTCACTGAAAAACAGGAAAACTCCACAGAGCCTTGGGCTTTGTAATTTTTAATTTCCTCCTGTTTCTGTTTTGTTCAAGTATCCTAGTTATAAAAGTGCACCCCTTCTTTTGAGAATTTGTGATTAGAAGAATCTTTATTTTGGTTGCTTTTGTACTTGTTCCTTCATGAAAGATCAGGAGATTTGACAATGCATCTAAGTTGCTTCACAATAGCAATGTCCAAAATCATTAGTAACGTTTAAAAATCGAGCCAGAAACTATAATCACTACCCCATTGTTAAATACCAGCTGCTAACCATTTCAGAAATCTTCTAGCATGCCTAATCAGAATTTAGTCCTTCTGCTTTCCCATTACCTGTTTCCAATGCAATTCCTCATTCTCTATTCTTTACTTCATCTTTAAAGGGTGGCTGAAGAGGGGCACCGTAGTGCTCTTAACCTGAGAGATATTTCCAAAGGCTTCTAGCAAAGTACACTTTTCTGCAGTAAAGACTAAAGCCAGCTGAATATTTAGCAATTCTCATGAGAAAGTATGAAAAAAAGTTAAAAATTGATGTTGTAGAGGAGTTTTTCCAGGACATAGCTGACTCTTAGGGCTCTGTTGGTTTGGAAAGGTGAACACATGTACAATTCCATAGAAAACAAGAAAGCCGTGTGAGAACCAGACAATGTAGCAGGGAGAAGGGACTCCTTGGGAATAGGCTGGAGAGAGTCTGAAGTTTTAAGTTGTCTGTTTCTACTGAGTTCAGAAAGGGAGAAAGTCACCAGCCTTCTCTGTAAAAACAGGATTGCATTATGTACAGCTGACTTTAGTCTAAGTTTCTATTGCAAAGAGAGGGAACCTGGAAAGGCCTCGAATATTAACATTTTATTTGAGGCAGTGGGTGATGTTAGTGCCAAAATGAGATAAATTTCCGAGGAGATACATTTCAAGCTGCTATTCTTAATCAAAGAACTAACTGGAGTCCTAAGTGCAGAAATTAAAAATAACTAGAAATTATTGAAAAAAAAATTAAAGTAACTTCTATTTTTAAAAAAGGCAGGAAAAGGAATATCCTTTTGTTGAAATCTGTCTGGATATTGCAACTACAAAACTACTAATTGTAAAGTGACATGAATGAACCTAAAACAAGTACACTGTTACCCCCACAGGACATCCACAGGGGTGTTATGTGGGGATGATTCTACCAGGACAGTTCTGCTGGTAGATTTTCACTTAGAAACCCTTGTAGCCTAAGATTTAGGTATAACCCACAATAACCTGAGCACTTTTTGCTAACGCTGACCGAGCTATTATGGCTGTATTAAAAAGCTTAAGGCACCTAAAATGAAAGTACATGAAGTGTGCAACGCAAAGTTATAGAAACTAGGAGCATTGAGGAAATTACCAAGAGTCAGGGAGTTTCCCTTAGTAAAATGAAGCCATCCTGGGTTTTTTTGCATGATGACATCTGCTCTGAAGAAGCATGATGATAAGGGGAAGGGGGAAAAAAGCAAACACAACAGGAACACCAAGCCTATAGGCTGCTACTAATGGAGTGACTTCTGAATTTCAATGTAATACTGTCTTTAACTTAAAAAGATCAGCAGATGTCTTGCAAAAGCTGTCAGTTTTCAGCATACTGCTAAGAGCAAAAGCTTCCAGCCATTCTTAGAATGGCTCAAAAGACGCTATTAAATATTTATCTATCTTTCCATATCTAAAAACTCATGGAATTTGCCTATATTAAAAAATAAAAACAGAACATACACAAATGCAGTTGCAGAGATCTTTCATGACTTTTCCCAGTGCCAATTTCATGCATAAGCACAGACCTTACCATTAGGGAATCTGGCCTGGAGTTTGGGTTGGACTGCTGGGAAACCACATCACACACTGGGGCTCAGGAAGAGGCATGCTGGAAAGAATTTAGAATTCCCAGAGGTCCTACAAAACCAGTGCTTAGAAGAATAAGAATTTCAATCATTTCATGTATTTTAGGCCCCTGGAATACTGAAGAGTAAATTCTATGCAAAATTCACATTAGTGTGTCAAATGCAGAAACACAGATTCTACTTGTAGGGTATTTGACTCTTTTTAGGCAGCATAGGAATTTGACTCTTACCTGCAGCATTTTACTTCACTTTAATAAGCAGATAGGCACAAAATTCCTACAAAATATATTTTTAATTGTTTATTAATATTCTTTCAATATGCTATAGAAGATTTTTATTTTGTTTCTTTGCTTTTCTATTTATTTCTTCCAATGTTCCTGTATAGCTGGGCTTTTTCCCTTAACAGTTAAACTATTTTGTCCCCTGCTACTTGAATGCAATTTACACTTTTAAAAGGTATTATTATCTGCATGCATTACAACAGAGTCCTTGAAAAGCATAAGACAGAGAATTATTAAAACCTTACAAATGCCACGGGGTTCATTTCTCATGGTATGACCCTGATAGAGTAAAAACTTGATTTTCTATCAAACTTACTTAAATGTCCCATTAGACATCTAGAACATCTAATCAGCATAATATGAGCAGGCAGGGTGCTTAACCATCTGAATGTAGGATGAGATACAAACCAATTGAACAAGTCATACAATTTTTTGGTTAAAAAAATACAGGCATTAGACTACAAACATATGTTATCTATTTATAGCTGATGACCTATTTTATTCACTCAGAACTATTCAAGGCAAATGCTGACATTTGCCCTTAACCCCTAGTTTCCTGTGAAGGGGAAAATGCAACACTTCATTTGTGTTTTAGACTGTCTGGGTCCCACAGTATATAAAAAGCAGATTAGAGAAATGTCTGTATGTACCAGCATTACACCATAAGTGAAAGAGACTCTTCACTGGAACAAACAAACAAACCAACCTCAAAACCTCACTCTTTTACCTGAATGTTTTTGATTCAGGTTACATCAGAGTATCTGAAAAGCATCTGTACAAACTCAGCACCGAATTTTGAAGAAGCAGCAGGAAAAAAGGGCAAATAAATTCTGTAATAGTATCATCCCCAAAGCCTGGGGTTTATTTGGTCATATATACACTTTCCAAACAGAAAGTCCTCTACTGACAAAATTTCAGTGTTTTTAGAACTGTACTATGCATTATTTATGGTGTTATCGTTTCTTCCTTTTCCCTGTCCAATTAAGTATTCTTGAACTTTACAGTGTAGAGCTACATTTTCTGTTGGATCTTGAAGGACTTTTGTGACTCTGCTTATGAATAAATTCAGAATTATATAAAACTGAGGAAGTCGACAATTAGGTCATAGGAGGTTTTTTATGTTGTCCTATGTTTTTCATCACAATACAAACCACCACACTAGTTCCAAATGTGATAAAGATCCATTTGGTCAGCACAGATAAAACTGGTATCATTTCATATTGGCAGACAATAGCTGAATTTCCACTACACAACATGAAGTATGGTTGCAACATCAAGAGTTTCTTAGATATCATTTTGCCTTTGTTGAGCTTCAGCTTGAAGTAACCTCAACTTGTGAATTTTAATCAGCTAAAGCCAAATAGAGCCACTTTTGTCATGTTAAACAGTACCCAGATTCATTGACACTGCAAAATCCTGGCTATCAGACAGGTCAACAATTCTTCCAACATCCAGCTCCTGAACCTGTGCACCTCACACACATCTGAATGAGCTGCAGATTCCCTCTCTCACACATGGATAATAGTGGGAAGTCAGAGTCATTTTACAAATACATTACAGTGGGAATCACCAGAGTCACTTACTTGGCAGATAATGCAAAAGAAGGAAAAATATATTTTGTTTTTCCTTATTTAAGTGTTCTAGAAGACATCTGGTCATACTATGCGAGTATATTATTTGGCTGGGTAACTACAGTCACATGTAAAAAGCAGTAGAAAGTACTAAGTGAATAAAGTTTTACTTTTATTACTCAATGTTTTATTTTTCTGGACTAAAAATACAACACTTCTGTTTAGTTTTATATGAAGTACACACCACTATGGGTTATTTCTTTAAGTTGTATGGACAAGTTTCTTAATTGATTTTGTTTTCTAAGTCTGCATGTCTGAAGTTTAAAATCTGTGCTTCCCTCCCCCCACCTAGAAAAATAAGTGACTGTAAAATACAGATTTAGCAACAACACCCATCCATTTCATCACCATCTCACATTATTAGGGAGTTTGATTTTTTTCATTTTTTACTTTTATTGCACCAGAAATGGCTACAAGTAATTGGAACCTATAATTGAAATAATATGGTCATGGCTAGCAGCTTTACTCACTAGAATGAATGTGGAAAGCCATGCTAAAAAAGTACTTAGAGTATTTCTTGAACTATGAAGAAACTTAAGTAATCAAAATTGCCTAGTTTTATCCAAAAAAGTTTCTATTTTGCATGTGGGCAATTAAAAAAGAACTGGATTCACATTGATATTGAACTCATTACAAACCTTTTGACACAGCGGGGGATTAACATCTAATAAACAATTTGCCAGCAATTGATAACTGACATATCAAAATTCAAATGCTCTCTTTGTTCTTTTCCTGTTTTACAAGTGTATATGCCCAGTTGTAAGGATGGCTGTTATGTAAAATGACCATCCATTATTGCCTCTTGACTTTCACAAATCATCAAATCATTTAGAGAGCAGCATATGTTTTTTATATATGTTGTGTTCATACAATCCCTAGTTTGCTTTTGCATGTAAACACTACATGACAGTCACTCTGCACAATAAAATAAAATTCTTTAAAACCTTGATTAAAGCATTTAAATGTAAGAAATGGAAATGTTCACTCAAAGCTAAATTTCAGTATTAGTCAATGGTTTGAGGGTGAGAAAGGGAGAGACAAAATTAACCAACAGTGACTTTTTCCTAAAAAGAAACTACTCCCACACAAAAGGAAACTGGGGTTAAGAGAGTAATTTGAAGTTAACATGTTAGTCACACTCATCCCAGCATAAATATCACTGGCTTCCAGATACCATTATAAGGACAGGCTAATATTAGAATTGTTCAAAATATGTGCATTGTTTTCCTGGAACAAGCTTATTTTGGAAGCCATGTGAATCTTCAGAAATTACTAGGATGTGAAAGGACGTTTGCATGCACAGTTTTGACCTCTTCTCTTGCTCTTTGCCTGTTAATATATCTCAGCTGGTTTGTCTTTTAACATCCTAAAACTTCCAGTAGCTTTCAAAGTGCAACCTTTCTCAAAGAAAACATGCTGCTCTTCCTTTGTCCCCACACTCTGAACTCTGCACAAACTTGGTAATAGATTAAAAGAGATACTGCTTCAAAATGGTGCAATGGCAGCATCCTGAAACTCAAGTGTTGTTTTATGAACTGCCAGGAAAGGAAAGAGTGTCTGTTTGTCAGTGGAAATTTGGAATTTCTTGTAAGCATTTAATCTTGGCTGTCAACAACATGTTGGGTCATTGACTTATAAAGCTTTGAAGCAAAAATATTTCTTTTTAGACACGTTAAATAAATATTCTGGTATTTATTTCACTTCAAGAGCCATGCTTGCTAACGACTGTAATTTAAATTTCAAAAATTGGTAGAAGAAGTTTTTTTTAAAGGAGATTCATGTATATTTATAGATAGTGGAAGAGTCACTTCAATGACATTTGGCATCATTTTTAGAACCCACACGCCTTGCTCTCAATTAACTTGGGTCACTTCAAGAATGGGCCAAAAGGAAGCCTGTTCCACATGCATTCCTGAACAGTATCTAATGCTATAAAATATGAATATACTAGGAGCAAGATTATAAAATCTGAATACTTTGAGAGGTTTGAGAACTTCAGGTGTAGACAGACTTCACTGGCTACCGTGAAGTGTCAAAGAGAAAAAGATTGATATTTACATTTATGAAGATTCATCATGCTGAAAGGGAAGGGAAAGATTCACATGCTGGGTACTCCAGGACCTTGATTAAATATGCAGATCCAGCATGAAATCCAAATAAGTAAATGTTTGTGTGTGAAGACCAAGTAGCAATTCAGAAGTATAAAAAACACAAATCACTTCCATACTTGGCATGTGTGCTTCACAGTCTGTAGAGCAATATAAATATACACAGGAACACCAAAACTTTCACCTAATATATTGAGTCCTGTATCCAAAACTAGATCTTCTTATCTCCTTTTTCCTATTGAAATTATCTAAGAGTCTAACATCTAGTAGATAGATATAAGTGACTTGATAAACAGGCCATTGTACTGTTAAATTTCCATGCAAAAACAAAGGAGGAGAAAAACTTTCAAAGCACCTTTTCTTTTGCTTCTTTCTAACTGACACTAACATCAGGTCTTGACAGCTAAAGTAAAAGGAAATCAAACCTCTCAAATTAAGTTACTCCCTACCTTGATAGCTATTCTACAACATCTATCATCCAGAAGCATCGTTAGCACCAGACATGTTGCACTGACAAAAGACATTGCTGATTGCATTAAACCACAAAATACTTTAATTAAACCATTTAAACACACTAACAAATTTACTAGTATCCCAGAAAGATCGGATACTGTGGTATGGGGGATGGAATGCTCTATCTACAGGCTGTCTTCAAATTTCTAAACTGTGAAAAATAAAGCAGATGTCTAAATCAAATACCCTTAAACACTTTGTACTGGAGTATTTAGGGAGAAAGTTTGCAAAGCTCTCTGTGTCACTGGTACACATTGAGTAATACTGCACTAGCCTTTGGCTTTGCCCCTTCAAGATGCGGACCTCAAAATCTGGAGCTGTCCTGGCCATAAACCACTAAACAGCAACCTGCTCTCTATCACAGACCAGGAGAGAGGTGACTACTCTGCGCTACAGCTGTCCTCCTCCCCACCTTATTAGTCCTCATCCAGACTCACTTCTGTGATCCAACACAGATTTTGTTAATACTTTGAATTAAGATATTTACAGACACAAGTATGTGTAGTTGTTTTCTCCAGGGGCAGAAACAGTTTCTCCTGTTTGAGCCAGGGCCACATATTGCATGCACTATTGGCAGACAGTCTTTTCCACACATAACAGTTGTGAAGGCTGAGTTCATGCAGCAGCTTATACCTGGCATGTGTGCTTCACAGTAATAGGTCTTAATTGTGCTCAGTCCTGATACCTCTGCTGCTTACCTAAATCATCACTATTTGTGGTGTTTTGTCCTTCTTGCAATGACTGCCAGGCAGCACCTTAAGGTCTAATTTTTCACGAAATTATTTCAGCCCTTGAAATGCAGCAGTCGTGATCTTGCTGTTGGAGTCAGTGATTACTCACTATTAATGATGTTGCTTGCTGTGGCTGAGGTAATATAAATCAAGCAAATCAGGTTCTCATTTTCAAGATGCCTACAGATACAAATACATGACATACTCATGGACTGTGTGAATTAAAGAGTATCTATACAGGACAGCTTTAACCATTGTGATTACATATACATATACAGCTATAACCATTGTAATTATTCAAATCTAAACAGTGGAACTCAAGCACTACCTCAAAAACCTAAACCAGTACCAAAGGAGGTACAGCAAATCTGTACTATTCCCCACTATCCAGGGAACACTTTCCAAGTCAAATAGCTCAGCACATTTCTGTGTGGGCATTTGAAATTGTTTCTTCAATGTAGATGCTCGAGGAGCTTATGAGGTGGTTTATTTCCAAAGAGAAGACAGCCAGCCATCAGTGTTCAGGGTAGACAAGCATGTAGTAAGCCACACTTGGTTTCCTGATTCTGTAAGAGTATTTATTCTTATAACTAAGATTTGCTACTTCTAGTTCCCTTGATGAAACGTAATGTGCTTATAATTATGCAGATGTTCTTTCCTAATCTTTCAAGAATAGATAGGTTTTGCTTTTAAGACTGCTGTTACAGCTTAACTGTTGCTGACAACTTCTGCTATAGTATTTGCTTTGAGAGGTAAGATGATTCTCATACTCCTTCTCTAGAGCTTTTTTGGTCTCAGCTGTTTCCCAGCACTTCTTGTTGTGATTGTTTTTGTCTAGATGCAGGAAAGCAGAAGGCAGCAGATTCTGCAGGCAGTGTCAGCAGGGAGCACATCTGCACAGTTCCCAGGCCCCTGGCCAGCAGGGGAGAGCTGAAGGTCCAATGTCACACACTGCCTGGGATTCTCCAAGATTGATCCCACTGCTCCCACAGCCTGACACACCTGGGGAGCTCCGTATTTAGTTACTTGGCTCCTACAGCAGCAGTTAACTATGATTATGACTTAACATTCCCTAAGAAAGTAGAGTCCTTGCCAGTCTCAGCTACCAGTGACCTGAGAATTGATTCCTGATAGGCTATTTCCTGGTCATTTTCAGAGTCCCTCATGAGAGCAGGATGGAAACAGCACCCAGAAAACTGAGTTTTGTATTTCAGCGCAATGCACAGGGCATCTTGCACTGACTCAGCCTCAGCCTTTTTTTTACTGACATTACTCTTCCTACTAACTCAATATTCAAATACTGAAAACACCACCACCACAGCCATTTTAGCTCTTGCCTCCTTCCATTCCCTCAGTAAGCAAATTAGATGAACTGAAGGGACTTTTTCATACCTGCAGAGATATCTGCTCACTTAAGGAAATACCAAATAGCAAAAACAGATTAATAGGAAAGATGAACTAGAAAGAAACTGTGCATAATCACACAGCCAAGGGACAGTCTCTGTTTTCACAGCATAAGCCAGACACTGAAGGGCACCAATTGACTCAAACCACCTGCATGCAGTTACTGGAACAGCACTCAAGTAACTGCTGGAAGCAGCAGTTGGCCTCAGACCTGGTTCAGCCCTGACAAAGGCAAGGTTATTAACAGAAGCTGACAGTGTCAATTCTGCTGCATGTCACCATTAAACTGGGTCAACAGCTTATTGCACTCACCTTGGGCTGAGTCTTGAGGAAAAGTCAGTTCTTAAAGCAGCGAGTCTGCTTCCAGCAGGATTCCCCTGCAGCATGTCCTGTTCTCAGGTGACTGGCATTTTAACCACAGACTAGAAATATTTTCCAGGCCTTAATTCTTAGATGTGGACAAAAATAGAGCTTTTGACACTTCAGTATTTCCCTTTGCTCTGATTCAGAAGGAATAGTTGCAAACATCCCATAAAAGTAAAAATAAAGTGCTTTGGAACAACTAAGGCAGTAATGCTTACATGTCTCATTTGGGTCTCTTACCTTTTTTTAAAAAACATGAAAATTAATTGCTTCAACTTCACCAATTTTTTAATAGTCTTAATCATCAATAAAGTAAAAGAAACTCTGAAAAACAGCTTGTTTTAATTGATGAAGCATTTTTAGAGATAAATGGTTCTACTAGAAGAACTTCAGCTGGCCCTTTAGAATTATCTTTTTCTCATAAAAAGAAATCAGACTTCCTAATCTTGCAGCCTACATCAGCAGAGGCTCTGCTGCTTTTTTGCTGAGGCTAAATTTCTGGTGGACACAGTTATTTCTATATGTGGCAACTTCCTTCCTCTTTCAAACACTAAAACTCAATTTGCTTAAGCATATATTGGTGCATTACTGCAAAGATTTGGGAAATGGTTTTATTTTCTGTGTTCCAGTAAATTTCCTTTCAATAAGGACATGCAAATACAGACAGAGCTCAGCCCACAGAACATTACACTGTCAGTGAGGAAGATAGCATAATTTTTGAAAGAACCTTGGAAACCTCTCATCTCTCCATCAGGTCAGCCTAAGACTAATGGGGACATCATGTTCTAGGAAAGATAACATGACCTTTCCCACTGTATGCGCTATATAAATAGATTTACATTGCAAATCAAACCTTACTGTCTGTCTTAGAGCAAGGCTATTTCTGCAGCCAGCTTTCAAGGAGAAGACCATTCATTCCACACATGAGATTGAGTAAAACAGGTTCAAAAAGTCTTGGACAGTCAAGCCTGAGCAAACAGTTCCTGGGGTATACAATAGGTTAGAAACACGAGGTCATAAACAAATAAATCATAGGTGAGCCCACTCATAGCACATATAAGAACAAAGGGTCAACTAGTTTAAGGTTTCACTTTATTTCTCTTAATGTGAGATGGTACTATTGCAATAGTACCAGAACAATAGTATCAGAACAATGCAAACCACAGGGGTTCACTGAGCTACTGTTGAAAGAAAACATCTTTCAGTCAAGCAAAAAACAGGTTTCTACCACCTCAACAGCTAAAAAATGTGGTAGGTGAGGCAGTACAGAATCCTCAGACCCATATAGCTCAATGCATATTACACTTCACCAAATAATTCCAAAAACCCCTTGGTTTTAATTTGAGGTGTTAGAGCAGCAATACTACAGGCAGTTCTCCATCAATGTAATAAATTCCAGCTGTCCTAAAGGATGTAGAGTACTCTACTGTTCCTCAAGTAAGGGAAACACCTAGATCTCAAACTCCCATTACATGTTGAACACAGCTCTTAGTAACACAGTATTAGATTGGCAGTTTTTTAACTAAAAGCATACCTGAGGACAAAATAACAGCAGCATTCCATGAGGGATGACAAATCCACAGCAGACCAAGAAACCCAGCCTCAGAAGTCCTATTTACAACAAGCACATCCTGAATATATTCCCTTCCTACCACCACTGCCAGCAACACAACTCCATTTGTACTATGCCAGGTTTTATATAAACCAAACACAGAGGGAGGCACCTGCTCTGACATCTTAGAGATCTCATGTATATTAACCATTCTGGTGCTACTAGCATGCTTCCACAACTTTGGAAAGGCATCAGTGTCCCAGAGGTAAGAAGCAGCCCCAGGGAGTGCAGACAAAGTCAGAGCGACTTTGCACACAGCAATTGGCCTCATGTCATTGCAACAGCTCCCACTCAGACCCAAAAGGTCAGAAGCTTATTAGAGCTCTTAAGCACCTGCAGTGGATTACCAGGTTCAGGACAGAGAAGATTGCATCTCCCAGCTCTGGCTGGCACAAGTGTTAACAACCAATCTCATCCTTAGAGAGGAGCTCTGCAGCAAACAGGATTGCTGCTCAACTCTGCTTTCCCACTAAAGCAGCAGGCTCGCCTATCTGAAATGACAGCTGCTGTTTCTTATACCACTTCTATAACTGTGACTCAAGTCTCACTGCAGAATGTCAACATTTGTGTTCAACAAATATGATTCACCATGTTTTGAAAGTAACAGAAATGGAATGTAGAGGCAGCATATGATTCATTCCAGCCTTGAAACTGCACAACTGCACAAACACACATTGAATTAGAATTATGCTACCAACATCTTTTATCTCTGAAATATTTGCAACAGTTATTATGAAATGAAAAAACTGTAAAATAAACACTTAGAACCAGAAATAAGTCAATATAGTTTGACAATTCTTGCCACAAACTGCTAACCCAGAAAAAATAATTTATTATTTTTTTCCTCCCACTTCTAATCACACTTTCACTGAAGCACACTTCCTTTCCTTCTTCTTCAGATTTGTCTTTGTCTTCACCCAGTCTTCTAATGCTGATCTCTTACCTTTTATAATCTGGAAGATAGCTTTGAATTATGCTTTTATATTTTTCCATGTTCATTTTAAATTGCACCATTTGACGGTAGGTATGGTGCCCCTAAGCCATGTTTTTGCAAATAATTTCTAAAATAATTGATATTTCATTTTTGCATATCTTAGCTTGTTATTAGTAATTTATACATTACGTATATAATGGCACTGGAGGCAAAGATAAATTAAAGTTTCAGTGGGGCAGGCAAGCAGAGTTTTAGCAAGGGATTTTTTCTTCAAAGACACAAGCTAGACAAAAGAGAAAAGCAAAATATTTTTAAATGTCCTTTGAACAAAAATGTGAATTAGAAATTAATATATTAACCATGATTTAGTATGTAATATCAATATTACATACTAAATTAATCAATATTACAGTAATATAACAATCTGTTAATCTGCTCGGCAAACCAGTCGCACTGTAAAGCCACTTTGCACAAAGTGCTATTGCTGCCACTAGATGTCAGTTTTACACACTTAAAAACGGTCAATTCCCTTTAAAATAGTAATCCTCCATTCACAATAGAAACAGCTCTCTATTATGTAATTCCTTCTGAATTGACCTTTAATTTGAAGTGTCTCGTTTTATTTACCTTCTCTCCACTTCTTCCCCAGCCCCTCGGGGCATAGCTCTCCTTTATTAAAGAAAAAGAAATTCAGCTATGCATTTATTCCATTATTTGCTCAGTCTGAGACACTGGCAGTTTTTGCCAGATATCACTGACAATAGTCTGTATCTCAGATTGTGTCTCTAGAGGCCAGCACTGAAATCTTACTTTTATTCCCCAGAGATATTTTTATATTCCAGAAGGACACTTCTACTAAGAAATGCCATTACATTTTTTTACTAAGAAATGTCAAAGTAATTACAGATAGGCTGCCATGCCAGTTAACAAGGGATGTCATTGATATGGCTTATTACAATTTTATGATTTTTCAGATTTTTACTTATATTGACTGCCTAAATGCAGATTTTATTTATGCTTCAAATCTCTGTCTCTCAAGAGTCAAAAACCTAGCTGTGCATTCCTCTAATCTCCTACAAGGGCTCTTCACAGGTGTTTTTCTTAAGAACAGTTTTCATTAGCTAGTCTTAACATAAACTTGGTCATACTGAATACAGAACTTCTGTACTGTGCATTCACTTTATCACAAAATGGAATTGCTTTTTGTCAAGTAAATCTGTCTTTAATTCCTCCCCCAAAGAAAAATCATTGAAGAAAATTGGGATGAAGTCAAATTCATTATATATTATTACAGTCAAATATATGTATACTCCACAAAAAGCAACAAAAAAAACCCACTCCAAAGCTATCCATGCTCTGAACTGGCAAAGTTACAGAATGTAGCTCTGAATTTTTACAAAGTAATGACAAGACTGTCACCTTTCATGAAGCTGTACTGTCCAGATATTGACAGTTTAGCTAGCAACACACTATGTTTGTTTATCATAATGTCAAAGGAATCCCCTCACCCTCATTCACATCAAAATCTGACATTTTCAAGCTCCTACTGATCCTTCACAGCTCTCCTGGACTGCTCAAGGTATTCTTTGCACCTGCAGCCATAACCATCTCATACAAGTGCTTGCCTACCAGCAAGGGATGGAAAGCAAGGAAGGGGAAAGAGGTTCTTCAATGAACTTCAAAACAGAGTATCATGCAGCAACCTTCTCCAAAGACATCCAAAAGCATTTTTTAGACAGCAACTCCATTGAAACCATCTCTTTGCACAATCTCAGCAAGTAAAAGCATGGCAAAAAACCTCCAAGGCAAACATGGAATCCAAAACACATCCAGTCCCATGGCTGCTGACAGCAATGTCCATGACTTCCTTAGAGAAGTGCCATGCCTGGGGCAGACAAGGGTGCTGTATATGCTACATTTTGTGTTGCAATGTTTTGACCCATTCCCTTTGCTTTCCTACCACAGTCACTATACCTTATCCACCCAGGCATCTCCAGAACTGCAAAATGCCCTAAATCCCACCCAGCCGCAACATGTGAGCCACCTGCACCCACACTGGTCCCTCCACAGAAGCAGAGCACCTCAGACATGCCAAACTGCTCTGCATGCACTGCACAGTCCATGGGCATGAGCCAGTCCAAAGCTCTCCAGATGAAAATTCACAAAACCCCCTGTGCACCCACAGCTCCAGACTGTACAGATCATACCTGCTCTCTGCTTTTGATGCAAGGTATCTCTTTTCAGCACCCATGGTGGCAGGCAGCTACAGCAGGATGGGATCAGGGCCAACACATGCTTCTGCAAGGAAAGGAGCAAAGACACACCTCAGACACTGGCACTACTGCAGCATTTCTCTGGCTCCAGGATGCAATCTGCAGAACAAAGCTGGTTGGCTTGATCTGCAAGCTAGGAATTTTGGTTACTCTGAGCTACTGAACTAAGTGAGTGAGTTAGTGAGAAAATTGGTGTTGGGTGAATGAAGCAGCTAGTAGAAATGAGGAAATCAATAGCAGGCTAGAAGAGGACAGATTTTTTTAAATATACTTTCTAAATTATAAATTATATATATTTTAATAGTATTTATATTTTAATGTTGTATATTTTTAAATATAATATATATAATATTTATGTGCTTTCTAAATTATAATTACGCTCTAATATAAAACTGTAAACATAAAACCCAAACAACAAACCAAACACACGAAAAACCAACAAAAAAACTCTTAGGGACAATCTCTCCCTTTATTTCTTCATTGTATATTTGGCAACTCAAATCCCTCCAGGAAAGAAAATACTTTAACTTCTTCTTTATCACACATACTTATTTGCAACTTATTCCATTCATGCCAACATGAATCACTAACAATGTATATCATGAGCAACAACAGAAGCAATGGTTAATTAAAACCTGGAAGCATTAGTCATCTTCCTACAGAAGTTACCATATAATTTCAAAAGTGTTGAGGTTTTCAAGATATTTTTGTACTCTTTCCTAGGACCAGAATTCTGCTGCTAAAGAGCAGCAGTGGCTCTTAGCTTCAATCATGCATTTTACTGAAAAAGAAGGAAAAAAAAAAGCTTTCAGCTGGACCCATAGATATCAATCATCTCAAACCTCAGAGAGACACATTGCTTGATCCCCTCATTGAAGATTGTCCCGGGGAGGAGAAATAGGTTAAAACTCTCTCAATAAAACATTCCCCAATAAAGGAATGGCTTAGATCCATAGCTTCCTTCTCTACCAAGCTCCACTGCAAGTTTAAGAAGTGCCTGATCTGACCATACTTGCCTGTGTGGAAAGGCAGCACATTCCAAAAAACAGCATCTTGGAAGGACTGAAAGTTGCACAAGATGTTTCTCTGAAATCACCAAGCCATTATATCCCAGCAATCTTTATATGAGAAAGTAAAGGTTTAAATACTCTTATTTTGCAAAGAAAAGAGCGTGAACAAGAATCCAACCTTTGCAACAAAAAGCATAGCTGCCTCCTCTTCTTACTTACAAGGTGCAAGAGGAGGTGAGGAAATAGCCCTGCTCCTGCTGGTCATAGATATGCAGAGGCAATTGGGTGAGTCACTGCTACAGCTGATGAAGCCAAAGGAGCCCAGATGGGCCTGAATGGCAATCACACAGTTCAATGCAGTCTTAAATTTCCTCAGGAATTTGGTGATTTCTAGATCTGCTGGATCATCTGTTAATTACCATACCCACTACATGTAGATATGCAGCTGCTTTTTGTTACAGTGTAATTACAGGCCGAGTATTAAATGTAGGGGCTTCTCTACTGTCTGAGATGGCGTATTTTCACAACAAATATGTCAAAGAAATGCAGAGATTCACTGGGATTGAAATATAGACTGAGAAAATATGTTTTCTCTGAGAATGTGTATGTCCTCCATTTGATCTTCCCTCATACACTTATAAGTGTCTCCACTTGTATGCCTGATACAAACCCATCCATCATGCTGATGAGATGGTGAGTGAAAAAGCAAAACAGTTTGGTTGGGGACTGATGGCTGGGACATTATTCAAAAAAACAGATCTAGGCAAACATCAGTCATACCACAGTGAACTCACTATCACTGAGCTCACTGGAAAGTATCTATTTCAGAGATTTCACGTCCACTGTAGGTACACCTAGAAAGTGTCAGGAAATACACAAATTAATTTGCTTTTCCCAAGACAAAAATAGATGGAGGGTTAGAATTGCATCTATTAAACAGACACATTTTCAGTCTGACCTATCCTCTGCTGAAATCTATGCTGAAAAAGGGGGTATTTTAGCATTAGGTTTCTGGACTGAAAGCGTGCAATCCCACCCCTGGTCTTAGTACAATCCAGAGACTGCACTGGAAATTTTGCACTAAGGAAAACCCTATAGATAAAAAAAGGTTTTATTTAGACTAACTTGAAACTCTGACTTGAGAAGTTTGCCTGCAAGTTGTGCACTAGCTTGAACTCAAAAGTACTGCATGAACTCCTTGTTCACATTGAGGTGAGAGGTATATAGAGCTACACAAACTATTGAAATCATTTGGGGAAACTCTTTCCAGTACCTGCATTAGCTAGTTCAGCATTAGAATGGGCACTTTATGTGCAAAGGTAGTACTCTATAAATTCAATTTCTCTTTCATCACCAGCTCTTCATGGGTTGAGAAGTCATGCAGAACCTTAGAACAAGAACAGGGCAAACATGAGGTTAATAATATCCCAGCCATTGTTAAAGTATCTTCCACTCAGCCATTGTTAGACTAATCTGCTGATTTGAGTGAAAAAAATACAAAGAAATTCTGTGGTGAAGAGACAATATTATATGGCTTATCACTTCTTGAATGATTCATTAACCAGCCTAATTTAATCTGCCACATGCCTGGTAAAATTCCAGTTTAGCAATGTAGTACGTGCTACCAGCTTTCTAGAAATGTTACAACCGGCTAATAACAAAAAGTTAAGCATTAACCAAGATGAGACAAGCATGTAGCTACAAAACTAAAAACTGTTTTTTTCAGGTCTTTCCTTCCTTCACTTTTTAAAATATCATGTATTTGACTTGAATTGCTCTTGATTAAAATGATCTTCATTTAATTTAAAAAAACTGTTTTCTCTCTTTTCAGAATGCATCAGAATATGAGCTGAGCAGATTCAAAACAATGCACCAGCTGTAAGTTTCTCATTATTTTCCATTTCCCCATTGAATGACTAATACACTTCTACTCTGACAGTTGCTCTGTTAATAAATCAGGAAAAATGAGAATTGAAACCTCCTGATCACGTGAACTTTAACATTAATTCACAGGGTGGGACTTCCTCAGGATTAGGATCCTGGATATTTACAAGAGCTGTGGTTCAGATCAGCTGACAGGAAAGTCTCTTCTGCACCAGATGCTGGATTTTATTCTTCCTCAGAGCAGAAAGGGACAACCATAATATTAGTAAAAGTACAAGTTCAACTTATTCCAGAACATAAAGGCTCTTTGCTTGTATTCTATTTGCAGTCAAATTTTCAGAATTGGTTCATCTGCTACTTAGGGATTAATTTAAGTGATCAGTTCAACAAAGTGCTATGTTGAAAGTAATTTAATAGAATTTAATACAGTACTGAATAAGCAAATATAGATATAACAGTTGAGAAATGCCTTCATATAACTTGTGACAAATCAAGTCCATTTCAAAGGCTATCCTTAATGTTCAAACATATTCTTTCTCTTGTAGTACTACACAGAAATAATACTAGGGAATTTTCTCTATGAGCCAGTGAAACCAAGAAGACATCAGTTTAATATAGTGTGTTGCTGTTCTTCACTTAATGGTTGTTACTATTCCATGTAGCTTTCCCCTCCGTGACTAGTTGGGAAAACATTGATCAATTTGCAAATTGTTTTCTGAATTCCGCTCTATTGGTAAGAAACTGGATAAACTTGAAGGCATTTTTACCCAATAAATTTCTATTCCTATTGACAGGAATTCATTGAGAGCATAGGTAAATATTCTTCTGGGTTTAAATTAATAATTTACTAGATAAGTAAAAAAATGAATGGACTTTCTTGCAAAGCACTTTAGTCTAACGGGACATCATTTTGAGAGAAAATGTAGAGAGAATTAATATAAAGTCAACCAAGGATACATTTTCTGTTTCTGACATACATGAATCTGATCTGCTAAAATATTGGGGCAAACAAACATTGAACTTAGGCCAAGAGTTGCACTTCTACTGATGTGAGCACTCAAGCTTTGAATCCTCAAACTGTATATGGGAATTATAAAAGTGTTTTGCCATACGAATTCCATTGTCCAAAGCATTAAAATTCCTTAAATGCACAGTGTGGATGTCATATCCTTAGTACCAACTTCCAATCTAAACTGTTACTCTTACATTGTACTACCTGCTATTGCAAAAACTGCCTGAGTTTCCAGCACTCCCAGTTTAACTGGAGACATTGAGTCTATATTTATCCACCTAAGACAGATCAGCTGGCCTGTTTCAGTATGTTCATACAGCAGGTAATTCCCAATGGACCAAAACACTGAGGACAGATAAACAGAAAATTAATAATTGCCAGACACGGTGAGACTGAGATCCTGTGTTTCCCCTGGCAGTGCCCAGAGCTTCAGGTCTCTGCCTTTATGAAAGTTTCCTCATGAGGCTTCATCAGGCAGGAGTTAAGCTCTCTGACCACCAGCAAAAGCCTTTTGCCTTACCCATTCCAGTTCAACACTTGGTATTCTTGTTTTCCACAAGATTTTGAGTCCACAAGGCTGTGAGTGCTCTTTGAGCTAAAACACAGAGTTATTCCCCATTCTGCTGGGACATCTATTGACAGGGGTACCAGGAGCAATCTGCAGCTATGCTTGGGTCTGCTTCCCTGCCCTCTGTACTAAACACCTCCACCAACTTAATGCAAGGCTCCTTTCCCTCCAGCCTGTACCGTGCTTGTTCTCTAAGGGGAAAAAATTTGTCTAGGCAAAAAAGACAAAATGGTTTATCTGGAAAGAGTTTATCATAATAATTCTGTTTTGATACCCTTAAGTAAACTTTTTTTACACTACACTTCTCATGAAGTCTCTTACTATATTCTTTTGGGTTTATGTGTCAATGTTGGCTTTGACAGCCAAATGACAGCCCCATATAAACTAGTTCCCACCTACACTTAAAGCCACAGGTCTATCTAGATTGTTTCTGAGCAACTACTGGATGTTAAGGTGAAATTACCAAGGTGAAGTCTCTACTCGTGTCTTGCCCTACCTCTGAAATTCAATAATGAAAGATTTTCCTCCCCATTGCTAAACAGTATCAGAAGAGAGGTGCTGCTTTAAAACACAGGACAGCAGAGCACTGAGTCACTAGTCCAAACCCTCTCTGGAGCTGCCAGGGTTGTGCAACAAACTGCTCTCACAGGTTTACATGTTTGCAGCAATCCCAACAGCATGTCGAAATCTCGAGCTTTGCTTAAAGCCCTTCCTCCTGCACAAGCACAATTGCATTTTTCACTCCACACAGCAGACTCAGTTGATAAACTCTCACCCTGAAAGCCTGAGATCACCCAAAACACTGAACCAGTTCACTCTCAAGAATGCCAGTACAACTGCACTTTCCAGGTACTTCCCCTGAGAGCAGTTTCAAACATCCCACTGATTCCAGTCCTGGGCTCCTTTAGTCAGTGCTAACATTTATGCCAGGGAGAACACTCTATAGAAAAACATCAAGCTACATTCAGGAGCACTTTTTAAGAGAGTGCAGATACCTCATACCACAGATACACAAGAATCCTGGAACTTAAGGCCCTTCCAAACACACTGTCTTCCTGTGCAAATAAGATTGGTACTTATAACTGTATCCAGCAAAAGCCGGCATATAGGCTATAACTCAATTACAAACATCCAAAATTTGGAAGCATATCTCAGAAAGAAATGTAATAACAGCTCTATCACCTCAGTGTAGATATTCCAAGACTTACAGTATCAGATGTTTATGCAGAAGTTTTTCCATAATGCTTTCAGCCTACCCAAATTTCATTTTCCCAGGGACCGTGAAATTAAAAGGCTGCCTTTATAGCTAATGTGATTAGAAATTCATCCCAGATCAAACTCAGAATAAATTTTGCTCTCAGCTCAGGAACTCTGGGGGCTACTTTACAAAATCAGGATTGAAATTTTCATCACAAAATCAGCACTTTCTATCACATGCTAATTCAGCAGCGTGTTCTGGCTGTGACAGATTGCCAGGTAAATGAGAAATCCTCACCTGCAAATCAGGTCTGAGGTGTCAAGTCTTGAGTTTACCATTTGTATATAGCAACATGCAGTTATGGAAGATCCTGGGTAATAAGTGAGCTGAGTCGCAGAACACATAATTACAAGTTCTGTGTAATTATGGTGTGGGCAGCATTTGATCTTCTTCGCTTGAAATAAACATCTATCAATTTTCACTTCTGTGAAAAATGTTAATACTTTATTCCACCAGGAATTTATAGCATATGCAGAAAATTAGCTGTTCTTCAATCATGTAAGTATTCTATAATTGATTTCTAGATGAGTTTCTCATATCTTTTTTATTTGATTTGATCATAATTTTTAAGAACTCCAAACTGAAATTTTTCATTCTTGCCTTCCAAGAATAGGCAATGTCTTTTCCTGAATCATATGAATAAATTCTCAGTTGTAAGAGCTGTTACATACCAGGAAAGTACCTTTCCAGTAATGCTGAGGTGTTCCACTTGAGATGTCTGAACTTGCATAGTTCAAACTACAAGAACTAGAAATGTTACACATTAACATATTTTTCTGTTCTCCCCTCTCCACTCACATTTTTTATTTCTTTATTAGGAAGGTAAACAACTTAATGTGGAAAATTAACTTTTCAGCTTTTACACAGACATCAACACTTACATACACTTAACCAAAGACAATTCCTAACAAAAATATGAATAATGAGATTTCTATGACAACTAGGGTGTTTCCTTAAAAAATAACACAGAGCTTTTGCTGTCTCTTTAAGTAAGATCCAGCAGTACAGACATCTTATCTTGTTCAGACAATCTGCATTTGGACTTTCCCCAGCCCATAGAAAGCTTTCAACTGAAAAACAAAGGAAGTAGATGACTTCTATTCCAATACTTAGTAAGCAGGAAAGATTTTTCCCTATCCTTGGGATATATCATAATGTTTTCTTATTATGCTATATCCTTCAAATACCATTACACATTAAAATTAATGTTCAGGACAATTTATAAATTAAAAAATTATAGAATTAGTGAACCTTGCCCAATCACTTTTCATGCTACCCTACCATGCTCAGCCATCTATGGAATGTCACTGGAGGGGATGAGGGTAAAAGTTGTGTTTCTTTAATATTGAAACTATGCTCATTTTTAGACCTTCAGCAAGATCGATCAGAGGTACACTTTAATAACAGATCTGTCAGCCCTCTTTGAAGAGCAAGAGCAGATCAGCCTCTGAGAACAAAGCCTGTGCTGGTCCAGGTGGAGGGACTGTAACATTCAGCTTCATCTCACTAAGTTTTTGTGAAAGTAGGTATCTTTCCCTTTGTTAATACGCTAGACCAGCCTAAATAGCAATGCAATATCAGTCACATATCAGCTCAATTTGGGTACCAAAATTCAAATAAATGGGTCATCTGTTTGGGGCAATTATGCAAATGACCTGCTTAGGTTTCTACATGAAGCCAGAAGCAAAGACCAGAAATGGAAGCTGTTGCCCAAATCACAAACCACTTCTTCACCAACATCATATTTCTGGACAGGACCTTTTTGCTCCACCCTGTCAGTTGATGTGCTTTCCTTTTCTCTACTGCATATCTGTACTCAGACCACAGAGAAGAGGCTGTTGTAGTTTCAAATCATTGGTCTTTCTTCCCTTTTAGAGAATCATATTTGTTAGTCAGAAAATGCTGCACCTGGGACTCAAAACCAGAAGAAAATAACTTCTGGCTCATTCAAGCAATGAAGTGTGAAGGGCCATTAATTTATAATCTCATTTTAGCAGAATTCCACATGTGCCCCAGCTCAAGTACACACTGGGCAGAAAACAGAACAGATGTCTGGGCTCATTTTGCTCTAAGTGCCCAAACTGGACTCCTCTCAGTTTTTGGAAGAAAGAAAATATTTAATTTACAGCGTGTTATCAACATATATTTATGCTCTCTGCAGGAGGGATATGTCATTCTTCGTGCTTTAGACTAGCCTCTGTGAAAATGAGTGAAAACATAACCTCTTTTTGCTTTTGTATAAGCATGTGGAGAGCTTAATTCATTAGTTCATAAGTTTATGCTGTGATGTTAGGGGGTCTACACACTATTGCTAAGATAGTGGAGGAAAGTATTAAACCAAGTAATTTAAACTTTTTTCAGTTCAGAAATGAGAAAATAACAGGTTGAGATAATCCTAACCAATGAAAACTGCAGTACTTAAAAATGGGGTCATCAAGACAAGCAAAGCAGAGAAGTTACAAGACGAGCTGCAAGGAGAAGTTAAGGGACCATAGCAGGAGGGTCAGATGCAGCTGCAAGCCAGACAGTTGGGGCTGCAGCAACCAGACACTTGAAACAGCTTCAGAGGAGGCTGCTCAGTGCAGCTGGGCTGGAAAAGATGAAGTGCACTTGGTAGGAATGCCACAGCAGCCCCTTGTGCAAGAGAATTCAAGACATGAAACCCATAGAATTAACAAGTTTGCCAAAAATACATATTTCAAATATTTGCCCCCCAAAAAATGCAGAAATTGTGTTCAGCATGCAAATAAATACCTTTTACTGTTTTCCATTCTCCTCTACCTACTGCCATTGCACATTTTAGGTACTCTCCAATGATATCCTTGACAGAGCATTGGGTCTCAGTTTCTTCTTCACAATTCTGGCACTGAGTTTGACAGACATCTGCTACCACAGCTCTGTCATTTCTCCTATTTAGTTCCTCACTGCACAGTTTCATGGCTTTTTATTATTTTACCAAGCTCTCAGAATACAGACTATAAGCTAAAAATATGTTACCATTTCAGTTAACATACCTTACCATGCATTTCATAAGTGGAATCAATCCTTTCCTAAATCACTGACCTGGCTGATATCATTAATTACCTTTACCAGTATATTAGTTCCTCATTTCATTCCTCTGGCTCAGGGAATAATCTGAAGAAATACACAAGAATATTAGACATATCCATACTGCTGCTTTCATTAACAGATACTACAGCTCAAGAACACAAAAGTCAAAGAATTATTTGTATTGCTTGGAATGTCAATATGAATTACCAGCTATATTCCTTTTATATTACTGGTACAATTATTGTTCACATATGGCCCACAAATAGATATAAATACACTCAGAAAAAGCATTCCAAAGTCAATTATTTCTTAGTATTATTTTTTATTTTTAAAGAAATAGAGGTATGATTCACATGTATAGTCTTAGAGGTATTCTCTGCTAGATTGTCCCTTTCCAGGGATGAATTCCAAATTACAGATAAATCAACAAATTTCAATAACTTCACCTTTTAACAAAAAGCAGTACTATTTATGTATCATATACCTCCATGCATTGGTATTTTATTGGGTTTTCTCTTAAAAACAAAAAAAGGCAGCTAAGTAAATACTGCAAAATAACAAATGTAGCTGATTTCTGATCACAGACCATACAGATAATATCTTTCCAGCAACACTTTTCTAGCATCATCAAGATGACTATAGCTTCAGATCCTCTGTTAATCACAGTGAATAATGGCAATAAATTCATCAGGATTAAAGAATTAAATGCTCCCAAACCAGCCTCAGACAAAACCAACACATCTGTATACATCTATAGTGTCATGTACCTTGCAGAGTCCACAGGATGGAGCACCTGTTTCTGGGGAAGCACCACTTTCTGGACAGATTTGAAGTGCCCCAAGAACATTTTGAAGCAGAGCCCCAGGGCATAGCTCCAGCAGACACCCAGGTTTAGGCTTAGAACTCATTCTACACCAAGCTCAAAATGTCCTTCCTTTATCAGCATTTCTTTCTACTCTGACATCCTTGTGCATCAGCTTCCTTAAAGCAAAGCAGTTCTGGGCCAGCTCAAAGGTGGGTGTCAGGTGACATTTGTGACACCCGATGCTTAAGGAAGGAAAGAAGGAGCGGATGGGTTCAGGTCGTGCCTCCACACCCGCGTGTGAACTGTCACTGCTGGGCTGCAGTGACACCCCACACACCACCTAAAACAAACAAAATTACACAGTGCACTTCGACTCAGGTAGTATCAGTTCCACCAGGAATCAGCATAATAACAGAAATCTATAATTTCTTTAGAAGCCTCGTGATACTCTGAGTAGTTTTTTTCATACAAGGAGCAATTTTCCTGTGAACAGAATGATGAAAGTTAACCGACCTCAAGGAAAGGTTAAGCTTGAAAGAAATCACAATGCCTAAGGAAAAGAAACCTTAAAAACCAATAACTTCTCCCTGGAAGACTCTACTGTATCAGTATTGTCTTCTTATTTGCTAACTAATACAAACATTTGCTAGCAAAAGCTATACAAATACCGTACACCTTGTGAGCAGTTTCAAATTACAAACAGTGTAATCCAGTCTGCACTCATCAGTCTGTTTATAAACACAATCCTGACTCAACACCATTATGACAAAATGAACAGGACTGTTTCAAATGTGTGACATAACCCCAGATAGTTACAATACAGAGAAAGGTGTTAAATGTCTAAATCCATGCTGCAGATGTTGGTAAAATTCACCAATAACCAGAAATCAAAAATCTTGTACAGCTATCACCAATGCATATTATTTCTAAACTAAGTCAGAAACTTTTTTCAATCACAAAATACTTTAGTTTGTAATTTCCTTAATGCAGAGATCTTCTTGTTCTCTATTATAACACTATATAAAAATGGATATTCAAATTTAAATATATGTGTTTCTTTACGTGTAGACTCCTGTCATATTTTCTTTATTCTTTCCTTTCTGAATATTGTATTTTCCCTTTGTATTTTAAAACTGAAGGGAAGTTATTCTGAAATCCAGTGTTTGATAGTAAACATAGACTTTTTGTCCCAATATCCTCTAGGAGGGGAAAGATGCAGAATCATATGACCACAAACTTATAAAGTAACTCTTTTAAATTATGCACTACAGCAATAAATGCTTCACATTAAGATCTATAAAAAGAATAACCCTCTCTGATATAGTGTTGGACTCCATCAGCTACATTTTTGTGGTCTTAATGCAATTAAAGTTACCAACGGTGTAAACATATCCTTAGCAACAAGCCACAAAATTTGCAGCTGTAGACAACAGAAAAATTTCATGGCTGTAGTTACAAGTCTGAACACAGAAGAGAGTATTCCATTAAGGTGTTTATCTGTTTATCTTTGGTCATAAGATGTTCTCTTGCTATTATTTCAAATAGTAGTTTGATACTTATTAAGGCAATAATTTCTTTCTTTAGAAAGTCTCCCATCTCCCTGATCATTTTACTGGGGTTTATTTTAGGGGTTTTTGGCTTTTTTTTTTTTTGGAAGATGGTATTTCAAGTCCACTACATTTTTGTGTGAAAAAAAACTTTGAAACTTTTTTAGTTCAATGACATCTCTGCTTCCAGAACACAGTGGCAGGCAATTCCAATTATCCAGGAAACAGGAGAGAGCAGTCTTAAGCAGATGGAAACACATGAGAGTAGAAAAGACTATAGATAAAGTAATTTTTCCTGTACTTAAGCAGGAATAGGAAAATACTCAGCATAATTATGGTCAGTGAAGCTCAGATTACCAAACTCTGCCAGAGAATACACCCACCAACCCTTTCCCTTTGGTTGTATGTATTACAGGCCAGTGCAGGAAAGGAGTGGTTTTAAAATTGTTAGTTTTTAAGCATTTTTCACATACTGAAGGCATCGTGGTATGTATAACAGCACTATACAAATATTACCTTATTTCAAGACATCCTTTTCACTTTGAAATTTTAAAAATTTGTGCAGCCTTTTGTCTGTGTGAGCAATTTCATCAGCAGGGACACAAACATATTTAGACCATTCACCATCCATGCCTGAGTGCTGACTGATGCTCATGGGCACCTGCTGAAAGGAAGGACACAAACCACTGCTGCTCCCTGCTCCTTCCCTGTGCTCAGCCTCATTCTCAATGCCAGGGCCCAGTACCCCAAGATGCCTCCTGGGTACCCCTCAGGGTAAATCCACACCCCACACAGGAAAGTGGATGGGAAAGCAGACTTGTCTGATCTAACCCTACTGCAACAGGGGGTGAGGAGGGGCAGCAGGGTATAGAAGCTCTGCAGAGGAGTCAGAAACAAGCATGGCTTGCCAGCTGCAAAGAGCCCTGTGTCCCTACACCCTCCCTCCCGTGGTTAGGCTCACAGTGGGACAAGCTGGCACTTAGGGGCATCTCCATGGCAGTCACAATTGACTGCTGGAAGGGGATCAGGTTTGTAGCACATGCAGAACTGCTCCCAAGAGTCACTGTGGTTGTCAGCTGGCTCCAGCACAGGTCACTGCCTCAGAGACAATCTGATCTCAAACACTTTGAGTTTGACATTAAGTAATTAGTGTGTCTGTAGGAGCAATTTTTGTGTTTCTGTATGCGCATGAAACAGATGACAGTAAAACTGAAAAGCAGAAGTGCAGCTTTTTGCACAGTCCCCAGAGAAAGAAAACACATATTCTCAGCAGCTGCTAAAATGTGTTTGCTCAGAAGACTCTTCATGAGAAAATCCTACTAAATTTACTGTTTTCACATCTTTGCCTGCAGTACATGCCTACTTGTATGACCTGTTTCCTCCAGTGAGCCTAATGACAAACCCAAATCCCATTCAATAAAATTTAGAGTTGCATTTTCAACTGCATCTCCTATTACTAGTACTGTGAGACCTTCTTTGAGTATGCCATTTGGTATCCAAAATGATAAAGGATTAAGTTTTTAAGATTTCTAGGGCAGCTGATAGGAGTCTTCCAAAATCAACATTGTGGCATTGAGCCATTTGGCCCACGGTGAGAAGACCAAAACTCCTGAAAATCAGTATTATGTAAAAACACTTGGGACAGAAATGTACCCTCTTCTCATCTGCTAAGACACAACTACAGGCCACATGTAACTTTCCCTGTACAAGAAGTGTTTCCTAGTTTAAAATAGCATATAAGCATCCTGGGAAAGGAAAAAAAAATCCATTGAACTAGATAGTAGATTGGAAAAAAACAGAGATGTATTATTTTAAATAAAAAGCAGAACTGTTTCACCTGTTTGTAGCAATCAGTAGGTAGCAAATATAGAGAATATTATGAGAAATCATGTTCCATAAACTCATGCTTTCCAAATACCAGCTATGGGACACTGAATAGTAAGTTACGTAGGCAGTGTGTTGACCAAAATAGAAATTGAGGGGGCAAAAACTATGTCTAAATTGACATAGTTTAAAACAATAGAGTTGGAGTGCATTTCTGGCCTGGTATGAAGTACCACAAATTTGCATTCAGAGCCATATGATCAAGCACAAAACCCTCACAGGCAGCATGTGACCGTCTACTGCTAATTTTCTGTTTCCCCGGCACTCTTCACTGCCACAGCCCAGCGCTGGCACATCTTCCTACAGATACCCTGAAAGCAGAAGAAATCAAATACATACAAAATACTATCAAACAGCACATTCTGTTAGGAAAAAAATGAGCTTGCAACACGACTACAGATTCCAGTTCAGATTCACATGGTTTGTACTTGGGCTGTCTTCCGATGCAGATGTAGATGGCACCGGTTTGGGCTATTTTCACTCCACAGCCATGAAAAAGAGAACTGTGGCAATCATTTCCTAACTTTCATGTGAACACAGACTGATCAAGCCAAATTCCTGTTACTGACCAGTTATATTTACATTCACATTAGAGTGCTTCTGTGGCTGGAGCTCTCTCTTTAGTGCTAATCTAGTAGCTCAGAGCTCAAGCAGTAGATGCCTCTTTTAAATAGAGTCCTTCATGTTTGAATACATACTGTCTTTGAAGCAATTATCAATCTAAGATTAAAGACAGCCTGTAGATATGGGCAGGGAGAAGTACCTCTGAGCTAGGTGAAACACTATGACCTCAAGAGAGTAAAATCAGACAGATATTTTGAAGTGAATTATCAATCACTTTTACATACTGCTCAGGAGAGCTTCTAGTGGAGCTCTATTGCCAGGATTTCCTAAAGAAAAAGCCAAGCAAAAGCTCACAAAGCTGTCTTTTAAAGAGCAATTTGTGCAATATCCTGTGATTTTCCACACTCCCCAAAAGTAGGAAAGTCAAAATCAAAGAACACACTTGGCAAGAGAAGGTTGTACATTAAATATTCTCCATTAATTCTTTCCTATAAAGAACAATTGGATCCTTCACTCCTGAGCACTTCTAAGAAAAAAAATTGGCCCAATCACCTCTAATAATGTTGGAGAGAAAGCTTTGCTAATAGAGAAGGAGTTAAGAAATGGGTTTCCTAACATGACTGAGAGAAAAAGTCATATATGGTCATGTCATGAATAAAAATGAAACCTGGTAATCCAACTGATTACTTACTTCAAATCAGGTTTCTTGGCAGTTTCATAGATATTGAAGGCACTAGACTGTATCTATGAGCATTAATGTAATCTGTAAAAAGTAGCTTCTTCTTGAATAGTCATGCATAGATTGAGATCCTTTGATGCAGCACTGTCTCCTCAAAGCATCAAAAATAAGCATTAAAGAGATTCACTGTAAATCACTTTAATCTACTTGCAGTTCTTTTTATTCAGCTTCTCATTGCTAAATGTGAGTTTACAATTAAAGCTTTTATCTCAACTGTGTGAAACCCTAGAGATTCAGAAATGGCAAATGAGAGCCATGGCTGCACCCGTACCCTGGTTTGGACTTTTTGCCCTTTCCTGCAGCTTGATTGTCCATCTCTCCTGTGTGCCAGAGCTCCTGCCTGGGACCCATTCCTTGGGTTCCTTGCTGTGCAAAAGTTGCTAAGGGTAGATGCTGCTGCACCACTGAGCCTCACCCCAGCAGCAGTCAGGATGTGGCTTCAGGCATCAACCCAGAGCAAGAGCTCAAACAGGCCCCCAGGTTCCCTAGACCAATTAGTTCCCTAGACTAATATGTCATGCAGTCATACTCTGTAACTTGCATTAAGACAATGGCAAAAATGGTCTCCATAAAAAGCTGTTAGCATCAAAACTTAATAATCTTAAAGGAGGATATGCATAGCTGCTATGTTATATTTAAATTTAATAGCTTCAGCAGGAACCCCTGACAAACCCAAATCAGCATACAAACCATGTATTAAACTAGGGAGCATTAATTTCAGTGGAAATAAGAAAAGGCAGTCATCAAAGGACCCAGAGAAAAACCTTCAGGCAAGAAAATACACTCGTCTTGTCAGTGATAGTAGCCAAACCCTGGACTCTGTTTATTTCTCTACAATTGACTCTCTATGAAGATGCTTTTTCTGATCTAGGGACATCACTTAACAAGAACTAAAATGCTTTAGACAAGTCATCTGATCCTTTGTTTCTATGCTACAGGAGCCTTTTATCTACTCAGAAATTCAAAGTAAAACCAAAAATTATTCTGACAATAGGATATAGAAAACTGGAGCCCTGAAACAGGACATACCTGGCAATTCACAGCAAGTTTTGACCAAATGAAGGTAGGATGCTCAAAGTCTTTGTCACAGAGTTTGTTTCAGCAAGTCTGGTTTTGACCATGCCTCAATGGCCTCACAGCTCTGAAACAGAAACCAGAACATGCCACCAGAATGAGGCAGCATGTGGAAGGAAAAAGCTGGTTGGAAATTAACAGCAGAAAATAGCAGAGGGGATAAAAAACACATTCTGTTTCTGAACATCTTTATCAACATTCTTTATCAAATGCTAAAGAAGTTGCTTTTAAAAATCAATCTATTTATGGGCATAAATGGGGAATTACGCAGTCATATTGGGAGAGGATGAGAGAGACCAAACCAGCCACAGCACTTGCAGGGAAGAGAAAATTATGTTGCAACAGACAGCGGCATTTATAAAATCTATTCAAGCATTTAGAAGGCCTTTTTCAAAATTACAATGGCATTTTGAGCATCAAAAATTTAAAACAGAAATGCGTGTATATTCTGTAAGCCATTCTGTCAAGGGACTTAACTGGCAAATCCTGCACACCTGCATTAAGTAATAGGGCCAGGAATTCATCCCCTATCCTTTGCAGCCATATAAAGGAAAAGAAAGTTAGTGCCTATCCACATAATCACAAAAGTGACAGTCTGTGTGGATGCAGGTTCTTAAAACATTAGATAAGAAAATACAATTTAGGCTGGGAACACCTCCACAAAACACCTCATCCAAGACTTCAAGATACTTCAAGATACTTGTTCTTCTGGAACACCATTATGCCCCACAGCCCTGTCCCTCAGCTGGCCAGGCTGGCCCAGGCTTCCAGGCCATGTCTCAGCAGGCAGCAGCACAATCCCCACTGGCCCCAGATGTGCCAGGGAGCAGGGAGGTGACACAGGCATCCCTCAAAACAAATCCCCATCTACCCAAAACAGTCCCTGTGGCTGGGGAGGAGAGTTTCTTGTTAACCATCACTATGGTCAAGATGCCACCCACGTGGTAAAAAAAAATCCCAGTTCCTCTTTGGCCTTATCCAAATGGGCATATTATGTCAAAGAGGGAGAGTTGCTGGGGTTACAACTACAGAAATAGCATGACATTGTGTTGCTGTGTGGCTCAACCCTACCACTGCCTCCAGGCTCTCCTAGGGCTCCTGAAGAGGAAGGCAGGGTGTTTCCTGCACAGGAGGTCAGTCAGGCCCTGCCCCCACCTCCAGCTGGGCCTCAGAGACACCGTTTTGGGGTGATAAGTAAGGCTGTAGTGATGGAGAAGCTCTTGTTCTTTGCCCTGTCCCTGGTGCAGTTCTGCAGGTCCCTGGTGCTGTCCCTGCCAGCTGGACACTGCAGCGTGTCCCTGTCCATATGGGCTGTACAAATCCTCCTGACCACAGACAGGATCAGTCCCAACATGGGCCAGGACTGTTCAGACTCTGCAAACACCTGCTGGGCAAAAAGGAGGGGCCTGGGGCTGTTTGGAGGCACTTGGCCATGCCCTTCTTTATTTAAGGTTTTTCTACATTGTTGTACCCAAACCAGGCAGATAGCCCCAGGCTGACTTGGAGGCTGACCAGAAAGAGCTAAGTAGGTGCCACAGAATCTCATGAACAAGTCTTGTGTAATGAAGACTTTTTTAGGAGTAACTTATTGGCAGCAGTACCAGTCTAAGAAGTCACACGCCCTATTCTGCTCATCCTGCACTGCACACTCACAAACATCTGTGCACCAAATCAAGCCAAAGAACTGATGCAGCTAAAAACCCCAATTTTTGTGACTTTTTGCTCAATTGTTTGTAGTGGACTCCTTGCCCAGTCCATGTAGCACAGCTACACAAACACAGGGGCCAGCAGATGACCGGGATGAGAAATCCTGTGTGAGTCAAAGTGTCACCAAGCCCTGAGTGCACGGGACTGAGGGACTGCCCTGAGCATGACACATCAGCAGCCACCCCTTCCTGGGACCAGGGCGGTGACAGCACCACAAGGACAGGCAAGAAAACCTCGGCACTAGCACTGCAGAGTTTTAAACCTGTGTCTTTGGTTGAGTCAGGAAGAAACAAGGTTAAACCAGCACAATATTGCAGATGACAGATCTCAGAGATCCCAAAGGAAAACAGCCCAGGACTTCTGTGACAGCCAGGCAGGAGGAGTTGCTGTGTAAGGGAAACCACTGCAGGAGCCTACTGAGCAAATCTCTTATTCTGATATGTGTTCAGATAAGTGGGAATATTATATAAGCAAAAGGGAAAGTGACACAGCAATATATTCCTATCTACTTCTTCACACTGTAAGTGTGAACTTTAACTAATTCAAAATTAATTTTCAAAATAACTTTTAGGGAGTAAAATTGCAAAGTTGACTGGTCCACAACCAAATACAACACAACGTGGAATTCCAGTTTTGTGTGTTACGTGACGTTCAAAATTGTATTATTCCTTAAAGCCTTCGAACTTTATAAGATACCCCAAAAAAAAGCAATTTGTACACTATCGGCCCAGCCCAGAAAACACTGTATTCAAACATCAAGTAATTCCTATGCTGAAAGCTCAGAGACCAAAACCACCAGGCTGCCAAGATCACAACGATACTGCTATCAAAGACAAAAATCTCATGGCAGGCTATTTCCCCAGAGTCACCTGCACTAACCAGGAAACACTATTTTGCTCCTTCAGTTTCACAAGAAAAAAAACTTTAGTCAGTACTATCTGGGGAGAAGGATTCCATGGGAAAACCTAGCCAAGCAGCAATAAGAATCCCACCAAGAAATACCTTTGTGTGTCCCCACAGCATATTGTACGTATCAAAACATATTAACATGATGTAGATGTAGACTTAAAAAAACAAAAAACTACCAGGTTTCTTCTCTAGAACAGCCTTAGGTTATAAACTAAGCTGCAGAGAGGCCAAAGATACAGAAGGGGAGCAACAAGAGCCATCCTCCAAAGGTGCAGAATTCAAATGAATCAGCCCTTAACAATAATAATAATAAAAATAAAAAAATAATAATAATAAAGGCTGGATGTGAACAACTGCCTACGCTGCCCCTTAGAAGCAACTGGCTGCCTCCAAAGTTCGGCTTTATAGAGGAAAATATGGTTGAGCTTAAGACTGAGTAGAAAGTCCCAAGCTCAGAGATACCAGAGCCATAAAACACAGTCAGCTGCCTGCACCTTGGGTGGTAACAGCCTTGCTGTGCCTCTGGAAAGATCAGGGTCTTCTCCTACCTTAGTTTAAAAATAGGGTAAGAAACATTTTTTTTGTTTACAGTTACATTCAAGAGAATGGGGAAAAGATGGTGGTTTTCTCTCGCTTTTACTGGGCAACCTCGGGAAAGCGGAAAGTTCCCACGCAGCATGTTCCCACCTGGCACAAATTCACCAGGAGCGGGGAGAAGGAGGGGAACGAGGCCCTGCATCTCTCCCCGCAGCCGGTAAAATTCCCTGGGCTGGGCAGGTGACAGCGAGCGGCTCACCGGCCCCGGCACGGCCCGCTGGGCTCGCCCCATCCGGGCCGCTCCTCAGCCCCCCTGAACCAGCGCGGCCGGGCCGCTCCTCAGGCCCCCCTGAACCAGCGCGGCCGGGCCGCTCCTCGGCCCCCCGAGCCAGCGCAGCCTGGCAGCTCCGGCGACAGGGGCCGATCAGCGGGGCCTCGTTCCCCAAGGCTCCTCCTCGGCTCCCGGCTCCGCAGCCACCTGTGCGCGCCCCGGGCGGGGCGGGGCCGGCCGAGCCCTGGGTCCCTCCTCTGCCGGTGCCTGCGGGCGGGACGGGACTGGGAGAGGCTTCGGCGGCGCGGCGGGACCCGGCGGAGGGAGAGCCCGGCCCGGGGAAGCGGCGGCGCCGGCAGGTGCCGGGCCGAGGGCAGCGCGTCCTGGCGAGGCAGCGCTCACGGGCATGGACAAGCTCAACAGGCTGACGGTGCCGGCCGGGGAGAAGTTCAGGTAGGGGCTGGTCCGCTCCCGGCTCCTCCGGGAACGGCGCTGCCGCGGGACTGAAGGCAGCGGTGGGAAGGCAGCGGTGGGACGAGGCGCTTCCCGCAGGGCAGCTCGGGGGGACTGGGAGTTGCCGAGGCACGAGGAAGTTGGCAGAGGTTTTAGAGTAAAGGGGAGTTTTACCCGTTTTGACCCGCTGGCCAGGGCGCCGCAAGGAAGTGCGGGAGGTAAACACGGGTTTGGAGTGGATAACGCAGATTTCGAAGCAAAATATGTGTCGGTTTCACCTGCAGCGCGAAAAGGAATATTTTCAAAGTGTCTATTTTCAAAGCTGTAAGGAAACAGTGTGTGACTCATTGTGATGCATGAGTCTTATGCAAATTAGAAAAACTTAATTAATTGCTTAATGCTTTAATGTCTTAGGAAGATGGCTTTTGCTGTTAAGTTTTGTAATGTTTCCTAATCTTCGAAAGAACTGGTGGAATAGAGGGAACTGGAAAACGGGAAATGTTCCTGAGTGAAGGAGAACAATGTTAAATACAGGGTTTGAGAGGAAAAAAGCAGAAGCTGGCCATTACTGAAGTATTTTTAGTGTGTCTCGTTTCATGTGCTCCTACAGTTGGCACCTCGAGGCTCTTTCATCATGAATTTTTGTTTTTCTGAATACTTAAAAGAAGTTCTGTTTCAGATTAAGGTAACATGGAATTCTTTTCCTCCTCTGAAAAAATAAGAATGAAATACTGAAAAATATTTTTTCCTAAAATAAGTCATACTTAAGCACTCAATACTAACTTATAAACCCTTCCCAAGACTCTCTCCCTCTCCCCAGAAACCTTCATGCAAACTGGAATAATCATTTGTAAAGCTAATTTTGATGGAATGCAGTTTATTGATACCTACTCTCTCCATACTGTGGCAGTATTGTTGGGGGAGGTGTGTCCTTGCAGAGCTGCAGTGACACTTACGCTCCTCAGCCAGGCACAGCTAATGAAAGCCAAGCAGCCTGCATCCTAACCTGTGGAAGGCTCAATGGACAGGGGGAAGAACGCAGGGAATTTCCTTACTGCCTGCAATTTACCACCTTAAGTCGTCTGAACTGGTTTAAATTGTGTCAGAGCTCACTGTTGGTCTAAACTAGCTATCTTTAAATAACAAGTTGAGAAACAAGATGGAAATCTTGATTCCATCCATTACTGGTACATAAAAAATAAAGTACGCACCCTCTGCTGTCATTAAATTGTAGCTGGGATTCTCCTTCTGCACTTCTGCAAACAAAGCAGGATTACCTTCAAGTGTCTAAAGTGGGTCTGTGAGGGTTCTAATGGCCCACAACTTTTTGGTGAACTGATTGAAAAGCCCTAAACCCAAAAGGCAGCCACCCCTCTGCTGCACCTTCACTGAGACTACACTCTCCATCTCGTCTGAGGTTTTAATATTGTTGTAAAATAGGGAAGAGAAAGAAGTAACTCTGCTTTCCTGTGTTAACCTGAAGTATTACAAATTACTTTTTCTCTCCTCCTCGTGGCCAATTCAGCCGATTTGTGCAGGGAAAGAAGGAGCACCCGTTTCTCAAGTGTGTGAGCGTTCTCACCACACACAGTGGACAGCATGCTTCGACTTGAGCATGTTGAAATACTCCTTAGAAACCTGGATATGTAGCTTCAAATCTTATTGGTGTCAGAATTTTAAAACCTGAAAGCAGAGCTTTCCATGAGTAGATATTCACAGGATAAATTTAAGAGAGCTATGCAAATAGAGGAAGAAATCAGTGTAATGTGGTGGGGTGGAAGGCTTTTCCTTTATCTTTGAAACACCTGGATACCCCCTCGTGCTCTGTGACCTGTTAACAGTGCAGTTGACTTCTAATTCCGCACCTTTCTGCATGGAACACATGCAGGTGGTTCAGAGTTTGTGCTGCATGTTACATGATCTGAATGGTTATGTCAAAAATGTACTTTTCTTCATATGCTAAGATGCAATGCCAAGAAACATTCCTGGCAAACGTAGTTTCAATTTATGTGGTTATAGTTTGCACTTTTAAAGACAACTTTCTTAAAATTTCTGCTTTGTAGCAGCAGAAGTTAAAAAAGCACTACTGTTGAGTCTGAGAGAGGCTCTTTTTATCTTTTTAAGTGTAGACCTGAAAAGCTAGGCATTATGTGGTTTTGCTAAGCTCAACTGTTCTCCATGGGTATAGTTGAGCCTACCAGACATAGCTTTTTGTTGCATTAGGAAATCTTACATCAGATCTGAATTCGTAACATGTTCCATTTGTTAAGTTTATTGCAACAATAAGAACTTTAAATGTTCTTATATGTCTGTCTGCCTAACATGTTGTGGTATGCACATTATTTGCAGTTAAGCCACTCAACTAACTTCAGTAATAGTTGGACAGGGATGCTGGAACTTCGTGGAATTCTGGTATTAATTTCTATATAGTTTCTCATAAGGCATGCACAGTATTATACAAATATTCCCTCGGAGTGCATTGTGTGTTCTAACTGCTTCCTTATAGTCAGGAAAAATTAAGTCAAAGGCTTGGTTATTTATTGTGAGATAAACTAATCTGTGGTTCATAGAAGTAATTTGGTACTTTGAATGGTTTCCCAAAGAGTGGAGTGAATACATGAGCAATACCCATACTGCCATAGCAAGCTCTAGTGTGCCTGGATTTCAGTCTGAACTTCAGGGAAAAAAAATTATGCTGCAAACATCCAGAAATAGATGCACTCATGATCAGGGACAGTAGGCAGCATGGGTAATGGGAAGTTATAAGCTCAAAATAAAAGTCTGCACTAACCTTGCAAACTCCTTTGTGGTTTAAGTTCCCTAGACTATAAGCCTATGATTCCTAGTATTTAAATAATTTCTAGCTACTATATGTGACTGTGTCACAGCATCTCTCCATACTTACTGCATTTTTTTATTATGACCACAAGCCTTAATGATGACCCTCTGCCTGTAGCTGGCTTTGCTGTGTAGCACAAAGTCCTTTTGAAGGCATCATCACCTCTGTGGTGATGGGCAAACCATGGCACAAACCAATGTGTGCCACATGCTTTCCCTTGCCTAAGGTCATGCAGCCAGGAAGTTCCAGATTGCACACAGCCTTTTCCAAGAGCACAGTTTCATGTTAATTTCACATGACTTCATTAATTTGCAGCACTCCTTCTCTGCCCCCAGCAAAAACAAAGGTTTAAAATCCCTATCTCCAAGCATAAGGCCCATTTAAAAGGAAGTGGAAATAAACTGGCAATTTACTTTTCTCAGGTTGAACAAGCGTGTCTGGGGTTTTTTGCAGGATTTTGTATTAGTCCTGCTTGTTAAACAGAAGGGTTTAAGTGCTAATTCTATGAAAATCAAGAGAGGTTTCCTTAAGGCCTCAGTGTCTGTTGTCTGTCAGACCCGGAGGTGTTTATAGTCTTCACTAATTTTCTACTGGTAGCTTGGCTGTAATTGCTAGGCCTTTTTCTTTAACAGAGGGTCTTCTGGCAATGTGTCTTCTTGAAAGTGTATAGTAGAAAAAAAAATAATTCATTTGGGATTGAAATTTTATTTATTATCTCAAATTTCATCCTACATATAGGATGCTTTACCATAGGGAGCATTTACTTTTGGAGAAAATGTTTGGGGAATATCTGAATATCAGTTTTGTGCTGTAAGAAAATATTTTATTATAGTAGTTCTACTAAGTAGTTCACTAATTAGTGGTAGCAAACAGTCTTAGAAACTTAATCTGTTTCTTCAAGGCAAATTTTAACTTAGTTTTTTACCTCAGTGAACTTGAACAGGACAAAAGAGCAAAAATAAACTCAAGTAAAAAATGAACTGGAGTTTTTAAAGTAACCTATAGAATGTTCTCCATTACAGAATTAGGCATCAAAGCCCACATCCAACTTTAACATCTCAACCTCTCATCAGTTACACAGAATCCAGAGGAAAGGCTCTGCAAATGATAGACTCATTCCCTGGTTTGGGTTGAAAGGGACCATCCTGTTCCCACCCCCCTGCCATGGGCAGGGAAACCTTCCACTAGATCAGGTTGCTCAAAGCCCCATCCAACCTGGCCTTGAACACTTCCAGGGATGGGACAACCACAAGTTCTCAAGCCAACCTGTTCCAGTTCCTCACCACCTTCACAGTAAAGAATTTCTCTCTAATAGCCAAACTGCTCAGTTTGATGCCATTCCCCTTGGTTCTGTTACTGCATACCCTTGTAATCAGCTCCTCTCCAGCTTTCCTGTAGACCCCTGCAGTTGCTAAAAGGCTGCAATAAGATCACCCCAGAGCTTTGCCTCTTCCAGACTGAACAATCCCAATTCTCTCAGCCTCACTTCTGCTCTTCCACCTGCTCTGGAGATCTCCCCTTTCTAGCAAAAGTCTAATCTGCCCTAAAGAGATAACAGCTGGGAAGGGCTTCTGCTCTTCAGCACCCATTGCCACCCACAGCCACCTCCTGTCTCAGCTTCCAGTGGCTCCTGACAGCTTCCCACTGCACAGTACCACTCTGTGGTGGCAGCAGCTTCTGTGGCACACCCGTGTTTTAGCCCAGCAAAGTGTAGGCTGAACGTAAAAGGTCACATGAAATCCCACTTCAGTGTTTTTTAGTCTTCCAATCCGAGTTTCACAGGCACAGGGAAAGGAGGACACCAGCTGCATTTGCTGCGCTGATGAGCACAAACAAAAGTTTTTTCTGTAGGACTGTTAGGTCCTGTTTGCCATACAAAGCACAGTTTATGTCAGCTTAAATAGTTCATAAATTCTCTGTCATCTCTGGACTTTGGAATGAAATTAGATAGGAAATGCAAACTTCCCCAAATACCACTGCAAAAATCCATTCTTTCACTCAGTGTGACTTCTCCAGTCAAATCCTCTTGCTTCTTCCTCTCACCTTGCTTCAGCACAGCATAGCCTCCATCCCATCTATATTTGTCCTTCTTTATTCCCTTCTCTCAGTACAACCACTTCATTCTACCAATCCCTTTAAAGCGTCTTTTCTTCTTTCCAGCTATGTCATCCAATCTGGACTAATCCCCAGGCTAATAAACCAACCAACCAAAACAACCAAACCAGAAGCACACTAATTCTTATTTAAAAAAAAAAAAACCAAAAAAAGCACCCACCCACAAACTGAAGGGGGGAAAAAACCCAAACTAAACCACCACATAGGATTTATTCTTACACAGAATTTCCTGCCTATAATGCTGTTTATAGTAAGTATGTTTAAGTGTGACTGTGATCTATGTGTGTTTTAAACAGAAATATGGCAATGTGGACAAAAGGATACAGTATAATATTGAAACTATCAAGAGATGCCCTGCTTTAGTCTCTGCAGGTAGCCAGCAGTGTAAGGGTGTAATGTGTTCACAAGATCAGCTATGCTTATGTAGTACCTATAGCTGCATTCTTCTTGTGCTGGGAAAATTATTAAGTCATTGGCAAATATAATATGTTCCAAATAAAATAAGGCCTTGTAGTGACACGAAAGGCCTGCTAAAATAACTGCTAAAATAACTGTCCAGAGTAGGAGCATTTGTCAACCATAGCAATGGCAAGTGACACCATCCTTGGCCTGCAACAGTCAGTTACTCAGCAGAAGTGAATAATTTAGATTTGATCTCATGACATAGGGTGCTTTTTTTGGTTTTTTAGTAAAATAATAAATTATTAAGAGCCGAGCAAATAACCCAATAAATTAATTTTCATGCCCATGGAGAAAAAACAACATTCCAGCAAACGTGGCAAAACTCTTTTTTACCACTAGTTGATAAATGTGCCCCACACAGCTGTGTAGAGTGCTAGATATTAAATCATAATTTGATATTGCAGGTACCCAGTGATATGTTGATTCCAGAACAAAACAGTTTTGTGTTTTACAGAATCATTCAAAATCTACGTACTGCACAGGACATTAAAATGTGATAGATGCTTTGCTTTTGGAAGGCAAATATGGCAATCATAAATTGTTACAAAAAAGCCCCACTGGAAAACCATATTAGTTTATATGCTCAGCAGACAAGAGAATTGAAAAATTGATGGAAAACAGCTAAAAGGGACAGTACTTTCCCATTTGGCTTTAGGGTATCATCTTAGATTTCTGGTAAACTGTAAGAGGATGCAATGTAGATATGTCTGGTTTGTGCCAGCTGTAATAAATTACTGAAAAGTAACAGAAGTTTGAAAATTATATTAACATCTTTATCCTAACTGGTTAGTATATACATTTTGAACAAGTTTATTTTCCAGACATAAGCAAAGGCAGATGTGCAATGCTACAAGTTTATGACCTCAACATAAATTATTACACAGTAAATACTTTAAAAATAATTGAAGTAAGGTATTTTATATGTAAATGTGAAATGTAAATTATAATGAGTACATAAAGTACTCATATGTATTATGAAGCAATAATATGAAAAACATGAGTACATGTTTTTCAAGCTTAATTCAAGGGTGAAGTAAACTATTAATAGAAGAGACTATACCACGTGTTTTAATGTTTCCTTCCCATCTTAAAATATGGATGCTGTAGGCTTCTCTGCAAGATGCACAGAGGCAGCAAAGTGCTACTGAAGCTGTAGCTACATGGCAGTTGAATTTGGCCTAAGTCTGAGCTGCTGCCAAAAGAGCAGGTCCCTTTCTTCCACCCTCCCAAGGCCCCTGCTCACCCTGCCCCTCTCTGCCCTCTCACTGCCACCAGGGCTCCAATGACCACGTGGCAGAGCTGGGTCTGATCCTGCTGATATCTAAATTGGCAAAAGAAAAAATAAGTTAGTTTCCCAGCTGGAATTCCCATGATTCATCATAGTTGGGGAAGCACCGAGGGCAGAGAGGAGTGGAATTTCCCCTTTCAGTGGGAGCCCACGTGGGCTCCATTAAAGTGACATAGGGACCAGCCAGGGAATTTCTCCAGAGTTTTAACAAAATTTGATTTGCTTTAGAAGAAAACAAACAAAACTGATCCATGAGCAGCCTCCATGCGGTCTCTGTCAGTGCCACCCCACATCTATGATGGGTGTAATGCTTCTGTAGCTTGAGCAAGAACACTTTCAGCCCAAGTACAGCAGTGTTTGTCAGTGGGATTATTCTGGGTCCATGCCAGATCCTGTCTGTATTAATTTCCCTACAATGCCTTTCTGCTGCTTCTTCTTCTTGAACTATAAAAGCCGCTTAAGACTTGTAAATTTCTGCCCTTGTTCTCCTTCAGTGGCCAGGCTGTAGGGTACTAATCCTTCAGGGAGGTACAGCACTCACTTGGTTTTAACTGGAACTGCATTTTAGGGTAGCCTAATGGGTTGAACTTCCTCCTGCTGCTTGAAAACCTTCAAGAAAAGTGGAGTAATCTTGTGAATGTGGTTTCTGTGTGGGGGCTGGTTTTTTTGTTTTGTGTTTTAAAACATTAACTTACATCCAGAAAGCTGGTGCAAAAAAAGATCAGCAAACCAAAAAAAGGCTCAAAGCAGAACAGGTCAGCTACAGAACAGAAAACATAGCTTATCTTTTTATGTCAAGGAGTGACATGTAATATTCACTTACATATTGTACTACCTCATTTTCTGTATTCCCTACAGTGTCACTGTTATTCAGTTGGGATAAAGGAAAGAGCAATCTGCATAAGAGGGAAGAGGTGTCCAAACCCTGGAGGTTTTGTTTGCTTGCTTGCTTGCTTGTTTGTTTGTTTCCAGGCAAATTCAAATGTTTAACATTGGAAACCCAGAATGGGTTCTTTCAATATGCAGAACTCCCAATCACCCCAAAGTACTTATACTTTTTACTTTCACATTGGGCGTGATTTCTGTCAAGAATGTATTATTCCTTTGCATGCTACATTTTTATTAACTCTGTGAATATTAGTACTTACCAGTACAAGGAGGACTGACAGCTTTTTTGTAAAGATTACATAGGGGACAAATGAAGATGAAAAATAGAATCAATATTTAGCCTTTCTGTGCCGCTGTGTTTACCATGTAAACACACACCTGCTCTAACTATGGGGTTTGCCTTTAGGCAAAACAGTGGATGATTCAAAAGTGAGCAGAACAGGATGTTTCTGAGACTTTAAGAAATCAACACTCTTGTCAAAATGAATATAAACTATTGTCATTTCCCCTTGTGCATCTCTCAAACACGGGTGAGAACAATTCCTTGTTTCTTCTTCCTCTCAGATAGATAGCTGTAATTGACTTCTCCCAATAAGCAAACCTCTTTGAACTTTTCTTGTCAGCTTTGAGATAGCTTTACAGATAAAGATCAAAGGCTCAGTGCCTTGAATGGATGGTTTGGTGCCACAGGTTACCACCTCCGGTTCCAAACTTCCTCTTCTCCCACCAAGAAAGCCATTGCTGGGGGTGGATAAAACTCCAGAGTGGATGGGGACTGTAAGGCCCTACCTTGGACCAGTAGCTACTGAAGTGGTTTATCTGACTGCACCTTAAGGATTCAGCTGTCTCTTGCACACATTTTTATGCATTTTACCCATATCACAGCCTTAGAAAACACCAGCTCTGACCCAGGTGGCTGATTCAACCTGGCATTTCATTGCAAAGGACTCCCACTTTCACTGCTCCAGGTAGAATATGATATAAGGGTGTCTGCATGTAGAGATCTTAAGCACATGAAGGAGGTCTAATGAGGAATTAGATGCTTTCTATATTTGGTATTTATTTTTGCTTCCTACTGAGGAATTAGAAGTTAAGTTGAAGGGGGTAGAGCTGTTTTATAACATTTAATTGCATTGTCTTTGAGGCACAAAAATGACAAGTAATATGAAAATACATCTGAAAAGACACCCAGTTCACCAAAATCCGTATTCTTCCACAAAGACCATGGCAGGAGCATTGCTGTCATGGAAGCCTGGCATTGGAAAGGTGGTCCTTTTCTGGTTTGTTAATTCAGTTTGAGAAGATATTTCAACATAAGAGTCTGGAAACGCTGTTCTTTCTTCAGTTTCATATTCTAATGTGGGGTTTTTTTTTAATTAACAAAAGTAACTGTTATAATTTTTAGATTTCTGCTCTTTGAGTTTTGGTTTGTACCTTCTAATAGCTTAGCTTTTATTCTTCAAATTTTGTTACAATCTTCCTTGCTTTCTGTTTTGTGGTTCCTTCCTGTAAAAACCTTATAGCTGAGACAAGTGGGCATATATGGAGACTTTTTGTTTTAAGTCTAAGTTTGCACCTACTAAATCCCATGCTAGGTTTCTAATGCCAAGTATTTAAATTTGCCTGAAGAAAACCCAAACAAACAAAAACTCTGAAAAACATTTCTTTGTTTTAATGTGATCTGCCTTTTTAACCCAAAAGTGAGTGCTACACCTACCCACAGTCTTACTTAAAGTGAATGGGCAAAGTAATCTTCAGAAAATGTGACTTTCTAGGCACACAACTGCAGGCTGTCCTGTCAGTGAGAAACAGATATACCCCAAAAGCTATAAGAACATGCAATTGGCATGCAGTCTGTTTGCAGTGTGTTTATTTTTTAAATTATTTTTACTATTTTAAAACCAATTCAACTTCATCAGATAAAGACCTAACTGATATAAGGAGAAGGAACATACAGGTCCCTTAATGTTGAATTAATCAATATTGCTTGTGAAGCAATTACAGATTTATAATACCCATAAATACAATTTCTCAAAAACTAGTCTAAATGGTGGGAGAATTCCATGTTACACAAATCTGTCTGAAAGTAAGACAGACTTCTCTTCATCAAGTCTAGGGACTGTGTACCTCATCTCACATCTGAGTTGAAAACTTGTTACACACTTTATTCTTCTTCATTTTTTCTCTTTAAAACCTATTTTACTTTTGGAAAGCTTTTGTAGGATAGTGTGCATGCAAAAGAGCCAAAGGCTTCCAGGTGATGTTTGAAGGTGGGGATGCGTCACAGGCCGGGTCCACCCATCATCCTCACTTCATCATCACATGTTCCTCATAAGCTGAGCTGTGACCAGATCAAAGAGAGGGTGGGTTTGTTTCATTTTGTTTTATCTTGAGGCAGTTCTGCAAGTCCTTGAGTGCAGCAAGCACACAACAAATCCTTCTTTCAGGATGGATGGTATTTATAATGGGAGAACTTTGCACCTTTCTTCAAGTACTTATCACAGCTACTGACCCCTTTGTCATTTGATCTGATAATTCTGAATTACTGGAGTTTTTAGCTGCAAAAATAGCAACACAGGCCTAAAAAGAGTTTTGGTTTAGGTTTCTGTCTTTTTTTCTTATTCCTTCCAACATCTAGAATTTCTAATGTACTTGTAAGAAACCTAAAACTTTTTAGAAGCATCTACAGCCAAGACTTCCAAACTTACTATCTGCTGAACTTTGAAAATCTATTGTGTGCCATGAGATCCTGATCAAAGGGTCCCTATGCAAGTTACAATTAAAATGGATCTCAAAATATCTATTGCTGAAATGTGTTTTCAAAGATTAGCAGTAACACAGACTGCACTTTTATCTGCAAACCTGATTTTGCATAAAAAGATCCCAAGCAGGTTTAATGAAGAGTTGGAGCTTGTAGTTAAGGAAGCAACTTTAAGTTTTACCTCTTGGTTCTTTTTAATTATATGCAATGCCAAGTAAGACAAGCATTACTCATTATTTTTACTTACAGTACTAGCTGATGGAGGTCCTTGAGTGTTTCTAGTAATCTGCTCATCCCAAGAGAGCACTAGAGAATAAACATTAGTTGGTGACAAGGTCCTGACTCAGGTGTTGTGAAGGAGGAGGTTGTAGTTCTGTACCTGGCACAAGGGCTGCCTGCGCTGGGCCATGGCAGCTCCCATTGCCTGGCTGCTCTCGGGGCTGCTGCTCTAGTGAGGTCCTCTCTCAACAAACCCCTTTTCTTGGAGTACAATTTCAAGTATTTTTAGTACTAGTCAGATATGTAGATTCAGTCAAAACTTTAGATGTATAAATGCCCTTCTGTGCTTCACTTTCCTCATAGCTCTGGAATAGCCTTTGGGCCAGGAATTGAGTGCTTGAAGATTTGGAGAACCCTCTTGCCATAGACTCTTCTATCTGCCTCTCATCTTTTCTTCCGTCTCTCCAAGATCACAAATCAGACAGACAGCTCTTCCTAAAACTTTTCAGTTGTTGCCTTTTATATGGCCTGGCACTTGAAGAAATGTCAGCCTCCAGCTGACTGGACAGACTGGTTTTTGCAGCTTCTTCAACTCTATGGTGGAAGGGGATTCCACTTGAACAGGAGATCAGCTGTACTTGATGGCTTCCTACACTTTCTACTTAGTGCACTGGTTATCTGCTTACTCTCACAGGCTTCAGATGAGTTATATTCTCCAGGGGCAACAAACAAGGATTTTAACAACTCCTACCAGAGCTATGTAACTTTAAAAGCTGAAAAAATTCACACTAATGCATATTAGGTACTCTCTAGTTTATCAAAGTTGTAATTAGAAACTTAAATGCCTCCATAAAAAGAGTAAGGAATAAGAGACACAGATTTTTAAGAAACTTGACTATGCAAAAAATGGGAATGTTTTCATTTCAGTCCATCTACTTGGAAAAAATATTATAATAGCACCAGTGCATGTGATTTCCTAAATTAAATGCACCTTTTTTAATAGAAATATGTAATAAAATGATCTTTTAAACTATAGCCTTATTCAAGACTCATGGAATATCCATGATGCTCTAATCAATTCACCTAAATGTGATCAAATGAAAAGCAAACTAATTCAGGTACTTGTACTTATCAGTTTTGTGTTGGATCTTATTTGCATGCATGTGTGAAGATTTTTTAGCAAATAAATGACAATATAGAATAAAACCAGTAATGTGAAAAAAGCCCACCTTTTTTAAAATGATCATTTTGCTAATGTAAGGATATTAGTGTCAGTGATGAGCAATAAGCAATATTCAGAAAGAAATCTACAATTAGATTTTTGTTGAAGGGTTCTATCTCTGACAAACAACAAAGGAAATGTAACTGATGCTGACATCCATCCCTAATTGAAGTCTGGCAAGCCTTTTTGAAAGAAACACAAACACTTACAAGCATTCTCCCCAAACTAGAACTAAACCATTTAGTTCTCCTCTCATTCTTTTCATTCCTCATTACTTTTCATTTATAGACACTGCCAGGTGCCAGCTGGGGCACAGCACAGAAACAGCAAACTGCAGATGATGGCTATTTCTGATGTTTCAAGCAGAACCAGAAGCTGAATCTGTTAAGGAAAAAAACTCCAGCAAATACAACAGAAAAGCAGAAGTTCTTCTGAGCTTTTCACCTCAGATTTAATGTATCTGGTTAGTTTAGATAATAATCCAAGCTGCTTTTATAGGTGTAGTATATTGTTGTTGGAAATTTTGGAGCATTCTGCTGTACACCTGTTTCTCACAACTATAAGTAATTCATTTCTTTAAATTAGCAGGTAACACTGTATCATTTTGCTGTAAATTATCAGTTTGAGTTTTCAGCAGGAGTTAAAGATGTGCTTGTGAATTATTTGTCCATTATTCTCATGATATTTAAATGTCCCATGTATGGCCAGAAATCAGAGGGCATCACCATTAGAGCCTTGCAGAGTTTTGAAGTCAATTCTAGATAAAATGTCAACATTTAAATATTCGAAACTATTAATTTAGGCAAGGATTTATTTTTTCCTGATGCACTTACTCTTAAATTGATTGTTTATACCATCTTTAATTGTATTTAGAAGGATAGCACAAATAATGCTAAAGGGCTCCTTAAAAGGAAGGAAAACTTCATGCACAAATGATTTAACAATTAAACTATTTATTGAAGATATACTGAGCATATTTTTCTTAATTTATATTAATGTTCAACCACTTGGTAAATTAATGCTGGCTTTGTTTATTATCTTACAGGAAGCTTCAAAAGATGGTGCATGACATCAAGAAAAATGAAAGTGGGATAATAAACAAGTTCAAAAAGTAAGTTTGCAATGCCAATCCCTAGTTTTATCAATGTGGGGAAGTTTGGATTATGAGCAGAGTGGTGTGTGGTAGTTTAGTGATGGGACCATGTAATTCCAGAGGGATGCACTTCTGTGCATGCAAAGAGCTTTGGTTCAGACTGCAACCTGCAGAATGGTCATCAGTATTAAGACTATCATAAAGGAGTTGCAGAACTGGAGTCCAATGATAGGTTGTGTTTGTAGCCTTGGAAAAAACCAGTATTTGAGCGAAGAGCCTTTTTTTTAAATGTTTGCTGGGAATGGTCATTGCTTGTTGTTTGCATGTCTGCCTTTCTCCTTAGGCAACTGTTTAGGCTTCCCGCTGCAATTAAGTTGAATTTGAGCTCCACCTTGAACCAACTGGTCAGACGTCATACTTAAAATTCCCATAAAAATGCAAAGTCCTCCTGTGTTTCAGTCTCATAAAACAAAATCCAGCATTACCTAGCACCCTTATTCTAGTAAGACATACTGAACAGCATGCAGATTGTGTCACGTGCATGAAAGTATTATTCATATGTATTTATACATAGAAAGAAATTCCAGTAATTTTGCATACTTGTCAAATGAATACACTATTCACTGTTTCCAGACAAACATCTATTTAAAGCAATTAGCTATTTAGCACACTTTTCTTAATGCAACAGCTCATTTGCATTGAAATTCCATTTGGATGTGATTTTCTCATTCAGGTGTGTTTCTTTACATGGGACATTGGCAACAAAAGTATTAAGTACTTTTAGAAGTTAATTACAACACCTATCTGCATTGTTTCCAGGACAACCATGTTAAATTCTAGAAATACAGCTCTTGTACATAAAAGACACGTGGAAGCATTGTTTTAAATTGTTTTTAAAGAGGGATGATGGTGATGAGTTCAAGGGAAGTCGCTAATTCTGGGTGTAGCTGAAGCGATCAGTCAGCTGCTGCCAGGTGTGGCTGTGCAGGAGCTCTGGAGAGCCAGGCTGGCCCAGCCCCTGGCCCTGCTGCCAGCCCGGGCTGGGCTGGTGTTTGTGGGCAGCTGCTGGAGCTGCCAGAGGAGGGGGATGCACTCCCAGGAGCAGCAGGACTGCCCAGCTCTCCTGTTCCCCAGGCAGGAGGGACAATCTTGGCCTCCTTTGTGCTCTCATTTCCACAGCTGTGTTTTCTGCCCACAGACCTTGAGCAGGCTGTGATGGTAAAACACCTGATCTATCAGATAGATTTTTGAGATAGTTTTTTTTCCTTTACTCATCCTCTTTCACTCTAAGATTGCTGCAGTTCACAGTTAATCACAGTCACTTGCTATACTTATTTCCATGCAAGCACAAAAGAGAGTTTCCCATAAAATGGCCCTCTTTCAACTACTTGGGTTTTTTAGTTAATTTGTGTTTTTGTTTCTAACACAGTGACCACTGTGTTGACCACCCATCTACAAAAAACTTATTTTCATCTGGGACCTGCTGACAGGGAAGAGCTGCTAGGCTGTCCAAGGCTTTTGGTGGGGTTTTGGAGGGGAAGGGGATAAAGAGGGTTTATTACAGTTGTTGCTTTTTAATAAAGGGTGGCTTCCTACTTCACAGTAGTTGTTTAACTGTAATTAATAATGTTCCAGTGGACTCAGTTCAAAAGCCTCAGAGAGGAAAGATGACAGAAACAACAGAAGCTTCTAAGGTTTATCATTTGAGGCTACAAAGTGTCTCCTGTCGTGGCCTGAACGTGAATTCTGCTGTTAATCAGTTGCTCTGATGGTGTCTTTCCTAAGAGTAAGAGGGGAAGAACAGAAAAGGGAGAAGTAACATGAACCAAATGTAGCAGAAGCTGGTCGTCATTAAGTGTCAAAGATTGATCCTATAGCACTGTAATTCTTTGATTCAGTCAAGATAAAATACATATATATAAAAGAGCAGACTCATAAAAACTCAAAGTATGACTGCGGCGCAAAGCTCACATGTCAACTGTCCCAGTTAGAAGAACACAAAGAACACAAGGTATAAAAGCATAATAATCTTTCTGATGTTACTGTGATTCATCTGAGTAATAATATTTTTTGCAGTTATGAAGATCAGAAATTTAATTTTAAAAATTGAAGAATTTCTAATATTTGCACATGACTTCAGAGTTCAGGTCTTGAACCCAGCACATAATGAGACTTGCAATAAAAGCATGAGTTGACAGCACTGATAAGGATATGTAGGAAAGGTGCTAAGCTTTACAGAATTAGAGCTGGCTGTGTTCCTTACTGTGCAATCTTTAGGGGCTTTTTGTTTGTAAAAACAAACAAAACATGGTTATCCAGATGATCACTACTTCCATTTCAGTTAAAGGATTATTTTATTAAATGTCAAGGTTCTAAACATGACTGAAGCAGGAAAAATTTTATTTAAAATGGGTTTTGTGTAGCATAGATTCATCCATATCCTGGAAAAGAAAATGAAAATGAAACCTATTATAAGTAGAAATCATTTTAGAGAATTCAAATAGTGTACTTGCATATCTGAAGCCTAAAGTTATCACCCAGATGTGTGCTGTAAGCCTCTGCTACACAAATTGAAAGAATTATCAAATATTCGTGAAATGCAGTGACTAATGACTTAGTAGCAGTATTTGTTAAAAGACTTCTAAAATCTGGATTGGCTTCTGATTCTGTAGAAATTTAAAAGGTCTTGTGTCAAAACCTTTGCTCTCCAGGCTAGTTCATCTGTGGGGTGCAGGTGGGGACAAATTAGTCTACTATGTATGTGTGTCTTAAAGGTGTGTGGAAAGCAGGCTGAGCAGTCCTGGTAGCAGGAAAGAAATAGAAAGGTTGTTTATTCATTGGTTTAAAGTTCCTGTTTGTTCCCCACTCCAACTCAACGTTTTCTGGCAGTGAAAATATTGGCCACTGCAGGGTAGCTGTCACCTGCTTGCCCTTAATCACATGCAGAGCTGTTTACAGCCCTGAGTCCCAGCTGCTGTGCAGATCACAGTGTCAAACAGGATTATGTACTCAGGTGTAGAAGCAATGAGTGTAGCCAGCATTGGATAAACAATGAGAACTGGGGGCATTTTTTTCATACTCACATTCTTGGTAATACAGAACAGGGAAGCAAAGCAATCATAGGTTTCAGGATGGAGGATGGTGCCCTGTGCTTGAAACACACTGTAAAGACAGAGCACTCATCTGTGCATCATAAGCTTTAAGGCTTTGTTCAGTGGAATCCTGGCTCCACTGACATTGGGTGTTAAAAGTCACACTGCATGCACAGCAAAGTCAGGACTTCGCCTAAAGTTTTGCATGTACTGACCTACTGTGTTGAACAAAAAACAAGAAGTTCCTTTTATTGTCCGTGTTATAATATCCCATCCTTCACAAAGCCATCAGAAATCATGCACTTGTACTCATGTTTCTGACTGCACACTATCCAAATGTGTCCATTTCTTGAACATTTGCCGTGTGACCTGGAAAATGGAACAAAGATGCTTTACCCAGCTTTTTAGGTGGGTAAATCTTTGCTTCAGATTTGTGTGGTCCATTTCTCTATACCATTTATAATTTGTAATATATAGGCAGTAACTTTAGGCAGAAAAATAGTTGTGTCACCAAATGTCTGTTCAACCTTCATAGCTACAACTTAAAGACATTCATGATCAAACCCTTGGCAGAGGGAAAAGCAGTATTTTATGAACCAAACAGTGAGAGAAAGTACTAAAATAAGGCTGTACCACACTTAGAAAAAGAAAACAGGAAAAAGTATAATACCTAATTTTAACTGTTATGCTGAAGAAACATGAAAATTACTGTGTAACTGAATAGAATGTTTTGAGTGTCAGGATTTTTATTACTATAACTGCCACAGCACATTGTAAGAACATATGTGAAAGATAATAACAATTTTTTAAAAAATCCCTTTCAGTATAATTTTGTCTTGTACAATTGCTGTATGATTCCAAACGTATAACAAACTCTTCCACTGGGAATACACAGTTCAGGAAAAGTTTATCTGTTCTCATCACACCTTTTTGACCTCTGAAAATGTTTCTGGCAAAGTTCAATTAATTTATTGTGTAATCACAAGTGTGATGTTCTAGTGCATATAAAGCTAATAGATACTATAAATACTCAGGTCAGAAAATATGCCAATATAATTTTTTTAAAAACTATTATGTTAAAATGGTTCCTAACAAGGGAGTGGACTTTGTACAGACTTAACAATACTAAAAAAGCAAAGGACTTTTGAAAACAAAGAGTTTTCAGGCGTATCTTTAATGCTGGGGGAGTGAGCAGAAGCACTAGCATGGAAATGCACCTGTGGGAAAATTTAAGCGCTACAGTTAAAGGTCGACTAATATGTATGTTTGGATGTTTTTCTGGGTGTAGCCTGTAAAAACAAGTGTGCTAGAGCAAAGCATCCAGACCTCTGCGGCATTTTTATTTTAAAATTCTTCACTTAATGCAGGAAAACAAAAATGTGCTACAAATTCTAAGTAATTAATATTTGCAGCTCCTACAGAACCATATATGTTAAAAAACTTAAGTACATACCTAAATGCTTTGTTGGATCAAGCTCAGCGTATTATAAGGGGAAATCTTGGAATACATGGCTTTAAAATGGAAAAATTTATTCTCTTAAAAGCTGTTCTGAATTTCTGTACCTGCATCCTATTCTTATGTGAGAAGCACCTATAACATATGAAGTGTCTCAAGTGCTCTCTGATTATTTGTTGAAGCTCCAATATATGTGCTAGGGTTAAATGTATATTTAAATATACATGGTCAGTTAGATGGCATTTGATTCTTGCAGTCCCTTCTCATTAACTTCAGGGAACAGGACAGAGTCAGTTGCCATTCTGCAAGGATCTGTGTGGACAGTGAGGTCAGAGTCTGCAGTAGCTGGGTTAACCATGCCTTGGCATAGGGTTGTGTCTTTTGAGCTTGTGTTGTGGTTTGCACATTGGGTAGAGCTCTGGCTCCCATGAAGTGACTCTGCAGCTGACTTCAAAAGAGCTTGGATTCCAGTTCTAGCAGTCAGAAAATCATACCAGTACTGTGAAAAATTCTTTTTAAGTGGATTTGAATTTTAGAATAAATAACGCATTTGAAAATATTCTAGCAAATATAGATGTGGCCGTGAACTGTTTCAGCTCTGTGACAGAAACATTATTTCTTTTCTTCTATTGATATTCAGGTTCCAAAATGAACAAGTGGCCTTAATTTGCAAAACTGGGAAAGATACTTGGGATCGGTATGCTATTCCATAGCTGCACATGGCATGATAGGCTGCTTAGACACAGACCTCTGTTCTTCCCTCGTGTGCTTTCGTTATAACGTATTTACACTTCCTGCCAGGGCCACTGCCAGGATTTACAGGGCCTGGTACCAAGTGTGGAAGATTTCTGTTTAGCAGCTTAGAAATGTGTGATATTGCTTAAGCCATGTACTTTATACCATGACCCAGAGAGCCTCTTACTGTTGCCTCAGTTCCACTATTTTCCAAGTCTCCACCATTTCCGAACAACTCATGGCAGATACGTTGCAAAATACATCAAGAGATCTTGGTTTCCCCATCCTAAGACATGAGATGAGCCCTGGCAGTGGCCCTGGGATTTCCTTTCTAACATGGCTGTGCTAACCTGGACAGAAGACCAGAGCAGAGCTGTTGAGAATGCTTTTTAGTTTACTGTTTGTACACTGAGTTACATTATGCTTCAGGAAATTAAAAGTTCAGCTCTCTGAGGAGACAACTATCCATCATTAGTGTTATTAGCCATGAATAAAGCAGGCTAACATTGCAAAAGTAATCTTCCTGTTTGGTTTGGGGGATTGGTCTTGTTTGAGTTCTAGCAATACCTGTACCATTTATTCATTGATTGATTCATGTATGGGGTGTTTTTGGTGATTGTCTGAGCAACAGAATGCCATTAATTCAACCCATTAATTTCTCAGAACAGACAGGAAAATTTGTAAGTTGATGTGGTAGTGCCAGCCTGCCTCCACCCTAAGTAAAAGTGGTACCTGAACAATGAATGATACCTAGGCAGCAAGCCTAGATAGGACCTAAATATTGAGTGTCAAAAGCAACATTTGTAAACACTATTGCTCAGAGATCCCAAAAAACATTTTAAATTCTTTGAGGATGTGTTTTTAAAAATTGTTTGCTTATTTTTGAAATGAATTTGTTAGGACCTGACTGAAGAATGAGTGACATCATCAGTTTAGTAGACAAAGCTTCAGGTCCATGGTGAGATCTCATCAGTGCTACGAGGAAGCTGTTAGACAATGTTCAAAAGTCACTTTAAAGAATAATTTTAATGTAATTAATTATCTTAATGTTTTATCTGGCTACTAAAAACAAAGGGTTGTTGTTTTTTCCCTCTGCAGAGGCATCAGTCTGGCCTGTGATGCCACACATGCACTATTCATCTTGACTTTAAACCCAAATTCTTCTCTTTCATTACAGGGTACTGAAAGAATTCCACTGACTGTAATTCAATGTATTTTTTGGACAGCTGCAAATTAGTAAGGAGGAGTATAAATGAATACACACACATACATATATACATATATAAATATATATATATGTGTATGTATGTGTTTACACATATGTGTACTTCTGCCTCCTAGAGATATATATATGTGCACATACTTATGAACCTACCTGTATAGACAAAAAGATCCTTTCAGAATTTCTGCAAATCAATTGTCTTTTGATTAACTTGGTATGTGATGCCATTGTAACAGTTTTTACCAAAAAAGGGAAATAACGGCCTAAAATAATAAAAAGTAGAATCTTTCACTGAGACCCCTGGTATACATTTAAATATTAACCATCAAATGAAGTGCATGCAAAATTATTTAGTTCTAAAAATACAAATGGAGAGTGCTACACCACTTTCTTACGCCATAGTCTTAATAAGGCCTCTGTGAACCTGAACAGATTTTCATCTTCTGATAGATCATCATTTATTTCTGCCCCCTATCTTATTTCTTTCTGGAAATGAAGAAGACGTGGGGTGAGCAAAGAAGCTGTCCTTTCAACATATGTTCTTAGTGAAAAAAAATATATTAAATTCTCAGATTCTATTTTATTATTTTATCAGTTTCTAGCTTTTGAAAGCATTCTTCTACAGCTATTTGCTAAGCATCTGTGATGGTAATCTGTATTTCTTTAGCTGCGGGTATCTTTAGATATCAGCTTTTTAATGCGTCTGGCTAATACTCCTTTCTAGTGAATGTTACTGATGAGATCATAAATGTAATAATTATAATTTACAGCCTTAAAAAAAAGCCACCGCCAAGTCTGCCACAAAGGGATTATGCTTCAGGTAAGGCTGTATTAATGTAAATTTAAACTGCATGTCTGTGTTAATTTGCTATCTATATGCCTAACAGTATTTCAGCCATATAGTGCCTCATAATTTGTTTTTAATGAGAGAACAAGATACCATTATCAACAACTCTGAAGGTAGTTCACACCTCTGAAATGAAAGGCAAGAAAGAAATTACTAATTATGGCAGCATAAAGAGTAGCAAGTAACCACCCTTTCAAAATCAGTCTTAATCAGAGTTCTGTATCGAGGCTGCTGTAAAAATGGAGGAGCATTTGCATGCAGCCCCTCCTTACAGAAACTGTGAAAGTAAATATGGAAGAAATTGAACAAATGCATCATTACAGATTTAAAATCTTAATGATATTAATGTAATGGTGACATCATGAATTATCTTAAAGGTAGAATCATCATGAATTATCTTAAAGGTAGACCTTTACTTGCTTATCATACAGCACTGCCCACAAACTAGTTCATGGCTGTTTTTACAAGTTAACAGCCATCTTGCTAAGATAAGAATAGAAGAAAGCAGGACAGAGTTTGGAACTTACCAGGTAACTGTTCCCTGTTTAATATAAACACTTAACCAACTTTAACCAGGGCCCAGAGGTCAGCAAGCGTTCCATTATCTAGAAATTGGCACCGTTACTTAAAAATGAGATGCATTAGCAGGACATTGTGGGTAAAGTGCATGCTCTGCTGTTCAGACCATGCACAGTTTGTCATTTTCTAATGCTTTTCCAACAGTTCTGAAATAATTTGTCAAAAATAAGCAAAAAGGCATTTAATTTACTATTCTGTCCAAACAGATGTGTTGCTCAGAACTGTTTGGAAATTTTGCTCGCTCTTTTTTGACCAAATATGATAACTATAGATTGAAAAACCAACCTAAGATAAACATTTATATTCACTATTACATCTCCTTAAATAACTCTAATGTTTGGTTTAGAACACGCAGACAACGAAGAGGAACAATGGTCAGATGATTTTGTAAGTACATATTTTGGGCTAGTAGGAGGTTACTGTGGCAACAAGTTAGCTCAAGAAATTATAATAAAAGTTTCTTTTGAAATCATCTACTTGTGGTTGAACTGAATACTATTGAAATGTTGTTATTTTTTACCTCAGTTTAATTCACAAGTAGCCATTGATTTTTAGCTACCTCAATTTTTTTACATTCAACATAGAAGTACTTTCAGAAGCACAGTCAATGATTGCCATGAATGCTAAGGTTTTTGGATAAGTAAGCACATGGCATCAATTTGAGGGACCTTCTAAACTGAACAATAATTTCAGAAGAAGGTTTTATTTGGGGCAGGAAGGGTGGGAGGGGTGAGGAGAGGAAAGCCACTTCTTACTAAAAATGAAAGCTTCTGCTAAGATTTTAGAAAACATTAGAATGAAGCAATTCATGGCTGTCAGCCGTGTAAAGTAATGGTGCAGCTGTCAGCCTGAAGTGATCAGTCTCCTTCTGGAGTCAGATCTTGAGTACCCCTTTAACTGGAAAGGGAGAGGAAGTGACAACACACACTAAGATCCATGTGGCTGGATCTAGAAAGGAACTGTCCTGGGAAAGGAAAGAAGCAATTGGTCCATAATTTGAAGACTGAGCTCTTGAGGTGAAAAGATTCAAAGGGGCAGCAACAGACAGAACAAGAGGACACAGTCTCAAACTGCGCCAAGGGAGATACAGGCTAGAATTAAGGAGGAAGTTTTTCACAGAAAGAGTGATCAAATACTGGAATCATCTACCCAGGGAGGTGGTGGAGTCACCATCCCTTGATGTGTTTAAAAAAAGACTGGATCTGGCACTTGGTTCCATGAGCTAGTTGAGGTGTTAGAAGATGGGTTGGACTCGATGATCTTAGAGGTCTCTTCCAACCTAGAAATTCTGTGATTCTGTGACTCCTTGGAGATAGCAAAAAGACAAGGGAGTTCCAGTGAGGAGCAGAAGGGGAGGAGGCAGGAGTGCCTCTTTGCAAGAGGTAGCACAAAAAGGGAATGTGATGTGTCTGTTCAAGGGTACATTGTTGTAATTTTGTGTTATAGAATGCTATGAGATGAGAAATGGGGAGTTATGTCTTTCTAGGACAGTGATTATGAAAATCCAGATGACCACTCTGACTCTGAGATGTATGTGGTCCCCAGTGAAGAGAATCCTGATGACAGCTATGAGCCACCTCCAAGTGAGAAGGAGAAAAAGAAGATTCCCTCTGCATTCCCTATTTCTCGGGGTGAATATGCAGGTAGTTATGGAATAGTTAACTATGTCACCTTGATAATTGCTTTTTGATCAGTACCAGAAGAGAAGAGGCCCCAAATGCACTAATCTGTCCTTTCCTCAAGAGTTTGCTTTTAAGTCTCATACTCAGATCTTAAGCATTCAGGGGTATGATTTTTTTTTAATACAGCATGAAACAGGTTAGTATTACCAATAGCGATGTTTATAATTTTAATATAATGTGTTCTGGAGACTGTGATAGACATCTACTAATGACAAAATTCAAGCAGAGGTCTTGGGAGATACTTTTAACTTGGGGCTCCACATTAATCCACATATATTGATGCAGCAATTACTCTTAAAGATGAGGCACGTAAGACTAGACAGGTCCCTTCTTAAACTTCTCTATTTCTCCAATCATAATTCCCAAAGCAGTAAAAGAAGTAGCCCAAATATTCACTCCTTCCAAATTGGTACTAAGGATGATAAATATCCTAAAAAATAGGACAGGATCAAGATTTTATTTTCATCAGTCCAGTATAAAGGGGTTTTTTTCTTTCTGATTTGATTCTTTTCAACCATGGATAGGTTGCATTGAAATGAATGGAAGTTAGCTTCAGTTAGGTGAGGATTTGAGACATGGAGAAAAGAAACATTGACATGATGCCTGCTTTCATTTTTGTAGGACACCAGACTGTTACTGAATGTAGAATATTCATCAAAGTGTTAAAATACCACATGTGTACTCACAGAAGTTTATCAGCCCTTCACGTGTGTGTTCTTTGAAAAGGGAAGGACTTGACAGCCCAGAGAACCTGGCATAGTTCTTGTTCTAGTCCCACCCAGTGTCATTTTTCTTATGTCTCATATGCACTACACCACCCAGGGAGCACCTTTTCCCCAGGGAGTTGAGCAGTTGTTCATACAGCAGCCAGTGCCTGGGCACCTGCTGCACCTCATACAGAGGGCCAGGCTGCTGCCCTGGGCAAGGGACCAGGACCCGTTTACACACAAATCTCAACATCAGGTCCAGCTGTGCCCAGGTCTGCCATTTGACCTGTGCTGCAGCCACAGCAAAGACTTTTGCACAAGCAGTAGAAGAAAGTGCAGAGACTAATGTGTAATTTTTACTAAAATTGTTGTTTTCTACCAAATGAAAAGACAATCGCCCCAGTCACCAGAAGCTTCCTCCCATCAACAAACCTCTCCCAAGTACACCCAGTCCAGCCATGTCCAGACCAAAGAAACCATGTGTGCCATCCATGCCACTGCTATCTCCTGCTGCAAAACCAAAAGTGCCACCTAAGCCTAAGGAGTGCAGTGATGATGAGGTAAAGTTTACAGATATATTTGTTATAACTGTGTAAATGTCATAGCAATGCCATCGGCTGGTCTCTTCTTAGCCTTTGTAGTACAAATCATTCTGTACATCACTAACAGTGACCTGCTAGTACCACGCTGACTCCTAGGGGATATCTACCTGCTTTGAGCATCAAGGAGGCTCTTTAGACCATGGAATAGCTCCTGATCATCCATAACAAGCTGCAGGCAGTGGGGAGAGAGTAACCTCAAAGGCTGCTCCAGGACCCTAGAGGGAAGGGAGGGCTTCCACGCACCAGTGGAATAATTCCATATAGGGATTTCAGTCTTTGGGATTCCCTTCCACACAGGATGATGAATGTCTGAAATAGGAGTCACTGTGGAATGGCAGCTATTGTAAACTGCTGCCAGGGCTTCAATCCAAACAGTTTGATGGCATGATGGAGGTTTAACTGAGAGATTTTTGTCCTGCATTTCTCATAGGATAACTACATTGTGCCAGTGGACAATGATGATGATAACTATATTCAACCCACAGAAGGCAGCATGTCACTACCTACAAGACGTGAGTTTTAGTCGTATAAGCTTATAATTATTGCTTTATTAGGAATAATAGTGGAAAAAATGGGTCAAATTAATGTCTGTTTCTAGGGTTCAAAGAGTGGAAATGCAGCTATTAAAGAGATCCCAGCCTGCAAAAAGGCAGTTGGCTCCTTTGGCTTATGACAAGGCCAAGGAAAATTATTTTTAACTATTGAAAGACATGTTTAATTTCTACCTCTCTTAGCTATTTCAAAGTCCAGCCCTTGTACAACCAGGAGGCTTCTCATGACATATGGCCTTCTCAACCAAGGGAGCAGTAGCATTAAAATTCTCTGTTTGCTGAAGTGCTTCAGGAGAAAAACAAGCATTTTTAGATATTTAGTAGATAAAGACAGACTTTGTTTTTTTTTTAATCTCACTTATATATAAGTATATTTAGCTAGAGAATGAAACTACTACAGCCCAAAGGTGAAAAGTAAACAGAGAAGAAACTGTAGTTCTGCTCTCTGACATTACTGACAGTATCAAACCTCTTCAGAAAGGCTGAAATACTGAATAATCCTTCTTTTTTAAAATGAGAGCTGCTTTCTGACTCAGTTGATCTATTCAAGGTCACACAAAAGGTTGCCATTTGGACCTACTTAATATTCATTCTTATTGTATAAATGTTATATTGTTAGTTTGTAAACAGATGTATATATACACACATGCACAAATATATATATATATATATATGTACATGAATAAAATGTTTTTAGCACCTGTGAACAGATTTATGAAGACAACAAAGCCAGCCCCCCCTATTTCTCCAAAGCCTTCTCTTACTTCTATCATGCAAGGTATGTGAAGCTGCATTGCTCTTAGAATAAAATAATGTAAAACTGTGAAGTATTAAATTATGCCTGATGTATTCACACCACTAACCCTATGACATACTGAAGTAAAACAAAAATATGTTCCTCTTTAGCTTTTCTATGTTGTAGCAGTTGCTTTGTCTAGCTTGAACAGTAAATCCATTTTAAGCATGAATAAAACTAGAACAAGTTATTTGTCCCAAATTAATTCATTTGTAATCTTTTGCTCTAGTGGAGGAACACAAATGAATCAATACAGCAAAAAGAATTATAGAACTCAGTATGTCAGTAATCCCATTTCACCATAGGAATCAAGAGCCAATACTTCAGACTTAACCATATAGAAATTCTGTACAGGCTAATGTCTTGCATGGCCTTTTATAATAGTGTTCCCATTGAGGTTCTGTAAAGAGCAGTTTATTTGGAAAAAGAAACAAAAGCAGAAGCAAATAAGAGGAATCCTATTTGCTTTTGTAAATTCAGATATTCTTGTTAATTTCTGTCTTCCAACTTAGATTTGTTTTGCATCCTCACTCTCATTAATTGCTTGGATGTAACCTTTCCAGACATGACACAGTTCTTTAAAAAGCTTTGCATATTCATTAGCAATGTGTTTAGCTTTAAAGTCACACACTACAAGTCATAAACTAACATTTGTTATGAATGCTTGAGATTTCGTGAGTTATTTTCCAGACATTTTAAAATGCCCTTTTCAATCTCAGCCTTTCTGTAAATCAGTGTCGAGCAACAACCAGCTCCTGACAGATGTTACTGCAGAATAAAACATCTCCCCCTGCTGGGAGCTGGGACACTTGAGTGCCGTAAAGTGATGAAACCTGACATGAAATTTACTGAAATAGGATTCTATTTGCATCCAAGAAACTGGGCATAGATGAAGATGCTGGAGGTTTTTTCTTCCATCATGTATGAATTAAAATATAGTTGTGGGTCAGAACTCAGGGAGGGATGTTGGCCATGCAAGTGAGCCAGCTTGTATTTATGACGGACCTGATTCCTTCCTCCCTGAGTCAAGGAAAGGCTAAATGCTACTACAGGTGTGATAACACATTTTTTCCAAACTGATCCAGGTTTGCACAACACAAGCATTCATCTTCCTTGCAGGGGGGAGGGAACGAGAAGAAAAACAAAACAATAAAAAGATTTTGTGATGGGAGGAAACTTGACTAACACAGTGACTGCCTATCAGAATTCCTGTGACTTCACCTGAAATTTCCCCTACAAGACAGGGGGTGTTGCTGCTCCAGGGTTTTGGTGGCAGATTCAAATTCTGAGCAGATTCTTCAAGTTATTTTTCCAGAGTCAGAAGTATGACTGATACAAATTCAGATCAGCTTTTATGTTAACATGCACTATGGTTTTGCTACACTAAAGAATGCTTTTTATTTCTTCCCTGTCCTGTAGAAGTCTACGAGGTTCCTGAAGAAGAGGTGAGGCCTTTCTACAGTATCACTCCCACTGTCTTCAGGCAGGGTACAGATGTGACTGTGAGAAAAGCTTATCAGCCTTTCAAAAGGGAAAACTGGGAACATATCTCTTCCTGCACTTAAAGCTTTCTGACACTCCCTTTTCAGAAAAGCTGGCAAACCATTTCAAAAGAGTAAATGGGAAGGGGAAAGTTTCCCAGTCCTCTGTGATAGTGATCCAATCTGTGAAGCAGCAGCCTAAGGGAATGTTTTACAGAAGCAGAACTGCAGCAGAGGAGCAATGACAGTTCTGACACAGTAATTTTTTTCCCATTTGCTGGTACTGACAGAACATATGGCCAAAGCAGATTTACTGATGTTGAGTTCTTGCCTGTCCCATCCTAATGTAAATTACCAGACAGAGCTCTAGTAGAAATCTGTATCACAATGCAAAAATAATATCTTGATGTGGTAACATAAATAGGATCATACTATTTCATTCCATTTTATGAAATTAAAAAGTGACCAAAAAACAATTCAGTGCATTTTCTCTTACAGGAAAAACCATCACCACCACCAGTAACCAGGTAACCCATTGCTGTCAATGTTTGTGCATTATTTAAAACTGTCAGAAAATATTTTTTCTCATCTAGATACTACATGTCTGGTAATTCTTTTTCTAGAAGAAATACAGTAACAGAAGTAAGAAATACATACAGTAAATATCTCTTCAGATTATCTGCACAAATATTATCAACCATTTCTATGTTAATTTCAATAATCCAAGTGTAATACATACTAAAAAGAAATACTCTTAAGGTTACTTATTAGAATTTTGAGGGGGTAGGGGAAAGAGATTTTGTTTTTATTCATTGTTGTTAAATGTAATTTTCCTTTCTTAATTCATGTTTCATTACTAGGTTCACCAAGCCACTCATGTTTATGCCTGCTCAGAGTACAGAGCACTCCCACATGCACAGCATGACCAGAGAGTCATCTAAGCAGGATAATTCCAGGTAAGTTAACAGCAGCTTAGATCAATAGGAAATGTTAGCAGAGAAAAAAATTTCTTCTCTTTAATGTGTAGACTTCAAACAATAAACAGTTGTCAGGCCACTCAAATAGCTAGGGATGCTAGGACAAGGTGAGAACCAAAAGCTCTCCTTGCTTTGTGAACTTCTGTGTTGAAGGCAGTTTGCCATATAGGTAGGATTTTCTGAAATATCCCTTTAGGGATCCAGTACAGGGATAAAAAATCTCTGCCAGCCAGTTTAAGGTCTTAGTAGCCATCTCTGCACCCTTGCAAATTAGATGTTTTTGCAGTTGTTACAAGGTTGCTTGTAAAGAAACTGGGCTCAGTAAATCCATGGTTTATATCCCAAGTCTCTGGCAGAAAAGGAAAAAATCATACTTGAGTGTGCAGCCTACCTCACTCCTGTGTCCCCAGAAGCATAGAAAGCTGCATCATAAGCCCTGCCTCCTCTCTAGGTCATTGTTTTACAGAGTGTGTTACGTGCTCCCAGAAGGAGGCATCCACAGTACTCTGTGTGTGAGGGTGTTTGGTGAGGTCCTGTGCAGTCACAGGGGACCCAAGGTCTAGAACAGGAGCTGTTCCAGAGTAGTTCCACACCGAGGGCACAGCATCACCGCAAGCACTGTAGCTGTGCAGAGCTGAAATCAAATCCATTTACTGCAGACCTCCTTCCCTCTAAATCTTAAAAAACCCATCTGAGCCAATTAAATAAATTGTTATAATAAATCCTATTCATTATAACTTACTGTGTGTATTTTTCAGAAATATTTTGCCTCTCCCCAGAAGATGTCTTCATCCAAAACCAGTGAGTAGTTAATGGGGCACTCCAAAAGAACATGTTAACTTTAGTCCTGTGTTTCATATCTAAATAGATGGATTATCTCTTTATTATCTGGATTAAATAACAGAAACAGATGACCAAATGTCAGATTCATCTAATATTGTGATTGTTGCTATTAATCCTTTGGGCAAAAGAGCACTGGACATCTGTATTGATCCAAGAAAAAGTTTAAATGTTTTTTGGGATATAAGATATATGTTTCAGTCCACAAAAACAATTTCTTGTACCAGTTGTACTTCAGGAACCTTATTTTAAGTAGCAGAGGATGATTCTGCCCAATCTGAAGGACTTTTCCTTAGGCCTCATTCCTCTCAGATGGTGAATGATTTATGCTTTCTGAAAATTGAAACCTTCTAAAATGTCAGGGTAGTCTGAGTTACCAGTATCACTAGAAAATGCAGTCCTTGAAGGACTAATTACAGGCCTTGGGTCCTAAGGCTGTGTTTCAGCCAGTCCCTTTCTCCCTCTGCCTCCCTCTGCTCTTATCCCATCTGTCTCTTCCACTGTGCTGGGTTGTTTTAAGCAAACTATTTGGAAACTTGTCCAGCTGCAGAAAGGAGCAAACGCAAATCATAAAAGATTCTTTTTCAGCCAGATTAGCTCCATTAATTGATCTACACACTAGCTCTACTCAGCTGTGCCAGTTTGAGAGGGTCTTCATGAGGGGCCAAGAACAGAGCAGTGTGTCAGCTGTGTCAGCATCTGTGCCAAAAGCTGCATTCTCAGACCCTGTCCCAGCCCTGTGCTCTGAATTGTCCCTAGGAAATAATCAGTCTACCAATAACTATATAGAGAAATTAGACACTTAAAACCAGGAATTTGGGGTCATATAATAGGATTAGAAGTTATGGTAACAGTGCAGGTGGTATATGAGCACCTTATAGTCTTCAGTCTTCAAATTTCTAGATGTACCAAGCAGTTTGTATGTACTACAGCATTTTAGTTTCCCTTCCACCTCATCACAAAGTTCTTCCCATTTAGATCTGTATCCTGTGGGATTCTGAACAAATCCAAAGCAGTGACAAATTTGGGATTTCTCTTTTATGAAATAGTTTTATTTCTCAGCTTTTCTTATCAATACAAGATAAGAAAAAAATCTCACATCTCAAGGGAGGATATTGGACAGAAATTCCACTATCTGATCAGCACTTAGAATACTCCTACTTCAGAACAGACTCGAGTGCCATATTGCAGCTGAAACCTCTCCATTAATGCATTTTCAAAGCTTGCGTTTGAGATGGATATCATCCTAACTTTGCAGAGAATAAAAAGAGACTATCCTTTAGCTGGAGCCACGCACTGAGTGAGTTACAGCTCCGAGATGAAGCTCCCAGACAAACACTCATTGGTACCATGGGTGTATTCAGCTCCTGGGTGCTTGCAGCTCACCAGTTTGTCACAAGAGTCAGCCTAAGAAAGAGTTGCTCAGTGCAGTCCCAATTCTGGGGTCTTTGCTTGTCTTGTAAGTCTTTACAATTTTAAACAAACACATGGTAATGAGCATGATGTTTGTCCAGTGCTCTGTTGTTCGTTTCCATCCCTGGCTACAGCACATTGACAAAGCCCAAACGAAGATGGAAACATCTGTTAACTGCTCCCATTCAGTCTGCTGTCAGCACTAACCAGCGCTGATCATGTGCACAGGACTGTAACCCTTGTTCCTCTCAAAGGCCTGAGCTGACTGGGAGAAAAATGTTGCCATGTCTCATTTCCCCAACTGCTGTGTGATGGATTGCATCTCTCCAGCCAGAGAATGGAGGCATTTGTCACTAACATTAGTGAAAAGCTATTAGCTGGGTAGATGAAGACAGACAAATTAATAACTGGTACCTCTTTGAAAGATACTTACCAGATGGGAGTCTTGCTTCCCTAAAAGTCAAGAAATGGGAGTCAAAATTAAGCATCTCCCAAAGAAGCCAGGAAATTAGGTGGATTGCTTCAATTCTAGCATGGTGATAAGAGGGTCTACTCAGTTTCCTCTATTCAGTGGAAGATGTGTTTTTAGTATGTTCAAATCTGCTGCAAAATTTCTGTCTTCCAGGTCAGAAATTAAACATGAACCAAAAGGTCTCACTGCAAAACTAAGGCCAAATTTTCTCAATACTTACTACAAGCAATCTCAAGATTATTGGAAAGTTCAAAATTTGATGGTTGCTTAAAATTTTTCAATGACATCATGAAAGTATTCTGGATACTATATGCCTTCTGTACAAATATTTCTCTAAAAATTACTACAGATACCAAAACCATATGCATGATTATTCATGCAGTTCTCATTTAATAATTAAAGAATCATTCAGGCTGAGAAAGACCTCTAAGATCAAGTTCCAGCTGTTAGTCCAGCACCACCATGTTCACCAGTAAACCATGTCCATAAGTGCCACATTCACATGGCCTTTGAACAGCTCCAAGGATGGTGATTCCACCACTTCCCTGGGCAGCCCATTCCATGCCTGACCACCCTTTCAGTGAAAACATTTTTTCTAATATCTAATCTAAACCTCTCCTGGTGCAGCATTAGGCCATTTCCTCTTCTCCTGTCACTTGTTACCTGGGAGAAAAGCCTGATACCCTCCTTTCAGGTACTTGTAGAGAGCAGCAAGGCCCCCCTGAGCCTCCTTTTCTCCAGGCTAAACATGCCCAGCTCCCTCAGCCGCCCCACATAACACTTGTGCTTCAGTCCTTTCAGCCTTGTTGCCCTTCTCTGCTCCATTACCTCTGTGTCCTTCTGGTAGTGAAGGAATTTTTAATTCCTTCATATCAAATCTAACCTCTTTTTTCATTACAGGACCATGAAGCAAGCAACAATGATGAAAGTAAGTATTCAGATGAAAACACAGCAGTGTGAGAGGGACTGATATGCCACCAGTTAGCAGAACACAGTGGGTCATGTAGTGTGTCAGTAAATTTTATCTGTACAGTCACCATCAAGCAAGAAGTGTTACTGAACTGTTCTCTTGTATAATCATACTGAAAACATGTTAAGAAAAAAATTAAAGCAGTGGATTTTTTTTACCTTTATTATATTAACACTAAAATGGCAATGAGGAAAATCCACTGTTCAGATACCGCTCACATTGCATACTAAATATATTGCTTACATCTCTAGGTCAGAGGTTCAATAACACACGGGAATCCAGATTTCCCACTGGAGCAGCTCCGTCTCCATTACCAAGGGGCCTGTGAGTAAAAAATGATAAAAGTACTTCTTTGAGGGGGATGGGTTTAATAGGTGTATTAGGAGCTAACTCCTATCCTTGCCTATAGCAATTAGAATTCAGGAATAACATTTATTGCTGTTCGTGAAAGATATCCTGACTAGGCAAAGGCAAGCTGTTATTTTGCTGTTTCTGGAGGAGCACTGTTTGTATGCCAAGTGGCCTTGCCCTTCACTGCCTGCCACTGATGGCAGATGCTGGCTGCCTTGGCTGATTTAGATACTGCAGCACTAGCACATGCAAGCCTGGAGGTGCAGAAAGCTTTCACTAAGTTCTCCTGCCCCTCCAATGCCTGTTAAGGATTGGACAAAGTTGTAGCTTCCTTGTGTAACTATCTTTCGTGAGTGCCCACATTGGGTCTGATATTCTTTGTTTCTAACTGCTACAAGTATCCAGTGAATCCCATCTTAGACAGAAATACCCTGAGAACCACTGAAACTGATGTTTAGTTGCTAAATGAATCCATGTATCTGCTAAGTAACCATATTCTTTATTTTTCTTTTTCCTCCGTACTTCAGCAAGAAAACTTCTAATGCAGTAATTTTACCAGTAAGTTGATTTGTAATTGTATAATCACCCAAAACTTCTCTTATATTTTTAATTTATTGTAAAACTTAATTTTACCATGGGTTTGGTTACAAGATAAATGTAAAAAATGCTAGGGGAAAGAGTTATAAAGACAGGAAATATTTGAGTGCTATTACACGAATGAAGATCAGTGATCTTTCTGCTCAAGCAGAAAAATATTTTGATCAAAGCAACGTTTGAATTCAATGCCCTGGGATGTAACAATAAAAACAGTGTACGGACTGAATAAATGAGAAATAGATGAGAACACAGACAATTCAGAAGTATTCCCAGAATGTACAGGGCTGCCTATGGAGAACATGAGCTCATTGAAAGTGATAGCTCAAGAAATATGCAGGATTTTACCAGAATTTGTCTGAGGTTTTTCAGTAATTCAAAAAATATCCCAAAACTTCTTGAGGCAGAAAGTAAGAAGACTGGTTGAAATTTTCAAAGAAATTAATTCAAAAAATGTTTCAAAACTGGCAGTTTATTATCCTTGTTTCAAAATGAAAGCAAAAAAAAAATTAAAAGTGGAAGATTGGTTCCAGTTTTACTGTGAGCTAAACTGACAGTTTAACTTCCAGTAAACAGAAGAAAATGTGTTCAGATATTTGTGTGCATAGTTCAATACGGGTGAAAATCCAATTTTCATTTTCAAGTATTTGGGATAGACTTCTGATTTTAGCTCCTGAGATAAGAATGAACCATCTAGATTTTTGTTTTTCTCCATCTATTTATACCCACAAGCTGGGATTCTTTCCAAATCTCCTTTGCAAAATCACATACTTCAAGGTCATACAACTAGAGACTCTTCACAGAATGGCTATGTCCCTGCCTCCTAATTCTTCCAGGATATTGTCAATTCTAAACTGTTTCACAAAGTATAAATGATAAACATTGCTGCACAAGTGCCAGTTAATATTTGGTTGTCCTTCTCTTTTACTGCAGAAACCGTGTTTACCTTCCAGAGAGAACTTAACTGCAAGTGAAGGTAAATTATAGCCACTAATGTGAAAAGTTGATGTTTATCCAATTTTTTTTTACTAAAAACATGAAGCATACAGCACCACGTTCAAGTTACTGTAGGTTTTTGAGGGGTGTTTGGTTTTAGCAGTTTCAAACTGGATCTGGACAGCCTTAGTTGCAGTGAGTGTCATTGTTCTCTGACAGCAGTCCCAGTAAAGCTGCTGAGGTTCCTGGCAGGGTAATGTAGCACAGTGATGGACCAGCAGTGTGCCCATGGAGCCCTGGAAGTGGAAAAGGGGGAAGGGAGGGACAGGCTCTGAACTCAGCCAGAACCATCCCTCACAGAGCCGACTCCTGGCAAGAGGCAGTCCCTGGCACGGGCAGGGAATCCATCCTGGCTCTGTCTGTGGCTCTGTCTGTGTCTGGGTGAGGCGGCTCCAGCTGGAGCTGCTGCCTCACTCTGGGCTGCCTGCCCTCCTACCCCTGTGTCAGAGTCCCACCCAGCCCCTCAGGCATCCACAGCACAGGTATTTGCCTAGAATTAGTTAACAGCAGCGCAATAGCAGACTGCCATGTCAGAAAAAAAACCAAATTTATAGTAAAAGAAACTCTCCTTCACCTACTGGGACTCCCTAACCTGGGATAATATATTTCTGAAGAAATCTTAACTCTACCATTTGTTTTCCCAAATTCCAGAAAAACCTATGGTACCAGAACGACAGCGCAATTCCAGCCAGGACCTTCCACTTCCCCCCCTTCCAAGTGGTGCCCAAAAGTAAGGTCCCTTTCCATCCTCTTGGGAATATTGCAGTGCACCAGCTGTGAGAGGCTCAAAGGGGAGCACTCTTTTCACTGGAGCCTCCTTGTTCCTTTCTCAGAGCTGAGATTCCTGAAGCCTCACAGTGGCAAAAAAATAAAACATGGCAAATGAATGCATACAAATACTATAACCGTCACCAAAAAGCATAAGGGGATATAATCTGTAATAAAGTAATTGAGATTTAAAACATATGTTTAAATTTCTACTAGTGGGATATCATTTTTTAAAATACCTGTATCAGACCCATATTTCTCAGTGAACACATGGGTGAGATGGAACACATTCTACCACTGCATATTTTCAGTTCTCATATTATCAGGACTGGGTACATCCCCTCAGACCTTTCTGTAATCTCTCAACATTTATTTCAGGCCTCTGCTCCAAAAGCCCTCAATTCTGCCAAGTAAGTATAATTCAGTTTTTGAATTAAAATATGATTAACTTGTTCTTTCAAATTAATCTTTGAATTAAAAATATTTCAAAATACCTTGTACATTAATTAGTTTGCAGTTAATGTATCTGTAATGCATACAAAGAGAAGGTCAAGTATCCAAGATCTTAGTTCAGCTAGTAAAATTAAGGGAGTATCTCAGGATTATTGATGGAAAATGAGTGCTTCATTTATATTTATGAATACTGGAAATCTCTAGCAAAGGCAATTTGGGTCATTTCCCATCATAATAAAGATTCCATCAATCTTCCTTGTCACAGAAGAACCCTAAATATGACATTTTTGGGCTGCTCCAGGCTTCTGTTTACTACAAGACAGACAGATTATTATTACATTCAATTTATTCTTTTTCTACAGAAGGAAAAAAGAAAGTACTTTTATAATAGCAATTGCTGAAGCTCTTTCCTAAGTAGTGCTTTCCAAGATGGACTTTGTTTCAGTTCACAGCTAAAAACAAATTAGGTAATGTGTGTATAAACCCTCTTTGTAGAGAATTGTAAATTAGATTGAACATTTTTCTAGTTCCTTGTTAGCAGACACTTTTCTGACCTTCCAGTAAGCCCTTTACTGTACATATTCAGTCTGAACATATCTTTCATGTTGTAAACAGATGGTGAGAATGACACATATAAATCTACATTTGGTGTAGCTTAAACTGACAAGCTGTTATTAGTGTATTTCTTTCCTGGAAACATTAGCTGGTTTTTCTTAATCCCTGTAATATATGGTACAAACCCAGCCAACCTTCATGAGATGTGAGGACTGTACCACTGATCATGAAATACACAATTATATAACGCAAGATTCCAGCAGCTGCCCCTCCACTGGTACAAATTAGGGACCACAGTTTGGAGGCCTCCTTTCAGGCATTTCTCAAGATTCAGAAGCTGGTTAAGATACTGGTTTGATGGTAAAGAGTCATCAGGATTTCAGTCAGAAGACAAAAGAAAGCAATTTACCTGAAGAAGGTGACAAAGAACTGCACCAGATCCATGATAGTATTGTGCTGTGAGAAGGCAATCTGCAAATAAAACAGAAGTAAATTACAACATTTTCAGACTCAACAGCTCTTTTTAGACGAGGGCTTTATGGCTCCATGGATGATTACTTTCAAGTGTAATTTCAGTCTAGTCTGCACACACCTGCATTTATGATGAAGTGAGATGAGCAACTAATTCCCATATCCTTGCTGGTATAAAAACACAAACAATGGAATATAATACTCATACTGAAGTAAACTTAATAGAAACATCCACGTAGTATAAAGAATAAAAATAATATGAAAAAAACTAGGAAATCCTATTGTAATAAATTGTCTTGTTTATAGTGAACTGTTTTAACCAACACCATTTTCCATTTTTATAAAAACACTGAAACAACGTTTTAGAGAAGACAAACAACAAAAGAGCTTAAAAGTAATGCATTTAAATATTTTAATTGTATAATATTAAAATTAATGCATATGTTAATTTAATTATTATAAAAGATAAATCCGGGGCATAATAAAACACTTTCAAAGCAAAATTACTTTAAAGACAAAGTAATAAATATTCCTTTGGGCTACACTTTTATAGCCTCAAGAGAACATGCATTAGCATGGCTGTTGAAAAAGGTGCCGTAAAGCGCGACTGTCGTAAAACCGATTAAAAGCGCCGTGAAAGCGCGACTGACTGTCGTGTAAAAGCGCGACTAAAGTAAAAGTGCCGTGAAAGTGGTGAAAAGTGCCATAAATCGCGACTGTGTAAAGGGTGTGTAAAAGCGCGACTGTCGTAAAACGGGTAAAGCGACTGTCGTAAAACGGCCCGTAAAGCCCGACTGTCGTAAAAGTGTCGTAAAAGTGTCGTAAAAGCACACTGTCTAAAAAGGCCGTAAAAAGCCGACTGTCGTAAAGGTGCCGTAAAGCGCGACTGTCGTAAAGTGGTATGTCGTAACGTGCGACTGTCGTAAAAGGCGTAAAAGGCGTAGCCTGTCGTAAACCGCCGTAAGCGCGACTGTCGTAAAAGCGCCGTAAAGCGCGCGACTGTGTAAAAGGCGCCGTAAAGCGCGACTGTCGTAAAAGGCGCCGTAAAGCGCGACTGTTGTAAAATGAGCCGTAAAGCGCGCCTGTCGTAAAAGGTGCCGTAAAGCGCGACTGTCGTAAAAGTGCCGTAAAATGTGCCGTAAAGCGAAACTGTTGTAAAGGGCGCCGTAAAGTGCGACTGTCGTAAATCGCCGTAGGCCGTAAAGTGCGACTGTCGTAAAAGGTGTCGTAAATCGCGACTGTCGTAAAGTGTCGTAAAGCGCGACTGTCGTAAAACGGTCGTAAAGCGCGACTGTCGTAAAACCGGCCGTAAAGCGCGACTGTCGTAAAAGGTGCCGTAAAGCGCGACTGTCGTAAAGTGTCGTAAAATGTGCCGTAAAGCGCGACTGTCCTAAAAGGTCCCGCAAAGCGCGACTGTCGTAAAGTGTCGTAAAGCGCGACTGACGTAAAACCGGTCGTAAATCGCGACTGTCGTAAAAGGCGCCGTAAAGCGCGACTGTCGTAAAAGGCGCCGTAAAGCGCGACTGTCGTAAAAGGCGCCGTAAAGCGAAACTGTCGTAAAAGGCGCCGTAAAGCGAAACTGTCGTAAAAGGTGCCGTGAAGCGCGACTGTCGTAAAAGGTGTCGTGAAGCGCGACTGTCGTAAAGTGTCGTGAAATGTGCCGTAAAGCGAAACTGTCGTAAAATGTGCCGTAAAGCGAGACTGTCGTAAAATGTGCCGTAAAGCGCGACTGTCGTAAAAGGTGCCATAAAGCGTGACTGTCGTAAAAGGTGCCGTAAAACGCGACTGTCGTGAAAGGTGCCGTAAAGCGAAACTGTCGTAAAAGGTGCCGTAAAGCGCGACTGTCGTAAATGGTGCCGTAAATCACGACTGTCGTAAAACCGGCCGTAAAGCGCGACTGTCGTAAAGTGTCGTGAAAGGTGCAGGACCCGCAGTCCTGCTTACGCCTGCCGCCCGGCCCCCCCACCGTCGGGGTCCCGACACCCGGCCCCATAGCCGCAGCCAACCCCCGGCCCCTGCCACCGCTCCTGCCATCCACGCCATTGCCATCCCACTGCTCCCTGCTGTCCCGACTACTGCAAGCCCCGCCCCTCAGTTCCGCCTCACGAGCCCTCCCACCAGCATCACCACCGCCCCACCAGCCCCTGCCCCCGCCGAGTCTGCCGCTTTCACCCCGCTACCCGCGAGGGCGGCTGCTCCTCCCATTCCCTAAGTGCCCCTCACCCCCGCCGAAACAGCGGCGGGGTTGCCCCAAGTCCTGCCCCTGCTACGTCTTTGCAGTCCCCTGTGGGGCCCCAGGGCCCCTTGTGCACGTTGCGGAGGGAAGCCTGCCCCCCTAGGCTGGCATTCAAGCGCATGCAGCACACCCCGAGCTGCCCACCAGCCCCGCAGCAGGGCAGACGCCCACGGCTAATCCCATCCCTGCCGGCGTTTCAGTGCAATCCCCCGGTCACAGCACAGCACCGCTTGCGCTGGGACCTGGGCGCCCTAGCCTGCCCAGCCACCCCGTGCCAGCGCCCCGGTGTCCACACTGGTGGCTGCAGCCTCTGCTGTGCCTGCCGCCCCTGCCTGCTGGGCCAGCAGCCACCCCAGCTCCCAGCAGCTGCACACCGCACTCCAGCCGCTGACTAGCGCACCGCCCACACCCCCTACCCCCGTAGCAGACTCCCGCCGCCTCCACGCTGCTCCTCCTGCTGCCGCCGCGTGGCGGGCCGAGCCGCCCCTTCCCCAGCGCAGCCTCCCACTTCAGAGCTGCTGGATGGCGCGGCTCCGCCGCCTCCTGCAACCACAGATGTCCCGTCGTTCCATTCCATGACCACAGCGACAGCGCGGCCGCCCAGCACGCGGCCGCCCGCCCGCCCGCCGCATGTTGCAATTATATCTCCTGTGCTGAGGAAGTTTGTCTGCTCCCATCACACAACTGATGTGCTTCAACTTGAAGCATAAATTCTTACTACTCCTGGAACTGTAACTATTCTTCAAGACCATCTGGTGCTAAATGATGGTCTGATTAGTAAACTTTCTTTAGCATAATCTTATTCAGTGCCAGGTCCAGTAACAACTTTGTAATACATACCACTGGTCCCATAATCACTGATGTCCCTTGAGCATAACCTGCCATCTCTTCTTTGTATACAAGCCTAGAGCTAACTTCTGTCTTCATCATTACAAGTACTTATTTCCCATATGGCACAGTGTCAAATGCTTCTCTGAAGTCCAGATTAAGTACACTGCCACATCCCCTCTTTGTAGAACTCTGCTGTTCTATGAAAGAGCTGTAACATTTTATCTACTTGGCTAAAATTCAGATTTTCTCTTGCTAGTTGTACCTTTACTTCCAAATATGTTATTTCCTTCAAATTCTCTCCTAGGGCCTTGTGTTCTGTGGAATCAGGCAAAAAGCCCTGTATATGCTCAAGTCACTTTTCCCACTTTAGGTATAGCAATTATGTTTGGTATTCTTTAATTATTTGGTACCATCCTGACTTGAAAGTTACGTAAAATAACTGTTACCACCCCTGAATTACATGTGCCAGTTTTTAAAATTTCATAGGTAAAGATAATCTGGGCCCATCAGTTCAATTGTACTCATGTTATTTAAGCTCTGCTTCCAATTTGATTGTGGAAATTTCTATTTCTGTGCCAGAACTACTATTTCTTTAGTACCTATATTATCTTTAAAATCAATAAAATTCTTGTTGCATAAAGCCCTATCTCTCTTTTTACTTTTTTACACACAACCAAGGCATCTTTCATTACTTATTTTAATATCCTTTTGTCAAGTCTAATTCACTAATCTGACTTCTCTCAGTTCTTGCTTTATTCATACAATCTACTTTCAGATGTAGCTTTAACAGCAAATCAGTCAAAATTTGCCTGAAAAACCAAAATCCATAATATTGAACAGCCTTCTTCAGGTGATTATTAATTCATTGAGAGCTGGAACTGCTCCCTGCAGTGTCTCCCCTCCACTTGGGATGCAGCTTCCAGACAGTTGCATCTTTACTGCAAAAGAAGTTCTAAATGTACTTCACACAATTGTCTTTGTCTCCAGTCCAATTGCATTTTTTAGTTCTGGTCACTGTATGGTCTTCTCTATAACATTCTATTGCTTTCTAAACCAATATCTAAATAAGAATTTTATTAGTGAAGATTTAACATTGCAGGCTGCAGAGTACCACATCCAGAAAGGGTAGCATTTGTTTTCCTTAATAAGTAAAGCACACAGGAAAAAAAGCCTCCCATAATAAAAAAATAAGCATCACTCAACTTTCTACAATGATCTTCTCTAGTATATTGATTGCATCCAGCTGTGTCCACAAGTACCTATAGCAGACACCTACATTGTTGTGCTAAATTCTTTTTTACCAGAAAGCAATAATCCGTACTTCTTTCATCATATCATTACTATGCAACACTAGTCAAATATTTCACTACTGATTTCTTAAACTCTTACATCTGTATTTCAGCCCTAGTAACTATTTTCAACTATGCTTTGTTATTCCAGTTAAGCATCATAATGTTTTCTATTAATTCTGCTTCTCCATTTTGCTGCCTGGACTTCTTGCACATGTATACAAACAATTCAGGTGGTCTAAATTGGTGAAAAATTATCTCTGAAATAAATTCATTTTCCTGGTTTGCTGGCCTGTAAGACTGCTTCTCACAGGACTGAGAATTACTCGCATTGAGTTCCTGCATTTTCTTATCTATTGCTACGTTCATTCACTTTGGTGGTGAAAGAGGTTTTTTCCTGTACTCTGAGTGTAGTTCTGCTAATAACCAAATTGTTATCCAGACTGGTTTTTCCTTCACAAGCAAGGCTACCCTTTGGGCAATCAAGTGTCCCAGGACTTACATAGGCCCCATCTATTTCCAGCAGAAAGCTTTCCTGACTGATATCAAAGGTCAAGTGTTACCAGATCTTCCAAACAATTCAATTGTTGTAACAATTCAATGTCTTACATCATAACAAACATACTTTGAAAACTTATACATGTTGTTCTTTCTCTTTTCTAGAAGTCCCAGAAGCTGTAAACCGTTCTTTGGGTGCTTCCCCTCCCAGCAGCATTTCATCTGTTTCCAGTTCTGCAGACCAGGTATAGTATTAGCTAAATTCATATTACAGAAATCTCCTTATCCTTTATTTTAAAATAGTATTTCCACCCCCTTTCAATAGAAAATTACATTCCTGGAGGGCTTCTATGCCCCCTTTTGCAATGAGGCTTTTCTGTAGTACAAATAATCTGAATGTTAGCTTTCCTTAAAATATGCGCAGAACAGGTAGCATAGGAGAGGCTTAACAGACTGTAGAAAAATATGTAAACAGTATTGTATTAAATCTTGGCACCCTACCAGTCATAAAAAGCTTTGGTTTCATGTCTTCCTGACTCTCCAGTTCATACTTTCAACACCATTGAAACAAGGGAATCTGTGGTGATATACTTAAGCCTAGTCTTTGATACAGATTGCTATAAAGAGTTTTTAATCACATACTTTTTTCTAACTTATAGCTGTACAAATTGTGTACAGGAAATAAAAGGTGCAGTAAGCAAATACAATGATGCTGTGATGCCTCCCCTCTGTGTTTTAGTTTCTCCCAAGTCCAGCTCCTTTCTGTTCCTTTAAACAGATCTCATTACAGTTCACGCTGTCAGTTTTATGGCCAATTCTTTTTTTTATGTGTTTTGTTGCAACATTAAACTTTGAATGATCTAAGCAAACACAAGGTTATTTTCATTTCACTGCTATTCGCCTTGCTCTCATTTTGGATGAAGAGAGACTACAAAATGCAAAAACCCATTCTTATAAACCTAGTAGTCACAAACAAGGTAAAAATAGTTGTGGTGAGTGTAAACCAAAGGCTCTATCATGTAGAGCCAGTAACAGTAAGCGTTCTAAACTCTGACATGACAAAGATAATACAACAGTGAAGAACACACAGGATTTGAAGTTCTGGGAAAAAATTAACTGTATGTAATACTAGATATTTTTTATAAAAATTACTTTCAAATAAGCAATCCAGAAGACTCTACATAAACAGCTTGTAGCAATTACATTTGCAATTTTTATGTAACAGCCATGGGCAGAAACAGAACTTAATAAAAGATCCATTTTGTTTAAAAAAAATTAGCTGTTAGTGTTATTTTCCCAGCAATTATATACAGTGGTATCATTTGCTGTAGCATCCTCCACAATACAGGTGCTCACAGATTAATGACAATTAATTATGTCATTAATTCCCATGACATTCACTGTTTGCTTGGTTCCCATCCAAACTTTGGCAGCAGCTCTCTGCTTCTACATTATAGGCCACAGATAGTGTTAGAAGAAAGGTCTGGAGGCCATTGATTCCTTCTTTTGTTGAACAAAGATTTGTTCACTGGACTCATTCTCTATGTGGGCAAGTACTTTCATATTTGCAATTTCTCTCAGCCTTTCTATTTCCAATGAATAGTGTGAGTGGAGAAATAAATGGAAAAATTTTGAAGGTAAAATTATATGTTATGGCTTGAGCTAGTCTAAGAATTTAGTACAATGCCCCCAAAATTGAGGCTCTGCTCTCTCCTCGCTGTCAGCTCCCCTCCCAGCTTCTATGGTGTTCCTTCCTGATCCTGCAGTGGGTTGAGCCAAGTCATTAAACTGACAGAAAATCAGCTTGGCAGTCAAACACAAAAAAAGGCAAAAAAGGAAAAGTTTTTTTGGTTTTTTTCTGCAAGTTCAATAAAGTGAATTATCTCACCATGGGATCAGATGAGCAACAAAATGAGCACAAAGGAGAAGCCAAGACATTCCCTTTCTGGCAGCAATAAGTCAGCTAGACCAGCTCAGTTATAATGTGCAACCTTTAATCTGTTTTGTACAGAGGTGACAAAGCTTGTGTGAAAATTAATTTTATCATTAAACTTGTTACTGTAAAGCTGGAGCAAAACTTATCCAGGCATCATGCTGTCCATGTGGAGACAGGCATGATTGTGTTCACAAAGAGCATTATTCCTCAACATTCCTCGACAATTTGTTCCTTTTTAAATTCTACTGGAATAGCTTTTGTCTTTAGAACGATTCTAGAGTTGAACCTGACTGCTTTCCTTAGGGCATCTCTTTTTGTCATTTATCAGCCTTCTATCACAAATCTGTTACCACTGTTTTGACGCTCCCAGTTTTTCTTTGCCCTCTCTCTACTCAACTAAAACTGTCAACTCCTGGCAAAGACTTTTAAACTCTTGAGTTTTCTGCATTTTAGTTCTTCATAGCTGTCTTTATTTAGCAATAACTCCCCTACAGGCCATATTCTTTATTATTATTATTATTTTACAGGTGAAAAACTGTTCATCTCTTTTTAGGATGCTGGTGTTCACAGTAAAGCATGGTATGCTGCTTCCTGTGATAGGAAAATGGCAGAAGATGCATTGTACCGATCAAACAAGGTAGGTCACTTTTAAAGAATGTCTGTTTTTTGGGGAAAAACCCCAGAACTTCAAATAAAAAATTTTTAAAAAGACAACCAGAAGTATTCAAAGAGCATCAGTTGCCTTCTGAACAGGTCAGAACTACTGTGCCATGCAAGTACTGTCAAACCTGGAGTTATTGTGGTGACATTAATTAATGCTGGCTTTCATTGCAACACAAAGTTGCATTAGTGCAACTCAAAGACCAAAGCACTGCAGAGAAAGCTACTAGAGAGCTGAGGAAGATGTTACAGCTCATGCACACCCCCTTAAAAGAAATGCAAAGCCCAGTGGCTTTTAAGTGGTCTCCACCACTGTCCAGTGGCTCATGTGGAAACAGCTATTTGGAAAGGCTGGTGTTGCTATGCCTTTTGAAATAGCAACACTGTGATTTAGGTATTTGGAGAATTTGAATTCTCTCAACTATTCTTTGTGCAAAATGTAGTGTCACAGGAGGAAAGAGGAGCATGTAGAGTTGCATCCTCAGCATCAAGTACATTTCCACTCTTGCCTAAGTCCACAGAGGATAAAGGGGCAGAGCATGGGGGCTGTCACCAGGTGAAGGCTGCTGTGAGTTGGTGAGCAAAGGGCTACATAGCCAGGAGTGCAGGTGCTTGACTGTGATGAGCTCCTTTTACAGCTCTGGAGAAATAGTGTCTCCACCTCTCCCTGCTTTCTTGCCTACCTACTGCCACTGATAGAAACTATTCCCTAACAGCCTGTGGATCCCAACAGATGGCTGCCACTGGGTATTTATTTCTTCATTTTCTCTCTGGTTGAGAAGAACAGGCAGCAGCAAAGCTGATTCCTAAATGACACCTTTGCAAGCTACTGTTAGCAGGAATACATGCCACTTCTCATATGCTGCTATTATTTTTCTAATGGGAAAAAAGGGTTCAATGTGAATATAAATCAAAATAAAAGCCAAAAACAGACTAAGTTGTTGGAAAGAAATGAGCCAAATACACTGACTACTTTTCTCTCTTTAGGATGGATCTTTTCTAATAAGGAAGAGTTCTGGGCAGGACTCACGGCAGCCATATACACTGGTTGTGTTTTACAACAGAAGAGTGTACAACATCCCTATACGATTCATTGAATCAACAAGGCAGTATGCACTGGGCAGAGAAAAAAGTGGTGAAGAGGTGAGATGATGCGGGTTTTTTTTTTCCTAACAGTTTTCAATTATATACCTTTAATAAGCAAGGACTAAGATATATTGCACTATGACCACAAAGATTCCTCATGTATGAAGATAAAAATATAGCCTTTATCATGACCAATCTGTCAAGCTAGAGAAACCAGTGTTATAACAGCTCCTGTACACTGTAACTAAAACCACAGACCAAATTTAAAACATACTCATAGAGCTGTTTAAATAAAGTTAAAAGGATAAGAGCTGCAGCCACTAGATAAATTTTCTCACTGTTTACAGTCCTCCACTTACCTTCTATCTAAAACTCTAGTTATGTTTCTTGGAAAATTGCAAAGGAAGAACAGCCATGCTCAAAAAACAAAACCCCCCAACACTACTAAAAATGAGAATGACATTACTGTTAGTACTGTTTTCACATAAAGAAAATATTAAACTTTAGCTCTGGAGTGAAAAGATCACTGGTTATCTACTCTGCCACGGAGATAATTACTCTGATAGCAAAACAGAAACTTGGAACACAAATACCAATGAAAACAGTTTATCACTGCATAGAGTAGGCTTTTCAGCAGTGTGAAAGTAGGCTTGACATAGCCTAATTATCTGCCTCCCGGGCACCAGTGTTGAGATCAGAGAAAATAGAATAGCCTGGAGCTCACCTGGTCTTCAACAAAGGGTGAAAAATGACCTCAGGATAAATAGTCCAAAGTCTTTATTTGACCAAAGTCCAAAAAGAAAAGCAACAGACCTATCAGATTCTGGATACTAATTTACAGTGACAAACATTAAAACTGTGTAACTAGAACAGGTCTCATAGATGGCTGCCTGTACCTGTTACTCCTGGACATAGCCTTCCCTCTGAGGTGGCTGAACCACATCTGCCACAGCTCCTGAGCAGCCAGTCTGCAGCCTAATATACATTAAGGGAAAATGAAATGTCAGTTCACTATGGCCCACAGCAAACTCAGTGGTTCAGTTGGTGCAGGTGGCAATCACAAATGGAAAGGAGGGGACAGCTGGTGCCTGTAATATCTTCTGTTGTCTAAATCTGAACTAAGAGAAGGATCAGTGCTCTCACTAAAAGGCAAAGCATCTAACTTGGTAACAAGTAGCTTAACTCTCTTCAATTACATGAGAAGCAAAGATAAAAAGATGCCATGATTACTGTCAATATTATAGCATTAAAGGAAGCCAGCACTAATTATTTTTTGTTTTCTTTTTCCAGCGCTTCGACAGTGTTGCTGAAATAGTAGAGAATCATCAGCGCACCTCCCTGGTTCTAATTGACAGCCAAAACAACACAAAAGACTCAACAAAACTGAAATATATTGTACGAGTTTCTTAATCAAACTGAACTGCTGAAATAAAGACCCTTAATCATTTCTTTCAATATACTGAGATGTGGACAAGGTATTAAAAGAAGAAATGCAAAATGATGGGAAACACTCTTCAAGAGCACCTACAGAGCAGTAAGAAATGCATTTCATAGAGTTCAACCCCACGTGCCTTTTATCGGGAAAGTTAACACAAGAAGCCAAAGCAGATACACTGCCATCTGTGACAACACTGGTATCTAAAGTCATGGGAAGAACAACTGCATACCACAGCCTGATCCTCTGACTGCTGTTTGAAGATAGATTTGTTGAAGGACATTTTCATTTTAAAAATGAGAATACCCACAGTGATCTATTATTTCAATTTATGTTTACCACATATCACTGCTTTCAGCAATTTCTTTGTAAAGTACACAGCCCCAGAAATTAGAGCAACTTGACCTAATGTACCACTGTGCACAAGTTGAAAATAGGACTGTACTTTGATTAGTGGCAATAAATCCACCTGAATGTTTTAGATTTATGGACATGTGTTGTACTTTCCATCAGCTTCACCCTGTTTCACTGATATTTTTGTTTGTATTTTCAAATGTAAAAATAAAATTTAAAAATACTGTAAACTCAGTAGTGTATGGAGACTTTGCTGGACTGCATTTCTGGCGCCCTTCCAGCAAGAAAGCATCAGTTCACTAGTGTTGGTGTTTTAATGTATATATTTGTATGTGCTCCTTCACAATGTTATGAAAAAGCATCACTTTTTACAACTTTATCTCATATATATATATATATTACACACACACATAATTTGGCTTAATGACTCTCAAATCTTTTGTCTTCAAATTGCGTAGTGCTGATGACCCAGGCACGCTGCATCATTGCTGAACTAATTACTCACTTCTTGCTGAATTACTGTTTATGGAGACACACAGGAAAAAACCCACTTTTTATGTGATAGCCTGTTCTATCACAGTGGTTTACTTACTATAATTTTGTGAAAAAAGTAAACTTCCTCAAATATTCAAGTGGTAAAAACTAATTTGATGAATGTATAAATTGCATCAATGAAAAACTTTTAGGAGCAATTGTTAACTAGTTCTAGCAGTGTTTGATTTCACTGGACCTGAAGACTCCATCTTAAAGGTATTTTCCAAAACTGACATTTTATACACACTTAGTTTGTTCTTCTTGTTCAAAATAAAGCAGTGTTCTCTAGGATTATATTCAAGGCAATAAAGGCAAGACTGAGTCAAGACCTGCAAAGTCTCAGCAAGTCACTTAGGGCCATAGGGTGTCTGAATTCTGCAAATATTTTCTTGTGCTTTTGATCAGATACTTCTAAAAGTCATGCACCTGTATTCTAGAAAGAACTGTGTGCCAACAGGATGCTCAGCACATGGCTACCTACATACCTTGAGGCAGGTCAGCTTCTTCCCTCTGCAACACAGGCAACACATACCCAAATGTGATGTGATGTGATGTGATAACACACTGGCAAGTAAAAAACAATGTATACAGACTACACAAGCCTACCTATGACAGACCATCACAGTACTACATAAGGGCTGTGTTTAGTATATTGCTTAGTTGGTATTTTATATTTAACACTATGCCTAATACTACTGAAGTGTTTAGAACATTAAGATTGCCAACTCAAAGTGTAAAAACACAAAAGTTAGTAGTGTCTGCAAGCTTCATTTTCTATATGTGTACTATTATATTATTTAGCTACTTTAAGTATCACTTTAGAAGCTATTTCAAGCAATACTCACAATGGAAGTACTCTGAAAAAGTAGCCACTGAGTATTTAACCTCCTTTGCATTCATGTAGTCCTTGCCTTTCACTCATGTACTGCACAGTATTTCAACTTGGTTCTGTCTGTCTGTCTGTCTGCCAACCTTTCTGTGTTGCTCCTCAAAATCTCAAGATTCTTCAAACATTCTTTCCAAGTTAAATGTGCAGTATATCCATCATTCTAGAACTGAGGGGAAAATAGAGTGTGAACAAGGGAAGTTCAAGTGTGTCTATTTCATAAAAGAGACTAGTTATCACCTTTTTTTAAGGTAATTAGCACTGAGCACTTTCAAGCACTGCTGCTCCTGCCCCTCAGCTCTAAGTGCTCAGCACTACATGTAATATTGTGCCTGACCTACAAATAACAAATATGCTCTAGATAACGGGGCCAGTTACCTTCATCCTCAAACTTTACTTTCCTTTTAACCATGTTCTACATTATTATAGGGCTACCTTATCGTTTTGACAACAAAACAAGGGAGGGAGCTGATAGGTAACACAACCTTCCATAAAATAATCCAATCAGCCTGAAATGAGAACTTTTTAGGCACAAAATAAGGCTCCTTGGGGGAGCCTCCCCCAACAAACACACAAAACACATCAGTACGTTATCACCTACTTTACTACACTTGCTGTTTTGTAGAGGAACAAAGGCAGCAGACTGGTTACTCTGCTTTCCATACTCGAGCTAGATCTGTTCTAGTTTGGCAGGACTTTGGTGCAGACATACCATGAAACAAAGTTTTATCTCGAGAAGGTTTAAGCAAGTTTCAGGTATAGGATTGCACCAAGTTACCATCTTCTACATTCTGGACATAAAATAAACTGGCACTCAAGATGAAGCCTGCTGAGTTAAAAATCCCAGTGCTGTGGGCAGAAAAGCCACTACAGAATGCAGGAAATGGTGACTTGGTGTGGCTGTTGCAGCGCCAGCAGTCATCTTAATGCCACCACCATGCTCCAGGTAACAGGTATATCAAGTCTGACCTGACAGACACAGCAACACACCCCTCCCCTCATCTTTCTTTGATATTGTGATACTGTTAGCTAATTTCCTTTCCATATAATTTGTCATTCACTGAATAGTTAAAACAAACAAAAAAAACCCAAAACCTCACACCAAAAAACCATACACACACAAACAACCCACAAACCAAGAACTAAAAATGAATTCTTTTGTCTGAGAACTCAAGGCAAGTGTCACATTTAATAATACACAAAGGAGAAGTGTTGTCTGCCTACCTGATACAGAGAGTACAATGAGTACTGCATATCATTCCTGACAATGTTGCTCCATGAAAGGAGTAACAACCTGCATTCTCAAAAATCCAAGCGTTCAAAGACACAAGGTACAAAACTACATTCTTCCTTCAATCAAAGGCAGCAGCAGCAGAAAGAGATTATTAGGAATCATTGTTAAGAAAAAAAGCGTGTCATATAACAACAGCTCTGTAACAAATTTTTGTTAAAAACACTGGAATTACTGAGGAAGGGCACCATGACTTACTGATGAATCTTGCTAAGAACACATCTTGCTAAGAACACATAATGGGATCGATTTAAGGCCTCTTCAAGGTAATACAGACATTTGATAACCTTGTGCTTGCGCCTCTCTTTGTATGTCCCAAAACAATAAAACCAATTTAAGGTTTATCTTGCTATTTGCAATGTTACAAACTATTAAAATGTTATGGTTGCATAGTAAAGCACTCAAAATCAAGATAATTGAAGTTACCTGTGTAACCTTGTCACATCAGCTATATCCATTACAATACAAGCATTAGATATACAATCAATGAGCATTTTTCCACGTTTCACTTAGTTCATACAATACTTCAGGGATAAATTGTAGCTGTATAATGAAAACCTGTGGTTTGTAGGATATTTGTAGACTACCTTTCCCCATTCACTGAAAATGCTCAGAAATGCACCAACATTGCAGAAGTCAGCCAGTAAAAAGATGGCTTCATACAGTTAAAGTAGCTGAACTGAAGAACTGAACATATCTTCCCTGCATCTTCTACCACACCATATACTGCAACACAGGTCAGATCACTTCAATCTTTCTCCTGATGGTAATTAATTGTGATCTTAATTTCAGTGAAGGTCCACCTGAGATTTTCTGAAACCTGATCTGCAGAAATGCCAAACTCTAAGGACCTCAAACAATGCACTATGAAAAAGGCCGTAAGAAGAAAACTATATATTTAGAACAGTACTTGAGCAACCTGCACTAAATAATATGAGGACCTAATTAAGGGTGGGGAAACAAAATACTGAATTGCTACCCAGGAGGAAGCAAAAATTCTCTGCACTGAATGAGATGGATGTCCATGGAAAAAGTGACACATGCCAATTAATTAAGATTGTATAAAGCAACCTTATTTCAACATTTCCTAGCTTTACAATGTTTTCACAGTACCATTTAAGGTCAATTCATACAAAAATAAGTTAGAAAAAAATTCCAGTGATAGTTGTCACTCTCATGCTTCATCAATACAGAGAAAACCCCCTAATGCTACAGCAGGACTTCCACCTCAGTGCCAAGTAATTATTAATAAAGACTGGTCATCCTTGCTGAAATTGCACCAAGTAGGTTTAGAAACAAACTTCACATATATTTTTTCCAAAGAAGGCAAAGGCTTTGTCCAAAATTTGCAAGTTCAATTTCACAGTTTACAGAAGAGCAAGCAGAGGCAGACAATAGATCCTTGCAGTCAAAAAAGCTTAAAATGTTTTTGTCCTTTCCTAACACTGTCTCCTTCCAACCTGCTTCCTCACCACTACTCTGGTCTTCTTCAAAATGCCTAGCTAAATTAACATCAGAGCTCAAGTCCATTGTGCAGCACAAAATGATTCAGTTTAGATACACAACACATGCCAACTGTGTATTAATTCACCCAAACAACGCTGCCTTGACTGCTTCACTTGTCTTCCATACATAACTCATCAGATGCAAGGCTAGTGTGCATCTTCCTGCCAACACACAAATCAGGAAAGAAAAATTTATCTCATCACCGAAGTAATTGTTTTTAAGTAATTTTAACACTTTTTAAAACACAAGTTGAATTCAGGTTAGTGGTGACATGCCTGTGACATCCGTGACTCTTACTGTTTCATTGGTAGCAAGCAATCTTCATTTTCACCAGTAACAGAAAACTACTTGGGCTTGCATACAATCTAAACCCCAGGATTTAAAAGCCCCAGTCTTCTCCAAGCCTACTGTTCAATTTTGACAGCTTTTCCATCAATACTTTGGGAAGCTGGCTTACACCTTCATACCTGGGCAAAAGGTGCCAGCCATATGGTAAGAGCAGTCCCACATAAGAATGAAACTTCTAGCCTACAGAGGTTCATTAAGAACCTGGAGGACAAAGCCTTGAGACATGATTACTGTGGATAATAAGGACCTTCATCTGTATACCCTCAGTCACTATGGTTAAGAGGTCTTTTGCTGACATGCCTTTGTATAAAGACTAAAAACTGTAATGCATAGTGTCTCCCTTCATTATCTCTAAAACTGAAAGTAGAAAGCAAGCAGACACCTAAGAACATTACTTCCAGCTGATAAATATGGGAATAACAACTCAAGCCTTGGTTTAGCCAAATCCCTGGTGCCCCAAAAGGCAGTATATCTGAATAAGCAATAGTAGAAAACATTAAGTCATTATGGGGATAAATTACATCCACCTGAAATAAAGCTATGAAGCAATTACAAGCCTAAAATGGTGCTCTGCACCTCCCCACATCCTGACCATCCCTATAGGGTTTGTGGCAGACACAGCAAGATAGAAACATTTTCTATAAATGCTCAAAGTCATATGCTGCAAACACAAGTTATAGCAAATTTAATAGTGACAAAATCAATACAGATTAGGAATGTTCACCATTCTTAAACACCATATACATTATGAATATATATATACTGTATATTTTCAATCAATTTCATTTGGACTCACCATATTAACACAATCATAATATGTTTTATTAATTTATATGAAAAATACTTCACTAAGAAAGTAGACAAACTGCACAGAAATAGTACAAGTGTCATGTGCATAGCAATATAGCTTAAAGCATTCACATATGGCTTTGTTTAAATGAAACTGTGGGGGAATGGCCCTATACGGACCCATGGTTACACAGTCAACATAATGTAAACTGCTTCACATCTTTGAGGCACTTGCTAATAATAGTGTTCAATCCCTGAAAAACAAAATCAAGAGCTAATAAGTGAAAATAACAAAAATCCCAGGATAACAGCCGTGTATTTTTGAAAATATTTTAAAAATTGGTTTTAGTAGTGCATGCACAGAACTGAAAAACTGGGGGGAAGGATGTAATTTCTGTGCAAGAATTATACCAAGTAACTGAAAAGTATAAAAATATTTACATGTTTAGGGATTTTAAGTATGTACAAAACAAAGGCCCTGAAGACTTATTCTATAGAATAAAAATATAGCACATGATAGCAGTAATAAAAATAATATATATTTTTATGGAATTGTATTTGCAGTTAGTTACAAGTTATTTAAACCACAACGTTCTTTGATCTTTCTCAAATCTGATGGCAATAGGGAACACACTCTTTCTTTTATAACGTAAGAACTTTGCATCCTTTTTCAACTTCAGTTACAATACTGACATAGAAAACAGAATGACTTGTGTATCCTAATCCAGCTGGGGTGTTTTTTTAAACTTTAATGACTATTTTGTTCACTGGTCATCATTTCGTTAATGAATTCCAATCTCGAGTAGCCTCCATCAGATGCCTCTGTCCATGTCCTACCCAATTATCCTGATTGTCAAATATTCTACCACAAAACCAGCAGCTAAACTTAGCTTTCAAGGTATTATTGGAGGTAGTTTTCACAATCTGGTAATTGTTTTTGCTAGTCTTTTTCAGTGTCAATTTTAAGACAAATCTTTCTTTGACAGGGTTAAGGGGTTTTATTGTCCTGTATCTTTTCTGAGAAAAATTATCAGTAGTTACATCCAAAGGATTGCAGAAGTCTGGTTGAAGAAGAGCTTCAACGGTTCTTTTTGACAATAAAACCTTAAGAACATGGCCCTTAAATTTAGCAACAGTTTTCATTAGATTTACAACTTCTGGAACATCTGCATCAGGATGGTTTAGCACAACAACTGGTTGATTTCTCCGGGGGCATTTTACAAGCTGGTTAGAATTAAAAGGGAGTAATTTCAAAGTCCTTACAGTTTTTTTTGATGCCCTTGGTTTGTAAGGGCTACCTGATTCACTAACAACTTCAGCTTGATTCTTTTCTTTACACTTTCTGTGCAACATTGCTTTCTTTCTAGGAGGTTCTGGGCAACTAGCCTTCCTTTTACGTTTGAAATTCTTGTTTCTTTGCCCACCCACAGTTCCCGAACTTTTAGATCCAGCTTGTTTTAAACCAGGTTTTACTTTTGCAGTTCTGTTTTGGGTGCTCCATGTGGACTTCTGACAACCAGAGTTATTCCTCTTGTTAGCAGCTACTACTTGCGTACTCTTGATAGAACATTTCTGCAACTGTGTCCCTCCAGATTTAGCAGAATAAACAGGTTCTACAGGAGGAACACGACATGCTGGATTAGAGCTTGCCAAAGAGGCATTTGCTGGCATTAACCCACCTGGTAAGTTTAAGGCATCATTAAAACTAAGATTAGTTTGTTTCTGTGCTAGTGCAGGAGTAAGGGACTGCAAGTTATCCACCTGTAGTGAGGGCACCGAGTTGCTTACTGACTGAGTGTTATCAGACAGTGTGTCTGAAGTACAAGTTCTTATTTTCAGCAAAGGATGTTGTTGCATGGCTCCAGTTTTCTTTGGTTGACAATTCTGATGAGCATTATCCTGAAAAAAAATTGGTTTATGAACTACAGGCTTGTTTGGTGTCAAACATTTCAGAAAAACTCCCTGCTGTCCATCAGACGAAAGTGCATAAACATGTTGTTCCTGTTTAATTTCCTGTTGCTTTACTGACTCCAAAGAACCAAAACCAGCATCCTGGTGCTCTGGTAACACCTTCACAGAAGAAGTTGCCTTCACAGACGACTCTGATGAGTTTGTAACTACAAGAGGTGCTTTGAATGGCATACTATTCAACGAGTAATTTACTGTACCACATACTTCCCCATTACAGGAACTTCTTAAATTTCTAAAATTGCCATTTTCCCCCTTCACTTCTAAAGCTGGTATTTTCCCAAATTCTCTGGATGCAATTCCCCCTAAAACCTGAGAACTATCATTAGCGGCATTTGCAACTGTTCCAACTGCCCCGCTAAAAGTCAAAATCATTCCAGGTCCTTTATTTGAAACACAAGATGCAGGTACACCTTTAGTAACATCTGATGAACTGGTTGATGGAAGAGATTTTCCTGACACGACCTGCTGCCTAGATTGGTTAGAAAGGTGGAAAGGAACAAAAAATCGTGACGGAAGGGACTGAACAAAAAGGGCTTTCTTTTGTTCTTGAAGAACAGGCAAAGCTGGTGAAAAGCCGCTAGGATTTTGAGTTGCAGACAGTACTTTATCTTTTACTACCTGCTGTGTAAACTCATCTGTAGGAGTTTTTAGCAATGTACCAACACCCGGAGTTCTGGATAATTTGTCCACATCCTGTGAATCAAGTGATGTTTTGGGTGTCTGTCTTTCTCTCCCACAACATGTACCTTCATTTGTGCTACATCTTGTGTTGAACTCTCTCTCACATAAAGGGAAGTGTACATTAGGAGGAGGCCTCTGAAAACCACACGCAGTTGCAGAGCTTTTTAAACGCACGCAGGCTGCACTCCCAGTCTCAGGACCAGAAAGCAGCTTATCAGAACGAAGTTGGACGCAGTTAGTCTTGCTGTGGAACTCCTGCTGAGAAGTTGTTTTTACTTTTAACACATCTTGCAATAATTGGTTTATCTCAGGCGATAAATAATTAGCTGCCTGCTCACTTTGTAATGAGAAAACAGATGTGATTTTAGGCATTATGAAAGAGTTAACACCATCAGAGGCATTCTCCTGGAATTTCTCAGCTACGTTCCGAAAGCCTTGCTCTGTGTTAGTGTCCAAATACTGTCGGCCATGATGCTCGTCCTCTGTAAAACACTCGCTGTCAACACCACATTGAGATTGGCTTTTAAAAGACACAGAGTTATTCTTAGTGTTTATGTGTTTGTAAGTTTTATTAATATTTGATTGGGCGGACACAACTTTCTCTGCTTTCAAACCTTTCATCGACTCTGAATGTGAAGATGGAATTTCATTTCCACTGTTTTGAAAAGAACCTCTTTTGCTAAATTCGCTGTACCTGTCATCTGTAGACGTCCAAATGCTACATGGATTATCCAAAGAGTCCACTTTGGAATAGTTGTGAAAAGACAACAACCCTTCATTAGATGAATCCACTGAGGTTGAATAACAGAGATTAGTTCCATTGCTATTATTCAGGCCACCATTTTGCATTTTCTGTTTAGGAAAGTAGGGCATTTTCATAGGGTCGTCATGAAGGGTATTTGTAATAGCGGGTGATAATACCTGAGGATTACCTGAAGGACAAAAGCTTCCCCATGAGATACTAGTTTGAGCTCCAACTTTTGTTACTGCTTCATGTGGAGGTACAGTTGAGTCCAGCTTCATTGGCAAACAATTTGGACCTTTTCCTTCAGCTATATTAGAAGGTGCTACAGTTTCAGAAACACTCCTACCGTACAATAAGGAGTTATTTTGTTTTTCCACTTTTGTTTTTCCTGAATGAGGAGCAGGACAGGAAAACGGAGGGGAAGTTAATGGATGAACACAATTGTTCTTTAAAGTCGACTGATCACTTACATGTGGTATAGCACCTGAAGACAAGCCACAGGGATCAGCAGTCTGTAGCAAAGGAGTTGCAGAACCATCTTTAACAGGATCAACTTTCTGACCCAACAAATAGTCATTTTGCTTACTTGTAGGTAGTAATTTTATAACAATATGTTGTTTTCCATCTACCATTTTAAAGCCCATAAATTTCGCACTGTAATTTGCTGGTACGGATATTTTATTGTTTTTAAACATCATTACTGTTGGCCCATGAACAGCACTTTTCAATAATCCCAGGCCATAACTTGTGCCATCATCTGCCTTATTGTATTGTGCAGTAGTAGCAGAGAGCATTCCACCCATGAAATGATGCTTTTCCGTGTATTTACCTTGATGCTTCTCTTCATTTGTTTCCACGTCTCTCATACACTGGTTCAGCTCCTCAGCATTTGGCTGAATTTTATTCACATTTCTTAGCACTTCTATATTTTCTTCTCCAGCACTGTCACTTCCACTGCTTATCTTCTTCCGTCTCCAGAGTGGTTTTTTTGATGCTCCCATTTTATACCTCCTTAACACAAGCTTCAGTCCTGCTGGAGTCTTTACTATTCTTTTTTCATATTTATCCTTTTCCAGTTTTTCTTTTGCAATTAAGTGGTCTCTGTGTAAAGCTATGATGTGTTTTAAAAGATAATCTTTCCGTGATGTGCTGTAACTGCAATAAGGACAACCAAAAGAAAACATACTGGTATGAACAAGGAGATGATTTTGGAGCTCCTCTTCTGTAAAGTTTTCTTGATGGCATTTTCCACATTTATAGGGAATCTCCTTATGTTTGTGAATGTGCTGAACAAACGTACCCACATCATAGGTAGAAAACCCACATTTTTCACACTGAAAGTGTCCATTTACACAATGCTTTGATATGAAGTGTTTTGTCAAAGCCAACAAAGTGTATATCTGCTCATCATTACAGAGCTCACATTTTACTAAAGTGCTACGATGGATGCGTCTGTGCTGTTTGAAAGACTGAAAGTCATTAGCTGAGAAGTTGCACATCTCACAAGGATACAGAGGCAACTCACCATAGTGTAACAGCTGAAAATGTTTCTGTAGGTCATTTGGGCTGTATCTAATGTTATCCTTGCACTTCGTACAAGTGAAATTCAGTATCTTTGCTGCAGTTTTCAATCCTTCTTCGAATTGCACTTCTGGCTTAATTTGCAAGTGGCTTCCTTCTGAACAACTGAGATTGCTTCCACTTATTTTCTCTAGACTTAAGGATTTCCTAGCAGTTTGATGCTTACACTGAAAGAGTTTTCTAAACCTATCAACTTCATGTTTCATTAATACTTCATTTGGAATGTTCACCTTGGGCAATTCAATCTTCACGTTTTTTAGTCCATAAGCGAGATTGACATCTAAAATTGCTGGTTGAATCGTCATACTTGTAGGATCACTCACCAGTTCTTTCTTCAAAGTAATGTTTGTAGAAAAATTCTTCATAGCATTGTGTTTTAAGAAAGTGATTTGCTTTCTGTCGCAAAAAAAGTGTTCCTGTTCAGATGACATGATTTTAGGTTCTACTTTTCTTTACATGAATTCTTGGGATTTAGTCTTACTGCTGGCAGCAAATGAGACAACTGTGCTGAGTTATTCTCAAAGCTCTACAACTTCCCCATTTCATTCTCCTGAAATTAAAAAACAAACAAAGCAAATAATTACTTTTAAAACTAATGCAATTAGAACACCTATTACGATTCACTAACAAACCTATGCCAATCTCTGATGTTGTTAATTTTTATAAAATTACTCAAGGGATGGAAAAAAAAAGGATGAGGCAAAAAAAAAGCTATTACACTATAACCTTTGTTTGTTCGTGTTGGGGGTGTTTGTTGATTTGTTACTTGGTGTTTTTTTCTTAAAATAAAACTTGAAAAATATGTTTTAAAGAACATCTACTGAAAGATACATGTCATCAAATTTTGGGTTTCTCCCACCCTGTAGGCATAAAGAAGTCCAAAGACCTACTTTTCTTAAATGAAGCCTGTGTTTATTACTTATTTGGGATTTCATGCAAATAAAGCCACTCCTTTGTGACATGCCACTAACTGAAGTATTAAAAAGAAGTTAAAATCTAGAATTTGACATTTTTATTACTCAAGTGTGCTACTCTATTAGTTACTATTGGGCTTAAAAAGGAAAGAAAGGAAAATCAGAACCTGACAAAATATCTACTTCTCTACAATGGACACATGACCTTTACCAAGACCAAAAACCAATCACACTGATCTACAATGAATTTTTCTCATGCCTACCTTTAGTACCACACAAGTCTGAATCAGTCAACAGATAAAGTTCTCAGGTTTCTCATTGCATGTTCCAGGGTACATGTTAATATTTTCAGTGCATGACTGACCACAGTACCCCTCTATGGATTAAAAGGCTCAAACAGTTATGGTCAGCATCACTGTCTCACTACAGACTTCATGTCAGTGTTTCCATAGCAGGCTGCATCAAAAATTTATAGCAGCTCAAGTCTATGCCTGAACAACACTCCTGCACAGAATGTTGACACAGAATCAGCAGAATTGGAACAGCAGCAAAATTAACTTAAATTCTTAAAAGCAACACTGGAAAGGAAGAACTGTTTCTTCAACAGTATAACACTTTTTACTAAAAAACTTTTTCCACAGTACAAGTCACAAAGTCACTTTTTTCTTTCCTAACAAGTTAGTAAATCGTTAGCTGAAGTCTGATTAGCAAATTTCTCTCCACTACTCTGGGGCTCTCCCTGAAGCAACACAGACTTGCAACTAATTAAATCATCGTATCTATTCACATTCAAACTGAAAGAATGATCACACCCTCACTGTGAATAAGTGCAAGGGCTGCTTCTAGATCTCCAAGCCATCATAAGCATTAGCCATAAGTTCTTTCAAATATTCTCCCACAGTCCTGGGAGAAGGAAGTATCTAGCATTACACATGCAAATAACTGACAAAGAAAATGGAGACTGAAAAATTTTCAAGTCCATGTTCTTGTATCATGTAGCAAGAAAAGCAACACTTTTTTTTTAAGCACATGCTTTAATGCCTTGCTTTGGAGAAGATACTAGCACTTCTGCACAATTCTTGAAAATAATAAATACAACAGACTTTGACACTATACACAGACTCTAATATCAAGTAAATTCACTTAACTGTGTTCTCCAGATATGAGACCGCCAAGACTTCAATTACACATCTGACATAAAAAAAAAATCCCAAAAAACATCCCAAAACAACAAACCACAGAGTCATACACTCCCTCCTCGGAATCTCTCCAAATGGAAACACTTTGGATACAAGACTTCTATTTTTCTTTTAACTCAATGACACACTCCCCATCTTCCACACAGAAGATTAATACATGGGATCTTACCCAGCTTTGAGGCCTGAGAAGAGAGTAACTCATGTGCATTTGTATTCCATTTCCACCAAGAGTACTGCATTAAAATGCATTCTCTTGCCAATGGTATTTATTTGAATAGAAGCAAGCTGAACTTCCTCATAAAGTAACTAAAAATTATTTGAATTTGTTGCTTGAACAACATTTTAAGACACAAGCACAACACAAAGATTACAGTTGCATGATGCAATACATCATCCTGACGGCAGCTGCCCATCCTTCAGGTTAGAAGGTTACACTGCCAGACACTGAAACCTGAAGTATGTTTACAATAAAAGCTATAGAAATCAGAAGTGGGTAAAGTGCTGCAGAGAAAAAGGCTCAGGCTTTCAATACCAAGCCAATGTGGTCCTCAATTGGGCAACACTTACATTTGGCAAAGAGTCATGATCTAAGATCCCCTTTAATTAACTAACCTTATACTTAATTTTATTATTTTTGGGCAGTATGCAACAATCAACAAGCTCCTGCAGCATCACAAATAAAAATATTTACTTGAAACAACCATTAAAAAAAAGGGCTTTCTTGCTTTATTTTATCCCAGGGATCTCTATATTTTCAAAGAAGTCTGACTTACGCGTTAAGAAAATACTTGACTTCAATTCTCCAACAGCTGGGTATTTTCCACACACACAGAAGAGGTAAGATTGCAAGACTCAGACAAGGCCACAGTCAGGAGAAATACTAGAAAAAGTTCTGGAAACAAAAGGAAAGGTATTTTAAATGGTGCAAATACAGGCAAAAACTGAAAGAATAAGCTGAAAAGCCCAAACCCCCCAAAAATTTACATTATGTAGATTTTTAATACACTGAAGACAAGAATATATACCAACTTTTCTCCCACAGAACATCATCAAATGCAATACCAATACTGTATATACACACAATATAACAATACCTATTTTACCTTAGCTTTGCCACTACACCTCAGGCATTCATAGCTGGGAAGCATAAACACATGATAACTTAAAAACAGCACAGAAAGAAGTGCCTGGTATCTCAATCCATCAAATTTTAACCTGACCTCAAAAGGCACTTATCTTTTTTCAAGCAAAAATTTTAATGGCAAAGACCTAACCATAAGCTTCTATAAAGTTGTGCAAAAGCCTGGGAAAAGGCAGAATATTACATTCACAGTATCTAAAACCAGTAAGTAGATTTAAATGCAGATAAAATGAGTACCAACATTGAAAATACATAAGCATGTGCCACAGTTAACTCCCACTCAAAAATCCCCAAACCACTAAGAACAAGGATAAGCAACCACTTAAGGGTCTCGGCCACAATTTTCTTCCACCACAAATGCTGCAATTTGTCCGTATTTCGTTTTTAAAAAGTACAGATAAAATGTTTAGGCTATATATTTTCACCTAGCGAAATTACAGATAGGAGTTAGACACTGCTAAATTAGGTAATTTTTACAGTTTTTCCATTTCAATCTACATTCAAAATAGGTATCCCAGCAGGCAGGCTCTTCAAGATTTCTGAAGAAATTTCGGCTTATTTAAATTTTATTAAATAAATAAAATTATACTGAAGTATATCCCATGCCCAGTTCCATTCTATGTGCCTGCAAATTTAGAGTGGCGCCTTAATCTCTCCCAAGACGGGGACACATGTAAGAACTCACAAAACTAGATCTTATGAAACCCATAGAGCTGGAGCAGTCAGACACAACCTGAATAACACAACAATGTTTTAGTAAAAAAAAAAAAAAAAAAAAAAAAAAAAAAAAAAAATCACCGAAGCGCTCTCAGAGCTCACACACACAGACTGCCCGTGCTACAGGGCGAACCTGCCATTTACAAACACAGCAGCTGAACGCGGCGGCGACACACGGCCAGCGCCAGCCCCCGGGCGGGCTGACACTGCCCCCGCCTGCCGGGGCTGCCGAGGCAGCAGCGGTGCCCAGAAGCCGGCCAGTAGCTGCGGCGGGACAAAACGCGGGGCGGTCGACGAGGCGGCGGCAGCTCGGAAGCTCCGTCTGACCGCGGGCACGGCAGCGGGCGCTGGGATAGGGACGAGCGAGGCGCGTCCCTGCCCGGCTCTTCCTCGGGAGCGCCGCGACAGCGCCGCCCCCGCCCGCACGGCCCCGGGGCGGCCGCAACTCTCGGCGCGCAGCCCGGCGGAGGGATACGGTCCCACGGCCGGCCCGGCGGCTGCACACGAGGCCATTTCTGCCCGGTCCCGCCGCCCCGGGCGCGCCCCGCGGTCCCGCCCGCCCCAGTCCCGACTGCCCCGCGAGCCTCCCGCCGCCGGCGAGCGCGGACTATTTAATGTCTCACCCGCACCGCGGGGCACCGTCCCGTCCCGCCGCGGCCGCTCGCGCCCCCTGCCCGCTCCGGACCGTCCCTCCCGCCCCGCGTGGGGCCTCCCCGCTCCCCGCCCGACGATCCCCGCGGAGTTACCTCGGGTACCGCCAGCGTCCGGCGAGGCGCTGCCGGCCGCCATCACAGTTTCCATCCGGGGACTGCCGGGTGCGAGCCCGGCTGAGGGGCGGCCGCGGCGGAGGGATACGCGTTCACCTGAGGGATGGGCGGACGGCGGCCGACGAGGCCCAAGGGGGGAGGGGGCGGGGCGGTTCAGGCAGGTCCGGCTGCTTTCTGCTTGCTCGTCCCGCTGCCGCTCCTCCTTCTCCTCCTGGGATGGGGGCCTTGGGCACATGGCACGGCCGGGGAACGGCCCGGCCGCTCCGCCCGCCGTTACCTTCAGTGGCTGTGCACCCAAGGGCGTGTTTGGGGCAATGGCAATGGCAGTGGCAGAGAGAGCTGTTGCCCCTCACAAAACGCTCGCAGGCAAAGGCCTGGCCCGCGATAGTCGTGCCGCGCTCGTGGGTTCGCTGAGCTGCACAGACACAAGAGTAGACACAATATGTAAAGGGCTGTCTATAGGAGATGTCAGCAGTTAAAGCAGTCAGGAAAATATATGTGCGTTAGATCGGTTAATTTGTTTTAACATGCTCAAAATAACATAAAAATCAAAGCTGATAATCACTACGAAGTGCTTGTCTCGTTAGACACAGTGTCATTTCTGCTGAGGAGTGGCATCCGCAGTGGGTAGGAGCGTGCTCTTCACGTTTGTGCAGGTTTGAAGGCACACGAAGACCACCCAGAGTGAGGTCACCGAAGGGAACGAAGGCACGAGAGAAGCAGGAAATGGAGCTGCACCATGGCCAGAAAAGGGCAAATGCCCATGACAGAAATAGACTGTAAAGATCAATTCTGAATGAAGGGGTCATTGCAAAGGAAATCCATTCTCCACTTAGGAAACAGTGATCAAAAATCAAAAGCAAAGAGGAGAAAGCTCGAGCTTTTTCCTTTGGGAAACCTGTCTAATGAACAATTTAGTCTAGCAATTCAGCTAAACATTTCTCCACAAATCTTGTGACATCTTACTAGTTGTAACAAAGTCTAATAATTGCAATATTTACTCATTATTAAATATGAGAACAAAGAATAGTGTTGATGTCTTTGAGTGTGCATGCGTACACTAAGTACATTAAACATATTTTTAATTTCTTGTTCCAATTGACATCACTTAGTTCCCTTGTGTCCTAGACTGTAAAAGAAAGTTCGTAGTCTTTCACTCTTTTTCAGAAGCTAAATTGAATTTGGTCTGCTTTTCTTTGGGACATCCTGTGAAAATGATGTTCAACTACAAGACAGTCTGTGTTCTGTAAAACACAATATCCCACAACAGTTTTTACGTTTCACCAAAAAAAGTTGCTCTGACATCTGCAGTCAGTTTTGGGTTTGGTAGGTTTTGAGTTTGTTGGGTTTTGGTTGGTTTGGGTTTTTTTCCCCATGAGCATTGGCTATTGTGTCCAAAAAATAAGTAAGCTGTGTAGTATTTTGGAAGCTTTAAGGGTATTTGTACTGTCCCAGTGTGCATTACATCACATTACTCTATGCATCTGAACTAGAAACAATGGCAGGGCTTCCCACTATATCTCATTAGCATTAGTCTGTTCTAAATTGGTAGGGCAATTAGGTGCAAATAAGTAACCTTTATAATGTGATTTTTATTATTGTTGCTCTTAGTTCTACATTTGTGATGTTGTAAAATTGAAATTTCAATGGTTTCCTCTAGTATATGGGTATTTCACACACAGCAGTACTACACCCCTGATTTTCTTTAGATATTCAACTTATTTACGGTTTGGATGGCAGGATGGTTTGGAACAATTTATTTCATAATCTGCTGGACTATCAGAAATCATTTCCATCAGAAAGTATTTCACACCAAATAATTGGGACTGATGGATATATTTCCTCAGAAACACAGAGGGGGAAAAAAAGTGTTTTCAAAAGTATGTGCTAAGGCAAACATCAACCATGAATAAACAAATTATTCTATGAACTGATTTTCTAAGGAAAACCTTGCTCATGCATTTGCCTGAAATCACTGAATTCAGTCACAAATGGGAAAGCTTCTTCCTCAGTTGAAAATAATAGTGTTGCTGCCTCATGTTCTGTATTTTAGTTACAAAAATTTGGAAATATCTGGCTTAAGGTGAGAATATGTTTGCAGTTTGATTTTCACATTTGCAATTATTCAGTGTTGGTATATGTGATATCCAAATTTCACAAAGTTTTTTTGATTTATGGCAATTTTTATCTTGGTTCTCATACTTTTTATTCAATCTAACATGAATTTAAACTAATGAAGTTTACAAAATCTATGCAATAAATCAAGATATTCATGTATTCTATCCTTTTTTTTTTAGTTTTTCTATGACTTTGCTCTGTAAGGACATAAGAGTTAATAGTAAATAGCTCTTTCCTTCAACTCGTAAATCCTGTAAAAAATCAGTGTCCCATATGCTTTCTTCTATTCTTTCACTTAAAACATCAATTTTAAGTAAAAAAATTACATCTCAGACATAATCATGCAGCTACCTCATTCTTTATGGCACTAAAACTCCTAGCTGTGATCATACTGGCTTTGCTGCTGTTCATTTTGTTCTGTAAGCTTTTCTACTGACACTTTTGAGACAATTTGACAGTCTTTTGCACGTATTTCATAAAGAAGAGTTGGAATGCAGAAACCTTCACAAGTCAAGTTCTTACAGATGCAAATTGATTTTGGTTTTTCTCCAGTGGTTTGAAATTCTGAGTGCTCATCTATTGGCTGTATAGGTTTTCTGGGAGAGTTCCTGTTTCTGATAGTTTTCTTATGATGTGGACTAAATTGTTCCATAATTATAGCAGATAAAATTCTGAATCACTTTGTGGCTTTTAATGACAGTAAATAAAACTTAATCTCATGCATTCTTCTATGTCAACATTTAATAAATATATTAAATACATACTTTATAAAATATAATTAATTGCTATTTCTTTCTTGGCTTGTATGTAATGAGATTATAAACCCTATTCTTATGTACTGCTTGGCAGCTAGAGCTTCTACTCAGTGTCACCAGAACAGCTGCGATGATATCTGTGTCTCCAGAAGACAGCAAGTTCTGAATATGTCAATGAAAAATGTATAAAAAAAAATATGCCTGTCTTCATGGTACAACTGGGGGGGCAATATTACAGATAGCAGAGGCTGGAAATTCACGGAGGAAGGAACCTGGGGCAAAACGTGCTCAGATGTAGGAAGATTATGTTTAGGAATTGACAGGTCTTAGCCTTGTAGGCAGACTACCCAGCAGGACAGTCTTTGAGTGATAAGCAAGAAAGAATTATGATTCTATTTCTTTTTAAGAATATCAGGTTCACAGGAGTTAGAAAATATCTGTTGTGATAGTAACAATAAGCGTGAGTCAATCTTACTGCTAGGTGGTTGTTTCAAATTCTTGTAATGACTATAAATAGAAAGTGTAATCTTACAGGTAAACAGCGCAGTACAAATGGAGGGTTCGAAAAAAATACATCCATTCTTTTCTGTTCCATGCCACTTCACTCTTGAAAGGTGCTAACTTGACTTTCTGTATTAAACATTTTACTGATGAATTCTTACATAAAACCCTTTCGGTGGGGCCTTTGAGTTCATTCTTCAAGTCTAGTATTTTATACTGATCTGCTTACAAAAATCTCCAAACTGTGCTTTTTACTTAAATAAATAATACATTGGCTAGACAGAGCTAATTTCTTTCACAAAGTACAGTGTACTTCAAACAATGCTTATATGAATAAGCTGTAGGGCTGTAAGAGAAGCTCCATATTTCTAAGATGAAACATCAGTGCACAGAGAAAATAAGAAAATTGCCTTTTTAAGCAGTTCCTAATACACTACATTATTGGCTTTGACGATGAAGTATTGAGCAATGTATGGTTGCCTATATGTCACTGCTGGTGACATATGTCACTGCCGGGGTGCGTAAGAGTAGCATTGTGCACCGCAACAGGTCACTGTAATTTTTGACTCTGTATTTCTTATGATAAATAGCCTACTTTTTTGGGGGCAAAACAGCAGGAAGACATAATGTTAATGCTTCCTTTTCTACATATATTATCTCATAAACATAACTGCCTTAATGATGACAGCTAAAGTTGTCATTATTGATATCAGAACATTTATGAACTCTTTTCACTTCTCCACCTGCACATCTAAAGCAATATTGCAACAATGAAGGAAGTCACCAATTAAGCTTTCTTTGTGGATTTCATGGCAGAAATCAGTCTTGGAGATACATGAGCCATAATTGTTAAAACTTCAGGAATAAAAGTTCAAATGAAAATTACAGCATTCACTCTAACAAGAATTTAAATTAATTTATCTTTCTACAGGGAGAAGGGTGAAATAGAACCATGCCAAAAATTTCATGACAGTAAGTTTCTGAACCCAGCTTGGGAAATTGCAGCCTTTGCCATCATCTTCTACAGCTCTGTTGGAATCTGCTTTTGGCCAAATGATGCTCTGCTAAATAGACCCCATACATCAGTTGCCTTTGTTAATTATTTTAATACAGCCACCAGATAGACACGTCCAGTTAAGAGGCCCTGTTATAATGAATATCCTTATTCATACTCTTATTCTCAGCATAGCTTTTTCAAGTACAATTTCTGATCATAACAGACCCTTGCATACAAAGGGTGTGTTATACAATTGAGAAAACATTCTTAGGAACTTATTGAATCTTCTTTGGAAACTTGTGGAAAAAGCATCTCTATGCCTTCACAATATGTGAAATGGGTAAGAGACTTTTTTATTTTTATAACTTGTGAATGGGGAAGTGTTTCCAAACAGCAAAAGGAGGAAGCACTCTTGGAAATGTGTAAACAATTTTTTTATCACTTTATTTATAGTTCTACCATGTGTAAATCAATTACTGATAATCTGCCAAAAGATGTAATTCACCTTCACGAGTAGCTTGAACTAGAATTTCTACAGACCTTATATCTTGATTAGACTACCACTGTCTAATCACTGTCACTGTCCTTGGAAAATGTTTTAATCTCCTAAAAGCTAAGGCTTGCATGGTTAAGCAAAGATCCCATTTGGCTCATTATAATTTTAGTCTCAATGTTTGCAAGTGTCTTCAGCATCATGGGCAGTCCACACTGCAGCAAGTTCAGGCAAGTTAATTTAAAACAGAAACTGGAGCTGGAAAAGAAAGAGGCAAGATCTACAAACCAAGGCTGAACAGATGAAGGGCAGATTAGGATCTAGCACTCAGTAGGAGGAACTAGGACAAGATCTAAGTCTAGAAAGCAGGAAATTGGATCAGGATTTTAGACAGGAAGTAACACTCAAGATTAAGGATCTAGAGCACAATTACAAGTAAGAGGTATTCAGCTTTGCAGAGTACCTGGTCCTGTTTCACATGTACTGAGACAGGCTATACCAGCCTCTCAGAAGTGAATTACCCTTTGGAAAACTAGTTATGGCCAGATGAGTAATAAAGAGGTGTCTGAGCTCTCTGTGGGAGATACCTTGACTTCACAATTTTCAGTGGCAGCTGAGCAAGCAGGATATCTTGAGTGACAGGAGCATCTTCCTCATAGTCAGATAGTCATGACCCGAACAGTTTTTATCAGCAGTCAAGTGACATGTGAGCAGTGAGCTGGATCACGATTGCCCAGGTGAGACAAGGGAAACTGGCAAACTGCAATAATGTTCATGCTCATAAATGCTAAGAAAGTGAGATTAACCTCAAGCCTTTCTGAAAATGGGGAAGATTTTACTCTTGGTAGCAATCAAACTAGAAACCACCACCGTTGCACATACTGTCCTGATGCAACATTGCAAAATACATCCTGGATACTGGGCTGGTGTTCTTTAGCAAAGGCGGGTGCTCATTTCCCTCTTGGAAGGTGCAGATAAACGGAATATTTAAACCAACAAGTTGTTCTGTGCCATAACATAAGACATGGCATTATATATGTCATAACACTATAACTTCTGTCCATTTTTGCATTTCTAATAGTTATGAGTATCTGTCAGTAGAGCCCTCTCATGAGTTTTTACCATCTGGATGCACATGACCATACCTGCACACTTCAGGTTAGGCTGTTTACCCTCTCAGCTTCAGTGTATCCATCAGTGGGAATGAAGGTGTGCACTCCTAAAGAATTAGTTATTTTAAGATTAATTTGTTTTTCTGACCAATAGCTTTGTACATCCTTTGATATCAGTTAGGAAATTCTTGATTTTCTTTTTCAAGAACTAGGTGACATTTCTCATACAACATATTTTTCTCATCAGTAGGATGAGACAGGACTTTCTGCATTTTAACTGGAGATACACACGCACCAAATTAAAACTGGAGAAGTAAACCACATTCAGGCATGAATGTTTGTTTCCTGTTTGTTGAATTCTGTGGAAATTGCAGAAGTATCTCCATGCATAATAGGACAGGACTTGTTTTTCCTCTGCTGCTTGAACAATAACTTCCATTCCAGTCACTGCTGATAAACCTTTCCTAATAAAATACATACCGAATTTAAACACAATGGGAAACTAAATTCTTTTCTTTTCCTCACATACCTTTGTGCTTTTTGTACCTTTGTTGTATCACCACATGTTGACTTTTATCTGGATCTTCTAGAAGTTGCTTTGGAAATGTCTCATCATGGTATCAAGTTAGATATTGGCAGAAATCTTTCCTAGTTTATCCAATTTTGATCTGTTTCATTGGCTCCCTACAAGGTTTCAAATTGATTTTAAATGATTATTTTTAAACTAAAATCTAGCAATCTTTTGGTTTAATATAGTTTTCAATTCTGCACTGCAGGTCTGACAAAGGCAGCAGCACAAGAGAGTTTCTCTGCATAGCCCCACAACTATGTAATTGCATTTAATCATCTGTAATTGCACTGCAAATAAGTCCCACTCCCATATTCATTCATCTGATGCACTTTTGCTGAGATTACTAATATAAAGTAGTAACTTTTGAAGAGTGGAGATAGAAACTGGACTCCCTTTATGTAAGAGTCCAGGCTTTTAGTACTGGACTTAATTTAAAGTAGGAATTTACCATGGATAATCCTTCATATACCATCCTCAGCCTCTTGATAAGCTGCATATTCTCTTTCTCCTGTTTTAAAAGGTTTATTGGAGACTGCAGGTGTCAGGTTGCCTTTTAATTGTGTTCAGTGGCTTCAGGTTTCACTGCCTAATGGCAAGAGATCAGTTACACTGCGATGATGTAGTTTAGCAACAGGCTAAATAAAGCCATTTTTGTTTTTCTGGCTCCTTAATCCATGTGTTGGCTATTATTTTAGTTCTGTGCCCCACAAGGCTTTCCAAGCAGTTCTCCAGACTTGTACATTGTACCCATTCCTATTTACAGAAACAGGCAGACTGCTGGTGTGAACATGTTCATTGGTTTGTAATGAAGTGTCTTTGTGTTGGAGAAACTAAGCCTTTAATTAAAACCAGCTGGCACTTATAAACTGTTTGGTGCTCCATAATACTGACCAGGGGTTTCAGTTAGAGATAGAGAAAATCAGAGAAAATCCCTTAAAACTGTGGTTGTTGATTTTCCTCTTAAGACTACTCCATCCCACACAAGAGATGAGTCAAACAAGTGCATTGTAACAGTTTTGTATCCAAAATGCTGCAGTATTTGCATCATAGAGAGTTTTACAAAAGGATAAATAAACCATGTGACAACCACCTTGTTACTGCTTCTGCATTTCCAGTCAGCCAATTTTCTTGAGTTACAATAAAGACGAATAAATGCAGAGTCCAAAAATTTCAGCAAATATACGCTCAACAGCATTCGTACTGACAGCTGATAGGGGAGGGTGGCCAGATGTGCACAGCTTTGAAACATAAGAGATCAAGAAGAGAAGCACAACACAGCCATTACAATAATATCTCCCAGAAGCAAAATCCAGTCCTAATTGTTTTCCGCTTCAGTTATGAGTTAGGTTTGCTAATGCTATTTCATTATTTCCCTCCTCATGAAATCTATTCCCCCAAATTAAGTGAGTTTGCCCACAACTTTCTGTTGGTGGAACTACAAAGATAAACCTGTTCAGTATTTGCAGAAAGAGACTATGGTGATTAATTAGGCAAAAGATTAGGAGCAAGGCCAATCTGGGTCCTAATCCCAGCTGAGCCATTTATGGTGTAACCTTGGGGAAGTTACTTGACCTTCATGTTTCTCAGCAAACTCTGCTGGAAATTGGATACCAGCTGGACCTCAGAGAATACCAGACACGTCTGCTGAACTCCTCCCAATTAGCATTGTTAGAATAATGGTGAGGAGGCTTGCATTATTATTGTGGAGTACTATGCACATAAATACAGCCAAGGACCTTCTTTTCCTTTCCTGGCAGGAATAAACTAATATTAAGAGGTGGCCTATGAACTACATATCCTGGCCAATTGTTGGCTGTATCATACATTAAAATAATGATGATCATGAGGCAATTAGGCTTTAAAAGAATTCCAATTCTTTCCTTCCAACCAGAATTCTTACGCACTTTCAGAGAGGACATTTATCAGATTAACTGATTAGAAAGATTAGATTTATAGGCCCAGACTCTTAGCTGCATCCATTATGAACTATGTGCAGTCCTTTAATATGAGACCAGTCCTATGCAACTGGAAAAGACAAGTCCAAGAGTTCATAATTCCTTAGGTGAAGTACCATTTTGGCCACATTTACCCCAAACACAGCTGCCAATTATCCTCTGCCAGTGACTTTATATCATCAAGGAAATTCCTCTTGCCAGGTGTATCCCAAGGTCCTTTCATGCAACTAGGTTATTTTCCTGAACTGAGCCTAAATTTTCTTCTGTCAATCTTTGTTCTATTATTAAATTAGAAAGAAAACAAAAGGGGGGGAGGAAAAATAAAGCAAAAAATTGAATGGTGAAGAAAGGAATGGTGAAGAAAGGCTCAGTCACTTTGGCAATAAAATGATAAGAGTCCCACATAATCCTCAGGGGCATAATAGGGGGTCCAGTATTGTGTAAGCTCCTCATTAAAGGCTTTGGTGATGGGGCAGAGTGCCCCCTCAGCAGGTTTGCCAGCCATACCTGGGGAGAGTGGTTAATACACCACTCCTTGTGCTGCCATTCAGAGACACCTGGACAGGCTGGAGAAATGGGCAGACAGGATTCTCAAGAACTTCAGCATAACAGTCTTTGAACGAGATGATCTCCAGGGCTCCCTTCCAACCTCACCATTTCAGTGATTTTGTGAATCTGAACGAAGCCAAAAAAAAAAATTCAAGGATAATCTTGTTGCCTTCCTGATCAGTAGTCCTGCAAGAACTAAAAATCCATAAGTTTATGGAATATTTTTTTTACACATGGTCAGTGGGATTTTATTAGAGATTAATAACTGAAATTTCAAAAATAGTTATTCCTGAGCAGAATTTAACTTCCTTGCAACTACAGATGAAAATATTTGAGTATACCTCTTTGCACTCATTTCTCAAAGGATCTTGCAGAATTTCACTCCATGGATAGCAAAAAGCCTTCTGATCCCCACTTTAATTTTCTCCATAATGAATTATAACATTTCACTCTTACACTGATACTACTATTTGACATCTTGTTTAACTTTGTAAAATGAAGGTTAAATGAAAACAAAGATTGTGTGAATTTTTTTGAGAAGTAGGTATCAAGCTAGAAGCAGGTTCAGGACCAAGGGTGAGTTGAGAAAGATTCAAAAGAAGAGGAAGGACTGTCAAAAGCCCCTTGGATTTTGTTAGGAGGTACTTGTGGCAAACTAAGACTGGTGATTGTTGAGGAATGCAGGAGGGGAACCACAACCCACAGGTACAATAGAGCTTTGTGTGATGGGGCATTTGTGGCCGACAAATTACTTAGACAAGAAATCTACACTGAGAAATGTGTGAAACAGAGGTAAGTTTACTGATTAGGAGCCTGAGGATGGAGACACAACTGGAATGGGTATTGTGAACAAACTGAGGGGCAAGCCTGAGACACAAGGAGGAGTTTGTGTGTAAGACTGACACTACAAGCTGATGACATAACTGAGTCAATATATTGCAATCCGATAGATTCATTTATCTATGGAACTATTAATAAAGCTGGGAAATTATGTTTATAGAAGTTACTTAGTTAAAATTAAAACTAAGTAAAAACCTTGAAGAGTAACAGGACTAAGACTTATTAAAACATTTTATTTCATCCATCTCAATGAAAATCCGTTTATTATAAGAGATTTTTTTACTTTAAAAAAGTGTGAGTTTAAGCAGTAGTTGATAATAGCAACATTTGGACCAACTCTGCTTTTAAGTGCTAATTGGATGCTGGATTGCTGACATAGGTATGATCAGATTAGTTCCTTGGATGGAATGGCAGAAATGCTTGGTCAGGATTTTATGCTTGTGGTGGTTAATATGTTATTTTGTCCTACTGTCAGCTTATTTATATTCCTTGACATGAAAACAGCAGCTAAGCTTCCACTGACCCCCTTAATTTAACTTCACTGTGCATATGCAGCTCTTGCTCGAGTTTCAGAGAACTCACTATGGCATTGAATAGGGCAGTGTAGTGAGGGATGCTGTGTGTCTGCCAGGGAGCACAGAGTGGACAGGACAGGATTACTGCAATAGCAAGAACAGCTTTGCACAGTAGATGCAGCTGCATGGAATGCTGGAGAACACAGTTTTATGTCTGCCTTTTCTAAAAGTCCCCTGGCATGCTGACTAGGCCACTGAAGCATCATGCTACCTCTGGAATTTCAGTGTCTCATTTTCTGAATAAAAGCTATTTACAATCCCAGTGAGCAGAAGTACACAGCAGTTGAATCTGCCACCCACGCCAGTGGAGAACACTGTCAATATGCACAGTGAAATATCATGCTGAATTCTCTGAAGGGTCACCTTCCAGTTTTCTTGAATCAGGCACCCAACATGAATTTCAGTTTGACTCTTCTCATGACCTAGATCCACTTCTATACAAGGAAGACAACACTTATCTCAAAGAGATATTGTGAAGATGACTGTTACTGAAAAGACCCATGAAAAAGTTCAAACTTCTCTTTTCAAAAGTCTAACTAAACTGCAGTGAACAGAGGCAGAAATCCTGCAGGGAAAAAGAAAGTGTGTTGGGATGTGTGGTCTGTCCTGCTCAAGGCCACAGTGATCAGGTATGGGGCTGCTCAACAGAGACCCTACCACATCCCTCTCTGCTTGATTTTATATCCCTTCCCCACACACGCCTTAAATAAGCAACCAACCCTGTTTTTTTACTCCTTCCCCACTGGTTTCCATTTTGCTGACTACATCCGTACTTGAGAGTTTCAGCCTCATTCTTCAGATCCCTGCCGCTGTCCTTGAAAATTTACACCCACAGGGAGTCCCCTCCCTCCCCTTCACATCTTTTGTCTTGTAGTCCCTCTTGTAACTCTGTTGCTATCTTAGCCTCGGCTTGGCCCACTCCTTTCTCCTTTCCCCAAGGCCAGCAGTTTCTCAGCTATCAGCCCATGTTGCCGGTGAGGAGCGAGGGCAGCTCCTGCGTTGCCAGCACTGGAGCAATCCTTGAGCAGCAAGGCAGCCTGCACAGTGAGCTGCTCTGCAGTGGTGCTGGGGAGCCTTTGGCTTTGTGACACACATCAGATGTCCCTCACCACCAGGTGAGGTGGAACACACTCCTCCTCTCCCTGGCTGGTGACACAAGGTCGGGTCCCTTTGCATGGCTCATTCTACAGGCAGGTCTGTGCTGACCACCAAACCATGGGATGTCCCTCTGGTGACAGGTGACACACTCCAGGGGCCACTGCTGTGAGGTCTCTCCAGCTGGCCCACTCTACCTTCCCAAAGCACCCAATCATGCCATACAAACCACAGTAAAAAAATCTCATACATTTTCACAGCAGCCATGCTCTGTTTCACAAAACAATAAAACTGCTTCAGAAGTGTCACTTGGACAGATCAAAGCCAGCTTGGTGTCATTCCCACCTAGCACCCACTTAATGTGTCATAATTGGGGTAAAGGAGTGCATGTGTTACTCCTTGGGGATGTGTTCACAGCTGCTTTTAGGATTTCTTATAGAAATTGAATGTTGTGCCCTGATATTAAATCAACCCTCAAACCTGGAAAAAAACCTTTTTAATTACAACTAACATTATCTTCTTACTCTGGCTACTTTGCCATTCAGATATCCAAGCGTCTAAAGTTTCTCAACCAGACTATAGTTTACTTCTTCCATTTTTACCTCCAACATCATGATTTCACTTTAAAGTTAAAAAAAAAAAAAAAGAGAGACAAAAAAAAGCTGATCCAGGAACCTAAGTAAAGTTGGGGGGTCTGCAGGCAGCAGATGGAAAGCAAGTACAGACCACTACAGACCACTAAAAAAAAAGTGAAAATGGGGTCAGCAGGAAAGTGAATGTAGCTTCCTCTATGGAAAATACATTTGCATTGACTTGATTAGCTTTGTTTAAGAGAAAAGGCAAACTTTAGGCTGCAAAGTTCTTTTTCATTTCCCTTGAAAATTTGCTTATACAGATTTAAGGCATTTCATAACTAGATCATTTAAATAAATAACAAACAAATGGAAAATTAAATATACTATAAATCTTCAAAGCCCCTTCTCAAGCATGTATCTATACAATATCCAGCATAATGCTATCCTTGTCTGTGACTGGGCATAGCTTCCCATGGTACCTCTCTGTTACAAACAGCAAATAACAAAATAGAAAAGTGACTTGTGAATATGTCCAAAATCTAAATTTAAAAAGTAGGGTGAGATTTTACAGTGCAAACAAGTGTCTCAGGAGTGTAGTTAGATCTTCTCTTGCAAAAGTTGGTTTGAAGTGTTTGATCCATCCCCTGCTCCCTCTGGGGTTACTGTCCGTGTGGCTGCACCATGACCTGTTAATGGTGTCAAGGCAATTTGACACTTCAATTCTGGGGGTGAAACCCCCCAGGGAAGAAGTATTAACCATGGATTAACAGCAGTGAAAGAAGGTAAGTCTATGCATGAAGCCTGAATATTAATTCTTTTCAGACTGTTTTAGACTGTGACTCATTTATTTTACTGGAAATAAAGCATTTACATATAGATTTTAGCACCATGGTCACTGGGCCTAGTTTTAACTCCAAGTCTACTCTTGTATACTGGACAAAAATGAACATGAAGTTATGGTAACCTCCTCTAAGTTCTCCGGGTTTTGTGAAAAGGAAAATCAGCAAATCATAATGTAATTTAATATTGGAAAGACATTTGCTTTACAATCTATTAGACATATAAACAGACAAAAAAAAAAAAGCCACCAAGAGCACTTAAATGTACAGGAAAAAGAAGTGAACCAGTAAAAAAAAAAGCGAAAAAAGAATTTTTTTTAGAAAAGGAAAAATATGAAAGAGCAATAAGGCAAAACCCCACATTCATTAAGGATTCCCTAATCCCTCTATGAGGTCTGTGTATCCAGAGGAGAGCAGGAGAAGCATTGAAGATGGAAGATCAATATAAAATTGTCAGTTCTTGTGAGCAGTGACTTCAGCATTTAAAAGTTCAGAGATCACTGGGGGGAAATTAACCTCTATGCAGTGTTCTGTAACAAGGAAATAAAAAAAATAATCTGGGCATGCTGCCTGAAAAATTACAAGACTATAACATTAAATATGAAAGTAAATAAAATTCAAAGCAATCAGAAATGCCTAGATGTTTTTCCTTCACAGTAGCAATGAGAAATCACATCTTGTGAGCATGTAACTGATACAGAACATAATTCTGCAGATGCTTCCAAGAGTGGAGAAGCTGACTCATGCAAGTAAAAGCTTGCATGAGCTGTGTGTTCAGCAACGCACGTAACAAATTCAGTGCATGATAATGAAGACTTCAAACCTGTTGGGCAGTAGAACAGGTTATTTTGCCATCCCTAACACCCATTTCATTTTGATATGCTGCCAAGAGTGGATTTAAAACAGCTCTCTGAAACTTCTGGTTATGATACCCACATTGCTGCCACCTAAATGAGGGTAATGTCCCTTTGTTTAAAAATAGTTGAAACAATTGAAAACCACCAGCCCCCAAAGAGATTCAGAGAAAATGGACAGTAATGCTGTCTGGGGTTCTCCAAGGGTGTGATAAAGATGGGAGAGGTAAAGACTGGTCTATATGGCAGGATAAATAAGAAAGTAAAAGCAGAGAAATGCCCAAGGAACACTCCAAGAGAATAGCAAAGCCATTACACAGAGGTGTCCCTGGAATTTTTCTGCTAATTTCTTTTTGCATAACCTTCAGAAAAGAGACAGCAAAATAGCATGGTTGCTATGAAACTGCTTCCTGCTGTTTGGTTACTCTCTATCTACAGGATGCAAGAACAGGATGGCAGAAAAAAAAAAGCCCAACCCAGTCACCTTCATCACCACTGTCTTCTCCTGAGAGGGTCTACCTGCAACAGCCTGACTATAAGGGTATCTGTGGGAAGATGAAAGGTAGCATGGGGAAAGGGTGAGGCTGTTTTCAAGAAAGAAAGTGTTGAGCTGTTCTTACAATTTAGCAGGGGGGAAAGTGTAGATGCTTGCATAAAGAAGTCTCTTGAGCATTATGATCTGAAAAAATTAAAGAGTTGATTATTTCATGGAAGGAATTAACCAATTTCAAAGTTTCTATGGAAAACAAAGCTCATTCCATGAAGACATTGATTGCTGGAAAGCAGCAACAACCCCCAGCCATGCAGGAAAGACGAGTTGCATCACCCGCTGTTGGAAGCAGCAAGACAGACCAGGAGGGTGGCCTATATTATGTGGAACAATTTCCTTTCCAGAAAAAGGAAAGTCAAAAAAGTGCTTTGGTCAGCCAACTCTCTCCTGCAACTACAGCCATCCCTTTACTTCATGCAATGGTCCCCTCTCTTCCTCTTTACCTCTTTCCACTGGAGAAGAGGTGAGAAGTGTCTGACCAAGTCCCAGGCAGACACAGCTCATTCACCTAAAAGACCTCCCAAAAGAGGGTTTTCCCAGGGATGTGACCCAAACCAGTGAAAACATATAAACTTCACTGTCTACACCCACAGATGTTGGAGCACCTGTTGGTCTTGGTTACTCACATAACAACAAAATCTATGGCTGGGAAGTCTCCTGAATTTTGCAGTTGGTTTGTTTCTGATCATTTATTTTGCAACCACCACGTGGTAACCTGGTCCTTGCAGTGAGCTGCTCACTTGCTACATTCGGCTGTTGCTCCACAAACGTAAACACACGTTGATGTGCAAGTGTGAATAAAAACACACCGGAAAGTCACCTTCCCTGCAGTCTTTCGATTCTCCTTTGGAAGCAGAGCAGAAGCATACACAGCAGAGCAGGGCTGAGCAGTGAGTGCAGCAGTGCCCAGCATGTCACACCAACTCAAGGTTTAGCGGTGCTCAGAGCTCCACACAGCATTAGACAATCAGTACTCTGAAAGCCTGCCTAAGTAAACAGCAGAACATAAGTATTATCATTCTCATTGCAGTGATGGCAAATGGAGCCTCAGACAGATTAAATTACCTGCCCATGGTCAGAAAAGTGATATCTTGCAAAGCTAACTTGTAAATCCAAACCATCAAATTACTAGTCTAACATCTTAATACCCAAGTAACTCTTCTGCAGTTTTTTCAAGAGTTTGTCACTGAAGGTGGAGTAGAACTGTAAGTTTTGTCCCATTTTTTTCCGGTGCCCTCAATCTTTTCCAGTCAGATGCAGAGAGGCTACAGGTATCACACTATCCCGCGGGATCGCAGATGTTGAGGAATACATTCGGTGCAGGTACTGGGTGATGCAGGTAGAGCTGCGGTGAGGAGAGCCCGAGACAGGGACAGGAGCCCATGAACTGCTCCCTTTGCATAACAAAGGGCCCGGGGACCCGTGGCACCGGCCAGGGGACCGGACACGGACACAGCAGGAGCGCTGGCCCCAGAATTGCACACGCATGGATTTTAAGGGCATAAAAACTGCAGGGTTCCCTTTGTTCGGGGTCCCTCCTCGAAGGCTCAGTCTCGAGCTGTTATGCTGCTGTTGAGCCAAGATTAAATTCTTTTAAGGATTCAGACGCCAGAGGCTCTGCTGTGGGAAACCTGGAGTGGAGGCACTACGGAAAGCTGGTGTGACTGCGAGTGCGGCGAGCGCAGGGAGCCAAGCGGAGCTCGGGGAGCTCGCTGGAGCCTCCCGCCGAGAAGGGACCTCGGCCCCAGCTCAGGCTGTGACTGCCGGAGCGGCTCCTGATGGTCGGACGGGAAAGCTCCCTTAACACATACATACTTCAGTGTAAACCTAAAGAGAGATGTTTAGTCCAGGCTTTCCATATGAAGAGCAAACAGACATTTCAACTCCACAAATATCAGTAAATGATAGAACACAACTATGTCAATAGTCAGGATGGAGCAACATAATTTAAAAAATGTGCATTGTGTGATCATCCTGCCACAGCCCAGAGCTCTGAGCTGAAGAGGAAGGACTCTGCCTATTGGAAATTTCAGTCTAGGTATTCTTTTAACTGGCTACAGTGTTTTCTACATATCTATATAACTACATTTGAGTACCTAAAGCTCCTCATTTGTAGAGGGTTAAGATCAAAAAGCTGAAAATATATTCAAAGCATTTCACTGTAAGTAGTTATCAAAAATAAGTAAATCAAAAATCATGGAGATACATTTGGCAGAGTATGAGGAAACTGTTCAGAATTTTGCGTGAAAGAGTCATGCTGAAGAGCAAGCTCAGACTAGTTTGGAGAGACAGTAACAAGGAAATCACGCTCACCTTGTTCTATTCTGAATCAGAGGCCAATGAGTGATTTCTCATCTTCTGTCAAAGTGCTGTTTTCTACCCTAACCGATCCTAGAAGAAATTTCACAGCACAAATGCTTAATGCAGAGACAAAAATGCTACAGGCATGTCCAGACATCACGCAACCCACCATATTCTGAGGGCTCATCCTACCCTGACAGTAGTGGCAGAGGCCAGACTGGAGAGAAAGAGTGCTTTCAAGTTGTTTGAACTGCCAATACAAATGATAGAAAGCAATAACACTGCCTACATGAACCATGAGTGCAATCGTGGCCTCTCTCTCACAGGGAGGAAGGGGACGGAGCAGAAGACACTGGAACCCTGTCAGGAGGGATTTCTCACCGCCCTGAACACTACACGTTGCCAGTGCCATTCCTGTAAACATTTTGCTTCCCCCGTTCCTCTCCTTTCAGGATTTCGTTGTTGCTGTTCTGGAGCAGCCTGGGGCGCTCTGTCCTGAGGCAGAGCAGGCTCGGGAGGGAAGCAGAGCAATGGAGCAGCCGCGCTGCCGCCCGCAAGGGGCAGAGCCTCATCTCCGGTCCTGGGCGTCCCTCTAGAGGTGAAACAGCAGCCTTGTCCCTAAAGCTGCTAATCCGCACACATCCCTGCCCGGCTGGCAAACAGGGATAGCAGTGTGAGCTCTGAGAAGCCGGCACGTATCCGAGCAGGTCTCGCTGAGCGGTACAAACGATCTGGTTGTGTGCGGGAGGCGCCGAGTGGCAGCGCCATGAGCCCGCCCAGGAGCTGAGCACGGGCTCTGCTGCCGCGCCCGGCCCTGCTCGGCCCCGGCTCCGGAAACCCCGAGGCTGAAGATACCAACACACTAAGAATGATTATACTTGATGGGCTATTTCTTTTTCTGTACCTTCATCCCTTTCTCCTACGGCATTCATGCCTGAATAGAGGGAAAATAAAATCACTTAAAGGAGCACTGCTATGTGAATAAACAAAATTACATTAACAGTGTTTGTTGACTTTTTTATATCATCTAACCTGTTTGATTATGGTCAGGAAAAATATCCAAGTATTTCTAATGAAAAAATATATACACATACGTGTACATATATATATATATATATATATATAAAAATAGATATGGAATAGTAGATCTTTTGCTTCTTTCTCACAGTGATTACATATTGATCACAACAAACTCCTCGAGAGAAGAGACAGCAACAAAAGCTCTTTGTCTGATTGCTCTGCTGCCAATTATCAGCATTTCACAGTCTGGATGCTCAATTTCACACACACACAAATACAGCAAGGCACCCAAGGGAGTTGCAAAGGATTTAGCCATTAGGTTTCAGGGGAACTGAGCTGGATCCGTGGTGAAGAGTACAGAAAAGAAATCTACACCTACAAACCTGGAAGCCACAGCTGACACGAGCCCAAGACCAGTGCCTTGCACTGTGCCTGCCTAGGCTGTGGCAATCTGTCTGGGAGTGCAGCTACTCAGTCCCAGGCTGCACTGCTCCAAACCTGAGTCTTTGCTATCAGCACTAGTTTCTCATCACAGCTCTTCACTAGATCCAAACCAATCCAAGCATTGTGGGAGACTTTCCAGGGTCTATGTTCTACAGCCAGACACCCACACCAGCCTTTTTCAAACCAATATGTGATTCTTATCTAGCAAAATCAAACATTTGTGCACAGGTACCTACTACACGAATCCATAAAAAGCCAGAAAATCCTCCAGTGTCCTTTAGCTGAAGTGACTAATCCAAATGGCATACACAAGATATGCACAAATATAAGGACAGTTCTGTACCTAGAATGACAGAAAACTCAATAATCTATCAGTTCACTTATGTCTGAAGATGATCCTGAAACTAAGACACTCCCATGCATTCTCAGAGTTGAAATAACTTTCAACTTGTGAGCACTTAATCATTTCTGTTTCTTTTACAATAGCACTGTGTATATTGTAACCCTGTTTCAAGTGAGGTACTTCAAAATTCTTTGCACACAAACAAACCTGACAGGTTTCTTTGCAGCATCCACCTGGCTACGTCTTTGTTCACAGCACATAGATGCCACCTGGCTTTTCTTTACACCGTGGCAAGCAGTTTTAAATCACACTGCACTATCAAGAGCCTGCAAATGATCTGTAATCTGTCATAGCTTCCTATTCAGTAACTCTAAGCTGAGTCTTGGAATTTAAATCCCTAAGAAGCATACAAAAAGTTGTGGGTCTACATCAAATTACTGCAAAGGAAAAGCTGTCTGCTTTTGCTGCTCTGTCCTTATTCTCATTGCAAAAGCCATTCATTACTGAGTAACTTTAGTTTCTGCATGCAGCTCCTTCATTTATTGGAAACTAGTACATGTACATATTAATTTACCCAGCTACTTTTGCTAACAACATTCAATGCCTTCTTTTAAAATATGTGAATGGGGCTAATTCTAGATATACCCCTCAAAAGGCTCGCTAATAGGAACAAACCTGCAGCAATGAATAAAGAGAGTTAGGAAGAGGGCTTGAGTTTTGTCTGTTGTTTTTAATAAATTGTTTCCTTCTCCTGTTTAAATCAGGACATTGTGTGAATACCACTGAAAGGACAGCATCATTACATACTATTGGAGAATTAGAAAGCAAGTGGCGGTGCTAGATTTGACAGCTCCATAAACAGAAACTTTATATTATCAGGGAAAAGGCCATGGCAAGTTCAGCAAATTTCAGCCCAGAGCCTTCATCATTCTCAGCCAGGGTTTCACAAGTAGAGGTCAAAACAGTTCTCACAGATGTCCTCGTCTATGCTCTTCCTAAATACTGATCCTCAAAGTAGCCCCCATATTCTCTGGAATCCATTTGATTCATATTGCAAAAGCCTGCAGGCAGTTACTGTGACAGTGTCTGGGAACATACTGAGGATGGAGGGTGGAAGGAAGATGCACTAAAGCCACAAGCCACACTACCACAAATAGCCCCCTTAGGGTTTCTAAGTAACTGCTCTTTCTGTGTCAGGTGGGACACCCTCAGTGATCTGGCAATTGATGTAGTCTCTAAACCTTTTAAATGGCATGCATACAAAATTAGTCAATCTTCTGTTTCTAAAAGATTTATTTTCAATTATATCATTAATATCCCAGGTAAGTGGACTCTGTGAGAGAGAGAGCTACACTCAGATTACAGCTATTCCTACAACTGGGAACAGGAAGGGTACCAGAACTGCTTCTGCTGCATGTGGCACTGAAAGTAAAAAATTATTTAGTAAAGACTGTACAGGTCTGACAACTTTAAAAAATATTTCTCAGTATCAAAACTTCAACTGACTTCAGTGAGAACAGAACCAAACGGTTGCAGTAACTAGAATCAGTTTTAAAAATCTGGATTATGGGTAGCCCTCAATTAAACCTTGGTGATGATATGCTTATGACATGTTTAAATTATGCTAATACAGCCTTTGAATGTTTTATCAATTCCACTGAGCAACCTGGCAGTTTCCCAGCTGGTTGAAAGCAGGTCAAAGTTAGGCAATGCTTCCAGGGCAGGCTTCTGCCAGACATGAGTAATTACTCTGGAGTCTCACTCCTGAGAACGCTTTCTAAATGATGTGAAAAATAGCCCATGTTAAACTGCATTTTCCAAATGGACATTTTCTCTCCATACCAGGCTCTTAGTTAAGTAATTCAGGTGTTCATAGGAAAACCCTGGCTGTAATTGTACCATTTATTCCTCCGTTTTAGAAAGTAGCTAAAAACACAAACGCATGACAAATGCTGTGTTCTTCTACAATGCTGCTCAGCTCATTTACCTGCTCCTCCTGATATAGCTAAATAAAAGTGATGATTCCATGAAACTATAAAATTCATCTTGATACATTTATATAGATTTGAGTTGCAAATAATCCAAATTTGAAAATGGCTGAGCTGTGCCTGTTTCAACTTCTCCTACATCCATATATCCACTTTTCCTACTTTGTGGAGATTTTTCTGGTCATATTGCTGTCTTGCCTCCCTCATTTTCTCTGCCTAAAGTATGTCTTAAGAAGTGAAATGTACATTACCATTATTAAATTTTACATCATGACCTCAGTAGTTTCATGAGAAACACAAAATCCCAGTCAAAGGGAATGAGGAGAGTGAAATAATGTTTCTCCTGTTGTGAGGGGGATGTTGTAGCTATGCTGAAAGCTCTGTCAATTCACTTTGTGTTCTGTAGCCTCAAGAGTATTTCACTGCTCGCCCTCATTTAACTGCAGATCATTAATCAGTCAAAAATGTATATTTTGGCTTTGGAAAATACTCACAAACCACTAGAGAAAGGCCAAGAAATAATATTCAGTATGACCTAATCTGAACTCAGAGGCAAACCCAGTAGATTCTTTTATTACTTCTCCTGTGTTTTTTCTTTGAATTCAGTTAATCTGTATAAAAGATCCACAAAGCTGATCAATAAGGATGCAATCTTATCTTTTAAAAATAATTTCAGTTTTCAACCTCCTCCACTGATAGTAAAAAAAAAAATCTAAGCCTTCATTATCTTTTTGCTTCCAGGAACTACATTAAGAGTTGCTCTATCTCATGTACTCTGCCACCTTATGTTATTAGTTTGATTTCAATTTAGTATTTAGGTGAGCATGATTTGAGGGATTATTTGCATCCAGTGATTGTATGGCACAAGTGTCACAAGTTACTTGGGCCACAGCTAACTAACAGTTTTCACAGAACAAGGAAGTGAAACTCAAATACTCAGGATACAAATGCTCTTATCCATAGCTAAGACCAGGCTTCCACAGGCACCACCACAGATCTATGGCTGTTGGATCAGTCAGCAGCAGAAATTTGAACAATAGAAGGACCTACACAGATCACATTTAGATGAAATAGTAGATAGAAATAGTAAGAATAGTAAGAAATAGTAAGAATACAAAGAATAGTAAGAAATAGTAAGAATACAAATTACAGAGCTTATACTGGCTTTATATTTTTACATGAGTTTTCAGGGTCTGTCAGAGGACAGGTGATTCCTGTTCTTGTATAATGTGTCATAGTAAGAGACAACTGTTAATATAAATAACACAAGAGTAACCCAATAAGTATTTTAAACAAATCTGAACTATCAGAGAAACTTAATGCCAAAGATCAAACTTTTGGGTTTCTGCAGCAGCACATTTTTAAACTACTTATACTAATCCAAAAGTTGAATTTAATATTTTGTTAAACCCTTACCCCAATTGTTTCTGTGACTCCATGTCTGCAGCATTATACCTCTGATTTTCATAAGTAATGTGGGTGGGTTTTTTAATTTCACTTCTAGTTTATAACCATGGAAGTGCTTATCTGAAACCTTAAATAAACATCATTAGGCAGTAAAGACTGGAAAAGGCAGTCTAATCTGACATGCTTTTTTTCCCTCCACATTTAGCCCCTGTGATCTAACAGACATGTTGATCTAGCAATGAATACCTGAAGCTGTTTGAACCAACAACTTTTCCATGGTGACCCCAACCAAGCACAATATCAGTGTTTGAGCATTGCTTTGAACATCAGTCTCTAAAGATTTACTAGTTCATGGTCAATCCTATTAATCATCTGTTTCTGCTCCTCTCCAACTCCATCCCACCATATGCCTCCATCCCAGTCATCTGCAGTCAGATGTTCACACCAGCATCACTGAAGTGCATTTCCCTTCACCTTCTGCAGTCCAGAGCTCTTGCTCCCCTACAACATCATGGAGATACAAAAAGCCAGTTTTGAGCAGTAAACACACTAACACATGCTCAGGATAATTTTTAAAGGCACTGTTTACATTTATGAAACCTTTAATGGAAGATCCGAACTCAGTTCAATTCAATTCTGATGGCTATTTACAAAAAACAACAGTGACCCAACAATAATAGCACTTGGCTTTTACAGTTAAGTAAATGGTAAATGACCAACTGCAGATGTAGTTTCAAATGGCAAACTCCAAAGAATTCTACAGACATTTTCAAGCAAAGAGTAATTTACAAACTACTCCCAAAAGCAAACATCCACAAAACAAACACACAGCAGTATCAATCAGCTTATTTCTTACAAGCAATACCTACTCTAATCACAGTCACATACTAGGCAAAGTAATGATTCAAACACAAAGATTGACTTTTACCATCTGTTTTGAAATTGTTGGACCACCACTTAAAGAAAAAACACATGCTGGCATTTCATAAGACTGAGGCCATTAGTGAGAAGAGAAACATGAAGTGCTAGTTTATTTTCTTGCCAAAGAGAATCTTGTACAAATTTAAGATATGGTAGTGTGTGAGTGTTTCACAGATATTGTTTATTTACCATATGGCCAGCTCTAATTTCAGCCTGAGATTTATATCATTTTTTCATATGCAGTGTTTTGCATTCAAAATGCTAAGCAAACATGACTCCGTTTTGCAAGCAGCATAAAACACATGGTTCTCAAACACTGTCCTTTAAAGTACTTCTGAATGGGACAAGAAAATGAATAGATGAGTTCCTCTGACATTGTGCTCATGATCACGGCAATGTGCAAAGCAACTAAATAGAGCCCACAGATGCACACTGACTCTTGACAGCACTTGTCCCCCACCTGTGAGGTTGATTAAAGTTCAAAATGAGCAATGGCTCACCAGTTCCTCCCATCTCTTACATAGCAGTTGTGAGGTAGGTTCTGCTCTAAAAGATTGCTCTAAGGCAATCTTAATACTGTCTGTTATTGTCAGAGAACCAGTCAGTGCTGACTAATTTCAACAGAACAAACTCTTTCGAGTGAACCCTTCCACCCACAGGTTGTTAACTACTCATTAAAGGCATTGCTTTTCTGCATGTGTTCATCAAACACATGTCCCAAACAGAGTCTAACTCAAAGTGGAGGTCACAATTTCAGAGGGGAGCACCACTGGCAACAAGCTGTGAAACAAAACATTTTAGGTTCATTTTACCCTTCCATCCAGGGATCCTTTCAAATGTATTGATTTAACATACTGGTCAAACCAGTTATCACAGTGTTTTCAGCAATACCCAAATGGAAGTATGTTTCTGTCTTTTTAATAATGCAGTGGGTGTCATGAGTCACAATGCAATGAGTGAAAATAAGGAGTACTGACTCATGCCTATTAAAACCTGTCTTGACTAGATGTGTGGTGAGTAGGTGATTACACACTAAATAGCATGAGGACATTAGGAAGCTGAGGTAAAGGTCTGCTTGTCCATAAAATTCAAGAAAGGTACATCCACACTATCTAGATATATTGTTAATCAGCTCCTTCAACATGTGACCATGTCCTTGACATGGTCAATGTGACAGTAAAATGTGTCCCAAACATATAAAACTCTCACATTCTTTCAGCATAGTGAGATGCTAAGATTACATTAGGAGCCCCTGGGCTCTGGCTGTCAGAAGCAGAATTGGCCACATGCATGGGACACTGAGGCAGAACGAGATCCCAAATCTCATTGTCATCTATGATCATGTTGGGAATCACTATTCCTATTCACTGCAGCCCCAAACCACAGGCTTATCCCTAACAACACAAATTATTTAGGTACAGTACTTCTGAATAATGGATCGAGGAGCACAACACTTCAAATATACATTATCCCTGTGGGATTTGGCAGGATTTACCCCAGTCCCAAATCTGCTGAAATTTATCATTCTTCATATTTGGCCAGGTTTTTTTGTTTGCTTGCTTTGTGGACACAGAGTAAACCATGCTGTGACCCTGGCAAACATCCTGGAGGGAGCACAACACAGACCAGCCAGCACTGCAGGGAAGCTGAAGGCTCCTACAGCGGCAAGATGAACAAGAGTCAACAATACGCTCGGGCACTGAAGAAGGCTGACAGCATTTGGCCTGTGTTAACTGAGCCATAGCTAAAGAAGCAAAAGAAGTTATTTTTACTATTTACTTCTCATTCATTGAACCATATCTAGAATAGTGGATCCAGTTTTGGGCCATCTTCCTCCCCCCAGATGACACTGGACACTGACTAACTGGAGCAAATCCATCAGAGGGCCACCAAGATGGTGAGAGACTGGAGCACTTGCCCTTTGAACAGAAGCTGAGTGATCTGGGCTTGTTCAGCCTAGAGAAGAGACAGCTCCAGAACAACTTTGGAGCAGCCTTCCCTAACCTAAAAATAAGTGCTGCACTCTCCACATCTCTGTCCTACCTCTGTGCATGTAAATCCCAACAGATGAAACTAGTTTACCAAGCCCTCTAAACAGACAATAATTTTTGTTACTTTCACTAGCAGCAATTGGCTGTTCATTAGGAACAAACTGGAAGTGTGAAGTCTTCCACTTGTGCTGCTACTGAGATGGAACCCGACTAGTCAAGTACTCGAACAAGAAACACCACAAAGTGCCCCTGTCCCACAGCTGCAGGCAGTTCTCCTCCTGGGCCACCCCAGCAGACAAAAGCATGAACTTTGTAGTGCTCTGCCTGCGCCAGCTCCAGATATTATATATAAAAAAAAAATATATATGTGATGGACCTCAAGTTTGAAATTAAAAGGAACAGGCCAGTTTGCCCTACTTCAATTCTGTGAGTATAAGTAAATCAAAACATTTGACAGGTACAACTGAGTATTCCTAACTGCTCTCCCCCCATACCTAAGCTAACTGCGTGACAAATAACCTTTACTAAATTCCAGTTAAATGAGCTGCAGCCCTCCAAGCCGGAAGTACATTTGCTTTAGATGCAAAATTCCTCCATCTTTTTAGTTACTGACAACCATGACTGCAACTTACAGAAAAGAACAACCCCCCAGTACAACTTATATCCACCAACACCCTTCCACTTATATGAATGTTTCCTTCATCCAACACATTATCAAAAACATATACATTCATCCTAATGCCAAATAAAACAGTCATGGGTGCACATTTTTATAATAGCTTTCCAGAAGATGGGAAAATATTTAAAGCCAAATTGTTCATTAAAATGCCTCATGAAAAGCATGTAATGCTCAGGCCTGAGCATTCTCAGATGTTTTCTGTATTAATAGCCATCAACTAAAGTCAACAGTTCCAAAGGATATTTACCAGCTCAGATCAAATCTATTAATCACATTTCAGTAGCTATTCGGGAATTCAAATCCCCAGACAACTTTGAAAATCCTAACCACAGAGTACCTTTAGCATTCAATACAGGATTTACAAATACAACCCCAGAGTATTTTCTGTAGGAGACTCCCTCCATTAATCCTTCTGAAGTGTTAAGACTTTCTACCAACATGGCACATTTCATCTACCACCATGCTGTAAAAGAGCTCTGTGAGCAATTAAGTCCTGTCTTCAGGGTGATTCATTCCCTTTAATTAAATGCCCTTGAAATATTACTGCTATGAATGTCATCAGATGCAGCCTTTGTTTGAAAATGAGATCAAGAAGGACAGAACAAAAGCAGAACATTCTCAGCCCCAAGAAACTCAGTCTGCACTTTTTTTTTTTTTAGTAAATTATTCTCAGTTCTACAAAACTGAGATTCCCTTACATTTTCATTCCAAAAACGAAGTACTTCAGAAATGCCTTTTAAGGAATTACCATGTCTTTATTCAGATGAGAATGACCAAGGACCAACAAAACAAAAGCAAGAACCAATAAACAAAACCCACAATTAACATAGCAATTGAGCCATGATTTGTTTCCTTCAGTGCTATGTCACCCCAGAATTTAGCTTCCATCCTGGGTGCTGATTGTGTGTTGATTCATCTCATTCTGCCAGTCAAGGTAAATCCAAACTTCAGAGATGTATCTTATGGCCAGGGGCACAGAAGTGTCAGTCTTTAGAAGCTTGTTCTCTGTGGCTGATGTACCATTAAAACGAAGAACGGTACACCAGAAACAGATCCCTTTATACTGGAAGAGGTAAACGGTTCTAATGTGGTTTGCAGGATCAGAGCATTTGCTGTACTTGGCAATTACTTCCAAGTTCTTAATTTGTATTTTAAAAGTCAAATTTCTTTTTTTTTTCCATAGGCCAAAAACCATCAGAAGAAAACCAGGGGAGGAAAAAACAGCTTAAACACATAAATACATGCATTAACTCCTGAGATACAGATCTAACCTCCCAGTAACTACAAAGAGAAGCCAGCTCACCCACCATGTCTGAACCGTGTTAGGACTATAACCTATGAATTACAGGTCTATAAATTGTAAGACTTCTGCAGCATCCTCTTCAGAAGATTCCACAAAAATGTTACAGGGATTTTAGTCCAGATTTCACAGGTTACATTCTAGCCTATTTTGGATGTAGCTCAGGGTAATAATTTTTCTTGGCTAGTTCCAAGAATAACGGTATTTCCTGCTACTTGGCACCTTTTCAAAGCACAGACAGCAGCTCTCACAGCCAATTTCATTCCCCCCCTGAGATACACATATTTGCTTAGGTGATCCAGGGTCATTTACAGAAAGAGGATACCAATTTTAAAGTGGTTCCATAACATTTAATTCTGCTGTTTTCTCAGGTTCTATATACTACACATACTTCATGCTTTCAGTTTCTTGCTAAGAAAATGTAACTACTGCCACAGAAAGTCACGTTTAATATTCTCTGTTTATTCTAATGACTTGCTGAGCTGGTTTTTGTTCTATCCTGACTTACATAGAGGGCACTAAGGTAGGAATACTTTAAAAACTGTACACAGCCTTGACAACTGAAAGTAGATGAAATCTGGATTGGCTAAAAAAACTCCACTGGTTAGTACACTTAGGATTGATTGTAAGGCACGTAGAGAAGCTGTATTAACCTATTCTCATTACAATTGTGCTACTCCCATTCCCATTCAAACCTCAAAATTGTGATCTTGCAAACTCTGAAAACAATCAGCCTCAGTTCAGCACTCCAAGATTATTCTCAAATCTTCCAGCTGGGGCTAAGGCATCAACTGAGGTCATAGAATACCAAGATGGAAGGGGAGCTCCAGCATCATCTTGTCCAAATCTTCTTGGCAAAAGCAAGATGTCCCAACACCCTATCCCACTGAATCTTTAAAGTGTCCAACGCTGGGGAAACCTGCACTTCCCTGAGGAGATTATTCCAATGGCTGATTGTTAACAGCTGATAGGATGTAAGCTTCCTGCAGATAACCAGGCTGTACTTAAGTGCTCTGTCTTTTACAATAGGATGATTTTCTGAATGTCTCCAAGATTAGAAAAATGCATGCCAAAAGCAATCCTGGCCTTGGGCAGGATGATGAAGCTCTTTCCAAACCTATGTTTTCATTGCGTGAAAAGCAGACAGATGTAACTGTTCACAGGACCAACAACTTAATTAACATAGATTGTAATGGGAAAAAGAACCTGAAATAGGGAGTTCCACAGCTCATTCCACCTCGCAGCGGCAAGTAACAATGACATAATTGTTTTTCTTGATTATATATCAATGGAATAGTTCTCAGAGTACATAGCCTTCTGAGGATGGTGTTTCCTAGCCAAGCCAATCAAGTATATCTTAGAAATAAGCCAGCAAGCATCAGTATTTTTTTCCCTGCTTAACAGTTCAGTACCAGACTAATCCACAGAGTGTTTAAAAGCTGTAGGGGGAGGCAGCACTTCTAATAGCAGTAAGAGAAGGACCATCACTTCCCTCTTTGGGCCCATTGTAACAGGTTTTAGCATGTTGGTGTTTATTAGCCTTCTCTTCATGCAGGCAACACATTTCTGAAGGCAATAAAGATGTTATAAAAGACAGTGTCCCCCAGTGTTCAGAATCTGTTTTTGAGACGTATCCTTGAAACACACAGTTTGGTATTACCTTTCTTCAAAGATAAACAATTTAAAAACAATATATCTGCAAACATAAAAATTAGCTTAAGCGTGCACTTGCCTATAAAATAATGTACAGAAATGAGACAAAAAGGCATTGGACCAGGAAAATATTAATTTGTCAATAGTCCATAGATCTCAGATAGCTAATCTAAATAGTTAAAATATTTTTGTAATTATGCACCAAGAAAAAAAAAACCAAATTTTTGGTTTTTTCCTTCAGAAAACTATGTAGCATTTTATAAGGAAATCTGTTATCAATGGAAACAGTCCAAAAACGTGTCCTCAAAAACAAAAGCTTCCACCTCTGAGCACACCTCCACAGATGAAAGGGACTACTGTAGTCTATAGGATTACCCATTAGACACAGGAACAGGCTTTTACAGTTCCCACTATAGACACTAAACTGGTTATGTCAAAAAGTTGGTTTCTATTTTCTTAATTAAAAGAAAAAAATCCTGTCTGAGCAAAGGTAGAAACAAAAAATTAAATATATTCCCTCAACAAAAAAATTGCATCCAAAGCATTTCTTCTCCATCACTCTGCATCACCTGTTGTACCAGCTTTTATAGTCTCGTTAACCAGTTGCTTCAATATTTATACATTTAAATATGTGAAGGACTATGAAGCACTAAGTTTTATTTTGTAAGGTGGCTGCAGCAGGGGGTTACCGGGAGTAGAAAGGAGCAAGGAAAAGGCTCTGTGACCGCAGAGCGGGCGCACCGCAGCCCCTGCTAAGCCAGGGACACGAGCGGGAGCTCTCTATCGCCACCTGCAGGACACGGAGCCCCGGAGAGCGCTCAGCTGAGCGGCACCGGCTCCTGAAAGGGAGGATGGACGCTCCTGCAAACCTTCTCCCGGGATTTAACCAGCGGGGAACCAAACCAGTCCGGGACTGGAGCCCCAAAGCTCGGAGGAGGCGTGTGCGCCCCGCACTGGCCCCGGGACAATGCGCTGCAGGGCAAGAGCTGAGCGAGGCGCTGCCACCGCCACGTGCTGAAACCTCACAGCTGAGCCAGCGGGGAAAGAGCCGGGGGAAATGAGGGAAAGGGGAATAAAAGGATAAAAAAAAAGAAGGTGCTATCTGGAGCTCCTGAGGGCGCACACACCACTGTGCTCCGGCCGGCCGAGCCCCCCGCCCTGGCTGAAGGAGCCCGGCCGGGCCGGGCCGCCCCGCCCGCACCTTCCCCGGGCCCAGAGGCGCCCGCCTCCGGCCCGCGCCTACCGCCGCTGATTGGCGGCCGGGGGCGCTGTAAAGCGGCCGGCGATTGGCAGCGGTGAGGGCCGCGCTGTAAGGCGGCCGGCGATTGGCGGGTGGGTGGGCCCGTGCGGGCGCTGCCCCGCTTTGTACACGCGCGGCCCTTTAACAATGGGCGCGGCGCGCGGCGCCGCGTGATGGCGGCGGAGCCCCGGGGCCGCCGCGCCGCGCTCGGGTGTCCCGGGCTGTGCCCCGCCGCCTCCCCCGCGGCCGCCGCCACCATCTCCGCGACCCCCTCACCCGGCCGTGCCCTGCGGCGGGAAGGGGCGGCTTAACGAGCCGCACTTGTGCCCCGCATGGCGGCCAGCTGGGCCGGGGGGCCGGGGGTGCCCCGCGGCAGCTGATCGCGGTTAGCCGGGGGCGAGCCAGAAAGGGGCGAGGGTGGCGTTGCCCCTCCCGCCCTCAGCGAGTGCCCCTTCCTCCCCGGTGCCTGGGCCCGGGCGCCGTGCCGCGCCGCCGATGGAGCTGGAGGCGCAGTGGTGGACAGGACAGCTGGCGGCCGACATCCACCAAGCGCTTCGATACAAGGTACCCTGGGGGGAGCCGGGCTGGGGGGTGGCCCCGGCGTCTTTGTGAGGCTCCGGACGGCGGAGCCGCCGCGGGCGCAGCGGGCGGAGGGCGCGCCTGGGGCGGCCGCGCTCGGCCGCCGGGGCTCGGCGGAGTTGGCTTTTGTGAACTCGGAGCTCGCCGTGTTGTCCCTCCGTGGGCGCCGGGGCCGTCTGTCCGCGGCCGTGACAGCTGATCCGAGCGGCCGGTCTGTGCTCCCGCTGCTCCCCGGAGAGGGGAAGGGCTCACGGTGGTCCCGGTGCTGCTCTTGAGACGTTTGCAAGGTTTAAACTCGGTAGAAAGCCATTGTGGTGTTATTGGAGCAAAAAAAACCCCTGATCAACCAAACAAAAACCCAGTGAAAGAAACGCTGGGTGTGTTAAGAATAGTAGAGGGTTTAGGCAATTGCTTAGAAGTTGTTTCGATTGTCTCAGAGGTGTTCTTCGGGACTGTTTTGATAAAGCACATCTGAACACCTGGGCTGAAAATCAGTTCACAATGACCGGACCTGCTAAAACAGTGCTTTTGTTGCTTGATGATCCGCTCGATGAGCGGATAACTTTCCCCGGAGTCTTGATTGCTTTACTCTTTTTCCGGTGATGGAGGGAAATAAGGGAAGGACAGGATCATTTATTTGCAACCAAATTATCTTTACTAAAGCTAAATTAGTGTTGTGAAAAGTGAATTATAAAGCTTAGTAGGTGGGAAGTTTGTTTGTGGGCTTTTGTTTCACTTCAATAGCACGTTTCAAAACTTTGAATTTAAATTAAAACCTTGAAAAATTTGTGACTCCATTCCAACTTGATGTCATTAAGTTAGTTAATCAATATAATTTTCGCTGGAAATGTAATTGCACTCCAAATCCTGCTTGAACATAGCGTGTGGGTGCACAGTCTATCTCATAAATTTATTCTTAATAACAGAGGACAGCACTGCTGTTGCTTCTTCTGCTGCATACAAGAAGAGGTACTGGCTACTCAGCAGGAGCCTGGAGGAGTTTTTTTTCCTACCAGTCCGAAGTTTGTATTCAAAATAGATCATGGCACAGATTTTCTCAAATGTGGTGTTTCTAGGACCTTTGTTTTGAGGGGTCCTCCCCCAAATCTGAGACCCTGTGAGCTTAACTAAGTGCCTTAGAGCACCCTGTAATCAATGTCAGTGTGACATCAGTCACATCGGGTCAGTGTTTTGACGTGCACGAGGCGAATGTTGGTGCATGCACACCCCGCTCCCCTTTCTAAGGTTCAGCTGGCTGTTAGTGGTCTTCTCCTGGAGGCATCGGCAGGAGATTTGGCAGCTCTAGAACATGCAAACACCTAAGTACAAAGTCTGGTTGCCCAGATTGAGCTGTGGCAAGAGAGGGTTGAGTTAAACTATTGAACTTTGCATTGAAGCAGCTGAGGAATAACTTGCATGGCCTTGTACAGCCTTAGCAGCAGAGACAATACAACAGACATGGTAAAAGCTGAAGTCGCTCTGGCTGATTGCCCAAATGGAAGATGGTAAATTTTAGTTTGTTAATATTGTGCAGAAACAAAGTATTTTTAGTTGTTCTGTAATACAGCAAATAGATTTTTTTTTGCTGAAAAGGAATTCTGAAGTGATGAGAGGGAAGAAGGGAGAAATACTTTGAAACTTCCGTTATAAATATTAAAATATCAGCTGTATTAATCTGTTACCTCTTCAAACTAAATCATGGTTTTAATAAAATTACCTGTTGCTGTCCATCTAGGAGCTAAAGCTGCCCTCTTACAAAGGCCAGTCTCCCCAGTTACACCTGAGAAGATACTTTGCAGACCTGATTGCCATTGTGAGCAACCGGTTCAGGCTGTGTCCTGCTGCGCGCCACCTGGCTGTGTACCTGCTGGACCTCTTCATGGACCGCTACGACATATCCACACAGCAACTGCACGTGGTTGCTCTGTCCTGTTTACTTTTAGCAAGTAAGTATGTGGCACCAAACTTTAACTAGACTGATCGATTCTACTGCCAAATGCAGGGTGTGTCTTGGTGGGATGGAGCAGGTGGGGGAAACCAAGTGGTTATAAACTATGAGCAGTGTGTATTGGTTTGCCCCAGTTGGTAGAACATTTCTTTAGACTTGTTGTGATGTCTGTTGGCACCTGATGAAACTGAGGGTGGGAAAAAACAAGCTGTGATTAAAAACTAATGTTTATATTTGCAAACAAATTATTCTAATGTGAACTTTAAGACAGAAAGGCTGTCTTTCTAGGGGTATCTCAAAATAGGTACATCCTGTGCTGGAAATGAGAAATTTGCTTATCTGTGATAAAGAAAGAAATTAAATAAGTCATGTGTAGACTGCACTGCATTCTGCTGATTGTGCCGTGTAGTTCTAGAATACTCCAGATTTTTGTAAATGGCAATGTTATTTAAGCAAGCTAAGAAATCCTGTGTTGTCAAATAAAAAATGTAACACAGGTAAAATCCATTGGTGAATACACAGTACTCTGAAGACAGACTTAATTACAACCATTCATTATAAACAGTGCTGCTTATATTGACCTCAGCTAGATTCTTGTGGCGTGTATCCACCTTTCAACATTTGGGGACCCCATTTCAATATCTCTGAAAAAATATGGGTGCTGTTTGCTGGGAAACCTGCTGGCATTTGTTCACAGACAAATAGAGTCAGAGAAACTGGTCCTGGCAGCAGAACTAAGTGTTGGTTCAGTTTCTGCTGGTCTGTTTCTCTGAATCTATTCTCATTTTCTCCAGTAAGGGCTCTAGGCCCTCTTTGCTACAAAACTGGAGTGCAGTGGTATTGGACAGATTTCATCCTTTGATTGCATCCCGTGTCCACCAATACAGCTATTCAGCAGAGCAGTTAAACCAGAAAAGGGTTATTTCACATTCTTCTGAGGGTAGACTTTGACTAGGTGCCACCAGCTAGTAATCTTCTCTTGGCAAAGGGTGTTGTGCTGAGTATGAAAACATTGCCTCAGAAACCACTGTAATCCATTTAGGAAAATGGACTGGCTTTGAACTAATGCCGGATTTTCAAATTAAATTCATGTTCTGAAGAGAGGTTTTTTTTTTGTTTTAAACAAACCTCTGCCATCGTTCATGGCAAGCTGCAAGTAGAGATCTGAAAGCCTGGAGAAGCAATGTATGGGTTGGTTAAGAGAGAAGCAGAATGCTGTTTTAAACTTTTGCCCTGTGTGGCTACAACAAGCAGTTTAATCAGTGGTGTAATAAGTTATGACACTGTGATATATCTGATAAGCTTAAGGAAGTAATAAGAGGAATTATGTGACTCCTGAAGTTTTTATTTCTGTAATTACTGGAGTATGGGAAACAAAAACTAATGGACTGGCACTGGTATTGGATTAAGTCCTATATAAGTACCTCCACTGTTGAAAAAAGTAAACGTTCATGTATGTTCAGTCCTGCAAAACTCAAAGAATGTGCATTTACAACCTATCATGTAGCACTGAATAGAGAGTGTAAGATGGAAAGAATTTGCAATGAAATTGAAATAGCACAACCATATGGCAAACTGTATGGAAATGTGACACTTGTTTCTCTTATTAATGGGTTTTCTACATACACAGTTTTGCTTTAGGCTAAAAACATACAGGCCTGACAAGTTCAAAGTCAAAGGAAGGTTGCAACAGTATATGTGGCAGAGGAGGTTTTCAGATGCACGCTGAAACCCGCTTGTTTGCCAGATCTCAAGTATAAAACTGCACCTACCATTGCAGGCATTAAAAGCAGCCAGGTTGGCTGGAGCTCTAGCTATGCTCTAATGAGTTTTAGACACAAAAAGGGTGTGCAGGGGTGGGAGGGTGATTAAAACCAAATGCTCTTGTGGTGTGTTTGCCAAGTCACATCAAAGTGGTATTTCATTGATGTTGGGGACACATTATACAATAATTGGGTGACAAAAGCTTGCATATGCAGTGTCAGTGATGTCCTAATATTCTGCTCTTGGCAGCTGGCTTCTGTGTGCCAGCATGGGAAAACCAACAGGAAACATGGCACTGCACAATATCCTACACAGTGTTTGACATTATCTGCTGAAATTTAGCCCATTTTAGTACATACCCCTTTTTGTCTCTAATAACATAGTCCATTTGAGCTTTGCATCTGCAGGAAAGTCTCAAGCTTGTTTGACATAGTAGAATTGAAATATGACCAACAAGACATTAGCTATAATCCATTTTATAGTGAATTTGTGCTGAACCTTTTTTTCCCTCCTCTTTCTGTTCACCTGAAGGTAAATTCGAAGAAAAGGAAGACAGTGTTCCCAAACTTGAACAGTTGAACAGCTTGGGTTGTATGACTAACATGAATTTGGTACTAACAAAACAGAATTTGCTTCACATGGAGTTGTTGTTGCTAGAAACATTTCAGTGGAATTTGTGCCTCCCAACTGCTGCTCATTTCATCGACTATTATCTTTCTATTGCTGTCCATGAGACTGATCTTCATGATGGCTGGCCAATGGTTTGCTTAGAGAAGACTAAGTTATATATGGCAAAATATGCTGATTACTTTCTGGAAGTATCATTGCAAGGTGAGTTACAGATTTCAGATAATGACTTCTTTGTTGTCTTGACAGACAATGTCAAACTTCAATGATTTTTTTTTCTTATTCCTTCTTTCTAGATCATGAATTTTTAAATTATGCCCCTTCTTTAGTTGCTACTGCATGTGTAGCTTCTTCAAGGGTTATCCTGCGTCTCTCACCCACCTGGCCCACACGGCTGCATCACCTCACTGCCTACTCCTGGGACTTCCTGGTGCCGTGCATTGAGCGACTCTTAATGTGAGTTAACACCAGTGGCTTTTTTAAGCCCATCTCTGCATCTGTTGTTATGCTTAATTGCTGCCAGCAGTGCAATTACATTTCTTTAAAAATTTCTGTTCCTCTGTTCTAAAAATACTTATGTATAAGTTTGGTAATATTTTTAGGCAATAACTGTTTTGCTCTTTCTAAAAGAGAAAATTTTATCAGATCTAATCTCTTTCCTGATCTTTCAACAAATAAACTTCTGCCTTGCATTTCCACTGAACATCTGGGATGCTTTGAGCATCTTCAATAGCTTGTTCCCAATCTCCCTAGTCTGATCTCTGAGCAAAGAGATAGTGAAGAGTACCAAAGGCGTAGGAGCTTTTGACTGTTTGCCTTGGAAGTTCAAGGCATGCCCCAAAGATGATGGATCAAACCTGCAGACTGTTTAGGTGACCAGCTTTGGCAGAAGGAGATAACCAGGAGTTTGTATCTATTTTTGCTGTATCCATTTTTGCATTACGGCTGACATAAGATAAAAATGCCAATGAATGCCAAGTGAACCTTCCTGAGTAGGCATGTTACACAATCTGCTTTCCCTCTACAGAAATTTGCTCTTACCCAAGTCTAGCATAGTTGTGATCAGAAGATGCACAGCTGTGGAAGAACCACATCAGCCTTAGAAATGTGACATTATCACCCTTGATGGCCTCTGTTGTCTTCACTTATGTGTATAATGAAAGGAGTAGCACCTAAAACATGCAAGTGCTGTTGCAGAAGTGTTTTCAGTATTGCTCTGGAATAGAGGGAAGGCACCATCAAAAAGTTAGGAATGAAATGTGTAGGTGGCATCTGCTTAACCTCAGCACAGAATTGAGAAAGAGAGTATGGCTAGATACCTTTCAGACAGTTGTAAATCAAAGGGAATTCAGATGAGCTATACTGGATAGGCTAGAAATAAGGTGAGACGAAGGGAAAAAAAAAAGTGGTTTTGCTCTCTAGAACAGGATCCAATACCTATATGCATATGATCTTTTAAGTACTGTAATGTAGATATTGCAAACCTTTCTGGTATCTTTCCTTTAGAAACCTTATGCTCTGTTTAATTTAAATTAGGTAGAAGCAGCTAGTTCAGGTTCTGGTAATCCAGCAATTTTGTTGGGCTATGTAAGTACAGTAGCAAGCTTTAGTGCCCTGTGATTCTAGATCCCACTCTCTTACATGTATTGTATTTGGCTTTTATTTGTGTTTTTTATTGCTACACAATGAAGTGAAATACTGGAAAGAGAGACTGTACCCTAACCACATTTTGAAACCTTAGGTGATTGTAAAGGGTAGCTAAAATGATTTTTTTTTAAGTTTTGGAAGCTGTCAGATACTTGCATCATTTTTTAGAGTGCTCTTAAAGTTAACTCAAAGGAGTTTAAATGATATTAATGTCTATTTTGATGTATTTTGTCTTTTCAATTGGTTTTAGTGCGCATGATAACGATGTGAAGGAAGCAAACAAGCAGAAAGGACAACAGGCTCAGTCTGCCCAGCACGCTGTGTTTCAGCCCCCAGCTCCAAGTGCCCAGCAGGCCAATGCTCAGCAGCACCAGCACGTACCACAGTACCTGCAGGCTCACCAGTCCTCCTTGCAGTTCCACCACCCAGCATCACAGCAGCAAAGCTGCCAGCAGATACTGTCATCCACTCACACAGCCTCCTACCCACTGCAGACCTGCCCTGCTGCCTTACAGAGCAGTGCTCAGGCTCGAGGCCACGTGCAGACGGGCACTGCCATGTCGCTGGCTGTGCCACTGGATGTGAAGCCGTGCATAAGTGTCTCCTACAACCGGACATACCAAGTGAATGGACGATATTCCTGTATTACTCCCTGCTTTGAGAGGTGATAAGTACAAAATGCTTTTGTGCTCGTTTGTTTTTTGGGGCAGAGAGTTGTGTGGAAAACTGTTTCATTTTTTTGTTAAACCTCAAAGTTGGAGGGCAAAAAATTGAATAAAAAAAGGTGTCTTCCCAGGAAAGAAAGCAACTGGATTGGCAACCGGTACCACAGCTCAAATAACAGCCTGCAAAAAGTTAGCACACAGACCATCCTCTGAAAAAGAATCTGTATGCTTGGGGATAATGTGTTCTTCCTCTGACACTCAGAATATTCTGCTTCTAATGTGTGTCTGTGAAATACTACTCAAAAGAAAAGCCAGCTGTGGACTAACTACAGACTTATCTTTTAATGAAGGAGATATGCAGTATTATTTTGAAGACATTTATGTCATCCCACCGTACAGTATTAACACTTACTTTATACTTACTGAAACTTAAGAATCCACTGAATGCCCGACTTCTACAGGTACATGGAGATCACAGGAAGAAACAAATCTCATGTGGCTAACTCCATAATCTTGCCCCTTTTTCACCGCTTGTGTTGGTTATTTGCTTTAGGCTAACGCACGTGAATTAACTGGTATTTTGCCTAGTTTTTAAAGTTTTGTACCTTACAGGAGAGACAGTGTATTTTTGCCTCTTTTATCCTCCCTGTCTTTTTTGTGTTTAAAGTAACTCTTTCATACTAACTCAGGGACTTTTCTACTCATTACTCTGTGCTGCTGGTTTGTACGCTAATTGGGTTTAACTCGGGGAAGGAAGGCAGAGGGGGAAGAGACTATAGCAAGTGGAGTGGCTTTTCTTCAGGGCATCTATGCAGAGTACCAAAGGGATATGTTAGCGTTCACAGAATGTAGATGTGAACTACTGCCCAGCAGTGTGATAATTGAAGAAAAGAGAAAGTTTCAACTGGACTTGTACTGTACCAGAACTACTGCAGTGGCCGTGATTCCTCTTTGTACACGCACACAAACACATGAATACTATTAACCAACAGAAAGCATCCTCCAGTTGTACTGAATCATCCCTACAGAAAAAGTACACTTAAATGCTGACAGGAATCCAGTTCTGTCACGTTTATAGTGGAGGGAAATTCTCAGGTAATAAAGGGGCAACTTTTTCTTCTACTATTTGGGAGTTCCAGAAGAAGATGTAGAGATTTGCTCTTCTACATGGGTGGATCAAAAATATTTTGCAGAGTGAACTCCTTCACCACAAGTAAGGTGCTAATAATATAACTTCATGGAATTACACTATCTCCTATGGAGTGGATAGTCTGAGGGTAGAAAGCTTCACTCATCCACCTCTTGGATGAAAATTATGGTAGAGATATTAATGGAGATGGTTTTTGGGGTCCTTTGTGTGTTTGTTGGGGTATTTTTAGGGGGGTGTTGTGGTTTTTTTGTTTTTCTTTAAATACAAGAAGATATTAGACTTTCTCCTGTGGTAGAATATGGGAGGAAGTGGTATGAATAACAGGATTCTTACTACTTTAAAATATCTTTATACTATGTGGGCTTAAGGCTTTTTTTGGTAGTTTCATTTGTTTTTTCACCATCTTCTTCCCTGTCTTAGTGGCAGCACTTAAAGTTGTGTACCATCAAATGACACTGAATTATTGTGAATCTTACAGAAACTGTTTTGAAAGCAGGGGCAATTAAATTACATTATCAATATGAAGATGAAAGCTTTATCACCATAATGTTCAGAATGGAGGAGGACAGCTGTGTTCATTCTTTCTGGGGCTAAATTATAACATGCTACAAAAACCCTATTTATTGTTGAGGAGAAGAAATCCTGTTTCTCTTGTTTTGTCTTTAAATCCCAATTTTTGTTGTAGGCTTTTGTAGCATAGATGTGCAAGTCAAGAAGAATAAGAGGATGAAGGGAAAAGATGTCCCTCTCCCTTTTATCCTAGAGAATCAACTTTGAAATAGGCATAGTGTGGTCAATTCCTTATTAAAATGAAAGTTGGTTTGGTTTTTTTCCTCTCCGCTCTTCATCTCTTAATGAATATTTCCCTATGTCTGAGAGTAGTGTTAAGTAGAGACTTTCCACCTTATAAGATGCCATACTTTTTACTCAGCACTGTTATCCATTTTAGAGGGAAATGGACTTCTTTCTGCTGGTTTCATTTTGTTGCAATGCTGTATCCAAGTCCTCAGTGCTCTAACTACCTCTGATGCTATGAATGTACAGTCTTGTAATAGACCATGACTTGAAATAACAGCAGATGCCTGTAGCAATTTTTTTCTGTAAAATCTTCAAATCATCTAACTTGTCATCTTTTTTTGCAACACAGCAGTATAGGCTCTTCTTTTTTGGGGGTATTAGTAAATTTATCCCATAGGCATTTGATATATAAAAATTTAACTAATACTTAACACTGGAATTAAAATGGGTGGGGGGCTTTTTTCACTTAGTTAATACCACAGCTTTACATTTAATAGGGTGTTTTTTATTTGACTATTTTAAGACATTAGGTCAATTGTAAAAAGATCCACTACATACTGTTTGTTTTTAATTTATTACTTAGTCTGAGTTTTTTTCTGACACTACAGCTGCATCATGACTACAGAGAAAATGTACACTGAACAGTTTCAATCTATATTATTTAAAAGGGCTTTATCAGTGTACATTAAAAATACACTGTTCTTACTATTAGAACCAAAACGTGTTTTTTATGGCATAAATAAGAATGGTGCTTCTAAATGCAAAATGTCCAAAACAATGGAATCTTTGTGAGTGCTATGCATTCAACTTATTTTTTAAAATAAAACTAGTTTTGAGTAAGAAGGCTCCAGTGTGTATTACGCTTTGTATTGTGCTTTATAAAAAGTATGTAAACTGTCTTGCCCTGTGTAGCTGCCTGAAGCTGTAAGGATTTCTTTCTTTCCCTCCCCCCATGTTTTCCGTGACATATCATAAGCTTCAGGAACACTCAGACTTCACAATTGAAAAAAAAAAGTAGGAAGGAAATCATGCAGGAAGGAGCTTTAAAACTTAATTGCAGCCACAGCATATGCTAAATATTGTACACTTCAACAATGAGTCTAGTGCACAGCTGTAACAAAATAAATAAGGAACAAAAGAACTCTAATAGTTCAAGAGCCAGCGGGTGGAATTCATTTTGTTCTCATGCAAAAAAGCAACCATTAATACTGACAATCTCAGATTTCTAATACTAGAAATCATTTAGGAGATGTGGGAATAGCCTCTTGTCAAGAGCCACAAGCACTTGTGTTATTTACAATAGCTGTGAAGGCTCAGTCATGCTTCAGGCACTGTAAAATCACATGATGTATCCTAGCACAGATATTTTTGATTGTTTTGAACTTCTGATAACTGCTGCTTACTAGAAATAGTTCTGTTTCTTTCTAACACTGCATGTTTTACATTTGTACCAAGGCTGTGATTATGGCCTGAGTCACAAAAATTAATAAGATTGCTTAAAATTTAATTTGTCTGAAGTTAAAAAATGAAATTGTGAGGCCTCTTAGCTTTCACCCATCCATTTAGGAATAAACCACTGATAGTGAAAACCTTTCTGGAGGACCTAGGCCCACAGGGAGAGCAAGCTGTACTCCATCCCTGTAAGGAACAAAGGCAATGCTCTAATACAACGATAGCATGCATATTACATGGATACTTTGATCTGGAAAGTTTTGTCCTCACTCTTAAGGCAGCAAAAGTCAAGTCTGTCTAGACTGTGGCCTTGAAATCTCAAATTTTTATATATTTTTTCACTGTAATTACAAAATAGGAACTACCTGTGACATTTCTGAGTCTCCTAACAACTACAGGGACTGCCAAATACTTTTCAACATTTCAGTAGAAGTCTCAGCTTCAGATTTGAAATTGCAAGTCAAGCTATTTTTGTGTTTGTACATAACAAGAAAAGCCTTATCTCTGCTTCCCATGACCCAGGTTCATTATTTACTTTAAATGTGAGGCTATTTACAGTCTTCCAGCATTGCAAATTTAGCTTAAAATATGAATTTTAAAGTCAACATTTTAGTGACTGACACATCACCAGAAATAAAAACTTTTTCCAACTGTAATACTGTGGTTAAAATATATATAAGCCAGAAAGTAATGTAGCATATTCCTGCAATAATTTATTAACTCTGCATTCTGAATGTTCACAGGAACAAAAACCTTGTGAGTAGATAAGGCCTTATCTGAGTGAGTGCAAGTGCCCAGTTGGTCATCATGTATTAAAAGGTTGTCAACAGCAATTTTTCAAAACACCATGTAAAGCAGCAATAACAAAATACACACTGTTATTTTTAGAATCAATCTCAGGGATATTTTAGAAGTTAGGGCACAAGTACAATTGTGAAGCTTACCTTAGACTGTTTGCTCTTTCCTGGAATTAAATGTAATGTAAGAAATTTCTCTAACTTCAATAAACAAGGCATGCATTCTGACAAAGGAAAGCAGTTGCTACTGAACATTGAAAAGAAAAACCCCAAACCAAACAATGTGTAACTGCATAATTATTTTCTCCTTAAACTCCTTTTTCTATGCACCTTCAGGTATCTAGATATCTTTATCATATTGAAGAAAACAAATATATGAAAAGCATTGCTTAGAAACTTTTAGAAAATTAAAACATAAAATTGAATAGAAGTAATTGAAAATTATTGTATGCACAGTTACACTATGGGTATTTCAATACTCGAGCTCACCAGATTGGAAACTTTAACACTTGCCCTCCCTGCAGTCTGACCTACAGATTTATTAATGAGACTCCATGCAGAAGAGGACAGATTGTCAATCTGCCTGTTGTTAATGTGATGTCATGGAAGATTTTCTTCTTTACCCTCTCCAACCACTCAGCTATGTTACTTAGAGAAGAGTTCTCTATTTTGTTTGTTTTAAGAACACAAACAGCAGCAAGGCTTTGCTAAGTGCTTCTGTATGCTTGGATGGACAGATTTTGCAGGAGGGTGGATGACACTCCAGACAGCACTGCTGCAGATCTCCAGAGGTGTAGAAATTCTTCAGAAATACCACAAAGCTTGAGTTTCCAGGCAAAGTGCCTGTATTTTGGAGAGCAGCTCTGTGCTCATGACCTTGCATCCCATCTCAGTGTTTGTATCTTATCTTAGCTCCTGTTTGCTGTGGTGCAGTAAGGACAATCTCCAAGGACTTAGATATTCCATTCCCTTTTAGCAGAGATTATGAATGCCTTGAAGACTATCTGCACTGACAGATGAAGGGTGTGTGTGTAGGTGTGTGGCCACACATCCAAAAACAGCTGAATGGCAAATGGGAAAACTGGATAGGGCCCTACTGACCAATGTGTTCTCTAACCAGTAGCAAAGTCCCCTTCAGACTTCTATATCTGGGTTGAGGTTATGTGCTCTAAAGGGATCCTCCCACAACACAGACTCTTTGGGAATTTCTTGTAAAGTATCCTCAAACTTGAGAGAGCTAGTTGCTAAAAAGGTAGCAAGCATGCAGCACTACACCTACAAGAGACCATCAAGAATTTTTTCCACTTCCTCGATCAGCCAGCCTGTGACAACACAAAACTAGCTTGGAAGCACTTCCATTGCCACTTTCTCCTGGAAAAAAATGCCTGTTTTGTTTGTTTCCATAAGCCATCCCTGTTTACATGTTCCTGTTTATACTTAATGTTAGTACATGCCTTGGGTTTTTTTTTAACAGGAAACCATCCTACCACCACATTCTTAAATTCTCCCCGTTCACAATGCAGTCAGTATTGTGGAGAGGATAAAAAGTATCAAACTGCTCATAACATCCCCTTGCAATACAGCCCCACAAAGAGATTCCAAAAGAATTTTTCTAGAGTACAAATGCAATTTTCCCTCCTATATCAACACAAAATGGGTAACAGAAATTACATGTACTTCCATTAGAAAAGAAAGTAAAAACACTATTTAGCTTCCTTACATACTTGCAGTAATATAAAACAGATTTAAAGCAGCGCTTTCTTCTGCAGCCTTTTGCAAGTTGTTCTCTTTCCTTTGGAAAAAAAGGTGCAGGACAACTCTGAATAAATCTAAGTCTTTCATATGTCAAAAGAATAATTACAGCAAAAATCATAGCTGTCTCAAATATTACTTTAGGTTGAAAAAACAGGATTAAAAACATCAACTTCCATAAGTATTTAATTTTACCTCACTTACAATTGCAGTGACTGCATTGACAGATTGAAAAAAGTGGTGTTGTTTAAAAGAAGATTCTAAGACCAAACAGCAGAGGGATGCAAAATAATGAAATAAAGAAAAAAATTGTGTTCTTATTCATCTTGCCATTATTAAAAAAAAAAAGGCAAGGATGATTAAGAAGAACTGAAAGGCTATATATATATTTAAATCAAAATTAACTAGAACAAATTATCACAGCTTTCAATGAGGGCAAGAGCTTAGCAGGATTTTCAAGAGATTAAGCCCTTACATAGCTAATGAAATCATTCAGGATTTAAGCCAGATACTAAGGGAGGTAAGGAAGAAATATCTCTTAATTCAAATTAGTCAATAGGGTCTATGATGGGATTTCTTACACCTTCCACTCAGTAAATCTGATTAAATGCAGAAAGCAGAGCACTTTCCTAGACTTGATACAGTTACTTTTCAATACAATTTTGTGGTGTAATAGATGTGTATATTCAGTTCTGCTGAGCAGTGCATATGCTGTATGCTTTCCTATACACAGAAAGAAAGATGTGCAAACATTTATTGAATTAAAGACTTAGTTCTAAAACAGACATTCCAAAAAGCACATATTCTTTAAAAAACACCTTTAGGAATTGTGATAAAATTACATCTTACTGGTTCAGCTTCCACAGCCACTACTAGCAAGTTGACAATTACAGTATTAAACTGTCAGTCAAAGAGTGGGACTTGATGATCCTTGTGGGTCCCTTCCATCTCAGAATGTTCAGGGAATCTGTGAAATTCACAAATTCTGCTTTTTTTACTGGATGCTGAAATAACTTATTTGAGACCAACATTCAATAGCTCTTGTGGCACATTCAACACTTTTAATACAGTTCATTACTAAAACTCTTTTTCCTCCTTTGTTAAACCACAAGTTATTATTTATTCTATTTGGAAATTGTGCTTTACATTTCTTTTAGAAATACATGTTCTTTGAAGAATGATTTCTTTTAGTATACTATGAACTAGAACAGACAAATTACTTTGATTTGTAACTTCAAAGCCTGACTACAGAGGAAAATTATGTAGGTAAATAATATTATGTGCTCCAAGGCATTAGGAAATAAATGTCTAATTCAAGGTGTATCCAAGTAAAACTTGTGGTATAGTCATATGAAATCCACTACAATTAATTATTTATATCTTCCTCAAGGGATTCAACTTGCCAAGTTCTGTAAAAGGACACCAACACTTGACAAGAAGAACAGTAGTGGACTTTTCCCAGGAGGACAAATTATCTTGGGAAACCCTCCTCTAGTCTCAGAGAAGTGGAAGAGGTACCTTGGAATAATGCACTTAAACACTGACAATCTCAGGAACTTGTAAAATTAAATGGACTTGGCAGTCTTTTCCAACCTACATCATTCTATGGTTCTACTCTATCATGTTAAGACATTTAGTTTTTGCAATTCACTCTCTATGACCCTATTGAAGTTGAAAAAGTTAAAAGTTATTTAAAACTTATTTCAATAAAAGGATTCTAAAACAGCCTATTAAACATTTTACTGCAAGCAGCCATATTCTAAATACCCCTTAAATAAATTTTTTCTTCCCAACTTCCTACTGTGTATATGCTCAAGATAGTCATCAGCTATGGCTGAACACAGAGTCTGGAGCTTGAATAGACTAAAATCCAAATATTGTGACTGAACTTTCTTGGAATTCCTTGTGTAGCTCAGACAAACTTAATTTCAGTTTCTTCTTGAGGCCTCCATGCTCTCCTCACTATGAGGGAACTATGCCAGCACCTTTCATTGTAGTCACAAATCAGACAAAAAAGTGTTTCTTAAAAAGGTTTTGGGAAAAGCCTTTTGGAATCATGCAACAAAAGTAGGGAGCTGTCTTCATATCAGCTCCAAGGCATACAGACACACCAAGAGTTCTCACAAATGATAATACACTGGAGCTGTTGTTATAATATGTACTACTGGACTCTGCAGAATGTCATCACTCTGAAAACCTTATCACCTTACTTTTATAACAACAAAAGCTCCTACAGAGTTTTGCAAATACCACAGAAATATTTTATATTTAATTTTGCATTACTTTCAATTGCTCCAGAGGAGCTGAGAACAGAATGATAACTGATCCAAGCCAGTTCTTTCTCATATGAGTGACCAATGTGAAACTTAAACACATTCTAACAAAAGCAAAGACGATATAACTGTGAACACAAAGCTAAAACTATTTGTTGGCAGATTGAACAAGAAACAACAGTGCTGCTGGTACAGATACCAGAACTGGTTTCTCATATGCTAGCTTGGATCTAGCCAGTTTGCTTAGCTCAAGATGGAGCATAGAGTTGATGCAGTCATATAATTTCCAAAGCCCACAGAAGTCTGACATGATTTTCATACTTTGAAGTAAGCACTGCTGGATCCAAAATGATGCTGTGCACATCAAAGACTCAAGAGTCCTAAACTCAGAGTTCACCTTTTCAAACTGATACAAAAATGACATCTAGCAAAAAAAATCAAAACCACAGAAGAGCAAAATAAGTATTCCAAATTATGGTTGCAGTATCCTAGAGCATTTTCAGTATCAGTTCAAGAGTTCTTAGTGTTGTGAACACTTTCTCATTTCACCACCCCTCAAACTTCCCTTCTCATGGAAAGAGAAGCTGTCTGCTTCACATCAAAGCATCCGGAAAGTTCCCTCTGATGACAGATTTGAACTATATGAAGAACAGTAATACAGCACTAGGCTGTCCTAACTGAACACATGGAAACAGAAGTCTTGTAAAGGGGTCTGGAGCTCAGCACAGAGAAAAATGAAAACTGTAAAATATTATAAAGGCAGAGATGTCAGGTTCTGGTTACACAGGTAAAGCTATAACACCAGCGTTTTTCTGCCACCTACTGATACCTTCCAACTCCCTTTTTACCTGGCAGTTTACTCACAGGATGTTCTATAGATGAATTGGTAACTCAGCTGCTTCTGACATCTGCTCATGCAAGTATAAATTTCTTTGAAATTACTAGAATTTTTGTAATCTACACCTCTTCAAATAAGCATGTGATGAACAGCCCTGCCCTGTACAGCTGCCATTGACAGCACTCATGTGGACACATCTTTTTACAAGAAAGTTATAAAATAATTTTGTAATATCTATGAAGGTAACAACTGCATCATTAGTCAGGAAGGGATTTTTTTCAAGGTTGCCATGCTGCAAAGGGTTTGAGAATTGAGATAGTAGATACCTCAAACTATCAGTCTATGTGTCAGTTGTTTGTATCAATCATCACAGTTTTTATTTCCATTTATGTTCTCTGTATGATTTGGGAACCCACACCATTTTTCCTGGCCTCATCTGCAACTATCAAGAAAAGCATAAACATTGGCAGGAAACTATAAAAAAATCTCTATAAAAGTGGACCTCAAAAACTAGTAAGTCCCAGAATATACCCATCCTTTGCATGAAAAGAGTTTAAAACCCATTAATTTCATAGCTAATCTTGCCATAAAGACTGAGCACTATGAAAATATTTATTACCAAAAAACCAAAATCCCTAATTCATTAGTTCAATTAATGGGAAAGCTTCAGAAAGAGTTCCAAGAAACATTTACAAGAAAACTTGGATTCTAGAGGCAGAGTGAAAAAAGCCAATTTAACTTCACAAACACAGAGTGCCACCAAAAGCATATCAGCTCTGCACAAGAAGAACATATCTAGTATGGGATCCTGAACTAGCAGATATGGGCACACCACAAAAGAGTCCAGGAAGCTGATTCGTGATAAATTTAAACTGGAGGACATGACAGAAATAAAGCACTGTGATATCTAAGTATTAGGACAACTCTTCTAGGGGTGTGATAGTTATTTTCTCATGATATCCAATTTTTGAAACAACTAATTGAAAGAGGAGCTATAACACTTTTTAATGAAAGAAAAGACAGAAGTTCATACCAGTCGGCTTTTTGAAAAACAATTTCCAGCATTTCAACTGCAAAAGTATTTCACAGGATGTCAGGCTCCTTTGGAAATTTCTAAATGTAGCTGAAGAGTTCACACTTGAGAGAAACCAGAAATTTTCCCAAACCATTAGAAAGGAATAATGCCCATACTGCTGTAATGCCACTGCCTTTGCTGACTCTTGCTCTGCCTCAGAGCTCCATCTCATGATAAATTGTGGCAGCTTTGTGTGAGGGTTCACAAAGTTTCACAGAATGTACAATCCCATCAATCAAGAATGTGAAGGATTGTAGTCTACAAAAATCAGCATGCTAGATGCAGTATCTAATCAAAATGTTGGGTATTAACAACAAAGTTTTTTCCCAGAGCTTCACTTTGCGAACATTTGAGAGAAAAATTGTGAATTTTCTTCAAAGTACCATACCATTTCAATATGTATCTAATACCTGTAAGTAACATTTTGCAAGCTATAATAAAATTCTTACTGGATTTTTAATTTGCACTGTTAACTAATATATCTAAAATGCTTCTAATTACAGTAAATCCAAATGTGTTGAAAGTATAGATAGATCTTTTATTTAGGTTGATAATGAACAAAATTCTCTGTTACATAAACATAAAAGAACAGGAAAGATTGACTCAGAAAACATAAAAAAATCAGAGATTAAATGTAACACAACTTATCAAATATAAGTTTAAAACAAAGACTGTATCTGAAACACCAAATTCCTGAAATACTGTATGCTGTATCTCCCTATAAACAGAAGTTTTACTACTGCAACAGCTGGAAGCATTTACACTTTTTAATATCTTTTTCAGTAACAAAGTTAAATTCTTCTTGCAGCTGTTCAAAAGTATTTTGGAATGGTTTGTTCCCTGGATCCTGCATACTGTGAAAGAATGTAAGGGCAAGGCTGGAGGGTTTTACAAATTGCCTCAATTTCAAAATAACTTTTTTCTTAATTAACCTTTACAGATTTTACACAAACTTCTTCAAGACTTCTGATATATCTTTCTGACTAGCACCAGTAACATAAGCATATGCTAGTACCTGGCTTATCTGAGCCAAAAATCACTTATTAGGTCTAATTGCAATGTCTTTTAGTTGTAAACAAGTTCATACTTTTTTTACTGAAGTGAATTTTTGAGAAGTAGAAAAAGATGTGTACTTTTACTTTAAATTGTACATAAATATATTTCTGCATTACAAAAATTTTTTAAATGTCCTTTTCTAAGAAGTCATATTGCAAATTAAAGATGTTTCTTACAAAACAATTTAATTTGTTTTTTCTCTTTCCACTGGATTATCAGATATTACTGATGATAACCTGTTAGTCACGAAGTGCATCAGACACAGGGAGCACAAGCAGGTGAGCTGCACAGGACACACATAAATCCAACACAGCCCTCGCCCTCACACATCAGAACTGAGGCCTGAGCTCTCCAGGGTTCATCTGAGCTCATGCAATAAACCCACTGTGTTCAGAACATCCCAGAGCTACTGAGCGCTCACAGGACATCTGGGTGTCCTGGAGAGGACAGGACCTTTATCCCAGGCACACAAGTGACCCCTCTGCAACTGCAGCAGAAGATACAGCTTCCTCTGTTTGGCTATTCTGGTATGAGACCTAATCTCAGGCAACAGCTCTGCTCTGGGGTTTTAAATAACTGTGATAACTACTTCAGTTTGTTCCCAGGCTTTTTTATCTGTTAGACTTTTTAAAAACATAACGAGCCTTAACTTGGTCCCTGTTATTTGTAAGCTTGAAGCCAAAGAACTTGCATGAAAAATATTAAGAGTATCTACAATTACCCTGTAATACTCCTAATACAGTATGGACAATATGTATTTCCTTCTAAAAAAACATGTAAAGATAGACTATCAAAATCTGCTAAACATTACCATAATCAATTCCATCAAATATGAATACTCTCATACATGAATACTTAGGATATTTGGAATCAAACTCAACTGTTTTAGCCTATTTGATAAATTTGTCTGTGATTGAGCCATCAAATTCCAGCAGCTATTTCTGCATTGATATTTCTTGGCACATTAAAATAAAGCCATCTATCATTAATTACAGAACATTTAAAGGAACAAATGGCAACAGAAATTTCTTATCACGTAGGCAATTTTTAGAACACATTTCAAATTCTGACAGATTAATCAGGTTACTTGGTTTAACATTATAGCTATTTAAAAAAACAACTAGGAAGCACTAAGAAACCCTAAACCAACTTACAAACAGTTCCCACAGATCTGAGCATGAAATTCTAACAGATGAGAACGCTGATTAAACTTAAAAATATACAATTCATTACCACCTGCATCAAGCAGAATTTATCACCTGTGAAACAGGAGCTACAGGAAAGCACTTCCTTCATCAGGTGCCCATGATAAAGCATGCATGAGTTTGCCTGGCATCAGAGCATGTAGTTTCTTCTTCATCTAGAAAGAAAGGTACATCTAAATCAAAATTTATTGACAGAATAGAAAAAGCCATTCAATATGATTGTGTGTGGATATATATATTCAACATATTTGAAAAGTCACCCTCTCTGCCCCTCCAAATAAAGTAAAACTTCCACTTGATTTTAATGGACCATAGAAACAATGTGGCTTTCAAACAAAATTTACACTTTGCTGTCTCACAGCCATAGCAACTCGCCTGCATTCTAACATCTGAATTGCTGATGAGCTTGTATTTCCCTGAAGGAGATGCTGTCTTGAATTTACAGTTAATGGAGGAGAAAAAATGAATTCTCTAAAACCTTCAGAAAACATGTTCCACAAACAAATACTTGACAAAACAGTTAGAGGTCAATATTGACAGCCTGTCAGATCAGAGTTCAAAGAGGACTCTTTTTGATGAGGAAATATCATAGTCCTTGGTGTCTCCTTTCAGGATAAGGACATGGTGTTCAGAACCCAGCCCAGACTTCATCTGGTTTTTTTGAGCTGTCACTTACTGTAGCTGTAACAGAACTTAGTACAGAAAGGGTACAGTCAGGGACTTGGGCACTATTAATACAAAGCATGCTACTTTCACTTCAAACCATTTTACAAACTATATTAAAAAAAGTAAACTGGCCCACCTTGACTGCTGTAATTTTAAAACCACCTGAGCACCTCACAACCTTCCCTGTGGCTATCCCAGTAACACTTCATCAGTTAATAAAGTGCCACTCAGCCATTTCTACAAAAGAGCAGAAAGATGTTCCTGTAAGAGCATTAGCTGCTTTTATTCAGGCATTAGTCATTTGACATCTAAATTATTTTCAAAATTACTATGAAGAACAGTTATACTTTGTAGACACACCCCCCCATTTTTTAAGTAACAATGACTTTTTAATGGCTACAAATGCAAATTTTCATAACTGAGTCATGAAGAGATCTGCACCATTATGTATGAGTGCCTCCTTCCAGCAGCAGATTTTTCTCAGCAATTATTTTAGATAATTTTCAGGTAAGTGGGAAGAAAAATACTAAAATTTCAGATTATTAAAAATAATGAGCTGTGGATCCCCCATCCTGAAAGTGTACAAGGCCAGGTTTGATGGGGCTCTGAATAACATGATCTAGTGGAATGTGTCCCTGTCCATGCAGAGGCTTTGGAACCACATGATCTTTAAGGTCCCTTCAAACCCAGACCATTCTATGACTCTGTGATTATATGATTCTGATTTTACAAAAGGTGCTTCTGTGTGGTAACAATTTATCCATCTGGTGACAGTTACATTAAGGTCTAATTTTCATCCAAATTTTCATATGTTTAATATATGATTACTGATACTATACATGATAATTCTTCCTGAACTATTATCTGATACTAACACACTAGTAGTCTTAAAAGATATTTAATTAAGTTTATCAGCTAGGTTTGTAATTTAAGTGATTTTTAAAGTAAGATTTATATCAGCTGAATAATCATATTCTGTCATTCAGTCATTGATACAATCTCTTATGTTTTCAGTTCTTGAGTGTTGATATCAACCCTCCTACAAGCAATAGTATTTCTCTGAACCTTATCACATCAGGACCACGCAAAGCAGAGATAGTCACAGTGTGAGTAAATTAGATAACTGTATTTTATGATTAATGTCAATTTGGTACCCAAATGCCACTAATCTGATGAATATCTGATATTGATTGATCAGATAGGACTTTAAAAACTAAGGAAAACGATGTGCTGAAGACATGCTTACAATTTTAAAATATTTTTATAAAATATTTGTAGAATTTCCAGTTTATTTGTGTTCCAGCATGTGGTTTACAATCCACAGGAGCTAGAGAAGAATGCAGGAGCTAGAGAAGAAACAAGAGGAAGAGATTTAGTCAGGCAACAGAAACAAATCACCACAAGATAAATGAAGAATGTGTGGACAGAGGGGAAGAAAGTCAATTGAAAATTGCAGAAGAGTGAATTTAGTACTGGTCCCAGCTTTCAGGTAGGATACTCGGCAGGCAGATGTGTCAACGTGACCTGAGTAAAAAAAGCACGGTTGCTTTAGCAGGCACTGTCATCCTGGACTTGCTCCAAGAGCAGGGGGATTGTGAAGAGAGGTTGTTTGTGAACATTAACTTAGAGAAACTTAAATGGGGTCACAGGCAGCTCCAGCAGGACCAGGACATCAGGTTGTCTTAGTAAGTTCCACAGACTTCCTCCAACTACTAACACAATACAAGTGAGCAGCCATTTGTATATTTATTTTCTTCTTATAATATGTTTAATAATATACCTGAATACATAAAGAAGTTTCCTTACTGATCTCAGTAAAACAAATACTTACATGTCCTAAGGAAGACTTGTTCTACCAGATGCTCCATTCAGAGTGGTACCATTAAGTGCAGATCAAGGTACAGAACTGTCACTCTAAATGCACATCATGTATGCTAGACCAGATTTTCCAGTTAATAGCAGTGCCATTTGTCTTATGACACAGCGTAAATAGCAGAGCAGCTGCAAAAAAAAAAAAAGTAATACGTCAGATTACAGGTCTGTCTAGGCACTATTCAATCCCCAATAGAGACAATGCAATGCATCTACAGAACAAGTAAAGGGTATTTTCTTTAAGTACTCTTTCAACATCAGGTAGTCTGTATTTTGCATACTGCTGGACCAACACAAGTAGGTGCAAAGTTGAGGCTGATGTGATGGGGATGGCCAAGACAGCAGCACAGGTTCCTCCTTTAGGGCAGGGAAAGTATTTACAGAGGTTTGGGAGCATCCCTCCCCAGCAGTAAGACCTCACACATCATCTGCAGTCACAACTGCTGCTGCTGAGACAATGAGAGAACTAAACTCAGAAACCTCTACCTTAAACTATGGGAAATGCCACCAAGTTCAATGGGACTATTGAATATAAGCATGTAAAAATAAAAGTAATACATTCCTATCTGACTCGTTAAGTTTTGCTGCACAATAGCAGGAAATATGTAAATAAGTATTTTTATTGTACTACCTTCCTGCAGGTTCTGTTTTACAAGCCATTCTGTTTGTTGTCTACTAACATCATCAGTACAAGCTTCCAGGGGAGCATGACCCCCATATATCTTTCCCTACACGCTAACTGCTTGACCAGCGGCTGTCCCGTTTTCCCAGGCGAGGTTTTAGCGCGGGTGTGAAGGGGCTGCAAGGCCGGGCCGCTCCGCCGTGCGGCGCCTCAGGCGCGCGGTCCCAGGCGCGGTTCTCGTTCCCTCACGGGCGGGTCCCGGGGCCGCGCCCAGCGCCGAGCCCGCGGCACCGGCGCCCCCTGGCGGTGGCGGGCAGGGCTGCGCCCGGAGCACCCCGGTCAGACTCGCCCCCACACAAAGGAAAGTAAATGAATGACTTTATTTAATCTACATTGCTTCTGGGTATTACTGAGCTCTTCCGAAAATCAGAGTAAAGCGATTTCAGTGAAATGCTGTAAAGAATCTACCACATTCAAATCAATATTTAACATTTATTGGATGAGAAGTATTGGGTAGTGCCACACTGTATTGCTGAACAGAGAATACAGATGTTGTTCAGAGGGCTGTTTTAACTTTTTTCTGAAAGTCAAGGTCACCTTTCCAAGATCTTTGGTTTACAGGCATGGCTCAGCCATGATTACTTCGTCTTCCTTCAATCTGTCAATACAATCAAACTGCCTACAAGCATCCCTCAAAAATGCACAAAAATGCACAAATATTTATTTGTAAAAAGCCCAAGCAAATAACTTGATGCAAACTTTCCCCTTTCAAAAAGGACTCCCCTCTCAGCTACAGTAATGCAAATCCACACATTCAAAACTAAGAGCTATTCCTGATCTATAGCAGCATTGTTATTAACAAAATGTTCTCTCGTCCTTTTCAATTTCTACTGACATCCCAAAGACTCAGATTAAAATGAACTACAATGAATGATTAAATTAAAAAATGTAAGTGCTGATGCTTAGTAATTATGCAGGAAATTAAAAAAAGGTTAAACAATACTAAAAGAAATATGCAAAAATGAAGAGGTAGGATCTATCAGTTTATAGTGAGCACCAAGAGGACTCATCTAATATGGAATGCATCACAAGCAGTATATGGAAAGGGCATTTGTAAATTCCAAATGAGGCACCTCAAAACTGCTGCCCCAAAGCACTTACTGAAGGACAAGACTGAAGGAAGTCTTTGAGGAAAAAAAGATACTACAGAGCAAAGAGAAACATAGTCGAAAAAAAGATATGCTTAGAATATTCAATGTACTTGCTCCATGAGCCGTGGTAAAGGATACCGTATCAAGCAGAAATAAAAACGTACTAACAAACTAATTCTGACGACCAACGTTACAAGAGTTGTTTCACTGTAAATCATGGTTTAACTTTTCAGAACGTGCTTCTGGTACTGACAACCATCCCGGCTGCCTCCCACAGACACCACCTCAGAGCGGCGTGCAGGAGTACACGGCAATAACGAATTTCAAGAACTTTTAAAATTGGCTTAAGCAAGACAGATTATTAGCTGCTTTTTAAATCGACATCACTTGCACATCCTTGACTACTGGAGCTGGTGTATTTCCACACACCCAGCCGGAGAACAACCCCCCACGGCCACTCCCGAGGATGCGGCTCTCCCAGGGCCCGGCCCGGCCCGGCCCCTCCGCGCCCCGCCCCGCGCACGCGCGGAGCCGCCACCGCCCCTCGCCCCATTGGCCGCGCTCCGCCCCCCTCCCCGCCCCGCCGCCGCCGCGCAGGCGTAGTCGCGGCCCTTTCGGGAAGGTTCTGTGTCGCACCAGCCTTTCCTTCCTCCGCCAGGGAAATCCTGTCCGGGTACGGGCCGCCCGCAGCCCCGCTCCTCTCCGCCCCGCCCCGCAGCCGCACGGGCTCTTCCCTGTCACCGTGTGCAGCCCGCGCCCTTCCCCTCACAGCCCGCCCGCCTCCCTCCACAGCCTCCTGCCCGCCCCCCGCAGCCGGGCCGCGATCTCCCCCCGCCCCGGTCTCTTGTTTGTCCTGCCCCGAGCTCAGCCGCTGTCGAGCACTGGGCCGGCCCCGCCGCCGGTCCTGCCCCGGGGACATGCGGCTGTGAGGTGCAGCCTCATCAGCGTCATCCGTGCAGCGGGGCCATGGGGGCCGCTCCCCTCGCCCTCCCCAGCCCGGACCCCCCAAGGTCGGCGGGCGCCCGGCGTCCAGCGGGGTCGGACCGGTGTAGGTTAGGGGGGAGCAGGTGATGGTCCTTCCATTGCTGAGGTGCCGGCCTCGCCTCTTGCAGCTACTTGGAGGTTCTCCTTGAGACGGGTTCTAACTGGGAGAGCAAGGGCGGAATAGACGGCTCCGAGCCGCAGAGTGGGACAGAAGGTACTGCCAGGAAGATCTTCGTACCTGCAGCGCTGCTGCCAGAGTTACAGAGAAACCTGCCGCCTCTCCTCTCTCTTTCTTGTGATCACCTGGAGAGGAGAGGTGAGTTGTCTTTACCTCTTGTCGTGCTGTAGCAGTGGAGAAATAGGCTAGCTTGCGAGGTGCAGAACTTGTTCAGGACAGCTTCAAGCCTCAGCTGTCTGCTTGGTTTGTTTTACTTGAGACTCAGCCCTATGCAAAGGCCCACTGATGGAGAAAGAGATTAGCACCGTGTTAACTGCGCGGTTCTCTCTCCTTTGCTGCAGTGCCCACTTTCACCGCTGCCTCCTGCTCTGCCTGCTCCTGCTTTCAGCATGGTAAAGAAGAACACTATCCCTGATGGGTAAGTATCCCTCACACTAAGCAAGAGGCAGGAGCGGGCATCCCACAGAGAGGGGCACTGACTGCCCCAAGCGCTTTCTTGCCTCAAGCACCTTCACCACCTACAGACAGGTTAAGGTAGGTATCTTCTCCAAGACAGCAACAGCCCAGCCATTCATTCCCCAGGTGAGTATAATGCTCAGCCTGTGAACACTTCTCCTTCATCGGCCGCACACAGTTCCTTCTTCCTAATCTTTTTACCCCCAAGTGTATGTTTACTTGGGAAATGGGAGGCTAGTCCATACTTCAGGCTACTTGTGTTTGCTACTAGGAATGGCCGAAGAGTTGATAAGATGGGAGCAGGTGGTTGCATGCACAAGATCAAGGAATACTTTTGTGAATTCAGATCCAGAAACATCTCGTGGTTTTGTTTCTAACAAGAGGACGACAGAAATGTTGTATCAACAAAAATAATCCCAAATTATTCCAAATGCACTATACAGGCCTTGTAATGACTTGATTGGGAGTGCATATGTGGACCACAGAATGATGTCATTTAAAACAGATACAGTTCTACTCTTCAGCTCTTAATAAAGCACAAGAAAAGAAGTCCAAATTAAAAGAGTTTTAATTCATGTGTTCTTGATGGCATCAGTACAAACTTTTTTGATAGGAGGGTATGCTGAGATATAAAGGCACACTGTAATGGGGCAATAACTTGCAGTTTATATGTTATTTGAGGAAAGAATTACATTATGCTGGTTTCAGGGGGAGTGTTAAGTAGGTTTATTAAGAGCATTCTTAGGAGGAGCAATAAGATACAAAAAACATGCGCTCCTGTAATATTTGTTGGGCCAAAAACCAGTGAATAGAAACAAAAGATGAAGGGAATTTAAAAAGTAAAGAAGCAGAAGAGTTGCATGGCTGACAAGCTCAAGGATTAAAATTAGAATAAACTTTAAAAAAAGCTGTTTAAACATGTCTTTCTCTGAAAATTTCTATGAAATTTCGGTTACATGTTAGATGTGAGCTAAAGTGGGTTAGTTTTTAAGCAGCGATTCAGAAATTGGAAAACAATTGTCCTTGCTTTCTTCATCCTTGGAAATTGCTACTAAAGCTTTGAGAATCAGGTGCTTGTTTCTCCTTTCTTATCCCCCCCTCGCATTTGAACTAGAGAAGCTTTGAGATTACATGGATTTCTTAACTATGGAAGAATCCGTGGATGCTACTTTTGACTTCTACAATTGGAAACTAACACCTTTCAGGGAGAGAAACAGCTACTGTCAAATATTTGGTTATAAAGTTAGTGTTACCTTTTGACAAAGTGCCTGATACTGAAGTGCTTTCAACTTCTCCAGATAGTTTTTATACTGCTAAGAAATAAAGTTAGACATCCACAGTAACAGTAATGAAGTTGAAGGCCTTGTCAGCCCCTCAGTCTCATGCATCAGGATGTGGATGTCACCCTTGTGCTAGCACAGCATGTTCAGTGTCAGTTCACTGTCAGTTAAGTAAGCCAGGAAGACATAGAAGTGAATCCTGGAAGGGGCTTAAGGAGACAAGTTTGAGTCTAGGTCATCCTGCATATGCAATTTACTGGCCCCATAAATAGGTGTTGGCGAAAGTAGGATTGTGTAGCCTGGAGCATAAGGACAAGTGTCAACTGTGGAAACACAACCTCAATCTCCATGTTGTAATAGCAATACTCTTAACTCTTTTGGTTTAATGGTACTGCAAGAGATAAGGAGAGTGACACTAAATACTGGCATCTTTTGTCTTCCTGTTAGTGCCTCAGTTTTTAATACTTTTAATCCAGACTTCATTATGCTAATTCAAGCAATACAATAAATTAGGGGTTTCAGTTAAGGTAGTAAGTAGGAATAGTGCAACTAAACAAGAAATGGTGAACCTTTTTTTAGGACAAGGGGTAATGACTTTAAAGTTGAAGAGGTTTACCTCAGATGTAAGGAAGAAATTTTTCACTATAAAGATTGTGATGCACGGAAATTCTGGGTGCCCTTCCCTGTGAGTTTTCAAGGCTGGTTGGATGGGTCTTTGAGCACCCTGGTCTAGTGGAAGGTGTCCCTTCCTGTGACAGGAGAGTTGCAACTAGAGGATATTTAAGGCTTATTCCAACCCAAGCCATTCTATGATAAAGAAAATTATATTTCTTTTTTCCACTAATGTCTTGGAGCAGAGCTATGGTGTACTGTCTGTTGGAGTCTCAAACCTACAAAACGGTGCTGGTGAAGTAATTTTGTAGCAAAATGAGACAGTAGTGTAAAAGAGAGGTTCATGTGACTCCTTGCGCTCCAGTTTCCACATGGAGTCAAATTCTGGTTCTTCACAGTGTCTGAAATGGTTTTAACCTTCAGTAGTTGTATACTCTGATGTTTTAGTGAAGAACCAGACAGTCCAAGCTGCCTAACAAGTCATAAAATACTATGATGTTTTTACAAATTTATACTCATTTGTGCTTCAGCATCCAAAATCCTGCTGTGTGTATTACATAAACTCCAATTCAGTTCTGAAGAGCATCTGCAGAAATGTCACTTTCTGGCAAGTTTCCCTTGAATAGTATAAAAATACTGAGTGGGGTCTTTTTGTTAGAAGGGCAAAGCTGAATTATTTTTGCCAATACACCATAAACATGCTTCTTTAACTGATTTTTTTCTGTCCAGACTTAAAGCATCAGCATTTTCATTTAGACAGGAATATTAAATACTGTGGCATAAGGGATTGTGCATGTTCAACAGTGAGTGGGAGAGAAGGATGATATTTTATTTGTAAAAGTGCTTCCTATCATCAATTTTGAATCTGGTGTCTATAGAGGTATGGAAGTCACTTGGAAAATCAGGCTGCATGTATATCATGCAGTGTCTGTAGCCAAAAAAAAGGAAGAGAGGTTCCAAGTAGTATTTTCTAAATGGTCTTGCTAGAGGTGACAGTAGTTGTAAAAGTAAATCTTACAATGAATCGGTTCTAAACCAGAACATTTTACTGGAAATTAAAGCTTCCATATGACCTTAACAATGTTAAAATAAATTATGAGAAAAAAAATTTGTTCCACATCTGGCTCTGTTAAAATTTTAAAGCCAAAGCAGATAAAATATGCAGCTGGATGTAATCCATAATCAGTCAGTTTCTTCATGTCCAGCCTGGTTTTCACTCAAGCCTCTGTAGCTCTTAGTCACTGGTACAGGGATAATTATGGTGCCAACTCTTGTGATAACACCTCTGACTCCTGCCTTTCTTGCTTCTACTCTGTTCAAGCAGAACACAAACCATGTGTCACAAGTCTCATTCATACTTGCTAAAATGCTTAGTTAAGGCTTTGCTCCTGTAATTCCTGTTTATGTGACCACCTGCAGATCATAACCTTGGATCATTCTGCCTTTATCTATACTTACTCTGTAAAAGTTTGACTTTCATTAGTCCAGGCCAGTTTTAATTCCCAACCATCTTCCTTTGTTGAGAACAGAACAAATGTAAATTTATTTCCTTAGCTAATCTTTGGTTAATTTCAATCTGCTGGTTTTATTTTTAGTTCTGCAGCAGTGTGCTGAAATTTCCTTTTAAAATACCATTTTAAAGATAACATGGAACACATACCCTTTATGTTTTTTAATGAAAAGTGCCTTCTGCTCATTTTCTACCATAGAGCTGTCAGCAGCTTTTGAGTTTCTTGCTGATTGTGCAGATTTTTTTTTCTGGGAGGATTGAAATGGCTTTAAATACAAGAGAATAAAACCCCAGGTTTATTAAGGTCTGACAATAAATTGGGTAATCCTGGGGTATTGTTCTGTAAATCCCCAAATATTAAAAAAGTTCGGAATTTTTACAAAGCCTTTTTTACATTGTTAATTAAAGAAAATAAGATTTGAAAGGCCTTTTTTGATACTTTCTTTTTGACTTTTAAATGCTCCTATCTATAATAATTATGGTTTATTTCCGCTCATAGATTTCCAAGAGAAAGCAGGTTAAAACAGCACTGAATTTCTGATCTTAATTGATTCATGTACAATTTACATCTCTTAAATAGGAGTAAATGGAACATAGTCTCAGATTTGTTTTCATACTTCACAGCAAGCATAAAGCTACCAGACACCAGGGTTTACAAACTTGAAAATTCATTTAAGAAGACTTATCCTGTAAAAAAAATTAGAATTTAGTAAAAGTTTTATTTGAAACAGCTCTTGATGATCTCATCTCTAGCCTGCCCTTACACTTTCTCTCCTTGTATCAGCCTTCTACAGACCAGCTGTTTACAGCAGCCTTCCTAATGATGAGTTGTTATTACTCCTTTGTTCCTTCATTTATTGTCCATTAAACTAAGCACCTGTATGTCTGCACTGTGAGCCTTGATCTGTTCTTTGCCTCATGATGAAGATTACAGAGAGAAGTTAGTGCTAAAGACATGTCTGTAGGAGATTGTTATGTGGTTGTTAATATCAAATACACTTCAGTCACCCTGCTTTGTTTCCTTTGTTACTTCCAAGCATCTCTGAATGGTGATGTTGTTATTTATATAATATGACAAACATAATTATAGATATTATCATTGAGAATTTTTCCAGCCAACTTCTGATTTTTTTATGATCCAATACAGGAATTGTGAACAAGGAAAGTATTCAGTGGTTAGAACATTTTAAAATTACGTATTTGGTTTATTTCATTAAATGGTGTTGTTTTATGAACATCAGAAAGCTGTTGGATGCTCCCTTCAAAGGGAGAGATTAATTTAAGCATTAATTCAGAAAATTGCAAGGGAATGAACACCAGTGTTAAAGAATCTTGGGGAAATGTTTTGTATCTTAATAGTTGAGGTGTTAGCCAAAAATGCAAAAAGCCTGTGTAGATTTTAAGTCATCCAGCTGCATGTTGTTAGGTTATAGAGACAATTTGCACTTGCAGAAGAAGAGGAAATAATAGTTCTAAGTTTAGAAAGTTACCTCATTGAAGGTAAAATTGATCTGCTGATTAACTTGTTTTCCTCTTCAGATAATGCTTTTCATCCTTTTTTAAAAACTGAAATCTCTGAAATATTATATATGGAGAGTTTTTTCACCAGAATGTAGAACTTGTGCATACTGTACTCTTTGGTTTTGGAATTACGGGTGTTTTGAATGTTGTAACAAGTCTTCTTATTGGTGATTTGTGATAGGTTTTGTTGTGATGGAATATTCTCTGTATTTTTCAAAATGGTGAGAGAAAGTTTAATCAAGAGTGTTTCTTTGAAAAAGAAGCATATTACAAAGGAAACATTTTTGGAATATACAGATTATCTGTATTGTTAATGAACATAAATTTTGCATTTCATTGTCAATTAAATGATTGATGTGTGCCTATGGCAACTTTTTTTAAGGCGTTTGATTCAGTCAGGTTGAAAAACACCCACCAACTACAACAATACATTTTTACCTGTTGAACCTTACACATCTGTTTTGCTATATATTGGTGCTACTTGTTTGTAAATGTTACCCTGCCATTTTGAGGAGAGGAATTTTCTGGAAGTTGAAGAAGAAGGAAGGAAAAAGACTCATTTCAAGCATCCTGATGATACTTTGAAACTTCTTCATGGAATAGTTGCAAATTTGGGGACCTAATTATACCTTATGATAACAGCAATTTTTATGTGCTTTGTGCTGCAGGTGTCTTCTGTCAAATCATGCAACTTGAAAATCTTTAAAATGTAATATTTCTTTCCTTACAGATGGCGGAGTTTGACACCAGTTGGACAGCCTATACCAGGAACGAGATTTATTGCATTCAAAGTACCTTTAAAAGGGGTATGTATAAAAGTAACTGCAAACTGGCTGTATTAGATAAACTGCAAAAGCAATAAAGAATAGTATGACTATACATGCAAATTTCAAGGAAGTTTTAAAAAAAATAATTTATTCAGATTTAAGCCTTTCAACCATCTGGCTTTTAAAAATAATATTCTATATTTTTTCTTATTTTTCTTTATTTCTGATGTTACTCTTTTTATTTATCTTTTAAAAATAATCAAGCTTCTAAATCAAACAGCATACTTCATTTGATCACTATTAAGTGCCTAAATTAATAATCTTATTAAATATCTTTTCATGGCTGTTTTAAGAAAATCATATGGAAGAGTTTATTATATGAATAACAGTCTAGGCAATGTAAGCCAAAGTATAATTTTATGGAAATTAAGCACTTGTTGAAGGACACCAGCCACTGCAGAACTTAAAATTATAGATCCAAATTGGCAATTTCATAAGCGAAAAGCTTCAGTGATCTGGTGGGAATTTATTATAGCTAAAAAAGAAGTCTTCATAGGTTTCTCCTATTTTACTAATTAATTAGTTTATGAAGTACTTTTATTAGTATTTCCTTTAGAGTCTTGCTAGCATGAAGTGCCATCCTAAGCTATTAAATACACTGAGTTAAATCTTTAAATTCTTTGTTTCTACAATAGGTGGAGGTTGTCTTGTAGAGACTGTTCAGTTCTTTAGTGCCTAGGCCTTTTTGGAGGCATAGGGCAAATTAGTGTTAATTTATACAGAAGGGCAAACAGAACAAGTGCTGCATAAATTGACTTGTACAAGTCCTTGCTTTAGATACAGAGAAAATAAAAGTTTCCAAGCACTTTTAAAGAAAGTACAGTGATCTGACATAACTCTAGCAGTTAAAGGGAAATGTTCTGTCTAAGCTTTTGTCTTCCGATTGCTCTCTAGTATTCATACACAAAAATTCTGGTTCTTTTGTGTATACTACCCATTATGTTTTCAGTCACCACTCAGTTCAGTTTTATTAGGAATAACTGAAGTGAAATGCAGGATTTGCTTCCTGCAGCTGCTTTTACAGCTTTGGGATGATGGTTTGGTTCCTTGGACACCAAGGATCTCATACTTAACATGTCATGTTCTCCAAGATGTGGATGGATTGTACAGCAGTTGTGTGATTTTCCACCAAGACTGCCAGTCAACAAATCAAGCTGTGAATATAAAATCCAGTAGAGTTATAATTGGCTTCTTTGCTCTTGTCACAAGGACCACTCCACATCAGCCTGTTACTCATTTCCTGTCCTACTGATCTCACAGGGGCATAGATCTGTGTTCTGGGAAGCTGTCTTGTCCGGACTTAAAGTCTGGTACCCAAGGATGCAAAATCTGTAACATTTCTGTCCCTTCAGTTTGTTCAGTCTCAGCTATGAAAGACAGAAGAATGACAAGTCTGCCAGAGACTGTGTGCTTGGTGGTCATGGAGTTTGTGGCAGAACACACATGAAATGTGTGACTGGCTAACCTGTGATGTCTTTGAGAGGTGGTCAGTAAATCTGTCTGAAAATGCTGAAGACCTGATTGGTTGTAGTTTTTTGGAAGTCCTATTATTTCTTAAATTGGTGGAACAGACCTCTTAAATATGCAGCAGTTTGCTTCTTTGTTGCGTATTAGGAACTTGATTGATGATTTCTCCCAAAGGGAGACAACGTATTTTCAGTATTTGAAGATACAGGGTTGTTGTCTTAGAAAATGTGCTGTTAGTAAAGATCATATGTTTAGTTGGAAGGATTTTCTGTCTTTCCTTTCACATCACCATTATAATGCTAAAAGTAACATTGTAGTGTAGTAAGAATTGAGCAAGTTCTTTCCCATGCCATTAGGAGGATTTTTAGAATTGGTTCCGATTTCTCACATTCTCAAAGCCCTATTAAACACCTAAACTACTGAATAGTCAACAGGAGTTTTTCAGAAAATTCCAGCAAGCCTTTTAAAACATAGTGTTTCATAACACATATAACTGTCTACTTAATCAATATGTTTGGAGATACCTTATTTTTGTAAATTACATTTCTCCTCAGTTTCTGTCATGTCATATAGTAAAAATTCTTTAATATTCTACCATAGACCTTTTGTAGATTCACCTTTGTCACCTCAAAGTTGAGTTCAGCTTCAGATTGGACTAAGAGTCACTGCTGAGTAGCAGTGACATAACTGACTCATGTTCATTTTGTTTAAATTTCTACAACATCCGCTTTTTTCAGCAATGCACTGGTGTCTGAAATACATAGGACTGAATACTTTATTCCTTCCTTTCTGTCCTCCTCCTCCTTTCAGCTCAAGCTTCCTAATCACATACCAGCTCTGATATGACTGCCCTGCTATTTATTCTTTACTTCATTTTCCTGTCTCTATTTCCAGACTCAAGTGCTTGCTAGCATTTTACATTAGAATCTGTACAGTCAAAAGAAGGAATGGTTAGTTACCCTATAGCATCTGTGGTTCTAAGAAGTATGTGGTCTGTGGCTGCCTTCCTTTCCAATAGTTCTGAGTCCAGTCTGCTTGAATTTCTTGTTGACAAAGGAACTGACAGGTGGTTGAGGCTGCTGCATCTTTTGCCACTGTCTTTATTGGTTCTGGCTGAGCCTGTGTCAAAAGGCTCTCACAATGGACAAGTGCACTGTTCAGAGAAAATCCAGTCTTGAGTATATGAGGCATTTTCATACCTAAAGTGAAGAACACATTTCAAAAACCACAGCTACAATAGGGTGAGTAAACATTTTTCTCACTGTTTGTCAAATGAAATGAATTATTCATTATCCACCAACACACAGCTTTCTTAGTCACGATATTTGGTCTTATTTAATATTCCCCAGTGCTAAATGATCTGCAAGTACACTCTGTCAAGAGATGAAGGAGGGATAAAAATGTCTGCACAACATTTGTGGGAAGAAAGTTAAACCTTTAGAAATGAACTCTGTATCACAATTTCTTATGTTTTATATGAAATACACTTCTAGTTTTGAGTTACTGTGCAGGACAAAATTTGGGGGAAGTAGATTGTAGTGTTTTGCTTTTTGGTGTGTTTAGTTATATAAAAATCAATATATACATGCTGCAGTTTTCAGAATTTTTGTGTCTGTCAAGTTATAGCTAATTTTAATAATGTTTGTTAACACTATACAAGCAGAAATGCTCACATTGCCTTGCATTTTTATCTAAATAGGAATACATAAATTTTTGCTTTCTTTTTGGTTCCTCTTACCTGTATAATACATGGATGTGGTTCTGATAATTAAGCACTCTCTTTTAAATATTGATGTTTCCTAGTACTAATTAAAACAGCTGAATATTACAAATGTCTTACTATTGGAATGTAAAAAGAATATATTTCTTTTTAATTTTCTTTTTAGGCAATTAACCAGAGGCTTACCCCAACCCAGAAATTTACACCAAAAGACTTAATTGCTGCAATGAAAGCCCTAAATGTAGAGCTTGGATTAATTATTGATTTAACATACACCACACGATACTATGAAGTTAAGGTAACAAAAGCCTAACAAAAATGTAAAATAGTTACTGCAACTTTTGTTTTAAAGTGTTTACACATTTTCTTACCTTGAATTGGAATAGACAAGCTATCGAGACTACTTTTATGTCTCCAATAGAAAATAAATGTTTTATTGCAGAGGAAATAGCTCATTCTCCCAGCTAGTTGCATTTACGGGTGATTTGTATGATGGTAACTCAGTAATGGATGAAGACTTCAGTGCCAGGCACTGCACAAAAAGTGCAGAAGAGTTATGTCCTGTATCTTGAAGATATTCTCATTTATTCCTGGGTGGTTCTTTTTACTCATCCTCAGTGGAATCCACTTAAGAAGGTGTATATTTTTAAACTACTTTATCAATTTAAAAGTTTTTGCCCGGATGGTTCAAACAATTGTGATTAATCAGCATCCTTTTGAAAAGGAGAATAAATGACAGTGTTATATCAGAATGCAAATCTTTGTATGCACATGGGCTCTAGGCATTAAGGGAGTGAATTTGTATGTACATGACTGTGGGTAGGAATGACAAATACTGCTAATAATTGTAAAATGGGTTAGAATGGAATGCCAAGAAACTGCTCCCTTAGTTAATGTGCAGCCTTATTAGCAGGGATTATAAAATATATCTTATGTAGGAACTGTTCCTTCTTACTGGTCTTTAATGTAGAAATATAAGTAGTAGTTTCTGAGAGTTTTATTTCTATAAAATTGTGTCAAGATTGTTTTCAGTTCCTATTGAGGATTTGAACAACTGGTTTACATTGTCATTATGTTAGATACTGCTTAAGGTTTCTCATTGTTGCAAGATTTCAGTATTTTTTACCATTGCTTTTTTCTTTTTTTTTTGTTAGGATTTACCTAAAAGTGTGCAGTATAAGAAACTTTATACTGTTGGACTGGAAGTCCCTGATAATGCTACTATCCTACAGTTCAAAAAGTGGGTCAGAAAATTCCTTTGGGAAAATGCAGGAAATGGTAAATATCAGCATCCTGTGTTGTAAAAAAAACTCACCAAAATTTTATTTCAGTACTAACCGTGTCATTTACTAATTTCAATATTCAATAAAACATGGGACACCAGGGATCTTGGGCTTGGGCTTTTTGCAGCGCTTTCCACTTTATTATCATGATAAGATCCATTATGCAAACCACTATGTATCTTTTTTTTCAATCAAAAAGTCTTTTTTTTCAAAAATGACTGGTAACTTAAATGTGCTTCCTAGTAGTGTTACATTTGTGTTAGGTGTCAAAGTAACTGCAGCAAGGCCTTCCTCTGTGTGACCCAATTGTTTACCATCAGCTGAGTGTTGGAGCTGCCAGCCCTTGGTGGATGTTTGAAATAGCACTGGGCACTGATCTGTGTGAGCAGCTTCAGTCCATTTAGTCTGATGTAGTGTTCTTTGCCTTGGGAGTCCATTATTGCCCTCAGATCTGAACAGTTCTTGAAAATCTGATTACAGACCTGGTGTCAGTGTTTCCACAGTGTGGCTGTGCTGCTATTTCAGTGTCTGTGCAACAGGACAGTTCTTGCTGAGACTAGATAAGGTGCTTTTTGTGAAAATAATTTAGTGTGTTTTGCTATAGTGTGTTTGTAGCTTTAAACTTCCCACTTCTTTTGGTAGTGGGCAGATTAGGCAGATTTTATCTGTTTGTTTATCAAATAATCATGGACCATTCTTTCAGGCCTTTTTGTGATGTTTGCTGTGGTTCCTTTGGCATTTTCTTTGAGAAAGTAGAGATTAACTGCCCAAGTGCATACAGTTTTTACTGCAAAGCAAAGCCAGGGTCTTCCTGTGGGTGATCAACTGTTTTATGAAAAAGTTCTGACCTTAATTTCAGATATGAGAGCCTGAATTAGAACTACTGGGAAGATGAAAAAGTATAAGAAAAAGCTGTTGTCCTTGCTCAGGAAGTTAGTTTGTATGTTCTTCCTTTGCTCTTTTTTGGCTTAAGGAAATTACCTGGTGATTATTAGTTTTCTTTTGGGTTGGATCTAGTGCTTTTTTGTAAGGGCATTTTGGCAGAGTTTATGTAACTTCTGCCTTGAGAAAGCTTTCCTCCTTGTAATTTGGCCTCTGTTTTAGATAATCCCTAAAATATCTCAGAATTCCTTTTATGAATACTTTTTAAGAAGGTGGTTCTTTTTTAGTGTTTGAATTGTTAGACATCAACTTGTAATGAACTTCCGTGGCAATTCGACTGTCGTGATCTGTGGCAAGCACATTTTGTCTGTTATATTTTATGTCATTCAGAAGTTTATCAGTGTCCTGTTTCAAAGACCATCTGTCAGTACTGCCTCTGCCAAAACTTTGTTCTTCTGATGTTAATTTTTCTTCAAAAATCTAGCCTAAAACTTAATCAGTTATACATTTATTCTTCTACCAGCTTTGCACTTTAAGTATTGTTGTTCTCTGTCCCCACTATTACATTCAGTATCTCAGATTTGGTTTTACACACTAAGACAAACTTCCTTCTTTTATGACCAACATAGTAGCCCTTTATATATATTTTTTTTGAACTTGTTTGTTTTTCATTACCTTTCAATATGAATATAAATAGTCTGGGTGAGGTTTTACCAGTGCCTTGCATGACTGTATTAGAGTTTCCCTGTTTCTCTCATTTGAAACACTCTAGCAACAGTAAGTTATTCTGCTTTTTAGCCTTTGGTCAATAATATTTTTTAAAAATATTTCTGTAGAGATTACTGATCCTTTTTTCCTCCATGTATTATACTCCTAAGCTTTTCATATACTTTCAAGTGCATTATGTGTAAGTTAAGTTCCTCAGTTCTACATTTGCTTGTTGTGATTTGCTTTCAAACCCATATTTTATTCTTTTTCTCCTGTTACTGCAGTGGCTGAGATTAGGTGCTTTACCTGCCATCACTCTTTCTTTTTTTCTACATTGTGCAGAGTCAATCTCAGCCATCACAAGTTTGGAAGTAGTGAGCTAACAGCTGCTAGAGATCCAGCATGGAGAGGACATATGTCTTGTCTGGACGTGTCTCTTGTTTTACAGGCATGACAGCAGAATTTGTAAATAGCAAGCATTATTTATTATTACTTTGCTAGAAAAGCAGAGACTTTTTTTTTTTTTAAAAAGTTGTGTTAGCTTTCTATTAATTTCACTTTCTGGACTATTAAAGACTCTGCTTTTTTGACAGAGAAACTCATTGGCGTGCACTGTACTAACGGAATTAATAGAACTGGCTATCTTATATGTAGGTAAGGCTCTGTGAAAGCAGAAATTATTCTTCACAAAAAGTAGGATCCTTATATTACTCTCTGTTCCCTTTGGGACAATAACATAGTCATATTTTTCTTCAGGTATCTTATAGATGTTGAAGGCTGGGATCCAGAGGCAGCAATTCAGGGTAGGTATATATTTTGAACTAAGGCACATGTCAGATTGTACTTCACAATTACTAAAAACTCACAAATACAACAATTCTATTTTAGTATCTTTTCAGTAATTGCATGTGCTGACTTATATAGAAGATTTTATAGCCAACTGTTGATTCTATTCCAGGCAGGACTTGAGCAATAGCAGATTGACAGGATAGGAGGAGTATGTTTTAGCTGCTTAAATTTTTTATTTTTACTTGAAAGAGTTTTCACTCATAGTTTGCTATGACTACTAGTTTCAGGGGTCTTTTTAAAAAATGCTGCAATGATGCCAGCTTGCTGAAATATTTAATACCAAGTTAGAATTGTTTCAAATTCAGCATCTCATATGGAACAGAAACTTGCCTTTCACATTTTTGTGGCTCAGTTTGACCACATTTCATGAGACTGTATTTCTTTTTCTCTAGCTTTTGGTGATGCCAGAGGTCACCGCATGGATGGCCTTGTGTATCTCACAGATCTCAGGACGCAGCCGATGCGAAGGTGAGCAAAAGCTTTTAGTTGTGTGCTTGAGATCTTCCAGTGTGTCTCCTGGCATTTTAAAATGTTCATTTCCAGTCCTAAGCCAAAATTAATTCCCTCTTAAACCTCTAATATGAAACTACACATTGATGTAAAACAATGTGTTGTTGTTTGTGTATTCTCAGATGAATAACATGAAGTGCAGTGTTCTTTGTTCATATTTTCAATGTATATGGTTCGAAAGATGGTTTTTAATCTGACAGCTACTACTGAATGTTGTTGTGCTTTTATCATACTGTGACGAGTGTATTGAGTCTGCATTCTCTCAGAAGCTGAAAGGAGCTACTGCTAAGATGCCTTTGTAAGTTCTGTGATCTGTCTGCTGTTGTTGGCACTGTAGAACAAGATATTAAAAAAATAGTAGAACGGTTTTAAGAATAAAAAAATAGAGGAAAGTGGAACATTGTTCTTGTCCCCTCTGTTCACAGTAGTTGTATTTCTGATGTTTAAGAATGTTATGCTTATCATCGTCTCCTAAGAGCAGCCAACCTTTACATCTTCCTAAGGTACTTGTGCCAGTGATGCCTTGTAGCAGTAAATGGATTTTAAAATTAATACTGAGTGATTAGTTTCTTTTTCGATTAGCTGAAGGTCCTTTGTTTTGCCCTTATTGTTGTTTCATAGTCTGTGCAGGATTAAGCTGGAGTCATGTCAGATTTTTAAAATAAATTTACAAGATTAGTATTTTCTGAGTTGTCTGTAAATTTTACTTAACATAAAATTTCTGTCATTCAGAACTGAAGAATTTTATGCAAGTGGGTTTTTTCTCTGTCAGTAGTATGCTTTAAAAAAGGAAGCTTATGTGAGATTTTTTTTCCCCCTTAGTAACCTTGGAATGGATGTATGGGATGCAGATGAAGATATTATCCCACCACCACATGCAATGGAAGGATCTGTAGAGCGGTTCCCAAATGAAGATTTTCAGGGGTAATAGGCTGAAAAATGGAATTCAAAACAAAACAAAAAACCAACCGACCAAAAACAAAAAACCCACAAAAAAGCCACAATGGAAAATAATTGTTTCTTATTGAAAATACCATAGATACTCAAAAGAGATTTTATTAATTTAGCCTACCCATGTAAAATGTATTTACAGAATTTGACAAAACAGCAACAAGATATGGATAAGAAAGGGAATGTATGCTGTTAGAAGTCTGTAAGTAATTAGTTCACTTAGGAAAATTCAGTTTTACTTTCCCTGTCCTTCTTCATTATTCTACAATAGTCTGCACTTATTTTTAATTAATTTTGAATCACTGGTTTTGCCTGTTTAACAAGTACTGTAGAATTACAATTGAATGTCACAGCTTCTGCTTTAACACTGGTTTTATAATCTTACATACAGTTTAGATTATTAATAATTTTGATACCTTCATATTTGATGAAGGTCTTTCATGTAAATTCTCGGTTAAAAATGAATTGTTTTCATTAATGACTTGTAGCACTTTTAAGTATGATATTCAATACTTCTTAACAGGTCTGGGAAAAGATTAAGAATTTATGATGACCACACTCACAATGATTTGCAAGGACAGATGCAATTGCGAGATTTTGACTTCGTTAATAAGGGGCCTGGACAAAGACGAAGACCATTTCATGAGCATCAAACTCAGGATGAATTAAGAGCATCAGTGCAGATGAGAAATTGGGACTACAATAGGGGACCAGAACAAAGAGCCTTTACTGATCACCAGTTTTATGATGATTATCAAGAAGACCCGCAGCTGAAGGACCTAGACTTCAGTAGCAAGGGACATGGACAGAGTTTAAGACCTTTTCATGGGCACCAGTTTCATGATGATTTGCAAGCAGACAGACAGTCTTTTGACTTCAGCAGAGGACGGGAACAGAGGCAGAGATCCTTTCCTGACCATCCATCTCCTAATGATTTCCAGGAAGACAGGCAGTCAAAGGATTTTGATTTCGGTGGCAGGGGCCGTGGCCAGAGGCGAAAACTGTTCCATGACCACCAATCTCATGATGAATTTCAGACTCAAATGCAGTTAAAAGAATTGGATTCTGCCAGTAGAGGTCCTGGCAAAAGACTAAGATCCTTTCATGACTATGAGTCACGTGATGGGTTGCAATCACAGATGCAATTGAGAGATTTTGAATTTCTTAAGAGGGGTCGTGGGCAGAGGTTGAGACCTTTCAATGATCACCAGCCTCGTAATGACTTAAAAACAGAGATGCAGCTGAAAGATTATGATAATAAAGGTCCTGGACAAAGGTGCAGACCTTTTCATGACCCTCAGCCTTATGATGGCTTACAGGAACAGACTCAATCAAAAGATTTTGATTATGGTAATAAAGGGCACGGGCAAAGACCAAGACCTTTTCATGATCATCCAGGTCACAATGACTTGCCGCATGAATGGTGTTCAGACAGGTAAAGCATCCTTGAGCTGTACAAACAGAAATAGAGAATAAAAGTGTAAACCTCAGCAGTTTTAACTTAAATGAAGTATTGTTTTAAGTTATTTTTTTAAAAATCAGTCATCCTTTTTCTATATAAATGATCAGTTCATTAACTTTTCTCGTTTTGACTTACTTGACTTAGAGTTAGATATAAGCTGGAGTGTTGCAGCTTCAAAAGCCAGTGTTTCCTTTATTAGAAGGTTGTGCTGTAAAATTTGTGTTTCCTTTGCCTTTTAGTCAGCTTGAAACAAAACTCTTGTCCCACTTTGTTTTGTACAGAAACTTATGCTTAAAAAGAAGTCCTCTGGACAAAAGAGGATATGGAATTTTATTTATGCCCTCAGCCAAACACAGATAAACAAGAGTGCTACAAGGAAGTTTGATTTGCCTTTGTTTATTCCATGAGTTAATAATTTGTTAGAAATCTGCTTCAGAACTTGCATTATATTCTCACAGATACATACATCACTTACTAATAAACCTATTGGGTTCTGACATGTTTCAAAATACTTTTAATAATGCAGAATGTGTTTCAGATTCGTTGGACTAGTTAAGTTTGATTTAATTTGTTCTATTGTACAGCTAAAACAGAGAATGTTATTACAGTGAAGCATATGATTTTGAGGTATTAAATTATTACAAATTTTATTTTGAGGTATTAAAATTATTACAATTTTTATTAAAATTTTAAGTAATCTTTATTAAAAGAAAAAATATTTTATTTCATTTGATGTGTATTTTTTTCCCCAAATCTTACAACTGTTGGCAGTCTTCTTAACATGAAATTCTTTTGGTCATTTGCAGAAGTCAGTCCTTTCCTTCCCACGAAAATGTACCAGAACCTCATTTCTCCTCATCTCCTTCACTTCACAGAGATTACGGGTCTGATAATGATGACTTTAACAGAAATTACAGGTAAGTATCAGATATTATACATTGTTTTCTGATTTACCTTTGTTGTATTACTCCCCCTGTTTCCTAGCTAAGAAATACAAATTAACTGCACAGTGTAAAAATCTGTGTTAATATTTTTTGCTTAAATGCAGTTTAACCCACTGGATCTGAGCACTGAGCAACTAAATGTGACTAATTTGTGGTCCACTGATACTGAGTTTTGAGTGTTATTATTGTGTGAATCCCTGACATAATCATTGACATGGCAAGCACAGTTCAAGCTAATGAACTACATAATATGAAAATCAAGTGTCAGTGAGCAAAAAAGCAAAGCACAGATGCTGTATTTAACTCTTAAGTGCTGTGTACAACGAGCTGACTTTTACTGTGCAGGATGGGCAGACACTGAACTGGGTTGGCCAGAGCCATTGTCCCACATCCTTTAAGAATGGACATAGCCCCTGTACAAACTCTTCTAATGAGACTTAGTTTGAGTGACCCTAGCTACTTCTAGAGATCCTTTCCAGTCTGAGTGAATCTATGGTTCAGTAAGGGAGAAGATTTTAAAATTTTAAAGATTGTTTTGAATTGGCTTTATACACCACTTACTTTACCAAGTAAGAAGGTATTTGAAAGTAAACAGAATTGAAATATATATATATACACACACACAGTATCTGCATTTTTTAGACCATTCTGTATGTATTTTATAGGAGAGTGAGTCTTCTATTGCAGAAAAATTAATAATTAAAATATTTTCCAGAATACATTCTTGCCTGTTGAGGCTGTGTACTAGACAGCTATTGTTACGTATTGTACACAAAAATGAAAACATGGACTTAGGAAAAAAACGATCTCTAGGTAAAGATAAGGATATCTTACCACTAAACAGGTAATTTTAATTGTAAACAGCACTTGAAACAAAATTTGCTATAGTAGAATTACTTACTGTAAAGAGTTGTAATTTTAATCACTAGAATTGGAAAATTAATGCAAACAAGTTTGCAGTATCCATAGAGAGGATTTTAATTTCAGGGGATAAAAATGAGAATGAGGGTTCGAATTGTTCTTTCAGTGTTAGACACAGTTAATTTCTAGTGGTGGCCATCAACAATAAATCAACTGCTTTATTTCTATGAATTTCACTGTTCATATTTGTTCTTGCAGTAATCGACCACATTGTCCTGAAGACAATAGGAGAGTGCATCCCTCAGAGGAATTTCATAGAGGAAAAAACAGATTTGCACCATACTCTTCACGAACAATGCACCCATCTTCATCCATACACCAAGAAGATAGTTCAATAGACTATGAAAGAAAGCCTTTTCAGGGTGAAACTACCAGTGGCATGGAACAAAGTAAAAGATTAGCAGTTGTAACAGTTGATTACAATTATGGTCTGCCACTAGACTGTGGACCTGAAGAGGATGAGAGATCCCATTATGATTTACCACCAAGAGACCGCTACAACTGGAACTGAATAAAAAGGACAGTGTTTGCTCAGCTTAGAATTACTTTTACCCATTTTATTTTGTATGTGGACCAATTTTTTTTTAAGCAAATTAGTTAAATGAAACTTTCAGTAGTAAAGAACAGATCTCTATTGTAAGATTAGCTTCTACTGATATTTGGTTCTTTGAATTTATTAGGCTGTATTTGTTAAGTGTCAGTGGAGACAATGTCTCTGTACACATGGAATTAAAGCAGTCCTTCCTTTTAGTAAAATTGCAACCCTGAAAGAAATAACCCCTTAAAACAAACAACTTTCTGAGTGACTGTGTTTGTTTTTTGTTTTGCAGTTCTTTAAAATATATGTGATTTCCAGATGCATAATAAAACACTGCACTATCAGGTAGACTAGCATTGAAATTATAGGGATAATACTTAGAAATTAATGAAGCCAGGTTATGTACAGTTTTGAAAACAGAACTTTGAATTACTGCTAAAAGTCACTGCAGCACCACAGTTTACTTCCATATAATCTGTACTATCCACTGAACTGGCCTAGTTGCATTCTTTTTCATAGCAGAATTTTTCCCAGATTGCTAAGAACATGTAAACAAGTGGAATTTGAATATTCTAAATGTCAAACTTGCTTTTCGGTAATTGCAATATCTCATCCTGATTGTGTATTTTTTTCCTGATCCCTTAGGTTATCTATGTTTCAGAATAGCCCACTGCAGGTAAATTTCACCAGTTTCTCAGCAACAAATCCTAAGGAAGGTAGGTCATGTATGTCAGCTTCACTGTCTCGACTGGCCAAGGGCACTGGTGCCCATGTACTTACACCTCCTTGTTTGTCAGTCACACCTGCCCTACTCCTCAGTTCTGTTGTTTACTAGTTTCTTCTTACAGCAGAGCAATGTAATCAGAACAGCAAACTTGTTCAGGTGAGCTCCTTTTAATGGTCATGTATTGAACAGTCTCCTGAAGTGCCTGTGGCTCTCACAAAGGTTGTGCAACAAACAGTAACTGAATTTATGCCAGTAGCTGCTCAGTAGCACCAAGAACTCCTACTATGGATAAGGAAATCATTCCCTAGGATGGAAAACAGTATTACTATAGCACTTAGGTAAATTAAAATACCTACATTTTTCATTACTATTACATTTTAATGAAGTAATACTTGAAAGGGCATCACAATAAATAAGGACAAAGGTAGAGCATTATATTAAAATTATTCAATGCAATGCTACTTAAGTCATACAGTTAAGACACTGCCTTAAAAGCAAAGCTTTAAAGCATCAAGCAAGAGAGCAAGAGGGTCTAGGTATACGCTAGAAAACTGGAAAAAAAAGTGTATGTACCAAAACCCAGAAAAGTTTTCTTTTTTGGCTTTTAGTGATGTCATAAAACCCAGATTTCTGAATTCGTGGTTCTGTACTAAACAAGAACTAGATTGGAGTATCTTGTAACTCCTGTTGTTTGGTAACACATGCAAACAGTTCCCCTAGTCAAAGGACTCCATGGGTATAAATTCATACTGCAAATGCTTCATTGCCTGTGCAACTGGTAGAACAACTTTGGCTTTGTTCATTGTACAAAGTAAATAGTTTTCTCATTTTCACAGCAGCTTTGTATTTCCCATTAAATTGTATTTGCCATCAAATCTGATGGTGAGCTTCATTCATGTGGTCTCAGGAATTAAGCCCTGTCTATATAAACCAGTTGTGGAACTGAACACTAAATGTTATGAAAAGGCATTTGTTCCTTCACTTGCCTTCCCTTTTTTTTTAAAACTTGAGCTGTAAGATGAGAATCTTTATCTACACTTCTTTATTTGGAAGCAAGAAAGATCTGCAACATGGGCTACTATAGATTCTTTTAAAAAATCAACAAAAAACACCCTTCCTGGCATTTTCCAGCAGGAACTCAAGAATTACAGACTGCTATTACAAGCATTTGTTTGAGGTTTTTTCCTACTATGTATGCAGTATTCATAAAGTGAATAAAGAGCAGAAAACATTTGCCCATTTGTATTTTTGTTTTGGGGTTTGTTATTTAGGATTGCAGTGACCCTAGAGTCAATCCTTTTACTACTTCAGACTGGAGACCTGCTGCAGTGGAAGGCTCAATGAAGAAGAAACATGGCATAAGAAGTCAAGATCAGCAGCAGCTCTTACCAGCCCTTGTCAGTTCCTGCAGGACCCTTTGAGGGTTCAGGTGCAAACAACCAGGTGGTGCAATTCTGTTATCTAACAAAACAAATGTCACTTTCCTGCCTATGTTGAATGTCTGTCTTCAGGGAATATTGTTAGACATGATGTTTCCACAAGTGGTTTTGAGAAGACTATATGGAAATAGATATAGTTTTGTTTGTGTATTTATTTATTTATAATTTAGGATAAGGCTCTCCACCCTATTGTTCCTGATGGAATTATACAGAACGAAGCCCACATAATGTATTACGAACTCCAGTTGACATTTATCTCAAATTCCACAGATTGGTTCATCACTGTGTGTTCACATCTGTACTATTTAATTGCTAATTAAATTCACATGGTAGAGAATGAAATTAAATGTTTCTTGTTTTTTAAGGGAATAATCTGTTACAGCAGCACTCATAACTAAAACACAATACTTTTATTTATTTCACAGTTGTACAAAAAGGTCATAAGATTTTGCTGGTCTCTTTTGTGTATGTTCTCAGCAAACCGAACTAGCTGTTGCTGTATCACAGAGCATAAAAAGCCAGATAGTGTTGGTTTCCCACTGCCCTGAGTGTGAAGTTTTGAAGAAAACACAAGAATACAGAAAATCCAGACTGAGCACAAAATTATTTAATGAAGTTGTAACAGTTCTAATATATATAACTGTTGAACTGAACTCTCAGAAAACTTTTCTGTTGCTGTCCTGAAGTCAGGTTTTCATTGGATTTTTATCAGATGGTGAAGCCTTCATGTCAGCTTGCCTTGAGCTGTGATCATCCTGAGCTAGGAAATGTTCAGGTGATTCCTGGAAAACCCTGAAAGTTCATATGAGCTCTGTGCAGAAGGCTGATTCCCAAGAATGCCTTGGGAAAAGGAGAGGTCAGCTCCAACAGGAAACCAGGACACAAGGATTCAACTAAATTTATATGTAGAAATCTACAGTGTACAGCATTCTGTGTGAAGAACAAGGTTACCTATAAAAGGGCTAGAAAGGTTTGCATGTGATTGTTTTTTCTCTCAGCTGAGGCAAAAGGTAAATGACCTACAAGAAGCCACAAGTGTAATTGGGATCCTTCCCTGCTTATTTGCTCTGAAGTAACTGCTAGCAAGCTGCAGGCTTTCTCTTTGTGTGTGCAAAAATGATCAGTGATGTTACCCATCGAACCTGGAGGGCACTGCTACAACCAGTGTGCTGGGACCAGCAGTTCAGTGACCTGAGCAACATCTTCTCAAAGAAGATCCATTCTTTCTTAAAATGTCTTATGTGAAGCATCCAGAAATGCAGGCACCCAAAGGTCATTTGTGGCCTAAGAACCTGCTCAGTGCTGAGAAAAGAAGGAAGGTATCCCCATCTGGGGTTTAGCAAGGGGATAGGAATCCTTGGCTGCTGTGAAGAGCAGTTTATTTAAAATGTGTGTGCAAACTAAAAGCAATAGCTTCCATGCTGTCACCAACCACTAGAGCTTGTTTCCTCTCCAGGCTGACTGTTACTTGCTCCAGTTGTCAGCAGACTGTGCCTTAATGGTTCCAGTGGACAGCAATTACCAAACTAGCAGCTCCTTTTCTTCCTCTTGTGGGGAGCCAGAAAAACAGATGACAAAAATTACCCAGGTGAGGAAGCAACTTGATTCTTTGTCCTCCTGAGATGAGAAGACAGTGCAGGAGTTGTGGGGAAAGAACAGGAAAAGAATTGTTTTAAAAAAGAAAAATGAAGGAGGGAAAATGAAAATGCAAGTGTCAGGAGAAGAGAGTCACAAGTGTGAGGGAAGAAACGTGCAAAAGGTGCAAGTGTAAAAAGCTGCTGAAGGATTACTGGTATAAAAAGAGGACGCATGCTGGATGAGGAGTTCCTGGCAACTTCTTATCTGGGTATTCTGAGCTGTGCATGTGGCTCTGTGTGAGCTGATGTAAATAACAGTTATCAAAAAAATACAGGAGCACTCAGACCTCTAATCCTACAGTAAAGTCATGGGGGATCTTAAAAACTAATTAAGGCTTCTCTCTAAGCCTTAAATCTAGTCTATGTGTAGTATAATATCCTGATGACATTCCCTGTAGAATCCAATGAGAATTTCAGACAATCAAGAAACTACTCCACAAACCTATTCCACATTGAAAACAAGTTCAGTTTTTACTGGGTATCAGGAATCCATGAACAAAATTCAATTTGTCTATTACAGGTTTGTCTATTACCTGTTTTATCTCACTCTTTCAGGACAGCATAAAAACACACGATACTGTTGCTATTACTGTACCCATCACACAAAACGTACAGTTATAAATTAGTTAAAGTGTAACAAACAAATCGGAAGTAACTCTCTAAGAAGTACAAGCGGGTCAATACAATACATACTGAAAGCAGGAGACATTTATTCCTTTATAAGGAACACTCAGGACTGAATGTTCCACAAAGGAAGATGAAAGAACCCTCAACATAGAAAAGTCTGATAAAGTTGTTACAGATGAGGATGTTCCCCACGTAGTTCTTCAAAGGGCCTCTTCTAACATAAACAGAAAGAAGTTTTTACTTTCAGAGTTATACTACCAAACAAAAGTCCATAAAACAAGATTAACTCTTTTAGGGGAAGAAAAGAGATACTGTTAATATCTGTTTATCTCAGTCCATCTTTGAGATGCACACAGTAAATTTAAAAGAAGTATAAATGGGTATATCCAAGTGCTAGAGCTGATTGATCCTCGTCTGCACACTTCAGATGAAAAATAGGATGATCTCATCCTGGTATCAACATCATGTTGTAGATATTCAGTAGCAATTCCAGTATAAAGTAAATGGTAAATTATGATATTCACATTACATGCTGGAAATCTTTCATAGGCCTAAAAAATATTCTGAGAATCAATATTTGCAAATTAAAGTAAAAGAAAAACACTTATTGCTTTCTATCACTTAAATATAGAAGTTAAAATATATAGAGAGCAAAGGGTATGTGCACCAGACTTGTTTTTAAATCTAAATTAAACTCATTAACTGCTGCAGAACTTGTGATGATGGCCACAGATTAGCTTTCTTTTTTATCTTTGAAAAGCAAGAGCTTTTGGAAAGAGCTGGACTAGATGTGAAACCTCTGGCCTTGTTTATTCAGCATTATAGTGTGCTTCTGAATCCTTATGTCCCTGATGACAGAGGTGCTTTTCTATTTATGCTCTTTGTATTCAGTTTGTGCACACTGGAATTATATGCACTTTTTGTTTAACTGCACAGACTAATGTCCCTCTTGCATTAGGTCATGAAAAAATAAAGAAGAGACTACTGAAATTAAATAAAGAAAAAAGCCCTTAAAAGCACACAACTTTAGATAACAAAAACTTAGTAAAAGGTCTCTAGTTGTTTCTCTCATGTTATTTTCATGTTGCATTTTTCCACGGGCCTATGTAGAAAGACCTGCAGACTTATAGGAGGAGTTTGACCTCATTATTTCCCTTTCTCTTTGTGTCTGACTGGCTCCTTTGTGTCTGTTACCTTGATCCAAACAAGCCCAATTAGATACTTGACATGAGCTTTTCTCCCCTTCAGTTTTCTTTCTGGATATGAAATACTAAATTCATTTTTATATAGGTGTATATATGCATGTATATCTATGTATAAATGTAGGTGTATGTATATGATAAATATTTTATATATATATATATATACACATATATATATATATATTTCTATGTATAAATGGAGATCTCTGCTATCATAAATGTCAGAGAGAGAGCAGGTATAAAGATGCAATTGTCCATGGAAGTTATTACTGTTAATCCCTTAATAATGAAGTATTAAGTTTATTTACTGAATGTAAATTTACTTTAGTTACTTTCTTGACATAGGAAGTGGTGTAGTTCCATGCACAGAGGGGTCAAAAGAGGGAGGCTTTAAATGTAAACATAACAGCTTGTTTGAAAAAAAGACCAACAATATGCAATGCATAGATAACACCATTTACTAAAAATACCACAGGAACAATAAACTACCCAAACTATAAAATATTTATTTAACTTAGGATAGCACAGATAACTGCTAGACAAAACTAAGAAACTTACAGGTTTTGTACATAAAAAGTTTCCAAAGGGTATCAGTAATTTATGTCTTCATGGGTTATAAGATAGGGTGGAAAGTAGAGCCGAGTTAGAAAATGGGAAGTTCATGATCATGGAACTAAATGCTGAAGAAATTAGAGTCCATGGCTACCAAAACCAAGGTGGTTGTACAACCTTCTGCGACAAGGTTGATCAGTTGTACAGAATATCTGTTTAAAATGGAGATGAGCAAGAAGCAACACTTCTGAACAAATCTGTGCCGAGATTTGTTCAGAAATCCCTGAGATAAAATCCCTGAGAACAGAAATTCACAAAAAGAGAAACACAAGATTTCCCTCTCTATTTGTCATATCACGAGCCTCTCATTCAGGAAAATTGTCTCAAATTGACAATGTTAAATATGATCAGAGGTAATGAAATCTAATGAGATAATTACACAGCTCTGGTGGCACTGGGAATCTTTTAGATGTTGGTGATTTTCACTACCTAGTGGTTCTTGCAATCCTGTTTGATGTTGAGAAACTGAAGCCCATCAAACATTTTTCAGAAATGTTGCTGCTGCATGTTGTGTGTGGCAATGCTTCACCTTGGTTTGTCTCTCAGCATCCAGCACTTCCTTGGTATCTGAGGTATTTCTAAACTATGAGAGCTGTCAGTCAGCATCCAGCCTCCAGCCACCAGCACTTACTGTGAAGAACTTTAAAGGAAAGCCATGAACAAGTTGACTTTCTATTAAGAGGCTTTTGAGAAGGTTGTGCAGCTACTAAAAACACCTCCTTGGAGTAAAAATAAGACAATTAAAAGCCATGAGAGTTGGCATGGAAACTAGTGAAAAAATAAATACACCTTTAAATAAAAATCAAGCAGAATAGCAAGAGACACTATTACCTAGCAAGAAACAAGAGATTACTCGAGAAAAAAAATCCTTCAGCAATCAGAACTCTGATTTTAACAACACTACTAAGGAGGGGTCTAACCTACAGAGATGAAATGTCAAATAAGAACAAGGAAGATCAAATAATACTTGAAGAAAAAGCAGTTAAATATATAAAAACAAATAAGAATTTTAAAGTTTAGATGTCAGAAATAGTCTACAACATACCTAGTTAGTTTGCAGACCTCAGAACAGAAAGCATTATTAAGAAATACATGCTGCAAAGAACCTGCACAGTTTACCTGCATAAATTCATTCTGCATAAATGTATCTCCCAGAAACTTTTCCCCAGATTATCAAAATAATCATAGTGATTAAGACACCAGCAGAGAAGCTGTCTAAGCAAACTGCTAAGCAGGGGCAAGCTTCTAAGACTAGCTTATCTTCAGGAAAGATTTCCAAGGCAATTTGGAAATCAAATAACATAGACACGAAGATACATGCAAGCTATTATGAAAAAAATCTTTTTTTATCAGGCTAGAAGGCAGCAAATTTTATACCTACCGCTACAGAGAAGCTGGTGTGATCCTGAGCAATACAAATCTACAAACCTTCAGGACACAAAAAACTAACTGGAAGTTAGTCTTCTAAAAGTCCAGAACATATAAAAGATTATGTTATGTCAGGTCTAATCAGGGGGATTCCACCTGAAAAACAGTGCCTCTGTCATCTGCTATTTGCACAGCTGGAGCTCTTGGAGGCTGCACCACTTTCTGCCTGGGCTCTGGCAGCCAACAGGGCACATACCCGAGCTGCTGTCACTGTGAATCTGCAGCCCAAGCAATAAGAGTCTGCAGGTGAACACAGCTGGCAGGAGGAAGAAAGCAAAATAAAAACAGTTGAGATGAATGCAGGAAGTACTGATTAAAACATACCAAATGAGTGAAATTACTGAGTTATATTTAATTTAGGAGCAGGTTGGAGAGAGTATACTGGCACACAACAGATTTTCAGGGGGGATTCTTTTAACAGAAGAAGGAAGGAAATGTGTAGGTACTCCTTGAAAAATAGGTCCAAAAAAGAATTGCAAACAAAATTGGTGTGACTTACAGAGGCACTGAACAGATGCATGGACAAAGAAGAATTAGTTTTCATAGGGTATAGGGAAAGGATTGAGCAGAAGATACAAGTGAATACTTAAGTAATGATGTGCTTTACATAAATGTCATGTCAAAATACAAATATATATCATGTGATACTTGAATGAATTGTGTTTGACTCCAGAATGCCTGCTATAACAGATCATTCTTTCTGTCTTTTGCAGATTGTTTTGCTGGAAGTGCAGTTTATCATCATTTCAACAAGTACTCAGTGCATATGACCCACCACCAGTATTTTCCCTGCATTTATTTTTATCAGGTGGGAGCCGTTCAAAACAAATTGTATTGCATGTTTGATGTGCCCTCTGCCTTGACTGCTATTAAAACTGTTTTTAAGGAGCCTTAGAGGAAATAGGATGTTAGAATTGGAAATATCACCTGAGGATCATTTCAATAACGTCCACAGCAGGACAGGATGGCTGCTGATTCCTGGCTAAACAAACACAGAAATACTATCAGGGATGTTTGCTATACATCCATGTCAACAGCCTCAAACATACAAGGAAAATATCTCCGCCTTCAGTCTGTTCCTTGCTGCTCCCTGCCCCAATTCCCTGCTTCCCTCCCATACACAGCGAAATCAAACATGTACACACAGAGAACAGGGGCAGGCATGTGCCTGGGATCGTGCGCAGGGACCCAGGCAGGTGCACCTGCAACGAGGGTATAGGATGGCAGAAAGGAAGGTGTGGGGAGTTTTTGGAGTACTCTGGTGAGAGGCCCTTGGCCTCCAGCTAAATCCACTGTACTTTTTGTGTTTATTCAGCTACAGAAGGTATATTGAGCTATTTAAAGGTAGTTACTGCATCAGATCCATGACAGGCAAAAGGCATTACCTGGGTTGTTGAGTGCAGCAGTGTGACAAAACCCATGTCCACCACTGAAGAACAGGCCTGTGCTTTGCTCTGGCCACACTCTGTGCTCAGAGGCCTCAGGCTGACCCCCTGAGTTTGGGGCCACTTCAATGCCAGTTTCCAGTCACCACCGTGCTCCCACCAAAGGACAGAAGAGACAGGCAGGAAAGGGGCACCCCGGGCACACTTTAGGAAAGGCTGAAGTCTAGGCTGGACCTGCACGGATAAGGACAGATTGAAGCATTATCCCAGTGTCTTGAGAGAACTGTCAAAAGACAGTGATAATGCAGACAGCATTAGAATGTTTGTTTGGAATCTGTGCTCATGGGAATGGAATGAGTGAGCCCATACAGGAAGAGTAAACTCTCTGGGGAGAGGGAGACCAAACAGAAAGGCTGGGTGAGCAGAAATCCCTGGAGAAGGGTTGGGTGTGAAACACTCACAGCACAATGGGCTTCAGAGGAAAACTTTATCATACAGCACTACGCAAATTCATGTCTTTATCCAAGTTTATGCCATCACAGGAAAAAAAAATCTGTTATTTTGTTTCCAACTTATCACATGAAAGGTTACCTGCGTCAGCTAACTTTATGTACCAGTCTGGGACCATTAATTTAAATGATTAGTCGAAGGCTAATTTCTTAATCTGGATCTGATGGAAGCTGATAGCGAGCACTTGGGAGCCTGGTGTGCCTGCCCGGAACAAGGGGCACTGCCGGGCGGGATTCCAGGATCTTTCAGCATCGCCCGGGGCCCGCCGGGCTGGGAGGGAGGACGGGCCACTGTCCCAGCCGGGGCGACGGCAGAGAGCGGGAAAGAACGTGGCCCCTCACAGAGGCGCCGTGACCGGGCCAGAGCAGCCGCCCCGTCGCCACCTCGTGTGGCTGGCGTCGCTTTATAAACCCTTGGGTGTTGCCACCCTCGTGTGCCACGGCCCCTCTGCGGTACCAGCCCGCAACGTTACAGCCGCCCCTCACTGCGGGGGCTCCGGAGCGGCGCCCGCCCGCAAGGACGGCGGGGCCGCGCGACCGAGCCCGGCCACAGCGCAGTGCATGCCGGGAGTCGTAGTCCCACGGGCAGCGACTTCGCGCCGCAGCACCGGGCATGGCCGATGGACGGCGGACCTCGGCAAGACGGGGGTGCGGCGTTGGTTCGGCGAATACCGACTGCGCTGTCCCGCCGCGTTGGCAGGGTAGAAGGGCCAGCACCCTGTAGACATGGAAAGAAAAGCATTTAGTCCGCGTTCTCCTGTCCTTTTCTCCCCTCAGGGTTCGGGATTGGGGCGCTCTCCTCTGAGTTCGCCCCCCTCCACCACCCTGCAGATAGAACACCCCGGCAGAGGCCGGCGCCCCCCCTGCCGGCCCGGCGGGCTCCATGGCCGATCCTGCTCGGTGCGGGCGCTGCGCGCTCCCGCCCTCCGTGCTCTTAGAAGCGCTCCCGCCATTGGCTGCGGCTGGGCCCTCTTGCCAATCAGGAAGCGGCTCTCATGGAGGAAGGGAATAAATACAAGATGGCTGCTCATATAAAACCAGGCATTGGGCTTCGCCCTGGTGATGGGGGAATCGAGGCTTTAACCCGCGCTCCGAGGGTCCTTCGCCGCTGCCGCCCACGCCGCCGCCGCCCCTCCCGGGGGAGCGACACTCCGACCGCCGCCGGCCTCTGCCGCGGTCAGCCGCTGCCCGGGGATCGCCGGCGGGGCCGAGGCCGGGTGCGGCGCCCCAGGCCCGAGCAAGGCCCAGCGCCCTCCGCCCGGGCAGCACCCCGGCCCCCCCGTCCCGCCGCCCGCCGTCAGCCAGGCCCGGCTCCGGGCGGCCATGGCCGTCTCCAGGTCGGTGGGAGCTGGGACGAATGGGGGAAGTAGGGCCGACAGCGGCGACCCGGCGCTCCCGGCTCTCCGTGTGGCCTCGTGCGGGGGGGGAGGAGGAGGGGTGCCCGCGTTCCATCTCCTTTGGCTTCGGGAGCCTGCGGAGACCTCGCCAAGGCCGCCCCGCCGGGGTCTGGGGTGGCTCCGTGCTCTGGAGCCTGGGTTTGTATCCTGGCCTGCGGTGACTCCCGTGCCCCCTCCCTTCCTCGGCCCGCAGGGGCTCTGCCTGGGGCGTCTCGGGCTTCCTCCTGAATTCGACACCTTCGTTTTGTTGGCCAGTCTTTCCTAGGGTGGTTAAACTGCTAGGGAATAGGAAGTTAGGATATTGAGTCCCAAAAAAACTGGCGAGAAACTGTTTTTGCGTTTCAGAACCCTTAGTTGTAAAGTAACCAAAATAAAACAGGCTTTCATGGAGAAAAGTGATCCGTGTATTCTGGCTCTGCCTCAAAATGTTGGGCAGTATCTGCTTGCACACATGTGCTCTGGGGTGTGCCAGCGTTTAAAGCATTCACAGATACAGAGGTGTGTCTTAACAGCGCTGTTTTATAAAAAATGCTGAGCACAAATTCCTGGGGTTTTTTTTGGTTTTTTTTTTTTTTTTTTTAATTTTTTTTTTTGTGCATGTGTGTGTGAAACGGGCGGGTTAAGCTTCCGAACAGGATAATTGAAAGGAAACCATAAATCCAAATTAAGCTTGTGATAGATTAGCTCCAAGTCACGTGTTATAGTATCGGTACTTCCAAAGTGCTATCACAAAAGTAAATTCTGTTTCAGTAGCTCTGTGTGAATAAGTTTGCAATTCTATGTAGCAAAGTACAGAAGTAAAGGTGTGCACATTTATAATGGATATCCATTCTTTGTCAAAAATAATGGCAGCAATGCACCTTTTAGGGACTTCTAGTAGCAGGTGTTTTATTTTAAGCTTTGTGGTTTCTAGAAAGTATCCCTTTGTTTTATTCTACTCTTATTTATTTATCAACTTGTTATATGTTTGTTTTGGCTTTTTCTCATTCTCCAAATCTGCCCAGAAGAACGTGGAAGTAGTGAGGATTGCTGTAACAAGATTACCGTGTATGTTAAAATAAGTCATCATGTAAAGTAGAGGAGTTGTCTAATTACATTAGGTCTGGTCAGTCTGCTTAACCAACTTTGCTAATGTACATGTGATATGGGGGCTAACAGGAACATCAAGATAGAGCTTTTCAGCTATGTGCTGAGGCTGTGGCTGCTCTGAAGGCTGCTTTCCATTTCAGTTACCAAGGCTGCTTTAGTGGAAAGCAGCAGTACAGAGATTTACTTAACACCTTCTGGGAACTGAAAGTAAAACTAGGTGTGGGTCATTCTAAGATTCAGTGTGAAGCATTGGAAGTTGGTGTGTTAACAGTAGTGTTATATATTGCTTCAGATGATAGTTGTAGTATCCAAATGTTGCACAATTGAACACAAGGTACTGAACGTCAGTAGAGGTGCTGTAATACTGGTGAGTTGGTACAGAGTCGTTTCAGTTTCACGTGTAACTTAGGTAAAAGAATACATGTTTTGCAGTGCTGTAACATCTTGACTATTCCTGGTAAACACCAATGTTTATATAATTGTAAGAAGTGATAATGTGTAAATTTTGTCTGTCTCTTTGAAGTTAGACAGCAGCTCCTGATAAGTTGAGTTTCCTTTCTGCTGCTGGACCATAGGAACGCATACAGTGTCAGTGCTGCTTTTGTAAATAAAAATACCTTTCTTCACCTCTTACTTCAGAGCATTGAACTTCAAAGGTCCTTTCCTTTCAGACATATTACAAATAATTGTTTGTGCACTTGTGTACATAACCACATAACTATTTTTTGTTCAGTTTAGTTGGTCCATCATCTGTTCTAATTCCACTTTTCCTCTAGGTAGTTACAGTTACTTTTTTTTATGGACTACTGTAATATTTCATTGTTGAATGCCTCTTTACCTATACAAGTTTGGAGAGTGAGGAAGAGGCTGACTCTATTTAATCTTTCTCTAAAGGCCACAGTCCTTGTGGACTGCATACCAAGCATTACTATTAACAATCATTTCATTAGGGGTAGTTCTGTATTGGAACAGCTGTTTTAAAAATACCTTTTTTGGAAGTGAGAGTTGGAGAAGTTTTACATTCTTAAACCAATAAATTATCAGGTGGTTGTGTTCCCAGGAAAGTTTAGTTTCTGCTTTTTGGTCAATTGAAAACCTTTCTCAAAACCCTAATCTGTTGAGGGAGATCCAAAAAACGTAGGGAATGCTTTGAAATACCTCCATATTAGATCGAGAAATAGCAGCTTTGCTATTGGTAAGGTCATCTTAAAAGTAATTGTAACTAATTGTAACCCATTGACAAAAAAAAGATATTTAATTCTGCATTTTATGTTACGTGGATTGAAGACCTCCTTCCATAAAACGTTTATGTTGGTGCTCTAGAAAACAGACATAAAGTGAAACGGTAGATACCTCATCCCAAAAGATGTTGCGGAATATTTGCACTGTACATGTTCATCTCTTTGGTAGTTTATGCTGGAGAGACTAATGAACACCATCCTCCAGAAGTAGGGAGAGGTGGGTGGGAAGGTTGGTATTCCTTCTGTGAATGTGTCATTTGGTAGGCCTTAGCTTCTGTCACCAATCTCTGTCGCTTCACCTTACAGATGAAGTAGTATAATGTTTGCATAGCTAATAAAAAAAATCCCAATGTTTTTGATAGTGGAACTGAGAAGGAAAAAAGGAAGTGAAAGGTTTTGGTTTAGCTTCATTACTACACAAAATGTGTGATCCAAGTGAACAATTGCAGTGGTTCACTAGTGATCTTTTGAGATACTTCAGAAGGAAAAGTAATACTTCCAAGAGGATGACAACTCATAGATTACTCAGGATGGTAGAGTTTAATAGTAGGTAATAAAATGATGATAGTACTTCAGTATCTAATAAAACTTTTTTCCAGTTTCTTAATGTCTTCAAAGGCGCCTTGTGTTATTCTAACACCAAGGTGTTAATGTCTTTCTACTGTTTGGAGTGCCTTTGCAGTATGAAGGAGAACCAATGTGCTTTTAAAATGTAACAAAATTAGGAGGCTGGTAAGGTACATTAAGAGTAAACAATTTTATTTTGGTTGCTGTATCCTTTAAGTTCTCCCTGAAATACCTTGAAGGCAACCTCTTCAGGGTATATTCAAGACAGTTCCTTACAGAAATATTGAGAGCATTATTTGCTGCTCTTGCAACCCATTCTTGATTTGGTCTGTGTAAGATTAATACTGTTTTCTAGAGTTTTCAGTGGTTTTGTATACTTGAATTTGTGTATGACTTGTAATATGTAGATTTGGAACCTAGTTTTTGTTTTAAAATAAATAATGTCAAAAGGCTGTGAGAGTAAAGCTCTTGTGAACTAAGCAGGCCTCGTGTATTGCTCCCACCTTTTGAAGTGTAGGGCTGTGACTTCCCAAGAACAAGTGGCTGCACTGGCTGCCATCATTATTGTTGTAACATTTCAAATCGAATACTGCATCCAAAATCTCTTACATGCACTTATACCTTTTAGAATTTTTTTGAGGTTATCGCAGACTTTCTCTATGAAGAATTCCGTTTTTAGCTTCTGTGGAAGCTATTACTTCATGGCTGCTCTTGCATAAAAAGCAGGAGTTAACCTGAGTGTGTTCACTGCTGCTTAAAGGCCTATGCCCAAAGCATTAGAATAGATGTTCTATAACCAATGTGCATATGGGAGTTGTGACTCAAAAGGGGGGAAGAATAATGTAACTCTTCCCTTGTTGGTGGAGATTAATTTGGGCACCAGAACAGTGGACTGCCTTCTGTGCTGCTCTTTGTGGGAGGGCTGATACAGTCAGGGAAGGGGGGAAGCAGAGCTGGCATGTGCCCTGCTGCCCAAATGAGACAGAGCTCTCAGTTTCTCACACACACTTTTCTAATGGACTGAAGTGAAAATTGAAAGTCAGGATTGCATGCTGATAAGAATGCCAACCTGCTCCAGCAGATGGAATTTGAATAGTCACTGAGGTGATCACTTTGTAACTTACTGATACACATCTTGTATTAGTCTGGTCCTGACAGCTGCTTCAACTTGCAATTCTCTCTCACAGGTTTTGTAATGTAATTGGTCCCATTTTGGAGTGCATTGTTAGTTGTAGATACATATGTAATAGTTAACAAGTAAAACTTGTACAGCATGAAGTTGTAGGTCATTCATGAAATACATAGTCCATATGGAATTAATTATACTAATTTTAGCATTTGGTTGGATTCCATATGCAGTGCATGGTACTGTGACCTGGTGTGGTCATGGAGCTGTTGTTTCATTCCAGATGTTCCTTCAGCTGCTATGTAGGAAACAAGATTTCTGCATTTTCCACAGTCCCACCTTCATAACTGTTTGCACACCTAGGAGAAGTAAAATCACAATCCATTCTTTGTGTATCATTGCACTTCTGGGTTTTGTTCTGAATTCTTTTGAGTGGGTTTTTTTTCTCTTACTGGCTGATTCTGTATTTGAAAGTTGCTTATTTGATTACTTAACTGTTCATGTGAGCAAGTGTTAAGAGCTGACCAAGCTGGGATTTGACCAAAGGATGAAGTGACAGCATAGGGCTGTCAGGTCAACAAGAAAAGTCAGACTCCATTAGAACTTAGGTTGAATTTCACCCTTGTCAAGTCTAAAGTTTAATTTAGGGATGTTTTCAAGGTGTCTGGGCTATTTCAGTATTAAGAAGTAGTGCCTGGGAGGAAGTTTTCTGGATGTTGGAAATATCAACTCCTAAGAGGATTCCCTTGCCTTCTGATGGGTGCTAGCTAGCAGCTTTTCAAAGAGCTCTAGGCAGAACTTGACATTACTGTTCCAGGGACTGTGCCACTGAGGATTTTTTGTACAGTCACACAATTTTAATGGCTTGGAGGATATGCTGAGGTGGTTACAAGGTGTTCATTCCAGGTGTCCTTTACTATTAGAGATTACTCTCAGGACAGTTTAACATGCTGGGGCACAGAGATGTAAAGTCCAAACAGATCGTTTCATGGGCAGCAGTGATCAGGTCACTGTCCCTTTTAAGCCTCCACTCACTGAAAGCAACAAGTGGAAAGTTTCATCATCTGAAGTCCTGTGGGCACCCAGTCCAATCAGAACACTTACACTGGGACAGTTGGGATCTTCATACAGTGCAGCTGCACGTGTGTTCTGTTGCAAACAGTTTGAAGAGACTGTTGCTTACACCTGTATCTTGACATTAATTACGCAGCTACTAGCTTTGTAATGCCTCTGGAGCTGAAGTGCTCTCAAATCCACATCATCCTTGCCACAGGAGTGCCATAAGGTTCACTTTAAATAGTATGACAACTGCCCCTTCAAATGGAGATCAGCCTTCTGTTTGGGGGAGCAGCAAAGATCTGCAGATTAGCATGAAGAACAGAACATGTCATTTATTGCAGCATTTGCCTCCTGTGCCTGAGTGAGGGTCATGTCTAACCTGGTTTAATGCTGAATGTGCAAAACTGGTGACCGGAAGATGGGATCACTGTGGTATCTGGAGAGTGCCACCACTTAGGTGTGGTGACTCTTCTGTAGCTGAAGCATCTCAGATGATACTGGATGCCTGTTCTTAAGCAGCTGCATTGATGTCTGTGTCAGAAACATTTCTAATGGACTTTGTGTCAGTGTAAAAGGTGTTTCATAAAAGAAAAAATGGAGTGGAGTGCTGATCATAAGAACTTTGAATTGTTGCTCTCAGTTGTGTCTTTCTGATATACTTCAACAGAGACTAGAAAAATCTTGAATTTCTAAAGTGAGAGGAAGAAATTATTTACCTCTTTGAGCAAGGTAGTGCTTTGTGCTAGCTCACACAGCATGAGTTTATATCAAAGGTGTGTATGGTTGCTGTCCTGATGATGAGAGGTAGTTAACATGGGATTGGAGGATGACAGAAGGATCTGAACATTGTTTAAGAATTAAAAGTGAAGAACTTGGTATTTTTAAGTTCTGATTGCAGCAGAAGTAGTTTTAGAGGGATCTTTAATTTTTAGCATGCATTGGTATTTAAATTTTCATGATAATTTACAATTACTTTTCATAATAATTTATAAACATTTATTGTTTTAATATTTTTTTACCCCAAAGTATTCCTTGTGTTGCTGTTGTTTGCTTGTGTCTTCCATAGGCTTAGAACAATTTTTTTGATGGAGTTGACATATTTAATAAAATAATTAAAAATTTAATCTGCATTATAGAGCATCTCACTCTACCACCTTGCTTCACACTTCTGGGAATGATGTGAGGCATATGGTGCCCTGCTTACAGCACTGTCTAGCATGAGAAGCAGAGAACCACATGCCACTAGAAAACTTGGTTCACTTTGGCTTTAGTAACTTGTTTAGAGACTGCAAGTTTGTTCTGAAAATGAAAAACTTGTCAGAACTTAGGAAACTTTTTTTAAACTGCAGGTACTCAAAACTAATTTGTTTGGAATTTTTAGTGGGTTTTTTCATTCTTAATGAAACTCAGACTGAAAGCTTTAATTTGAAAAACAAACCAACTAGCACTACTGATTATAGACAACTTTTTCAGTGCTACCCTTCTAACTCATGCGGAATTCAGGCTCTGCCATACTCTGCTGTAGCAACACCAACACTCAATTTGAAAATCTTAATAGCTCCAAAATATTATCAGTTTGGGAATTTTACATCCTTCTGCGGGAGGAAGAGGGAATGATTAGTGTGACCAGGACTACTGTTAGTCAGATGTTGTTGGCTGTGTTTGCTAATCCTGTTTCCATGTATTTTGCTGGAGTTGAAAGCTGAAACCTTCCTGTAGTGATGTCAGACAAGTGAAAGATTTTTTTTGTTTGGTTTGCATTTGTGTGTAAGTTAAGCAGATTACAGTTTAAAATAACAAATTCCAAAGCAAGCACACTGTAGGTAAAAGAAAACTCCAAGAAAACAAGCTGTATTTTGCAGGTAATACAGCTTCAGAAAGTTGTGGGTTTTAGGAGTGAAGATGTAGTGTTGTAACTACGTCTGGAATTCAGGTTGAGTTTTTGAGGGTAGGCTGGCTTAGTGGTTTCCTCCTGTTTTGACTCATGAAGAGTTCTAGCTGGGGAAGTGGTCACAGTTACTCATTGTGCTTGACTTTGAGATAAAAAAAGATAATTTCATAATTAAAGGAGCGTGTGGTACTAAATGGCAAACTTGAGTATGGAGCACCAAAGTTTCATGGAGAGCAGAAGAATGAAAGGGGTCAGAACAGGCAAGGTGGAGCAAACAGTGATTCTTCTGAAAGCCACAGTGTTTTGTATTGAATAATAGTGACTGCTGCAAATCAGGTTGGGTTATTACTGTCAAAAGTACTGGAGAAAAAACACTGGCAACTATTGAGGTACCTGGTATGTTTCTCATGACTAGTTCGCTGTCAGGGATTCAGAAGTGTTGGATCTGTAAAGCTGTTTTTTCCTTGACTGTCTGATCACAGAAAACTGCTGGATTTCATATATCCGGGGTTTAATTTTTGTGACTTTAAAACAACTTTCTAACTAGTAAATCATAATAATTGAAACTCTAGTTTTATGTACAAAGATTGAAATAAGCTCAGCTATTTTAGTAGTAGGAAGAGAATTATTTCTAGGATGGCAGATAGCAGAATTGTGTCTAAAAAGTTATAATTATTTTAAATCTAGTGAATACTTGATCTAATACCTCCAGTTATGAGAGTATTTGGGTTTTGGTATTGCCTTGGCCTTGCACTGCAATTCCTATTGTATTGTGACCCATTGAGGTATACTCTGAATTAAGCACGTGCTAAAGAAAATACAAACTCCAGTGATGTTGGAAAGAGGTTTTGGTGTTTTTTTTTTTTCTTTTTACATTATTTGAACTAATGTCAAAGGCAATTTACATGAAATGTAATTAGTAGCAACAGACTAGCAGGGACAAGGCATTTGTTATTTCCTGTGTGTGCTCAAACCAAGGATGTGTGGTTATGAATACAGCTTGTTCAGGATACCTGTATCTTTATTCTGCCAGGCTGCTCTAGGTGAGCTTCACTGCTGTGTAAGGTCTGGTTTTGTGTTGTTGCAGTTCTTGGAGGAGTACTTTCCTGATAAGTCTGGAACGAACTATTTTAATTGTACTGTGTGAACAGGTTCTAGATTGATACTCAGTAATAACCTCATACTGCCCAATAACTAAAGCATAAACTTGGCACTCATTAGGGAGCTCTGATCAACCCACTGATAGTGAGGGAATAATGAATACTTGAAAGTCCAGTCATAGATTTGAGTATCTAGATGGTTATGTGAATGTATACATAAAGACAGACTTTATTTCTCATTCAGTAACTAAACAAGGAAGAAATGAATTGTTCTACAAATAGATGATTGGAGTCTTTCACTAAATACAGAGTTACTGTGGAAACAGATATGCTGGTTAAATCCCTGTATTTTGAGGGAAGAGCAGAAGCATCAGATGACTTGCAAGCTGTAAACACAAGAGGTTTGGTTTTGTGTATTCAGGTAATTTAGGGGGAAAAGATGTGAAAAGTAAAAATTTCTCATCCTGGAGAGGCAGAGCTTGGTGTTGCAGATAACAGGCTGTGTTGTCAATAGAAGTGATAATGTGCAATAGGAGCAGCTGAGCCCTCTGCTTTTTCTATCAAATAGAATTTGATGATCACTCACAACATATTTATGTTTCAAGATTGAAAATGTTCTATCACAGAACAAAGACAGGAACAATTAATTTTTTTCTTGTAACTGAAGATTTTTTAAACTAGCCTTTCTTAGAGTTACTTTTTTTTGTTACCAAATTAAATGTGCATTTAAAACAGCTATGCTTAGTGTTAGAAAAATAGTACATTATTCACTCTGCCAACTGACAGTCTTCAGACAGACATCTCTTTGAGTTATATAAACTGAAAAATGTGGGGGAATATTAATAGAAATGGACAACTGAGCTATGAATAGCATAACTTTTCGGTTTTTGTCAATCACATTTAGGCTCGATCGTCTCTTTATTTTACTGGACACTGGTACAACACCTGTAACAAGAAAAGCAGCTGCACAGCAACTTGGGGAAGTAGTGAAACTGCATCCTCATGAACTGAATAATCTCTTATCTAAAGTAAGCATATGTTTTTCCCTAGTACTTCAATGATGAGAATCAGACTAGTTTAAAGGGGTGTGCTTCTGTGGGAAGAAGAAAATGCATTGGGTTTTTCAAAAGTAAGAGAATGAGGAAAACTAGAGGCTGCTTCTGTGAAAGGTACTGTTCTGTCAGCTTCTGAAATGATTATGTGAGGTTTCACTTAGCATTCAATTTTGATATTCAGCATTTGCTGTAAGTTCAGAGCTTCTTCTATAAAGAGAAGCTCTACTGCCTTACAAAGGTTTCTGCACTTGCCTTTAAAGATTATTACTTGTGTGATAAAGCATTAAAAACTCAGAGGCTGCATATCTTTAAAAGGGCTGGAAATTGGGAAGAGTTTTTCATTAGCTTGAGACTTCAGTCTGACCAAGTCTAGTAAAACCACCAAAAATAGTCCATATCTGACAGGTGGAGATGGCTCAGTGACCTCAGTTCTGTTCTTATTGAACAGGTGCTGTCGCCACAATTGATGCTATCAACAGAATGGCCAAGGAATCATGAACATCAAACTGCTTTCAGAGAAAGAAATAGTTTTTCCAGATGTGTGACATAGTGATAAATTAGTTTAGAGGAGCATATATTGCTTCAAGTGACCCATGTTGTATCTCTTCTTGGGTTAAATTACTTCAGGGTTTTAAGGTCTGTTAATCAATTTTGAACACTTCCTTATAGAAAAAAAGACAGCAACAAACCAACCAACCAAAAAAATAAAAACGTGTCTCAAGCCTTGTTCAGTGCCTGAAGGAAATCAAGCTTCAGTTTAACTGATTGGGCTAAATCTTATAAAGTCTTAAGGTCTGGCTCTGACAAGTGTTCTGCTAAGCAGTGAGCAGTATAGAGAAGGCTGGTGGCATTTGTTGGTTTGGTTTTTTTGTCCTTTGTGGTTTTGTTCTGAATGTTATATTAATTCATAGCATTAAAGTAATTGTGTTTTAATAGACCATAACAGCTGATGGATTGTTTTGGAAGTACATTTTAAGCAAATACTTATTATTAATCTCTCCTTCAAGGTGTTAGTGTATTTAAGAAGCACGAATTGGGACACTCGTATTGCGGCTGGCCAGGCTGTCGAAGCAATAGTGAAAAATGTACCTGAGTGGAATCCAACTCCAAGATCAAAACAAGGTGCTCCTTAAATTCATTGTGTATATCTCGTTGTTCATCTTGTGGAAACTGTCTGTGATATGAGCCTTTTCAAGGCATCTGTGTCATTTGGGTTTTTTTATGAGGTAAACTTTCATTTACATGTAAGTTGTTTGGAGCAGGGTGCTAATAATGCCAAGGTCATGGATTAAGTCTCTGTATGGGCCACTCACTTAAGAGCTGCACTTGATGATCCTTCTGGGTCCCTTCCAACTCAGACTATTCTATGATTCTGTGAAGTAGGACTGTAAGTAAAGCTCTTTGGATTTAGATGCTCCTGATCAGTTGTACCTGACCTTTATTTCTTCCAGAATGCTTGTGCTTTGTACCCTCATAAAGCTTTTATAAAGAAAAGGAATAACTAGTAAAATGGTAATATGTTTAACCAATCAACTTTGTCATGATAGTTTGCAGAAACTCTTTTCTTCACTGTTCCCTTAATCTGAGCACCTTTCTGAGGAAGGTGAAATGGCAGTTTGCTCAAGTCTGTTCTGTTTCTTTTCATCTGAAATCATCATGTTAGGGATTTTAGTTTCCTTAATTGTTGAATTATGGATTAAGTGATGTTGTCCAAATCTGTTGGTACTGTCTGTGTTCACAGCTTTGTGGTACAGGTTCTGGAAATTCACCGACTTGTTTAAAAACAGATACACTCACTCCCTAAAACAGCAACAATGAAACTCACATCTGTTTGAGGTGATCTCATATTTGTTTCAGTTGGTGCCTCCCAGTTCTGTTGGCTTTGAATTTGACAAGCAAGTTCTGCATTTTCCTTGTCCATTGTCTTTATTTTTGTAAACCATCATATTTGTTCTCCTCCAACAACTTCTCTTCATATTGAAGGTTTGCATTCTCTTCAGTCTTTCCTCACAGGCTGCTTTGTCTTTTAGATAACTTTTTTTTCTCTGTGCTTTCTCTTACTTGTGTCCTCCTTGAGATGCACAGAACTCCACACAGTCTACCTACATCTCTAGAGTACTGAAATTTACACGTAGTGACAAAATTATGTGCTTTGTGCTGCTATCAGTGTTCTTCCTGGGGAGACCCAGTAGTTTGTTGTCTGCCCTGGCTTTCACTGCTCAGTAAACAGATGAATACAGAAAGCTGTCAGAAATGCCTCCAAGATTTTTATTGAATGCAGTGTTATGTAGGCATGATTTAGGTTACTCACTTTACACCTTGTATACTTATTTGCCCATTAGTCTGTTCTGAGAGTCCTCTTTGGATTCCTTAGTGCCATTGTGACTTTAGGCTACCCAAAAGAGTTTAGCGTCACCTGTGTGCTTGGAGAAGAGTGCATTAGTGAATGTCTTTTCCATCAATTAAAGGATTGGTGCCCCAGAGGACTCCAGAACTAATTTCTACCTTTCAGTTTGTAAAAGGATGTTCTCCCCAGCTCTGTGCTAACTTGGTTCTTTTGATTTATTCTTACATGTGAATCCTTGCCAAAAGCTTTTAAATGTATTATGTTCACTGGATGCCCTCTATCCGCCTGTGGCAGCTCTTTAAGGGCATTGATAATCAGGTTATTAAAAGGTGTTTTTTTCCAGAGCAGTTCTCTTTCCCAGTGAATAATATTTATCCATATACTTAATAAATTAGTTATAGGATCATAGAATAGTTTGAATTGGAAAAAACCTTAAAGATCATCTAGTTTCAACCTCTTCTACTGCAGGTGGGGACTTTGCTACTGTATACTCTATCTTACCACGGATACAAGTTCATTTCACTTGTCTAGTTCAAGGATTACTTCTAGCATGCCTTTTGTACATGGAAGTTGGTTAACCTGTTAGAGTACAGCACTCTTTTAAATGCATTGTCCAGTTCTGGTACATCTGCCTATTGGATTATTAAGGAAATTGAAAAGATAATTGTGTGTTTAAGAAAAAGGTACTGTTTGAGAAGAGCCCACAGCTAGGCATCAGCAGCCCTTTCTCTCACATCTATTTAGTCACTCTCTAGCTTCCCAACTTTGGATGCTTGGCTAGTAGGGACACACAGCAGTGTTGGTGTGCTTGTGATACTGTTTGTGAGCCCTGTGCAGTTCAAAACTGTAAGCTGGCCCTGTGTGTACAGAGAAGGCGTGGTGGTAGGTCAGTGTCCAAGATTTTAAAAAGCTAATTTTATCAAGGGAAAAACATTCTTTTTTTTTTTTTTTTCTCTTCAGGTACATTAAGTGACCTATTTCAATTTGTCTTTGTGAAAATGGAGCCTTTATACTTTGAATTAAAATGCTATATGTCTGATGATTCTTTTGAGGAGAGATATTATATCTTGTTTTTCCTTTATCTTCTGCCAGAATTTGGAACAAAAATTTCATCCTGTTGTCCTTAATATTATTTTTATTTCCTACCTAGAACTAGGCTCAGAAAGTCCTAATGAAGATTCACCTTCAACAGACCGGTTGCGTTTTGACAGATTTGATATCTGTCGGTTGTTAAAACATGGTGCATCTCTTCTTGGATCTGCTGGTGCAGAATTTGAAGTCCAAGATGATAAATCAGGTATCTATATTTTACTTGCAGGCAAGAAAACTTAGTGATTTGAAACAGTTTGTTGTGGCAGCATTATGAATCTAGCCATCCATGGGTTCTCAGAATGTCAGGAAATAATGGCAGAACCTATTCCCCAACATGTGGCTTGTATTTGCTTTCTCAAGTAACACTGTTTTTTAGGAGGGATATATTGTTTGTTTGGGTTTTGGCCATAACAGTATTACTGTGTGTACTATGGGGAAGAAGGGGTGGAAACCTGAAAAAGCATCAAAGATTTCTGTAGACTTTTAAAAACGGGGCAGGCACTTCACTGCCTGTTCTTCACCTGAACAGTGTTCCCACATACAGAAGTAGCATGTGGCTTATTTAAAAACTTGAAAGTTTTAAGTATAGAAAGACTGCATGAAAAATACTGTGATAAGACTGCTGAGGTTGGAAGATCAAATAGCAGTGCCTGTGTGATGTTTTTTGTTTCAAGTGACTTGTCTAACATTTCTCTGTAATTTTTTTAGCTAAGAGTTGTTTTGTCAGTGTAATGGCACTGAATTATTTTAATCTAAGCTATTTTTTTGCTGTTACAGTACTTCCCTGTTCTTAGTTCCAGGCCATCTACCAGTTTCTGCACCAAATTAAGTGATGCTATTGATAAGAATCTGACTGTGTAGCCCTGATTCCTTTGTTCCCTGTGTGTGATGGGTTCTGTGCAGGGTACTTAGAAGATCAGTAGCTCAGCAAGGAGCAGAACATGTGGCTGCTGAAACTTGAGCAGTGTCCTGTCTCTTCAGGCTGGTTGCTAATTTATTGCTTGCCATCTTTTAAGCTAGATTAATAAAGTGGTGTACAAGTTTCACCTCATCTAATGAAAGCCAACACTTCAGTTCAGAGAAGCCTGATATTTATTCCAATGTCACATGATTTCATCCTTGAAGTTTATGCAAAAATAAAAAATAAATACAATATCAAAAAATAAGAAAATGAAACAAAAATTCTTAGTTGCTGCTTTTTTTTATTCATGGGAAAATGTACAGTCTGCTTTCTCTTCTGTGTTCTGTAGCAACTTCCCTTTTCAAGTAAGTAGACAACATAAATGGACATAATGTAACTTAATCTTTAGAATTAGCAGCCTTTGGTAATTATTCCTGAGATGATGTTAGAAAGGAAAAATATTTTTTAAAGAATGGAAGTTGCTTGTATTTGCTTGTCCGTTAAATGCAGTTTAAAAAAAACTTACTGGTATACACAATATTAACTACTAGTTACTACTCAACCTGGTGTACACCCCAAAATTGTGTCTGTATTGGTCATCTACTTAAATTTGTGTTGGTAATTGAAAAAAAAATACCCACCACAACACCAACAAACAAAAACAACAAAAAAAAACCAACTCCTCCTGACTGGTGTCTGTACTGTGCACGTAAAGTGAAGTCTGACACCCCTACCAGCTACAAGTTTTGGGTTGCTTGGAGGTTTTATTCTGCCTGGATGCTAAAATCTTATATTTTTAATGCAATTGTAGGTGCTCCCAAAGCCTAGGTGTTCTATAGTTAGTGTTCAAACATCACACATTCTTGACGTGGCATCTGTTAATTTCCAAAATGAACCTTGCTTGATCACAGTTGCAGTGTTTGTGTAGTTACAGTAGCAGAAGAGGTCTTCCTGGGTATCAGTGTGATTTGTCTTAGAAGATTGCATTAGCCAAGTGCAATTTAATCCTGTAAATTTTGGCTTTGTTATGTACTTTGAGCAAGTCATCAGTAAAATATCCAGTTGTAAATCTGACACATCTTCTTTTAAAATCTCTTTTTAAGGTGAAATTGATCCTAAAGAGAGGATAGCACGACAGAGGAAACTGCTTCAAAAGAAACTTGGCTTAGATATGGGTGCTGCAATTGGAATGAATACTGAGGATCTGTTCAATGATGAAGATTTGGACTATTCTCCTTCTTCAGTTTTACTAGTAAACAAACAACCTGTAGGTAAAACCTTGGGCTATTTGACTGCAAGAAATAATACAGTGGGTTTGCTTTGTTTGAGCTTCTGTGGTTATAATATTTCTATTTTAAATAAGATGATTGGCATCTAATGTGGTGTGCTTTGGCTTCCTGAGTTTTTACATCCCTTAGTTGCTTGTTAGTATTATTTGATGTCAAACTGCTGAAATGTTTGAAATGGAGGATTGGGGAAGTTGAGAGCATTGTGGGTTTGAGAATTTTTCAGGACTTCCATCACAAGAAAAATTGACAATGAATGACTTTTCTTTCAGACTCTTCAGGCTGCTGAGTTAATTGACTCAGAATTTCGTGCTGGTATGAGCAGTAGACAAAAGAATAAAGCCAAAAGAATGGCTAAGCTATTTGCAAAGCAAAGATCCAGAGATGCAGTGGAAGCTAATGAGAAGAGGTATAATAGTGAACTGGTTTCCTTTTATTTCTGTTAAGCTGGGATTGTGATTTGATTTATCTGTTGAGAAACTTCCTACAGTCTTTGCATCTTAAATCTCTGATGTGATAATTGTGCTGATGGTGGAAAGTTTGCATGCAGTGCTTGTTCCCAGGAGAGCTTTGTTGAGGACCGAGCTTCAGAGGCATCTTGACGTAATGGGATGCTACAGCTGAAATGTGTGGTTATTAAATATGGCTTGAGAATAATGCATGAAAACAGGGGATTTTAAGAAAATGAACAACTGAAAGTTTAGGATACAGTTTTCTGATGTGTGCAGTGTTCTTCACTGTAGTTTATAGGGGCATATTATTGTATCTACTGTGTTCATAATGAGTGATGAACAAAATTCTTGATCTTATTTAGGAATTGCTGGGTTTCTTGGATAAATCTGAGACAGATTGGGAATTTGGGACAGCATTCTACTGTCTCCTCACTGCATTTTTTGATTTTACATACAAACTCAGCTAACTTGCATATTTCACAGAGCTAAGCCTCTTTGTTTTGTATTCTTGCCATACTTTATTGTATCTGAAGACATCAGTTGTAGATGTAATTACTTGCATTAAAGCATACCTCGAGTTCATAAGCATGTACTTGCTTCTTCTCAGCAATGATAGCACTGATGGGGAGCCAGAAGAAAAAAGAAGAAAAGTTGCAAATGTTGTCATCAACCAACCTGCCACAGATTCAAAAACATTGGTAGAAAATGCTCAGGAAGAGGTATGATGTATTGTTCTGTTGTTAGTAGGAGAGATCATTCAGTTTTTCAGCAGAGTAATTTGAAATAAAATTCCTTCATGTGTCCAAATTCTGTAGTCCATTTAGCATTCAGGGAAGTGGAATGAAGAATGTCATGGCCAGCTCACTTTTATACATAATGAAGCAAGTGAGCTTCTAACTGTTTTCCAGCATTGAGGAAGAAAACACATTTAATCCTTTGGTAGCAGTTTGTGACCCAAATTAACACGAGTAGGTGGCTACAGGTGTCAGACCTGGGTATTAAACTGCAAAACTGTGCTAAACACTTACATGGCAGGATTACAGTGAGCCACAAATAATTTGATCTAAATGCTTATTTAATCTTTATTTAATCTTTGCTGTACTTTAATTAGGCTTAATTTAGAATTAGATTCTATCTTTAATAGTTGAAGATTAAAACAATTACCTTAGTCTTGGAAAAAAACTGCATTTGTTTCAACAGACTGAAAAGCTAAAAATTAAGAAATGCTAAACCAGAATATAAATGATGCATAGAAGTTTATTTGAGAAGACTTCATCTAGATAAGTCTGTATCCTTCAAAAATAGCTTTCCAGACATAGTTCAGTAATTAAAATTTTATTTGCATAAAAAATGGTTGGAAAATTAATCTGAAATATTAATAACTACAGGCTGAATAGCTACTGGTTTTCAGCTGTCTTTCAGTTGGTAGCAAAAACTCCTTTCCACAGCCATATCAGTTTCCTTCTAGAAAATTTTGGGATAGTGGATATGGTTTGGTTTTCAAAAAGTAGAATGTATTTGGAAGAGGATGCTGTTTATTGCTGGATTCATTGACCCAATTTCATTAGTGTAGTGCGTTTTCAAACTGAGACTTACCTGTTACGCTCCTTAAAGGCAAAATTCATACATTTAAAGGATCACTGGATAGAATAAGAAACTCTGCTTAATTTTCTTCTTTAGCATGATTTCTAAAGGCAAGCTGAATTCCAGAACATCAAAATTAATTCCCATAGAGAAGAGGTTACTATCTTAACAGAAACTTCATAAACTTCTTAAGAGATCTAGTGCTAATCAGTGAAGTTTCTGAGCTGAGGAAGAAGATTGTTTTTTCTGTTCTGTCCAGTAAGGAAGAAAAGTACTTAAGCTTTTGGAGTTTTTTGTATGCCATTAAAGTATGCACAGACAGCAATATAAGAAGTGTTCATGATTATAAGAAGTGTTCTCTTTTTTAATCTCATACTTAATAATTTTTTATGGATTTAGGCAAATGAATGGCCTCTGGAAAGCTTTTGTGAAGAGGTGTGCAATGATCTCTTTAACCCTTCTTGGGAGGTAAGACACATGCACTGTTTAAGGTGGAGCTAAAAGTTTTTTAAAAAGGGCTTCAACAGAAATGCAAACATTGTATGTGTAGAACTTAAGGGAATTTTGCCAGATATCAAAACTTAAATCATTTATGCATACAGATTACATAGCCAAGACAAATTTGCTTGTAGCAAACTTAAGTGTTTTTTAGACTAATTTAAAGGGGAATGGAAAACATGTGTAATGCATACTTGTGGAGAATGAGAAAGATATGAAAAGCAATCATTATATAAGTGAGAATTATGGGAGTGTTGAAATTCAAGCAAAATAAAATCACATCAGTCTATGGTTAAAAAGATTAAGCAATTAAACTTGGATTCATCAAGACTTTGAGGAATATTATGTGAATCTGTTGCTGGCAACAGTAGTATGTTTGTGTAATGCTAGGCTAGTAGAAAATGAAGGGGAATCAATCCTTTAGTAACTACAAAAGCTATATGTTTGGTTGCCTAGACCATTTATTTTCAAGATTCAAAATGGTTCTACTCACCTTTTTATTCAGTCCTTATATGATTTCCCACAAACTTTGGTAGAAATTTCAGGTAAAAATATGAAGTAGGTGATAATGATCTAACTTCCTTGTGCAGAAGGTGATCATAACTGTTGTCAACTAACTTCATTTTCTTGAGTTGATCTTGTGAAGGGTTAAATATTAACAGCAACTCTAACATCCTTATGTGTATCTGTAGCACGGTCTCGGTGGTGTCAGTATGGGCAGAGCCAGCTTGCTCTCAAACTTGGAAACAGAGATAGATCATATGCAGCCAGCACAATTATTTTGGTCCCAGAAAAAGAATCATTATATTTGTGTGGCACATCACTGCATCTGAGCTAAAAGCCTCACCTTATTTGAAAGCAGGCTGTTTGCAGTTGAAGGCCAGGTCCACTTGTCTTCTGGTATGTAGATGTTCTCATAGCTTTCTTAGTACATTTATATAAGGCACATATATCTTAATAGGGGAAGGAGATCAATACAGAATCATTGTTACAGTATGTTCTGGGTGCAAAACAGGCTAACCTGCCTCAAAATATATGTTTAAAGCGGCTCTTTGGCAGCATCTTGCAATGTCTAGAGGTCACCTGGGTGACTGCTTCAGACTGCCTGCCATGCTTACAGGCAGGTGAAGTCAGGCAGGATGAATCCTACTACTGGTATTGCCTTTATACATTTGTGTCTTGCTGGTTTGTATTTGCAGAAGCTGAGACATTAGCTATCAAAGTCTCCTTCTTTTGACATTTAAAACCTAGCTCATGGGCTATCTTGGACCAAATAAATTGATGATTTATGAACAATTAGGATTTTAAGACTAGACTCTGTTTTTTTATTGGCTTGCTTATAGCTTTAACCAGCAGGCACTGAGGTGTACCTAGGGGACATACATGTTTGCATTTCATAGAAGATATTCTGGTGAAGGGAGGAGCTACCAAGTACTCAGTTCTAGTTGTTACTGCCATGAAATGAAATGCAACAATTTTCTGCCAGCAACAAGCATGTATCTGAACTGTTCTTAAAAAAAAAGTGTTAATTCTCTTCCAGCTTATGTAATGGCCTCTCAATGAGAACCCAGTTCAAAACTCTGCTTTTGCAACTTTGCATATCTGTTCAGTGAGTTTTCCTTGAGAAGCCAATTGCTGGTCCAGTTAGGTATCAAAAATACCAGAAAGAGGTGTGTCTTTAGCACATCTTTCTACTGGTCTTTTCTTATTTCCAGAACTCTTCCTAGTGTGTTCAACTGTTCAAGTTTGGTGAGAGCATGCAAGTGCCTATAATTTGCTTTCCCATATTGCCAGTTCACTTATTTCTAAAATCCAGTCAAGCAAGGCAGGTTTGTAAGTTATGCGGAATAGTAATTCCCAGAAATTTGTTTTGCAGACTCCAGAATACTCAGTGAGGATCCAAACTCTGTTTAAGCAATACAGAGAGTAATAGAAAATATTAAACATGAAGTGCTTGCAGCTGTAATAATACTGATTTGCTTTCTCTTCTAAACTTAATAAAAACAGTAATATCTTCAAACTTCTCTTTGACAACTAGTGCCATATAGCATAGTGAGATAAAAGTAAATGAATGTTGGCTATGTTGCTGCAAATGTCATAATGTGTTAGAAAATAGAAGCAGTTCTTAATTGCTTCTGTTCATAAGCTGGCAAATACCTGGGGAAAAGGAGGCTGATTTTTGGACAGGTGAATGTTTCAATAGGTGATTTGATCTAATAATTCCCACAAGTCTAAGTAGTCCTAGTTCTGCAGCTCTTGAAACATCTCTGTTAAGAATACAGTAGTATTATTTCAATTTTCCAGCATGGGTTTTGCCTTCTGTCCCCTAATATTTTAAAACTGACTTTTTGCTTCACTTTCTTAGGTTCGACATGGTGCAGGTACTGGACTGAGAGAGATACTTAAAGCTCATGGTAAAAGTGGTGGTAAAATGGGAGATAGCTCTTTAGAGGAGGTAAGCTTCCAGTCATAGACTTAATATTTTACTTAAGTTTAGAAAAGAGACTTCTTAAAATACTTTGCAATAGGTGTGTGATGTGGCGGAATATAAAGACTTTTCTGCTCAGAATCATCTGGATGACATCACTGTGTGCACTGATAAAACATTGTTTTTTAAAGGCTTATGCAGAACCCAATACTACTGTACATTAATATGTTAGTTGTGTATAAAGTTATTAAACATTACCTTCCATATTCGAATATAGTGTTTTCAAGTCCTGATAAGACTGTACTGAAACAAAATTGACAAGTTGATTGTGTTACTCTGGTAGTGTCTCAGACCATTTAACTCTACTTGCTTAAATAGTAAGAGGACTCTATCAACCTGCTCTCTTTATTATGAGAAAAGGGATTAAAATAGTCTTCTTAAAAGGAGAATAATTTTTAAAAAATATCCTGACAATAATAGCTTGTTTACAAATAGTGAATTTCATCCAGATTGCTACTGACTCCCTTGCTGTAGAAGCAGTTGGAAGAGCATGTGGCTTAGAGTGTTGAAGAATGAGATTTAAATCAGTGTACTTCAGGATACTTTGTAAATAAAGAAAGCAAAAACTTCTCTCTCTCCTTGCTTCCCTGTAGAGTAGTATTTGTTCCATGGAGATGGCTGGGTGGGTAATAATAACACAATCTGCAATAATAAAATACTTTAAACAATTTCTTAACTATTTATGGAAAGTATGTGTACTCCAGCTAGCTTCAAAACCTGCTATGTATGCCCTCCTCACTGGCAGGGCATGAGACATTCAGAAGTCTCTGACTTAGGTCAGCATAATGTAGCAGCAACCAAAACTTCAGTGCGGTATCACCGTTATTCTTACACTGACTCCAGAACACAGCACTGTACCAGCTACTGAGAAGAAAACCCAACTCTGTCCCAGCTGAAAGCAGGACACTAGCCTTTGATAACAGTACTGTTTTTAGAGAAGAAAACATCCAGGTTATGATGTTTGTAATAATCCAGGGGAGTTGAATTAGTGCTGACTACTTGGCCTGGACTGTCTCTGCAAGAGAACTGTATTGAGTCAATGTGAACATTTGTTGTCATGTCTTTTACAGATTTTAGCTAAAGTAAGCATGTCAGAAATGCTTTATGAATCAAAGTGTTCAACTTTTCTCTTCTTACAGATGATTCAGCAGCATCAGGAGTGGCTAGAAGACTTGGTTATTAGACTTCTTTGTGTGTTTGCGCTAGACAGATTTGGAGACTTTGTTTCAGATGAAGTAAGTTTAAGTTACCTTTGCATGAACAGGTAGATCAGGCTTCTGCAGGAGATAACACTGCAGCAGCTTGGCTGTGCCTTGTGTAGTGCTGCTGCATGTGCCTGTTAGAACTGCTCAGAGATGCTTATTAAAAGGTAGCTGGTACATGAGCTTCACCTTGTTTGTATAGCAGTTTGGTCACCTCTCTTAAAGTCAAATTTCATGCAGAAGTATCTGTTTTATTGTTTACTTTTTCCTAGGTGGTGGCACCAGTACGTGAGACTTGTGCTCAGACTTTGGGAGTAGTATTGAAACACATGAATGAAACTGGTGTTCATAAAACTGTGGATGTTCTCCTGAAGCTGCTTACACAGGAACAGTGGGAAGTGAGACACGGTGGTCTCCTAGGAATAAAGTATGCATTGGCAGTACGTCAGGTAATAACCCACATGACAAATTGTAGAGAGCTTGGGATCAAAAATCTCTGCTCAAAGTAGAGGATGTGGATGAACAGTAACTAGGTGTGATAAAGCAAGATTGCTTGCAGTGCAGTCCTGTGGGTTGAGATGTGTGACTGCACTTCTGTATGCATGCTGCAAGTATATAGTGCAAGCTGTGCTTGCAGAACCATTAGAAATAGGGGATATGCCTGCCTGGTCTTGGTGATATTCTCATATGGGAGGTAACAGAGCAGAGTCTTGCAAGAAGTTTAGGCTATCTGTGGTAGTATTCTGCAGACACTGAGCTTTGTTTATACCAAAACTGAGCTGATTTACAGTTCATTAAATGTATAAACTATGTTTGATTTCATTAATGGTAGCTTAAAATACTTAGATTACAATGTTGGACTTGTACCACCCCTTTGAAACAATCAGGTTCATTCACACACACAGAGTACATCTTAGTTGATTGTATCTTTGTAAGCTTTTTGAGTTTAAAAATCCTTCTGATCTTTTTGGCAGGACATGATCAACACTTTATTGCCTAAAGTGTTGCCTGCAATAATTGAAGGTCTGCAAGATCTGGATGATGATGTCCGAGCTGTTGCTGCAGCATCTTTAGTACCAGTAGTGGAAAGCCTGGTCCAACTTCAGTCTCAGAAGGTGACTGAACTGTTTTAAGTTCACTTTTGGTCTAAGTGAAAAAAAAAAATAATACTTAGAGGAACACTTCTTTTGTTGGGTTTTTTTTTTTTTAATGATAAACCTCCTCTGCTTATTTGTGTAGGTGCCTTTTATTCTTAATACCTTGTGGGATGCACTTCTGGAGTTGGATGACTTGACAGCTTCCACAAACAGTATCATGATCCTTCTTTCATCCCTTCTGACTTACCCTCAGGTCCGCAAATGCAGGTAACTTTTCAGTTAGTTTTTCTTCAGTATTACAGGTCTGAGTGTCCACTTAATGTCAAATTGGAATTACCAGTTTCTTTCAAATCATGTACCAAGGACATGATTAATGTAACTCAGTATTTTATTTCTCCTCTGGTTTTTCCATGAAGTGAAGGTTACAACAGTGCTTCTATTTTGATGACGTTAGTGAAATGCAACAAAGGAATTAAGAAGTATACTAGACATGGTTTATATGTGGCTTTTCCCCCCTTTCTGCCTCTGTCCATTTATCTTGGGTGTTTTAGTAAGGGATATTTGTTCCATTCACATGGTGGTCCTGCCCACAAACATCTTGTTAACAAGGAACAGACAAACTCCAGACGAGACCAAACTGTGTATATTAAAACTCATTCGTGAGCCTGTAGAACTTTGCTATTGGAACAGTTCTGAAATAAGCTACAAACATAAATTCACATCAAGAGAACAACCAGTAGTTCTGTGAGTGGTTGATGACACTGCCTAGTTGCTGTCTCTTTGGGACTCTGACAAATTAAAGGAGCTGCATCTTAGTATGTTAAAATTTTCATAGTACATGTGGTAAACTCACAGTATCTGCACTTAAGGTAGATACTACACACATTTGATTTTTCTCCTGTATGATTAGCACTGCTGAAGCTGGTGGTTGTCCAAATCTAAAATAAAGTATGAAGTTTTGTTACTAATGCAGTCTTTAATTCAGCATGTACTACTTGCTTCAGCTGATATGCCAGTTCATGCAAAAAAGATGCAAGCTTGTTTTAAATTATTGGTAACGTCATAACTGCCCAACAGCAACTTCAGAACAGAAACAGCCCCTCCTTTTTTCTAAACAGTTGAACAAAGCCTTATGTATAATCTGGGAAAAAAACATGGTAAAAATACATGCTTAAATTGACTAGTTCTCTATAGCAGTTTTAAAAACCCAAACCAGTATTCCCTGAAAAAGGATACCAACTCAAACTATTTTAAATGTATAAGCTGTAGTAATTTAATCCTTCACTTAAAATCCCCAAGTGTATGCAATACTGTCTTTTCTTAAAGCTTTCTTTTGGGTAAAATGAGAATAAACAAAATGAACTTAGCTCTGTGTGTATGTTTTTATCCCTGACACTGCCTCTCCCTCTCCTGTAGTATTCAGCAATCCCTGACAGTTTTGGTCCCACGTGTGTGGCCGTTCTTGCACCACACGATATCTTCTGTGCGAAAAGCAGCACTGGAAACATTATTCACACTGTTGTCTACCCAAGACCAGGTAAGAATTAGAGTTATTAATGTCTTATTGTGATGCATATTGGAATATACTTGGTCTTATGATTTCCTTGTTTCAGAGTTCTTCAACATGGCTGACTCCAATTCTGCAAGACATGTTGAGGCACATATTTCAGTTTTGTATCTTGGAAAGCAACCAAGAAATTCTGGATCTTATTCACAAGGTATTTGCATGACTTCTTCTGGATATAGTGCTTGTGTATCCCACTCTTTCAAATCCTCTGTACTTTTGTGCAGATGAAAAATAGTGTGCTAATGTTAAATACTTCGATGCTTTGCTGTAGAGCAAATGAGAAAGAGTTCCTGCAGTTTCTCAGCATGTGTATGATCTTATTAGACCAGGTACAAATTTGTCATGATTTCTACTGTGATTCTTTCCCAAGGTGTGGCTGGAACTGTTAAACAAGGCATCCGTACAGTATGTTGTTGCAGCTGCTTGTCCATGGATGGGAGCCTGGCTTTGCTTAATGATGCAGCCATCTCATTTGCCCATTGACTTAAACATGTTGCTAGAAGTAAAAACCAGGTCCAAAGTAAGTGAAATATGGTCTCACTGACTGTTCTGAGGAAAGTATGAAATTGCTTAGCTGTATATAAAACACATTCTAAGGATGTTAGAGGGGAGTGGTGGTGCCTTTCAATAGTTCTAAATGTAAACTGTCTTACAAGCTTCAGTTCTGTAGAGCAAAAGGGTTCTTTTCAGGTTATCCATGAAGAATTAAGTTCTGCTGTGTAGTGTTCTCTATGTAGATACTCAAGAAGTCCTCATTTACATGGCTCTAGAGACATCTGTTTGCAGGACTGAGTTAAATCCAGAAGCACTGTGTTGTTTCTGAAAAGATGCTGAGAGAGGTTTTCTTTTTCCTCTGTGTGTTTATCAGCTGTATGTCAAGTATTAACCTTAATATTATAGTGCAAGAACGTGGCATACATTTAACTAGACTACAGAATGATGACGACAGGGATGATTTAAAATTATTGACTGCTTTAAGAAATCTGTTACCCAAGAAGTGTTCTGTCTTAGTCCAACTTTTTCATGGTGTGGTGATTATTTGTGTTGTTATGGAATATGAATTTATCTTTTCATTACAAACACCCTTTCAACCTTTTCTTTATTCCACAGGAAAAAGCAGGTGCTAAACTGCGTCAAGGTCAAACCCAGAACAAGGAAGTGATTCAGGAATACATTGCTGGGGCAGACAGCATTGCAGAAGATCCAGCAACCAGGGACTATGTTGTCATGCGTGCTCGGATGATGGCAGCAAAGTCAGTTTACTGGAAATATGAAAAAAATACTTAAAAGCAATGTGTTTTTTTCATAAAATATAGTGGTTTTGCCAAAATCTAATTATCATTTTTACATCTTCACGTTGAATCATTGATTGCAGAGTAATTATAACATTGAAGTGACTGTTCTTTTTCATCTTGTCAGGTTGCTGGGAGCACTTTGTTGCTGCATTTGTGACCCAGGTGTAAATACTGTTACTCAAGAAATAAAGCCAGCTGAATCATTAGCTCAGCTACTGCTCTTCCACTTGAATTCTAAATCTGCCTTGCAGAGGATTAGCGTTGCGTTAGTAATCTGTGAGTGGGCAGCCTTGCAAAAGGTAGGATGTTTCTGCAGCAAAAATATATTTTACTTACTATCTCAATCCACTGCTTGTTGTGTGGTACTTAGCTTGAAATAAGATTTCAGTAGGTAAGCTAAAATGGTGTTTATACATCTAAATACCAAAATCTTGATCGTTAGACAGTGGAGGAATACAGGACTCAGTAGATAAATGCCAGCTGTCAGAACTATGAATCAGTAAATATGCTCACATTTTTTCTACAAATAAATCTATTCTCAAGATGCCTTTATCTAAGGTCAGTGATTCCTTTTAAGATGACTGTCTTTTATCTGCTCACTATCATTTCTAGTGGCAGACTTTTTGTTCCTAATCCTTTATCTTTAATATTCTGGCTTATGAATGTTAATTGTCCCTCTGGAAACTGGATTTTTGTAGCTAGATTGAGCTGCCCAAGACTGAACAAAGAAACTGTGATTATTCAGAAATGCAAATTGTGTTTTTCTGTTACAGGAGTGTACAACTGTGGCTATTTGTGTTCAACCTCGTTTACTTGGGGTCCTTTCTGAGCATCTCTATTACGATGAAATTGCCGTTCCTTTTACACGAATGCAAAATGAATGTAAACAACTCATCTCATTACTAGCTGATTCTCACATTGACATTGGAAACAGAGTAAACTGCAGTGTATTTACAATAGATCAAGCTAATGAGCTGGTAAGTAGAGGCATGCCCGCCTTTCCTCCAAATCTGTTCTTGTCTTGAAATACACCTTCAGCATAATTATTACACAGACAGTAACTTGCAGAAATAATGTGGTGACCTTTGCATATCTCATGAAAAAGAATGTATAAAGATTCTTACTGTTTCCCCTGAGGTGTGTTTACAGTCTGACAAAAATCAAGTGCAATGCAAGGTACATACTTAATGGGAGAATAAAACTGAGTGTTCTGATCTCAGCTGTGGATTCACTATTGAAATCTACACACAAGTAAATGAAGCAGGCTTCAAAACCATTGTCAGAAGACTTGTAAACAGACTATGTAAATTCTAGACCTCCTCCCCCCTTGCCCCTGACCTTTTAATCTGCTTGTAATCTTTTTCCAGTGAAAGATTTAAGTAACAATAGTCAACCATTTATGAGTGGGGACGGGTATGGAAGGTTCTGCAACTACTTTGTTGTGTTTTTTTCTTAGATTTTTATCCCAGTCTCTTTCCTCAAAAGAAAATCAGCTGAGAAGCAATTTGTTCGTGCACAGAACCTTGCACATCCTTTCTGGATTGTTGTATTCACATTCTGCTTTGCTAATCTGTCACATGCCTAAATATTTCCAGAATATCTGGGTAGAACAGGGAGAAATGGGACAATCTAAATTTGCAGGAGTATGTAAACTGCTCTTGTAGCTTTGGGAATTTAGACTTGAAATGTCTATGATATACCTGATTTTTCTCTTTGATCTGCAGTTGAGGATTCCCAGAAATACATTTTGGAGCATTTCCTGTTATTTACTGGGAAAATGGAGGTGGTGATATGTGGTCAAGTGACTCATGTTGTGCCATGCAGATATCCTGGTTTATAGTCAATGAAACAGATTTGCAATTCCTTTTTTTCCTTTCTCTTAGGTGACTTCTGTTTTCAATGACGTGACATCATCCTTTACTTTGAATCCTAAAGTTCTGCAACAGTTGGACAGTAAAAGGCAACAAGTCCAAATGACTGTTACAGAAACAAATCAGGAATGGCAAGTGTTGCATCTACGAGTCCATACCTTTGCTGCATGTGCAGTTGTGAACTTGCAGCAGCTTCCAGAAAAACTAAATCCTGTTATAAAACCCTTAATGGAAGCTATCAAAAAAGAAGAGAATACACTCATACAAAACTATGTGGCTTCATGTATAGCAAAGTTACTTCAGCAGTGTACAACCAGGTCTCCTTGTCCCAACTCAAAGATTATAAAAAATCTTTGCAACTCCCTGTGTGTGGATCCACATCTGACCCCACTGGCAGCATGTCCTGCACAGCCTCAGAGTAGCCATGAAAACTCAAAAGGTAGGACATCTAAGACTGCCAGGATTCTTAATATGTCTGTGCTTATTTCTGAGCTGATGAAATGAGTATTTGAATGAGGATTGTTTTCACTGATTTTTAAAATGCCAGCATCTGAGTATTTATTAATAGTGATTTCATTTAGATATTTTAAACTGTGTGCAACTAATGTGTATGGTTTTATATCTATATATCTATATATATGTGTAAAATACTTTAATTCTAGTTTCCAGGTATGGACTCTTGTTTGGTTAATATCTACTTCTGATGACATTTCACTTACAGATGTTATTGAGTAAAAATGGAAATTAAAGCAGCCTGTCAAAAATGTGTGGCTGGTGTTGCATTCCATAGGCTAGTCATAAGATAAAAAGATGAGGACAGTGTTCAAAATTAATAAAATAATCCTATGCATGCAATGGTCATGATTTTTTTTAAATGACTGTCCATTATTGAAAATGTATGGATTGAATGAACCCAGATTAACCCAATTAAGATCTTAATACTCTTAAACATTCTAACCTCCTTTAAGATTTGATCATTGTACGTTTTACTCCTTAATGAATGTGTCTTCCTTTATCTCAGAGTAGAATAACATTCACATCTGATTGAGAATGAAGCTCTCTAGTATAAATGGAAACATCAACAAATGCAAAGATACTGATGGCATCTTTTATTGTATCATGACAGAAGTATTGAATTGTTTTAAAGGACACAGAACATAAATTGGTTGGAACTTTAGAACATAATGTGCTCATGTGTTCACAGGTAACATACATGTTACCTGTGCTTCTTCCTGAATTATAATTTCTGGCAGTTTGCACACTTAACTTCTCATTCAGAGTCTGTAATGTGGTCCTAGCACAGTAGCTCTTTGTACTGAAGCTCCATCGTCCTCAAGGGTGGAAAAAATTATGGGTTTTTTAAAGCACAATCAGCAGATGACTTGTAGGTAGCTCTCACTTCCCCCTATGTGTTAAACTACAGCTTAAAGTGTTGTCAGCTGTTCTCCCTTTTCTTTTAGGGCCCAACTCTGATAAAGATGGGATGCAGCACACAGTTACTAAGCACAGGGGAATAATTACACTGTACAGACATCAGAAAGCTGCTTTTGCCATCACAAGTCGGCGAGGTCCTACTCCAAAAGCTCCAAAAGCCCCTATTGCAGATCTCCCCACAGGCAGCAGTGGAAGCATTCCTACAGAACTTGATGAGGTACATTTCAAAAGCTTGAATTTGCAACTTCACATCCACCCCTCCTTTCCATTGCTTTGAATTCACTGGAGTTGATACCTTTGTAGTAGGGATGGCAGGGGTTTTGCATCACAAAACAGGAAGTTTTGTGATGCAAGCAGCTTATGTTTGATGTTTTAAATGTTTGTCATTAAGAACATTAATAACTCCTGAAATGTTGTATTTACTATAGAATATGAATATCAATATAAGTTCATGGAGATGGATTTCCACAATGGGTGGAACAAACACAAGAGGACACAGACTGTGTCCTGCCCATGTTAGTGTTGGTCCATTTCAATGCCTGGTGGATGCTCCTGAAGCATTAAAACCAGCAATTGAAATATGATTGTGTAAAACAGCATGTTTGTGTGACTTCTATACTTGGTGTCCAAAACTCTTCCCTTTTATTAATTTCAAACTTCAGCATGTTTTAATGAGGTTCTAGGCAGGACTGTGAACTCCTAAACAGTGTTGTGGATTTTATTCTTAATTATTGTTTTTTATTAATTCTGCTTGCCAGAGAGCAAGAGAAGGGGGATAAATAACAAATCAAGTATTGAAAGTTTTCTAATATAGTACTGTTCTTGTTATCACTGTATTGGCCATATCTGAGGTTCTGGAACCAGAACCACTTGGAAACATCTTGTTGAAATGGACCGATACCAGCAAAGGCCAAATCTCAAATTTATAGACTTTAAATAATTGGCTGTGAAAAAAAATTTGGTTTTTACATGTGTATAAAGAATAAAGGAATTAACTCGGGGAAAAAAATCTGTTGGTGAATGTGTTGTAGGTAGGTGTAAACACAATCAGAATTTAATTGCTATGTAATGAGAGGTCACCCTTGACAATAATTGTTATTAAATGTATCTAACCTTGCTACTTTGAATTGTTTAATTCTAGGCTCAGAAACCTTATGTTGTACAGAGAAGAGGAGCTGAATTTGCCTTATCTACTATAGCTAAACATTTTGGTGCTGAAATGGCAACGGGATTGCCACATCTCTGGGATGCTATGGTTGGTTCGTTAAGGAACAACATTCACATAAATAATTTTGGTAATTGCACTTCTGATTTAAGCTGGGGAAGGGTGGCAGGCTGGAGTCAGTATGTCAGTCTGAAACTGAGCACCTTTTCTGTTTTTACCAGACCGAAAGCTGTTACTGGAAAAGGGAGATGCTCCTGCCCAGGAGCTGGTGAATTCCTTGCAGGTTTTTGAAACAACAGCAGCTTCAATGGACACTCAGCTACATCCTCTGGTAATCAGCTTTTGCATGAAACACTTCAGTCTCTTTATTGCTAGTGGTTTAAGTCTTTATTTTTCTGTTTTAGATGCTTTTCTGATTTTGCTCAAATGGTATTTTAGTCACTCTAAACTAGCCTGCCTGTTCTCCAAGTCCTCTGTCCTAGTCTTGATAAACTGAAGGCATAGCCTCCAGCAGTCAAGATGTGTAATTTTAAAGCTTTTTTTTTCCCCCTGTATTCTGTAGGATATTAAATTCTGTCATTTATGCAGGTCGTAGAATAAACCACAAAAGCAAACAGCTACCTAAAAGTTTAGCCCTGGCCTACCCTTTTTTGGATGAGATCCCAAACAATATTGTGTCCAATGTTTGAGTTATGATAGTATTTATGTTGTTGTGTTACACTGGAATCAGCATCTCTGCTCTGCTTTATTCTAACTCTGTATTTCCTAAACCTGGAGAACAGACTGGTAATATGATGCCTTCTGTTTGTTATGAAAGTACAGATAAAAATGTGGTTATGTAGCACTGAGTGGCTAACTGAAAGACTTTTTTAATACATACATTTTATATATATACACATAAATGTGGTATGTAGTTATTGTGTAAGTTGGTTTTGGTGGTACTAATAATGTATGTAGTTTAAAAAAAAATTGTAGAAAGTCAAAGAGGCTGAACTTGGTTCATCAAAGCTAGTATTTAGGGACTTTCACACTAGGAAAAACCTGACCATCTGTTTAGGTATCCAATACAAAGGCATATCTGCTGCACTGATTAAAAGGAAGACACATACACACACCAAGGACACAGATGTATACCCTGCTGGGGAGATGCACATTTCCTTCTGGGTGTCCTCCTTGTCACACAGAATTATTGAGATTCTCAACATGAGTAATTAATTTGCCTAAATACAAAAGGAATGGGTCTAGGACAAATTTGCTAGCTGGAAGGAATTCTTAAATCTATGTACCTGTACTTAAGAAATAAGTCTTTTTTCTTTAATAAAAAGTTCTGGATATTTAGTACTATATTTTCAGCATGAAACACTTCCTTGCTAACTAAGGGCTTAATTTTGTCTGTACTGGGGAGTAATACATGTTCAAAGTTCAAATTGCCTTTTTCTTCTGAAATAATTTTTTAGTTTTAAACAATTATATCTTACGAAGGAGCTGTTTTAAGCATTCTTAAATGACTTTAAAAGACTCAGTAGTTTTAATTTTTTTATATAATTGATATTAACCTTTACTCCCCACACCTTTTTCTTTTGTTCAGTTAATACAGCATTTGCCTCATCTTTACATGTGCCTTCAACATCCCAGCACTGCTGTGAGACACATGGCTTCCCGTTGTGTGGGTGTTATGAGCAAAATAGCAACCATGGAAACAATGAATATCTTTCTAGAGAAAGTTCTACCGTGGCTGGGAGCAATAGATGACAATACCAAACAAGAGGGTGCAATTGAAGCACTTGCATGTATCCTTGCCTTGGGTATTCAAAAATGCAGAAACTTCTTTGCTGTTTCATTTGGGTGAGCAAAAAAAGTTGCCTGAAAAAATGGGAGAAGGAATGAAATAAAATACTAAGCTGTTTTTTGTTCTGTGGAAAGAAACAGAGGAAAGTTTAATTTCCATTGCCCTTATTTTATCTGCCAAGTGACATTTTGGTGGAGGTAATTCGGTTTCTCAAACCCTGCACTTTGCTGGCTAAATGTAATTGGGTAGATCAGATTTCTCTGCTTCTGCATTGCTTTGTTACTAGAAATTTCATTCACCTGAGTGTAACAATTAATGACTCTTAGTTATTGAGTGAAATCTTCTGGGTGTATATCTGTCAGACAAACCTGAACTGTTAAAAACTATTTCCTTAATAAGCACTGAAGGTGTAATGGAGCAGCTGGATGTTGGTATTGTCCCATACATTGTTCTTCTGGTGGTTCCAGTTCTGGGTAGAATGAGTGATCAGACAAACAGTGTGCGTTTTATGGCCACTCAGTGCTTTGCCACACTGATAAGACTGATGCCTCTTGAGGTAAGCTCCAGCTGTAAGTATATGGGTGTGTGAGCTGTCCTGCATCCACTCTCACCAGCTGCAAAATCCAGGCTTCTGGCTTATCAAATGCTGAATGAGTAACGGGTTTTAAAGGTGTTGAGTCCATATCAGATAATAGATGTGCCCTTTTTAAGTAAAATGAACAAAATTGGACCCTGTGCTAGCAATTTTCTAATTTAATGTTAAAATAAAATTTCTCTTTATAAGAAGCTCACGTCAGCTGTATACATAAAATTAAATGGTAGATTTATTAATTTTGTGTGTAATGCTGCTTTTCTTAGTTTGGGTTTAAAAGTTTTAGGCATTCTGTGTGCACTCTCCTTAGGTATGTGTGTTGCTGAATATATTGTCAAAAGAAATGCTCAAAAGCAATACTGGTTTAAAAGCAAAATCAAAAATAACTGTAATAAAAATAGTGTGGGGATAAGTAGAGTCATTTATTACTGATTCCTAAAATGAAAAAACACCACCCTACATATTTAGGCAAAATACTGTATATTACAATGCAGTAGTGCTTAATCAGTACAGATCTGCTGCAGTCTTTCATTCCTGCTACAACTTGCATACCTCAGACAACTTCTGATGTTGTGCATCAAGGACTACGATGCTTCTAAGTAACTTAATGTGACCACCAGATGGTAATAGAAGACAGTTTAGAATTTCCACAGCAATAATGAAAAACAATTATCAGCTTAATGCATTTTTTATTCTTTCACTTTTTAATTTAGCACAATAGAACCTCGGAATCTGATAACTAGTGATCTGCCTTAACAGGAGCACTCTTACTTTAGTGTGTGCTTACACTGAGATGTTCAACAAGTTGAAAGGGAGCAAAGAATTTCTAGCATGTTCGTTGCAGTGCCATTTGCACCAGGGCCCTTCTTCATATGCATGCTAAACACAGTCCTGTGGAATACACCTAGCTTCGGGCTTGGGGGAAGGGTTAAAGCTATTTTAATAAAGTTTAGTGAGAATCTCCTAAAACGTACTGTACTTGTTTTATTAATTGCATGCATATGCATGATCACTTCATATTTCTTTTCCATAGTTATAGAAGAAGTGCCTTCAAATTTCCCTTTCTGGCTAAGTTCAGTATCAGATACTGAACTATTTTAAATATGTAGGCATAGAATGAAGCAGATTAGTAGTGAGAGAAAATACTTGCATTGTCATGGAACAGTATTTTATTTAACAATAAATAAATAGCATTAAGTGAATTGGGGCAACTTAACTATGCTCTGTTTCCTGCATCTTTATGCTCAAACTGAATATTCTTACAACCATAAAAATGGAAGAATGAGAGGAGGATTGTAAGATAAATGGTTCAACTTGATCAAACTTGTATCGATAAGCAATTCTGCTGCAAGTTGACAACATATTTGAACAAAATTACCTGCTATAGTGCTCATACTGCAGGTAGGGTCTTCTAAAAGGGAGTGTAGGCAGATTATTGAACAAGGAGGCTGCTGTCTTTGTGTATGTGTGTATTTAAATATCCTATGGGGCAGTACTAACATCCCTCTTCCTTACTAACCACATACATGGTAGAATTATTTGGTAGAGGTTTTTTTTAGTCAGGAGCCCTCTGTAAGTGTTTAGTAAGATGGGTTTCAAAGTAAAGCTGACTAAAGGTGGAAGAGGCCCAGAAAAATGGGATGACAGATGTGATAGTGGGAAAATAGAGGTGCTTCTGCTGCTGCTGTATGTTATTATTATTCTTTGGGCTTCTGGCCTGGTATGGGGAGTACCTAACAAGTAAATGTCTGCTGTTACAGACCTAGAGGGGTTCAGGTTTTTTTTCTCCCAACAGTTTTCAACTGCTTGAATTCATCCTGTGGGTCTCAGTATCACTTTAGATCTAATTCTACTAAGTAGGAGAAAAATCCATCAAACTTTGGATGGTAGCTTGTGGCTCAAGAGAAGTGGGTGTCATAGGATTCTCTAGCCAGCCAGATAAACCCTCTGATTAGAGGTAGAATTGCTCAGTCTTTGTAGAGTCTTAGCAGCATGACCAGAATTTTCTATCTCTTGTGTAATTTTTATCAGTCTTTTCAAAGTGTCCTTTTGGGGCAGGATTTGTCTCTTGCAACCCTGCATGTGTTGACCTGCAAGTAATCAAACAAGTATAGCTAAATACAGTTTTTAAATTTTGAGTTTAGAGTCATACAGTTGAGAAGATTGCAGATCTTTACTGTGTGTTTAAAATGTCTGAGTAGTATGAGGTTTAAGTTCTTCTCCTCTGTGTGGCACTTAAGTCCTGTAGCCCTTACATGACTGCTTTAAAATGTTACCCTAGGCTGGTATACCAGACCCACCAAACATGTCTGAAGAATTAATCAGAATGAAGGCTAAAGAACGTCACTTTCTGGAACAATTACTGGATGGAAAAAAACTGGAAAACTATGAAATTCCAGTACCAATCAAAGCAGAGCTCAGAAAATACCAGCAGGTAACAGCTTATACTTTTATTTTTAAAGTTCCGGTCTGATATGGTTTCATGGGATAATAGGAGTTGTTCAGATACATTTTTCTTGTGAGTTTTTTGAGTGTTTGGTTTCTGTTGTGCAGTGTGTATCTTGGACTCTGGGTATGGAAGAACAAATGAAGTAATGCATGCTTCTTATACTGTTCTAGTGATATTTTTTCCCCTTTCTGGAAAAAATAACATTGCTAACACTGACTGTGGCAGCCCAGCACTGCAAAGCCAGGCCTCACTGTACCATTTGGGTGTTTGTTTTTCCCTTTATTCCCCCTGCTTTGAGTAAGTGGGCAGTAGTGGATGCATTTGTGGTGGGGAACCAGCTCCTAGTTTGGCAGTCCTGGGTCATTGAACATATGGATGTGTGAACTGAAGCTCAACTAGCAAAAAGCCAGGTTTTATTGAGTTTCTCTCCTTTTCTGATTTCAGGATGGAGTGAACTGGCTTGCATTTCTCAATAAATACAAACTTCATGGAATTCTTTGTGATGACATGGGCTTAGGAAAAACTTTACAATCCATTTGCATTCTTGCAGGTGATCATTGCCTCAGGTAAGCTTAAACAAATGACATTTTGTCTTAGACTTTAACGATAGGTCTTGTGTGGTAATGAATCCGGACATTAGTCCTGGGCAACTGTGACTGTAGGTGGCTGTGCTTGGGTAGGGGGTTTGGACCAGGTGGCCTCTGCAGATCCCTTCCCACCTCATCTCTTCTGTGAAAAAGAATTTTTTAAAACTCTATTTTATACTCCTCAAGGGCTCAGGAATATGCAAGAACGAAACTGGTGGACAGTGTTCCTCTTCCCTCCTTGGTGGTGTGTCCTCCTACGCTCACAGGACACTGGGTGGATGAAGTGGGCAAATTTTGCTCAAAAGAATATCTTAATCCATTGCACTATACAGGACCTCCTACTGAGAGAGCAAGGTAACCCATCTTGCATTTATAACTGGTTTAGAGTAAAATATCGCACATGGAATTTTTCAATTTACTTTACTACTGCTACTGAAGCATAGTTTGTGGGCATGGGAGCATTTGTGGTGGTATCCTTAAAGGCTGAAATAATAACAACATGTAAGGAACACTTCAATTAACTCCTCTTTTTTTTTTTTTTTTTAGATTGCAACACCAGGTGAAAAGACACAATCTCATAGTGGCTTCATATGATGTTGTAAGAAATGACATAGACTTCTTCAGGTAAGAATTGGCTTGTTTTCTGAAGTTTTTAATAGCTTAGAATTTTCAGTGCTACTTAAGTCTGTGTTCTTCTTTTCTAGAAATATTAAGTTTAATTACTGCATTCTTGATGAAGGTCATGTAATAAAAAATGGAAAAACAAAGCTGTCAAAAGCAGTAAAACAGCTGACTGCTAATTACAGGATAATTCTTTCTGGGACACCAATCCAGGTAATTGATTTTCTATTTTGGATGAATAGTGGAAAACAAACAAGATAGACCTATCTTGCACTCAGTTTTATTCTACCTTTTAACAATCATCTTGTTCAAAATACACACTGTAAAACAGCTTTTAATTTCTAAACTCTCAAAATGACATATTTTCCCTTTCTTGGTATACCTATGTATAGGGGAATGAATGCAAGTTTTGTGGTATTGATGGGATTCAAAAGTTGGCAGCAAGACTTTCTCTACCACTTCCTCTTTAAGTGTTGGGCAACGAAGAGACCATTTCCATATGCCTCAAGTAAAATTAGCAGGAAACTCAATTCTAAGATCTCCAGATTTTGAGCTTTGTCTGAATGACTTGGCTGTGCAGTATCTGTCTCCCCCAGGACTAAGACCACTGGTGTGTCCTGGGGTTTGTTAAGCAGAACTCTGGGTGTGGCTTAGGGCACCGGCCACAGTGGGAAGTCCATTTATACATTCAAGTGCATGCAGAGGTATTTCTGTTACTCAGAGGAATGAAAGAGCCACCAAGCTCCAGGAGCTTGGGACTGGGTAAATAATGAAATATTTTCTGATACCTTGCAACAGCTTACTGTTTATGAAAATAATTTATCAAATGTTTCTTTTATGTGCAGAACAATGTGTTAGAGTTGTGGTCGTTGTTTGACTTCCTAATGCCAGGATTCCTGGGCACTGAGCGCCAGTTTGCAGCTCGTTATGGCAAACCAATCCTGGCAAGCAGAGATGCCCGCAGCTCCAGTCGAGAACAAGAGGCTGGTAAGGATCAAATGTTTCATCTTTAGGTTTTTGTTTTAGCCTTGTAAATGAGAACTGCTAATGAAAAGTGTGGTTATTTCTAACATCAGAGATTGAGAGGGAGCTGAATGGTTTGAAAAATATGTTTTTCTTCTGAAACACTGCTGCTGTTGCCCTCACTAGGGGTACTTGCAATGGAAGCTCTGCACCGCCAAGTCCTGCCATTCCTGCTAAGGAGAATGAAAGAGGATGTGCTGCAAGATCTTCCACCCAAAATTATTCAAGATTATTACTGTATTCTCAGTCCTCTACAGGTATGCTTAAAAAGTGGCTGAAAGTTTATTTCTCAGCACAGCTAAGACCACAAAGGCATGAATTCAGTATTCCTGTGTCAGTCTGATATCAGCTCTGACATTCTCTGGATGTACTAAAAGAATTTTGTAGTATGTGTTTAAAACACTAATTCCAGTCCTGTAGTAATAGTGTATTTCTTGAGCTTAATTTTGGGCTTTATTCAGGAACAACATGTAGGCATCTGCAGATTGTTTTTCAATAACACTTTCCAAGTTGAAAGAAAATAAATGGCAAGAGATTCTGTTGTTAATGCTTATCTTCTGTTACATATGAAATAGCTTTCTTGATGTATGATAATTCAGAATTTTAACTTGAAACTAAACTCTAAATGGGACTATCTTCTGTCAGAAAAAACACACTCATTCTCTTGTCTGGTATGCAGGTTCAGCTTTACGAAGATTTTGCCAAGTCTCGTGCTAAATGTGATATTGATGAAACAGTTTCTTCAATTTCACTGAATGAAGAAACTGAAAAACCAAAGCTTAAATCTACAGGTCACGTATTTCAGGTACAGGTTTTTTTCAGTAATTTTTATTATGTAGTATATACATTTTTGGTAACTGTATGTATAGGTTTAGTAAAAAATAAAAATCAAAAGAGTAAACTTTGACATTTGTGGTCATATGATCTAAGTAGAGTATTTATGGCTGGAATGTGAAGTATAGCTATTATGTTTAAATTATGAGTTTGTGTCTTATGATGCATAACACTGCCTCATATTTTTAATGTGATCTGCTCAGTTGGTGATCAACTATTTTGTGGATCTTGTAAAAACTGAATACTGAGAGAGCAAAACCTCAGAATGAGGGAAGTAATTCTGATTGTGTCAGCTCTTACACTTCAACATTAAGATTCTGAAACATGGAGAAAATGTTTCCTTAAGGGTAGATCTGAATTTATGAAGGTTCACGATCTTATAGAACTGAAGAATAACTCTTGGTTAACTGGAAACAATTATTCTCAAACTGCTCCCAAACCCATTTCCTCTATTGCAGACTCAGATGAAAGTGTGGGAAATGGTAATCCTTGTATTTTTCCAGAAAGAAGGGACCAAGATCACAATGAGTGTAACAGTGTTTGGATACAATTTGAAGTGCAGGTTTTAAATGTGCAGGTTTGATGAAAATACACCATAAAGTCCAGATTGTGGAATGTGGCAGTGACCCATGTACTTACAGTTAATTCTGTTAATCATTTTTCTGTAACTGTGTTCTTGCTTATTATTTGCTTGAACTTCATTTCTTAAATAATTCAAGGCATTGCAGTACTTACGGAAGCTCTGCAACCATCCAGCATTAGTGCTCACAACCCAGCACCCAGAGTACAAGAGAATTACAGAGCAACTTGCAGCTCAGAATTCATCCCTTCGAGACATCCAACATGCACCTAAGCTGTCTGCTTTGAAACAAGTGAGTGAACATGTGTTGTGCCTTCAATTCCCTAAATGTCTGTACTGCTGTTACAGTTTAGGACGTTTTATTTAAGATTTCATCCCTAGGGAAACTCTTTCATAAAATTAAGTAGTAAATGAAAAAGAATGCAAGGGTCTTTCAGGGATATGCCCTATTTTCCCTGATAATTTAAGACGGGGTTGGGGGGTGGGGAGAGACACACATAATCTTCATGGTGATGATGTTTATATAAGTTGGTGGCTTATGAAAAACCTTACTTCTATTTTATTCTTCTCCCTCTTGTTGGAATATTTTTTTTTCATTTTTATTACACAGGAGACTACTTCCTTGATAAAGTTAGATTGCATTGCTTTACTTACAATAGAATTTAAGTAAAGAAAAGGTTTTTTTGCATTTTTTAATGACTCTTAAGTTTTTCATAGTTTGATAGGGAAGCCAAACTTTGCCTTCTTGTCATTTGAGTGACTGTCAGTTCCTTCTGCAGTTTATTGTTTCTCAAATTTCTACTTTTGATAATCAACAAATGTTAATATTTACATGAGCTCTACAGTCATTTTAATGACACATTTTTGTGTTCTTTTACTTAAAGCTGCTGCTAGACTGTGGTTTGGGGAATGGTGGATCTTCAGAAAGTGGTACAGAAGCAGTTGTGGCCCAGCACAGAGTGCTTATCTTCTGTCAGCTGAAGAGTATGCTGGACATAGTGGAGCACGACCTTCTGAGGCCTCAGTTACCTTCAGTTACGTACCTGCGACTGGATGGCAGCATTCCTGCTGGGCAGAGACATTCCATTGTTTCCCGGTATGCCTCATCCCCTCATAACCACTGTGAGGCCAGCTTTGATGAACTGTATTATTTGGATGGTGCAAAATTGGGTTTTTTGTCTGCCTCAAAGCAGATGAGGTTCATAAATTCTTTATTTAAATGAAACTTACCATACTTAACCTTTTCTTGTATGCAGGTTTAATAACGACCCGTCTATAGATGTTCTTTTGCTCACCACTCATGTTGGTGGACTGGGACTTAACTTGACAGGAGCTGACACAGTTGTGTTTGTGGAGCATGACTGGAACCCGATGAGAGACCTGCAAGCCATGGATCGGGCACATCGCATTGGGCAGGTGAAAACCTCTTTATTTCTCATAAGGGTGGCTTTTCTCACGCTGAACTTGCTTGAGAGAGTTTGTAATGTATAACAAAGTGACATCTGTAGGTTTCTACCAAGCTTCCATTCATGCTTATTTCTTGCAAATATGTCAGCTGCTGAAGTGCATACTTCCTTATTCTGCTGCCAACTTGATGAGTCTTCTCTTCTGTACTTCCTGAGCTGCTGGGGAGAGGCCAGAGAAGAATCACCCTTTGGTGGAGGAAGAGATGACTGAGGACCGAGACAAGGAATTGAAGTGACAGCCTACAGGGTTGTCCTTCTCTGGTGCAAGACAGGGCAAGAATGACTGCTGGTAGTCTTCCCCTAGAGCTGTAAAAATCAGTGAATTCTTCCAGAGTACAGAGGCAACTGAAGACACTTCTACTGTATAGTGGCATAGTCTTGTGCTTTCCATCTAATGTCTGTCAGACTGATTAGAGTTACTGAAGGGTGGCTCCAAGCCAAACTGCCTCTAGACTGTCCATGATAAACACTAAAAGCTTATGCTTTCCTGAATATCTGAGATGATACTTGTTTGCTAAGTGTGCTTTTTTTCTTTCAGAAACGAGTTGTTAATGTATATCGCCTGATAACCAGGGGAACTCTGGAAGAGAAGATCATGGGTCTTCAAAAGTTCAAAATGAATATTGCAAATACAGTGATCAGCCAAGAAAATGCAAGCCTACAGAGCATGGGAACAGAGCAGCTTCTTGATCTGTTCACTCTCGACAAGGTAAAGAAATAGTTTTACAAATACCTACCAAAAATAGAGTCAGCTTAGGGAAAAGCTTTGCTTTGAAATGTGAAATTTAATCACACAAATGCTTAAGTTGGACTGATGAATAGTAGACAGCTCTCTAAACAACAGGAGGAAGTGATATTTCCCCAGAAGAATTATCAGACTTGAAGAATTTATTAGATTGTTGAAAACATTATTCTTAATATTAACAGGATTTTTTTTCTTTTGTGAAGGATGGCAAAACTGAAAAAGCAGATACCTCTACCTCTTCTGGGAAAGCATCAATGAAATCAGTACTCGAAAACCTTGGAGAACTATGGGATCAAGAGCAGTATGACACTGAATACAGTCTTGAAAACTTTATGCATTCATTAAAGTAACCACCCCATATTTGTAATGCAACTGCTGCTAGTTCACATATTTTTCTGCTGATATTCAGCAAACTTCAAAGCATATAGAGTGAACCTTTAGCTTAATGTGTAAATAGACTTACTGAAAGAAGAATCTTCAAAAGACTGGCATGAAGTAGTGTCAGCTGTTTCACTGGGAAGTTATTCTGTCTTAAACGTTTGCACTGTATAAAAACTTTAAATGTAAACATTGTGAGGTGGTTCAAATTTTACTGGTTCTGAACAGCTGCAAATTCTTACTTGGTAGAAGAATTAAAACAAAGCAGGTTTTACATCTGTTAACAAGTGTGACTTGTGTTTGCAGTTAAGTCCACCATTATTTCTTTCTGTATCTATAATAGTTTTGTACAGTTGTTTCAGTGAGTACTTCAGGTTGTTCAGTGTACATTTTTCTTTTAAACACAACTTGCTTTTATGGTATATTTAAAAAGCAATTTTCAACTTAAGCTTTCATTCAGATCATTTCAGGAGTTACATCACCAGAGGCAAAGCCTAGAAGCCTTGAAAGTACTGAAGAATGGAATGGCACTAGGCCTGTGCACCCATCTTTGTATATTGACTATATATATATCATGCTCTTCAGTCTTTTGACACCATCTTGTGAGAACAACTGACTTGAACTTTTTAATGTAATGAGCTCTATTAAATACAGGTAATGGCCTGTTTGAGGCCATGTTTGCATCCTGTTAGCAGGGGTGTACTTTTTTAATTTATCTATAAGGCTAGAATATAGCCACTTTGAGAGATGCATGTATTCCATATGTTTCAATCCTATATATTTTTTGTAACTAAAAGAAGAAATTAAATATACAGACAGACATTTTCCAGAAGTAGATTTTACACTGTCTAGGATTCTAAAATCCATGCTAAAAGTGACTGTGTACTAAACCAATGCATGATTTAAAGCTTCTTAAATAGGGAGGACTTTTTTTCTTTAGGAGAAAATATACATAGAAGTACCTACATTCAGTTTGAGGTAATTGAATAGTTAAAGCTGTGTAACAAAGATAGTAAAAGACTTTAATAGCAGTGAGTGAGAATAATATGGCTGTATGTTATGCAGCTTTTTATAAAAAAGGGAGGCAGTATAAAAGTGTGTTTCTAGATGTGCATATGTACCAGTATATGCACTTTTTTATAAATATTAAGTTATAGATAACTTACAGCAGTTGTCTGAATACATAGAATATATGTATAAATATAAAACCCAAGGTTTATAGCTTGCTGTGTGCTTAAGCATCAGAGCTTAAAAACCACCAGAGACCTCAACTATTGTAAAATAAGATTGTTTTAAAACTATATAAATCAAGACAGTTCTATATCATTGGAGAAGAATTAATGTCACATTTCAGTAGTTATGAACTGCCAGATTGTAACTAAATTAGCATTCCATGAAAATAAAACAAACTGGGAATATATAAGTTGCATGTTGGGTTTGTCCATGTTTAGTTTTGTTTCTCTAGGGAAGGCTTATCTGGCTGTATAAACAACGTAATGCTTTTGGAAATTACAGCTGGATTATGAGTGTTATATTGGTTAATTTCTACCTTCAGACTATTTCTGTTGTGCTTTCAGCTGATGATCCAAGCAGGGGAGACAAGATGGGTCTTGGTGGTGTTTGCAGAGAAGTTACAATGCTGGAATAATGCGTACTTGAAGATAACTTGGTGCAGTAATTTGGTGATAGTGCCTAGAAATAACAAGATATTTGAATAAAGAAACTTCTTTAGTGGTAAAAATTGCATATGTTTTTCTTCAAGAGTTTTATTAGGTGCAGTGGTAAGAAACTTTGGGTTCTGTTGGGAAAGAAATGGACAGCCTAGGACTTTAAGCCATTTATTTATCACATTGTGGTTGCTATGCAACCATAATAATTTTAGCGATGGCTCTCTTGGATATCACATCAACAAGACTCCTGCACCTGAAAAACAGGAGAAGGCAGAACCTAGAATAATTGTTTCAAGAATATTATTTGTACTGGCTGATGTTAAGTGTTCTGCGAATTAATGCTTTGAAATGTAACCCAACAGGAACACTGCACCAACTATATAAAAAATTGGATTTTGTTGCCTTAATATTTAACAAAAAGCTGTTCTGTGCTTTTCAGACTAGCAGATCATTTGGCAAAATCTGGCTTGTTTGTGCAGTGTCCTCAGTGCACAAACTGGATTCACTTACAGCAAAACTCCAGCAAGAAATAGCTCTTAGAATACTTCTAACTGCATTTGATCTCTTTAATGGGTATTCAGCTGGACTGGACCAGGGTCTGGACTGGAATAGGAAAGTATTTATTTCTAGGCTGAAATGAAACCTTCAACTATGTCAGATTCTCAGCACCAGCCATTTTGCTCTCCAGCTCTGCCCCTAGTACAGGTTGTTACTTGCTAATGAGGATACAGCCTAAGCCTTGACTGACTGCAGGTGGAGTCACTGGAGGCCCAAAGAAACATGAACTGAGTAAAACCATACATAGGCTCAGAATGCTTTGGGCTGGAAGCAGCCCTAAAGATCATCCAGTTCCAAAGCCCTTCCATGGGCAGGGACACCTTCCACTCCACCAGATTGCTCCAAGATTTGTTCAACGTGTCCCTGAACACTTCCAGGGATGGGGCATCCATAACTTCTCTGGGCAACCTTCTCCACTGCCTCATACTCAAGGTTTGATGCATTGTGTGTAATTTGCACTGAGTTAAAGTAGTCTCATCATTTAATAGCATCAAAAAACCACTAATAGTCACCAAAGCCAGACCTCCAAATTAATGTAGTTCCTGATTTATAGCTTGCTAACCTGTGAAAACTAAGTACCTCTGACTGGTGACCACATTCTGGGCTGGAAGGAATGACTTTGAAACAAGTGTACGCATAATGCTGCTTTTCAACCAACTTAAGCACTGCTTGAAATCCTACTTAAAACTAAATGGAGAACTACCTTCTGCAAACATGCACCATGTCTGCATAAAGACACCTTCTGCTATGTCTGTTGTACTTAGACTTGTTAGATTGAATTCTTAGTTTAACTTTCTCCATGCATGTTATATTTGGAATTCACTTAGGCAGGAAGCTGCTTGCTTTCTGCAAATTTACTTATAACTATTGCAGGTTTCTAGGTTGTTTTTTTATCCTTCTCCCTAATGCTTTTGTAAGGTGTTTTTTTTTTTTTGCTAAGCTTGCTGAAAGCGTAAATTACACTGAATATCCAAGGTATACATAGTGATTTAGTTTAACTCAAATTAGTTCAAGTTGAATCTTTTGCTTTAGTCCATTATCTTTACAAATCTTATATTTTACCTTAAGATTTCCAGATTTAAAGACAAATGCTTATATTTGCCATTAGTGGTATCCCCAACTTTCCTACTGTCTCATGGTTCTGCAGGTTGTAAGGCAAAGAGCACATGTTTCTAATTAAGCCTTAATTCAAGCAGTAGTAGGGCAGCTTTTAGGCCATATTAGAAACTGTGGAAAACTTCTAAGATGAAAACACATTCACATACCAAAGCTTTTATTACCTTGCTTACAAATGGTAAATAATGAAGTGTTAAATCTAGCTTGGTGTGCAGTGTTAATAGAGCTTTGGCATAGGGTAAGCTTTAAAGCTCTTAAGCATCACAGCAGCAACTGACTTGTGCTAAGTTGCTTTGTAATCAAAAGCTTGGAAGATGGAGTTCTTTCTTTAAACCAGGCAGTGAGGTGCTTTAGAGTAAACATTATTTTTCAAATCACATTTAAGTGAATTACTGTCAAGGAAAGTTCTCTGAATACAAGGATTTTTGTAGAGATGATAATCCATCTAAATTCTTTCAGTGGTCTATTAAAAGACATGACCTTTGAATTTATGTCAGAAACCCTTTCAGTTGGCTCCTTATCTTCTAGTAGCTTCACTAGTTCTCCAGTATTCTCTTCTACAGCAGGTTTGGAAGTATCTCTTCAGTTACACTGTTTTTAAGGCCAACTCCCTGTTCAAGAATCGAGATTTAATTGATTCTCTGGCAGCCAGACCAGACTCAGGGATTGTGCCCAGCAAGGGGAAGCTTCCTTTGGTGTGAGACTGACAGCACTACTCTCTTCCAGTACAGGAATGCCACTCCCCTCCTGGGAGGACCAGATAGCAGCAGGGTAGCAGAGCTCTAAGTTCACACTGACAATCCTGTGATCTTGGATGTCACTCAAAAGGAGATGCTCTTCATCTGCTATGTGTGTGCATGGGCAGAGCTCTGCTGGTTGGAGCAAGCACGGTGCTCATAATGCCAAGTCCTCTCCATTCATAAACCTTATGCAATAACAACAAAACCTTAATTTTCTTCTATTGCTAACAGGTGCCTTTAATTTAGAATAAAGAGTAGAAGGCCCAAGCTCCTCTGTATCTTTTTTTCTTGGGCAACAGCTAAATATACTATGCTAAATACACTGTGCATATGCTGCAGTAGATAGGCAAGAGGACCAGAGAGAAAGTTGTCCTTTGCCAAGGCTAAGACATTTTTATGAACTTGTTGTAGACACTGGGATCCAAACTTGCAACTTTACATCTCAAGTTGTACCCACCAGCCTTGCATCTCCACAAACCAGCACATGAGGCTTTAGGAAATTTGTTAGGCTATTCTTTCTTAAGGCTATCAAACCTTTAAAAAGTCATATGTTCAAGGCTTGTTCTGTTTTTTTAGCTCAGTCATGTGGGTAGCTAACTTGGAATTGGGTGTCTGACAATTTACAAAGTAATCAACAATCACAAACTCTTTCAGATGACCTTCAGTATTTTCTTTTAAAGTAAAACTCAGACCAGAATTTGCTAAGTTGTAAAAGGTATTCCACATATTAAAGGAAAACATTTACCTTCATTTTCCCTTTTCAGATGAAGGAAGTTGATCCAGAGAGCAGAAATTTCAAACCCATAAATTCAGCCTCAGATGCAAAAGCTGCAGGAAGGGGGAGAAAGGAAGGATACACTGCATCCTGCCAAATGGCTGTTCCAGGGATGCAGCAAAGTGAACTTCTCTGCAGTTCAGTGAGAGGCTCAGAAATAGCTGAGCTTTCAGAACATGCTGGCCATGTCTCCAATGCACTCCAGTTCCAGGGGCCTTTGCAGGACTATGTGTGCTGCCCATGCCAAGGCTGTGCCTGCCAGAGTTTTCCCATATGTCAGGGTAATTACATTTCACAGTTTGTGCAGGCTGGGTGCTTAGATACTCCATTGAGAAAAGGGAATACTGCTCAGTGTAGTGGCCCAGGCGTTTCATGTGGTTAACTTGTGTGCTTTTTGCTGCTGTTTCAATGTTAGCTCTCTCTGAGTAAATACTGTGCTCTCCAGATTCACATTTCTGTATTCTCGCCCTGTTTCTCGTGACTCATACTGCACTTACAGGGATTTAATTATCAATCACAGCCCAGCATCTGAGAAATAAAGCCTTCAAGTAGAAATCTGTAATGGTAAGCCAAGGGAAGAGCTAACGCAGATGTTAAAATCTGCTTTTGCAACAACAGAGCTTGAAAAAAGTCAGTTGAATTTGTCATGATCTCTGCTGTAGCCAGAGAGGGAAGACATTAAAAATGCATCAACTCCTGGAAAATTACGCTTTCCAATTCCTGCCTTTCTTCTGAATCAGAGCTGCCTCACCTAACAGCAAAACTGACTTTTGACTTTGCATTACCAAAATAAGTGTGTGCCTTTAGGAAAATGCTGCACTGTATTCTGATCCATTTCTCCATGCTACCCTTGCCTCCACACAGTCCAGATTATAAAACCTCTGGGACATTTGTAACTGTTCATTCTTGGCCTCTATTTTGCAATTATTATCACTCACAAAGCACAATAATCAAACTGAATCAAACTTGTCAACTAAACTTTAGGTAGTCAGGTGCTATTTCATGTTCATTTGGACACATTTGGATTCATATAAACACAGGCAAAGTTCACTTCTGAGCATAAAGTCAAAATGCAGCCCATGCTCATATTCAAGAGAATGTGTTTTCAAGAGATGGCAGAGGAAGAAATCATGCAGAATAACAAAACCCACGGTAAGTGCCAGCCCACCAGTGTCTGTCTTCATTTATGACTAATTTAAAGTTCACCCACTTAGGCATCATATCAGTTAACTCATCAGTTCATTTGCAAGCTGGAAAGGACAACATGGCAGAATTCAAAGTTGGTACTTCTGCTTTCTTTGCTGCCCTGGTGAGAGCTGCAAGATGTGATCAGCATTTCAGGCTTCTCACGGCCGACACAGTCAGCAGTAGTTAATTATTGTTTATAAAATGCAGAACTCTGTGTTCTCACAGTTAGAAGTTGCATCACTCTTTGGCTGTGCCTATTATTTATCAGCTGAAGAGCAAGGCAGCAAACAAAGCAAGGAGAGTGAAAAACACCAAAACCCATGACAGTTTACACGGGCTGTGTAGGGGCAGGGAAAGCAAAGGAGGAGGAAGGGACACGGGATGCACTTGCCATCAGCCTATTTTCCCTGTCTCTGTTTCGTTTATTTCTCTCAGTTTCCCACTGTGCAGTATTTTTGCCTCCAATTTAGATGTGGTCACAGCTGGCAAAGCCACCGAAGTACTGCTGTGGAAGAGATTAGAATGCCTTACCACTGGGAGCCTGGTGTGTGCTGCCTCATCCCCTTCCCACTTAAGCAGGAAAAGCAGCTCCAACCACCACTACAGGAGCCTGCTGTGCCACCCCAAAGGAGAAAACAAACCAGCCAGACTCAAAGTTCTGATAAGTTTAAGTGGCAGATGGCTACAAACACCCCACAGCTTCTTGCACCTGCACAGAAACCTAGAGAGAAACAACAACCCTTCCACACAAGCTGAGGCCCAACACGGGCCGTGAGGATGTGGCAGCCAGCTCTGCCTTCACAGAGTCATGAAACCACGGAATATCCTGAATTGAAAGGGACCCACAAGGCTCATGGAGTCAAACTCCTGGCCCTGTGCAGGACTGCCCTAAGAGCCACACTGTGCTCCTGAAGGCATTGTCCAAACAGCTCCAGAACTCCGTCAGGTCTGGTGCTGTGACCACTTTCTTGGAGAGCCTGTTCCAGTGCCCAGCCACCCCCTGGGTGAAGAACCTTGTCCTAACACCCAACCTAACCCTTCCCTGCCTTCATGCCCTCACTATCCCTCACTCTGCAAGTGGCATAACAGAAGAAAGGGCCTCAGAACCACGAGTGTCTCTCTGCTCCTCGGACTCCTGCCATCGCCCTCACGGGGGAAGGGATGGAGGGGACGGCCCCTCAGTGGGGCCGCGCTGGCTGCGGGGCGGGCACAGTGTGGGATCCCCGCAGCCCCCGCGCCCTCATGGCTCCCACTGATGGCGGCTGCCCAGTGCAAGCTGGCCTCAAACTCCCCATCTTCCCATTTCAGCCCCGTCCCGGATTTGCCATTGTGAGCCCCAGAAACCAATCCGCGCCCCAGCCCCCGGGGCAAGGCGGCCAAGCTGGGGCTGTGCAGGCCCGGCAAGGCGGGGCCCGGCGAGGCCTTTGCGCTGTTGGGGCGTTCAGAGCAGCAAAACCGACGGCCTCAGCTGCGGGTTTGTGGATTCCTGCCAGGTGAGGATCAGCCCGGGTCTGGGCTGAGTTGGACACCTTGTGGGCTTTTCTAGTTACCCACCCGAGGTCTCTGAAGGCAAGGAGGGCCCCTCTCTGTTTCGTTAGTCTGCTGCTGATCTGTCACAGAGTAAGACTTGCATCCGTGGCAGAGATGTATTCAAGGCACTAAATGGCTTTTGCAATTATTAGATGCCTTTATCAGCTTTGCTTTGGCACTTAATCAGCCGCAAAAGCTATTTATTGCCGCATAAACTCCTCTGCAGCAAACATTATCCTTTAATTAATCCCTGAAAATTACAAAGGCTGATGAGGTAACCCCATTTTCACACCACCCAGTTAAGATGAGGAGGATTTGTTGCTGTTTTCCCCTTTCATTTTGTTTTTAGACGTTTGTCAGCTGTCTCAGTCAGAGGGCTTGTCAGGACAGGTAGTAGCAATTAAGCAGCATGTCCCAGGTAACAAATACCAGCCAAATCACTGAGCTGTGAGGATTATTCACAGCTGAGAAAGTTAGGAGATGAGTAAAATTTAAACCTTAATTTAGCTCACATTAAAATAGGAAAGGCAATCTGAACGGCATGTTGCTGCAGAGTTAAAGGATGTTACAGACTCGTTAAAAGATTGGACCAGTTGCTAATTAGGATTTTTTGAAGCTAAGGACACAATGGCAGAAGTAGATCTCTTGCATACTGAGAGACTTCAGATGCATTCTTACTTCGTATGTCATTAACTTTTGTATATCAGCACTCAGAGGAATTCAAAGTAACTGAAAAGCATCAAGATCTGTCTCTGCAACAACTCAGTACCTTAAAATTTTCACTAGAATAGTGGCTTTTAATCTAGATATAAGTTTTCTTTACAACACAGACATAAAATTCTGCTATTTCCACATACCCGAACCCATACCCCCACCAGATTCAGACATTAGTTATAAAGTAAAGCAGTTCACAAAATAACAAAAATGTTAGGCATAATTATTTCAAGCTTAACTGACCTTATGAGAACTAGAATTATAGCTGGAAATTCAATGCTTTTGTGTAAATGTGCCCATTCTACTTTACAGGGGGGTGAGAGGAGCAAGAAACATTCCCAAAAATATTTGGGAGTTGGCAGTTCTGAGTCCTAATCTCTTCGCTTGCCATGGATGACTGATAATTGTTGGGAATTACCATTGGCTGCTCGGAAACCTGATGTCAAGAGAGAAGGTGTTTCATCCAGGTCAGTTGCTGAGTTGCAAAAAGGTGTTGGGACCTTGTAATCAGCCAGTTCTCTGCAGATGTGCAGAAAATGTTTCATGAACTGTAAATTGTATTTAGGAAGTACCTAGTGATGCAAGTAGTTAAGGTAGAATAAATTTGGTAGGAGACTTGAAGTATAGGAAGGAAGGTTGCTCTAAAAATTATTTCAACAAGTTTCCCCATCAGCATTTAAAGTTTCCAAAGCAAATTCTGAAAGGGGAAAAAAATCTCTTGTGTTTGAGAAATGGGAAAAGAGAAAACTGGAAAAAAAAAGTTGACTTCTATGTCCCTTAAAGCTCTTTATTTTTCCTCATCACTGAAGGAAAAAACACAACCCAAACCCACAAAAAACGCAACCTTGTTCTAATCCTGGCTCACAGCTGCTAGGGAATTTACATCTCCTGTGGCAGGTGTTAATCATGGTGAGAATAAAGAGCAGTTCCACTTCAGTGAGTCTTTCTGTGTGTTAGTAGGTGGTAGCATACTCAGGACTCAAATTATAAGAGATTATGTTTTCAGAGATGTGTTGAAAACCCCAACCCAGCAATTATGTTTTCCAAAGTGTCCATTTGTTACTGCTGGAGACATCCTGCATTGCTGAGTGGTGCGTTCTTGCCACCTGAGTTTCTGAAACATAAGTAGGGGGAAAAGGATTAAGTAGGTGAATACTGTTAAAGAAAACTTTGGAAGCTAGGAAGTCTGAGGCTTTACATCCTGAGAGGAGGTGTGGTGAGGTGCAACTGGTGCAGCTTTTTGCAATGTTAGATGGTCCAGCAGCCATCTTGCTGTCCTGCGGGGGGGTGGGGGTGGAGGACAGGGCTCTGCAGCAGTGCAGTCACCTACTCTAGCCCCAGGATCAGTCACACAGGCAGAGGGACACACCCCAGGTGCAGAAGCACCTCGATACCTGGAGTCCACAGTTTCTTGAAATTAAAGGAACCACAGTAAAAAAACTTGAGTTCATTGTGAGTTACATTGGGTAACTAAGTTAGTTCTGATTTAAGTTACTTCTGAATTAACTGTGGTAGTGAGAACACATGCTCAGGAGCAGTGACATTCAGGACTCCCAGGTCTGTATCTTGCCCTTTGGCTAAAGATGAGGCCAAAGGTCCAGACCTGTGAGTAACCTCACCTGAGGAAATACCAGCAGAGGTCCCTCACTGTGATGGGTTTGATATTTCTATGCATTTAGTTGCAGCTTTCTCATATGCCTGTAACTTCCTTTCTGAGCAGTTTGGTATTTTTGTCATGCCTAAACCAAAGGATTTGGATTCAGGAATAATGTTCCTCATCCTGGTTGCATAACAGAGCACAAATACCAGCTGCTGTCCTTTTCTTTCAGAGCACAGCTGGAACACTGGGGGGAAATGGCAGTCCCAGTCGTATTTCTGTTCTTATGTACAAGAATGATTGTTCAGTGATGTTAGTGTAAAGGCCTGCAAAATGCTAGGATATGAGTGGATTTGTGTGGGATTCCTTTCACCCTGAAACTTTTCCACAATCTGAAGTATCATGGGAAGTATGGAATGTGAGAGTCAACGTCTAAGGATATCAGGCTGCTCACTCTAGTCTGGGTTTTATGTGCTTCTCTGTGGAAAAGAGACCATGGTTGTGTCTCTGCATCACAGACTGTTCATTTTATGCATGTTAAAGCAAAACTTCCTTTGGCTAAAGTGCAAAAAAAGTCCTGGTAATGTAATTGCTACTTACCTACAGCTACTTGAAAAACATTCTCTTGACTCTTCAGGGGATACAGAAAAAAAAACAAAGAGAAGGGATTTTGTTTCCCTCAAATTACATCACATCACACAATTTTCTATTAATCTTCTTTTAAATGTAAAGAAGATCCCTGTTGTTTCAAAAAGATGACAGCATGCTGCTCAGTGGGCCAAAGGGATGATAATGCACTCTTAGAGCATGAGGAAATCAGCCTTGTTAGCTCTTCTTCCAAGAATAAAGCGAACAAAAAGGTTAATGCAGGATAGAATCCTTTAGAGTAATTCATCAAATATGTTAATGAGAGCACCACTTTGTTATAATTTCTAAAAAAGAGAGGTTGGATCAGAACAACTTGAAATTAGAAACAATCTCGGCATACTGACTCTAGGACTTGGTAAGATACAGAGACTCAGAGCTGCCTGAAGAGTCCCCTGCATCACTGAGCCCAGCCTTGCCCCACCAGAAAATCTACAGGAGGAAGCTGCAGGTGAAGTTTCTGTGAATGTCCTGGGTGAGGGGGCATTGTCTCCTACAGCTCCAGCAGCAGTGAGGTGCAAGAGGCAGACAAAGGCAGAGCTGTTATTCATGCTTTATTTGGTACAAACAGTACATCTTAACCTGCCTAACAGAAACTGAGCCAGACTGTGTCAGAACTGTTGTCAGCTTGGATTCCAGAGTTGTTCCTAATGTCTGAGCAAACCTTTTCTTCCAGTTTCTGCCCATCTGATTTGCAATCCAAAGGGGTTTGTAGAGTCAACCTAAGTGCATTGAATAGGTTTTGACTAACTCAGTCTCAGTTGGAAATGTGTATGTAATGGGATATTGCTGAGAAACAGCTTCTTGTATTGTGCTTTTCTGTGTACCAGTTTTGTTTGAATTCTGCCCGTCCTTATTGGACATCACATCTGTGTCTTTGAAACATTGACCTAATAAAATCCAGTGCTGGGGATAGAGAGCCAGGGAAATGTTCATAACCTCTCTACCCAACACAGTCCTTTCAAAGAGGGATCAGACTTTCAACTTCAGTTCTTTGCACAGTGAGAAAGAACCAGCAATTAAAGCTCCTTATATCCTTGTAGTTGTTAAGTATAGAAATTAAATTATACCAATATGTGTTCTCTACAAGGGAGATGGAGGCAGAAAAAGATCACATTAATTAGTTTTTTCTTTTGGAAAAAGGACTGGCTTTATTGAGTATTACAAGTGAGACCAGTACATTCCTGACTGGCTGTAAGATCTCACACAAGTTATTTCTTTTGGTTACTTTTTTTTGTTACTTTTATGTGCTCATTTTGTTTTCGTGCTTAGACTGAAAGTGCTTCAGGACAGAATCTCACTCTCTCTGCCTTATGTAATGCCAGGCCTAACAAAGCTTTGCTTTGCTTTGGGGCCTTTAGACACTGATGAAACATAAGTACTTTCAAAGATAATTAACTACACTGACTTTGAATGGAAAGTTATAATCTGGCCTGAGAAAGAGGAATCTTTGCTGCTCTACCCTTTCTGCTGATAAGTATTCTCTTGGAAAGGAGGAGACTGGAAATTTTTGCAAACATTCTAAATGTTCAAGATGCTTTCAGAGTTGCAGCTGAGTCTGAAGGAGCTGGAATGTGAGTGGTTAAATTGTGTTTGGCTGAAAATCAAATTAGCTTGATACCTGCATGTCTCACTAGCACCTAAAGCCTAGAAGAGGTTTAGTAAAAATTGAAGAGCTCCTTGTCCTACACAGACAGCTGTGGTTGCTTACAAAACTTAACCATCAAGAACCTTGAGGGGCAGAGGGTTGCTGTGTGGTAATATTTAGGCTGTAAAACAAACAAATCAAATAAAAATAGGCTTTCCTTTGAAGAATTATATAATTTTTTCATTCATTCTTTTTTTTCCTATTATTTTTATCACAACAGCACCTGAAAGTCCAGTCAGCGTAAAGAGCAAGGCAACATACAAACTCTGCCATAATATTCTGCCCTTCTTCTGAAGCACAGTTGGTCTTAGGGCGCAGTAAGAGGGGCAAATTAAGTTGCTTAAGAGATGCTTGGTCTGACTACATTTTATGACTTTTGCCTCTCCAGAAGTTCTTGTCATGTCAGTTCTACCAGCTGATCTACTTTATTAATTATTTTTTCCAACTTGAGTTTTTTGTAGAGTGAGATTGCATGCTATAGTAATTAGATAGATAAGAGCTGAGATAGCTGGAACTCTGTCAGAGAAGTAGGATTAAGTGTCCAGGGAGTGGAAACTTCTTAACCATGATCAGGAGCAGAAGACACAGCAAATGAACATGAACTGATTAGATTAAGTCAGCCCTGGTGGCACAGGTGTGGGAAATAAGTGCAGTCAGAAATTCCTTCTCACTGAGTTAGTGCCAGGCCATGAGTACCTGCAAAGACAGTTACTGTTGCAATTACTCTGGCCTTTAATTTCTTTGTTTAAAAGCTAAAGGAGGTCCCCCCAAACATTTTAATAAACAGAGTGACTGATGTAATCATAGAAGGGCGCATTTAAATATGGGTAGAGTATATACAGTTTGCTTCACCCCACTTCTCCTGTACTCCTGTACAAGGCTCTTTAAACACAGGAAGTGACACTAATTAGTCCACAGATGCAACACAAAAACTGTGGTCTGTGTGCTTTCCCTCAGAAGATTTGTGACTACCAGAATGTCCTCTGTAATCAGAGAAAATATTTCTGTCATGGGAGTGGTCCAGGTTTAGATATTCTGTTGGTATCATCATGGTGGACTATTCTAATTTGCCTTCTAGTTCAGTAACAAGCATTTCTAGTCATTGGAAGTTTTTGAGAAATAACACCAGGTCACTAGATCTGCTGATCCTCAAGGCAGGCTCATAATTCACTTACCTGTAGTGCATATAGGGGCAGCTAATAATAACTCATAGACCCAGTAGGGCAGGTGCATCTTTATAGGCTGTTGGATGCCTGTTGGTTGGGTGGTTGGGGAATTGTGAACCTGCCCAGTGTTAAGGGCAGTTAATGCTTTCATCCTTGGCAATGTGACTTCGCCAGGAGCAGCTAAGAGGAAGTGGTGTGGACAGCAGTACACCTGACATCTTGCCCTTCTGTAGCATGTGGGATTGTCATGTGGGACTCACACCTGTGTGTCCTTGCAGTCAACTAATTTTTTCTCTCTCTTTAATATATCATTGCAACTGAAGCTTTCTTATGAATTGTGAGAAAAGGTGGAGGCTTGGTGATGGGAAACAATGCAGGTCTACAAAAGCACTTACTCCTTGGATTTTGGTACTTTTCAGGCAGCTATTATATAGTGACCTACTCTGCTTCCCCAGGGCAGGTAGTTCTGGGTCTGTGCAGAGGCACCTTTAGGCAACTAAGTCAGCCAGAGAGTTCAGACAGCTTCAAGGTTATGCAGCAGCTGAGTAGGAATTTTCAGAAAGAGATCTGGACTTTAATTTTTAATTGCATCCTTTTTTATTTTTTCAGTTTGGTCCTACAGTGAAATTTGATTAAGACAGTACTAAAAGTTTTTCCACACCAACAATTTCACCTTCAAAAGCATTTGCAGCTGTGACCTCAGATATTGTCCCTATTTCATGTATTTCTCCTCTACTGACAGAAGGAGGAATTCATGTTCGCTGTTCCTAAATAGGATCATGCCAGAGAACATCCTGACTCTGTGCAATCTCTCTGCCTGCAGTCTGTCTGCTTGATCTGCCAACCCTGAATTTTCAGATCCCCACCTGATATGAAAAGGGGCAGATATTAGTTTTTCTCTGAAGTGAACTGCTGAATTAACAACTGTCTCATCTAAGGGCCACAAATGGAAATGAAGGGCTCATTCCCTGTGCTGTGGCGCTCAGCTCTGAATGATGTGGCAGGCGCTCAGAGCAATGTGTATGATATTCTTAGAAACCATTTTGATGAGGTATCCTTACATCAGCCGGGAGCAAATGCAGATGAAAGGCTCAACAGAAAACAAACCAGAGGAATTTCCTTCAGTCCGAGGTTCATGTCCTCATTCAGAAGTTAGATTTGGGATCTGCTTGTCCTGGGTGTCATCAGAGTACATTTTGAAAGTACGCACACAGCTGTCCAGAAAATCTGAGAGGATTGCTGGCCAGCTCATTTGTCTTTACAGCTTACATCTGGCTTTGATGAGCTGCACATACGTGCATATGATCTTTGTCCAGGTGGACAATGTCTAGTTTAATGTTTAGCAATAGGTCCTTCCTAGCCTTTCAGTCAAGGGCTTCAGTTACATATTAATGGCACAGGTCTTTGTGCAGGTTCAAGAGCAGGAACATTGGGACATACTGGGGTAGGGAATGTTTTGGCTCAGGATGTCAGATATAGCTGTTGGCCCCAATTTGGCAATTACTTCAGTGTCCATGTAATTTTAAGCACATAAGTAATTCCAGACAGTCAGGCTTGTCTTTAAAAGTGCGTTGCTGACTGGGGAATTTCTGGCTTCTATAGCTGTTCAAATCTTGGCTCCCAGGAGTCTTCCTCCAAATTTAACGTTTCTGCTTTACTCTCTTGCGGTAGAAAACTGGTACCCTGCTTTGCTCTGTCAGCACAGGCAGAAAATCTGCTTTAGTTTCTATCCTGTGAGATTCTGTCATTTATGCATTGGACAGATACCTTGATGGGAATAAACATAGGATAGTTTACTTGAGAGGCTGTACAATGTGGATTCCTGAAGCTGAGACTTGTTATTTAAGTTGAATGAAAGTGCAACCCAGAAAACTGGCAAAAATTTTACATACACTTCTACAAAGTTGGGTGCTTGTTCCACAAATTTTAGAAATAGAGCAGTACAGGAGCCAGAAGATGTATTGGAAATGGAATTGCTTTTGCACCAGCATTGGGAGAGAAATGTGTAAGCCTCTTTGAACTGGTACATGAAGCTATATCAGCTCCATGCTATATGTGAGATAAATATTATTCATGGCAGTGGGGAAAATATATAGCAGCTTAAATATTAAGGGAGAGGAAGGACTGTTTGGGACATTTGTAAGTAAGTAATATTTACATCTAAGGTGCTATTCCTTGTCCTGATTTTTTTTTAATGGATCCTTCACTGTATTGCACCATAACCTGTACAAGTGAAGGAGTTTCTTCTCTCTTTTAGGAAGTGATTTTTTGTGTCTTTTTTAAAAAATTATTATTATTCCCATGTACTAAGAAATGTCTGCAGGCCATCAGCCATTTCCCCTTTGGCCATGGAAGAATGGGCCTATAATAGGAAGACAGTACTGCCCTACAGTGTAGTCCTCTCTCCTCCTTTTTAACCACGTATCTCCCTTGAAGAGCAGAGCCTGTCCAGCCTGACCCAGGTCAAAATGGGAGAATGGCAAAAGCAGATTTCCCTGGGAAGCCTTTTTTTTCCATTTACATCTAAGTGTGTAACTTCACATCAGAGTTGGTCTAGCTAAATGAGCGCCTTGGACACCACCCTCCTCACTACATCCTAGCTGACTTCCTCATCTTCAGCTCTTCCTCCAGTTGGAAAAGCCACAAGTAACTGGGGGCTTCTGTCAGCTGTACTGCCAGAACTACAGTCAGCAAATCCACAGCTGTTCCCAGGTGCACTCCAGATATCTCCAAGGAAAGCATCAAGAAGTGGGATTCAGTTTATGACACATTTTCCTGCCCACTGTAGAATAAATGGGAGCATGCAGCTCAGTGGGTTGCATCAGACAGCCCAGTGAGGTTTTGCTCTGTCCCTTCCTCAGCTGTGCTCTTGAGGCTTCTGTTCATACTTCAGAGCAAGATTGATCTGAGGAGAGGTATGTGTAAGGGTCTAGAGCATGTCTGGGATGGTGCTCGTGGGGAGAGGTGGAACTGACAGAGCAGTGATATCAGCACCTTCCAAAGCCTCAGAAGGGATATAATGTTCTTTAGATCTAGAGAGAACCAGCATTTTCCCCAATTGCCTTGTCCCACTGCCAGGGTGAGCCTATTACAAGTAAATGTCTGGGTAATAGGAGGAGCTGCAGAAGGGCCCCAGGAGCCCAAGCAGGTGGTACAGCTGGTGATGACAGGCTCAGTCTGTGGGAACAGTATGTGTGCTGGAGATAGCCAGGGAGAACCCATTTTAGCAAGAGCTGGGCAGACTCACAGTCACATGGCCCTGGCTGAGCTGTACAGCCTGAGCTTTAGGAAGCTGAGAGAACCAAGTTTTCAGAATTTGCATATTACAGCTGAGTGACTCCACTGACGCAATTTCTTGGGGCCAACCAATTGTTCTCACACAGTCCTGTTCCTGCAAGGATCACAAAATGGATGACAAATCCCTTCCCCCCCCCAAATTTCTAATCTGATAGCGCATTTGGAATTGGGGTGGAAATTGGGCAAAGATTCAGCTTGAGTATTTGATATGAAGTGTTCACTTCTGGCTAATGCTATTTCTGTTACATCCCTCCTTCAGAGCATGATTTAAGAGGACTGTCTGAGAGAAGGGCACTGCAACTTGCTGACTCTGTGTTACCTCCTGCAGCATTTTGAATGCAGCTTAATTCCCCTGTGAAAAGAACTGATACAACCAATCCCCATGAACTCTTCACACTTGACAGAAACACAAGTGAAGAGGGTGATCCATAATAATTAGGAAATTGGGATCAAAAGTGGGCAGGCTTAGCCCAATCTGTTTTGCTCAGGGGCAATACTGCAGCTTATAAGACACAACTTAATTACGAGAGTACATCCTTTCTGCAAGTGAAGGCAGTTTCCAGAGTGGAAAAGCTGCTATAAATATAGTTCTAAATTCTACTCAAAACTAGGTTAGGAGAGCATAAGCTTGAGTAGTATTTAAAAGAGTAAAAGGAGAATGTCATGTAGTGTTGTCCTATTTCTGGCATCACTCCTCAGTGGAAAGGCCATTGCCACCTATCTGCCCTCATATGTTGTTCAGAAACAAGAAATCAAACACAAGGTAGAAATGATGGTCCTTAAGATCCCTTTCCAAACAAAAGTGGTTGTCCTATTTAAGAGCAGCGGCAGGCATCTTCAGCTCAGGGCTGCAATTGCTCTGTCAAAGGCAGACTGAGCTATGTTTGTGTGAAGAGTCCTTTTGTGTGTCACAGTTACTGACTTAATAAAAGTCTAAACTGCAGAAGAAGTTCATCCCCACACTTTTCTGCTTTTCCTCTTGCTTCATACATGTACCCTACACTCTACAGGCTCTGTTCAGTAGAGCTAAGACTCACAGGATGGAGGTAAATTTAAGATTTAAGGGTTATCTAATATGTTGTGTAAGAATAGTCTGACAAATGCAGAAGATATCACATATCTTAGCATTTGTTTTCCTTTGTCTAATACAACCCCCAGTTTCATTGAGGATTAGATGTCACCAGCCATTACACAGCAGGGAGTTAATTACAGAAGTTACTGGGTTATATAATAGTGATTTCCAGATTTCCAGACTCAGTAAGTCATATCTCCTCATGACCAGGATTTTTTCTGGCCTTCTGGCTGCATAGTCTATACTAAACTTTTTTTTTTCAGGGCAGTGATTGAAATAGTATTACTGAAGGAATTTTAGCACTGAAGTCTCCTGGTATCTGATGGATTTTTCCAGAACAAAACATTAGCAAGAGACCGTTACAGTTTGTGATGTTTATATCTGATCCTGCTCTGAGGGTGGTGCTTTCATTACATGGCCATAAAGTAATGGTACTTCTCTGCCTCTAAACTCTCCTGACAGAAAAGTGCTTAAACATTCTATTTCTGGATTTGCTTTTTTTGTCCTTTGTAGGATTGGGGTGAGTGGCACGGAGGGGTGCAAGGGGTGGGATTGCATTATCAATTATGTTTTGCCTCATAGAGTGCAGGTCTTCAGCACTTCAACACTTTAATTTTCCTTTGTGTGGCAGGTAATTTTTCCTCCGTGCTTGTTGGAGTATGTATTTTCTGCTATTGTCTGGCATCAATATTTAGCATGTTTGAATAGGACAACCTAAGCACCCAATGTGCTGTTATAAAAATCTGAACTGAGAAAAACAACTCAAGGTCTCAAAGCTGAATCTCCAAATTAAGCCAGTGATGTTGAATTTGAGCATCACTGTGTCTAATTGTTTAGCTTGTGGTGGCCACAGCATAATCCTTGTCCTTGAGTTAGGCACCTGTGAGTAAATGTGATGCAGAGCTACTCAAGGTGCTTTAGCATGGCCTAATTTAGTTTCTTTTCAGGGTGGTTTATCACACAGTGTGTTTTGTACTCTCAACAGTAGTGCTTACTTGCATTATGCTGCCTGTAACTGGAGTAAGGCTTTTGCTTCCTGTTGTTCCCCTTTATATAAAACAAATCAAGTTTCTCTGGACTAAGAGGGTGGAGCATAGGAATGATTTACTAACTGAAAGGCTTGGATGCCCACTTGAGAGGGAAGAGTTGTTGGTTCTGGTTTCTGTCCTGTTTCTGGATTCAATGTAATCATCAAATACTTTGCTTATTTCTGCCCGAGTGACTGAAATGTGTCCATTTACAAATGGCAGCATGCAGGTCCAGTCAGAATTAAGGAAGGTAGAGGCAGATTGCTCAGCAGGGCATTTCTGGCACATGTGTCTATGCTGTCATTCTGTGGGCCCTGAGTACAATATGCACAAGGCACAGTTGGAGGAATTAGGTTCATTGTGAACAAGATTTTGCCCATCTTCTAGAAGTTCATGGTTGTTATTTGACTCTGACCATGTTCTGTAGTTTGACAATGAGATTAGAGGGTGTTTTATAATTTTGAAAGGCAAAGATTTTGGAGGACAGATGAGATGAGATCATATATCTTTGCCATAACTTTTGACAGTGTTTTGCAGAATTATTTTGCATATGAATTGCACCAGCTCTATCCCTTTTTCAGGCTTTCATTTCAGTGGATACATGTTGAAACTGGTAAGGAAGTCAAGAAGGTGTATCAGAGGGCACGATCTTGTTACGTATAATTTTATGAACCAGCACTTTGATTATTTACCTTAATGGTGATGCTTGTGCTCTTCCAGAGACCATTCTTCTTCACTTGGTAGAGAGCAAAATACATATCACAAAATAGTTAAGAGTAGTTGCCACAACCATGACTAAATAGGTTTAGTTTTTGCTCCATAGTGGAGGACATTTTGAAAAAGAAAATAGTAAAAAATAAAGATATCCCCAAGTGTTTTGACCACTCAGACTATTGGATAGAGAAGGAGAAATACACCTCTGTTCTCCAGTATGTGAAACATGATAAATACGTTTTCAAGTGCTTTCTGTATTTAGGCATGCAGGTGAAAAAAAATGCAGGGGAATGCCCTGAGAATCTGAGTAGATCTTGGGTTATTGAACAATTGTGAAGTATTACGACAAAGTAGGTTTATATATTCCTGTTCACAAAAACATAGGGCAATGCTAGGGCAGCAGCTCATAGGGGATTTTAGGAAGTTGGTAGCAAATAAACATCACTCAAGCTCCTAAATGGAGACCTGGTTTTAGTGATTTAGCCCCAGGTGCCTCCCACAGTAATGGTAGGCACAGACACACTGGGAAGCTGCTGTGCTCTGGGTGGGACAGCACCAAAAAGGACCTGCCATATGACTTTATATTTGCTGATAGTTTATTTCTCCTTCAAAAACAGGAAAACAGGGAGATTTCTGGACCTTTATCATGTTTCCTTCTCTAACTGCTGTATGAGCAGTTTGTCACCCAAAATAAACTGCAAAAACTTGCTTGCCCCAGGGGAGAGAGAGGATTCATTTGAACAGGCATCATCTGTGTGTGCAGCTGGTGCATTCAAATTCGTCCTGTGTTCAGAACCGAATTGTGTGCTCTAAGGGTTTTGCAAGTAGATTGTAACGTTTTTATGAAAACAGGTTACAGAGGTTTCTTGTTTTAAAACCCATTTCTTGGTTCATCCCTGGGAGAGGCTGCAGCAATTCTGCCCCTGTGCTCATGCTGTTTATCTTCTGCTAAACAGAGGAAAGCAGATTATGGCTTTTAAGAGCTAAGCTTCAGCTTTTCTGCAGGTCTGTGTGAGGGGGAACATGTTGCTTTGGTGCCTTGAGTGCAAAGATGTTCGCTTGGGAGCATGTCTAAATAAGCTTAATACACTTCCACAGTCACATAGGTGACTATTTTAGTTCAGTTTAAGTTTGTCAAAATAACACATACCAAGCAGAAGCAAAAGAGGCCATGCAGCCTTTTTTAAGTGCACTGGTTTAAATTAAGTTACTGCGGCCTTTTTTAAATGTAGGCAAAGACTGAGGTAAATGCTGTTATCAGCTGGAGAAGGGAGTTGTCAGTATCAGTGTACCTTGCCAGCAGCATGGCTGACTTTATCAAAAAGAGAAGGACTGAGGATTAGAAGGTTCAAAGGAGTTGCACTTCTTCCCACAACTGTTCTCTTTAATTGAGGAGGGGCTAAACTCAAATTGATTTTTGTCCAGATGGACTTGGAATATTGTACTGTGAGAGGCTACACTAAGCAATTAATTGGAAGGTGTTTTAAGAACTCCCTTCTCAAATTTAGCTCTGAAGCAAGAAGCTCACAGTTTCTCACACATTCATTCATCCAGGAATGAGTGTTACAGATCACTGCCTACAGATCACAATATTGCTCACTAAAAGCACTTCTGGCAGAGCAGCCAGACCATTCTCCCGGTAGTTACGGGTACTCACTACCAGTTTGTAAACAAGTCAGCTTTTAACTTCTAGTGCTGATAGTTCCAGCAGGGCTCTTGAGCTGCATTTATGTAGACACTGAAAGAAAGCAGTGACAGACCATGCACTATTCTTGAGGCTTTCATTTGCCCTGACATAGAAGAATTCCTTTTTTTTCAAGGAAGTGTCCTGTGGCATTCCAAACAGCTACATTGCTGAGCTTTAATTGTCATATATTCTTAAAAATTAAACTTTTACAAACTTCTGTTGCAGTGCTTTTTTTTTTAACTGATCAGTCTAATTTCTGCCTGTAACCACTGTTAAACTACTAATAAAAGAGTGCAATATGTTAGCCAGCAACTTCTCTTTAGCTCAGAGAAAATAATTCAACAGTTCCTTTTCTCAAGTCACTTCATTCTACATTCCCAGAAATATTTCCATTATATATATTTTTGTATTTATATTCAGTTTAGCATAATAAATACCTCTTTAAGGTGGCCTTTCCATTTTAGAGACAATACATAATTGGACCATATACTTGCATTATAAAATAACTAGAAAAGACAGTGTGTGTGCATGTAAGGTGTGTCTTTGGTTAACCTTATCTAGTAAACAGTTTCCCAGTACAAGATTTGGGGGTTTCGTATCTAGTTTACATTCCCATAATGCATATCCCAGGATTTCCTTAGCATGTGCAAAGGATGACAAATATCAGTACTTCATACAACTATATTTAATAAGTTATTACAGAAAAAAATAAAGTTCAAACTACAAAGTTTAAGCAGTTGTAAGCAATAGCAGCATTGAGCTCCATGTTTAGTCACAGTACTGCAGTTCCATACAAGCATTAGTCCAAGCCAAAAAGGAAGAAGCCTTGTTAGAATTACTAGCAAAAACAATCTAAGAGAACATGTAGTAAAAGATACAGTACATTTAAAATTAGTTGAAAAACAAGTACAGAGATCTTAGCTGTGAATGCTCTAAAAGTTATGTCCATTAGTTTGACAGTAAAATTACAAATATCTAATACTTTATACCCCAACAGAACTACATCCAGGAAAGAAAAAAGAGCAAAAATTATCTCTTGTTAGCACCCTGGTTTTCTACTTACTGATGATCTTTTTGTCATGTAAATTTGAGTGTGTCAGACTTATGTGACCAATGTGATTTCTGACCAGCTACCCATTTGGGGTATAGAGTAGTCACTAACATGAATATAAAATACTCCGTGGTATGATAGAACACTATAGCAGCAGAGATTAAGAAGTTTGTCTGTTTAAAAAAAAGAAAGAAAGGAAGAAAAAGAAAAAGGGTTTAGCTGACATCATACAAACCAGCATAAAAGCAACTACATACAAGCCAGATTAAACAAAAGAGACATTTCTACAAATCTGTGACTAATCTTTCACTCATACCTTGCAAGTAGAGATGTCACAATACTGAAATATTAACATGGGAGCTTTTCCCAGTTAAGCGCCTTTTTTTTTCTTTTTTTTTTTTTTTTTTTACTACTCTAACAGATAGTGAAATCAGCAAAGTTATTTGCTAACTGCATATTTGCAATACAATTTGTTTTAGCCCATGCCTTGCTAGCAGGCTATAAAATACAAGCATGTCGGCAGAAATATAAGCATAAACTTTGTACCACTTAGCAGGAATTTTTTATTCCCTCTTCATTCCTTAATCTCCTTTGTTTGCAATTTGTGTACATTCCAACCAGTAGTACCTAATTTGAGTCTAAATTTTACTTCACTATTTGATCTAGTCTATACATTACTTACAGAACTGAACACACAGAGGATACACAATAGACCAACTCTGGGCACATTTCTTCCCACAAGTCACGGACGAGCCACTCTAACGCTCGAGCAGAAGTTAAGTCTAAAAGGTCATCAGCAACTTGTGGAAGTGAGAGTTTTGTCTAGAGAAAGTCATTGTATGCCCTGTTTACGCAACACCAGTTTTAGTCTGGATTGTTTCAGGTGCCAGAACAGAGTCACTGGCTTCAGGAAGGGGTTTCTTCTGGCTGCATAGGGAAACAAAAGTGATGGAAATGGAGGTGAAAAGCATTTTGATACTGGCCCTTGGTATTGCCAATACAAAAGAAAAAAAGGACAAAGACACAAGAGAGGCAGAGAAGAACGGAGAAAGACAAAGAAGCTGAACGGATGTTCAGACGTGGTGGCAATATGAGTTACTGCGTTGCTACCAGGGGATGGACAGACAGTGTTTTGCATTAACTTGGCAGCTGCTACCCACGTGGGGTGGCTGAGTTAGGAAATGCTGTGGGCACCGACAGTCTGCTCCACGCTGCCACTGGGAAACGCATGCAGAGAGGACTCGTGCAGGAAAGGGGCAATTTCAGTAAATAAATAACACGGTGGCAAAATACAATGAAGAATATATATTTTAGGAGGTTCACTCTAAGGCTATTGAAAAGAGAGTTTATTGAGTTAATGACAAGGAAAGTAATGAAGAGTTATGCTGAATGGGCAGGGTCAAAAACCCATTGTTCAATAGATTTAGTTCCTTATAACGGCAATAGTATTTCATCAACACTGGTGGTGTACAAATCTAGACAGCGAACTGGTACTGTGACATCCCTATTATCTCCCTAAATCATTTTGATAAAGGAAAAGGCTTTTCAAAATATCACGTTTTTTCTGCTTCATTCTGTCATTTTATTGCCCAATTCTTTGTTACAATTTTCCAATCACTTTACATAACCAACCATTTTCATCATTGCCACACTATTGTAAACCACATCAGCAAGTTAATACATAAAGCTTTGCATTTCAAAAAACTAGACACTTTAGTAACAATATTACAAAGATTTTAGCTTCAAAAATAACTGAAAATGAAAAAAATAAACTTTTAAAGAATCAGCATCATAAAATTAATTTATTCCAAGTAAAAATACAAAATAATATTAATGACATTGACCAGATATGAAAGTCTCTCCCAGAAACAACTATATTAATGGTTGAGAAAGCACTCCTTAAAGAAAATACGAAATAAAAATGAAAAATATGTAAATATGTTTAATTTTTTTCTTAGCAAAAAATCTTTCTAAAAATAACAATGAAAATTTGTCTCAGTACAAAGGCTACATTACTATTGAAAAAATACCAGCATGAAGAAAAGGTACATATTTGACAGTAGAAAAATGATTTTAGTGAATCACAATGTCTAAAGTCTGCAATGAAAATAAATCTGCAATAAAGATTTATGCCTTTTTTCTTTTCATTTTTCTTTTTTTTATACAAACAGTACAAACAGTATTGCACATAACAACAAATAGTCGAGGTTAGGTTAGCCTTCAAAAAAATCGACTAGTTCAAGTCTCACATCAGAAAAGGCCACAATAGGACCTGTTGTACCCAGGGGCTTCTTAGTCAAGTTGCAGTTCAGAACTCCATATTTTAAAAAATAACTTTTTTTGAAGGACCCTCTTTTAATATAACATATTAACAACTCAGGGGCACATTCATTTACAAAACAAAAGGGAGCATGTCATAATTTAATAAACTAAAAAAAGTTCTCTTTAAAAAAATACAAACAGAAGAACTCTCACAATTCTGGTCAGTCGTGCATAATCACACTTGATTATAAATATACAAATTAAGGGAAAATATTTTTTCACCTTCTATTCACAACTTTCAGCACCAAATGGAGTTTGTGTTTACACCTGTTCTTTATGATGATTTTGCTTCAGATTTAATCCAACATTATGCTATATTGTACATTTTCCAGCTTCTCTCGCTCTCGCTCTCTTTCTCTCTGGGAGTATTTTTCTACATGAAAGAGGGGTATTTCTTCAAAAAGGTTTACTTCTTTCACATAATTAGGTAGACTTCTGTAGGTTAGCTATGATCTTTAATATTACAGTTATAAAGCTCTAACTTCTTCATTTTCAAAAAAACTCAAATAAGCATGAAAAAAATAAAGTTACCCATCTGTTAAATCATTTTTCTTGCAGAATTAAATTAATATATATTTTTCTGAATAAACTTACTTAGAAAATATCATTTTCTTTCCTATATTTCAAAATTGAGGTATTGCAAAAGATCATGTCAGTCAGAAAGCATGCCTTTTTCTTTAAAAAAAATCATCAGCCAACTGTTGAAAACTGTCTAGATACAAAAAGTAGTGCATAACAAAATGTCTTGTACAGATGAAAAAAAACAGAAAAGACACCTGGGCTGGGAAAAGCAATATCACAAAACCGCCCAGAAGTAACTTCAAAAGGGATAATTATAATAAGCATTTTAAACCAGTAAAAAACTATTTTTCCTTTTTTTTTTCTCCAAAAACAGAAAAAAATCCTTTCAAAGCCAATACTTGCAACTAAACATCGGGAAAACCAACTTACTAAATTAGACACAAAGAAGGACATCACAACAAACAAAACCCAGAACATTTAAATCTACTATGCGGTGTCATATCCAGTCAGATTGTCCCCAGAACTGCAAAAACAAAGGAGGAAAAGGAAAAAAAAACACATAGTGTACACATTCTCACAATCATTAGTATACCAAGTGTGTTTATATTTATATGCTATCTGCAGCCCCATAGTTCATGCTAAAAAAATGTCCACTGTGTTAGCAGGTCTTAATTGTATTCAAGCTTCACAGGATACATCCAGGGATTAGAGAGATAACGCCACATCCACAGAGCAGACATCTCATGTTACTTTAATATGCAGACATTTCTTTAGCACCACTTTGTTTCCTAACTTCCTTAAATGTGCCTAGGTTAGTATTTGACAGACTATCTAATCGGTAGTGTATGTACGCCAGCATGAGCTCTTTGGTTTTCTGGACAAGGTCTGCAGCTACGTAAATGATGCAAGCATTAGGAAAGAGATTGTAACTAAGAGCTCATTTCTGTTTATGTACCTGTTATGAACTGTCAAAAATGTGTTAATGTCAGATACAGAGGCTTTAACAGTTAAGTTTGATCACAGTACTAGACATAATCACTTTACTATATAAAATAAATTGCACGATATATAACAGAGCACCGCAAAGTACTTCATCTACCATCCACAAATTTTTTTTAAGAATATCCTACAGCTAGTTTTTATATTTGTTGTAATATAGGTCATTCTGTAATGGGCTGATCCTAATTTCAGAAGCATTACATTTACTGAGGCATGCCTTCCTCCAGTCAGTAATCAATTTTTTTTGTTACTGAGCATTTTGTAGCCTACGTAGATTCATAATTTGTGCATTGTGGGCAGGTTTTATATTAGACATATATAAAATTTATTGCATGCAGCAACCTGATTAAGTAAACATGCAGTCAAAAAATATTGACCTTCCTTGGAAGCTTTTCTGTATGCTATACTGATCTCCTTTCAGCAGCCATCACTATTTTAATCACATATTCATTTTTAATTGATACCCTAGCCTGAATAGAGTATTATGGTATTAGTAATACCATTTTAATAGCAGCAAAAGCTATTGCAGCATACATTTACATAACACTAAAAGACCTAACAGAACAAAACAAAAAAAACCAACAAAACAGAACAAACAAACAAACAAACAAAAAAACCAAAAAAACAAACCCTCAGCAAAATAAAAGAAAAAAGTCTGATCCAGCTTATGAGGTATCATCCTTACAAGTCAAAATCGAGAGCAACTAAAGGCTTATTTTCTTTAAGGGTTATTACTATTCTAAATGACCCAAACTAATGATTGCTGAATATCTGTTTAAGTTTTTGCTACATCTGCCACCTACTCGTGAATATTACCTTTGGTAAGTCATCTGCTAGGGGCAAGTCTAAATTTCTGAAAATAAGTGCATGCTCCAGTTTAAAAATAAAAATAATTATAATTACAATAAAAAAATCTTCATCACATACGCATCAGCCCATGAAGACTGATGAGAATGGCAGTCTACATAATGTCACTAGTGACAAGTCTTGTGTAGGAAATTAAGGTACCAAGCAGATGTTTGTGTGAATCAAAGTGCAAAATCAGTACAGTTACACTCTGCCGGTTTGTATTATACTGGACACTGAGTTCAGTAATGTGACTGTAAATAATAATAATAGTAATAAAAGACCCATATCTTCATTAAAGTCGAGGACGAATGCACAGATTTCCAGAACACTAAGCCCTGAGGCAGCGCTCTCTTTTCACTCAATTTTATTTACTCCAGTACTTCTTGCTGGCTGCGGCCGGGGTTCAGCTCCAGCGGAACGGGACGTGGCGGGGCCGGTCGCCTCCCTCCTTTACCAGTGGTTTGTGGAACTCCCGCCCAGCACGAGAGTGTATGCTGGCCCAGCAGTATTCACAGTAATACTGCAAGCAGGTAACGTTGGCACAAAAGAATGGAGCAAATTTCCCACCACAGCGAGTGCCCTGGCATTCGTCACACATCTGATCATCCAGCACATATGGCTTCACTTCCACCTGCACCAGGGACAAGAAAACACCTGTAAGAATGTTTCATAGTTTTGCTAAGCAACAACACAAACCCCAACATTTTAATTCTTTCTGGCTCTACTGAAGGGTTTCAGCTGATGCAGGATTAATCCAAGAGGTTGGTAGTTAAATTTTCATACCATGCGCTTTACCTGTCAGAAAATCTCAAGGAAGAAGGGTGTGCTTTCGTAACTATTCAACATTCCTTGGAAAAGTTGGGTCTGGGGAAGTAATAAAATGGAAGTACAGTAAAAATCTCCAAGGATTTTCCACTAAGAAAGCTCCAGGAATTGGAATAGAGTAACAACAGGGGCAGGCCATGAGAGCAGCATTTAGGAAGAAAACTTATAACAAACAAAAGTGTATTTCTAAACTTCAGAGGTCTGGTGAGTTTCAGAGGCTTTTCTCCTCAGAAGATTTTTTTTGTCTCTTTTTTTTGTTCCCGATTTGCAAAATGCAGGACCAGACTAATAAGAGATTCAAATTAAACAAAATTAAATGCACTTGTATTAAATATTCTCCATTTTGTTGGCAAAAATCACTACCTAAAGATTTTTTCGCTCTTGAGTTGCAATAAAATTTCATTGTAGTTCCAACTAAGGCCTTGCCATCAATTACAAATAGTCTGGAGAGCTGCTGACTTTAGTCCTACACCCATTTGTAAACAACTTAGGGCTGGAATGCCTTTTGTTCTTAAAGCATTTGTGTCAAACACAGCAGGACTGATGCATGATTAGGCACTTGCTATAATGCTATTACAGACGTTGAATATGTTCCTATGAATTGTGCCTACACATTTAAATTGAGTGTTCATTCATTACAGGGAAATCATGAGTTCATGCATGTCTAATTCTTATGGCTCTCTGATGCTATTTATAGTGGTTTAAGTACAGTCAACTGCACTAGAAAAGATAGAAAAAATTGAAGTATACATTTATTATAAATAATTTTGCTGTAACCGTGCAAGTGCTAGTCTGGCACAATTTGTATATTGTGAGGAAAACCTGAGTCTAGTAACAACATTTAAATACACAGAGATTTAAAGAAACATAGAATGAGATGTTAAGCTGAAAGACAAGAAACATTCTACAAAAAAGCTTTATGCTGAATTTACTGCAGCTTATCCTGATCACACTTCAATAAATGCTACTCCTTTGAAGTAAAGCTTCTATAGTGAGTTGTATTTCTTGCCTAAGGAACAGCTTGGGCTGCCAATCTATTTTTTTTTAATTACACCCTGCTACTAGTATTGCATGGAACGAGTCTGAGTAACTGCCATTTTGCATATCAGATGCCATATCACTAAAATTAGAAGCATCATGTAAAATAAAACAGCACTGTCTCAAATGAAATTGGAAGAAAGCAGGTCCAATGTCCAGCACAGATCTAGATCCCCACCTACTCAAATTTCCCAAGCATGAATTGTGAAGGTCTCAAAGAGAGTCTCTTTCTGTCTCTTCTCTCTCTTTTCTTGCATTGGTTACTAGTGAAATAATTTTAAAAAGTTGGCTGTGTAGTTCAGAGATTTGAATCTATTAGATTAAAATAGACTCAAATAGAATCTATTAGATTCTAAAATAGAATCTATGATTTAAAAGGACTCATTAAGAGACTTCATACTTCTTCAAACTCACACATAAACCTATTTTTAAAATAGAAAAAAGATAACTAAATAAACTTAACTTATCAGTCGACCAAATGAAAAAAAGAATAGACTGATGAAAAAAATTACTAGCTAGTGACCTTTTGTGGCTTTAGCCTAAAGCTTAGAAAGTACCCTCTAGCAAGCATGGCTGATATAGAAATCTCAAAGGGTTCAATGTGTGATTAAGACTCCAAAAGTAATCTTCTCAATCTCTCGGTAAGATTTTTCAGAATCTAATGGACAAGAAATGTTTAGGAATAGCCTTGTCTGAGTTAATGTAATATGGTGTAAAGCACCATACACAAATTGCTTGAGGACTTAAAACTCCTTACCTCCCCAAAACTGAAAAAAGTACAATTCAGATTTGTAAAGACAAAGAATAGTTTGAATTTTGCAGCTGTGCAGATTTATAAGCATACTGCACATAAGAGATATACCTAGTACCTGTTAAACTGACTTCTGAAGAAACCATTTACACTGGATTAAGGAAAAAACAAGCCATCCCTATCAGAAAATCACATAGCAGCAGTCCATGCCACGTGTCCTTTTGAATAATTCTAAATGCAGAGTCCTCAAAACATGGGTGTTGTTTGTATGTGTAATCAAGAGGTGAAGACAGAATGTCTAAAGGAAAAAAATTTTTGGAAAGTAAGTAATGCTTTCTTTTAATGTGTTCAAGTTAAATTTCAGTGAATACTGTAACTTCATTCTCTATTTGAAAAGCCCTTTAGGGATTTCATATGGACGGAAAAAAAAGAATCTCATTTCTCACCCTTCTGCCTATCAAGCATCTCTTGGCATTTGGTTTTAGTTAAATAATTCTGAAGACTTTTGAGGTCAGCATTACCTATTTTAATTACAATAAACCTGTGCTTTAAGGACCTCAACTCTAGACCTACACTACTGACAGAAAATGGCCTAATAATAGCAAAACTGTCAGAAGCTACACAAGTAGTCGCTAAGCAAAAACCACTGATGGACAATGAGCAAACATCTAAAGGAGGAAAAAGAAGCTGGGAAATGCTATGGAATTTGACCTATGGAATTCAAAAGAGAACCAAGGACAAATGAGCTTACATTCAACTATTTGCTGGGTTTAGCACTAAACAGTTATTTAAGATGTTTAAAGTATTTTTTCACTTTGCTTCAGATGCTTAAATAAGCTTTTAAAAAATGACAAATGTCATCTGAAGACCAGAACTTAATGTTCTCCAACACAATTCTAATAAAGACTTTTTAAATACCTGTACAGTCTGGTAACCACCATTGTGCTCCATGCAGTTTTACTTACCCGTTTATCAATGTCATTGTGTTGGAGCTGGACAAAGCGAGCACTGATAGCAGCAATATAGCTCTGCTGATTGGAGAAAGCCACTCTGCCAGCACCTTTTGGGTACTTCAGCTCTGGGTCTGTATCAATGCCAGCATAGCAGACACCTCCATATAAACGGTCCATAATCATTGCCAATTCAACTGCAAGAAGTCAATTGTTAAATATAATAGATTTAACATAAATCATGGTGTTGCATTTGGATTGTTGCATTTAAAAAAGCACCATTTGCCTTATCAGATGTGTCTTCCAAAGTCTAAAATTCCAAAGTGAAACACAGATTCAATCAACCTTACATGAATTATAGTAAAATATAAAGGCAAAACCAGAATCTGTAAAAAGTTGATGTGGCTGAAGTGTGAAAAAAATGCAGAGTTATGCTGTTAAAATAGGTATCAGATGAACAAGAATTTACAATATTGCATACTAAAGCTCTAGTACTTGGTAGGCTTTTTAATGCTAGTTTACATGTAAGATCACTTAGGGATATTCGTGGTTTTAGAATCTGATATTTTGCCCAAAGTACTAAGGTTCAAAAGAGATCAAAGATGTGTTTCACATTTGAAACAAAAATCTGTGAAACATACGAAGTTCCTGCAGCTAAAGCAAGCCTACATTACAGATACAATTTAAAATAGTATTTTAGTAGAACATTATCTTGGTCGTGGATCTTTTGAAATGGTTTGTTGCTTTTTATGACATTAACAGTAACTCTAAAGAAGTTATAAATATCATTCATAAAATCAGACAGGTTGAGTGCATGGCTGGGACACATACAGAAGGAAAGTTAAGGGAAAGAACTGAAGGAAGTAGTAAAGAGGCTGAAGAAAGCAGGGAAGAGCCATGTAAATTGTGCAAGGTTGTATGGCCACTGAGCCAAGCTCTCTGTAAAACCTCCCAGGCCAACAAATTTGTCGGGTGGACAATGGAAGAACTGAGACCTGTACAGGCCCTGCCAACTCAGCCATTTTCTAGTGCTAATGTGTGAAAACCTTTGCTGTAGCAAGTTACCACTTAACTACCCAAAATAAAAATTTAAACTCACAAATACAAAACATTTAAATTCCCATAGTGCTCCCAAAATTCTCATTAGCAAATTGACTAATGTGTATGTGTTTGTACAAATCTGTGTGTAGGGAAGACCGTATGCTAACTTGTCCATTTGCAACAACCAATGTCTGACTCATTCTACCAAACCTGGTAATACTTCTGCTCCAAGGAGTAAGGAAAAACTACCAGCATAATGTAGTGATTAATAGATTGTTCTGCTTTGTAATGATTTGGAATCATCCCTTGGGTGGTGATCTCAGAAAGTGACAGTACAGAATAAACATCACAAACACAATTACAATAGTAGCTCCACTAAGTTACTCTTGCCAATAGAGAAAGAATATATAGGATTCCAGGATAAGGAAAGCAGGCAGTGTTCAAATATCTTAGGGAAAATCTGACCTTTAAAGCTGCAAGCAAGAAGAAATGGAAACTGTTTATCTGCTTTGGAGAAGTTACCTATTTAAAGGCATCAATTTTCAAATGTAATGCATTTCAAATGGGACCTGTGATAGGCCAAATGGCACACAGTTTTATAAAGGCACTAATTAGGAATGAGCTAAGGTTTAATTGTTACTATTTACATAATTACCACCTTACAGTTGGGCCTTATTTTAAGATGGTGAGGAAAGTGAAAGGTGCCAAGAAACATGGAATGAGAGAAATCTTACTGTCAGCAGTGGCTGGGTGATGTTGGTACAGTTTTCCAAAAGATTTAGGATTAGGCAAAATATAAAGTGAGGAGCTGAAGTTCCAGTGGGCTGGAAAGTGGCTGCTGAAGGCAACTGAGGGCTACAAGGAAAGGCTTCCAGACAGTGACAGAGAGGCCTTGTCTACTACAGTTTCCCAGGATTAGGATTAGGATTAGGATTAGTGTGGAGAGGATGAGAAAGACAAACCATGCAGCTGCCTTGGAGTGAGGCTGGAAAGGGAGTACAGACAGAAGTGAAGGCTGCCAAAAGATCTGGCTAGGAGAAATGTTTTAAATTGCTTCATGGCTTTGTCGTTGGCTCACCAAAAATGTCAGAATTTAGAAGAAAGAAATGAGGGTTGAGCTACAATTGGGAGCAGTGCTCAAATGGGGCCTTCAAAACAAAATGAGGGCTGCCAGGAATCCTGGGCTAGGATAAATCTTTCCTCAGGCCAAAAGCTAAGGAGTCTTGTCTATGGCTCTGCAAATAAAAGTGAAGAAAAAGAGCTAAGGGTGAAGAAAAAAAATGAGAGAGGAAAGTTACATTAGGAGTAAGTCTGGAAAATGCTCTTCCATGTGAGGCCACCAAGAGACCTGGGCTGGGAGAAATTTTCTTTGGGACAATAGTTGAGAGGCCATGTCCATAGCTCCATGGAAGAATTAAGGTAAGGGTTGAATAAAAGGGAAACAGAAATCATAGGTCTGAGGTTGGAATTGGTTTAGAAAGGGTCTGGGAGAAGGGTCTGGTCTTTGTCTTCTAGTCAAAGGAAAAGGAAACCTGTCTGCACCTCAGCAAACAAATCAGGGTTCAGTTTAAGACAGTCTACATTACAAAAAATCAGCCAAGTTCCAGGACATCATGCCAAGTTGGGGAAAGCTCTTTCTACTGGCAATCCTAATTAGTAACCTATTTAAAAGATAAAAAAGTTCACAGTTTGTATTTTGTAAACAGGAAGATACTCCTTGTCTTAGAAAGCAAGCTGTGATCTTTGAAAAACACTGAGTCCATTTTCTGATCTTTTACAGATGCTATTTATCTTTTGTCATCTTTTCTACTTAATCTGCTTCATGTCCTACATTTTCCTTCTACTCACCAGCTCGGAGAGGCCGTGGAACTCCTCCAACAAAGATTGTTTTTCTTGGATCCAAAGGCTGAGACCCATCCATCACAAAGTCACTGTCACTTAGGTTCCAAGGTCGAATTTGCACCTGTATTAAGGATCATTTTTAGCAGAGGAACTTGGCCACTTAATTAAAATTGGCCACTTAATTAAAATTAAGAAAAAACATGCCAAATCTTCCTATAATTAAAAACAAAATTTGAACTTTTCAAAAGCAGTAAGTTGGTTTTATAAGAACCAAGACAATTTATCTAAGTATCTGAAAGAAGGGGGACAACTCATTTATGACCTCTAGAGGCCAGGCTTGAGTTAAATGTCCTCATGACAAACTCCTACACTCACTAATTCCCTGTCCCTAATCGCCATCATAGGACGAAACCTGTGAAAGGGCTTTCAGAACATTTTACCATGTATGTGCACTTGCTGTTGCAGTTTGGGTCTCTGGCTTTCCTGAAATCACATACAGTGATCCACTAATTTAAAAGCACTGATAGGAGCTGATAAAATTAATTTCTGTGCTTAGATACAAAAGGAATTTTATAATATGTGAATGCCTATTTCTATTGAGCAGCAAGCAATACAGCTGATAAGAAATCTTTATCTTAAACAGAAAAAAACCTGCTCAGAAGTTATTTAGATAAAGCTGTTCATCAATCCTTTTTTTTGATCTGTGGAATCACACAAGACTGCTCACTGTGCTGCAATCCTGTGTTGTTCATTCATCTCTGGAAGATTTTTAATAGTAGTTTTAAAAGGTAGCACATTTTTTATCTTATTTGCCTGCAGTTTTCACCTCATTTGTATATCTCCATAGGCACAAAAAAAGACCAGCATTAAGGAATGTTAGAGATGTGAATAATAAAAACAGGCTGCTGTATGTCTTCTATTCTGCTATGGCTGTCTGCAGTAGTTGATTTTACCCCATAGTTTCTATAAGGTAAATGAGGCCTAAATTATAAATTGATTAGCTACTGAATATATAAAAAATAATAATTAAAAAAACTAAAACAAAATTCAGGGGATATTTGGTGCTATCTGGATCATAATTTGGCAGGATTATTTCTTCATTTCATCATATAAGGCTTTCTTTTCTCTCAAATAGATGAAACATTACCATTCCATTGTTTTACAGCTAACACTGTAAAAGGATGCACACTCCTGAAGCACATCAGGAGTACCAAATATAAAAGTTAATTGAACATGGCATTTATCAGAAAAAAGCAAATGTTAAAGCCATGTTATGCTGATACAGGAAGTCAATTCAATGCAACAGCAAGGTCAGAAACAGGAAATGACAAGTAATTACCGCTAAGTATTGTTTATTTATTAACTGAAAAGAGTAACAGCAAATGGGTTAGCAACCAGCATAAGTGTCATGGCACAAGCTACTTACTGGTTTATCCTTGATTGTGGGGCTTGACACACATAGGTAAAGTTTTCCATCTTCTTCCAGACAGGCATCTATCAGAGCTTGTACAGAGCTTTCTTCCTGGAACAGCAGAAAGGCATAACCTTGGAAAGGATAAGGGCACAAGAAAGAAAAGTAACAGATTAATTTATAGAACATTTTTAAACAAACAAGCCAGAAAAGTGGGTAAAATATACGAATTACAAATAACTGTTGAGGTTATCCACAGATATTTGGATTCTTGGCAGAGGAGAAGCAATCCAGCTCCTCCTCTGCTGTTGATGCGACACATCACTGCAATGCTGCCAATAAATATTGGAATTCTCTGGGAAAAAGGCAACAATGTATTTTGGTGTAAGAAAAGTCACTACAGCTTTTCAAAGGGTACAGCAGGGGAAGGATAAGGAGAAAATTAATTTTGTTAGTTTATGAAGCCAGCCTAGGAGATCCTTGACCCTGAGCTCCAAGATTCATTACTTTATGGAAAGCAGTGTAAGAACTAAGCTCCTTTGTACATGTCCTATTCTGACATCTAAACAGTGACACAATTTCCATATGAAAGGGTAATTTAGTCCAGTTGGTCTAATTTCAGTTAACCTTGCTGAGAATAAACTGAAAAATTTGGCATATACACTGTGTCCCACAAACTTGAAACAAGGTTGCCACTTGAAATGCAAGATACACTTGGAACGAAAATGAAGTTGTTACAGTCTGGCAAAAGCATTTTTGTCAGCCAGTCCGGAAAAAAAAAAAAATCTCTATTTCAATTAATACCAACATTGGCATATCTTCTCTAATGATGGCAACCTTTCTGTATTACTGAAAGCACAGTTTGTAATAAGGCTTCAGTGACCTCTTTCTTCAAAACAACGTGCTAGATGGAAAGCGTATTAAGGTGCCTATTCTGCCTTTCTAATAAAAGATCTTGATATTCATACTTTATGTTAAAAACCTGGAGTTTTTTGGTACAAATTACAGGCAGTCATACTGGAGTTTTAGCTAATAGTGCATTAGGTATGTATTCTGCCCATCTTTCCTCATGTTATTAACTGAAAAGAATGACTCATTCACCTTTATTATAGCAGAACGTGCATTGTATGTATTAGGCATGTGAAAGAAAATAAACTTACTGGCCCTGTGGACACCATTCAACTTAGCAAGCCACAGCTGGTAGAGTTTGTGAGAAAAGACCTAAAGCAAAAATTTCTCAAGAGTTAAAGGTTATCCAGATTCATGCCTGCCATGGCTTCCCAGAAAAAGCCTGATTGCATTTCACAGCATTCGTGAAAAGAGCATGTTTACAAAAAGAAAAGGTTTTCTTTTATTCTTCTAAATCTAGTAACACCTTCCTTTTAGAGCTCCATGGTTAGGCACAATTTGCTGGAGTAAAAGGAAATCACTGACTCTTTTGTAACCCATGGGACAAGGTAGGAACAAAGTTTGTTATATGAGAATTGTTATACTCTGTTCTGTTTAAGTGATTCATTACAAACACTGTGAGAGTAAAGGTTATCTGGACAGTTTCTGGTTACTCAGTGGTACAGGAATATTTCAGGAGTAAAAGTACAGATCTCTCACTTAATGAAGCCCAGAGCAGATTGAGTTTAATCAAGAGTTTTTCTTCAGAATTTCAATTAATTGTGAATTAGTTCAATTTTATTATAATACCTGAAGGGTACCATTTTATGCTCAACTTGTGAATACTCAATATAATTAATAATTTAAGTTCTTGCATTTTAGAACAACAGTAGATAAATTGTTGTTCAAATGCATCAACCATGAGCTGAATCTTCTGGTACAAAGCCAGCATTTGGCATGCAAATGTTATATAGCCAACAGGGAAGGATTAACCTATTTCTGGTTCTTAGAATCTGGGCTCTTTTCAAACAAAGTGAAATACTGTAATGAAGAGCTATATATAAGGTCAAAGAGTATTTGAATCTCCATGTCACATGTCTGCATATCATCTACTGATTTCATATGTAATTGATCTGAAATCCATACTTCCCAAAATTCAGCCCACTTGCAAAATCAGATACAGGAATCATAATCTAAAGGTCACAGGTTTTCAGCTTTATAACACTAAGGTTGGGTGGCAGAATTAAGAGAATGAAGAGAACTTCCTCTTTACATTGTGCATAGCAAGTCAGAAACATCTTTGGGTAGTCACATGCACTGATTTCATCTGCAAAAGGGAAGGACCATTTATGCTTGAAACAAGCTGAACTACCTTTGAAGCACAACTTTCTGCCATTTAGACAGTGTCTTTTCTGATGTTTTTATAAGCTTCAGGATTACAATAAAATCTAGCATCGACCTCAGATTTCTTACAGAAGTATTTCGATATGTAAATCTATTTCATATAAAAAAAGGATGGCAAAGAAAATTAATGTTCTAGTCTCATTTCTTTAGGGTTATTTTTAGATGGTTGAGGTGGCTGCCTCAGAGAAGTAAATTTAAATAGACTTAACATTTTAATGAAATATATATTTCACTTTCTTTTTTTCTTTTTTTTTTTTTGCTAGATTTTAAAAAATAGTTTTGAACTTAATTATGGTGGTATTTACTAGAACTTTTAGAATAAAGTTGTTTTAAAATCCCACAGGAAAGGAACATTTAGAAACAGTGTGAACCAAATTTCTAAATCAGTTAATGTGATGACAAGGGTCATTGCTCAAAGTCACCTTAGTAATCTTATTAGAAGATGCTTTGAACATGAATAAAACACATTTGAAAATCCAAAGACTAAACTACTATTAAAAAATTAAACTCATTTTTAAAAAATAAAAATCCGAGGTGTTAAAAAAACTGCAGACTTTCCTTTAAACATTGCAGTGACATGACTGCATTTTCAAAAAAACTTCAAAGGCTTTAAATACTTAAGAAACCTCAAAATAGAAAAGGCTGTAATCTCACTTAGCTACTGCAGAAGAGTGAAATTATGTATTAGTCAGGGCTGCAAAGATTAATTTCTTTTAGTCAGTCTAATTTTATATGGCAATGTTTGACCCTGTCAGCTGATTCTTTTCTCTAAAAAACAAAGGTGTATAAGAAATAGGAACAGTCTAGAATCTTAGAGAGACTCTTCTATTTCTGCACATTTACATTTTTACATGTTTTTCATGAATACCAGACAGAGCCTGGCTGGTGTGATATGCAAGAAATTCCTCCTATGCCACATTACAGACAGGTACTGGGGAAGGGTTTGTTTGATTTTAATTAAAGGACTGTACTCCATATCCTCAGTTACACTGAAAAATAATTGGAGTCTGAATCTTAATAGCAATAAAATGAAGTGTACATATCAAATGGAAGACAGGAGACATAACAAGAGAAGTCAGCAATGGAGTGGGTCACAGAGAAGAGCTGAATGAAAACTGAGGTTCTGTATCAGTAGCTTCTGTAAAATAAATTGCATGTCTTCATAACTCCAGTCTTAGCACTAAATAGCCCACATCATGAGATCACCAAAAGAATTGAAACTAAAACTTAACACTTACTAATAATGATCTTACCATATCACAAATAACAGAGAAAACAGAAACCTTCTATTTTGTCATAAATATTACAGAGTGTTTTTCTCCAGTTTAAGTGGAAGGAGAAACCCAGTCCCCACAGAACCTCTGCTCTCTGGACATGCATTATTTGTGGGACATGGGAGAGGTGCCCCAGTGTTTGCTCAGCAGAAAGGACAGCATTTCTATAGTGCTGTAGTAAAAAATGTACAGCTAAAGATTTATAAAGTCTTTTCAGTTCCAAAATATGGCAAAAAGCAGAAAGATTTTCTATACATCATTACTTTACTTTCACCACTTATGGATAAAAAAAGCCCCAAAAGAACAGTATACATATGCCATCTCAGTTTGTCCTGTAGTAAAAATACTCCCACCCACCTGTATTAAAAAAGAAAAGACTGAAATAAATTACTTGGATTTTTTTGGTGTTTTTTAAACCAAAAGAATATTCCACAGGCATACTAAAGTCTGTCTTTATCTGGCATTTTACTTCTAAACTAGTGTAAAACATTGCAACAGCAAATTTATAGTGTTGTCTCCTCTTTCAAAGGTCGCAGCCATTTTCAACATCAGACTTCAGACTGCAATATGATCTATAGCAGCTATAAATCAGAATTAAAGGATATAAAAGAAAGGCTCTAATATACAATTTGGTTACTATAGTTGTAAGAGTAGTCACATGGAATTCCTATGAGAAAGACTAAATATTTGATGAAGTGGAAGCTATCTTTGTGAAGTTTACTGAGTCAGCAGCATGAAAGAAACATTCAAATTAGTAAATATAAAAACCCCAACTAAATTCAGAATTGAATTTTTAAAATTTTGATTTTCAAGGGCAATATGCAATGGTGACCACTCTGGACAGAGCAGCTTATGGTCATCATCTGGAGGGGGTCAGGTCTGCTGCTGCTGCTTTTACTCTGAACAGATGGCTCAAGAGACATCTGCTTCCAAGTCTGAACAAAACCTGTTACTCTTCTTTGCAAGAAAACCATCTTCCAGTGCTACTCCAACCAACATTAACGTGGAAAAATTATACAGAAATAGAAATGTTCTGCTTGATTTCAGCTTCTATTTCAAGCACACTATCAGCATTGGGTAAAAAAATTCAGAGGAAGAAAGCACTGGTCCAAAAATCCAGGCTAGCCAGATTTCAGTTATTTTAAACTAAATTTGATATTGGGTTTTACAATAAAAATGGTTTTTGCTTTAAATTATATGTTTTTCTTAACAAAGAAAGTGAGCAGCACTTGCCGCTTATCCCAAAATATTTGAGACTGTTGTCAAGAATTTCAAAGTAAAGTACTTCAATCAAAAAGAAAAGACACCCCATGTCATTTGCACAGATGAACCTAGGAACATATTTTCTGATTTTTGTATGGCTGTAAGTCTCCTGTGAGCTGTAGAACATTTCTAAAGGCAGAACGCAGACCTTCAGCATTAAGCTTTGACTTCCCTTCTTTTAATCAAGTAATCAGTTTGTCATTTGCTGCTGTGGTGCTGCTAATAACCATTTGAATGTTCACTCACATGTAGATTGTTTTCAGGTTCTGATTTGTTCAAATTTCCTGTCTTTGTCGACTGTAAGAAAAAGATGCAGCTTGAATAACCCTCCTTAATAACAGAAGGATTTTTTTCCAAAACTGGATTATGTTGAACAACAAATTCCTCTCAAAACCAAAGAAAACCCAAAACTGTGTCTGGTGAATAAGAGTATGCATGTCCCTGGGAGATCAGATTAGTATACAAACAACAAAATTAAAAATACTAGACTTACCAAATCCTCTAAAAATTATGTGTTTACCTTTATTAATGAAACAGCCCAGCCTCCACTGGCATACAGCTGACTACTGGTTACATTCTTGGTATAACCAGTAGTCAGATACACTGTAGGTCCCTAAGCAGGTAGGATTTGCAGGGTATGGAGCAGACACAATCTGCCAAGCACAGCACTGAGACAGCTGAGGGAAACAGGAGCTCTGAGCTGCTCCAAGCTTTTGAGCCCAGAGAGAGGCAGATGCACTGCCTTGGGCAAAGGCACCCACAGCACATCCAGCCCCTGAAATACTCACACTGCCAGTCCTAACCTCTGATTTGAGAGGACACAAGTATAATTAGGGCTATTACCTTTGATAAATTTATGATGTGTGTAACCAATGGTCTTGCACCAATTTTAGATTACTGCATCATTATTTTAGGGGTACAATCACTGAAGTGATCACTAGGAACCAAATACATAATTTTATAAATGTAATGCCTGTAGGACTTCATGAAAGACTTCAAGTTTTTAATGCATTAAACAATTACAACTGATTGGGGGTGGGAGTAGGGAACAACTTACTTTTTAGATGACCATCAGAACAATGAATATGCTGCAGTGCTAGTACAGAATCTGTCTCTGCACCACCACCTGCAACAACCCTTTCAACATATTTCAATTATTTGAAAGGATAATTTAGTGCTTCCTAAATTATTAGCAAAACAAGATAGCAAAAGTTACTAAAAGCACAAAATAATACTAAGTCCTCAACTTAAACACTATTCAAAGGACAGCTGTTATCCTGAAGCTCATAATACTTACAGATCAATTCATGTATCTCCATTTATAAAACAAAAGAAAAGGTGACATTTAATAAAAATAGTATTGGGGAGGGGTGACATGTACAACCCACAGTAAAATCTACTTGGGTTTTAGGAGAGGTTAATGAGAATAAGACAAATATTTAACTCCTTCCATTTGGCAAAAGTGGTCTGGCTACCTCTACAGATAAACATGGAAAGCTTTTTATGTACTTAGATATGTCCAAATTATTGAAAAAGGGTTAAATGCTTGCTAAAAATTGTGGCTTCTTCTATAGCAACCCAGCAATTCTGAAAGAAAGTAGGATCTGTTGAAAGCAACATGAAAGCTGGGAGAGAATAATCCTGCAATGCTACTTCAGAATCAGATTTGTTCTGCCTACGCTTGGATGGCTCAAAAATACTTTTGTATTTTGCTTCACCAGATTCTTGTTTTCTCCTAGAAAAAGAAGTTGCAAATGGCACCGTTTTAGAGAACAGAAATTCTCTTACAGGAAGCAAGCTCCTTGAATGCTCTAAGATACCTGGCACAGCAGTCTCAAAGACAGACATTAAAAAATCATCATTATCAGTACACCACCTAGAATCCTCAAACATTTAGGACAAGACAGGAAACAGTGTTAAGAGCTTAAAAAAGGGAGGCTCAAACAAGCCACCAAAAAACCTTAAAGAAAATTCTCTGCAGAGCAAGCTAAAGTCACACAGCTGCAGAAGAGCACATGAGTGTGTACTGCATTTTGCCACCACACATTTTGTGACTTGCATTGATTTGGGATGATGCTGCCCTGCTGTGGGGCAACACAGGGACTACAAATTACAGACTTGGTCTCAGATGTCAGTGGATACAACGACTGACACTGCACACAGTCCCTGTGTTCGAACATAAACAACATCTAAAAACCCTCCCAGAATCACTCTCTGCTATACAGTGTAATTCTGGATAGAGAATGTCAGTTTCCATTCTAACAAATATTGTCATCTCTGACTTCAGCTTTTTAAATACAAAAATTAGCTTGGCATTTCATGCTGGACTGTGCTGGTATCATATTTGATCAGTTAAGCCAAAGCAGGCTGTTTTCTAGAACAGAGTGCTGTATTTGCACAAACCAGATATCTTCTTGTGAATATAACTAATGAAATTGGAATTATGATTCCATACTTTATCTTTGCAACTGTTCACTCTTGTTCCTCTGGCAGAAACTACAACTGCCACTGCAGTGACAATGGAATTAACTATGGAAATGGTCTTCATCCATGAAATCAAGATCAGTCAAAAGACTACAACAACAGTGTTCCCATCTAAACAGTACTTGGGAGAGAATCAGAGAGGCTCACACTGTCTGTCCACCAGTTGTTTTTAAATTAAAGCATGAGAATCATTTCATGTTACTTTGTGCAACTTTGCTTACACTGTTTTGTTTTCATGAGATCTCCCTCACCCTAGTGTCTCATATGGAGCAGCAGGGACAAATGTGCTTAATTTTATCAGATAACAGAATAACAAACTGAAGAACAGGGAAAACATAAAAGGATCAGACTGCTGCATCACATGTCTGAATCAACTGTAAAGCCAAAGCATTCCTCCCATTCCAAACCCATCCTATCTTCAAGCTCTGCCATGCTTCATTTTCTAACTCTAATTCTGATCTCTATCCAAATATCAATCTTTCTAAATGAAAAAAAGGGAAATTTTTGCATATTTTTTGGCATTTTAAAACACATGGTGCAGTTCTAAGTGATTACTAGAAAAATCATAGTTATCACAAGGAAAAACCAGTAAAGAGTTTTTAAAAAGTTGTTTTAAAGCTAGCAATCTGTTAAAGAAAGAACAACTGAAAAAATGTTTTTGAAACAGTTGGCACCATCTGTTTAATAAAAAAAAAAGGAAAGAAAAAAATTACTGTAGTTAGCATAAGCATTGCTTAACTCAGCACACCAGCAAATAAGTGAAAACCCCATCAATTTGTATTTAAATAAAACATGAATTATCTGGATTTTGCCAGAGATAAATAGAGTGTGACATGGTAATGTGCATCTACTTTTGACAGCATCCTTTAATACATATTTCTTTATTTCTCAGTGTCTCATAGGTACTCAAAAGATACTTAACCAAAAACCACATTTAATTCCCAAATTCTGGGGTGAAAGCCAAGTAAACACATTATGAACTGGGCATCTGCTTACCCAAGACCAACACATGGCATTTATAATTTTGCCAGATCAGTCAGTAACATATCCAAACAGATGCCAAAGGAAGTAATCCAAAGACTTCTCATGCAACGAGAATGAATTAGCCTTATTCAGAGGCAAAGCATTAAAAACCACCTCATGCATGACACAAACATACAAACATGGTGCTAAGCTTACAATGCACAGGAGGGGAAAAAGAAATGTTAAGGCAACAATGCAGATGCTCAGAACTAGAAATAGGAGCCTCTTCCACACATTGTCAGCTGTTGGCAGCTTCTCTTGCCCAAGTGAACAATATTCACTTTTAGTGACAAGAGCATCCCTGCTCTCTCAGCAACCTAAATATGGAACTCACTGGCAACCAAGGTAAGGCAAGTTGTGCTTGATCTACAGAATTATTTTGGGTTTGCTGTTACAATGCTCAAAACTCAAATGCTGACAAAGGCAGACTGCTTTCACAAACACTGATCAGTGTATTCTGTGACATCAGGCAAGATTCAGTAAGGGTAACAAACCCTTAGAACATCTGGGAAAACAGGAAAACCTGGAATATACAGATAGCAATGATGTGCTTGATGTGCAATGATGTGAATATGTTGCAGATATGTCTGTGTTGCTGTGCCATCCCCCAAGATCCACAATGGCACTGTTAAGCTCACCCTGGGATAAGTCTGATGTTACTCACCATGCTGGAGACCCCAGCTCAGCATCATTTCACACACAAACATTTATGTCCATCAGGCCCAGCACTAAATCTGAGGTAATGTGCCCAAGCAGACCTGTGGTGACACCATCCTGCTCAGGATGCCAAATCCAGGCAAACCTTTGTTCAAGCTCAGTGCTGCAGGAATGTTTCTGGACTCCAACTGGTCCCAATGACAGCTTACATGCCACTGCAGCTAAACTAATCAAGCCCACCAACTAATAAATTAGCTAATAAGGCTTGCTGGAACTGGCTACACATCTATGGCCTGACTCACTCACTAAAGTGACCAGATAAAGCCCTCGGGGGGGGCTGGTGGGTGCTGGTGGAGGTCACTAGACTGTAAGCAATATTTTAATCTTTCAGATTTCATGCTTGATCAGATTAGCCATGGCTAATGGTTTCTGCAGCCTTCTCTTCCTAGCACTAAGAATATCAACAGAGTGCTCCTAATACAGGCTGACTACAGGGAATTCATGTATTGCACCAGCATAGCAAACATTCCAAAATTCAATAAATTATACCAACAAGTAGATACTGGAAATCTGTATTGATTCGCTCCAGACTGCAGGGGATGTTGCATCACCTGGATGCAACCAAAGACAGAAAACCCTGATGTGAAGCAGCAGCAGCATAAAATTTCACTGCCTGTGCTGACCCATGGCATCACCTACTGATGCTGTCTGCCCCAAAGCTCTCAGTGAACACTTACCAAAGCAAACAGACAAAAATCCTGAACCCCGCTGAAAGACCAGACACTGCCCAATGACCTGACCCTCCAGCAATGGAAAAGGCCATCCATCAAAAGTACACTGAAGTCCATGTGAAGGTGATGACATATGTTCAGAAAGAGCAGGGCTCAATTTTACTGCCTCTGGGGCACATTCAAGGAGCTGGGAGAAGCCTTGAAGGTCAGGCTTTATCAATGTGTGAATAGCCTCTGCATCATGCCCACTTCAACAATTCATTTTTCTTGTTTTCTTTCAAGATTGCTAGCATAGAAACCCCAGCTCATTCTCTCCTCCATAAATTCATTTGTCCTTTGTTTTTTTGGACATGTTTTCCATTTGAAAGACTCATATTCAAAATGTCAGAAAATTTACAGACTAGCAATACAACATGGAAGACAAGACATCTAGAAAAATGAAGGGAGAAAACATTTGAATTCATGAGTACTTGACAGTGGAATAAGTCTCATTGAATTTTGCACCAAGCATAATTGCAAATATCTCTTTTTCTGTTTTTTAAGGAAATGTCCAATAATGCACCAAAACAGCTTAAAATAAGAAAGTAAAACAAAAACAAAAAATCCAAAATCAAAGCCCACCAACTTAAATTCTAGGTCTGAAGGAGCTTCTGATCAAAGTAAGCATTGAAGACATTTTGTTGTGGTACTTCTGAAAATGATTCCATAATAACTTTGATAAGTAAGTACTCTTTATTGAAAAAAAAAAAAAAAAAGCTGTGAAAAATTTAGAACAGCCATTCAAACTTTCCCCTCTGACTCCTGGAAATAATATTCTGTCTTCTGTGTAGGTGCTGCCTGTGTGGGATCATAGTAAATCAAGTGCATTTGACCTAGGGAGCTCGCCATGACTGTAAGTGAATGTCAGAGCCAGGCATGCAGGATGTCTGATGCTGCAGCCCTGACTGATAACTAAGAAGTCAGATATAAATAAATCTGGAACAGTTGGGATTGACTGTTGTTTAGCACTTTCAGACAGACGTTCAGGGCAACTGGCAGGGGCTTTGAAAGCTGTTTCCTATATTAGAATTGTGACAAAAATAGAAGTGAGGCTGCATTCCCTTGTCTTCTGCTAAAATAGATCTTACTCAAAAACATTTTACAAGTTTGTCAAGGCATAACTAGTCCACAGTCAGATAGAGAACAAAATCAAAATTGGAAGTCCCATGTTAATTCAACAAATAGTTACTTATTGAATTAATAAGAGGAAAAAAATAAAAAAGGGAAACAAGTAGAGAATACTAAGAGATAATAAGGACAAGGAGAAGCTGGCTTTTCTACTTTAAAAAAAAAATTTAAGTGAAGGCACAATTAGAATTCACTAGCCAGAAAGACTGCAGAGATCTTTAAAAATAACATAAAAAGGGAAAAGCATATATTTTACCAACCGTCCTTAGGAATATTGCAGGGGGGTTGGGGTTTGGGGTGAGTGTTTTTTGTTGTTTTGGGGGCTGTTTGATTTGCTTTTAAATTCAAGAACAGATGCTGCATAACTGCTAACAGCAAGGCTGAGTGGTGAGAATGAACAGGAAAGAGGAAGCATGTATGGGCTTCTCTTCTGATTTTAAGGGTCCCAAATACTGTTCACAGGGCAAGTATTTGTCACAGTTTTGCCTCCAGTAATTAAGCTTCCAAATAAATTAAGTTGGCTTTTATTTGTGTGTTTTTACAGTCAAACTATATCTATCAAAATATTTCAGGATTAGCTAGTTCACTGACTGAACAGCCCATTGTTCTGCCAAAATAATCAGTGGCCTTAATGAGCAATTAAGAGCTTCCAGGGTCAATGAGAAATGAAAATCTTTGCATATAGACCAAAAATTTTGTGTACTTCCTGCTACTGTTTCAGATCAGGAGTGAACTCAGGAACTACATGCAAGAGGCACATGTGAAAGAGAGCAGAACATATTGCACAAAATCAGAGAGCAGGGTACAGCAAGAGCAGTTTGAGTTAGCCAAGTAACCCTCCCAGAGAGATTTCCCACCAGCTGTTCTCTCTCACCCAAAGCAGGAGTGCACAGTGTTGTGCTGCCTGATCAGAGGCTGCCCCACCTGCTCACACTCTGGGCCACCCAGGTGCTCTCTGAGCAGAGCCTGCTCTGTGCCCCAGCGCCCGGGGAGCCCTGATGTGGGACAAGACCAGAGCTCCAGGGTCACAGCTCCAGGGTCACAGCCTCTGGGTCACAGCCCACACTGGAGTCACCTCCCTGCAAAACACTGCACACCCAACCCAGTGACCCAATCCAAGGGACTTCCTCTCTTACTCCCATGGGTTTGGCAATGTGCAAACCACAACAGAATCAGCTATGAAATGTCTGCAACTTGCATTCTGCCTACTGCTGGTACAAATGAAGGCATAATTCAAGGGTTCAAGGTGTGCTGAAGAAGTACACACAGAGGAGCACATTTCAATAACCAAACTGGGAATTTTTTTCCCCATCAGGACAATGGCTGAAAATATGCTTGATGAAAGATAGAAAATTCAACATAAGGAGTAAAAATTTTACTTTATAGTGGATTGCCACATGGCAGATGTAATTTCCTTTTTCCAAAACAGCCCTCTTAAGTGTATTTTAAACTAATTACCTTTAGGTGGAAAATATGACTTGCTTTCAGCTTTGTGAGGCCAGTCCACCACAAGAGGTCCAAACCTACGAAAGCTGGCAGTGATCTCATCTACAAAAAAACGAATGAGGCACCTTAGAGAGAACATAAAAGCTGACAGTGGCGAGGTAAAAAGGTCTTACTTAAAAAACAAAACAAGAACAGTGAAAACTGCAATGATGTCCATAGCAAATGCCTAAATATCATTTCATCTCTGTGCTGTACATGGCTGCTTAAAAAAGTGATTTTACATTCCACTAGTGGAAGTCTGCAGCAGGATTAAATGCAAACATGATCTATCAGAAGTGAATATGCTTCAGCTGCGGTCTATTTCTAATTATAGCCACAAAGCAGGGTCAGATGCAGCCACATGGGACTGATGGAGGAGCTCCATGTCAGCACGGCTGCTCCTTGCAGCCTGCCCTAGAAAGAGGCTGCAGCAGGTCTTGCCACTGTGGGCATTTCACCTTCCTCAGGCCCTTCAGGAAATCTGCCTTGAATTACCCAGTTTTTTCGTCACTTTTTAAGCATCAACTTGGAACCACCATGTAACACACATCAAGAGCTATCCTACAGGACAATTTTGTTTTACATGTAAATCCTTCAGAAAAAAGTATTTAAAATTCTTTTTGAAAAAAAATTATTTTCTCAATACATTTTTAAACGTACTTTAAAGGAAGAATTAGTTTAAAATCATGTCTAATGTGATCTTAGATAGATCAGAGTAACAAGCCATCAGGAGAAAAGGCAGTGGGGTTTTACAGTTTCTGCATTGCTGTTTGGGATGTGCCCAGTTTCTCCAACCCCATGAAATACATGCCAGAATTTCGAGCATCTGGAGACAGAACACCCGTGCTGTGTACCTGAAGAGCTGAAGGATAAAGGGTTACTGAAGGAGACCTCTCAGGAAAGTGGGTGACAGCTCCCAGGTCACCATGTTACTCCCTCACAGGACATACTGGGCATGTATTTTGATTCTGAGTGACCCATCAATGTGTACATCAGTCATCCCTGTTGGGCTGCTGCTTCTTACAGCTGCAAATCCAGATTACCCACCAGACCCCATACAACAGCCCTGCAACTCTTGGTGTGATGTGGGAACTGCATTTGAGGTGCTTGTAAACAGACTGGCAACTCAAACTATTTCTTAATTAAAACTGTACATGGCTTGGGCTTCAGATTAGTAGATAAGACATCCCCCTCATTTCATTACAGGGCATCCTCAAATTCCCTGTGTATGCCCATTGAAGCTAGACAGTGGTGGATTCCAGCTATATTCCAGCCATGAAAAATACACCAAATACTGTCATGATTTTAGTTTGGGAGTAAGAGTTTCTGGGGACACATGCAAGTAGAGCAGATAATGATGGAGAAAAAACTCTGACCATCCTTGCTGGGTAGGTTATTACTTTTTAACCATATTATTACCCGGTATTTATCATCTGAACCCAAGATACGTGCTGGGTATAAGAGCTGCTTATTTAAAGCCCACGATATTCTGGTAAGGACTGCATTAAGAAAGTCTTTAAAGTCAACCACATCCAAGAATAGGAAAAGACTACAGAGGAGAGACAGTACCCACTAAGTTCCCTTTTTCAGCTTTCCCACTTGACAGTCGTGGGAAGCCATGCAGATCAGAAGACTTGCCAGGCAGCCACTTCTGATCTGCAGTACACAAGAACACCAGATAAACTCTCGGGTGTTGCAGGGGTGGCAGGGAGTGTTTGTTCTAAGCACTGCCACAAGCACTACAAGAGACACACCTGGGAAAAATCATTTGCCTCTATGAAAATATCACCTTTTCAATAGTAATTATATGAAAGGCAATTCCCACATGTCAGCAATGCAAGTGATTCACAGTACCTTCATCAATGTCAGGAGGGAGACCTCCAACAAACACCTTTCTAGAGTAGCGTTCCACTCGTTCCCCGTTTTGGCAGCGTGTCGGAGAGCTGAGGCCCGAGGACAATGACTGATCCCCATGGCTGTCATCTAGGAAGCCATCCTCAAAAGGAAACAGTGAAGACCGACCTGGAACAGATTTTGTAGGATCTATAGTTAATGCTATTTCCTGGAGAAGGAAATAGTTCAGTAAAAAATTTTCCCTTTTGCTGTTTTACTTTAACAGAACTTGCACTAAAGGACCCAGCTAGGTGGTCCAGTTTTCCAGTTCATGTTCATTAGTACTGTTTCTATTTTTCCAAGAGTGTATTACCCTTACAAGACAAGAAAAAAAATCTTGTTAAATAAACCACAAAGAACTTGCACTTGAAGGAAAACAGTGGTAGCTAGAACAGCCTGTCAGCCTGTTTGTTACTGAGTTAAAAAACATCCTTTCAGTCATGAACAGGCAAAATCAACATTAATGGCTGCTACTCAATTTGTTAATGAAAAGTAAAGAATTTATTTGTAACCATCAGATGCAATAGCAACTTATTTCTATTACTAACAAAGAATACACACATTATCTTAAGAACAGATTTATTAACAAGGAACAGAAAAAATATTCAAAGACTGCATATAAGCAACACTTGCCATCTTTGGAATTTAACAGTTCCCTATACCTGAGTAAATACATCCTGCAATATAGAGAGATGTATAAATAAGAACCACACCTCAACTCTGAAAAGGCTACTTGTCCCCTCATATCATGGAGGATTTCTCCCAGGGATGGAATTATACTTAATTGATACAAACAGTTTATAGGAGGGTTGATTACAAATATAAATGTATTTATAGTTTTGTAAGTGCACATAATTAAATTCAAAGGTAATGATTCACATGAAATTGACACAGCAAGACCTACAGTTTAATACCATACTGGTATTAACAGCACAGGAAGTGAAGGGAATAAAAACAGGGGCAAGGAGAAAAATCAAGACAGAGGGACAGTAGTCAGAAAAACATACACTGAAAATATCAGTAATTGTCTTCCGTAGCAAAGGACAGATTAAAAAAAGAAACAGTAATGCTGTGTAGGAAAAACAAGCTAATAAAGTCAGGAAAGTCACTGACACACAACAGTGGCCTGATTTTTAATTACAAACATCAGGCACCAGAAAAATGTTGATTAAAAATAATATATTGGATGTTAAACAATGGAAGAGATTACAGACACAAAAATCCACTGAAGTAAAAATCCTACCATGCATTTACACATCAACATAAAAAATAGAGTAAATGCCACAATTAGAGAAGGATGTAGAGCTGCTACCTTTCAAAGACTTGTTGTCAGAAATGGTGGGTTTAGAGCATAAAACACAGAAGACTTTTGATGAATATTCCATTAATGGACAAACACGTCATGCACATGTATAAACATATGCATTTCAAAATGAAAGAGAACATTTGCATGAGAAAAAACAATGAAGAATACTACAACTGTGTAAAAATATCAAATCAGAACACTCCTTGAAAAGCTGGAAATCTGAAAATATCTCAGAGATTGACATTACTGTAGAGATAATTCATCTTTTAATTCCTGCCCATGAACCTACCTTCTTGTAAAAAAGTAAACAAACAACAAACATGAGCCATTAGTGGAAGATGACATATCAAATTAATAACAAGGTGTTCAACTAAAATACAGATCTGCAGAGGAGACTGACTTCTGAAGGAAATAATAAAAATTCACAGCAACTTAGAAAGCAAGTTATCACCTCTAAGCGCCATGCCAGACACTGGGCGGTCTACAGGCACCACACTCACCTTAAATAAATGCAAATGATGTTCTGTAAGTTTATAGCTAAGTGAAGTATAGAGCTGAATGCAAGAAGAATACATTTAAAATAATGGAAAGCATACAGACAAGGGAATAGGGAATGACTATTCATGGTCTTCTCCAGTAATGGAAAAATGAACTGCATTGAACACAATCAGTACATGCCAAGGCTGAAAGCAAAGCAAACTTTGGAAACCCTTGCTACAGACTTTTTGGGATGTTTAAAAATTTATGTAGGCTTAGAAAAGGGAATGAGTAAGAACAGGAGGAAAATGCAATCTAAGGCAATAAATATTAAAACATCACCTCAAGAGACCCCCTGGGCAAATTTCTGTGAGACCAGTATGGGAAAGCATCACTAAATGCACTTTTTTTGTAACATACTCCTGCATCCCTCCCTGGGCATCTCTGAGTTGTCAGTGTAGCAAAATAGTTTGGGCTGATTTCCCGCAGCAGTGCTTACATCTGTACCTGAAAAACTGGTTGTAAAAGTTAAAAAACAAGGTACCAAGAACATGACTCAACAGCTCAAAGCATGCTACCTACAAAGAAATGCTCATCTCTTTTCTCAGAGGAACGAGAGAATCAAGTGGGGAACTGAGAGTTCATGGCAAGCCTCAAGAAAGTCTGACAAAACTTATTCTCATTGCAGATTCTTAGTCACAATGACAGAATCAAACACTAATTAAAATATCCAAGTATAACAAACATTAAATGAGTCCTTGCACAGACTTGCCTGTGGTTACTCTGCATATTATCCCAATGCAAATGTTAAAAGCAATAATAGAGAGGGATATATGAGAATATTTGATAACCAACACATTTTTAACAGACTGTTGTAGAATTTCATGCTTTAGGTTAAGGAAGCTCAAAACCAACATTATAAAAGTCAAGGTAATGATAAAGCAAGAACATCACAGACTTTAATATGAATGAGGCAAGTCAAAATCCCTAACATTGATGACAAGAAACATACACACAAATCTACTTGTTAGTATGGAAAAGCCTGCATTTTACAGAGGAAACAAGTCTTATGGAATGAAACATGCTTCTAGGTAGTGAGAAAAAAATCTGAAAAGCCAGCACATTCAGAACTTGTTTGCCCTGATTTGTCTTCACTAATATTTAAATAAAACAGCCTAAATTACATTCATCACAATTACTTCTGCATTATTGTATTTTGCTTCTACAAGTAAACAGGAGTTGCCAGTAATTCATAGTATGCTACTGATTCCTACCTCCTTTCCTACTTTGGGGCCATTTGGTCAATCTGGAAACACCTGTCACAATCTTAAAATAAAATTAAAGTGTTCATGTGCACAGAGAGTAAGTTTGTGAGGAAAATCTGAATCTTTTGTTTCAGATTTAGCTATCAAATGAACACTAAAATGTGTCAGCTTTGAACAAAATCAGAGCAAATTCTGTATTATAAACTGTGTTAGTATGGCCTGTACAGCCTACCACCTCAACCCATACAAATGACAAAAGCCCTTAGACATATTGGTTTGTGTGATGCATACATCTGTCTCTAAGGTTCTTCACAAATGTGATGCAAATTCTACATTTGGAAAAGGGGGCAAGGTCACCTGCCTAGCTGGCAGAGAGCTTTATGGAAAGGAAGATAAAATTAAGTTTAATGCTAAAGTACCCCATGCAGATGACACTGCCTAAATGTAATTGTTAAAAGCTGCTATTTTCACTGTTATTTTCTCAATAACAACCAGTAAGCTACAGCACAGGACATAAATGTAAGCTGCATTAGTGGCTTGCTCAGTTGTTGGACTTGCTATTATCCTTGTTCCTTCATCTCTCAGAATAAACTGATATGTAGCACTGTACATTTATAAAATATTTTCAGTTTGCTTTTATGTTTTAAGGGTTGTCTGTGATTAAATACTGTTAAAATGTGCTCAAATACTGTATCTTTTTAAAATTATTATCAATATTCACTGCTGAGGGCAGTTACTAGCATTGGTATTCACACATGTTCTGAGGCAATTCAATGTAATGAAGTCTAATATTCAGCAAAAGCTGTTTCATGTAAGAAAAAAAGTCATTTTCAAATGTTCAATGCAGCAGTTAAACATTGGTCTCCTACAAAACAAACACCAAACATAAACCCAAACCCAATCTTTTTTTGGAACACTGTGCATTTCAGGTCACAAATACATGTAATGAGAATCTCTACATTCAGCCATCCTCCAGTTCTCTAGTAATAGCAACGCTTGAAGTTATCAGCTCAGGATCATCACTGCTTTAAGATGCTGTTAAAAGGGAGTTGTTTTGCAAAGGAAGAATATGAGATTGATTTATACAAAGCAATTGATCAACTAAATAATGTTAAAATTGGTAACATCATCTTACCACAAGAAAACTAAATATTTATTTCTCCCACTATTCAGCAAACAAAACATTTAGTAAATACTTTTACCTCTTCTCCGCCCATAGCTCCTGGCTGCATGTAAACACAGAAGAAAATTGTGGGTACAGCTGTCATTAGATTTAGCTCCAAAAGCAATGAAAATGTAGCTTCTACCTCTTCTCTTTTTCCCCTCCCACCATAAAGAAGGAAAAGACATTTGAAAGAGCAGGATGAAATTCAAACAACCCAAGACAAGAAAAAAAGTTGAGGATGATACAGCCAGGGAAGGAAAAAAATAACCAAACATACCTGCTGTGCAAGTTTTCTACATAGCAAAGGGCAAAGGTATTAAAAAAATCAGGCATATAGGACAGTATTATAAAATAATAATTTAGTATTATGGTTTTAAGTGGCAATAAACATCATCAACAGTAATTCTAATTAAAAGAACCAGGTTTGCATTTTATTAAATAGTTGTGGAAAACATATTTTCCAATTATATTTCAATTTAAATAATTAACCATATGTAAATACTAAAATCCTATTAAAACAATATGAACTCAATAGCCAGTACCTTCAGATGAATAAAACTAGATTGACAAAATGCTTTCATAACTACCAGAATAAATACAGCATTTCAATGAGTCATGCATCAATGGCAAATCCACAATGTTGGACAACTTTAGAACTGTATTTTGTGACGTAGTGGCAAATGCAAAACCCAGAATTTTTGATCTGAAGTTTTAGAAAAACAGAAAATAATCTGGAAAACACATGTCTTCTACACAGGATCTCTGATGGATCACAAAAGCCATCTATCCTCCCAAGGTAATCAAATGTGGAAGGCTGGGGGTCAAGCGGGTTTTTCAACAGAAGAGAGCTTAGGTAAGAGGCAAGAGAGCTTTGTTTGGTTTCCTTCTCTCCGCAGCTTCTTCCTCCTGCCCTGAAGAAACACCATGCCCCTACACCTTTTTCTTCCACTATCAATGAGGTCACAAAAGGCAACTACATGAGTATGTCACTGGGGAGATTAAAAAATTTCAAGGTCTACGATGAATTGCTTTGCAATTTATGTTTAACATGAAGACAGCAGGGGCTGTTTGTGTGAACAGCTCCTCATCCACAGTGAGGTGGTTGGTAACCCCTGAGAGAGACTCTGCTTCTTGCATAGCAGGCAATACTGAGAATTAACACCAGAGCTGGCTTTGCAGCAAGAATAGAATTAGTCCTCCTGCTTTCTAGTTATTGCTCTATTTTATTAGTTATTATGATGGCAAAGAATCATGGCCAGATCTCTTGTAGCAAGTCTTAATACCCTGCTTGTTTGATTAGTCATATATTGGTGATTTGTTAATAATGTACAGATGTAAGCTTGTGTCATAGAGGGAGGACCCTGGTTACTCATTCTAGCATTAATTCTCCTATTTAAATACAGGTTGTCTTGATGAATGCCCACATTCCCAAAAAAAGCATATTTCAAGGTATAGTTATGGACACATTCTGAGAGCAATTTATCTGAAAAGAGGTTTCTCAGAATGTTACCAATCTAAAAATTAAATAGAGAAGCATTATTTCAGTATGAGAGGAAAGAGACTTTTGTGTTTCTTCTGAAGAAAACAAAGCTTTATATGCTTAATGTAAACTTTTAGGCTCTGATCAAGATCAGTATATGGTGGCAGAAGTCTACCACAGGCTTTTGTAAATTTTAGAATGCCCTACTGCTACTCATATATTATAACACTTATATGCAATACAGCACTGCAGAACATTACTTTTATCCTATATTTGCATTCACACACAATCTTTAAGTACATAAGAGTTACTGGAACTCACTGAAGGTATATTTGCCTGTAAATTCCAGAGGCAAAATAGTGCAATTCACTTAAAACAGGAAGACAAGCAAGTCAGTTTTTGCTGATTTAAAAACACTGCATCATATTTAAATACTCAAGGTGATGTTTCACCCTTATTGATTATATTTTATATACATAGACACACAATTAGAAAATTATCTCAGTTGTAACTAGTATTCATATTAAAATGGTAACTTTTTCCAAGAAACTGAGTTATTCAGCATGACAACTTCAGAATGTCAATGCACACTTTATTATATTGCTTTCTCAGGATGTGAAGTTTGAATGCATCATTTGAAACAAGTTAAATAAAAAATACCCATCTTGCTCACAAGTCAAAATTCACAGCACAACAGATTAAATAGCAGGAATAGTTCATCAGGTGAATTTCATAATGCCTCCAGTTTGAGTAAATACTTTAGAAAGTAAACAATTTAGAAATTATTCTTGAAGACATTTGTAAGAAAATAAGATTACTGCACTATTACAAACAATGAAATTACCAGAGCTATGTACATGGAATTACTTTTTCTTTTTGGCAACTCCAACAGAAGACAAACAGCAACTGGGAGCTCCTTAAACTGTACCCTCACTAATGCATCTGCTCCCCCTGTACTGGTTTTTGGTGCCACATATAAATGTCCTTCTGCACAGAAAACCATCTCCTGGAATGTTTCTAAATCCAACACAAATTATTCTTTCCTAGGTACCTCCTGGATCATTAATATTAAGGCAAACCCAGGTGCTTTAGGAGGGGATGAGCACATTTTCCCAAGTAAAAAGTGCATGGATGGATTGTGCAGCTCGCATCAGGATCATCCCTGCCTTGGTGTTTGTCCATCCTTAGCAATGTTCTGTAACTGTCAGGTACAAAGTTACATAACTGCTGTCCCAAATTGCATGGCCTCAAATGCAAAGGAACAACAGATTCTTTTTCACCCACTGATAATGCTCCTGAAACTATTAACTCCCCTCCTCCCAGGAGTCAAGTGTATTTTTACAAACATGAAACTCTATCATGAAGGGCAGAACTTTAATCTTTTAACAAACCAGCAGAACAAACTCCCCAAACCTCAAATCTTGTAATGCAATCAAGGAAACTCAGTGTTAATGCTTTGGAATTCCCCAAAGCCTGCAGCTAAGATTGCCCATTGTTGCAGTACATCAAAACTCACTCAAATTTTAACTGCATCTCAAGGCTACATGAAACTGATGAAAAAGAACTTTTCTGGGATTTTTTGACTCTTTTATTATAATGTGGGACTGAAACTGCACCTTATATTTGTCTCAAATAATTAGCAGTCCTAGGAAACAATAAATTTGTGAATCCATAAAATATTAACTCAAAAGGACTAGATCTACATGCTCTCTATATCATAACTTAAAATTAATTTGATAATGTAATTTCAAATTTTGAATAGGCAACAACACTTATTTGTATTATCATATTTTATGGAAGACTTAATAGAAAGTATTTTGAGATTTTTAAGAACATTATTTCTTCACTTCTGGTATTTATCTTGTTCATGCAGTTATGTGGCCACAATATCAAAGATGCACACTTCAAAGAAATCTTAAAGACACATTTAATTGATGTAAAATAGCATTACCTCTATGAAAAAAAAAGAGTTCAGCATTTTCAGACTAGAAATTTTGGAGCTAAACTGGCTAAAGTAAAGCTTATTTGACAAAACTGGGAACCTCCTTGATTTATAAGGTACCAGAATCTTATTTCTAGCTTGGAACACTCATTTGTATTCTTGAAGCAGTCAGCAGTTCAGAACAATACTTGCTTTAGGACATTATGAGTTATGCAATGATTTTCTAAGATCAGAAAGGAAAATCATGTCAAGCTTTTGCTTTTGAACAGAGGGTCTCTGAAGTTCTTAGGATCTGGAAGTTTAGAAGTGAATTAAAATACCAGGGAAAAGCATTCATGAACTGAGAGAAGGTGACAGAATCAAGTATAATTATGCAATGTGTTTTTCTGCTACAGAGGGATCATCCAGAAGAATTGCAAAGATGGACACTCATCTACGAGTGGTTCAAAAGGTGGTTCTCAACTTCCACTGATAGATGGGCTGGATGTGCAGATGGGCACTACAATAATTTGGTTATATGAACCTCAACAGTCCTTTGTGGTTGATTTTTTCCAATATTAACAATGCAAGTGTTGCAGCAACCTCCCTTCTAACATATGCTCACATACATATACAACTGAATCCCATTACCAGAAAATCACAAGCTACATGTAAGCTGTATGCAGCTAAGTCCCACACACTGGGCCTCAAACACTTGATCAAACACATGAACTGCATTCAATATCCAAAACCAGCTTAGGTGTCCTTTCCTGAGGCATACAAGCAGTCAAGCAACTGTGCAAGAGGGAAGGTTTATCTATTTTCATCTTTTCATTTTAGTTTAAAAAATCTGTTACCAATAAAACTCACATTTTTAACAGCCAGGCTGCTTCATCTCCTCTAGCATCATATATAATGCTCTTGGAGTAGCCTGGCAAATCTTAAAATTCAGAGGAAACAGATGGCACCAACCCACAATAGAGAGGATCACAAAGATGAAAGGAAAGCACATTGGTGAGGTGGTGAGGCAGGAAAAGCAGTGGGGAAAACAAACAAACAAACAAACAAGAAGGCATTAAAGAGCTACCAAGCTGGATTAAAAGGAAGACAACTTAAGAAATCTTCCTCTGCTAGAAAAAGTCTTTAGCAGCCACTGATAAGAGATACTGCCTTCAGTAACGGCCAGACTGGATCTCTGGAAGTGCAGATGCCAATATAAAAAACTGAAAGGAAGAAAGAAGAAAAAGCATGTACTTACTATTGCTCCCCTGCTTCTCCCTTCACCCTTTTTAAAATTTAAATAGGTATAGAAGGGACTTTGAGATATTAGCAAGCTCACCTCACAGCCTCCAAAGCAGCATCAATACCAAGTGCTTGTACAGCTGGTTCTGAAAAACCTCACAAGGTGATGTGCAAAGTGACAGCTCCCACACTCTGGGGCTCCTCTGAACCCCGCTGCCTTTGCTAGCTCACACTTCACATCAGACATGTTTTCCTTCCACTTATATTCACTCAGATCTCTTCACAACTAAATCAGGTCTAGTTTTGCAAACCTTGTAAGTTTTCTCAGTGTTTTTTATTCCTTTCTGTTATTCTGTGTATGCCATTAAGATGGTGACACATTGGTAACCCAACCTGGCAACTGGGTTAAAGAGCTCAGCAAATTCCTACAGGCAAGAACGAAACTATTAGAGGAGATTGATGCCTCTTGGAATTTAGTCACACATTTGCCCAGAATATTATCACTACAAAAACAAAGCTTTTATTAGCTGTTAAACTGCCAAGCCAAGATCTTGCAAGTCAAAAGTAATTTAAGAAGATTTCAATTTGGAGCAGTTTATTTCAAGGTATAACAGTAGCATTGGCAAAACTTTCAAATATAAGATGCTACTTCAGTAACTTTTACATCTAAACACTATATGTGTTTGAAAACAGCACATCAGGAAGAGCTAAATACAATAGCTCTTAAGGAGATGAGGCAATTTTAAAAACAACAGAAACATGAAAATAAAAAATGAAATGGTTTTCTTGGCTTTACATTTCCTGTCATGGTGTGACAACTTCCCCACATAAATGGGATTAATAAAACAAAACCAAAATCTCAACACAGACATCTAAAAAAGTGCCCCAAATCCTTTCCTTAATGTCTTTTTCAAATTATTTTACTCTGAATAAATAGAACTAAATTACACTAATGAAAAGAAACGACAGTCAGATGGAGAGCAAATAGTACCAGACCTCACAGATGACACATTTTTGTATGAGACAAGAATGAACAGTGGAAGCAGATGGAACATTCGTAGCCCAACAGGACTGCAAAGTCACTGTGCAGAGGAGCTTTACAAAAAACAAAATTCCAGCATTTCACAAAGCGGTTTCATTTAACTACCTTTAGACTACATTTATTTTACAGAAGATTGTTAGGGATGCCAGGACAACACTTCAGTGCTTCCTTATAGAGATCACACACCCTCATTTATTCCCATCTTCCTTTTTCACCTGCCACACTCCTCTCCCACTGAAGTCACTGAGGCTTTTTGGAGTTCCCAAGAAGCCCTAAAGACAGCTCACCACCTGCCATGTAGCTGACTATGCATTCATGCTGATCACTCAGTCCTAGTTACTCAGCTAATCAGAAAAGAGCATATATTCAAGAGAAGCAATGGCTGCAGAAATGTATGGCTACAAATGGTATTGAATATTAGCAAGAAAAAGGACGGAGGACATTTCAGTTAAATTTATGCCACATTTCCCCTACAAATTACAGTATCAATTATTTAACAAGGTGCTGTAGATTAAAGTTTATAAAAATTCTTGTATTGTTTAGCTCAGTATGAACTAAAAAATTACCTTATGTCACTAATTGATTCAAAACACTATTTCAATTAGAGAAATTTCATTTAGATCTGGTACAGACAAAAGCTATACCATTTTCCCTTCAAAAATGCTTCCAATCTAATATTTGCATCTTCCTTTTGTTTAGCTGCTCTTTAGGATTATGCTTGGATCTCTGAATATTTGAACTTTGAATTCCTCTACAGAAGCCTAATTTTGAACTTCCAGAGCATTTATAATATAAACATGTTTATACACGTGCAACGCCGTATGTACACAAGCATAATGCCACTAATGCCACTAAGAGATTCATAATAATTATGCATTTAAAAGTAATCTCTTTTACCCCATGAATTTCATTATTTCAGAACTCAGTGTTTTAAGCTGGTGATGATTTAGCCTTGCACAATGAACAGAAGGGTGGCGGCACCCTCCCCCTGTGCTGCCAGCTAAGCAACACCTTCTTCCCTCACAGCAAACAATGCCCTCCAACACCCACAGACAGCAGCTCGAGACAGGCAGGCAGGAAAATCCCCAGTTTCCAAAGGCTGCAATGAGCAAACAGGAATAACAGCTGAAGCACAGTCAGAAGTGCTGCCACAGAGGATGAGGAGCTGGAGACAAACATCCCCAAAAATCCTCTCCTCTCCCTACAGCATGTGAAGTTCTGCATTGCTGTTGGCATGAGCACATGTTGTATTCCACCTTCAAAAGATTGCCTACATTGTCAGTGTGAAATTGAGCTCTTAGTAATAAATCTTAAAGATTATTACTATGCCTTCATAGGAAAAGAGAAAAATGCTTATGAAGCAATGCATTTAAATAGAATGTGAAGGTTGGATTTGCAGACTCAGCAGAGAGTGTTTGGTTTCACAGAAATTAAACCTAGATATGACAAGTATCATGATTTAAAGACATTACATAAGTTCTCAAAATTATTCCAAGAAAATACTGTGATGAAGTATCTTTTGGGAATTTTTATTTTACTTATTTTTTTAACCCAAATCATAGCCATTCCAGCAGAGAAAAGAATGTTTCTTCTTGAACTAATTTTCCTTAGTATATTTCCCCACTACAGGGAAAAGGTAATGAATGACATGGGAATTATCTAGTTCTAAATTTTTCAAGTTTAGCTACATACAAAAAAAGGATTTAAATCACAGAAAGTAATTTTTAAGCTTGTGTACTGGAATATTTGCTTTTATTCTCAGCTCTTCAAAGATTTAAAAGCAAAACTCAACAGGTTTCACAGTACAATAATTCTAGCTAAGGGCTCTCATTGATGGCCAAAAATGGCGTGGCCCTGCCTAGTAGAGAAAGGAAGGGAAAAGAGTTGCAGAAGAGGAAAACTATATGGGAACTTATTCAGACTGGGGTGTTGTGCTTAATTTCATTTTGCATAAATTGCATTTTTATGATTCCAGGCCTATTTAAGTCTTTAGACAGCTAATATTTGAATAAACCAATAATATTTTAAATAGTGCAAATGCATAAATATATATAGTTTTGGTCCCTCAGTTAGCTATGCTGATATGTTCACCATGCAACAGGACTATAGCTACAAAAGATGATTGTTTTTTATAAACAATTAGAGTATATAGTTGTTGTAAAAAGTTCAAAGAATTAGACAAGAAAAAGGTTTTTTTCATTATTTTCATCAAAAGGAAATCAGAATAAAACACAACATTCATTTATGATAAAAGCAAGTTATCCCAAAATAGTATAACTTGTTTCAGTTTTTCATTCCCATCTTTCAAAAATCTCTGTTAGACTTTGTAAGAAATGCTACTATATATTTCATCATAACTGTCAATTTTTAAAGGTAACTCAAAATTCAGTCATTGTATTCGATCTTCACAAATATATTTCTACTGCAGTCAGCTTGTTGAAATGGACACTGTAGAACAACAAATACATTCTGAGACCAGAATTCATGTCACACACCTGAACTGTGCAGACCTTATTTACACAGAGGCATGAACAGCTTCCTCTTTTAATAACCTCTTTAATTAAACAAAACGTTTCTCCTAGTTAATTATTTGATTTCCCATAATTTCATGTGCCATAAGGAAATAGGGTTTATATGCTAACTGTGACAACAAAAACTCCCCAAAATATCACCTCACCCTTAACGGTGTAAAACTAAGAAGAGGACAAGCAGTCTTACAGTTTTCAAAAGGTGGTCTTTAAAGCCAAATGTTAAACACCTTGCACCTTATCTATTACAAATTTTTGGTTCTTCACATCTATAAATTATTCTTTGCTTGGTACTACACAAAAAACCCCTGCAGTTTTCAGCTATACACAGTCTAGCCTACATAGACAGTGCAAAAGCAAAAACTTTCAGAGAAGTTTGTAAGTAATCCTAAAATGTCTAACACAACACTGTAAACAAAAATGGACATTTCGAAACAGTCAGCATTTCTCAGGATTAGGCAGACAAATATCTGCTTTGATTTGCACAGTTCAGTTCAGCATTCTGCTGGCGCTGCCTCACACCCTGCCCCCCACCCTCCCCACACAGGAACTGTCTTCCACATCCATTCTGCCAGGTTTTGAGTCCATATGTTCATGACTGGACTTTTAATCTTAACTTTTATTTCCTGACAGAAAAAAAAAGCAATAATCTCTCAGTGAAGTGCAGTTTCCCTCATTATTTAGACATCTAAACATTCTCCCAATTCCCATCTACATAATGGAAACCAACAAGGCAAACACTGTCAGTCCATGTAATTGTATGCAAAACTTGTAACAGCTCATCCCAACAGGAAGAAATATGTCTGGAGAGATATCAGAAATCAAAGTTACAGCTTTAACACACACACACCCACAAAAGAGGGAACAAGAGAGACTGTTCTGTAATATTCTCCATAGCAGGCATTATGAAGCTTGCAGAGAAACACATAAAGCCATTACAAAGTTAATAGAAAGAATCAGAGGTGACTGACATGAAAAACATTCTCAGAGAGTGAACATGAACTTCTGTGCAAACATTACACCTATTTATGTCTGACTGTACAGCTACACACACAGTAGATGTAAGAAATAATATTCTACACGGCAATATAAATCACTAGACATCAACTACTTACTGTTAAGAGCCATAATATTGTCTGTTCCTGGATGATGGAAGTTTATTCCCATACGCCCTGCAATGTAAGTAAAAGCTATTTTCAATGTTTTTATTTCAAAACTGAATTAAATTCATTAATATGAAAAATTTTTAAAGGGAATGAACAGTCAGGGTAGCTGAATCTTCTACCTACTGAAGACAACTCCCCAAGAATACACATTTAAAATATTTAACACCACAGTACCTTCAGTATTATGCACTTAAAACATAAACAACAAAACAATTATTTTAATACATTCCTTTACTTTGCACTAAGAAAGCATTATGCTTACCCTTTCAAAACAAGGCCTCAAGTTCAGCCTTGCTGCAGTTACATCATTTATAGTTGGCTTCCAATAATGAGTACAGCATTATAAAACTCCATTTAATTGGTAAAAATAAATCATTATTTTTCATACTAGATGCAGCACCATTAGCTTTCAAGTTAACAGATAGTTGGAGAGGGAGTTCTTACCCTGGTTTTGCATTCTTCCCTAAGACTCTCCCATCACCCACCATTTCAGATAAGAAATTGGGCTGGAAGGAATATTGTTCTCAAGCAGTACATTCATATGTGCTTTGAAAAACAGATATTCTTGACCTAAAGGAGACTCAGTCCAGAGAAACCTACTTTTACTGTTAGAGCAAAAAATGAGCTAACAGCAGCAGTGCTGCTCAGATTCGTTTTGGATGCTTTTTAACTGAGCTGAAGTATTAAATCTCATCCTGAAGACACTTTGGCATAGGACTTTTTAAATTAAACCACCCAAGAAAATCTGCAAGCTGTCATTTGTATTGGTCCTTACTTGGAAAAAGATGTAAAAGGATAATTATAGCCATATAAAAATTAATTTCAATTAGGAATTGTAAGTAACTTCATGTATATAATGGAATTCCATTTCATAGGCTTCTCCTAGCTCTAGGTCTGTTGCTAAGTTTGGGAGCTAAGGAAGAGGTCATTTTACATTTCTTCACTACATGGACACTCAAGTATGGGAACTCAGGACCCACTCACTGCACTGAAAACCAATATAATGGTTATGTTCCTGTACTTCTGCAAACCCAAATTTTAACAAACTCTGGCAAAGCAGAACTAAAGCCAATCCTCTCCAACATTTTTAGTTCCTATTGATAATTAAAACTTTCTATTTCCAGTCACAGAAACTGTTGTACTGTAATGAATATTCTTTCTGAACAGATGCAGCATGAAGTTTCAATACACTTCTGAAACTAAGTCATAAGCAGGTTAAGAAAAGTAAATCAATCTTTTCTTCACACTGAAGTTTTCTCCTACTTTTAGAAAAACATGCCACCACAATAAGGCTAGGAAGCAAAGAGTACCTCGAGAAAGAAGTGAGGAACAAGGTAAATAGAATTTCCATTTTTACTTTCCAACTCCTTGAGGAAAGCCTCTTAAAGAGATGATCTTCATTAACCACTTCACATTTCCTAATTACAGGCATAATTCTCCTATACATATTTTCACATTAATCTGGCACTGCAGAAACATTAAAGCTGCTATTATTTCATCTAGTATAACCTTTGCTAAAATACTTCGGACATCTCCAGATGAACATTAATCCCCTTTTCCTTACCAGTATATTAATGAGTGTGAGGTTACAGGTATTACTTGTAAAGAGAAAAGGTGTCTATACTAATTTGTACTTTAAAATTAATACTTGGAATAGAAGGGGGAAAAACTATGAAAAAATAGAGTAACATTTGAATGCATAATGCTTGGATGGCTCCTTCTCTTTTCCTCTGCTGAAGCTGAAATTCTGCTGTTCGACCAACTTCAGAAATAGAATCCTATCTGTGACATCTGGGTTTGGTTTTTTCCTCCCTCCAGGCTGTCACTGGACCAGGTGCTGCTTGTGTGACATTTTGTCACCTGCCCTTGGCCTGCTATTTTTAAACAGTTCTTGTCAGCTATCTTTTGAGAGGAGCAGAAAATACCGAGCAGCACAAGCAGAAGGACATGTTCTCCCACTGAGCTAAGCCAGCCTGCAGGATAATTCTGTACATCTTCAGAGCTCCCTTGTGCAAGTCTACAGAAACAAATTAATGGAATCCTTTCAAAACACACCTGTACTAAAAGCATTCAAAAGAGACTGGCAATATACCAATCATGAGACAACAAATGAATTGTGAACAATTATACAGCCTTTCATATTGGTTATAATGTTTTAATATTTTGTTGCTTGAAGCAAATTATTCAATTGAAAAAAGAGGCCATCTGTAGATTACAAAACTGCATAATTATCTAAGGAACAACAAGAGAGCACAGAAAGGAAATGATAACTTTTTAATTTAAAGGTGCAATGTAGAACTGTGAAATATAATTAAGAATATGCACTTTCAACAACCTATTTAGATGAAACACATAAATGAAAACTGGAAAAGAACCAATTTTAGGAAAAACACATGTATGTTACCTAAACATTTACAAAATCTATATAAGCACATATTTCTAATTATAGTTATAAAACAAAATCTCTAGATAAAGGGTTCACTTTTCAAGAATATAAAGTACACTAAACAGAAACCTAGGGAAGTCAAGAGCACAGAAGTTATGGATTCCAGCAGTTCAGTGAAATCATAAATAGGAACCCTTCCAGTAACAACATCCCCAGTACTTGTATTCAGCGTACATCTGCCATTTTCAGTCTGCCTGTCTTGGTTTCATAACTATTTACTGAGTATATTTTCAATTACATGCTTTTTTAACATACACTTAGAGTACTGCAGTTAGGCTACAACAATAATCACTCTTCCATGTCTTTTCAATTCCTAGTTTAGAAAGAAAAAAATCTAGCTGTATACTTCCTGCTCTTTAAACACTTCAGAGCATGAATGAAGGCTTGATGATTCTTGTATAGCCCAGGCTGCACTGTTGCTTATCTTATATCATTAAATTTCCTAAATTGTCTCTCCTAACAACATTTACAGAGACTTTTCTAGCTGGACTGCCTGGGTGCTCTGCTGCATGTGCAATATCATACTTGTCATGGCAGAGAGCCCAATTCCTTTTTAGAGCACATCAAGTCTGTGTATCCTCTCTTCTGCATTGTACTGGAAATGAGATGGTAAATAAATTTAACTTTACCTTGTTCCTTGTAAAGGTCCATACTGATCTTGAATGAATTCTGAAATCTTTCTAACAACTTAAGAAAGTATACCCTTACCACATATGAATCTTTCTTGATTCTTTTGCAAATAAACTTTTCTTAATTGTCTAGATAATTTTGAGTTACATGATCAGTTTTGAGAAATAATGCTGCTCCAGAAATAGTAAAAAATTAGTATCAGACACAGTTTTGCCACTATTGCATTTCTTCCTTTATTAGTTTACTCTTTCTAAATGCTTTATGGTATTTGGAACTTGTGTAACCCTAATCAGCAGCTGGATATGAACACTCACATAGTGAAGGGCTTTTAAGACTACAGTTACCTATTTTAACCTTTCTTATATTACAATCAACATTCAAAAAAACAATGTTCATTGCTTATATATTGAGTAAAACTTCTTACACAATTATACATCATGATTTGCACCAGACTGACCACTTATATCAATTCAGCAATTAGTATTTGGCATAAGATTTGCTAGAAAATAGCAAAGTTGGTCTGCTTTTGACCTGTCCTGAACTTTCGAGAACTTCCTTGGAATGAGAACTTCCTCTCACATAATTCTTAAGATCACTGTTGATATCAATTACAATTTATGACTACATAATTCTGTGGCAAGGTCAAATGAAACTGGCAACAGGACTAGGTCTGCTCATTTCTTTAGTAATAATACCTCCTTTATCACTCCTATCTGTTCTATAATTTCCAAGTTACTGCCAACAAAAGGCACTAAAACCCAGCAATACTTATTTGAATAGATAGGTAGCAAGTGGGGTAGGGTAAAGTTAAGACACAGAAGACTGCAAAAACCAGAATATTACCCCAAACATGTGAAATATGATTATTCATCTGACTCCCATGTATTTGGGAGCCCAGATAACAGCACAACCTATGACTCCCCACAGCCTCCCTCATTTCCCCACACCCCCAGCTCAGCCATGGTGTGCTCCAGGGTTCACAAATGCCCACAAAGCGTGAAGCACATGTGCATATACAGGAATTTTAATAGTTTTTACCTGAGTAGACCTTCAACCATTCTCTCTCCTTTTCCCCAAAACTACAGCTATGTGAAGCTATGCTACATTAACTCAAAAGACATGCCCAAGACAATTTCAACACCAAGAATGTTGTAAGCAAGGGTCCACATGAAAAAATATAAAATTAAGAGGTAGCTCTCTGAAGAAGTTTATTGACTTTATTCTCTCCCCTCTTTTTTATGTATATTTGCCATTTGTTCACACTCATAATTTAAACACCCACACTTACAGATCTTTAAAAAAATTAAAATACTGAGCAGAACAAAAGTACTATTGTTTGACGGAAGGGAAATATGAAGAACTATTACTGTGTTCACATGTATATACTTTAACTGTGCAAAAACATATTGTGGCAAAGTGAAGAGAAATGTGTAATTATCAGCTATGAATATCAGTAATAAAACTTCTTCCTATCACTGCCTAAGCAAGTATATCCTATCAGTAGGGAAAACAAAACAGCATAAAATAAAACAGCATATATATTACAGTGAAATGCAGACTTTATAAGTAAATTACATTGCTCCAATAAAACACAGCAGTCTTGCACATATTTTAGTGCAACATTTATAGCTTGAAAACAGCTATATTTTCAAGATAATAGTACCTTGAAAGCAAGACTTGAACTTAAATTTTGCATTACTTATAAGTGGTAGACAAGTATTTGTACACATATGCCCATTCTACATTAAATTCTAGAACTGTATTCAAAAGAGCAATATTGGCATTTTTCATTGGTGGTTTGGGAGGATTAAAATAAAACAATATCAAAGCAGACTTTACCATTAGCAATCTATACTAAAATATACAAAACCCTCAAAACAGTAGCAAAGGGAGAAAGAAAAAGCCAAAACAGCTTTAGGTCTTTGTGAGGCCAGTCTTCACTAGCACAATGAAAAGAGGGAAATAAAGAGAAGGAAAATTTGCTATCTCTATAACCACTTCTTAAACTAAACAAAGCAAACAAAAAACCCCACCACTCCTGACCAAACAGATTCAGCAGGTCAAAAACAAGGACATGCTGTTTGCCAGCAGCAAATTAGGAAGTATGACCATACTACAGGATTGTTGCAAAAGGCACTTATTTAATTTAAAAAATATGAACCATTTAATGACCTTATTCTGTCCTGAAAAAAAAATGAAAGAGGATTTTTAAAAATAAGCAGAGTTTCAAATGGAAAAGCAACATACTCTCTTTCCTTCAAAAGGATTAGCATGAGGGGCCTAATTTTAAACACAAGTACATGTGCAAACACATCTGTCTGCTCACTCTGTTTGTCATGAGCATCGAGATTTTGGGAAATGCTGGCACGCTGCACTTTTTTCCTAAAGAAAGTGTTGCAAAAAGCTCCAGCAGTGTAGCACCGTTCCTAGCACTGAGATGACAACATTTGTTCTATTTGCATGACCTTTGTGTTCAGCTGCCGACTGCAAACACAAATATTATCCATTCACCTTCACTTTTCTTGGGTCATGTGGCAAACTTAGTGCTTTGCTTACAAAAAGCTTAGGAACACCTTACAGCTGAACAAAATCAGGTGGCATGTGCTGAAATGAAGGGAAATCAAAGTGGAAAAGTGAAGGTCCATTCTGTGGAACAGAATCCAACAGTCTTAAGCTGCATATAATCTTCAAACACTTGGCTGTCAACAAAGTGAGTAATTTAAACATAAAGAAGAAATCCTAAATTTTGCTGAGTTTTCATATGACCTGATAGAGTCTTTACAAAAGTTATGAAGTAGTAACCCAGGAACTTCAGTTTTGTGTTTCACAAAAAAATGAGTGACTTTAAGTACTGAAAATCGAGATAAAAAGTTACCCCACAGTGGCTATTTTTGCCTGTGAACTGTTGTACATTTATATTCAACATCCTGATCTCTACTGAAATATTGTGACACAATCAACACATGCTTTATGTATCTCTCTACAGTGTGATATCCATTGAAATGATGTATATTAAAGCCTACTCTTGAAATCTCCCTGTACACGTGTTGTCTCCAATTATTTATATTTGAAGCTGTGTCACACTTCTTTAAAAAAACCACAATTTTTGTTAGGCAGATTACAAAGTTCATTTCTGTTCTGATTTAGAATAAAAAAGCAAATATTACTGTTATCTAGTGTAACAGTAAATTTAAAAGAAATACTTTGATCTAGTGTAACAGTAAATTTAAAAGAAATACTTTGAAGGACATAATTTCTTTCCTCAGTTTTATACTTAGTTTCATGACCTGTCAGTAGCACATGTGCACAGCATATGATCTAACACAGCTGAAATATTTTATTTAATTATTTAAAAATAGAACAAAGGCAGCTGCTAGTTACTTCTGATCAAAATATTTTTTTATAGATCAGAATACCTCTGTTTGTGTTGTAATGCAATAGTTTGACACGGATAAACATATTGCAACAGTGACATATTACACCACAGACAGGAGACACTTTTATGTAGGAAAGAAATGTTCTGGTCAGTGATAAGTGGCATCTACCCATAGCCATTCTGATAATTTACTTTTGCCCTACACCTTTAGGTCAAAGCAGAATGCAAATAAAGAAGGTTATAAAATACTGCAAACATAACCTTTCCTCATTAAAGCAAAACTGTCACTCACACTTTTGTAGTGTATAATATATTTTATTGGTCAGTCAGAAAAGAAATAAGACTGTTCAGGAAAAACATCTTAGGAGATCCTGCACATTTCTGTCCAGGAGGCCTCACTATGACTGACATGGGGAACAGCCAGATACCCTGGGCTGTACACTGTAATTTGTCATTAACCAAGTGAAGCTTAACAATTCCTTTACTCAACTTCTTCCCTCTGTTTTTCCCTCCTCTTGAAAGAAGGGAAGTATTTACAAGTATTGACTGAAAGAAAGATGTTGAAGCTGGTCTTGATGGTAGAGAAAGCAGGTAGGGAAGTCTGCAAAGGGTCTTGGGACAAACAAAAATGAGAATTCCTTTTCAATTAATTTACATTCCTTAAATCTCAAAGCATGAAAATGGCAAATTACTTTTAAAGTTGCACAGTTCCCAGACTATGAGGACAGAAAGCCAGGAACATACAGAAGGGTTCCCCTATCTGGCAGGGAAAGCTGAGAAAAAGAAATCAGTTTCATAAACAAAACAAGAGCTGACACTGAGCACCTTCTCCCAAGACTGGGCTCATGATAAAATGCAACTTAGATGGATATGCTGGTAATTTAGGTCCATAAACCACAGAGCTAGATTTCAAATCTCTTTTACAACAAGAAATACACAGAAAGAACTGAGTGGTTGAGTGACCCTGGCTGTCCTCGCTGGAGAGCACCCAGCCAGCCTGCCAATCCGCCTGGCTCAATGTGAGTAACTCAGCATTGCAGGAGTGAGGATCAGATCATTGCTGCTGCACCAATAATCTCTCAGACTGGCTCTGCTCCACACTTGAAAGCAATAAAAAAGTCCCTCCCCAAAAAAGTCACTTAATCACGTGTCCTCTCAAGGTCAAGGGGATCATGCTTTAAAATAAGTGATCTCCTTTGGTGACCTTGAAATAAACTCAATTTCCATGGCCTGCAGGACAAAGCCTGACCATACCTCAGACTGAGAGAAGGGTATGAACCTTCAGCAACTACAAACAAGGGACTCTTCCTTTCTCGCCTTGAGCTTGTCCATTACCTCCTCTGAACCAAACAGAGCATGAGGAACTCGGACCCCAAAACAAGAACAAAATATCCCAGAAGCATTTCAATTTGGTTTTCCCATCAGAATCTTTTATGGCTAATCCTCCCACCCACATTCTAATCGAGAGCTCTCATTCCATACCCAAGAGAATTATTTTTTGTTCCAAGTATCTGCTGGGACACGAAGGGCACACATGCCAAGAAGGATGATGTTCCAAGCAAAGTTTCAAACTTCAGATAAACTGCTTGCAATATTTAACTCATTAATACATATACAGACAGTACTTCTAAAAATAAGTATTTGCTGGCAGCAGCAGGGTGAAATGATCCTGAAACATGGACCTGGTTTCAGGCTCTGTAACATGCATTGGAGGCCCCAAGAAATATACAGTTTTTCTAGAATCAAATCTTCCTGTATTTACAAGATCAGAGGATTTTGGTACTCACCCTTTTCATACTTTCCACTTAAAAATTTGGATAGTAAATGTATGGCAAACTGACCTGTAAGTGCTGCTAGCTGTGATTGTTTGAGAAAAAAGGGCTCATTTACCAAAAGAAGAACAATTTTAAAAAGTCATTTGAAAGCCATCTCATCGCTTTTAATTTAAATTAGGATTTTTGTATCTACAGAAGAAATAATGCACAAACTTAAGAGAGGACAATCAGATGCAAGAGGAAGTAAAGATTTAAAGGGAATAAACACTTTACTATGAAAGACAGAGTTGGTAAAATGAAGAGGAACTAGCTCAGAGGGTTGGTTAAGTTAATAATATTCCAGAAATTTCACACAAGAGGTATTCACATGGGCTTGTCTACAAGGAACTGAAAAAATTAAGCTGAAGTACATAACCAATATATTAAAAAAGCCTCAAGGTGAAAATAAATGAAAACTTGGCAATGACTTAAGAGCAAGCCAAAGCAAGAAGAACTGATCACTTTCTGAATGTGCTAATAACAGGCTAAAATGTCCTGCTACCTTAAGGGGGAGAGTCTGAGGAGTATGGAATAAATAAAAAAAAACAAGTGAATTTATAAGACAACAAAGTGAAATGTGAGGAAGTTGCAGAGAAGGACAGCAGCTGAAAACCTTCTGCACTTTTGCAGAGAAAAAGTAGTGGTATGTACAGGAAAACATTCAAGACCAATTTTCACAGAAAAAGAAACAGCAAAAATACAGTAAGAAAGGGATGTCAGGACTGAATCAATTTTTGCAGAAGAATGGTTTTCAGGAAAAGGATTCAGCTAAAATAGTAACACAGATCTGTTTAACACAGAGGAAAGCAACACCTCTTGCAAGAGAGAATTAACATGTCCTATAAGAGCTGCTCCTGTGAATATTCCCAGTCACACTGCAGTGTGAAAACAGGAGCAGGGAAAGTGCACACTAGGCCAGGGCCAGGCTGGGGGCTGGCAAAGTCAGTCCTGTGCTTAGATGGAAGAGAAGAAAGAAACAGGGAAAGCAACAGTATCACTGGGGGGAAAATCCATAGACAGGGAGGTAACTAATAGAAAAACAGACTTCTCCAACAGCTGCTGACTGGAAGTGAGCTCATTGGCAAGGGAGGAAGGCCAAAATGGGTGAGAAACACTGAATGAGAAAATGAAATCGTTAGAAGGAGCACATCCAGTCTGAGACAGAAACCCTCGTTAGAGCAAAAGTAAAGCTAATGGTCCCACTGTCAAATGGAAAAGATCAATTTAAACTTTACACAATATCCAACTTCAATAATTAATATTCACCCAATTTCTAACCCCATCTTTTTTATTTTTTTCCACATTGAGATTCATGTGGAAATTCATTAGTAAAAAATTAGTCTCTATTTGTATGTGTAAATAAATACTGAAAAACCCCATAAAAATATAAGTTTTAGCTAAATTACAATGTATCTTACAAGAGACAATAAATACTTAACTGTATTTACTAGCAAGTTGAATTTTATTTAATGTTCTAATGCCAGCCACATGAAACATATACCCAGTAGAAATGTCCATTTTGCTAAGCATGGTTTTTTAAGTTCGACTTTAACCATTATTTCAGAGGTTTATGATCAGAATAGACATGAGACCGTATTCCCTGCCATTTTAGACAGATGAATAATGGTTTAAGACACATGAAGGCTATGGCACAGCAAATTTCAAGATAACAGGGGTAAATAAGCCAGTTTGTTTGGCTTGTGAATAAAACCTGTACCCAGAAGAGATGGCAAAAAAGGCATAGTATTTTTGACCAAGAAAAAATATTTGTACAGTGGAGAGTAAATGAGGCAGTCATGACATCAAAAAACATGTACATAAGCATTAGCATAGAAAGTGCTATACACAACTAAATTTCTTCTTTGTGTTCTGACTTCTTAGTATTTGGAAATCATTTCTTGTTCAATACTTCCTTGGTATATGGCTTACAACTATCCTCAGTTTTATAAGTCAGCAAGAATGCATATCAGCAAGAATGTGTACCTATTTTTAAACATAACCAGTGAAAGATAAAGACAAAGGAGGGTGCAGGTTGATCAGGAATTCAAAGAAATGCTGCCACACCTTTTACTATACTATCAGCCAAGTATTGCAAATGGTTTCATCCCTAATACCAACAGCTGGTAGAACAAACAGAGTTTAACAACATAAATAATCACAACTTTCCCAGCACTTAACAACAGCTAATATCTTTTGGCTTTCCCTAACAATTTGAAATCCAAATTAAGATAAATTTGTTTAAACAAAACCTGAAATTAACTATAGAGAATAACCTTGATACACTGGTTGGTTTAGGACCAGTGCATCCTAGCTGATAATCCACACTTTAGTAAAACCTTTGAAAAAGATGTTGAACACAACAATTGGACTCCAGTAGCATGAAACATTTTTTGAAGTGACAGCAGCAAAAGATCTTGCTCTACAATTTGTTGATACAAAATCCCATGTTTCAGATATGCCAGTCAGATAATACTGTGATTGTACACTTACAATAAATGGATAGACATTTCACCTTATCTTCCTAGTAGATATCTTGAGATGGGAAAACAGAAATTTCACAAAAATGGAAACTCATTCATTAATAAAAAGTTTATAGAAATACCGAAAAGCTGATTTTTGTTTAAACACCAAGCAAGCATGGACATATGAATATTCCTAACCTGTAAAATGATTCCTCCACATTATATCAGCGAAACTCATTGGTGGGCCACTGGGAGGGTAGTGTTTACCTTTCAGAGGCTCATGATCAGTCCTTATCATATCCATTAAGGAATTTTCCAAAGAGTGCAAGTTAAAAGTGTCATAGGGCCTATTCCGGTCCTAGAAGAAACAAAAAAAAAGGAAGAAAAGACAGGTGTTATTGAAAAATTTAATTTTCTAACACAGGCTCATTTCTTGTTATATTAATTCCAGCATCCAATTCTAGATGATAGAATTTGATAGAACTTTCTACAAGAAAAAAAAATTATAAATATGTCTACAGTTTAAAATTATACCCTTCATCTTGCAACTGCTGTTTTCCCCAGTACAGCTATGCAAAGAGGCTTTTAAGTATTTCTAAAAATATACATACAAGCAACTGCTAATTCTAAATATTGTCATTTAAATAAGAACTTAGAAATAAAGCAGTATTAATGCTTACACAGGAGAAATGAAATTATTTCAGAGATATTTGGTTTACAGCTTCATCATCTGCTTCCTGTCACTGTGCTACCTTAATATCAGAGCAGAAGCAAGCAATGCTCAAGACACCAGCAGGCACCTCTGTGCCAGAAAGTACCAATTAATTCTTCAAATGTCTAACATTAACCTGATGGGTTTAAGGAAAGTACACTAGGTGCAAGAAAAAATAGAGTCAAGCTAGGATAACACTTCCACTGAAGGGCACTCAAAAACCTGAGCAAGGGCTGGTCTGTATTGTTTGAACCTCCCATTTTTATTTCACTGTAGTTCTGCTTCTGCTTTTGGTAAGTAAAAGGGAAAAAGAAAAGAAAAACAAAACCCAGAATCAGTCTTCAGCAGGCCTACTAGAACAACCAGTTGCAAAGTTCAGGAACAATTCCATGGAGGAAACGATCTACCAATGCCCATGTATCCAGAGTACTGTAAATCATAAGGCAGCATAAAAGAATGGCCCCATATAGTCACCCAGATGTTAAAAAATATTTGTTTGCCTACTCTCATCACTATGATTTAAAAAAAGGGGGGTTGTATATACTATATATCTACTGCTATATACTATATATGCTACAGTTGATAAAAAGTGGTATAACATCCTACCCTGCAAACTGAAACCTTCCTTGTAATATGCTCCCACAATTCCTGGAACAATGTTTTTCACATGTTACTATAAGATATTCTTGCTTGCAAAACTCGTATCTAAAATCCTCAGAGAAAAAGCAGTATCCATAGAAAAGGTAATAAAATTCTGTCTTAATAAATACTATTTCTCTTGAACCATCTTGTTCTTAGGTTGTCTTTAAATAAAACTAAAGGAGAGAATACTTGCATAAATTCATCATTCTTTTAATATCCCTGTTCTGGAATTAAAATAAATACACATCATTAAAAGCTTGCTATTACAGAAAACTCTGAAATACAGATAATCTTACTGTCAAAAATCTCATGTTCCCACAGTGCCTACTCTAAACTGAAGATGCAATTTCCCTTATTCAGTGTGCTAATGTTGTATTTTCTATAAGCGGGCTACCATTATTGTCTATACACATTTATTTAATCTATTGAGCATTTCTGGCAGTCAAACATGATGTTCAAAGAATAATACTTGACTTCTGTTAGAAGCTATACTAAGTACTGAAGTTCAAATGAGCTCACTCATTTTCAATTCTCTTTGTTGATGATTCTTGTCTTCTACAGCTGCTTAGAATTCCATCATTTGTATACTGTATTTAAAACAGTAGTTGCTCCCCTATCCAAATGGAGCAATACACTGAAACATAAAACATAATGTATGTATGTCCAGCAAATTCAAAGTAGATCCTAAGGAAAAAAAAACCCTCAAACCAAACAAAAACATCCAAAATGCTGAGGTTGGGGTTTTTTTCCCAAAAAGAAAACTTTATTTGGTTAAAACAACCGACTTCTTAGTAATATGCACTAGTAGAGAAGAGTTTGTTTCATAATCACTTCCTTAAAAAAATGCAAGGGTAAATCAAAAAGAAAAAGCATTAACTTTGATGAAAAAACCCATTCTAGTGCTGCATTAGTAAATTGATTAAATAGGTTTTATATAATTCCTTTAAACCAAGAACTTTTGTTGGCTTTTTCTATCTGCCTCTTTTAGATACTTGTACTGCATGTAAGCGAAGAGGTCGGATGCTTCAATACCCAACTACAACATCCTTTTGAAGAGAAAATATGAATGCAAAGCTACAGCTTATATCCTAAATAGAGGTAAGGAAGTATTTTTCAGTCAGATGTGTGCCCTGACCTGGTTTACTATACAGCCATAGCAGAGCTGAGCTGGCAAAACCAGCACTGGCAGGAGAGCTAAAGGGCAGGACTGCAGCTTTTGCCACAGTGGTAGTTTATTCCAGCTTCAAACATTCCTGAGATTACAGTCTTAGAGGTCAGAAGGCTTGAGTTCAGAAGAGGACACAGCCTACAAATTGAATTTAATTGCCCTTTATTAACATATGTATGTTATATTTTAACCGTGGTACTATAGCAGCAAATCCCTGGGAGGTCCTGCTTTGTTCTGCAACCTGCCAAGGAGCTGTGCACATGGACACAAGGGGAAAAAGGGAGAAAGAAATCGTAGTGTGGCAGCAAAGCTATGCAGGGCAGGCTTGCTGGAATGCTGCATATTCCTAACCTTTTATGGGGCACACAAATCTGCAATATATTTTCAAGATTAAAACAGACCTACATTGAACACAGGAAGATCAATTTAATCAAAACCCTTTACCAGGCAATTATAACACTTCCCATTATAGCACTTGAGCAAGATAAATCTAGTAAAAGAAAATTTAGACACAACAGATTTTATGAGTGTGTTGTGGCAGTGCATAAGTATAACGTGTGCTGACTACAGACTTTGCAGTGTGGGTGATAAAACACAAGTAAGGGCTAACATTCTAGCTCCTAAATAAAAGGGCTATTACCATTTTTCTCAGTAGCTTTCATCTCAGTAGCAACTCATTTGTACTCAGCAGATTTGAAAACTGTTTTCTAAATTCAGCAATTCCTTCCAAGATGACTGGTGCTTCTGCACACACACACACACAATTATGTTTCCTCATTTCTCAGCATGAACAGGTTCTCCTGGTTTTGTGAGCTGATACTGTTCCAGCTCCTGGATTTGCCTTTTGCATTGTTTCCATAGGCCACCAATCTATTGCCAAACAATCTCAACAACATATACAATTCATAAAAGTCCTTAGCAGCACATGAGGATTTTGCAAGTTCTGGGACTAGGAACATGAACCAAAATCAAAAGATATACAAAATACAGAGTGATAAAGCATAATAAATAACTTGGAAAAGAAGTTTTAAAATCCAGCCAGTCTGGAAGATTTGCTGGGATATCTTCCTACAGAAGACAAAGCTCCTAAGACCTACTTAGATAAACTGCATTATGGATAAAAGAGAAATCTCCAGCTACCAAGCACTGCCTTTGGCTACACAATAATCATTAAGTCAGCAAAAGATTAAGTCCAGCCTGCCCATGTTGGATTGTATTTCTGCTGTGTGCAGACAGCAGCTCCTTCCTTGTTAGCTGCTGGTGTATATGGCAGAATATTTCAGTTCTCAGAATTATCCAGACTTGAAAGAAAGAAAAACAGTTTAGTAATAAGAGCTCTTAGAGAAGAGATGCATCCCAAAACTTTAAATCCCAGCCCTTTGTGGCTGTTATCTATACATTCACCTATGCCATGGACTTCCTCAAAGTGGACATCAATATAGTGACAAATCACAAATGCATATCAGGATCAGATTTTGAAGGATCACAAAGTGAAATGGACCTTTAGTTGGAGCTGGGTCTCAACTCTCTACCTCTAAATATCTTACTTGTAAGTCCAATAAAAAATGTCACATAACACAGCATCTATAATATTTTACTTTAAAAAATAAAAACCAAAGAGTAACTGCCAAAAATAACTACAGAGTCAATACACTAAAATAAAATTAGAAAATATAACAATGTGCATTTTATCTGAATCTTACACTTTCCTGCATATGTATTCTGCTAGTCTTTAATTACACAGCCATGATAATTATTCACAAGTCTCCAGTCTCCATCCAACACACATAATGAACGAGCTCTAGGAATGAATCAAAACAGTGCTTTGAAGAGGTCTGTTTATCTCTAGGACAGATGCCTGTGTCACTTACTCCAGGAGATGGCTGAGTTGTAATAAGTGCATCAGCAAATTCCAGGAAGGCAAAAGTAATTTTGAAAGTTATCTTATTTATGAAACAAATACTACTTAGCAGTACTGAAGTACTGCCACATTTGTAACATTTGAAATAAAAATAACTTTTTCCCATTTGTTGTACCCCGTAACATGGTAGGCTTTGTTTTGATCCCTTCAGACTCACAGCAGGGGCATGTAAGGGCAGGGCATACCCAGCACTACTCCAGGTCCCTCCCAGTAGATACACAAACTGTGTCTTTACTGCTGAGAGGGAAACATAAAGAATGAGAAAAAAAATATATTACTTCATCACAAATGACAATGTCAAGATCAAATCTATAGCTAGGACCCTAACAGGTGAGAAGTGGATCTTTATACAGCCTGATTTCCTCATTAACTCTCAGCTTGAACAGTAGCCCAAAGTAATTGGAACTAATGAAGTAAAAAAGGAAATGACTGCCCTATCCCATGGCAGAGACATGGACAATATGCATCTTGCTCCAAAACCTGATGCTGTATCATTTTCTTCTGACTCTGCAGAGGATTATGGCAGAAAAGACACTTGACTGTGAATTATTAAAGTACAGTTAAAAAGGGACAAGTTTTTACCCTAAGAATGCATGTCAGCAATCTAACTCATGGCGCCCAGCTATCATCCACAATCAGAATCCTTAACCATGAAACACAAGGTTGTATGTTTAAATCCTTGTTGGCATGGTCATCTACATCCATACCATAAAATACACATGGAGTTGAGAGACACCCCTCAGCTGCATATTTTTTACTGTGCAAGCAACAAATCCTCAGGTATCTCGACCTTCCCAAAGACACATTTCCCTGGGTCTACATATTTCAGTTCACTGACTTCCTACTAAGCTTCCTATATTCTGAGCACTATCTCAGTTTCTGTAATTTATTTCAGGGCTCTTCATTTTCATGCTGCCCTAGATTTTTCAGCTTTCTGCACCAGTATGTGGCACAACACAACCCAACTCTGCTGAGTAACAAGATGGCTTCGACTCAGAAATATTAACTGTTTCCAGAACACCACAACTCCAGTGAGGCTCCCCACATTCATTATATGTAGTATTTTGATCAGAACAATGAGATCTAGGGAACAGCCTAAACTCTTATGGCTTAAACAACTTTCCTATCAATGCAAACTTCTTCACAGGGGTCACTGCTGTGTAATTTTATTTATCCATAAACCTGGATTTGGCTGGGCAGGATTGCTAAGCATTGCCAACAAAAGCTGAAGTCAATGGAAGCACAGCTTTGAATAAATACAGAGTGAAGTGCCAGCACTATTTCAAACAGGGCTCGCTCACTCTGTTTTAGCACCTGCAGCACAGGTAATTGCTAAGAACACAAGGAAAACAAGTTTGTCTTGTTTCAGTATCTCAATTCAAAATAGCAAAACCAACAACTGCAAAAAAAAAAAGTATTCTGAAGCTTAGCTTGGCACATGCTCAACATGCCATGATGGTGCACATGAACGATGACATCCAGCACGCTCTAAAGGCTCACTGGGCAGTCCTTCACCTCTCACAGCTTCAGGTGGATGCCCAATCCCACTTGCATTCTCAGAGAAGTTAAAAAAAAGTCTTTCAAAATATAGGAAATCTGAGGAATATGGTCACATGGTAAATTAAAATTATCACTGTACAAAAGAATTTAAAAAATTGTACATAGCAAGTGTTACTTCCTTTGCAGCTTGGTGCTGGAATGCTGCCAACAACATGACTGACAACCCAGATACACACAGAACTAGAACAACCAGAAATTTCAGTAATTCTTCCTTATATTGGATTTAATAAAAAATGAAATAAACCAAAACAAATAAGAAGACATAAAATGTAGGTAGGATGGAACAATAAGGTAAATTTGTCTATGCCCATAATGAGGTATAACTACTAACACCAACACTTAATGGAATTTTATTTGAATTCCACTTTCTTTTTTACCTTTCCAGTTAATTTTTAAGATGGATTTATTGTGTTCCTTTACTGGAACAAACTGGGGAATATTTTCTTATGTTATTGTTGCTCTTGCAATGGGCACAGAACACATCAACTTCTTATATATTTGTCTTTTTTCAAGATTACCACTGTAACACATTTTATTTTCATAGGTGTTCAGAAGTTCACTGGGCAAAAGGTGACTTTTTAAAAGCCTATTTAGACGGCTTCTAAGAAAAATAAGGAAGACTAATACACATATAAAACAATATCTAACTGTATAAATATTACGGAAACATTTCAGTGTAATTTGAAAAGTAGTATTTCAAAACTCTAGTTAGTATTTAGTCACTTTGTCTGTGTTATATAAACTTTTATAGTTAACAAAAACTCAGACTGAATCCAAAGCCTTGAAAACTTGACCTACTCAAGCAATTTTTCCAGAAAGAAAGGTAAAGTTGTATTCAAACTTTAACAGCTTATAAATTCTGAATTCTAAAATCTTTTAGTGAAATGTTTGTAATTTTTATTTTCAGATTAACTAAAAAGCACAGAAATATGAAGAGATACAATCACAATCAGCATTATACAGAATTACAAAAACTAATAAAATTATATTATTTGGTTCAAATGTCCCTTTACTTAGCAGTTGAGATTCCCTTTTTGCACACCCCTAATGCACATGTTCAAAATGTATAGAAGAAAGTTCAGTCTTTATAGCTATAAGACTTGCCATCACACTCACTAAACTTGACTATCCTATCAAGTTCCTGAATATTCAATATTTGCTTGCAAAGTAGGGGAAGAAAGTAATTCAATTTACACTGCATTTTCCTAAAAACAGCTGATAACTTAGTTCTTCTTCCAGTACACATTTTTATAATATGCCAAGCGTACTCTACATGATCACTACTGTTATTTCTCCATTCAATGACAGTCAAGCACCAAGAGTCAAATGCCCCAATGGGGAACACCATCTTGTACCTTGCTTCCATCTTTGCAAACAGAAATATGATCATATAATACAATTAATATTTCAAGCATCATCTTTTGCCATTAAAGCAATTGAACAACATATTTAAAAAACCCAAACAAAATCCCCACAACAACAAATTTAAAAAAAAATCAGAAGAATCAACAAAACATCTATTCTTTTTACAGCCATTACACTGCTGTAGGGAATGACCTGCAGACAGTACAACTGACTGAACACTCAGTGACAGGATTTATGTTTAGTCATATTTTGTTCAATGTGATGCTTTAGATAAAGATCTGCTCATCTGTCCTGCTGCTGAATGCATCTCAAAAAGCTGATGTATCCACTTTCTATTATAGTGACTGATTCCAGTAACAAACAGTTCTAACACTTGTAAAATATAGGATTAAAGTAGTTACACCCAAGATGACCATCAATTCACAAAAACAAGCAAGTGGAAAAAAAAAGATGTCAGCAGCAGAATTTACAAGCCCATTCATTATACCCTTGAGCTATTAAAATGACATAATTTAACTGGTTCATTGGCCTGCTGTGCATGAGTTCAGCACTGATAAGTTACCTTTGGGCTCCTACCTCGTTGCTCAGTCGAATGTTGCCTGTGTCCCCATAGCAAGGAAAAAGTAACATTGACCTAAGAACTCCTTGCCAGACAAATCAGCACAAGTGCAAACCTCAAATCACAAAATGAAAGCACTGCAGAGATGTAAAGGAGGAGAGAGTACTGGGGAGGCTACAGCTCAATAATCCCACTTCACCACAGAATGTAAAAGACAGAAGAGACATGTTGTATAAGGAAGCTGTTGTCTCAAAGATTTACAGTCTGTCTGTGGTATGATAGCATAATGAGACAAAATGGGAGATAGAAAAGAACACAAGTAATCACTGTCAAACAGATCTCTGAGCACCATTGCCCAGCGGCTTCATTTACCATGGCCACCAAGCAAAGGAGACTCAAGGATTTCTCTGAAACAGTGGTTTTGTCTACAGTTACTGATCATCAGTGACAAGGAATATATTGGTAAGATGGGAAAAAAAGTGTCACTGAAATGTTTAAGCGTGCTGACAAATAAAATATTGTCTCTCACCCTAAATTATTGTGCTTTTAAGAAAAAATATGACTAACATAACATCCAACTGGCACATTCCATGTCACACTCCTGTTCCATTTCTGTCATGCTCAGAAACTAGTGCCTCCTAACAAAAATCTTGTAGGTGTCAGAACTCCAGCAGCTATTTCAACAAAAGAAAGATACCACATTTCATCTCTCACATAGGACAAGATCTTCACCTACAGGTCTGGAGAACTTAGAGAGGACAGTCATGGTCCATTTGAGAAGAGGAAATGGTACAGTGGGGATCGTTGTTCCTGATGCCTGGGGGGAACTGGGGTTATTCACCAATATTTACTCACAGGCCTAAAGCAGGCCAGAAACACCGGCAATGAAAAACAGCTCCCAGAGAAGACAAGGAGGTGATGTCACCTTTGCAGTGTGATGTCACTTTGCATCCAGCAGGATTTAAAGAAAAAATTTAACCTATTAGTTGCAATAATGCCTTTAATTACTAATTATCAATTACTCATGTGAACTACCCAAGTCCTAACTTTATACCATTATATAGCATGATTAATATGCATGATAAATAGTGGCACACAACAACCCACTCTGTCACATTCTTCCTAAGGGGATTGAGAATAGTCAGGGAGCAACTCCTGTTCATCCTGGGACTTTATCAAGGACATAATCAACCACAGAATCCCAAACTGCCTCAGACACCTTCATGTAAAGGAAACAGAACTACAGGCTTTCTCAAGCTGTGCACCTACTTCTAAATATGAGTTGAAGACTCCTGTATAGCCAGTCAGATACCAGGCAAACCTTTTCCTGAAGTGTCATTATGTCAGAAACTCTAACTTAAAAATGTTTGCTATTACGTATTTGATCATCAGCAAAATTACCAAAGGCTGCATATATGCAACTGAACAGGCAGGAAACAGCAGACAGCCGCAATCCAAAAACCACTTGTAACATCAAGCTCCACTTAGAGGAAGGAAGGACAGAAGCAGAGCAAAAAAAACCCAGTCCAAATAGAAACAACTCTTCAGATCAACTATATGCAAGCAATTCCATTTCAGATTAAATTTTATAAATAAAGGAATTTTTCCAGTGGCAAGTACTGAATCATCCCACATATGAAAAAAAAAGTTCAATTTAATAACAAATTCAGAATTAAGTTATTAAATATATTACCTTCATAGGATAATATATTAAAATAGTAACTGAATCATGCTCTGCATACTTCCATCTTTTATTGCCTAAGGGGCTTAAAGGCATAGAGGATATGAGGAAAAGAATAATTAACATAAAATGCCTGAACACTTACGTTAAAATTCTTTAAAATAACCAGAATAAAAAATTCTTCCCCTTAGATAAGAAGAGGCCATGAGCAGTTGTGTTGTCAGGTAGGTGTTATGCATTCCAATTACTGCTGCACATTTGGATTTAATTAAAATAATTCAGAAATCACTTACAAGACACAAGTACAAGTGTGAACAGCCAATTAACCAAAAGGAAACCTTCTTTATGCAGAAATTGAAAACCATATTCATACAAGCAGGAAAAGCACTTTCCTTTTACATCATAAGAGCTAAACTGATTAGCACATGGCAAATTTAGTAAAGATTGCTACAGACAGGAAAAATGTCTTGAGATAACAGCCTACCTGATTTGCAAGAGAATTCTCCTTTTTTTTTTTTTTTTTGCACAGGGTAATAAAAACTGACAGGCACCTTAAGAAAATATTGCTACAAGGAAAGAACCAGGATGTTCAGCCACTTACAGATATTCAGGGAAACTGTAAAAAGGTCAGCATGAATACCATGGGCAACAAATGTCTAGAAAAAGTCTAGCAAGACTGAGAAAAAAAAATTAAAAACACCAGAAGTCAGGAGAAAATAATGTAGCCTCCATAGCTGCTCTTCACATTCATAGAGGAAAATCAGGCAAACAAGGGTAAACAGAGAAGACAAATAAATAGTAAGAGAAAGTAAGATCACCTATTCAACTCAGTATCTGATGAGGAGCATGGCAACATTGTAATCAAAAGGAGCCAGAGTCAGTAAGGCCGTCAGTGGAAGCACTAAAGCTAATCCAAGTAACAATGTTAGCACTGCGTATATCTGACCAGCAAAACAAAAATGAAAGAACTGCAACAACTGAAGCAGGATATGAAACTATAGATGACAAACATTGTTTCTAGTTTTTATTACTGAAATTCAAGGATTTTGTCTCTTACGAAGCATAGTGCAGAAATAATGTAGCATTATGCATTATTGACACAATACCCTGGAAAAGGCGGTTCCTGCTTCTTGAAAGGGTAGGATATGGCTGATCTAACAAGGACTTCCACAGAGCATTTCACATGCTGCTACAGGCAAAGTGACCACATAAATGGAAACAAAGAAGTAACCAGTGCAATTGAGGTAAGAAAATGGCAAAACGGGAAAGAACTGCTCGTGCTCAACAGAATCTGCTAAAGAAGTGTGAATAATGCAGTTTCTCAAGGGCAAATCTTGAGACCAGTTTCCTTGAGATCACTTGAGATACTTGAAATGAGTAATATTGGTTATTAAAGTAAAAACATAATAATAATATTTACAAGACATCATCAACCCAGAAGAGATAAACTCATCATACAAGAAGAGCTGAAGAACTGCAGCAAAGCAGACTGATACTTAATAGCACTAACTACAAGGTCATGACCTCAAGAACTCAATCTTCACCATCAAGTAGGACCTCATCAACCAGTAAGAGTGACACAGAAAATAGAAATACAGGAGTTTTTTAGTTGATTTCTGGACAATTATAAACCACAAATATAAATGTTATGTGTGAAAAGATAAAATTGTAGGTTGTATGAAAAACTATGCATTTCATATGGTTGCTTTTTGAATCTATGCATGCCTCTATTCATAAAAAAGTCTTTTCATTGTGTTTGTCCTTTTAAATTGATTCTCCTTGCTCTACATGTCCAGTGGAGCCAAGGACTGGGCTATATTTTGAGACATTCACCAGTTCAAGTTTATATTCGAACAAAGCTACTGTGTGAGCAAAATAATTTGCAAGAAAACTTTCCAGTTCCTATACAAAAGTGAAGTCTTTAAAAAAACCTGTAACATTTACTACAATCCATTTTCAAGTAGTTTTGAATGGCATACATAACAGCAGTACTTCTCCCTTGCCTAGCAAGAAAAAAAATGTTATATAAGTAATCTACTACTTTGTAAAACCATGTCAGAAGAGTGTGTTTCTTTTTAGACAAGGCAGGTGAGACTGTCTGCAGAAACTTGCATCAAAACATTACCTGTAAAATCTGCTGAGAATTATGGCTGATTTTTTTACTCAGAAGTCACAGGTACAGCTTCACTTATTAGCAGCCAAAAGCAGCAGGAGCCACACATCTGAGGACCCTTACCACTAAATGCTGAATCTGGTCTAAACTTTTCAAGATTTTATTTGCAGAAATTCTCATCCGCAGAAAGTGCATGGGCATATTGTCATGTTGCATTGCCATATTTGAAAATGCCACAGCTCCCCTTCCATTCTGTACTATAAAAGTCCTATTTTTTCTTGTTCCTGACTTTTGTTTCCTCTACTCTCTTGTTCTTTCTTAGTCTTCCTGCTACACAGTCAGCTGCTACTTCAGGCTTTGTGAGTTTTAAGAAAAACTCTTTCAGTTACCGTCAGAGGTCTCACTGTTCTCAATTTTTTTTCTATTGTCACACAAAGAAACAATATAATCCTGGAGAGAATACATGAGCAAGAGAATTCTTTAGTGAGGTGAAATAATTAGGTCAGACTGTTGTGGGCATCATGATCCAAAACTAGAGGTTATCTTTATAAGTAGTTAAAAAAAATTTCAAACGCACAAAGAGTGCTATAAACATTTTACACACTTGGTTATTACACACCTTAACATTTGCTAAGCACATTAATAGATGACATTAGGTTTGCTTATAAGCCATCTGTTAACATGCTAACAATCAGTTAATACATAAATAATTTGTTAACCCTCTACAAATGTTAAGGTCATGCAGTAAATGGGAGTAACACTAGCTACCTCCATGTTAATTCATTAATGCTTTTAACACATCTCTTTCACAAAGCAAGATACTTCCAGCAGAATGAAGCAGCAACTTTCAACAATGAACTAGGAAATTTTCCTTTAATCCAAAACAATATTTAACCACTCAAGTGTTTTAAAACAAAATGTTTGCTCTGTTCATTTCAGCAATTTTGAGAAGCAGCTACAATTCCAAAGACTTTCTTTAGGAAATGAGTCTTGCTTGCAAAAAAGAGCCTCAGTCAAAGAATAAAACCCAGAGAGCTTTGGTGGGTGAATTTCTTTGTTGTCTGACATTTCTCATTAAATGATCAGCTTTAAGTTGCCTACAGTGTTGCCAAAAATAACTTTTTAGGATGAGTCTTTTTAAGCTGAGCACCTTCACAATAATTCTACATCAGAAAGGTGAATTTCACAAGAAAATCCATTTATGACTATGACATAAAACCAAATCATATATAAAAAGTCCATGAAAAAGCCATAATGAACGCTTTTCTCATTTATGTCAGAAATGGTTCTTTGTCAATCTGTGTGAAAATCCATCCCAAGTCACACATGTTCGAAGCTCAGTTTGGGCATGGGGAAAGAAAATCAGTTCTGCATGTTCAGACTAAGCTATCACTTGGTTAAAATGTCTAAATTTCTAGAATTCAGAACTTCCAGCCAGTATTTCTGAAAATTCCATTCTCCCTGAACTTGATTAAACCTACTTTTAAAACCCCTCATGCTATTAATTTTGCACAGGACTAAGTCAACACAACTACAGGGATTTATTGGGCCTTCCTCTGTAACCTAAAGCTTTGACGCCGAAAGTGGAATAGGGGAGGCCAACTCAAATGAGAAGCCTCATTGAAAAAAAGAATCAAAATTCAGGAACAGGAAGAAATAGATGTTTGAAAGCAGCTGAACAGTTCAAGGGTGGATAAAACAAAGAAAATGGACCATGCCTACTGAAACCTATTGATACATACATAATTTTGTATGTATCTGTACACATAATTTTCATTAACTTTGTTAAACCAAGAACAAAGAACTATAGAGTTGATCAAAAGCTTCTTAACTTGGGTGATGAATCATGTGAAGTTTATCATTCTAACATGCAACAGAATCTGTGGTTTTGCTTAAGTAGTTTATTTAGACTCCAGGAATTTAAAAGAAAATTGTTGCAAATTCTCACAAACAGAAAAAAATAATTAGGAAGAGCAGGAGTAATTCTCCAGAATCTTGAATATGCACAGAGACAAACATACACAGTTGAAGGAAAAGTTGGTATCAAAGCAATTAAATATTTTGCTTCTTTTCCCTGATGAAAAATTCTTAATTCCTGAGTATTTGCTATGCAGCGTGAACTGAAAATTTTCACAGGAACCAATTTGTTGTCTTCAATTTTTCATGCCTAACTTGAGATTCACACAAACAGCAAACTTAAGAGACTGCAGTGCATGTTCTATGTTCAAAGACCTATTTTCTAAATAGTTCAGGAAAAACATATCTTTTTTTTTAGTCTTCTCAGATTGAGCATTGAGAAGAAAATTAATTTCCCAAACTCTGTGCACCGTATTTACCTCTGTAGAATGGACTTCACATCATCCCTTCTAACACTGTTGTGACAAAGCAGATCAGTATCTACCCTGATTGGCACAGTGCTTCTCTCCTAGAAGATCCTAGAAAAATTGACAAATCTGTCTCTGGAATGAGCTTGAGAAACATGCAATAAAGGGACAAAGCCACTTTTCCACAACAAGGAGGAAAAGGAAGACATCAATTAATTGTGATTTAAAAATCTACTCAAAGCTTGTAGGAAAAGACAGAATCATACAAATGAAACTTAAGGAAATGAAAATGTTGACCAAGTCTGAACAAACACAAGCAAAGTTTCTGTGACTTTTCACAACTTGCATTTTTAAAATTCTAGAATTTACACATAATAATAAAATTATTACACAAATGAAGATCTAATTCTATATACAAAAATTTTACATTCTTCTAACTACTGAGACAACTGCTTAGTACCAGCATGTGCAGCATTCTAACAACTGCTTAAAAGCAATGCTTTTGTGAAACATGGAAAAATTTGATTTATAAAAATAATGAAACAGAACATGGCAGTGCTACCCCAAATTTAGGCACAGAACATATAAGATATCACAATAGCCTAAAAACTGTGAAGTCTAGAATAGAAGCAAAATTCAGATGTGTTCTGTTTAAGGTAAGATCACTTTCAAACTTTAAACTAAACAGTGCTATATTTTAGCTTCCCCTTAGTATAGGTCTGCTAGAAATTACTCTTGAATGACCTTCATGAAAGGAGAGCTATTTTACCAACTGCTAACAAACAGAAATATTCATCATTCACTCAGCAAACTCTTTTTTTCCCTTGAAGAACCACTGGAACCTGAAAACACTACTTTTCCAGGTCTCTCTTCCTCTTACATTCCATTCACAAAAGCAGTGTAGGCAAATAGATGAAAACTGGGAGAGATGATTCAAGAAGGGAAATAGCAAAATGAACTCCATGCTCTTCTCCTTCCCTTCTACTGTTCCTTTCAAAGACAGATAAATCCTCTATCAAATTTTTAAGACAGAATTGTTGATTCACTGTTTGATATTAATACCTTTAATGTTTTTAAGGAAGTCCTGTCTATGTACAGAGTTGATCAGAACATCAGCTGCCTACTGAACTCAGACCTTTGCTCTACCTTCACTAACTCTGACAGATTAACTATGATTGATTACTTAAAAATCAAAACTCTGATCAATAAGCAATTAGTGCTTAATCATCATACTTTGAATATAAAACAGTCATGTGGGGTTTTTTTGTACTATTACTATGTTTTAGTTAATTTGAACATGCAGACATTTACCATGCCAAGAAGCTAGAGCCCAGAATGAAATTTAGACTAAAGAAATACAGTGTTTTAAAAATTAATCTTTGAATAGACTTACTGCATAGTTGCATTCAACTACTTCTGACTGAAAAAAAACCCTCTAGATTTAAAAAAGGTTTTTAAAATTAATCACCAGATGTATCAGCCAGTAAAATTCCTTTACTCATATACCCAGAACTTTAGTTGTTACACTCATGAATGTTCCAATACTTGAACTCTACTTTTATACAGATATATGCACTTATATTTAAACACAAACTCACTGCATGTTAGAATTGGCATTTTGTTTAAGTATGAAATATTTAAATTATATAAAATTCCTAAATTTAGCTTATAATTTTATCTGGTCTAGAATAATTCAAAATGGAAAACAATGAAGAAAAAAACACCACACCAAAACACTTGCCCAAAAATCCTCTCTCAGTCTCCCTGCAAAAGATAGCATGTTAAAACTATCTTTATACATAATAAATACCACCTTTTTTATTTCTGCTAGAGAAATATTTATCAGTAAAGCTGTCAAGAATGGTTTGATGCATGCCAGAATCTTCAGAGCACAAACTGCAATGCATTTTTTTTACTAAAGAGCATTACTTGGGAAACAGCAAAACTCAGCACAGTTTCTGGAAAATTGTTACAGTGTTGCTATAATTAAAAATCCACAAGGTAGACATACATAATTAGAATACTGGTCTGCAAACATTTAATTCCTTCTCTATCTTCCCTGCAAAGAGAATTTCTTATCCTTGCCTCCAAGGGTCTATTTCAGGCACTATCAATCCTCCTAACCCCACAAGCTGTGTCCCAATATCTTCACATGGCCAAAAGCCAAAAGAAATACACCATTTACCTGAGAGAAGAGAGGGGAAAGAGAAGCAGGAGATGACAACAGTTCTGCACAAGCCCCACCACTCTGCTGAAAAATGGAGCTGAGCCAGTGCCAGGAGAACGGCGTCCCAGGGACAATAAGTTAATGCCAGCCTCAGATGCCAGAGCTGAGGATCACCTCACACAGCAGCACAACACCACTGCTTGCCACATGACAGTCAGAGACCCTCACCTGAACCACTCAGAAGCCAAAAAATATTCAGGAGAACAAACTGGCCATGTTTTTGTATTTCCTCTCTGGCCTAGTTCCACACCTGTTCCTATGATCTCGTCTCCAACTCTGACTTGCTACATTACATTTCATTCCAGACGGATCACTTTTTTACCTTTCAACTAGCACTTTGTATCTCTATTTTTTAAATATATACATTGCAATTGATTTTTCCCAGTAAGTGCATGAATGTAGTCTCCCTCAAAGTATTTTTAGTGGCCTTTCCACACCAATCACAAGGCAAACACCAGCAGAGTTCCTACCAAGTCGTATTTTAAATCCTCTGATATGTTCTGCAGCACAACTCCTTGGGACAGACACCAATTGGTTTTGACATACAAGATGCACTATAGAATTACTCAAATTAAGGGATGAAAATATGTAGCATATTGCTTTATATACATGTCTTAAGAGAAATATTTTCAAATTGAACATTTTTTCCTAGAACAAGATATATCAATAGCTGAGTATCAAGTATTTTCAAATATTATAGACTCAGAACACAAATCTCAATTACAGATCTCTTCTGATCAAAATTTGTGATGACTGCAAAGACCTGAACTACAAAATAGCTCTCCCTGATGTAATTTCAAACAGCGAACATATTAATAGTTTTCTTCTTTCTTAGAAAGCCTAATAATACTAACATAAGATAACAGGTTAACACAAAGAACTTGCTAATGTGCATAAGTGTGTTGCTAGGAAGTTTACTGAAAGGTATTTCTAAAGTTGCTTAAGACCACACAGTTATGGAGGGTGGCAGATGTAAACGGATAAACCTGCCAGAACCACTTGATAATGCTGACAAGCAGAACTTACTGTGTCAACATATTGCCCAATTTAGGGGTGCGGGGAAGAAGAAGAAAGACAACCAGAACCTTGGCAGCAAATATTAAACTCTTAGATTAATTTGAATTTCATTTTTATCAGTGCAACTAAACAGTTGCCTCCTACCAATAGTATGGTTTCAAGATGTCTTTGGCATTTCGTTAAGTATAGCAGCAATCAACAGTAACCCAGATTACAATTTTTAATAAGCAAAATTCAGCAGCTTGTATTAAAAAAAAAAGAGCCTAATAGAAAAAAAAAATACAAGCGTTCTGAATCTCTGAAATCAGACTGTTATACCAGCTGGTGCTGAGAATAGCCTACGCATTTGCTTTCAGTTGAACATGAAAATACCAGGTTAAATCCACAGAGAAGAAAACAAGTTTCCAATTTACATATTGGCTAATACTTTAGGTTTTTTTAAACCTTAATTTCAAAATAAAAAGAACTTTTCTTTAAAAGCAGTTAGCTAGTTTTTCCTTGTGTTGAATAAATATCTGCCAGTTTAATTCGTGACAATTTACAGTCACAATAATAAAGTTTTGTATTCATTAAAGATGTATCTCACTAACCAAACCACAGAAATAAGACCATTTACTGTTGTTTTCACTACTAATTGAAATATACCAAGATTTGTAATGTCTTACATGTAGACAATTCAGAATACTTGTAAATTGAAACACATTTCCCGCTCCTAAAAAATGACTGGGAGCTATTAGCTTTTATGGTGCTGTGCTTTGTGCAGCATAGTATTTACAGCAGGCATATTGTGTCTAAAGTGTAATCTTCCTCCAGCCTTCAGTGCTTCAGAGACATTAACCAGCAGCTCACCAGAAGCCACCCCACCTTTATTTAGGGCAGCCAATAAAAAAATTGCAACTCTCCCTTTAAACAGAATGAAGCAGCAAAATGAAATTTCAGGGCTGACTATAAGATGTCCTCTTTGAATAGGACTGGAAAGTGCATATATTTTACTTCAATAGTCTCTTAAAATAATGGGGGTGGGGATGCATTTGTTTGATTTCTTTTTTTCACTGTGTTTCTAAAACTAAAGTGTCAATCTAAATGTTATCCTTACCAAACTGGTAAGTTAAAGATGTTTGAGAGGTCATACTTTCTTGAGAAAACAACTACCTAAAGAGCAAGCATATATGAATGATTTAACTGTATTTCAAAGCAGAAAATTTTGACTTGTTGGCCACCAAAACAGCTAACCTAGAAAAGGTCTGAGATTCACTTCACCTAGTATAGATATAACTGCAAGTGCAAGCTCTGCTTTTTTTCAACTTAAAATGGATTTCACACCATGACAGGTTTCATTCTGCATTAAAATTGCAAATCTTCCATTTGGCCCAGTTTCAGCTGCAATTGATCTGCTTTGTCGTCATAGATTTAAAAAAACAGTGAAGGGCACTGCAGCTTTAAATATTTCAGAGCTATGTAGCTAGTAAATAGACTCCATTGCAATATGGCTCTGAAGGTCGTGTCCTATTGTCTCTTTTCTCTGCAAATATTCTGAACAGCATAAAATGGTTTATTTTATACAATACTTTCCTGCCATTTCTAAATCATGTCAATTGTATTAGGCATTTCCTTACTGGAAAGGACAGATATGCCACTCTTTCCATACACACCCACGCTGCTTCGAGATGTATTCAAAACGTCCACAGTGAATCTAACAGCAGGGTGGACGTGTTGGATGTACACAGCTTTTCATATGGATGCCTGATGTGAGCAGGCTCCCTGTTAAATCCCACCACAACATAAGGACAATTAGTTATTGCAATGGTGATAAAATAATTAACTGAATTTCAGGTTAAGTAGCATATTTGGTTAAAATTAACAGCCCAGTTAGAAAACTGAACCAGCAATTTCAACATCTCAACTTTCTCACATATGGGAGAATAGGAAAAAAAATTCTAACACAGCACCAAGGGAACATAGTCTGCCAAACCTGTTTTTCATGAAGGCTACTACCTTTCAGATGCTAAAAAAAGAGCAAAAAACAACAACAAAAAGCCCCATACGCCACATTTGACAATAAGTTACAAGAAAAATAAGATTTTAAACCTTAAGCTAGAATTGGAAATCTTTGTGTATGCAGTCCCTAGGTTCAGCCCCACTTCTTTCATGTAAGGTGACTATTTGGTGAAAATATGAGTTATGGAGATGCCACTCAGAACAGTAACATGAAACACAGCCCTACAAAAAATAGAAATCTGTGATAGCTGTCATCATGCAGAAGGTGTGTGTAGTCATTTACCTGAAAAGGCAACAGATTGTTGCCATTGTCCGTCCTGAACGCGTTGTCTTCCATCCAGGATTTGGGGGTTAAGGGTGCAGCCCGTGGGAACTTCGGAGGGGCAATGACATTGCTGGAGAAGGGTTTTTTAAGGGGTGAAATGGGATTGAGGGGGGAGGGCACGCCAACTCCCACTCCCACGCCAACCCCCACTCCAACTGCCCTTCGAGGGTCCCTACCAGCCTGCAGCCCACCCCAAGGGTTGGAAGGTGTACTCCAAGCCGCGTTTTGATGGTTATTCCAGCTGGAGGAGGAAGAAGAAGAGGCAGAGGAGGAAGACGGTTTGCTGGTCATGATGGGCTGATGGCTGTAAGCAGCATTTCTCTGGGCGAAAGGTGCCTGGTTAGGACTCACAGGTGACCTCCGCTGCTGCTGCTGCTGCTGAGCTTGCTGCTGCTGCTGCTGATGTTGATGGTGTTGAGTCTGAGCTAGGCCAATCTGAGGTGAGAAAGTGCCACCAAATACAGGGTTGACATGGTGTGGAAAATTCTGGAAAAGCATTGTCCCATTGACTGGAGTAATCCCTTGGAAAAAGCTATCATCCACCGTGTTTGTGGTCCCCGTAGACCAGGTGCTGCCAAACGAGGGAGACAAGGAGGTGCCGGCTGCAGGTTCTTGTTGAGGCTGGTGAAAGCTCAAGCCAGGCAAAATGGGAGACTCCATCTGCATCTTCTCCTTGCTATTTTGGGATGGAGCCGATGTGCCGATACTAGTCACTGAACTGTTGTCTTCTGGTTTGGGTGTCTCCGACGAGATGGGTGTAGAGGGGGCTTCTGCTGAGTTTGGATCTTGCTGCTGCTGCTGCTGCCGCTGCTGCTGGGGCTGGGCTTTGCTTTTGTCCATCAGTAAATCATCCTGCATGGTTTGCGCAGCTGAAACAGTAGGGGAAAAAACCACAAAGACAGATTATTAACATTGTCATTCATACCACAAGCCAGTCTGTTTTAATCATTTGCCAGCCAAAAATCTCGTCCTATTGCTAGTACTATGCTACAGCATATTGCAAGGCAAACCCGTAATCTTCCCCCTCCCCCATTTAGGAATATGTAACCTTTGATCGTGCTAGATTGCCCTTAAAATATTTTTTAAGATGCTTCACCCTTTTTGATGCCTTGTTTCCCTTCAGTCTAAATGAGAGATGTGCTTATAGGGCAGAGATATACAGCAATTTCGCCACGTCTCTTTTCTCTTACACCGGAACTCAGAGCTCTCACCCTGCAATGAGAAACTGATTCTGGTTCCTGTTTTTCCAAGCACCCTCCTCCTCCACCTCCTCCCCCTGGTTATTTGCATACGTCAATAAATACTGCTGCGTCCTTCAGCAAGGTTAAAAAGACACCAGTCTTCGCTCTTCTCCACCCCCTTTTCTATTAGGGAACCTTTAAAGGAGCCGGGTACCGATTTTCCTTAATTACCAAGCAAGCTCGCAGTGATTGAGGTTTATCAGAGCCAAGGCGCACAGGGACGCTGGCTGATACGGGAGCGGCTCCTCGCTCGCTGCACAATCGCTTCCTGCCCGCTCCCCAGCGCAGCCCGCGCCGGCTCCGGGCAGCCCAGGCGATGGCACAGCCGGCAAGGGGGGCCGGGGGCGGGGACACTCCGCGTACAAAGCCACCGACGGGTGTCACATTTGCCTTCGGTGACCTTACGATCTCTCCGCGTAAAACGCTATTTTACATCAAAGCAGTCCTTTACTTGAAGGTATAGCAATCTACTCGCTCTATTTATATACATACCCGCTCTATTTATACACATACATATGAAATCATCGGTGATTTCTGCATTAGAAAACCCTAAGGTCAAAATCAGCAGACCGGGGAGGTATTATTAGACTATGATCTTTCTAATGCTTTCAAATGAAATATAAAACCAGGGAAAATCGAAATATTTACAATATAGACATGCTGCATGTTGAAAATCATCTTTATATGGAAAAGACAAAGACTAGAGATGCAAATTATTTGCTAAATCAATATGTAAGTTTAAACTTCAGAAAGGGAATGTATGTGGAATGGTTGAGGCTTACATCTGCTAGAAAAGGTGTTCCATATGAAACAGGGCAGATCATATAATTTTATAATGATTTTGAGACCCAGTAGTACTAATACAATACAGACATCAATGAACAGCAATTGCATGAAATCACAACAGGAACCTCCACATTTTGCAGGCTTTTAGTCAATTGAGGAGATAATTCTAAATCTCAAAAGTATTTTAAATGAGCCCCAAATTACTTACATTAATTAACTATGCCAAAGATGGCCATTGCTGAATATCTAAATGCATTGCTATTGAGTTAATCATGTGACATTTACATGCCTAAGACTGCATTTTTTTGGATTGTTTTTGTAATGTAACAATGTAAAGCCAAATCAATTAACTGTTTAAGAAAGGCAGCAAAGTGTGAAACTGTCCTTTCTGACATCTGGTCTAGGTCTATCTTACATTTTTTGTTCTTTCCTTTAAATATCTTCTGAAGCATACACACACATTTTAGTCAAAATGAATTCCAGGAGAAGTTTCTGGTATCTAGTAAGTTACTGCTTATGCTGCCCCTGATTTACCAGTTCAGTATGTAAAGCAAGCAGCACGGCTTCCTGAGCAGACCATGCTGTGAGACAACATTAAGCTCCTAAGGATGGGGTAAACCATTGCATCTGTTCCAGGCAGCGCTGCTGCTGCTGCTGCTGGGAGTGCAGAAAACCTTGCAAGGCATTTTAAAGCAATACTGCAGTAAAGCACCATATACCAAGCTCTGTCTGTGTAACTTTCCATTAGCTTCACTTCTACCTACATCACTATTACTGCTAAGGCTACATAAAACTACTGATGACTCCACATCAGAGGGAGAAAAGGATTATGTGTATCCCTCTCCCCTGGGTCTGACCTATCAGTATAAAAATACATTTAGAGAGAAAAATATAGCAGCTGAAATGTTAAAATTCTGTCGTCAATAAAGTTATATTTAAATTAGTTAGTCACCAGGTTATCTATAGGGGCTAATAGAGCAGCTGCTTCAAATATGTACCTTGACTTAGCTAGCTGGTTTTGAACTTTATCCTAAGGACTGTGATTCATATTCCCTTCCATATTGCTTCTTAAAGGCAAAAATCACTGCACCGTTCAACCCTCTTGTCAAGGTCAAGACCTTCCTTTAATGAATGGTCCAAATGAAAAAAATACCGGTTAATAAATGACTTTGAAAGACAGGCCAGCCACTGCCTAATGTGGGACTAGTATGCAGTACTCTGGATTATTTGGTGTAAGTATTTGTACAAATTTACAATCCAGTACAGGAAATCTCTATCCCCATAGCAATACCAGGTCCATTTGCATGCAGAAACCCACGCAGCCAACACAGAAATGGTTAAGGAACAGTTACCTTTGGATTTTCTGTATTTAAAGATCAACAAAAGGACAGTATATTTATTTTCTTCTTTCAGGTTTGGTATATGTCAAATAGTCGACCAGTCTGGCAAGAGCACTTTGACAACTGGAAGCTTTCAGCGCATGCTCTCCCAAGGAATCATGGGGTTTGAAGTCTTACCGATAGACAGCATTTCACTGCTGCTTCCCGAAAGGAAGAGAGCTCAAAAGGAAAAAAAAAAAAAAAAGTGCACACTCCCTTTTCCCAGGGAAAACTGCTGCAATCTGAATCATCAGCTCAGAGGAAATATCTGTCAGACTGAGCTGAAAGTGGCTAACTAAATATGAGCTTTTAAATAGTCTGATTTAGAAGCCCAGATCGAATAGCCACCTATTCAGAAAAAGTGCTAGACAAAAAATATTTTCAGTATTTCCACATGTCCCTTAAAAACTCCTAGCATAAGAAATTCATTATAAGCTCATACCAGCTATAAAGTTTACAGCTATTACAAAGGAAATTGTGCCACGTTGCTTAGCTGAAGAATATATTAAATAATCATGTGTCATAATATAATTTCTAAATATATTCTGAAACTCAAACACAAATAGGTCAAGTATGAAAATTTAAAAAGAAATCAAAATCAGTACATAGGTGAAAAGTTGTACTATTTGAATAGTTTCCAATTTTCGTTACAACTTTTTTATTACTGAGTTGTTACTACACTAAAAATTCCACCAAAAAAAAAAAAAAACCAAACCAAAAAAAAACCCACAAAAAAAACCCCAAAGCTGCTCAGAAGAAAATCAAGGTGTGAATGTTACTATTTAACATTTCATCTATTCTGTACATGGTGGTGCCACATTTCACCTCCCTCCCTTTCACTACTATCTACATATCTCCAGCCTCCACATCAATACACAGCCTGACAGGAGTTTTTCTCATAAGATATTAATATAGTGATCATTAATGTAGGTCAGGTAAAATTTTCAGAATTTCATTCACTGGCACTTGGTGCTCTGTTTTGCACTAGTCCATTAATTATTCTGCATATTTATTCTGGGTAATTCATAATGCTAATTATTCAGACCAAATAGTAATGTTCAGAAGTAAATACATTGTTGAAATCAGAAGTGTGAAAATAAAAGTGTTTAATAAAAGTGCAGGCTGATTTTCCAAGGATGAAATATGCACAGCTTTGTGCATGAAAGAGAGATCAGTAAAGCTGAGAAAGATAAATTAGGGCAGTTGAAAGTGAGTTGTTCTAACACTTATGTCTCTGCTTTCTGCACTCTGTTTATGTTGGACTGGATGGTCTGCCTGCCCTAAATCAACTCTGTAATTAAGAGTTTCTCAACACTTGCTCTAACCTGTTTGTGCTACTCTGAATCATTAAAGGCCGCAAAACTGTTTTCTTACAGCAATAGAAAACACTTAACCCTATGAACTACCCCTCCTCTCACAGGGCTGGCTCTAGGCATTCTATGTCCCTCCTTTATGTCCCTATTTACTTGTGGGTTATTGCTTTTCAGATGATTTGAGGATTCACATGCAAGGGACCGCACTGTCGGTTCTTCCCAGGAGACAGTTTCACTTGATAGACCAATCATTAGGATAAGGAAAAGCACTCCAGAACCAAAGAAAATCAAGATCTAAAGACAGTTTTTGATCAACTAGCCACTAGAAGAAAACAATTTTTTTTTGGTTTCTAGCAACCAACTCCCTGATAACTGGAAGCTAAAAGATGGCAACGACAGCTGAATCAGAACACAAGAGCTTAATTCAATCTGGTATATGAACTACTTGACCTGGGCCAGTTCCAAAGAAACAAATGTAAGAAAGGCCCAAAATAAGCCAAGCTAATTCAATTAACATTGTATAAGGTGTATTTTTATTTTAAGCAATTCATTATGAAGTAATTTAATCCTCTTTAAGCCTCCTGTGACTAACAAACCATGCTAGTCTTTTTGACAGAAAGTGACTATTCCAACTAGCTTGAAGGTTAAAATGTTACAGAACTGAAAAAACCCCAAGTTCTATTGTAGAAACATGGTTTTTTACTTATATTAGTTTCCCTTTATACTAATTGAGGACTACTTATCTTTTAAAAAATGGAACCAAGTAGATGAAAAATGCCTAACTAATCTGGTAATTTAATTTTACGTATTGCTATCATGGCAGATAACATTTAGATTTGCCAAAATAGAACATTCCTATATTGCCAGGTTACTTAGCTTTGTTGTAAACAGCAAATAATTCCCACAGTTTTGATACTGCCCAGTCAGAAGAACCATATTAAGGTACAGCTCCTTCCATATTTGTCCTCTTTTCCAGGCCTCACTGGAACAGTCATATATACATACATATTTAATCTACCTCCATGTCATTTTTTCAGTACTTGCTTGGCAACTTCTTTATTAAGCTTAAATCTGTATAAATTTGTTATCAAACCATTTCATATTTTTAGAAGTTTATATTTTGTAGTAAATCCAATAGCCAATTTTAGGGCTATATTTTAAGCCCTAAATAGCTTATATTTGGTGATTTTCATTAAATTCTGTACTTGCCTTCAACTGTGCAGTTTTACTTAATTTACTTAAAATGGCTGCTACCTGCAGTCAGTGTCTGGGAGCTGAGCCCTGGCAAAGCTCCAGGAAGAGCAGCCACTTTCCCTCACTCTGCACTGGCCAAACAGAGCCTGCTCCCAGGAGAGTTCTCTCGGCTCAAATGCAGCCACTCACTGCCAGGTGCAGGTAAGAGATGACAGAGTGAGGCAGAATGCAGTGAACATCAGAGAAATGGAAGGAAGAAACAAAGAAGGCTCTATTAAGGGATGATATAGGAAGCAATAGTTGAAAAATGAAAACAAAATGCAAGAGGCAATCTGAGATTTACAGTGGAAACTGCCAATGCAAAGAAGGAAACATAAAGAACAAAAAGCAGAAAGAAAATTAGGAGAAAAGGGGGATGAGGGAGAGTGAAGGAAGAGATTGTAGGGAGAATAAAGCAAGCATTTAAATAGAGCAGCTGCATATCCAGTCTTGTTAAGGAGAATAGAGAAGGAAAAAATGACAATTCTTTCTCTGTCTAGGAGTAAGGAAGTGTTTTTTGACAAATTTAAAACCAGTTAGTTATATATATATATATATATATATATATTTAGGATCACACTTTGATTCTGGAAGGAGCAGAAAAAGAACATATACCTCAAGCTGACCAACAGTTTCCACAAATCAGTTTTTGGATTTCAGAATCTTTGAGCTATTTATGAGATGTTAAGGGTCTACCTCTATAGAATGCTTTGGGTTGTAAGGGACCTTCAAAGCTCCTCTAGTCCAACCTCCCTGCAATGAGGGATGTCTTCAACCAGATCAGGTTGCTTAACCTGACCTCAAATGTTTCCAGGCACAAGGAATCCACCCTCTCTCTGGACAACCTGTGCCAGTGCTTTACCACCCTCATAGTAAAAGATGTGTTCCTTATGTTCAATCTAAATCTACCATCTTTTAGTTTGAAACCACTAAAGCTTGTCCAATTATGCTTTTATATATCCTATTACATTTTTATTTTTCATGTTTGGAAAAAAATTTAATTAAAAATTTAAAAAGTCCAAACCTACCGAGTGTTCACTATTTGACCTGATATTCAAGTTTTGTCCATTCCAATCTTGTCATACCTTTAGTTGCCAGTGGTAGAGCAAATTAGCCACCTTTGTTACAGATAGGTCTGTAGCCTCAAATGGTAGCCAAGTGATCCTGGGTTTTAGTTCCATTTCTCAAGGTAAATATTCTTCAGAGCTATTATTAGCCACTATGACCTTTATCATAAATGGCAGGCAACCAGCCTATCCTTTCAACACCAAAGAGAAAATACAGAAACTGCACAAACCACATACTCCTAGAAATAAAACCCATTTCCCTCTTTCCATTTGTAACACTTGAGATTAAATATAAAAAACCTAAGCTAGGCTAGCCTAGCTGCTCAAGGTACTGGCCAATAGGCATTGAGCTTAGTCCAGACCAAGAATAGGAACCAGAAACTCTTGATATCCAATATTGCTCTTACATGCCATGGACAGCTGTAATTGGGACAGTGTGTATTAGGATCTTTTCCAGGAGGTCACACCCATGTGGTTTACTCAGGCCACTGTACATCCAACACTCCTCAGCAGTGGTAGCAACACCGAGTTTTATGGTCCCAAAAATAAGAGCAAAATATATTTTCTGAGAGAGAATGTTGATGTCTTCTTCCTATCTGTTTCTATACCTCTTGTAAGGAACATTTACAACTCTGTAAATACTTCAGCATTCCTCTTTATGATATTTGTAGCAATTAGAAAATAAACAACATCCTTACTATTATGCACATAATACTGCTTACAAGTCCAAGTCCGGGTGTTTTACACACATTTTGACAACACTTTTTTCTCCCCAAAGACTCTTAAAACCAGACTGATTTGTCCCTAGCTAAGGCAGCACAGTCAAAGAATCTCATATATTCCCTAAACTTGCCTTCCTATTCCACCTGATGTCCGTTGTCACGTACATGCAAAAGCTTCTCAGCCAAGAACAGCTCTAGGCTGATGCAGCTGCACCCCGGGCTTGGCCCTGTAAATTACAACCTTGAACAGCAGCTGCAGTGTAATTTATGCAAGGTGGAGGAACTAGTTTCATATAGCAAATAAGCACTATTCTTTAAAAATATAACCTAAAAAGGATTAAACGTTGATTTTTACGAACTAATCTTTCCAAGAATCTGTCATGTCACAACAGCCTCTGAAAAACAGGCTATTGCCTTTGCTTCGGGAGCACGATGTGAAGGTAGGAGACAAACATCCATGGTGGAAGTAATTGGAAAGGCAACTTCTTTCCAGATACTATCCACCGCTTTGCTCTAGAAAGGCTCCTCAGCTTCTAAATTTCCACTTTCTCAGATTGTGATGCTCTAAGTTGACTTCCTAACATACAACAAATTCTAAAAGCACCTTAGAAGGATTTTTTTTCCCATTTGGAAGCACACCAACAAAAGAGAGCTTTGCCATTACCACCGGCCGTGCCATCCCTCACCCCACTTGCACATAGAAACCAGTGGTCACCGGGCCTCCATCGAGCACCAAGTGCCACTTACAAGGGTGCTTGTCCTTGTCATCGACAACACCACCACTGAAACGGATTCATTTCCCTTCCGCCGTTCCAGCCACCGCCTTTCTGGGCAGCCCGGTCGGGGCTGGCACCGGGCAGGGTCCCTCGGCCCTGAGGGCAGGTCGGGGCCCGGCGGCCGAGCAGAGGCGGGGGCCGCCTGCACCTGTTCGGCAGGGGAGGGAACGGGAGATGCTCCTGCCCGAGGGGGTTCCTGCGGGAGCGGGGAGGGGGCAGAGCCGGCGGCCCAGCCTCTCCTTCCTTCCCTCCCTCCACCCGTGAGCGGTCCCGGCCGGCGGCGGGGGGCGGCAGGAGGGGCGGCAGCCGCCGGGCGCGGACCTCCCCCCGCAGACCCCGCTCGGTCACCCCGCCGCGCTCCCGTACCTGCCCCGCGCGCGGAGCCGGGCAGCGACTGCGCGACGGCGGCGGCGAGGAGAGACATGGGCAGGGCAGGGGGAGCGCCCCGCCGGACCTTTAAACCCGCGCCGGCGGCGGGACTACAGCTCCCAGCGGCGGCAGCACTGCGGCGGCACCGCGGCGGGACTACAGCAGGACTACAGCTCCCAGCGCTCCGGGCACGGCCTCGAGCCCTGCCCTTGGCGCAGGCGCGCTGCGGGGCCGGGCGGCGGTGACGGCGGCGCGGTTGGGCTCAGCGCTCGCCGCCTCTCCCCGCGGCGGCCCGGGCGCTCCGTCCTGCCCCGGCCACCGGCCCTTCGCCGCGTCCCGCCTGCTGAAGGAGGGGCCACCCCGGCCGTCCCGCGGAAGGGCGGATTTGCCGCCCTCCCGTTCGCTCTCCTTTCTCCGCCACCGCACGCGTGACGCCTTTGTCAGGCTCCGGGCCCTCGGCTGGGCCCGCTCCTCCGCCCGGGGCCATGGCCGAGCAGACGGGCTTGGCGCTGCCGCAGACCATGGACAGGTACGCGGAGGGAACGCTCGGGCTGGGCCTGTGACCTCCCGCGGCGGGTTTGGGGCCGGTGTCGCGGGTCCGGTTTCGTTTTTTGCCTTCTAAAACCCTCGGTGGCCTGACAGAAGTTGTGCGAGCGCTGTCGTGAAGCAGCACAAGGTACCGCGGGCAGCTGAGGGGCAGGAGGGATCGCTCCCGCAGCCCTCGGCCTCAGGAGCTGTGTGTGTGTGCCTGGGCACGGGCCCTGGGCCGGCCGGGGGCTGCAGGGGCCTGTCCCTGGGCCCAGGAGAGCCTCTGGGAAGGGAACGCGCAGACGCGCGCGTAAAGTGAGGCGCCAGAAGATGACCCAAGCTTAGCCGGCCTTGTGTGTTTTGTTGCTGGTTTTATGATCTGAAGAAAGCCTGCAATTTCTTTCTGGATCGCTTTTTAAAATTACAACCTTAGAAGTATTATGATTTAAGCATCTTTCCTCATCTATAATTACTACTTGTAAATTCTCTTTATTACATTTGTTTTCTCTATATGCTTTTATTTGAATATGTAGCACTTTCATCCTGTTCCACTGAGCACTTCAGCTTCCTTAAGTGTAATTTCGACTCATCCATGAAGCCCTTGCAACCTATTCCTACAAACAATAAACCACATTCACAGGCTGTTATTGCAGGAGTTGTAATAGCCTGGTATCTCAGAAGGTGGGGATCCAGAAGCAGTCAGGCTTCTGGTGATGAACCTGTCAAGTGTTCATCATAAGGAATCAAAAAAACCCCTGGTGGTTTTGTCCTTTCCAGGTCACATCTAAGGAGAGTGTATTTAATGAAATACAGCCTGTCATCAGGCAGGTGATGGAAATACAAACTATGAGAGGCAGGGGTAGAACTTGTGCCGCCTGGCCCTGGTGGGAATGAGAAGTTCCAGTTTGATATAGAAAGAGAATAAAAGTGATTTGGGGAGGGAAATTTTGTGTTCTAGAAAAACTGAAAAAGTAAGAGATGACAAAGGGATGATTTATGTTATAAAAGTATTGCTGAATCAACTCCTCTTAAACTAAAAAAAACCCAACAAAACAACAAACTCATCTGCATCCTGAATTTTGTAGTCCAGTAATATATATTTAGAGTCCTAGGAAACCATAATACTCTGGGCTGCCCTGATGCCCATGGCTGTTGTATCACACTCTGAAGTCCTGGTTCACCCTGTTGAGAAATGGCTGTGAGGTTGTGTTTATAATCTTTGTTGCAACCGACAGTTAAAATTAAACAGTTAATTTAAAAAAAAAAAAGGGAAATTAGTTACCTGGTGGCCAAACCAGTTTACTGTTCTTCAGTTGCTACCTGTAATAGAGATGTGGGTTTTGATGTATATTTAATATTCTTGTATCCTTTCAAGTTTGTCAAATTATAATTTGTGTCTCTGGTTCTTTTCAAAGACTTTTCCTAGTATGCTTGGAGTAGCTTGATGTGTAAAACAATTGGACAGCATCTCTGATTTCCTTAATATCAAGGACAGCAGGGAAAGAATTTGAAGTACCTAAGTAGCATAAAAGGAGGTGTGAAGAGAAGCTGGAGCTTTCATGTAAGAATTCCTTGGGCTCATAGTAGGAAACTTTAGGAACAGGAGCGTCACAAGGGATGAATGTGGTAGTAAGAAGGAACCAAGTATTTAGGATTTAATTTAATTCAGAGTGTAGCACAAGATCAATAGAAGGATTTTGGACTAATCAAAATACAGTTGGTGTAAATAATTCGTCTGGCTTATATTGGGTTTATGGAGCAGTGTTACATTTGAATAAACAGAGTTTTATGCATCTGATGTTTCTGAAGGTTGCACATAACTGTGATCATGTTGTTTGTAGTGGTGATCAAGATAAACCTTCAGTATTTCATCTCAAGGGACATGCCCCATGGTTAAATTATCTGTGGGGATTCTGAGGAATGGAAATACTTCTTCTATCCTGTTATCTTTTTTGCTTATGACAGATAGTCATTTTCCTCAGTGAGAAAAAAAATATGCAAAATCTTAAAGAGTAATTGCAAATGATTATAGCTTAACACAAAGTGCATACTTTAAAATAAAATACAGGTCTTTTAGTGAAGGGTGTAAAAACAGCTTTCAGTGAAGATAACTTTCATTTGGATTCTGGTAGTTGAGGAGGGGAAAAAGAAGGGTTTTGTTCTGTTTCCAGTACCTAGATCACTACTGAGAGGGGTGCCATGCTGTTGTATCAGGAATTAGGTGTTGCTGTAGATCTGAGTGCATGCACTGCTTTGTATACAAGGGTCAGAGCTCCCAGAGCAAGTTCTTTAATTCTCTGTTTGGGAGAGGGAACAGCTGGATTCTTCTCTTGACTCTTAGATTCTATACCTGTATGATTGCAGGTTTATTTCCTTAGTAAAGTTGGATTTCTCTAGTGCAAGGACTGACTTGATAGCATCATCACATTGCTGCCTGGGATTCATCTTTCTTTGATGTATTTTGTGCTCCATCATTTATTTGCCTGCATAATTTCAGTCTAGGAAGCAACCCATGGATTTATAGCAAAGAAGGTAAATAGCTGTTAAGATGTAAGGAGTCAGTTACTCAAAATTTCTACCTAAAGATTTTATACTTACCTGAAGTATTGACTGTAGCATAAATACAAGAAGCATGATAGTGAAGTGACACTACATTGTGGAGTGTCTCATCTGCAGCATTTGGGAAACTAATCCATATGATTGGCATCATCTTTTCTAGCCTGAAAATTGGAATTTCCAGCCCTCTTGTAATTTTTTTCTTCTCTTTCATGTTCAGATAACAGTTCCAGATAATAATTCTTGAAATACTTTTCTGCAAGCAGAAATCTTTTCAGTCTATCTTAAACCCCCATATTTCTGGACCAATGCATATACTTTTAAGGCAGGTATTAGTAACCTGGCTAAATGGTGAGATTTTAGTATTATTTCATTATTTTTAATGCCTTTGTTCATGTTAGTTTAATGCATAAATTACAGAATTATAGTAATCTTCATTAAAACTTGAAATTATGTGGCAATGGTTTTTTTATGTGCTGCCAGTGTGAGCTGTAATGCTGAAATGTACTCATATTTTTAAGCTTTATTCTCTTGACTTCAGTTGGATTATGTGTGGATTGCTCTTGCAATTGGTTATGCCAATGAATGGTTGGGGTTCTGTTTCTCAAAGCATATCCTGTGGTAGTGATTTCTGGTATTTCATATACTATCCAAATTAAAGACAGCTGCTTCCTTCTTTTCATATATTTGCCACCATGGTCAGAACGTGGTCACCACTGCTTTCTGTTACTTCAGGCTTTATAGGTGTTAGTCAACATTTGATGGATAATCTGTTGAAGGCTTGTGTGGGTACATGGTGAAGAATCAACATAGTGATAATTTTAGCATGGTTTAGTTTTTGAATTAGCATTCTTAATTTTATGACTGAGTGGTAGTTGCTCAGTTGTGGTCAATATCCTTGATAAAAACTAGAGCAGGATGATGTGACTTTAAGTCCTTATTGAAAGGAGACAAGAGCTGAAATTGCAGGTAGATTTTAAAAGCAATTAAACAATAAATTGTAGTTTGCTTAAGAAATTACTCTTACTATCTAGAGAGGAGTGCTGTTGCAATTAAATTTTCTCTTTTCCAGATCACTGATTTATTGGAAAAATGCTAGCAATTGTAGTTCAAAAATTGCAAAATAGCATTGGATTCTCCTTTTCAGTTTTTTGAAATGTCATCTGATTCCATAGTAATTTTCTTTTTTTTTCCCCAAGAAAAAAGAATATTTATGGTGTTGTACATGACTTTCTGTTTCTCTTTCCATTCCAGTCACCATTTGTGTTGAGATAGTTAATTTCCTTCCTTCTTTGAAAGTGCAGGCACTGTTTTAGTTTTATTTGCACAATTAATTGTTGATACTTTAGGAAGCTAATACACGGTTTTGGATTATTACCCTAATGCTACAACCTCAATAGTGTAATTGCTGCAGGGTGGTCCTTGATTAAAGGTGTTTATTCTGAACATCTTAGACTTGTACTGTATGTTGTGCTCTGATTTCTCTCACTGAGGGAAGTTGACACACGAGTAACTCTTTCTAGGAGTGGAGTTCAACCAGATAAGATACACAGAGTAATAAGCAACATAAAACACAGTACAGGATTTATGTATGATCTTTATTTTTCACAGAATGCCATCTCTGCAGTTACTCAGTCTGTTTGTTCTATTTCTACTGATTAAGCACATCTCTTTTCCTTGTTCTACCTCAAGTAATCATTTTCTTTCTTCACAAGAGAGTTAAATTCCTTCTGGTTGAAGTCTGTCAGTGTCTAGAAGTACCTGGCTTTTTGTTCTTCCTTGAGAGTAGGTTATTCATGCTTAGAAGAAAAGGCTGTGTAAGAGTAGAGAATGGACTGTGCTGAGTTCATCTCTACCAAGGAAACAAGGAGTTTGTTCTTCCCTGTCCTTAGCCCAACTGTTTGGAAGTTGATTTTGGTACAGGATGGGAAAAGCAAAATCACACCTATCTTGGAGAGTGGGTTTCAAGAAAGAAAGTTTGAAACAATAATAGTGTTATAATATCTTGGCTTTCTCATTACAGCTTCATCCCAGGTCCATCCCTTAGTATTTTGCTTCACTTTATCCTGAAGGTTCTATGCAAATTGACTTCTTCCCGTGTCTCACCAGTAAAGATGATTAGCGGAGACTTAATGCAGAGCTGTACATTGCCTTTTGCCCATGTGAAATATTCAGGTGTCAGCATGTTGTTTATAAACTATCTTAACCTTTTGACTGTTGTCTAATGTATGTTATTTTTCTATCTCTGATGTCTGCTTTGATATGCTTAGGAATGAATGGACGTGTTTTAGTCTCTGTTTAACAATTAACTTCTACTTGCAGACAGTAGGTAATTACTCTTCCTATTTAAGTGTGAAGAAACTCCTGAGAGACAACTTAAAATTTTTTGTATTCAAACTCTTGGCATCCCATGTATTATGAAGGCATTCAGATGATATTTTCATTTGTTACATTCACTTATCTAAAAAGGCTGTACAAACTCCTGTTTATTGATCTCTTCCATATAAAAGTGTTCAGACTCTGTAATAGTGCTTAAAGCTTTAATGGTTTCCTTTGCCATGGTGTCTTTAAGTGCTCACTGAAATGGAAACTTCTGACAGTTAATGTCAATGTGTTGAATAAATATATGTATAATAATTTACAGACAAATATCAAAAAGTTAAGGGATCAATTTTGCAACAACTTCTTAAAATAATACTTAAAGTGGTAATGAATATGCCAGCTGTTTTAGGCTTGTTTGGTGCTTTTGGCATCTCAACCTGCTTATGGCCTTTCTGCATTGCAAAGAGGGTGGAAAATTCCTGGTGTGAAAATAAATGCCTTCTGATGAACATTTTTATTTTCCCCTCAGCAGCAGAATGGGCCAAGTACTAGATTTTTATAGGATATAAATACCTACCTTTATCAAAAGAGTGTGTGACTTGCTCATGCTTTTACTGGCATTTGTAGTTTACCACAAGTAGCAAATTCATTGCCACTGCAAAAGAATAAGAGGAGTCAATCTGAAGTGGTCAAAGCAAACTGCTTCTGGCTGATGTTTCTAAATGAAACTGTTGAGATTACATAACTTGGTGAAGGGGCTGGAGCATGTGACTTACTAGAAAAAGCTAGAGGGAGCTAAGCCTGTCTGAAGAAGGGATGGCTTGGGAGGTCTGATGACCTTCTACCTACCAAGGAGGCTGTTCAGAACACTGACTGTGGAGGTTCCTGGCAGGATGATGAGAATCAACTGTGAATTTGAACAGAGAAGCTTTCAGCATGTGGGGATGGGAGTGATGCAGTTGAGCTTGGGAACACGTTGCCCAGTGCAGATGTGGATCTTGGCCCATGGGGCTTTTCAGGACCCAGCTGGAGAACGCTCTGCTGTCTGATCTGAATTTGGTGTTGCTTCTGTCTTGGGCAGGAGGTCTGACAAGATCTCCCGTGGTCCCTTCCAAGGGAATTTTGTGATACCAAGTCTAGATGCAATCCCAGTTGAAGGGAAAACAGCACAATAGCATTTGCACTGCGTAACTTAAGCAGACTGTGCTGGAGGTACCAATAGGAAGGTACAGTCTGCTGGCACCTTCAAGCAAATCTGCACTTGGTCTTTTTTAGCACCAGCTCTGAAATTTTTACCTAAAAGTTGAGATAACTTCCTGTCTAGTTGGATTGGGAATTTAGTTTTTTCCTCTTCAGAATTTTTGCTCCTGTCATGTTAATGCTAATATGAGTGCTTTTTGTCAAAATTTTCTAAAACTGAATGGAAGTGCTTATGCTCAGGATTTTTGTGTCGGTGATTCTGGGGGAAGGACTAGACACTTCCTGCCTAACACCACTGTAGGATAAGAAAACTTACAATCAAAATATCCACTTTTAAATGCTGCTTTAAAAAAAATTCAGTGAAGTTATATTAAATTAGGGGCTAGCTCTTCATTTGTTACTAAGTTAACCTAAAAATTAAACTGGCCTGCTATATAATAGTTTCCCCTATAACAAGTAAATACCAGTTGATTTAAGGGCTATCCAGGGAATCCTTGTATGTGCTTATGTTTGGAAACAACTTTCACAGAAACAAACTTTTTGGATAAGTGTTGTTAGTGTTTCTAGGTTTCCAGGTGATTGCTGATGGAAAGTATGGACTGTTTGGTGTTCTCAGTTTATGTATCTCTGCCTGTTTCCTCCTATGACCATGCAGCTCTTCTTCAATGTGTACATAGTAAAAGAAACTGCTAAAGCAGTGGGAAGATGGTAAATAAGAGAGTTGTCATGGACAAGAGGGGCTGGCATTCAGTGCTATTTTTTTAAGCCATGTTGATATAATTATTTCTTCACATTCTAGAAAAAGACAAGACCCTCTATTTTAAACCTGCAGTGTGGTCATTATGTACCTTCCAGATCTCTTCTCATTTGTTTCTTCTAAGTGCCTCCTGGAATGTGAATATTTTTGTTTAGAAGTGGATATTTTTTATTGGCCTAAAATGTGCCAACATTTAGTTAGCTTTCTGTGAGGGATGTAATTACAGAAGACCATGTGCAGGGTGCTTGTGACTGTTCTGCTGGTGAGTCATGCAGTCAGTTGCACAGCTTGTCGAGGAGAGTTTCTTTAATGTTGCCATCAGACACCTTGCAATTTTGTGCACATTTATTCAGAGTAAAGACATTTCCAAATTTTCAATGTCTGCCACATTTGATAGGGGTTTTTGTTGTTCTTGAGGTATTAACATCCCAAGAATTTATCTTGTTGGCATTTAAATTTTTTTGGTAATTTTTAGGTCAGAAATTGTTCCAATTTTTATTATTAGGATTATATAAGATGACTGACTTAAGGAGAGCTTTTTAGTTTGTTCTCTTATACTGTAAATTTTCTGGTAAAAATGGAAATTATAAACTGAGAATAACTTGAGTAATATAAACTCTTGAGTTCAAAGCAATTTGCTTGCTTTGGAGTTGGAGGACTACACTTCCATTTTTTTTTCCTTCTCTTTTCTTTGGAAGAACACAACAGGAAGATTGCTTACCCTGTATGGTCAGTTTAACCATGACACTCTCTAGGAGTGCATAAAAACCATCAAACTTCTATTTCACAAGTACTTTCCCTCAAAGTTGAACGTAAAGCAAGGAACCATGTTTGGTTTCTAACAGATGTCTATGCTAATGTATTTACTTTTGTAACTAAAGCTACTGTGCCTAAAGATTCATTTGTACTTCTGTACATTCTGGAAAATGGCTGCAGGAGATTGAGCTCACATGATACAGACTCAGTGAATAACTTTGCATTTCTTTTCATTTGCTTATCACAGCAACAGCTTAATGTCAGGATGGTTACAGTTTTAGGCAGGTCAGGCTTGGTCTATTCTGTATATAGGTCGCTCCTGATATTTATAGCATCTGTCATCTATTCTGTACATGTACCACAAATACCAGTATTGGTATTTTTCTGATGCAACTCCCTTCCCTTTTCCCCGAGTGCAAAATAGCATTGTTGGTTATAGAAACTACATATTTTTGTCTTCTCATTTGGAGTCTGGTCATCTTAGAGGTAATTAATAAGTAATTAAGATGTTTAAAGTCACATTCAAGGAAGTAACTTTAAATAGCCTCTAATGCGTAATTTCCTAGTAGCTTCACATCTCTCCTGTGTTTATGATTATTGACAGATTTGTCAAACAAGTCATGAGAAAATGTTTTCCCTATACCATATCATATGCTGTCTGCACTATAAAAAATCCATTAAATTTTTAAAGCATTAACTTAATGCTATTAGAATTCTTCACTGTTTGCTATGTATGTACTTGACTACATGTCAACTTCCTGTTCAAATCATGTTCAAAGCATGTTTCCATTTTGGAAGTAAATTGTTTCGTGTGTGTGTATGTGGTTCTTTGTTTATGTTTTGTTTGTTTAGTTTTTCTTTTTCCACTTAGTTTTAGTCACTTTTGGTTTTCTTCCTAGGATGGTGAGAATCAGTGTTACCCACCCCCAGCAGGCACTCAGTAGCTTAAATTGTTAGTTGTAGGGCAAGCTGCTGATATACATGAGTAAGAGTTCAGTTAGCAGAATGTATAATGTTTTAGTAATAAAGTGCTTATTGTATGAGTAATAGTTTTTCCTGATTTGTCCTTTGTGCACATCTAGAAGGGCCCCATTCTTCCTTCCTCACTTAGGAAATAAAACAAGTGTTTCTAATATCAAAATTCATTGCGTATTTAAAGGCTGATAGCAAGGCCACCAGCTTTGATGATTTCTCACCTTTTCCTTTTGAAAAAGTGAGAGTATGGCAATATTAAAACCTTTAAGATAACTGAATTTTGAAGACTTTGTGAAAGGAACGTGTCTGAATAACTGGTTGCAAAAAGTTAATTTATTCAGAATGAAAGCTAATTTTCTTACTGACAGTCTGGATTTTGGCAAACTAGAGACCAAAACACAAGATAGCTAGATCTGAGGAGGGATTCCTTATTCTAAGCTGGCTAGAAGCAAAGACCATAAAAAATAAGGCCAAATTTAAGCACAATAGCTGATGCCTGGCAGTCAAAGGTTTAATTTTATCTACAAGCTAGAAAGCAGCCAGCAGGATTCGGGGAACTGTCCTTTACTCGTATCTCTGCCTTTTTATAGTGCAGTGAACACAAGTGTGAAATATTTCCCCTTGATATAAGCTGTAATTAAGAATATAATAAAGCTTGAACTGAACTTCTGATAATCAGTAGATCTTTCTCGTGCACTTTCTAGTTAATTATTCTATGGGGTTTTAGTGTGTTTGTTTACTGAGTTTTAGTTATCCACATGCTTTTATTACAAGTTTTTTAAAATCTAGTTTATAGGATGTCATCTTGAGGTTAGAGGAAGTCAGAACCTATATATAAATACCACTTGTGTGACCGTGTGTTCACACCAACATTTGCTTGATTTTCTGTACTTGAGCTGTTTCTATTGAAAGCGTTGCTTTTGTAGTAAAGTCTCTTTACTGTTATGTATAGGCTCTTAACAATGTCTCCTTTACTCAGCTTTGCAGGCTATCCTTGATGACTAGGCAGAGCAGAATTGGGTATAAGGTCAGATGACTTCCAGGACTTCCTTTGAGAATTTTAGACTTTGTTTCAAAGTGACGGCATGTTGGTATACAGGCTGGCATATGGCTGCTATGCCGTGCTGCCTTAAAAGCACCCTCTGAAGTCCCCAAGGAGCATCTGAGACCACTGTTTTTGCACCAGTGTCTGTTCTTCACTCAGTGTATTTCCCTTGTGTGTTTTTCCTGTTAAGGTAGTGTAAGGGTGTTTTGAGTTTGTCAGGCAGGTGTTGGATTGAAGATTAAAGTATTTTCCAGTGTGTTTGATGGTCAGGAAAATATTGGGGAAAGAGCAGTGTTCTATCCTACAAGTGGGTTCATCTCTTCAGGCACTTCATCTCCTCTGTGAAGCATGACATAAGCTAACATTTCTCAGGTTAATGGTATTCCTTTGTAGCCTTTATCAGGGATTTGTAGGCTAGGTTTGCATTCTCTCGTGACCAGGCAGTGTCCCTCTAGCACAAGATCTTACTGCTGCTGGTTCTTCACACTCTGGAAAAGGAAATGCTTAGTGGTAGCATTTGCAATGAGGTGTTTCTCTTGCTTTTTGAGAGAACAGTTTGCTGTTCCCCTACTAAAATTCCAGCCAGCTCCAAAGCAGCCTAATGGTACTAGGTAACTCCATTTTTCTGACATCCTAGTCTTCCAACTTAAACATGATCTTGTAGTGCTTAGAGTGTAGCTGGCGAGTTTAGTGTAAAGCTTATCACTGTTTGTCATCCAAGATATTTTATCTGTTGACATAGACTATGCATAAAAAGTTGTTATAGAAGCTCATGAAAAAGTGCCTCTTCCAAACAGCAGATTTGTGGGTCATCCTTCAGAACAGTACCTTTTTATGGCTAGTGATTGGAATGCTTTTGGTCATTTCTTTCAAGGTACCTTTTCACCCCTCACTGACTTGGCTCTCTGTGCTATTGTTGCTATCAGTTATGTTTCAGCCTTTTCACTTTCTTGTTTTTGGATGTGAAATTCAATTGCAATAATCTGCTCTGACACCTTGTGTTTAGCAGGACAAGGATGCTTTACTCTTGCAGCAAGATATCAGCAAATTCCTGCCACTTTAAGGAAAAGAACTTTATGATGTGAGAGAAATGCAGAAAACTTCTTTTAAGAAAGAACTGTAATGAGAGGGAAAATGTGTTTCTAGCTCATGATTCTAGAGTACGTCATGCATGTTCAAATTTGCATTTCCCAAGGTAAGAGTTAGGTCTAAAAGTCAAATAGGACTTTCTATTCTGAGAAGTTTTCTGGTTTTGCTGACCATTCATATTTGCATGCCACTGAACATAAGAGGGAAAATTCCAAGATGCTTCCATTCCTACTTTAGTACTGAATATTTGAAACCAGATGATAAAACAGCTGTACTGTCTCAGTCTAGCAAGTCATCTTCCATTAAGTGTTGTGGATACGAAGATATCTGCTGGGCTTTTGGAGCTTTTTTGTGTTGCTTTATGCAGTCACGCCTGCTTGAAAACAAAACTGTTTCATGATGGATTCAGCTTTCACAAATTGAGTCAGATTTGATTTAAATAACGTGAATTAGATACTGTCTTCCCTCCCATCTAAGACTGGTTTTGGAAAAAAATAACCTTTAGAAGGGGTATAGCTTAATAAAAAGGAGAGCAGTCTAGGAGGTCTTAGGGATGTGTTGGAGCTGTAGCTCCAGATACCAGAGAGAGAAGCTCCTTACTAGTAAGAAACTTGCAGTTTGGAAGAACCTGGTTTTAGGCAGGCCTTGGTTTCTTAGTCAGGTAACATTTGGAGTATTGGATCTCTAATCTGCTATACAGCTTTCTCCCCATCTGCTTTGCTCTTTCCACAAGCAGTGTCCTGAAAAGAATTTGTCTTTGCTAGAGAAAAAAAAAAAACAGATCCAAAAAATGCTTTTATTCTCAGGGTCAGAACAGAATTTTTGAGACCGGAAAGCTTAATCTACTGGGGAGCTGAATCTAAAAGGCATTTGTAACCTTATATTCAGAGCTGCAATAGTGATACTGGTCTGGAGTTTTGTATGTTTTGTTTTGATTTTTGTTTTTGAGCCAAGGAAGTGTGGAAAAATACATTAGTGTTATTGATTTGGCTATGTAGAAAGTCATCAAGGAAAAAGGTTCGAGTTTCTATCAGAAACAATGCTTTGTTCCACCTTTTCAGCCCTTTCTATTTCAGGTTATCTGAGTAGCAGCCTGATTCAGTGGTAAGAATCAAGGTCATATTTTATTCAGTACAAGAAAATGGAAAATCTGGCAAGAGCCTAGATACCTGTTTTGAAATGGTTTTATTTAGTCCTTTCTGCTACAGCTGCTGTCAATGGAAAGAGATAAAGCTGATGACAGTATACAGGGAATTTATTGTTCATTATTCATGACTTGCTGAAGGTTTAAGTCTGTGAAGGATTTTGTTATTCATTTCGTAGGTCTTTCAGGTTTTCAAGCATGATTGGCTGGCAAGAAGCAATTAAAGAAAAGATGCATATTTTTCTTGACTTACTAACCTTGACAGAGAACTTGAGAACAGAATTTAATCTATAACCATTGTCATGGACAAATTCAGTTAAAATTGCAGTGTAGCAAGATTATGTTCATGCTTAAATCTCTCATTATTTGAATAAACTCTAGACTTGCATTTTGTGATGGTATCCTTAGACCTAACTAGCTCTGTTGTGAAGCCTTTAATTTATAAATAAAAATCTGAATTACAAATTTAGAGCAGTTGTAGACTTAAATAGGATGTGGAATGAGTGAGGGAATGTTTACCTGTAATGCAGGAAAAACTTCTGAAGAGGAACAATTATCAGTACTATTGTATGGTATTATTTGTTGTTAAAGTAAATTTGGGGATTCTTAATGTAAATAAATAAGTCAGACTTTGATTTTACCTTCCCATTAAGATGAATGGAAAAAACTACAGTTCTGATTCCTGATGTCAGTCATCAACTGAAAAGTTCTAGTTTTAGACAACCAGAGTTTAAATTTACATCTGTACCTACTATGATGTGCTCTGTACTTACAACTGGACATGTGGACATTACAGGTTCATTTTAAGTATTGTTCAATATTAAATTGCTTTCTCTCCAGTCCTCCCTGGAATCTGAATGTCAGATTGTATTCAGTTTTACAAGTATGCCAATTGTATGTATGCCTTTTACAATGTGCTCAATTATATTCCCTTTTTACCAGTAATAAATTGCTCCAGGTTGCCTTCTGCTCTGACACACTTGCAACTTTTTCAACATGCTTCTACTACTGTAGATGTTAAAAAGATTTAGTGCTTTAAAGAATGTCTTGCAAGTACTTTATAGGCACAGTCATTTCTATTAAAAAAGCATGGCTATTCTTCTGTAAAGGAACATTTTCAATTTACAAATAGAATACTGCCCAAAACAGTGAAGTCTTAAAAGCAAAGCTGTTAGACAACAATATTTTTCATGTCTTGGAGTTGGAGCCGGACAAAATTAAATTTCCCATTGCAAATTCCCCCTTCCTTTTCCTCAGAGGAGTTAAACAAAAGCAAAAGTGAGAGGAAAAGTATTAGTATTGTGAACCACTGTAACATCCTGGCATAGAATCCACAATCATTATTCTCAAATAATAAAGTTGTTTTGTTTACGAGCATCAGAGCATTTCTCAGTTTCTTCTTCCTCAGTTACTGTCTGTTACTCGTTACACATAAGAAACCTTTTAGTGTTTTGTGTTAATGATGTCACCCAAGTTGTTAAGAGAACAAAACTTCATCATCAAAATTGTGATGTTAAGCTTCAGTTTGGTCACAGTGTCTAATTAGATTGTGTCTTGGTTGTTAAATTATAAGGAGGCTGTTGCTGTGCTCCTTTATAAGGGTTTAACTATGATTGTAGTGGGTAGTAAAATATTTTTTAAAAATCAAACCTATATATATAAAAATTTATAGTAACATTCTTATTTTGCTAGACTCTGGTTTATTATGTAAATTTTAATATCTTCAGTATGGGAATTAGCAAATTGTTTCACAGTAAAAATTACTGGCTGAACATATCTGATATTTTCCTAGTTTAGATCCATATTTTGCTTTTTGTTATAAGTTGGCCAAAAGTGTGGCCTAATCATCAGACCCAGGTATCTGGGAGTTCCTGGTTCTATGCTCACTTCAGGTGAGGTTGTATAGACTATCAGTCTTGTGTTTTCTCCTTAACAGAATTAATATATTTGAATTTTTATGCCCACATAATTGTCAAAAACAGAAATTTCCTCCTCTACTGGTCCAGTAGTATTCTTGAAGTACTTTGTAACTTAATTTATATTATACAAAGTCAACTTGTTTGAACTAATACTTCATCTTTTCAAAGAGAGCAAATGAGTTTGATATAACCGTTTAGAGTTTTTGTGATCTATTGTATCATTTCTGTTGTTTTATCATTTAAATGGATTGGACTTCATTTCCCAAGTAACAGACTACAGTATTGATCTTATATTTTTAAAATTAAAAAAACTTACCAAAATGTTGTAGAAGGAGATGATAAAACATTAAAAATATGGATTTTCCATATGTTGAATTATTCAAAGTTTGGACTATAGTCTCAATGCTTTTTAATCATAAATTATCTAAAAGTTTAATTAATAATTCAGAAAGTATAAAGCAGTTGTTTAGCTATCTGAAAAAATATGTTTATTATGTTGATTTTATAGCAAAACTGTGGTACAAAATACTTCCATTTCTGGTGATTAGGAATGAAGTAATAATCATGATTTCCTCTAGATGCATGTTTTCTTAAGCTGTATGCTTTCACATGTGAATGTTTATTTTAAGCATGTAAAAGTAGCAGAAAATACCTTTTTTTCCTTCCTGTGATTACAGAAGCTGCTGGGTTTGCTTTGCTACCGATGAGGATGATCGGACAGCAGAGTGGGTGCGGCCCTGCAGGTGCAGGGGCTCCACCAAATGGGTGCATCAGACTTGTCTGCAGCGCTGGGTGGATGAAAAGCAAAGAGGAAACAGTACTGCTAGAGTTGCTTGTCCTCAGTGCAATGCAGAATATTTAATAGTATTTCCAAAGCTAGGTAAGATACAGATAATTTAAATTGTTGCTTATTTATTTGTTCTTGCATTCCTTTTTTCCCCCCTTTCTTGCGCTCGGAGCACCACTTCTGTTGGAAACTTGTCTATTCCCTTTTCCAGACAGAAAGAAACAACTTTATATTCTGCTTGCATCCTATTTGGTGGCTTAGTTAAATACCTTCTAAAAATTTTGGATCTATTCCACTTAGGTATATAGATAAATCTTGTGATTGACCTGTAATTATTTCCTGGCTAATGGGATTATTTTTCTTGTTGAGCAGAAGGTGACTTCTTTCAGCAATTGCCACACAGCACATAAACACATTGTTTTTTTGACTCAGCTTGCAGAGACATTTATCAGAGGAAATTTAGAGGAGAATTTCCTAAACAGCACGTGGTATTACTGGAAAAATATACTTTCACTTTGGTCAGGAGATGTTTCTGAGGCAATATTGCCCTGTAATCAAGAGGCAGAATGTTTATGAATGCTGGGTACTGCTGTAGTTCAATTTGTCAAGGTCAAAGAAAAAAAGTTGGACGTGGTCTTCAGAGTCTCTTACTTGAGTAGCCAAGTAGGATAATGCACAGTATGTTGCATGTATTTAAATTAGCAGCGCTTGCTGTTATTTCAGCCCTCGTTTGCCCATGTGTTCTATGGGATATATTAAGCAAATCAAGAAAATGAAATGTTGCCATGGAAACTTAAATTTTGTTTAAAAGTAAAATGGCTTGTTAGAGAAATGGTGATGTAGCAATTGAGTGCAGTCATTTAGAGGATTTTAAAGAAGATTTTTTTAAGTATCTTATTTCTGTAATGAAAGAGCTGAAAATAACTCACTGCCAGTTCTTCGGGATAGGACCTCTTTCTTATTAGCTTAAGAGCTGATGAAATGAAGGTGTCAAGGGAATTTTGAGTGATGACATTTACCTCCATGATAGAACACTTAGTAATGGGAAAGAAAATATACACAACAATATTGCATTGTTGATATAAAAAAAAGACATAAACCAGTATGAAACTTACTACAAGTTATTCATATAACAGCCACATTTCAGCTTTGCTGAATAGGGTAACTCCCCATCATAAAGAAGGCATCAAACAATAACATTTAGCATTGGCTTTGGGAAGAAAACTGGGTTTCCATCTGGACACAGAATGCACCACAAAACTTTACACTGTTTGAAATACTTGTTTGTATCTTGACTGATGAAATTCTAATGTGAGATACATTTGCATTTTATTTTGACAATGGCAAAAAGGGGTAGCAACTATAATTTGGACAGGATACATTAACATAACAGGCATTTTCATTTGTTCCTGCAATTCGTGGCATACTGTATTTGAAAGCTTAGATTCCAACATTCCTGGATTCTGAAGCTGGCCTAAAATTCTTGCATGAGGTTGTTCAGTTCTTGCATGCAGGTATGTGAGACTCCCTTCATGTATTTTGATATATTTTTCCTCATAATACCATCTTCTTCTATTTTTAAAGATAAGGGCATAAAAATTCAGACTTGTGTAAGAGTACACAAGACATTGGTAGTAGAGCAGGGAAATTAATCTGGGTCCATGGAACATCAATCATGACCTTGAAGTGCCTTAAACAAGTGAGCCAGTCTTGCCCTTCTGTAACTCTTTCTAGTAACCCAAAGCTGTTCTAGCACAATTCAACTACAAGTCAATCAAGGTCACACCAGGCAGAGTAAGGACAGTAAGAATTTTCCAAGAAGCCTTGGAACACTTCTTTTGAAGACAGTCATACCCTTCCCTGAAGCATCACAGTTCAGAAACTTATTTACTTTAAGACTTCCCTAATGTACTACTGGAAACTTTTTTCTAAAAATTCTGTAAAAGGATACCCTCATCACAACACTTAATTTATGATTATAGTTTAGAAGTTATATCAACTTGAGGAGACATCAGTGAATATAAGTGGGTGTTTCTTTATATATTTACTAGTTCAAAACAACCTCTCATGAAATATCTCAAAATCAGAATTCCATTTTAGATTTGATACTGCCTATCAGTTCTGGTGATTGGTGATAATTATGTTCCTGTGAGTTGTTTTCTGCTCTTTCAAGAACTTTCACTAAATAGAAAGTAACCAAAGTATCTCTTAGATAATTATTTCAGTTTAAGAAAAAGAAGCAATTTGGCAGAAAAAAACTCTTTAAAGCATGATCTATTCTTCAAAATGAAAAATATTTTTGTTTCATATTTCCTTCTTTAATTTGAGTATCAGTGATACTTATTTTTGTGTTTCTTCCTCCATACCACCTTAAAAAGCAAAAACAGTTTTGTCCTCCTTTCTTGCTACTTCCTTCCTAAGGCCTAATTAAAAGATTGTTTCAATAATTTTTTCTAGAATTTTCTCAAGATTCGATACCTGATTTTCTAGCCAGGTTTCTCTTAATGATTAGTATCAGTAGGTGTAATTTGTTAGTACTTGTGTTATAAGGCAACCTTCAGTGTCATTTGAGTCTTCTGTCTTCAAACATAAGTTTTCAAAATGGTAAAACCAAACAACTTTTTCAGTGACTCTGGGAAACAGTCAAGATGTGTAAACTACTGTGCATTTAGTACTTGCAGTTATGACCTTGTTGCTACTTCCAGCATACTGATAGACATCTCAGCAACTTCTTAAGTGTGTTCTGGAAAGTCAAACACAACTATTAAGAGTTGAACTGGATGTTCCTGTTGCCTTTTTTCCACCAGCTGACTTGAGCTGAGTGGAACTGGGGTTTTTGAAATCATTCTCAATAGAGCTGTTCTCTAGAAAAAGAACTAACTAAGTCATGAAATTGGAATCACAGTTTTGTCACTGTGAGTAAACTTTGAGAGACATGGAGGATTAGTTACTTGAGGAATGCCTGTAGGCTGGTTTTGAGAAATTTCACTGATTTTGGTAGGAAAAAGTAGGAGGGAGCTCACAGGAACTGTTCATATGAGCTGTGGGAGGACAGTCTGTATGTAGAATTTGTTGACAAATACAAAAGTAATGTGGATTAAGGTGATGATGGTTTTCACTTCCATGTATACATTTCAGTGTTCTGGCTTTTGCCTCACTCATGCTCTTGCAGTCCCTCAAAGAAAAGATGCAGGCATTGCCCTTGTTTACCTCACCAAAGGTAGTCAGGGTATTTATTGTCTTGCCCTGTGTAAGTCTGGAAAGTGCAGTTGTGCGCAGACAGAACAATGAACCTATTCATGTGTTGTTGTCAAAGGCACTGAATAACCTGAATAGGAGTATTTTTTCCTCCAGTGTTTTGAGAGGTGATCCTTTAAACATACTGAATGCAGCTTCTTCCAGTGGAAGGAACCTTTTGTATTAACTGTGCTACTTTTTACGACATAGCAGGATAGTTTAGTGACAGAATTTTCAGGTGAAGCTGTCAAAGATAAGGACATGAAGTACATTAACACAAATCGGTATTTTTTCCTTTACAAAACTAAAATATCTAACAAATAAAAAAGGCAGCAAGCCTAAAGTGGTTTCTACAAAAGAACAATTCTTACTCAACACAAAGGAAGCTAATCGGTGGGTAAATTAGTGCTTTAAGCAGTGTATCAATCTCCTGGAAAAATGAAATGGTAGGTAAGCAGAAGTTACAAGTTTAGCTTAATAGCTTTTTAATTATATATTATATTATATATATTCACTTCAACAGCACGTGTGGTATGTCAGACTTGTACTTTGCCTCGTTTGTTCTTTCTTATTGGTGATAGATGCTGACTTTTCTACAGTATGCTTTTATCTGTGTGTATCTGTATGTATATATCTCTCTTGAAACCTTACTTGAAACCTTACTTTTCCTTTATCATAGGTCCAGTTGTTTACGTTTTGGATCTTGCAGATCGCCTGATCTCAAAGGCATGTCCCTTTGCTGCAGCTGGAATCATGGTGGGCTCTATATACTGGACAGCCGTTACGTACGGAGCGGTGACGGTCATGCAGGTACACACCTCTTCCCTCTCCTGCCAGCTCTGAGAGCAAAAGTCAATTCTGACTCCTCTTTCCTTGGCTTAAAACATGCTTAGCTGCTTTCAGTGTAGTTACCAGTGAATTCAAGACGGTTTTTCACATTTAACTGGTCATAGTTTATTACTGCAAGTATTCCTGTTGGGCATGGTTCAGTCTGCAACAAACTCCACTACTGCTCTAGCTGGCTGCCCTGTGTATGGCAGACTGGTGAACACAATTCTGTTCTCATGGGAAAGGTGCCATTACCACCTAGCTACCAGTAATGAGTAACTCTTCAGTAAAGATATGAGATTTAATCTTTTCTTTTACTTAGAGAAAAACTTTGCTAGTAACATTCAAAGGATTGAAATTGAAACATGGTAAATTATTTTCTGGATAATGTGATTTTTTTTTTAATTGAATAAAGGAAAATACATGCTCTGAATGATGCAATTCATTCATAAACAAGAAATGCAAAACACTGCAAATTAATGTTTTATTACTAAAGACTGTAGGATTAGTTGGAAGGGGAAAAATAGTTTTCCTGCTTCTGTTCTTGTGAACTTACTATTTAAATAGAAAAGTAATGTTGGCAGGTGGTGCCCTATTAACTATGGAAAGACTTGTTCATGGTGATTCTAGTTCAACCACAAAACCAGAGTTTTCAGAGATTGTACAATCAGAAGCACTTTCCTTACCCTTTTAGTTGTTGATTCCTATATCAAGTCTATAACCTGTGTTTTGCCTGAAAACATAAAAGTATTTCTAAAGCTAATTCAGCTGTAGATAGAATTAACAAACCCATATGTTAATAAATACTCCTCTACACAGTTCTAATTTTAAATATACAACCTGGTTCGTCTCTCATAAGTCATTTGGCACTAGTTCTTGAGATGTGTGGTACTGCCCTGCAGTTCTGCAGATCACTCACTCCCTATGAAGATGGTGTGCTGTTTTGGTTCAGTTTCTATGTGATCTGAAAGCAGAAATGGAGCCCAAATGAGTGGTTACAGTTTCCCTGTAGCAGTGTGGCCAAGGGTCAGGCAGCTGCATAGGTGATGTGTAATGGCTTTCAATACCCCCTTCATTCCAGTGGTGAGTCGGTGTATTACAGAGTGGTGCACTGAAGTATTTTTTCATTGGATATTTTGCTCTTGTGGCTCCAACAGGAGCATTACAACCATCTGTAATACTACTGCGAGACTTTGGAAATGCACCAGTCCTTTTCTCCTTGCTCACTGCTACACTGAGCTCTTTTTCTGTAGGAAATTGTGACCTTTTTAGCTGCCCTAGAGCTCTGCAGCCAGATGGAAAAATAAATGCTTTGTTCTGAAGTTGTTTTGCTTTTGAAGTGAGTATCTGTCTAAATATTAGTTTAGGCAGCTGGTCAAATCCCAGATATGAAGAATTAGCTATTTTCATGATTTAATGTTTTGATTGTATAGATGGCATGCTGGGCAAGACAATAATTTAGTTTTGCTTGTAGAGGAGCAGACTGAGTGGGTAGTAGAGGGAAACTGTTCCAACCCTTTTGCCACTCCAACCTTGCTAGGTTTAATACAATTTTTCTCCTGATGTATTTCAGACTCTTTTCCTTTAGTTGAAGGGCCAGAGAGAAGCACAGAAGCTATTTTTAGACTTCAGGTGCAGAAAAATAAATACAGAATTGACATTGTGGTAGCTAAGTCAGTAACAAGTCAGATGGAGTTACTGAAAGCAGAGAAATACAGTAATCTAAAGCAGAAAGAGACAAGATACTGAAGCATTTTTTGATGGACAATGACTATAAGGAGAAAAAGGATAGTGTCAGACTTCACAGCTTGAGTAGAAGATACGGAAGAAGCTGGAAGACAAATACTGAATGTTTTTTCAGGAATAATTTTTTGGCAGCAACAATATTGGTTATGCCTATTTTTAGAGGCTGTGGTGTATAACATAACTTCCTGTTCTGGAGGTGTAACATGGAATGCTTTTCAGAGCAAGGCAAAACTGTACAGTTTGAAGGTACTGTGGTACATTACTGTAGCTCCTTCCCTGTGTCCTACCTATTCCAGAAGTACTGGGTTTGTTATTTTCCTTTTTTACCATTTTGCTGTTGTTTCATGTTCTTACCTCCTAATTCTAATTTTTGTGCAATTGAAGACTTGATAAGTTATTGTACTTATGGGGAAAACAAGAAGTCAATGAAAACACATCAGAAAATTCAGTGCCTGACAAACATAATTATTATTTTAGTGTTTTTAGTCCTCCCAGATTCTTACAGAAAAAGTCATGAAAGAACCTGTTCTTCCTGGAAGCAATTCAGGGACTGTATTAGCATTTATACTGCTTAAATTGAGACAAATCTAGAGGATATCTACCACTCGGATGTAATTTTTTATCTTTAGTCCTATTAGATTTATTTAAAATTAAAGCAATGTAATTTTTAAAAGACATAAGGCACTGTTCTGTTACAGTTGTAACATGTGCATTTTATAAATGGAAAAGTCTGATTAATTTTTTTATATATCAGCAGAAAAGTGTAGACATAGCAGTAATTATGATCCTTTAAAATCCTTGAACTAACTACATATGAAAATAAAGTACATGTGAAGATATGCTGCTGTTTCCACTACAGTTGAAAATAATGTTCATCTTCCTGCATTGTCCAGAGAAACAATAGTTAAATACTGTGATCTCTGTTATGTAAGGTATTCCTAAAAACCATAACATTTGGATAAAAACATCCTGAGGTATCTACTATCAATTTATCCTATGAACAGTAGTATCTGATCAGTTTCTGAGTGTAGAATTAATTGTTATAAAACTGTAAATTCTTAAATGCATTTTGGAAAGCTTGCTGTATTATTAGTGTTTCAGATGTTTAGGCTTTTACTTACACAGAAACACATGAAACCTTTCTTGAGATGTTTGGGAATTCTGTTACAGCTCTCTGCAATAATAATGATTTGCAAAATAGGGCTGGTAGCTCACCTGCATTATGCTCCATAAGCAACCAAGGATACAAAGAGAAAACAGTAAATTAGGTAAAACAGTGTTCTTTCTTCTTTAACTTAAAACATGCGGGCAGCCTCAAAGAAACACAACTTTTTAAGTTACATTTTTGTTCATTTGTACATTGTAACATTGTTGTGGCCTTTGTTATGTTTGTCAACTATATGCATATTTTCTAGGTTGTGGGTCACAAAGAAGGTCTTGATGTGATGGAGAGAGCTGATCCTTTATTCCTTTTGATTGGCCTTCCCACTATCCCAGTCATGCTAATACTGGGCAAGATGATCCGTTGGGAGGACTATGTGCTCAGACTGTGGCGCAAATACTCTAATAAGCTACAAATTTTGAACAGCATATTTCCAGGTAATGTGATTCAGTTTAAAAGGAAATGCCAAGATTGAACTTCTGCCTTTAGGAGATGGGGATAGGCAAGTAGTTCTTGCTGTTTTTAAGTAGAGATGATTAACACTATCCCTCTATTTCATGTTCATTCTGTTTAGGTTGTGTTTGTGTAGTATGTCCTGAGATGGGTGTGGCAGGAGTAGCAGGAACATGGTTTCAGTTCAGGCTTTAGTAACAAAACAAGGTACTAAAATTCATGGGTCTTACTTGAAAGTAAAACTGCAGTCATTTAATGGAAACAGAATATTCACTGAGAAGAGGGAGAGTTCTCAAAAAGTAGTTGGGCTATAGATTTGTAGTGGAGTGGAGAGTGGGCAGTAATGCACTTTCTGTGTCCTTTTTTGAGGCAGTATAGGCTATGTAACCTTTTCTTCCGCCATTCTTATCCCTTTAGGCATTGGCTGTCCTGTTCCTCGTATCCCAGCAGAGGCCAACCCTTTGGCAGATCATGTCTCTGCCACACGAATTCTGTGTGGAGCTCTAGTTTTCCCTACTATTGCCACGATAGTTGGCAAGCTGATGTTCAGCAGTGTTAACTCAAATTTACAAAGGACAATCTTGGTAAGATTCAATACTCTGTTTCATAAATTATTATATTAGAGGAATATGAAGTGTTGTGAAGGAGGGAGGCAAAGGAAAAGGAAACATAAATTGATCTGGAATTTTAAGAACAGTACTTGATTAAAGGAAGGGTTTTTTTAAGGTTGCCTGTCTTAGCAGTGGACAAACATCATGTGTGTGAAAGACTGTCTTTATGACTGAAACTAATCTCAGTTCATGACAAGGATGAAAGTTTTATCTGGCAGTATAGTAGTCAGGCCCTAGCAGTAATTAAGGCTGACAATGAAGATGAGAAGCCAGCATCTTCTAAGAACAGTGTCTGTAAGGGAAGACTGGGATTTATATTATAAACCTTTTCATATTAGCTTTTGTTTACTGATTTGGAGAGAAACCCTTTGTTTCTTATTTTAATAAGGAGAGGAAAATTAACTCTCCATAGAGTTCAAATGGAGAGGGAATGACAATCTCTTGCTTTGTGAATAACCTCTGTGGTTGCAGCCTTTCAAGGACAAGTACACTGAGTTTGGTAATATGGAATCCCTGCTCATCTGACTGTCATCACAGCCTGTTTTCAATTCCTGCATGTTTATGCACCTCTCTCTTTTATGCAGATCAAACAGTGATATTGCAAATGTTCATGCAGACTAAAAGCTTCTTGGTGTCTCATTTTGAAGACTTGAGATAAACATATTGTAAAGCTTTCTAGAGAGAAAAAAAAGGTTGTTTTACAAGAATAGATTTTATTTTACTCCACTTTTGGCAAGTGCCATTTTTCATAGTCTAGTTATAGAATGGTTATCAGTAGTATTCCCTGTGCTTTGTATAGTATACATTCAGAGAAGAGAGACAAGCAGATACATATCTGCATTTTCTTTGTTATTGAAATAAGATTTTGATTTTTAAAATGTAGAATACTGGTGAGACTTCCAAGAAAATAAAAGCTTTTATAGATTCAGTCTGTAATACCTTTAAGTAACATTAACCTCTGTAATAGTGCATTATGACAGAAAACTTTGAGATAGTCATTTGGAACTGTTCTAATTAGTTAATTTTTAGAAGAATGTATAGAAAACAAATCTTCTCTGACTGGAAACTTTTAAGAACATTTGCAGTGATATGACACTGAACTGCGCAGGTTTTCAAAATATCTTTTTATTTCAGGGTGGAATTGCTTTTGTTGCTATAAAAGGAGCTTTTAAGGTTTACTTCAAGCAGCAGCAATATTTGCGCCAAGCTCACCGCAAAATTTTAAATTATCCTGAACAAGAAGGAGCGTAAGGCTGTAACCTCCAGATGTCACAGAGTCTCACCTAACAGGTTTCCATGTTGTATTGGTTCCATTGTTATTGCACAGTAGTGGAAAATTGTGATAAGTTGCTGCTCCTCTATTTTTTTTCCCTTTAAATACAATAAAGCACTGTCTTATGGCAGGGTAAATCCTTTCAGCAACCACTGAACCTAAGAATGTGATTTGGCTTTCATTATTTTTTGGGTATTTCTGTTGGGCAATAGGCTTTTGAATTATTTTCTTTGAGCCAATATACTGAATGGAAAAAAATCAACTACAGAACATTTTAAGTGTAGTTAGGTAGGCTATATCCAAATGTCTTTTCTCTAGGTGATTTTGTACCCACGCTGTCATTCAGTTTAGCATTTCACACAATGAAGGGAGATTGCTTTAGAAGGGGAATGTGAGTCATTACCAAGGAGAAATAATTTTCCTTGAGTTTTGCTGGTATCAAACAGGGCGTATGAAATACGCAAATGACAGAGAAAGCAGAAGATAGATCACTCTCTACAGGACTTGGTATGTCAACTTTAACCACCTAAATATTAGGTGTTAAAATTAGCATGGCTTTCAGGTGACTGTTTTACTACTGGTAATTTTCAGTGTCCTGTTGTATCTTCTGCAGTGCCTAGTGTCATTTTCTCATGGCTTTACTGCTTTGTAACTGGTGCTGGATTGCATTTTTTCTTCCAGTTAAAATAATTACAAGGGGGAAATAAATTTCACTTGCTTATTTTGTAGTTAAATATTAGAACACTTGTTTAGTTTCCATATTCCTTTATGTTGTGTAAATACCCATAGAAAACCTGTGAGAAAGCAGCATTGAACACTAAAAGCTCCATGTGAACTGCCAGCAGGGCATCCCCTGAAGCATCCAGACCTGAGTGTGTAGCTCAGCTCTGCTCAGGACTGGGCTCTCCTGCCCTGGTGGAAGTGCTGGCTCCAAGGGGCTGACAGTACACTTTGGGTACCTGAACTGAGCATCCTGCCAGCAGGGTCTTTGGCTTAAGGTAACTGGGCTCCATTTTGTGAAGGACTACAGGATAAATCTTAAATGTGTCATAAAGTTTATTTATACAGTAAGCTTTATTGTTCCCATATGTCTAAAGTAGTCAGTTGAGAGAGACATTAGCACTTCCATTATTTGATGTATTTCTAAACCTAATTTCAACAGAAGTTGATTGTTTTGTGAAGTTAAATTCTGACAAACATAATTTGAATATTGCATATTCATACCAGACCTAATCTGGATTTCGTATTTGAAGTTCTTTCTTAACAACAATTTCTTTGTTTTTCTCCGAGTTTTCTCTTGTTCATATTAGTATGTCAAATGCATGAAGAATAGCTTAAAAATCTTTGAGTGGGATTATTCATTAGTAAATATTTCTTTTCACCAGAAATGAAGTAAATGCAGAATGGACTTCCTATTTGACTGCAATAATGTATGTTAGGAGAAATTCAAAGTAAGGTACTTTTTCTATAGTATGTTTATCTTAATTACCAAGATGTAATATTTTAAAACTGTACAAAAGTGTATATAAAGGCCAGTTAGTATTAAAAACCTATACAGGTGTTAAAAATTATACACTCAATCAATATCAAATCCTTTTGAGGCTCTTGCTGTAATGGAAGAATTACTATACCCTTGTAAGTCTGCTGATTATATTTGTCTTAGTAGGCTCACTTTTATATAAAACTTAAACTGAGTAGCAACCCCTGAAAGTTGCTACACTCTGTAAGATAGTCTTGAAACAATATAATATGTATTTCTTACAGAATTCCTCGTTTCAAGAAAACAGCTTTTCAGTGGTCTTCACTGTATATATTTCCAAGCAATTTATTACTGTTTTTTAAAGTCTCATGGAAAGAATTGAATGATGCAAATTAGTGGGTTTGAAACTTGTTTCATGGAAAAGCTCATTGTCTCCTCTGGAAGTTAAAGCTATTGTAAAAATACAATTATAAAATACTGTATGGACTGTAAGATGATTTCACATGAGTGGTTAAAGGTCATTACTCTGTAAATCTTGTTTTTAAGTATTGAAAATTATAGTTATGTTGAATTAGGTTGAATAAATATTTTTTACACTCCTTAGTGTACTTTGTCAGTTGAACAAAAAGCCTGTAGCAAAACTTCTGAAGGGAAAGTGTTTTGTTTTAATGCATACCTAAAGATTTATATCATTAATTTTGAGTTGATGGACTAAAGAAATATCTTTGTGATGAAGAAAGAATTACTTTAAGACTTAAGTCTGACATCACTTCTTTTTTCCTTCTCTCCAGTGATGAATAAGTGATATAGGGGAATGTATTTCTTAAACATTTAAAGCAAAAGAACTGTTGCAATATGGGCAACTTCCAGTAACACAGAACTGTGGGGAAGTGACAGCATATCTTTGGGCTGGCTGATGTGCAGCATTGATTTGGGCAATACATGAATCCCTCTTCGTCAAGAAAGATAATACTGGCTGAAGGAACTGTATTTTTCACTGATAGCCAATTTATGTCCCATTACTTTCAGGACAGGGACTATGAAATGTTGTCTGGCATTTCTCAGTATACCCTTACATGTAACATGGTTTCTCTTAGACTGCCATTACATCGACATAAGGACACAAGTTACCTGCACTCTGATTATTAAATACACAGAAGATGCTTCTCCCCTTCTCTCTAAGATAGAGAAATCCAGATAGGCTTTATCAATTAATTTCAAGGCTTTAACAATTAATTTCAAGGCTTACTCAAGAGCTTGAGTGATACAACTCACTGTGCAGAAGGGCAGCTCCCAGTACACATGCACGAAGAAGTACTGCTGTGAGTGAAAAGTCTGCAAATGGGGATGAACTACCCACTGGATCATGGCTCCTAGGCCTTCAGAAGGTTTGAAGACCTGTGGCCACTTTTTCCATTCTTGCCAGTTGGTTATTCACATGCTCTGGATATTTTATTGCTTTTGCTCCGCTGAATATTGTGAGCATAAAGCAGTTATTTCTGGGTACTGTACTGAGTTGTTGAGTAGAAAAATTCCATTCCAGAACCACTAAAAGCAAACATGAGACATGACTTGAAACTGCCTCAACCAAACAACTCAGCAGCACCTGTCAAAACATATCGTGCAGGCATCTCATTTAATGCTGGATGACTAAGCCATGGAAAAGCAATTGCCTAAGCAGTGGTCCTCCATAGGAAGTACTGTGCTTCTAAAATAAAAAATAAAAGCAATTCCTGACTTCAGACCACTCTGTGGTAGAGCATGCACAGCTTGATGTTTGGGGTGTTGAGTGTTTTTCAATTGCTCCTCTGCCCTTGCTACAACTCAGTAACACTTGGCTGCAGTTTAATGGGAGCTGATAGAGGAACACACTGCTCTGAGTATTTACTGCATGTTTAAGGACTGTTTTGTCAGCTTTTGTCATTTCTCTGACATGAATCATTACAAGAAGCTACCTCTGAAAGAGCCTCCCCTTCCTAATTTTCTAAATACTTCTCATGCACACAAGATAGAATATATAAGAATAGAATTAAAAACATGTTTAGTTTGATGAAAAGCAGGAATGATTTTTGGGGTTTTTTTCTGCAGCAAAATGGCTGGTTCAGAACTGTTTGACTAACCTGATGGAAGAAAGTCTCAACCACATTACCTCTCTTGCACAGTTCTAGGTTAACCTAGATCGTTCCCTTGGATAGTTCAGAGTTTGTTACTAATCATACTTTGCTGCATTTCTGTGGCTTTATTCTGTTTCAAACAAGACCACAGTGCAGGAGGAAAGTCCTGCTTATCCAATATGTTTGTACTTCAGGTTCAGGGGCTTTATGTATTTTATTTTATTAACCCAAGACAGATGTTGGTTAAGTATAGATAAAATATTACAATAACTGCCTCTGGATCAAGAGCACTGCAGTAGCTCTATGGAATGCAAGGTACATGATGAAAGGCATTTGGGGTAGGGGGGATGTGTGTAGGAATAAAAACAGAAATAGAAGAAAATGTCATTTTGACATACAGAATCTGAGACTCAGACCCAATTCCTTTAGCATGAAACTATGAAAGGCTAGTGGGATTTCTTCTAACCAAAGACAAGAGCAATTCTTTTGGAATTGCTGAGAGGAGCATAGAAAATTGATGGTAACCTATAAAAATACTTCAGTTTGAATTTCATTAAACAAAGATTTCAGGGTTTAAAATTTTTTTGGTACCTTTCAAATGCAAAACAGTTGTTATTGTGTTCTTGTGTTGGTTTCTTTTGAAAAAGCAAATGGCATCTTTTAACAGCAGGATTCTCTACCCCAGCATGTTTTTAAATTTCAAGGTACTGTGAAAAAGAAAGTGCTTTCCACTTAGCATAAATTCTGTACTGGGGAATATAACTGACCTTCCCCCATTACCAAGCCCCAAGTGTGTCCTACTGCAGACACAGAATTGTGCTATGGATTTATGCTACATAGCACCTTACTTATAATTAGGTTGCTTTTCCCATCTCATTTCAAAGATTAATTAAAATGCAGATAAAATTAAAGAGTAAATTCACAAGTGATTTCAAAAGTATGGCTGCTTCCATTTCTTTTTTCAGCTTTAGATCCTTTTTTAACACCGATTTTTTATTTTCCTTTCTAAAGGGGCACAAAAGTGCTAAGACTCATTACATCCTTTTTTTTTAATTTTGAAGTACAGGTACAACATTTACATAGGGGTACTGTATGCCAAATGACAGAAAACCTATGTGTATTTCCTGAGCGGCAGAAGCTCTGGTAGGTAGGTTCTAGTTTATAATTTCCAGATTTCAGTTCTGAGTAGACATGTGTGTTGAACTTATGTAACACTGAAGAGTAGAATTATTAGCAGCCCACAGAAATATTTGCTATTAAGATTAGAAAAAACTGTAGATGGGAATTTGTGCTGTAAATGTGGTTGCCCCATGTGAGGGAATTTGTTTATTCGTATGCCGAATATGTGCTTCTTGCACTATTTGTTTGGTTTTAAAAGTAAAGATAGTAAACCTCTCTTGAGTAATGATATTTAAAGAAAAACCCCTAAACTCTGTGAGGTGCATATAGTAACTCATGTTACCAGCTTCTTATTTCAAAATGATGGCCCAGTCCTTTTTTATTGCATCTGGCATTCAGATGTTACATAAGGAACTATTTGCAAACCTCCAGCTGACAAGCAGAAGGTGTCTTTCATGGTTATCTTCTTTTTCCTTGTTACCACATTAATTAACTCCCATAAACCTCCCTTAGACTGTCTCATTATTGAGAAGTACACCCATTTATGGCATCCACATATGAAGTGCTTAGAAAAAGTAATAAAAAATCATTCTGTGTAATAAGCTGGACACCTTCAAAAGCCTGTTAGACTGTCAGATTTAGGAACCTCATTACAGGGTAATCAGCTGCATCTGGATATTCCTCATGAGCAAATTAACAAAGCATTTTAAAAAGTAGTGCTTAGGATGAATTCATCCCTTTTGGCAGCTGCATAATCATCATCTGGGAAGTCATGTAATCCTTTCCTTGCACCTTGTGAATGGCATCCACTGAGCCAATGTTAAAACACATTGGCAGACCTATGAACAGGACCAGGAGAAATGGAGTATTTCTGCATCAGCCATGATGTGCAGCTTGGAGGGTGATTTTTAGTTTTGGTTTGGTGCTATTCTGTTTTTAAAACAACAAGGCTTTTCATATTGCACACCCCAGGAGAGGCACAAAAGGCATAAGCAAGCTGAATTGATCAGCATGTGGCAGTTCTGCTCCAGTCAAAAAGCAAATAAATATGCTGAAACGTAACAAGGGTAAGTCAAATATACACCACAATTACATGGCTCATGGTAGGCAGACTCCAGAAGTGTATTTTTGCATTGTAACATACCTTGTATTCTAAAAGCAAATTCTTTTCTTATGATTGCATTTTTGAGATGTAATTAGATGGCTTCAAAATATATTTTTTCTGTAACAACCCTTTTTTAAAAGTTGATTATCTTTTTTTACTAATTGACTTATGGAGGAACACAACAGTATTGCCATCAAAATACAGTAACAACACTTGACATTCCCTGTCCAGTTGGTAAGGAAGCAGAAGGAGAGACTGTACAATGAAATTAAATTCTAATACTTGTTAACAGGTGAATTTGGTGCTGTCTTGAGTAGTGCAATTTTGTCTTTTAAAATCTATTTGCATTTTAAAAATTTAACATTTAATCAGTATTAGATAAACCACGACACCCATGCTCACACACACACACAAACCTTGCCTTTTTGTTCAAAACTAATGCCAAACCAAAAGTGAGACCCAGAGTGGAAGCCAGGTACCTTGGCCATGCTGCCCTTGCAATTCTGCTCTCTTCACCTTTTTGGGTCCCACTGGCTGGAGGAAGCAGCACTGCTGCACAGCAGGAGCTTCGGAAGAACCACTTGGGACAAAATCTGCAGGTGACTCAAGTGTACGAGGTGATGACTACAGGCAGTGACTGACTGCAGGGCCACTTTTAGCTCCACAATCTGGTTTTTCAGTCCCAGAAGTCCTACAAATGCCCTCTTCCATCTATAGAAAAAAAGCAACCACCTGTCAACATAAGCTCTCAATCACAGAGGACTGGGATTCCTCCAGCACCTCTGACAAATCTATCACAGCTGGATGTTGTTGCAGATTAAATTTCAGCTGGTTTAAGGTGCAGTTACACAGCTAATGAATGATGTGTCCTGGACAAGCAGATGCAGAAACAGTAATTGTGACTGTATGAGTCATGGATGGATATGCCATCTGATGCTTCAAATTCTACTGCACCTTGCCCATTGCTACTTTCCACATGATTGCTGGATGCTGTTCGGAATGTTTCAGGTGAGACCCTGATGCTCCAGCCTTTGGGCTCAGTTGCCTCCCCAGGAAGCAGCTGCAGTGCCCAGCAGTGCCCCTGTCCTGCAGCCAGACTGCCCAGCAGTCAGAGGCACCAAGGGCACAGGGTGCCATGGCTGTACCAGGAGAGCAGAACTGAAATGCAAACAGCTGAGCTGGCTGGTATGTGCTTTGATCTGACCTATGGAACAAGCTTCATGGCCTCTTTCTTCCCAGAAGGTATTATGTTTTAAAAATCCTCTAGTGGTGCATTATAAGGCTCTGACACCAATGCAGACAGACAACTGTACAACTTTACAGAAGCCAGGTTGGCCTCAGAGTGTGCAGAGTAACAAAAGATGGAAATGAGAGCATTGTGGCAGAATTCTGGAACTGTAGCAACTGCTTGGAAAAAAGAGATTCCGATTTCATCTAATGTCTAGAACAAGATTGTCCCTCCTTATCACAGCAATGTAAGCCTAGAGCAGATGCTGGAATTCAGAATTCTGCACCAGCTGAAAGATCTAGGTCCCCAGCAGGTAAAATGCTGGACTTGCCGGCACTGTTTTCTTTTTCTGGCTTCTGCTGCTCCTGCCAGTAGCTGCAGTAGTGCTGGAAAGTTATTTTAAAAGGTCAGAGATAAAGATAGTTGGATATGGATTTGCAATCCTGAACACATGCAGTATCTGAGAAGATGATCTGATCTCATATTCTGGTTCAGTCCTTTTATAGTTAATCTCCCCATTTTCCAACTGTGTAGGAATTGTACATTTTGGCTAATCCTCATATGCCTCTGGTGGCTGGAGTTTTTCCATTGACAGCAGTTCATCAGTACAGCTAAACAAAATCACTGTAAGCTGTCAAACAGAAGACAAATGAGAGCTTAGAAAATAGAATACTCGCTGAACTGAGACAACACTTCAGCGCCGACAATGATGATAGCAGGGGAGCAGAGACTATCTAGTTATAATTGCCAATTTAGCAACAGCTGAGCCTGTACTTATCTGAATTAGTACTTCTGCTAAATTCATGATGTTTTTGTCCTGTGCTAAGCCTTGACGTTAGCAGACACAATGCAAATGCAGTGTTCCAGGGATAACTCCTCTCTCAAAAGCAGCAGGATGTTGTTAGTCTGAGGACTAACTCCTAAGGGAAGGGCTCTTTTTTCCCTTATGTGGGTACCTGCTGTTGAGCTGAGATTTTTTGAATCTGCTTGCAAGCCTCAAGGTGATGAGCATGCACTATTTTCTTCAGTAGATGTTTGTTCTAGCCTTCACCTTTCTCTATAAGCCCAAAATATGAACTCATTTTGGTTTAAACTTGCATTTCAGGTGTGTGAAGTCTTGTCTCAATAACAGCTATCTTTGGATTGTACCTCATAAATCCAGCATTCTGTTTCATCATGAAGGGGTTGCCACCAAACACTGGTGGCTTATTCTACCAAGGATAGGATAGGTGATTTGTGGGAGGTAATTACTGTTTAGCCTCTTGATACGCTCTCTCACCAAAAGATGCTTCAAATTAATGAAGTGTTAAAAGGATATATAAAAATATGCAAAGCCCATTTCTCAGAAATAAATTTTGCTCCAGTGCACCAACAGGCAGATGAGTGGAGTAGCAAAACATGTGCCTGCCTTTTTAAATGAAGAATGGCATCTCAGGGAAATTTATATGGCAGCAATCATTCTCATAATTAAAAATAGTCATCAGCTGTAATATTAGGTGCATTGATGATATGAGTATACAACATGGCAAACCTAAATCAGAAACCAAATACAAAATCCTGAAAATAAAATTCACCTGTTCAAGAGTAGGAGACAACAAAAAACCAGAGTAAGAAACAAATCTTTCCACCTTTCCTGTACAGGCATCCATATCCTGCTGTCCATTTTGGGAGAGGAATCTTCTAACAGTCTTCTAATCCCATTACATACAGGAGAAAATGTGTCCTTTCTGCAAGCTGGCAGTTATTTTAGTCCTATAAATAGCTTGCTGTAAATCATGCCACAGAACAACAGAATTGCAGGGATGACACAAAAATTAGCTATATGATACAGAAAAGCAGAGAAATTTGTCTTCAGCTGAAATTTGAAATGTTGCAAATCTATGTACCACATCCTAAGAGGCTTTGAGGCCTCTTGTCAGCACAGCAGTAATTTCCTTCCCTACCGTGTATTCTCTAAGTCATGGCTGCAGGCTTTTCTTGTTTCAGTACGGGTAGCATGTTTGGTTTGCATGGTGGATATGAGGCAGATCATATGAAAGGGTCACGGTGGTCTGAACAGTGCCTGTGGTCTGAAGCATTAATATTTGATGCAGCTTTGACCAAATTACTGCACTGGAGCTCACGTGCTGGGTGGGAGAGGCAGAGGCTGGCAGCACAGTCTGTCTGTCAAAGGCCTGACTCAGGCAGCTGCCTAGTCCAGCTTCAAAAGCAGCTGTTTGTGTACAGATTTCACTCTCATATTGCAAAGTCATAGAAATCTGTGCCATAATCGTGTCCAGGATTGCAAGTAGGGCTGTACATTCATGGCTAATGCTGTTACTTATGTAACTGCTACTGGAAAATTTAAGGAGACTTCAGATTTACAGAGTTGAATTTAAAAGTGAATGAAGAAAGATGCTGGAACAACAGATTCATCTACTCTTTTCATACTGTGTGTAACATCATATTAGACTTCCCATAAATCTGCATGGGCAGGGGCATGGTTTAAGCTGAGCCAGGGTACTGATGATTTGTACTGTCCTTCCTAGCAGGAGTTGTTTGAGTTGCCCATTCCCAGCTCCTGCCTGAGGCCCAGTAATGTGAGGTGGGTGGCTGGAAAGGAGGGTGCAGATGCACACCTGATCCTCCCCATACAGCCATGAGACTGATGCAGTCACTCATGAAACCACCCTTCAGACTCACCCCTTCTCACTATTTCCTTTGCTGCCAGATTTAGCTTATTTATTACAGCTCTGTGAGTGTGAATCTGACCTGTTTGCCATGACAGGCTGTAGCAGAGAAGGTCAGAACAAAGCTGAGCAAGGGAGCTTGAGTTTTCTCAGTCTTGCTCTTTAAGATGCAAGTAACATCACTTCAGACTTGCATCTGGGTAGTCAGCAGGGATAAGTGCAGGTCTAAGGCCATTCAAGCTGACAAATCTCTGACTCATCTCTCATCTCTACTGGGGTGATACACTTTGCCTATTACTGAGGCCTTTGAAATAAAAAACGGACGAAGGAAAGACAAAAGGGAATTTAACAAAATGTCATAATTAATTTAACAACATTTTAAATCACCAACTGCAGTGTTATTCAATTTTGGTGAATGGGAAATTAAATAAATGCTTTTTTTTTCCAAATCTCAAAGAGCTGAAAGCTCAAAAGTTTAGATCAATCTTCAGAGAAGTATATTTCTAATGGACAGGATTTCTCTCAAGCCAGGAACATTCATTATCTCTGCAATGTTCTTTTCAAGCTTACAGCTCTGGAGAGTGCAACTTATTCATCTGTCAGATTTTATGCACTTCTTGCCAGGGTATCATTTATATATTATTTCTCCAAACCAGAAAAAATATTTTTAGAAAGGGAGAGCAAGCAGAATAAAGCCTTTAAATACAAGTCAGCTGATTCAGAGTCCCTCCTCCATTTTCTATCTCCTTCAACCACATTGCCTTGTATTTACCCTTAAGTTAAACCAGTCAGATGAGCTTTTTCTCTCTGTGACAGAATTACAGAAAACAGGATAAGCAGTTTATCCTTTCAATGTGCAAACAAGGCATCTCTTCCAAGCAGATGTATTAGCAAGTCACCACAGCAGGTGCAGCCCAGGGATGCTCACACTCAGCAGAAAAGTCTGACCCAGGGGAAAAGGAAGGTGCTGCTGCATGGCAAAGCACAGAGGAAGGGGCCTGTGGCTCTGTAATTCTGTTCTTTGCTCACTGTGCAAATTGTGCAGTTAATGAGATACTGCTGCCAGTTTCTGTTCTTGCACTGTCCTAAGGCTCGTGCTGCTGCTCTTCCCTCAGCGCTCGCGTGCCTGCACACGCCTATGCATCCTCACTGCTCCCCCTTGGGCAGTCTGGAGCCAACAGGAGGCTGTTATACAGACTTTGGGAAGGCAGATGTGCAGGATCTGCAATCTGGACATCTGCTATCATACCCTTGATTCCATTCAAGAGTATGTCAGCCTTAAATTACAGAGTTCTGCCAGATGTTTCCTTGTCCTCCTCCTCTACTTCCACCTGACACAGGAATGTGGAAGCATGATCTTATTAAAGGAATTACCTGGTTGCCTGGTAATTCCTTTAATAAGATCATGTTTCCAATTGTTAAGATTCATACTGAGCTTCAAACACCATGATCGGTGGCCTCAGTGAGCAACTATGGAAGAGTTCTTCTGGCATAGTTTGGACACTTTATGGGAAGTGCTAGTAGATCCCCGACAGTCCTACAGTTTTAAGCAGGGAATTGAAAATTAGATGCTAGGGAAGAATTCAGATTGATTGGTGTGCTCAATGAATTGTATGAGAAATCTTCCAAACACCCTGAAAATTCGAATGTTGAAGCTGCTTAGGTGGGATTGGATGAAAATGAATTGCAATTTCCCAAGGGTTTGGGGTTTTTTAAGGGCCACATTAAGAGAAGAGATGGATCTTAGCACCTTATCACCACCTGCAGTGCTGTATGGCTGGACCTGAAAGCAAAAAGGCTGTCCTCCACAGCTCTTGGTGTCTTCCCTGCTTATCCTGTCCTACTCCAAGGCAAAATATAAAACGTGGCTTTAGCAACACATGTAATGAAGGAAGGACAAAGAGGGTGGGGACCGAGCCGTCACTGAGCAAAGCGCATGAGAGCTGGCGGGCATTAATCTGTGACAGGGGAGCCGGGAGCTGCAGCACGCTGTGGGGGGATGATCACACATGGGCTGAAGGAGGCAGGTGACAAATGGCTGAGGAGATAAGGACTGAGTCTGGCCGGAGGAGAAGGACGTGGATGGGAGACAGGGAGGGGATGGTGGGGAAGAGAAGACAGTGGGTCTGTCACCGTGCGAGGCAGGAGCGAGTCCGTCCCTCAGCCTCTCGCTGCTCTGCGGCGCGGGCAGCGGCAGCGCTGGGCCCTTATCGCCCGGGCACACGCGTCCTGCACGTGACGGGCCCGTGTGTGCCCCGCCAGATAACGCGCCTGGTGTCACCAGGTGCCACGGGACGAAAGCTGTGCCGCACTGACCCTTTTCCCTCGCTTGAGCACCTGGCAATTGCACCTTCCGGTCTGTGCTACAAGCACGCTACCATCAAGGCTCCATTATGCCAAACGCCGGGACACACCAGAGCCGTTCTCTGTTCCCCTCAGCCGCCTGTGCGACACTCTCCCTCAAACCTGCTCCGTAGGCAAAACCGCTGTTGTCTCCATGCGTGTCCCTGCAGTGGCAGCTGTCGCAGTGCCAAGCAGTGCCCCAGCACAGCCTCCTGGGCAGGTTCAGTTCTGCCCTCAGAGAAGGGCGCAGGGCAGAGCGGCGGCCGCGCTCGGTGCCGCCTCACACGGCCCCGGTAACTCACGGGCACCCCTCAGGGCCAGGGGCGGTGACGAATGGAGGCCGCGGCCCCGCCGCTGCCCGCCCGCAGCGCCCCGGGACTGCTCCCGCCGGGCCCTCAGCGTGAGGGGAAGGCAGAGCCGGGGCAGCCCCCGGGCCTGGCCTGGAAAACCTCGGGAAGACGGGAGTGAGGGGTACGGGCAGCGCGAGTGGAGATAAGGACGTGACGCCGTCCTGCTCCTTAGAAAATACACACCGGGACTAGTTCTGCGATTTAAAAGTTATTTATTTTCTCTGATTAAGCATTCAAGTTCCGTTTGGGTTTTTATCTGTAGAATCGTACAAACACGATTTTTGTCTGCGGAACGAGGGAAATAATTTTCATGCATAACAGTGAGATGCACAATTCTTCACATTGTTACAGGGAAGAACAGCAAACCTTGTATCATATAGCACCAAGAAGAATTTTAATTACAGTGTGAAAGAAAGGTACCATAAAAGCTTCTTGTTTCATGGTATATCATTTAGGCTGACGTTTTTACTCTGATATGCTGTTTTCCAAGCAACAAAAATTAAGCTTCTCATTAAAAAATTAAAATATACGTGTTTAAAAACTTTGCACTTTCCAAAAATTAAGATATTAGATTTTACTTATTTTCTTGCATAGCATATTCTGACCTTTGAAACAGATAAGAAAATCTAACAAAAGAAAAAACCCAGCCCAAAAAAATTAATTCTTCCTTTCCTAGTCTTCCCTTACTCTAGCCTGGTCAAACAGCAGGAACTAATTATTGAGTATGTACAACTACATCATGCACTTGCACATTCCTCTGAAAATTTAAGCCTACAGTCCTGCTCCTTTATTTATTACTATTAAAATGGCACTAAAGAGTTCAAAATTTACTGTCCAGTAAGTCACTTCTACTTGACTTTCAAAAATATTTTGGGAAGTGCCAGCTCAAAAGACTCAACAAGTGACCCCAAAATTCATACTTCAGGTCTTTCACTCTCTTGTATCACCATAAATAAAACACCCAGTTCTGTTGTTCATTTCAAAGATGAAGAACTAGATGTGACTAGCAATTTCAAATACATATGCACATCCATTACCTGCAGGCACAGGTAACTGGTTGGAAATAGCTTTAATTAATGCACTATAAATACTGCAAAAGAGGAGATATATTAAACTTCCTTTTTGATAAGAAAAAGGTAGTAACATGTGACATTAAATTGAGCCAAAGGAAAGACCTGTTGAGTAAGGAAATGTGACTTGATGGAGTTGCTGCTCAAGAACAGAACTTTACACTTGCCCAAAGCATCCAAGATTGCCAGGGGCCAGTAAAGGCAGGATCACTCTCCTCTCCTGAGAGCTTTGGCCATTCTCACTTTCAGGACCAGGAAGAAACATCACAAACAGTGCTGAGCTGCTGGGGCTCTGTGGGTGCTGCAGTGCTCCCCACTCTCATTACAGCTCCCCAAACTGGGCACTCTCTCCTGCAATGCCAGAGCACCAGGACTATGCAGTGCTGCCAGGACATTTCTAGTATGGCTTCTGGGGCCACCTCAGCATGTTCAGTGCACCAGAAATTACCACCAGCCTAAGTAGAATAATTTATTAACTGTGCTATCCCTTATAGTCTTATTTATTATACACATAAATTGACAATTGGCTTTGATTTTGAGTTGCAATCAATTTTCTGAACAACTGCTTCCTCTGAGCTGCTGGTCAACCAGATCTATTAAATCTTTCCACATAGTTTTGAGGAGGCATATTACTTACTTCAGCTTAAGAAAAAGTGCCAGATTCATTACACTACAAATGCATACTTCACAAAAGTATGCACAAAAGACAGACATTATTGTTTTGCTTGCATGGTGTATGGTGGCTCCAGGGGATTAGCAAGGCAGCTCCTCTGGCATCTTTGTAACATCTCTATCACAGATCTCTGTGACACCATTGCCAAATTAAAGCTCAGTCCACCAATCTGTGAAACTGTGAGACTCTGATTATTTCTATCCAAGAAAGAATGTATCTATCTATATAGATACTTGTGTAATATTTCTATCCTGTAAGTGGATTTCAGATCAAAACAAAGACATCAATGTCGCAAGGCTTCCAGGACTATTAGCTATTCAAAAAGTATTTAAGATTATTTTAAATGACCAGCCAAGAGTTTATGCCAAAACCATTGTTAAGATATACATATTCTGTAATCTAGGGCTATCAGTACACTACAAGGCAACACATTTACTCCAGCTGTCAGGCCAGCTTAAGGATTTAGTTATCAATTATCTCAACTGCCTTTTTTTTTTGTGTGTGTCTGTTGGGTAGAAAATGTAGAGCTAATAAAGTCAATGAGAAATTCTGATAATTTTATTCTGTTGCTTTCAAAGAAAATTAGGACTGTTTAGACACTGTCCTGAAATTAAGGTCTTGTCTTCACTCTAAATTACTCAACATTTAAAAAAAGCCTAACACATATTATTAGCTGTACAGCACCACAGTTGTGCATTGGTAGTTCACACAGTAACACGACCCCTTTTCCCAGGAATTTATAATTTTTACACAATGACATGACAGACAGACATGGTTATCAGACAAGAAGTGCAAAATGGCATGCAACTCATATGCATTATCTTCCATTTCAACATCATTTTTATGAAGTGGCTCACAGTGTGGGCCAGCAGCCCAGCTCACACTTACACTTTGTATACATTGAGCTCAATACAATCTTTTGCATTTTCACATTCATAGCATCTTTAAACTAACAATTACTGACATTTAAATGCAAGTGGACAATCCAAACTACAAGCATTCTTTATATATGCATTCTTCAAGTTACACAGAGCCTACAAGCCATTCCACTCTTAAATATTCTACTCTTCCTACTTCCAGGGAAAGGCTACATAAGGTACATTTTTCTTAGCTTATTCACAGCAATAGAATCATGTTGTGCATACATCAGCAGATGTCTCCTGCTGCAGTTGAGTAGCACCTGCTTTCAAATTATTTCTGCAATCATTTTACTTGCTTCAATCTCCCACTTTGCTGAGCTCCAGCAGCAGCCCAGGGTGGCTCTCCAGGCTTGGACATACTGTAGGTGCCATCTTTGTTTAACTTCATGGGTAAAGCTTCCCAGGGTTAGAAGACAAACTCTAATCACGGAAAATATATCCTAGGGCACATGCATGATGCCTGCACACAGTGTGTGCCAGTGCTAAAGGGACACCAGTGACACTTTGGGCTGGTGTGTAAATGGCAGTGTCAGCTCACCTCACCTTGGCAGGGAGATGTCACGCAAGGTGAGGTGAGCAGCAGCCATCTCTGCCTTTGAAGGTGACACACAGAGTGGCAGAACTAAGCAATCAGCTTGTGGAGATGACAGATCAAGTTATATATACAGATTCCTGTCTTCCAAAAATACATTTAATGCTGCAGAATTGTCACTATTACTTTCTCTTCCTACAATCTTATCTGGAAATAATCTGTGAACAGAATTATTTGCATAGATTTTTCAGACTCTCGAAACTTCTGTCTTAACAGGTATGTGCCAGTGAACGATATAGGTATCTCCCAGTCAAAACAAATAACTTCACTTGGACTAATGGGTTTTAAGAAATTGGTTGTTAAAAACACTTCTATGCCTCAGGCCCTGCAGAACTCTTAGCAGGCTGTAATGCCAATGGGATAAAGTGAGGAGGTGCTGAACTTTTTGACAGGTGACTGACTCCAGAGCACTGATGGGCACTAAGCCTGTGAACTTCCCTGGCTTTCACATACATGTACAAATAACTGTTTGGGTTAAAATTTGTCCTGCTAAACTTAATTCATTCCAAAGCCAGCTGGAAAGTTTAAAAAAGACTAAGTGAACCATTTTTAAGCACTATTACTGTGAAATGTTTACATATTTCTGGTGTTTTACACTAGTTCCAACATTGCCGTGTCAAGTGCACCACTTTTAGTACTACTCAGGAAATTTCTAAGATCTCTGTACACTAAAAGGCATCACACCTAAAATTTACATCTTCAAAGGGCTGCCTTTTCACTGACATCTGCACACCCAGATTTTCTACATTCAATACCCCACAATACCATTTCTGCACATGCTCTGAAATGACTCAGCCTTAACCATGTAAAATGCACTAGTATTGGTCTCCTACATCTGCCTGGAACTCACAAATAGCTTGTCTTCCTTCTCTGCCATCACAGGAGTCCATCCTTTACAACAGACTTCATATTAAACATATGCTCTTCTATACACAACACAGTGGTTAGCTGGAGTTACCACAGCATCAACCTCATTTCCATTTTCTATTAGATTCTTCACTAGCCTGTTCTTCCCACTTTCCAGGTTACTAACAGGCTGAGGACCTCCTCACTGCCCTCTGTGGAACCTGAGCTGATTCTGTAAGTGTTCCCCACCAGAGCAGATGTGTGTTTGAGCCCAAATGTACCACACGACACCCAGTTCTGTGTATGGGTGGGGGGAGGGCTGGAAAGGGTCCTGAGTTCCAGCTGCTGCTCCAGTGAAATTTTACAAGCCTTTGGTAGTCACTGGAGAAGTACCACAACTCCTTGCTTCCCTTTTTGAAAAGAAAGCTGAGCAGACAGTGAAAATCTGTAACAGGAATCTGATGCAGAAGGAAGCACATCTGACACCCAGTAAAGTGGTGGCAAATCCTCAGAAAGATGTAGGATTTAAACTTGGATGCCTCTCTCTGGAGCTTCCCAAAGGCTAAGCCTGGTCATTTCCTTGCACTTGGAGCAATCCCATCCATTGTATCTTCCCCCACCCATTCCACAGTCAAGGAATTTAACTGGGAATTTTGCACTGCACCACTAAAGACAGTCTTAAAAATTAACAGTGGCAAATGCTAAGCAGTGCAATGTCCACATCCTTTAATGCTGCACTTGGGCTAAGAAATGTTAATTTAGAAAGCCATAAATATTTTTCTTAAATTCTGTTTAGATGCTAGTTCAAGTAAGTTGATTTAATTGTGACAATCTCCTGGGCCTTAGGCCTTGTACACTTTGCTCCTTTGAACTGCAATTCAAATTTCACCCACTATTACCATTATGTTCCACCCACAACATATACTGTAACTTATATTCTTTGAATGGTAAATAGAAACGTTTCAAATAAAAGCCTTTCAGCAGAATCTGTATAGGCCTGGCTTCTTTTAAAATTCCAAGGTACAAAAGGGGCCCGACTTTCTGATCTCTTCTGGCTTTAAAATACCCAGAGGTGCTTTGTATTAGCAACAATATTTAAAACTGACTTGCAAACCAAATATTTCAGAGCTGGATTTGAATATTACGTTAGGTATGAGCTCTAGCAAAGGCCCCAGTGTCACTGTGGATGACCATGTCAGCTCAATGGTCACCTACTGAAAGAACATGGGAAAAATGTACAAAAACATAAAAGATAATGGTTTTTCACTTTACAGCAGACCTACAGTAAAAGCACACTAACCAGTTAAGTAGGCAAGAAAAGGTAAAATTCTGCTGATCCTGTTTTAAAACAAGAGCTAGATAATAATAAATGAAGTTAAAAAGGTGTGTAACACTTTTCCAGACACTATGATTATACTGTGGAACACATTATCAATAAGGGCTGCTCACATTCAAGCACTTAAATAATCTGAACAAGCTCAAGCATTCTTTTATGGCTAATAGTATTAGTTAAAGTAGATTTACAAGACAGTAAAGTCAGTAAGTCAAGATTTGCACCAACCCCTAACAACTGGGATTGGACAAAGCCCTGGTGTTGGGGACAAGTAATTTTCCAGGTGAGCTGTTGGAATTTCTTTCTCCCCTGAGAGTAGCAGCCACTCTTCCCAGTGCCAAGGACAAAACCTGTCTCTCTTAATGTTACTCACTGTCATGTATTACTTCAAGGAGTCCCCTCAGACTTGTATCTTTATGCTGCTAGAACTGACATTATTTACTACTTTAACAATCACACACTCCTCACCTTCTGAAATGTAGTCTTTTGGCGTGCATAGAACAAAGAAAATGACCAGGCAAAGTAATTTCTCCAAAGCAACACCGTAAAGCTGCACTAGGTAAGATTCAGTCTGGCTGCAGCCTTGCCCTAAATGTACAGTTTCAGATAATTAAAATTCTGTCTTGTGCAAATATTTCTACCTTTATATTACTAAGTTTCTCATACACTTAGAGGGCAACAGAGGTGGATCTACCTAAGAGGTGTGGGATGCCGTGTGGGGAAGTTCTCTGAAACTCCCCAAGAAGTGCCTGGGAGCACTTCTGCAGCAATGCTATTTGGCCTAAACTAGTCCAGCTGGAGAGCAGAAAATCCCATTTAATGTCTAATAAAAAACATGCACAGACTGACAGATGTAACATTACCAGTATGCAAAAATTAAAATGAAACAAATTAAGAACTCCAAACATTAAATTCAGATTGTTTATTGTAAACAGAATAACTCTAGCACTCTGTCATACTGGCTGTGTCACATGCACCCAATTCCACATCAACTGCTTAAAATAGCACTTGCAAAAATTACAGTTATGTAATAATAATTTATGTTTTCTTACATAAACTAATTAACAAGCACTACAATTGAATTACAGTGTATTCTAGGTAGTTCTTTATTGCTTGTAGACACTGCAGCTTTGGATCCATTAGAATGAACCCATTAGTATGCCTGAGTTTATCAAAATTTACTGCTATATCAAACTCAGAAACTGTAAAATGCTGGAGAACACTTAAAAGCAATTAAGAGTTGTTGGAAAACTACATGGGTTTCCACATCCAGTCACAGAACTTTGAGGGTATACATTTTTTCCTCTGGAAAACATGATTTGTGAGCTTGTGTTAGATACACTACTATTCCAATTTATTTATAATCTGTTAAGAGTTGATAATACTTCCATGAATATATATATATTTATTTTTACACACAATAGGAGCCATTTCATTATATTCACCATAAGAGTGGTATGTTTAAATACTAAATCCCAAAATATATATTTTTATACTATGTTGTCAAACTTTTAATATATATAATACAAATACTTTTACTAAAGGAAAACTATAAACAAAAGTGAAATACAAGAGGGCAAAAAGCCTCATGAGAAGGATCCATGAAAAATGTGAGCAGAGACATCTTTACTGGTTTTGTTTAGACTGCATTTATTTTTTTTTCTCTTCATCAGGCTAAAAAAGATGCTATTGGCCTTCCTTGGCAACAGGTTACATCACAAACTCTCACTAAATTTATTAAAAAGATACGGAAACATGTACCATTAACCTTTGAAACAACTTTTAAATGCACCATATTTACTCAGTTAGAAGAGACTCTCAAACCCAACTTAAAGGCCCTTTCCCTGTCAAGCATTCATTTAATTTGGCCTCAGAGCCAATGTAAGAACCAACATTGATTCAATCACAGAACAGCCCTATTGACTACACCAGGATTCTGATGTTTGACACACATGCCTGTCACATCAGGGCATTACCTGCAGGCTCATTTAGTAAGAAGCAAATTCTCACTAACACCTCTGATAAGCAGATTTTGTATCTTCAGAGCTTTACATACTCTCTCCTGTCCGAGTAAGTGCCATCTCTTTTATGTATTACAGAGGTAGGAGAACTTCATGCTCCTTGCCTTTTCCTATTTGGGTGCTGTCCCAAGCACCAGACCACTCCGCAGAAGTCAGTAAAGTTGGTGAGACACCTTATATTGTTTTATCATTTTACTACATTATGGAATATACATATCTATCTATATATATAAACATTATTTCAGCATAGTTCTTGATCCTTCTGAGTTCTGCCTTCTTCCCAGAAGCAGGAGCAAACCCTTTGTGATGTAACCTGAAGCACAAGCAGTGCTGTAGCACTGCTACCCCAGCACTGCACTGTCCCAAACACCATGAAGGACAAGAAGGACCCACACAAGTACCAAAATAATGATGTATCTGACTCATTAGAGAGCCCCTATTTGACATGCACCTGTTCTTGAGTAAAGAACTTGTGTATGTTTAAAGTTATTTGCACTAATGAGTGCTTTGCTGGACTGAGACCCAACATAACACGTGAGGCAAAACAGACTGAGTTCTCCATCAGCACATATGCAACTGAAAACAAAAAATGACACCAAAGAAAGTATTTGATATACCAAATGGACAGTTCACAGTAATGCTATAAAACTGAACAGGATGTTGACAGTATCAAGAGACTGGGACAACACTTTTGGTAACAGAAGTAAGATGCACTAATAAAGTGTTTCCAGCATTTTACTAGTTTTAATATAAAATGTCCCCAAATTTGTATAGAAAGATTAAAATCATGCCCTTATCTTCAATTATTCTCATTAAGACAATTCTCTCACCTATTACTGTGTTGTCAAATTTCCTTTTTTCAGCCCCACTGGTCTTCATAAAACTTAAATAGAAAATATGTTGGTTGCATTAAGGATCAATTAAAAAAGTATCATTCAACACGTCACTTCAAAAAAATGTGAAAGTATCTATTTTTAAGAAAAATTGTTGACCCCATCCCAAAAAGGACTTACTTATCTCACCCCCTCCAAATCCCAATAAGATAATTATTGGGATACTGAACGGTGTTTTTCAGGAGTAACAAGCACATTTCAAGCAACTTCGTTTGCTCTGGAGGGTTATTTCATCAAAATGTAATTCTGAAGGGATATGTTATTTTAAAAATATACTGCATCTACAAGTTTTTTATTATTATTGTTGTTTTAGTTGATTTTGGTTTTTAACAGGTTGTCTGTAATATAAATGACACATGACCACAACTGATTTTTATATACCCTCTATCCCTAACACACAACTAATGTCAAATGAACCAAGGAGGAATTTGGGACTTTCATAATGAACAGAACCATTTATCCCAATGATCTTTAATAATTTTGTTCATCACAAAGTCCCCTGAAACCACGTCAGTACTGATCATTTGCATTTCTTCATCCATTGGGGTTCTTCACAGTTTTGCAGCCATGAAATTGATATGTGGTTTCACCAGAGGGAAGAGCGGCAGACTGCGCTTGAATTCTGTCATATTTTCAATCACACTTGGCTGCAAAGAAGCGCATGCAAGAAAAAGTCTGCTCAGTATCTTCAATCAGAAAAGTGGCAAATTCCTTTGTGGCTTTTCACTTCAACTGTTGCTACAGCTACATATAAATGTAACTCCCTTGCTCTTTTCTACAATATTAGTGATTCATACTTCATTATTACATTATTATCTCCAAAATACAATGTTATTTCTTATTGAACAACCAGTTTGATATTTATATAATTCAAACAGCTATAATGCAGTAACTGCATTGCTATCTTCATCAGAATCTCTAATAAATGCAGAGCTGATATTTTCATTTTCATTCTACTTCAGAGTACACCCCCCGTCCTTTAAACACCAGACAAAGATCATAACCACAATAGCTATTCTATGCACTATTATTTTTAGAGGCAGTAACAAAGTAAGCTTCTAATATTTCAGTCATAATGGCTAATATATCCTCATCCTATTCATACAGAAATTTCTGCTCATGGCAATTATTTCACCTGACAGGTGAAATCATGTTCTTCTGATGAAGAACACAGACCTACCACACTGTGAAAAGTTAATTACCTGTTGGGACAAACACTGCCATCCTTCAAGAAAAGTAACTGAAGGTCCAATAAGGGCCCAGTGCTGTCCCATCCAACACAGAGAAATCTGTAATACTTGTATGAATAGAATTTGCCAAGTTGTTTCCTCCACAATTAAACACATTGACAGGAATGTGCTTTAATATTTTAGGCGTTAAGAAAATGACCAAGTAGTTGGTTTTGCTGTTGCTCTGGGGTTGGTAGGTTGTTTGGGTTTTTTTAAACAGAGAGGATAAATTTGTTGATGCATATGCATCTCTATCTTGACACCTGATTTATCTGGTCCTATACAATCAGTATTTTCAGACAATCATCTGTATTTTATCCACAGTGCAGATACCCAGTGCAGTTTACTACTGCTACTAGCTTTTGTTTCAGAGGACTAAAAAGAATCAAGGAAAAAGGACAAATTAATAAAAAGAAAAATCAGCAAAATCCCTGTTGTTAGTGAGAACAAAAATGCAGGTAGAAAAGAGCTAAAACATCAGCCCCATGACAGCACCAATTTCCAGAGGCCTGTTTCTCCCTATAAACTTGTACTTAATGATACAAAACCTCTAGGTTAAGAATTCAGGCTAGGATTTTTTTTTTGTGTTCTTTTTACCTGTGGTAGTGGTGGTGCTGGTGCCAGGTTCACATCATTTTGGCATGGAAATTCTCCAACAACAGGGCCTATTTAACATCAGAAAAATTAATTTGGGACCATAATTTAATGACTATTTTCATGTAACTGATTAACTGTTTTCTCTTATAAGACAGGTATCTAAATAAAGCATCTTCATTTAAATATTTAAAGTCAAAATTTTTAAATATTTAAATTTTGAAGTATCACTAAATAAGGTTTTATAAAAATTTTGCTTTTATATTACAAGTCTATCTTTAGAAATACAGATATGAATCCATTATTTTATCTGAAAACATGAGCTGAGGTAGTGGCTTTTAATCATTTTACTTACACATAAAGAAAATGTAGAAATAAAAATTGCTAATCTGTTGATCAATCAGTACTTAAAACTCTTTCTCAGTACAAATTATGAGAACAGAAGCAAATGCCAGTGATACATACAAGAGCAGTGCAAGAACAGCACATCATTTGATAAGGACACGCCTACAGAAGTGTAGAGGTTTCTCCAGGCACCAAAAATCTGGACAGCAACCCCAAGTATTCCCTGCCTATACCCATGCATGTCCTGCTCCAATTACCCCAAAACTTATTTTTGCATTTCTAATATATTTTTTTTTCATGGCATAAAAGAGGCCAAATGCCAGATTAAAAGATTTAGGACTGAGGAGCTGTTTTAGGACTTGTTATAATTTCTGTAAGCAATCACTTGTCAAGTTGTCTTGCAAGTTCACCCTTGTCTTGGGAAGATACCATTCCAAGCAAGTAATACCCATCTGGCAATACAATTACTACACTTTTAAGTAGTCTTCTTTAGACAGGAAAAGTTTTAGAACTATTTGTATTTAGCAATCACCAGTCATGAAAACTGGAAGGGTGCTTTGAAGCAAGTCTTCCTTACTCAGCTGCAAAGCCACAATTTCTACACTACCATAAAAATCAGTCCTGAGGCAGAAGGGAGTTTTCATGACATGCATGCAGTATGAACTTCTCTCTGTATTACACACCAGCTTTTAATATTTTTGACTTTGCAAACAAATGTTTGTTGGAATTTAAGTCCAGTATAAAATGGTGAAGGATTTGCAAACAAAACCTTAGTTTTTCCTCTCAGTTTATTCCTATTAACCAGAAACACTTCTAGCCTTTTCCTTCTTGAATTCTAAAATGGAACAATACCATTTAGAATGCACAACCGATCTATATTACTTCAAAATAAAACCTAAATAAAAGGTGACCTTCTTAAGTTTAAATAAAATGTTGAACATTCCAAGAGGTTTTTGGGTTTTGTTTGTTTTCCCCTTTGAGGGTGCTCGAATACTATTGTGGACATTCATTGCTAGTTTGGCAAAAAAATGCCCACACTGGATTGGTAACTGCACATTCTAATTTTGGGCTGGTTGGGAGTTTTTCTCCCCTGTCGGACAATTACAAATTTTAATGTTTGTTTTAAAATATCTTGTTGAAAACAGAAATGCAATTTTAGGATATATTGTTTTATTATCAATATACTTCAGAACATTGATAAGCTGAAAAATTTGTCTAAAAAATCAACAAAAAATCTGAAGCACCCATGGGAAGTACACCTAGGATAAAACCCATCTTCTTCCTCTGAAAGGTACATCATGTCCAAAGCTGAGTTTTCTTACAGTGCATTTGTATGATATAACATGGCTATCTGCGACTATGACTTGCTGAAACAGGAATTAAATTAAACAGGATTATATATTATATTCAGCACAATACTTACAGGAATCCATTTCCCGTGCAAGGACATGTACTGATACCTTGTGTCTTCTGGGAGCATCTATTGCCAACAGCACCTACAGTAAAAAATATCAAGTCCTTCAGGTGTAGGAAGTATTCCTTAGACATTATAAAATAGTAAAAAACCAAGAGCATTTAAATTTTAATTTAAACCTTAAAACAGGGGATGAATTTTGGGATGTGCCTTCAACTACTACTAAAAGTCATCCATACAGTACTCCTGAATTATTTTACAATCAAGTTAAGTAATTCATGTACTGCTTGGAAATCAGAAAAACTGTAAGTAACAGAAATTTAGCCTTTAACTATCATAGTATCAGGAATGCAACCTAAAATCTCTGCAGAACTTTCAGTCCCTAGGCCTCCTGGAAGCACATCATCCTGAACACAATCATTAAATTCAGCTGGACTATCCAATCTAGCCTGTTATTTCTGCTGTGGAATGATGGATAATCATGTATTGAGCATTGGTGTAAGCAAAATAGTAGATATTCCTACAAACCCAGAATATGCATACTCATTCAAAAATTCTCATTTATTAAACAACAGGTACTGAAATTCCATTTACTAAGTTTGCATTTACTGCATGACTTCACGTATGCTATCGTACTATTAAAAAAATTAAAAGTAAACAACCCTCTCTGCCCAAGAGAGGAAAAAAGAAGACAGACACACACATGCCCATGCTTCTTCACAGGCAGAAGTTTTTCCATCCAATAATGAATTCTGAAGACATTAAGTTGATCTCATTTTCCAGAGAACTCCCTGAGCTACCAGCTACTCCATAAGTAATGAAACTCCATGAGCACTTGGCAATATAGTGAAATACCATCGTCTATTACACATTACAAACCAGACAGAATGATGCCCAAGTTTTTTTTATACTGGTGGGGGGTGACACAAACAGGACAGGGACACATTTGAATCACTTACATTGGATATCCATCTAAGTTAAAATGTACATTTACTGCATCATTATGCTGTTCCTTTGCTCTGCCTAACCATTAGAGGAACAAAACCCCCTACTGATTTACAGTGAACAAAGCTTTAAAAATATCTGTTTCATTCACAATTCATTCCCATAAAATAAGCTGAATCACTGATTGGTTGAAGAAAAAGATAAAAGAACAAATGTGCAATTTTGACCAGGCTTGGTCATAGAGCAGCACATTTTATATCCATAAAGAAAATATAAATGAAACAAGAATAAGAGCCAGCAAGGAAAAAAACACAACAAAATCCTATCATGCTGTGCAATTTTTACAGTTGCTATTAAACTAAGTAATATTCGGGAAATAAAAGATACCAGCATTAATTTTACCACCTACCTAGAACAGGTGTCAGTATATCCCTTCAGAGCATGCACAAATAAGATTCAGTTGTACCTCCATCTCATTCTAAGTAACATTTTAGCTGCATGACTAACTTACCTTGTAGAACTGTATAATGTCATCCTTGGTCAGGGTCTTTAGATAAGCCACTTCAATATTATCTGCACAACAACAGTACAAATTAGAGTAAGTCTGCAGATCACAGCTGGTTATTAGCACACTGCTTATACAAAGTACACTTCTTTCAAATTCAGATGCTGTAATTGATGGCAAATGAAAAGCTTTTCATTGTTATCTTTCAAGTTAATACTTGCTTCACTAAAAGTGACAGTAGAACCTTGGCAGAAAATTGTAGTTCAATGAGTCTACTTGATTTGACTTACTAAAAAATGCATGTTTGAAGAATACTGATTGCACTGTGGGATATTCAGCAGCTAAAATAGATATGCCTGCTCTTGTATATTATCTTCAAATCAGTTACACATTTCTAATGCAGACTGGCTTTTATTCACAGTTAGGAAAAAGGATGGTAGGACATACTTTTACAGCAATGTTAAGGAATGGCGCCTACATACCCCTTAACAAGTAGTCACACCTTTAAGATATCTGGGGACAATGTGTTTCAGTTGCCACATTCCTTCATATTAATTAAACTGTCATGGACTAATCACCTAATATAAGTGCTGCTTAAGCAGGAAGGTCTCCTGTAGGCGTGCTTGCTTTTCTTAGGATTAGCAAGAAGATCAAGGAAGAAACGTGCAAGAGAACAGAGAGCAAACAAGCCTGTAATGCAGGCTCTAAGCAATATGAAGTTCTATATGGAGGAACAAAAAAATCAACAATACAGTTTGGAAAACTAGGTAAGATTTGGGAGAAAACAGTAAAAGTTGTAATATTAAAAGTGTACAAACAAAAAAATCCTTTCACTGCTTAAGGCTGGAATATGAATTTCTGATTTTGACAATTCTAGTCATTAAAATAATTAATGACATAAAATTATTAGTGGGCAGAGAGGAATTAAAGATATAGAAGTCAAGGGAAATAATAAGAAGAATTTAGGTATTAAAAATATGGCTACACTTAATCAGACATTCCAAAGAGATATTATTGATCCAATTATGGTATAAACAGAAACACTTAAAGCTGAAAAACCCCACACTATTTCATCAGACACTAAAAAAAGTACTTGAAGTGATAAGTTTCAATTCCACTTCTTATGCTCAGGCATGAAACTTTTCAGTAGCTCTTATTCTCTCTACACCAAGCTAAATGACAAGTCAAAACTCTTCATTATTAATCAGCTCAGTGAGTCATCATGAAGCAAAAAGACTGTATTTGCTATCATGGAAAGCCAATATGGTACACATAATGCAGAAGAGAAGTCACAGAATACAGAATGAGTTTTATGGAGGAAGCATATTATGCATGAAGACAGAAAATTAAAGCTGTGAATAAGAGTCGAGACATGAAGCTGTCAGGAAAAACTGATCTGTACATAAAATTATTTTTTTAATGTTAGAAACTGTATTACTAATGTGTCTAACTGTATTAGCAATGTATCTCAGTTTGGTTTTTTTTTAATTTAAAATACATTTTAAAAGTATTTAAACAAATACAACTTAAATATTGCGTAAGACCACACAGTAAATAAATGTCAGTCCATTTCCAGTAATAATACTAGAAGCTGGATCTCATTTGGTCTCCTACAAACCTATAACCTTCAAAGCACCATAGATGAAAAAAACAAAAAAAATTAGTGTTTCTTCAAACCCACTCTAAGCTGAGACAGACTGCATGTTAGTTTAGTTAAGATACTTGCTGTTGCCTCTGTCAGCACTCCCTCAAAACAACTGCACAATGCAAAGAGAAACAGGGTTCAGATAAATGTGTGTACTGTCAGGGATGTCAGTGTGTTTCTGCCTGCATCACAGGGAAATAGTAAATTATGTATAGGCTGTGTAAAAGTTTAAGTTGTTCCCAAATGAATATGACACTCAACACTCACAAATGCAGCCAAACTTCAGTTTTAAAGGAATTACCATTTGTCTTACCTCTGTCAAAGTTATACTGCTGGGAAATGATTTCTCCCCAGTATTTAGCACATTCTGCAGACAGCTTCTTTGGTTTGTCTAGACGACGAATTGCTAAAGCTTGGATGTGTTTTTGGAAGGCCTCTTCTGTCATGTCTTCTATGCATTTCTCCATAGTCTTTAAGAATGCTTCAACTCTGCTCTCTAAATAGTGTGGTGGCTTTTCAGATTGGATAATAAATCGCAGTCCTTGGATGCCATTTGCCCGACGTGGGCCACTGAACACAATGTAACCTTGGCAAAACAAGAACAGCCACAAATGAAAAGAAATCCTTTGTCACAGCATTGAATTTGCCAAATGCAGCATGTTTGGCAAGAAGGCAATTTTATGCTAACTTAATTCTGTATTATAAATAAAATAATGTGTTTTCAAAAGGTGACACTGTATTTTTTTAGAACATCTTTATTTCACTGAGGTCAATATCAATTTAGGGGAGGAGCAAGGAGGAGATGAGGCACACTAAGACAAAACAAAAGCAATTCTGTCATCAGGATCGGGTTATCAGAAATGAAGCTGTACCCTACTGCTTCATTAGACTCAATATTAGAAACTTACTATTTTTTCACAACATCCAATCTGAATTCTCTTTGCTGTAATGTAAGATCACTACTTCCCATTTTACGAGTTAGATAAAGTATTATTCCCTTACTTTTTGTTGCATGATTTTCTAATCTGAACAACTAATCCTCTCTTCAGTCTTCCTCTACCCTTTTAATAGCAAATCTATCACATAACAGTCTTTTAAATGCTGTTTTATAGTTTTCTTACGGTTTCCTGATGCTCATGTCAAAGCTGGTTACAGTATTTCAAAGTTTTTATCTGAACAATTTAGGAGTATTACTGTGAGTGCATCTTGAATGTTTCCATTTATATATCCCAGCATTTTACACAGCAGCATGACACTGCTGATTTATGCCCTACTTCTGATCCACTGTACCCTGCAGAGTTTTCTACAAAACTGCTACCTAGCCAGTTGCTTCCTGGCTTCTATCTGTGCCATTGGTTGTTCCTGCCAAACTGTTCCTAACAAATTGCATCTTGTCTTCATTCAAGTCATGTTTTCAAAATGTCAAACTAATTTTAAATTCTAACTCTACCTCCCACACACTTGCAGCCTCTCCCAAATTAGTATTATCTGAAAATTCAGTGAATACCCTCACTCTTCTATCATCCAGAATTTTAGTGAATACAGCATGGAACAATGGATCAGAGCAGAGCTCTGTAGAACACCATTTTCCAAATGAACTATTCTCTATTCTCCAGTCATGACCTTCCAAACTCCTGTACCGAAATGTGTAGTTTTTCCACCCAGGTACTTCAGTGACAGTCTCTCAGTTACCTTCTATGAATTTAGAACTAGCTTGAGAATTTATTCCATGTTTTCCTGGAATTTGAATTAAACTGACTGATCTATAATTTCCCTGCTTTTTCTCTTCCCTTTTTTTATAAGAAACATGTAACATTTAGCTGTGTCTATCTTTCCAATACCTTATCATCCACAAATTTTCCATTATAAGACTTTTAATTCCAGGATTTCCTAATTTCATTCTTTGGAATAGAATGCAGAGCTCATCACACTTTGAACTTTTTAAAAACTTCTAATTTAATCTGTCTAATCTGTTATTTTCCTGTTCAAAAGTAAGACATGAACTTTGATCCCCAGTATTTATTAAGTGAAAACTAAGTAAGCCATCCTGAATTTTCTGATGATTTGAACATTTTTATTTTAATGATTTGAACACTTTGATTTTTTTCCATCTTTGCCAACTTTTCTTCCCTACTTTCTCATACTGCTTAACCATTTATTGAAAGAATTCTTGTTACTACTTCTACTGTTTAGCCAACTTCTAACTCTTTAACTTCTTTCTCCCTAAGCTTTCTCAGAAATCTTACTAACAATTCCATGAATTTTACTTGATTTTGATGGTATTTCTACTGTCTCCCCTCCTAAGTGTTGTGAGCTCTATTATTTCAAGAACCTGTTAAATAACCTGGGTTCTATCCTATTTTCAGCAGAGATATAGGTAGTTGAAACTCCTGTGATGAATATTGTATGGCTGGTTCTGCCAGTTGCTCAGAAAAAGCCTAATCTTGCTTGACATCCCTGGCAGTCATCACACTGAAATATGTGTCTGCTTTTTGATCTCATCTCACAGCTTTAGCTTCTCACTCTCTCCAAATTCGATTCCCGGTCAAGGGGAACCAAAAATGTCAAGGTTTGACACTGGCACAATGCCAGTGCCTCATGAAAATATACTTCTTTGGTGTTTGCTGTGAGATGTGACTAGGAAATAAGCAAAGCAGGCCTCTACCTTAGGAAAAAAAAAAGTTTATTAACTAAACTACAAAAGGAACACAAACTACACACACACACACACACACACACTTGGAAAATGAAAACTCTACAAAAAGCATTTCCTCCTCCCCCCCACCACATTTCTAATACATCTTCTAAATTTCAACTCTCCATCCATCACCCTGTAAATACTCAATTCTAGTCTATCAAGAGGAGAGGAGTCCTTCTTGGGGCCATGATGACTTCTTCTTTGCATGCTTAGTGCTCTCACCACTGGACATGGAACAGAGCTGCTTCAAGGGTTATCTTTTTAAGGGTGCTTTGACCAGTTCTAAAAAAGCACAGTTTTCTCTCATCTCGGGATTTCTTGTCTCCCCCATACTTGTCTACCCCCTGGGGCCGGGGGGTCTCCAAAACTGAACCCTCTCAGTTCTGAGCCATCGCCTCCCCCCTGCATGCAGCTTCTGTGTCGCGAGGAAGCATGGTTCTGTCCATGGCTGTACTAAAAAGAGTCCAGCAACCAGCTACTCCATCATCCCTGTCCGGCCTCTTCTTTACTCTCCCAGCCTCACTCACTGCTCCGACTGTCATTCTCTTGCCCATTTCTTCTTTATCATCCACTCCATCTCCCCTCCAGGAAAGGTCTAAATGCTCTGTGAGGTCTTCATTGTCCAGAAAGGGGTTAACAAACTTCTGCACGCGGCCAGGCTCCTTCCTTGCTGCACTCCCCCCTTCCCCCTCTTTCTTCACAGGCCGATATCACTTCAAGGCCACAGGCCCGTACCAGCTTTCTCTCTCTCATCTTCTAGCTGGTGGGGGGGGGGTGCTGCCCAAATCTTCTTGGGGCCTCTCTCTCTCTGTCTCTCCTGGGGGGGACTGCCCAACGCCTCCTGGTGTCCCCACCACCCTTCCATCCTGAGGGGTCAGGCCTACCTCTGCCAGGCTGCAGGTTTTCCCCTCCCCTGCCCAGCTCGAAGCCGGGCAGGGGAGGCCTTGCCTCTTTGCTGGCCGGAAATCAAAGAGAGAGCCCAAGGGAGTGCTCTGCTTCTAACCCCTGTGTTCTCAGAGGCGCATCCACCCTCAGTGGCCAAGCCTGGTGTCAATTTAAAATCTGAACACCTATTGGCCTCTGGCCACTCCATTCCCAGAAAACTTGCTTCCTGTAAACCCACGACAGCTTCTCACCTTTGGAAATCCTGTACTCCTCCTCACCAGTATTACAATCATGTGAGCTATCATGCAAAGCCTCTGTCTCTCCTTCTTACTCTGTTTGGAATAACCTCACCAGTTCTCAGCCTTACTCGTTAGGGTAACAATTATTTGTACACATTGGTGAACACCTATAGTCTTAAAAAGCCTGAAATGTATTTAGGTTTTCACCAGTACAGTAGCTTACCATTACCCACACAGCAGTATTTCTAAGATAGGGCTTACAATTTAACAGTTGGACTCAGTGATCTTAGATGTCTTTTCCAACCTAAATGATTCTGTGATTCTATGAATCTTGAAGTGCACCTAGAAGTAGGGTCACAAAAAGGAAACATCAAACTACCATTGATTCTTTAAGAAGATCTAGAAATTTAGGGAACTGATCCAATCTCCTTTTGGCGAATTCTAACATGAAGTTTTCTGTACAGTGATCACACTTTTTTGAGTTGGGAGCCGATTTGAGACATCTTAAAAATCATGCTTGCTTGTTCTTATTTTAGACTCTGTGCACAGTAGAATTTCTTTGAGTCATCAGCAGTTAAGATGATTTGCATTTACCAAGTGCCCTTTAAATGGCATTCACTAAGCAGGGAGAGAGCACCTCCCCAGGTGTGCGTGGCACTCATGTGCACACACAGTGCTGCTGAGAACTCACCCAGCTGCTCCTGGGTGCGCAGCGTGTTGAAGCACGGCTCCGAGATAATCTGGCAAAAGAGCTCCAAAAACATATTCTCAGAAGTGCTCTGCATGTCTGTCTGGTAATAGATTTCAATGCCACAGTTGTTATGAACTTCATTTCTCTGTTGATATACAAACCAACCTCCTAAAAGACAAAGTTAAAACATGGAAGTTCATGCAAGCGTATGTTCTTACTGTTGACAACTAAAAACATAATGGTCTAAGGTTTGTGGAATGGACTTATAATAAGTGGCTTAGGACTGTTAAAGCAGAATTTCCACTAAGAGCATACTTTTCATGAGACAAGAAAAGAATGCATCATTTTACCATCAAAATGTTACTGCTTGGAAATATGAGCAAGTAAATAGAAACTGGCTGGTTCTCTTCAAGCAAGTATTTTTGGAACTGCAGTGAAATTCTGCATTAGCTGTACTGTGTAAATAGTTTCTAAAGACAATCGGTCAGAAATTATTATGAACATTAAAAATAATTCAGCATTTAATACCAACAACTTCTTTTGTATATGGTAGCTTCCACAGATGATCAGCTAGGGGTAATTTATCTTGTCTGTACAGCTACATATGTCACCAACTCCCAGCAATACACTGAACCTCCTTTTTATAAAAAAAACTTTTTTTACCATGGAAGTAAAAACATAGAAGACCAAAAGAATTTGTGTAAGGAAAAAAAATTATTTGTGTAAGAGCTTTCTGTTTTTGCAAAGAGTCATTATGTGCAAATCTTAATGGTCAATTGATACTCAGAAATGCTCAAAGAATGGTGTTTACTCAAATGTATATACTCTGTGTAGCAGAGACTGGGACAGGGCTCTTATTTCCATAAATTATAACAAATGACTTGGAACTGAAGTGCAGAATTGTATGATAATAGAAGGGCTTTGGGTAGGCAGTCACCAAAAGATCATCCACGTCATCCCAAGAAGTCCAATTTACAAACACAAATTAAAAATGAAACGAAGTAATTGTCAAGTATGCTAGAAAGGTCATGTATTAGTACATAAATTTATTAGTCAGCCACACCCTAACTGTGTTTCTGAATTTTAAGTTTAGAATAACTTGAAGTAAGTTTGACTTCAAAACACACTCCTAGCAATACAATAACATGCATTTTAAAATGTGAGCAAGGACAATCTCAATTTAATGTGCCTTAAATACCATAAATCAATCATTTAACTTACTGTCAGGAAGCTGCACTTCTCTGTACCTCACCAGCTGACTGGGAAGGAGTGGCTTTGTATGAGCATGCTCAATGAGAGTGTCCTCAACCATCTGCATAATTCCTAATGCAGCCTGGAAAAGAAAACATAAGAGGATTTTTAATGATCATTAGTTATTCTGTATTTAACAGCAGCGTAAGACTTTCCAATTACTGATGGTGCTGTGAGAGAAAAGAAAAAAAATCAGAAATATAGGGACACTGTAATTCAATACAAATACAGTAGAAGTTAAGTGGATGAGAGGATGTGGGAGTGTGGAGGGCAAGAATTTTTTTGTGTCTTCCTTATGTTTAAACTGTCTACATGTTTAACTACTCCAACTTCTCCCCAGTGCTTCTGAAATTAAAGCTCAATGGGTTTTTTTTTTCACTTTCCCTCCACCACTTGATGTGCTCATCTTTCAAAATGAAAATGAGATATCTTATATGTATGTCTGAGAGCAAATGGCATTTCAGTAGATGAAAATTTTAAGAAAACAAATGGTTAAGGTAAAGGATGCATTTCACTGATGCGTTGGTGGTGTTAAGACTCATTGCACAAATACTTTCTTTTATTTGATGGATTACAGTAATAATTAAAAAAATATCTATAAGGAGTGAAAAAATCCAAAGTCATTCCTTTTCATTCAATGATTTAACCTCAATAGCTCCATCTCTTAAGGGTTATGTGTTCTTGTAGCCTGCACACTGGAAATTACAGGAACTTGCTTAAGTAGTTTTGGCTGAAAGCTAAAATCTCTCATTCTGCATTGCCATAAACTCACAACACATGTGATTTTATAAAAAACATGCAAAAGGTTTGAAAACTTAATAAACATACACCCTACCAACACCTCCAAACCCCCAATGCAGTATCAAAGACAAAAAGATTGAGGTCTAAAAACAACAGTTTAAAAAGTTAGAGAAAAAGACTATTTATTCTTTCAGTCATCATATTAAAATACTGGCAACAATACTGCTCAGACAGATGTTCTGAACAGGATTACTTTACTTTTCATCCATTTACAGCAAATAAATAAAAGAAACTGTCAAAAAACTCCAAGTATCAGAATAAATTTAAAGAAAAAAACAGGAATTTCAAGTAGCTATATAAATCTAATTTTTCAAGTCCAGATTCACTGAAATTTTTTTTCATGACTGAAAGGTGTCACAAGACAATGTAAATTTTGATTTATTTTAGTTGGAAAAATTTCTTAGGTCCAGGTTAAAATTGCTGAGTTTTATCAGTGGTTATCACATCATGGGTACTGAAGGACAGACTTTTTCTACTTTCTATTCAGGCAGGTTTGCAGATAATTTCTAAACATTACACAGCTATGGGTACACCAGGACATCCTTCCCAGTTCTTTAGCTGTAGGACTTTCAATAGCCACCCATTATGTCAAGTAAAGAATACACTTCTCTAACATAACTGCATCATCATGGAAATCTAAAAAATTCTGGACATTCAGTTCTATTTCCAGAAGCAACTGACTTTTGTATACAAACATGTAAGGGATAAGGAAGGAAAAAGAGACTATTTTTAAATTTCTCTGCAAGAAGAACACTCTATAAAAATTTTTAACAAATAGTTTAGAGACATTCTTGACAAAGAAAAGTTTGTCTCTGCAAGTTATTAGCTCCTTTCTATCTTACTTTTTCCCACTTTACGAATTAACTTTCTCCTCCACACACTCAGCAGTCACAAGCATTGTCTATCACAGCCCTTGCTAGTAAACTATCCCAGAGCTGTTCTAACACAAAATACTGTAAACAAGCCTTATGAAGAAAGAACACAAAAACATACAAAAAAGTATTAAAATTTGTATTGGTACAAATATTAAAAGTATTTTTTAATGATTTAATATGCAAACACAAAGTGTTACTATTTTAAAGGAAGACAAAACAAATGTTTTCTGAGTTTTACACCACTGAGGGCTGACACTTGGCTTTTTCATGGCCCGCCATTCCTGTTTAGCTATGTGCAAACTACTTAATATGGAAGGATAATGGATTCTTAAATCTTTTCTAGTTATTCTGAAGATTTTCAGTGGAAGAAAGCAAGATCTGCAGCCCATCATTCCTTCTGCAGCTTGATCACAGTAACAACATGCAACACAGACTTTCAAATAAAATAGACTTTCAAATCCTAAGTTGTTTTTATTAAATTTCCAAGAGCAATATAGAGGCAGCACTTAGCCTACTAAAGCTAAAGTGGAAAAAATTACGCTCTCATACTCCTATAAAGATAAAAAAGTACAAAGTTAAATTATGAAATCACATTTGGCATAACTGCTTCAAGATCTGCAAAGATTAAACTAGTGCCTCATTTTTATGCTGCTTTTAAATAAAAAATGTTTTATTAAGAAAGTATCAAACCAACCTGTTTTGTTATATTGCCATGGATAAGAGCTTCAATGTGTAACCGTGACAACAGCTGTGCTATGAAGGCCTTGAGACGGGGAAGGGTGACATCTACAATACATATTTAGACAGTTAAATCACTCAAATGCATTTTAAAATTATGAAGGACCTAGGTCTAAATCATCATTAGATACAGTGCATTTCTCAGAGGAGGAGAAATCTGTCATTAGGAAGAAGTGAAATCTCTCCTTTTAAATGCAGCACTGGAATGCTTCCAGGTCTAAATAGCAGCACTCATCATATAGTTTATTTCACTTAGAATTCACATGCTGTCTTGACCCAGTTTCAGGAAAAAAAAAAAAGCTAAAAAAAGCTGCCTTTCCAATCATGCTGAACAAACACTCATTCTCCAGAGAACACATTGCAATCATTCAGGTGGTGTTCCAAGGAAAAGCCTTAGTTATTTACTAAACAAGCAGCATGTAGTTTATAATGCTCAAGAAAGACTCTGTGCATTTACCATTCAGACTAAAAAAAGAACCTCAACTCAAATACAGTGTTTTGCTATTAACTTTGGAACAAAGGGTACACAAGAAAAATATTTCAGCAATATATCTTAGAGGACACATGCACCATTCTACCCAGCCTGCCCTTGCAAAGCAGTTTTCATACACAGTGCAAAATATAGTTTAACATATAGAATCAATGGAGTAAGAGGAAGCATGGTTGAATGGGGTACTCATGGATATGTGTTCTGAATCAAACCCCTCAAATAAGTACAAAAGCCAGGTATTCTTCTTGAAAAGAATGTCACTGTATTCCAAGAAGATATCACAAGACATTTTGCAAACTGTCCCAGGAACAGCCTTTTAATACAACGCAGTAAAATACAGGTCGGGAAAAGTTCTTCAGCTATTACTACAAACATAGCATTACCACAGAATGGTGTGAGTTGAAAGGGACCTTAAAGATCATCTAGTTCTGACACCCCTGCCATGGGCAGGAACACCATCCACTAGGCTCATTGCTCAGAACCCCATTCCATTTGGACTTGAAAAATCACTTAAATCTCCTAATTAAAAATTTCTTCTTCCTTCATTTCTACTGGACACATACTTTGTTAAGAGACACAATGTTCTTTATTTATTGTTGTCACCACCTACAGAAAGTATGTATTTTTTCTTTATTAACTACAGCTTTTTATTATCTACAGAAACATAAGCTAAGATTCCCCAATCATGGAAAAAACACAAACAGTTTGCACATTGTCAAGTACAATGCAGATACACTCCAGTGTGCCTGTAAGATGTCAACTAGAGCCAAATGATTTTACCAATGTTGATTAAGTATTGGATTCACCATATCCAGGTTCATGTACCCCCAAAGTTAGTAAAGTTTTGCCTAAACTTTTATATGCAAGTTTTGCCATTTGAGACCTTTTCCATTAACTACTCTACTTTCTTGAAACTGGAGGGCAAGAGCAGCACAGCCAGCATCAGCTCAGGCCTGGCACTGCAGGGGCTTCCCTTGAATAGTGAGCAGAGTTCAAAACAGGTACCCTCAATAGTTAAGTAACATAAGGAAAAAATAATAAAGTGACAGAACATTACCATCTAGAGCTTCTTTTAATTCATCTTTGGTCCAAGCAACTTCAGTCATCAGGAGTCGGAGATAATACATTGCATGCTGGTGAGGTTGTTCAGCCCTGAAGTTGTTAAGTGATCTCATGTACTAAACCAAAAAAATCAGGTTCAAGTTAGAAATTCAGAAATAGACTTCTAAACATATCAACATCAAAAAGATACAGTTCAAGTATTGAGAACATTCCCTTACTTGTCAGAACTCTTTAAAAAATTGCGTTGTATCACCTTAGTAATAATGTGGGCTTCTGAGCCTTTGGATTAAGCAGAAACCATTAAGATGGTAGAAGTGTGCATGAAATCAAACTTGTCCATAAAATTAATGCCTAGAAAATAAATTATTGCAGTAAACAGGAGTTTAGATCAAATTTCCTGAGTAGTTGTTCTACCCAGGAAATTCACCTTCTATGATGACTGACCAGGGGTGGGGGAACACTGCTAATAGAAAATGTATTTTTCTCCCTGTCACATACTTTGGCTGACTTGTTTAGACAAAATCTGGGGCATCTGGAAAACTCTCTGCATGTTTTGCATGGATAAAGGACATATGAGAGAAGAACCAGAGAGCTTCTGCAAAAAAACTCCTTTCTAGTCCAGATGCGCTTTTACAAAATAAGCAAAACTTTTTTCCTCTACGAGAGAAATTGGAAAGTGAAAACTAATAGTTTTGGCAAGCTGCAAGCATTTCCAGTGTAGGAAAAAAGTAACTCATTTCAGGGCACAAGTGACCAACAGCATGCCTCAGGTTGCTGAGGATGTATCCTTCTGTCTGCTCCAAACAGAAGCCAGAAGTTGGTACCTCCCTTATCTGTTTGGCATAGACACAGGGAGAAAACTGCAATCTCCCCAGCTGGTGTAACTTCTAAACCAGGTGGTTACCTTTGCACCAAAGGATCAAGGCCCAGGAGCCAAGACAAATTCAGGGAAAAAAATGTTGCAAACTTTTTCAACACTTCCTTTCCCCCTTCATTTATTTCCCACTTCTTTTATGCCTAATTCCTACTGCAGCCTTTCCAAACTGCAAAACAGGATTTAAAGCTAAGATTTTCCCCTCCATCCCCCTACTTAGATTTCTACTCCTACCAAAGCAAGCTGTGCTTCCTTGATACATGATAAGAAAGACTGACTAAAAAAAGATTCCAGGACCAGTTATTTTTAACCAAAGAATGTTACATACACAGCTCTGAGAAACTCACAGCCACAAAAAAGGAAAAAACCATCTAAAGTCCCACTAACGCAGCATTTCACTCTCTATTTCCACAGATTGTCAGCCCTCAGATCTCCTATCAGGCCAATGCATTCAATTTTCAATTACTCCAAAATGGGAATTTCTTATGCAGCTTACCGCTTCCTTGATAATTTCAAATCTCTTCTCATCGATCTCAAAAGTAGCCATTTTCTCAATGATCTTCTTGAGCAAGATGTGTTGCTTGTCGTTATAACCTTTTACAGAGAGCTATGGAAAAAGTGCATAAGTTGCTTTAAATGTGTAAGATAAAAGAATAAACCCATTACCAAGTCTTGTACAATGCCATGAGCAATGCACTTTTCAATACTTACGCTAAACTCACCATTACAGAACATTTAATAATTCTTAAGTTAAATCCCTTTACCCATCAAAAGGTAACTAACTGACAAATACATCATTGCATATTTGCACAGGAGTTCTAAATGCACAGAATTAATGTAATTTCATGTTGGTGTAAGTAAACTGTACTCAGAATACAGATTTTTAATGAATACAGTGTTGAGTCTTGGAGTACTGAAATGGTTTTAACCTAGGTTTCTCACTTTAGCAGTGAAGTCTGGATTCACAACTTTCTAAAATTTCTTCTCCAATTCACTTTAATCATTGATTTATATCTATGTTGTCTATCAAAGAATATTTAAGGGGAAGTAAGCAATACTACAAAAAAGGGGTGCTATAAACAGCAGCACACCTTATAACCAGGATGCTGCTGAGCTAAAACATCAAGGTAGTCATCCTGGAATTGTAATGACACATTGATCTGATCATATATATTTTTGGAAGTATAAATGAAACAGACTTGCTCATTTAAAAAATAACAGAAAACTTAAAAATTACTGTATGATTTCATCAAGCTATAGAAAATTTCTCTGGCAAAAAGGCATTAAAAGGTCTTTTTTTGCTGGGAAAAACTTCAAAATTTGCTATCTTGAACCAGGAATTAGGATTTGTGCAGTTTAATTAGGTGTAAAACTAAACTTTAGAACACACACCAACATATAGAATTCTTGCTTTTCAGTAGGAAGAATATATTGTTCTGTAGCTGCAAAACATAGCTGAACAATGGATCTGAAGACAAAGTTATTATAAATAAATTTATGACAAAGGCTGGTATCCTAAATTAGCAAAGGAACCCAAAAGAGTTCAACAATCATCATGGGTGACTTCTCAGAGTAGCATCTGCCCTTGCTCAAACCATCAATATAGTTATTAATAAGTTACATTTATTAATTATAAAACTTCTTACAATATGGAAAATAATATTACAAGTTCTCAAATAATATTTAAAATAACTGTGACTAAAAATTAAGAAAATTACACATTTTTTTAAGGAATTAACCCTGATCATACAAACATCAGCAAGCTTTGAAACTGAGGATAACCTCATGTTTGCAGTAAGTCAAGTGAATGCAACCAGGAAATTATATTTGTGTTTGATTTTAAAAAATGCAGCACTCTCTCATGTAGAAAATGTAAAGACAATACAGAGTACATTCTTCTGCTAAAATACTTTGGAAAGTAACACTTCCACAGAAAATTTCGAAACACATTCTGGCATATAAGGGTGGTTAACAAAAGCTTTTAACCAAACTTCAAGAGAGACTACTAAAATCTCCTATCATAAATCTCACAGGAGAAGCTGAATAAGAAATAAGAATTTATCATAATGCCAGTATTTTTCAAGTATTGTCAATGCTTTATAACAGATTATAAAACATGATAAAAACAAAAGAAAAAGCCATAAATATCCAGCATTGCATTCTAATGAACACATGCACAATACATCTCCACAGCTCACTACAGCAGAATTAGATAATTATAACAAAATCTGTAAAGCTGAGGATTCATTCAACAGAAAAGTTAATATTTTTATACAGAAACCAGCAATACTGCTTTCCAGATTATCATGCAAGCAAGTAAAAATGTGAACCAGAATGCAACAATTGCACTACACACGTTCACAAGACACTGCAATCTTAAACTGGTCACTCAGTAGTGATTAAAATACAGTCTTGCATTGCCTTTAATTCATGAGATATATGCAAGGAAAAAAAACCATTAACCATCTCATTTAGAAATGCAGAAGAGTCCAATGTTTTCTCCAAGCTCAACAACTCCCAAGCTGTTTCATTTCCTCCTGCGTTCTTTTCTTACTTACAAGTATTGCATTCATTCCTGATGCAATGCCATAGACCAAACCTGAGAGGCGTGCTGCATATGTATACTCTTTTAAATCATCCTTCAATAACCTGATAAACAGGTATGTCATGTTGCAATGGAGAGGATCAGCATAAATGTAGCGACTAACAAAAAGAAAAACAAAAGAAATGCTTTGATACCTCAGGCAGTGACAAGGTAATGGATGAAGAAACATGACTGAAGAGTATGTATATGCAGCCTCATGATCAGTAGTTCTTGAACAGGAAAGCAGAAGTATACTGTTTATTTAATCACATAAAAAGGGGGTCTTTTACCCCATCAGTCAGAAAGTTTTTAGTAGATATCTGACCAACAAATATGTAAGCTTGGATTAGGGTTGTGGTTTTTTTCAATGGAGGAAGAAATCTTACATACTAATTAATTTCACGAATGATATAGAAATAAAGAAGGAAATTTGCTTAATGTGAACTAAAAGACTGTTGAAGACTTTTAATGAAATTCAACTTAAAATTCAAATCAAAGAAAGGATGGCTAATAACCAAGATCAAAAGGACTAACAGCCTTCATTTTTTTATTTAAAAGTCCTTCCATCAAATCAATACAAAAATGTTGATGAGTGGAAGTAGTTTCATGGCTCTAAGCTCTTCCTTGACTTGAGTACTTACATACATCCCATAGATGGTATTTTGGAGATCATAGTTCAAGCCAGCTAGTTCTGCTGCATATGCATACTCGTTGAGGGAGTCTTTGAGTAGTTCAAGGTACAAATAGGCCATGTTACAATGCAAGGGATCCACGTAAGCAAATGGGCTGGAAGAAAATGTTGAAAGTAAAATATGCAGTTTAAAATTATTTCTCTGTTTCTTTTGGCCTTTTAAGTTTGATCTGAAGGAAACAGTATTTTCTGGGTTTTTATGCTGATGGATCCCATTCTGAAGGACTCCTATTTCGAAGCCAAATATGAACACATCTGAAAAGTGTTACTTAGCTTGCATATGGTTTGATGACTAAATACACTCAAGATCCCAGAGATATTCTATTTATGCTCATAAATCAAGACATGTTTTATTTACTTGGCTGCACAGTCAGAATTCACCAGAGTAAAAGAAACTAAATATACCAACATAATTTACCAGACCAAAATGAAAGTCCATGTACTGAACATTAATTAATTAATACTCATACACTATCAGTTTCTATTACAAAAATTAGGAGATCAACAATTTTTGGTATGACAATAAGCAGTATATGCCAAGGTCAGTTCAGAAGATAAGTCTGTCTATCCATTTTCTTACTACTGTAATTTTTTGTGTTATTTTTTCAATGGCAACAACTCTCCAAAACCTACTGTTGCATTAGGAGCACAAGATCATACACAACACTCTTGTAAATTTCTCAAAACAAGAAATGCAACTCAAAGACTCAAGTCATGCTTCAACCATGCTAATTGTTAAATACCTGTCTGTTTCCAAGATTTGAGAAGACAAGTTATTTGTACTATATGTATTGGTAAAATCTCTGAAGTGCATGTAAACTCATTATCAATGCCACTGATACGATCACCAGTATCTGAAGCACTGGCTGTCAGGATATGGCTTACAATTCAAACCTGACTTTTTCCTGAAGCAGACAGACATGCACGCTATTAAATATGTTCACATCTATACAGCAGGGTATTTCACTGTGTGTATCAACACTAATGTAGTAAAACAAGACCACAACACACAAACTGATAACTAAAACACATGGCAAAGACATTTTTAAGAAGGTTCCTCATAGCTTTTAACTTCTCCTTCCTTTTAGGTTAAGAAAAGGAAGCACAGGAAGATATTTCAACAAACTAAATTAATAATTTCAAATATATATATTTGAGAAGCAGAGCCTGCTACAGTCTGAAATCTTAGCCCAGATTAAACAAACAGGTCAGTAAAAAAGACAAAAGAACTGGTATTTGCATTTCTCCCTACAATGAGAATTTCCCAAAACTGAGCAATTTTAATATGCCAAATGATATAAATCCAATTACTACTGAATTTTTAAATTAAGACCAAATTCAAAGTGAGATGTAGGTCAAACCTATAAACCTTGCTCAAGACTCATTAAATTCTTTCCCATTTTGATACCAGAACACAGATTTAATCAGTTTGAGTGATTACTATATCCGTATCGGTTTTAAATTCTGTATTCTCGCTTAGCTGGCAAAGGCCAACTGGGAATTTTGAACAAAATCACAACTCCTAGATCATTAATCCTCAAGTAAAACATAACAGAAAACAATTATTACAACTGTTCTGGGAGTTGCTTCCTATTATTGACAGTTTTGTAAACAAATGCTTATTTCTAGTTTATCTTTTTTTCACTAGACTCAAAGAAGTAGAACAACTCTCACTAATGACTGAGTTGTTGAAAAAAACCCCATGAAGTCTAGTCCTTTCCCCTTTCAAACAGCTGTAAGTGACATAGCTGGAATCAACACTGAAGTGCTGAGTTTCAAAGCATCACCATATTACACGGTTGTTTCACTCCCTTTTAAAAAAGGATACTTTTTGAGTTCTTAAGTTGCAATTCATACAAATGCAAAAGCTTATCATCCTCTTTTAGGCTGAGCAGTACATCAGATGTTTTTACTGCGCTGCTTCTTTAACACAAGGATGCCTGGTTTTTTTTCAGTTTCAGAATAAGGTGATTTCAAGAGGTTCATTGTTCCTGTGCACTTTGTATATTTAAGGGAGAAACCAACCTCATCAACTTCCTCTTAATTTATCTACACAGCAATTGCTACTACAACATCTGGACCAGGATTCTTTCTATGCTTCATGTTGATCAAGGCTGCAGGCAGAAGAAATCCCCCTAGTTTTTTTTTTATCATACTGAAGCAGTCTGCATTGTGAACAAATTCTTGTAATCCACTACAAGGCAGCACAGGCTTCAGGTTCTGATCTAGAACTGAGGTTTAGACTTTTTATGACAACCTACGTCATAAAGGTGGCTTTATTCACCAGTCCACCTGGTCCCATGAGATATGAGTGATTCCATCAATCACTCTATAATAAATATGCTACATTTCACCATTTCCTGCAGTGACCATCACCATGACCAAATAGAGACAGATTCTCCAAGAATCTTTTTTAAGTATCCAAACTAGACAAACCTGCTTACAACATCTTTTAGAGGTGATGCACCCAGTATTGTCAAAATCTCCTTGCTCCTGCTCACACACAATTACCATCTGATTTTTAAGGAAAAGGAAAGAACTTTTGCTCCCAATCCTAAGGAAAAAAGCCAGCTGTCACCTGGAGCTGCTCCTAGGAGGAAAGAGGCAAATCATTCCATTACAATGGTCAGCAAAGCTCGAGTACTTCTGGCTTTTCATAAGGGCACACTGAGATGAAAGCACAAATCTAACTGGGAAATACCATCTCCACAGGTCTAGATAAGATATCCCTGCTTGCTGCAGGAGGGCTGGACTAGACCTTTAAAGGTCACTTCCAACACAAACAATTCTAAGATACTGTGTGTATTGCATACACTTATACCTTTGTGCGCTGTACATAAACCCAATTATTATCTTTTATTCATTCACAGATTGTTATATATTATAGTTCACTATAGTTCACCTGAATTGATTTAAAAAAACACCACAACTGTAAACTCAGTGTCCATCAGTAAAATCCTATTTTGAATTTTGGCCAAACATAGCACAAGGGAAAGCCACCAAGAATGAAAATGAAGGCAAAGCACTGCAATTGCTGTTCTCTGAACGAGAGATGGGGAGTTCTCATTTTGCTCCTCCATTTCCTGACACATTGAAGTTCTAAAACACATTGAAACAGTTCTAACATCCAGCCTGTGGTTTCAAAAAGCAAAAAAGAGAAAATGCCCAAGCAAGCTATTTTCCCCAACTAGTATTAAAACCAGTACGAAGACATGACACACACTGAAAAAAACCTCTGTATAATATCCTGTAAGAAAAATCTCAAGTGCTCTCTCAAAACAAGAATTCCACAGTGCATTTGTGGGAGTCCCCACAATGGCCCTTCCATCAATATCACCAAATAACTTAATTAGGCAAAAGAAGAGTCCCTGAATTTTTTCTGGCTTTCAGTAGTTCAACACAAAATCAGCTGCACTTTAAAAACAGCAATATTTTTTTAATTCAAAAGTTAGAAATTTATTACTTGAAAGAAACATTAAGAAGTTCCATCACTGTCATGCTAACTTAAAAAAGATTATCTTCCTATGGTGAAAGTCATGCAAGACCAGAATTAACACTACATCATTTTATCATACATCTTGAGTCAGAATCAAACATTCATTGATAATATAGACAATGCTCTTCAAAAACAAAAGTACAATCAGTTATGGATGTCAGTTAAGTAAAATCCCAGAATTTTAAGCACTTTTTCAACTGATTTGCAGTATGCAAATGAAAACAGAATTTGAGCCTGAAACTATTATCAGAATAGCATTTCATAAAGAAAACACAAGCTAAAATAGCTGTGATTTAGTAATTAATTTTAAAATACACAGTTATTTTTAAAGAGGGATATTGCAGTATGTAGAGGGTTCTACTGGCAGGTATATTTTAGGTATAGCAAATAAAATATAAAAGAAAATTTGGTTTGGAAGTATTTTTAGGTAAACTTTTCCTTTCAATATAGAAGGAGCACATCAAATTTCTTGCTACTCAATTACTGCATATCTTACATGTGCCTTCCTGCATCTAAGACTTATTCAAAGTAAGGACATAGATTCTAACGTGCAAGAAAATGTTTGCCACACAAATGCAGATTCCAAATAAATAAGAAACTTTTGGAGATGACTTTATGTGATATACTTAGCATTGCATACCTGAAAAATTCAAAGTTGAGACAAGCTTTTGGCAAAAAAAATTTGTCATCTTGCTTGAACCACAGTTTGCTCATAGCAGTGTCCTGTGTCAAGAAAAGAGGTTTTGTTAAGTCATCTGACTTTTAACTGCAATGTATCCACAGCTTTAAAAAAATTTCTTCACCACTTCAAATCACCACTTAGAATTATCCCCTTAAATTCATATTGCTTGAATTGCTATATTCAATATATATATAGTGAATATATATTCACTATATTTTGAGATCACTAAATGACACTTCTCTCATTTTTCCAAGCAATCACAGGCGTTTACACAGTTACAAAACAATAGTCTTCCCTACAGCCTTGACTTACTCAATAGTGGTCAAAAATATGTAAGAGTGGCAGTCACCCTTCTGCTGAATAAACAGCTCTATTGCTATTTTTATCAACTGTTGACACACTTTCAAAAGGGCAGAGAGAGTTCAAGCTGTATCTAGATTCACTTTCCTAGGACCACAAATTGCCACAGTCCAAAGTTCAGCAAAAATGAACTTTCTACTGTCTTTGCAACAAAATATTAAAAAGTTTTGTACTTTTCTGTTTTCTACACTTTGAAATATGAGATGATCTGTATTTTATAAAACAGAGGAATTAAACTCTAACTTCCTAGAAGGTCAGGCAAACAGGACAAATACAGACAGTTTACCTTGACAAGGGCAGGGTACTGTGTTGCATCTTTTTCCAATGGCAAAATCTCAAAGTTTGTAGGAATAAACTCATTCTTCATTGGAAGCTTGAATTTCCCATTCAGGTCAGCATTTTGCCATTTCTAGATCAATAGAAGAAACAATGAAGCTACACCAACTTCTGCTTAATTAAAGCATATATGGGCTTATTTATTTTACACTAAAACAAAAGATTTTATTAAAAATGTATTCCAGTACGTTCTTTGTAAATATTATTAAGATAATAGGGAAAGAGAGAAATAGCTGGGAAAAAAAAGTTGGAGTAGGCTATCAGCAGGATGAATTGCTCTTAGAAGGAGGATTACAGATAAATAATTTTGAAAAGTTTATAGTAGAGAGGAGGGTGGGTTTATATCTGATATTTTCTGCTACCGTGAACCATAAATGAAGATATTAAACTAAACACTTAACCAAGAATTCTAATGAAGAACACAGGCAAGGTCAAGTTCAAGGAAGTGCTCCTATGCAATGTCTGTTCAGAGCACACTCAGAAGGTCCAATTCAGCCCTAAGGCAAATTTTACAGTCATCTCTTCTTGGAAGATCAGAACAATAACAAGTTTCAACAAGGATTTGCCCCCCCTCTTTTTTTTTTGAGTTTTGATTTTTAGAGTCTCATTTAACTGGCAAAACATACTTTCTATGCTGCAAAAATCAACTTCAGAAACAGTTACATAGAACAATTAATAAAATTCCTTTTTTAAAATTCCTTTTTTTCCTATTCATTAACATATAATAGAGAGTTTTAAGTATTGAGATGTTAATGCTTACATTTTTACTCAACCACTGCATATTAGGGATCTTCTTCTTCTTTCAGAAAAAAACTGTAACATTCCCTGCACTTAACATGGTTTATAACCATTAAAATATATCCCTCCTATGTAATAAATATTTGAAATCTAAAGACTAATATAACATTCTTACTTCCTTTAACATTAAACAGAATCGTTGTATGATTTTCACGCTATGAAAAGCAGTGGATTTAAGTTCCCCCCTCAACTACACGGAAAATTGGACAAAGAATTTACCACTGACTTTCATTGGCAGATATTAGAATGTTACAATTTTAACATGCCTTAATAACTTCATCAGAAATTGCTTCTTGCTTGTACTGTGTTCCATACCACTCTTCAGTTCGATCAGTTTTTCCTTCAAAAGACTTGGAAACTATTGCAACTCTGAAAACAAAAAGACACTTTGGCATGAATGGGTCTGAGAAAACACTGAGACGTTATTTCAAGCACTGTTTCTGCTTCATCACCAGAACACCTTTATTTCTGCAAACAGTCCATAGACAATTACAGGGCAGGAGAGCAAGTATAAGTATACTGAACTACATGCTAAGGTTAACCATGAAATCAGGTTACCACAGTCATTTAATGCCACTGTTTTTCTGAAGTGTTACAGCCTGGGGTTACACAACAGTAGTGTGGCATGCAATTTCTATTTTTAAGACTTTTGTCGTTGCAGAAAACAAACCAGTTCTTGCAATCTTCTAGAAAATTGATGAAGTGATTAAATTTTCTATACCACCTGTAGGAACATCCAAATATGTGAAAATACTGATTATAGAAATTTTATTCCATTCCTAGTGTCAAAGAATTGTAGATAACCCCACATTTGAAAGGGACTCACAATGATCATCTCACGTTCAACTCCCTGCTTCTTGCAGGACTACCTAAAACTAAACCATGTGACTAAGAGCTCCAATCATCAAGGGGCTGCCTGAACTAAAGAACACACCTAAACAAGAAGAAATCCAGAATAAAGAAAACTACAAACTTATCAGTATTTTGTTAGTAGCCTGCATGATAGGTGTCAAGAAAATTCCTTTAATTCTATTGAACAATGTACAACACAAAAGACTATTCAATGGAAGAGTAAATAGATGTTTCTAAGAAGGTCAAAAAAGGTAGCACAACTACCTGCTCTCCTGGACATGGCTGAATACCTGCCTGCCCATGAGAAGCAGCACATTGATTCCTTGCTTTGCTCTTTTTTTTTTGTGCTTTTGCTTTCCCTATTGAACTGTCTGTATCTCAACCCATGACTTTTCCAGCTTTTACCGTGAGATTCTCTCCCTGATCCCACTGGTAGCTGGGTGAGCAAGTGGCTGTGTGGGGCTTGTGGTTAAACCAGAACACAGGTATGAAGCTGCTAAGAGACTACAAAAACTATAAAGTCTCTTAGAATTTCAGAGCAACCCAGCTACCAGATCTTTTTGCACAGTAAATAATAAGAAGAAGTTAGAGTCTTAAGTGAAAAAATTATCCTAATAAAATTCCAATAATGATATGGCTAGAGCAGCAAGACAAAGATGTTTAATGCTAGAATATACTGTTAGAATATGTCTGTTATTCAACATTTCCTCCTCCTACCCTTCTCCAACATGCTGACGCTCAAGAAGTAGTGACAATCCAAGCACCCAAACATTTCCTACAGGAGCATACTAAAATTCAGGAGCTAAAAATAATTGTCTACTCACTGTACAGAAAACAAAATTGTGGAAACCAACATTGTAATTCTTCCAGCAGCTCTGCTTCAACAGATCCTTCCCTTTATCCCAAATCACTACTGGAATGATTACTGACATTTTGAGTTGTCAAAAACATACCCACAACAACAGAAACAAATCAAAAGGCTTTTTGTCTGCCCAAGAATTACAACTTAAGACCAACAGGAAAGAAGACCAGGACACAAAAAGAGGGGAAGAGAAGCACAGCAGGTAGAAATGCTATGCCATGCAGGTATTTCAATATACTGTAACCCATCTCTAAAGTCACTAATTATGTAACATTACTTTTGCTTTTCATTTCTCTGTTGTGCTGTACAGCACAATGAACATCCACATGTTCTAAGACAGTGTGGAAACGCACTGGGAAATCAAGACAGGCAATCAGGTAATCTTCAATACGACCTGTTTAAATATATTTAGGCTTGAGCTATTCATGAATGCTATTTACTTCTCTATATACATTCCTGTATATGTAAACTGCTGTAGTACCCAATTTCAGAAACAATCACAGTTTCTACAATGTGATGCATATTTACTAAATACTATCCTGTTTTTCACCCTCCTGAAATCTAAATTGAAGCTACAGGTGACAAATCCACAGGACAGTGTTACTTGGGAAGAGGATGTGCGCTTTAAAACGAATGTACTTCCACAAAAGATTATAAACTCAAGGTTCTAAAGATGGAAAAGTAATAGACTTACAATACTTAGTCAGTATTTGTGACATTAGTAACAAACATGTCAAAGTAAATCTATACTTACAAAGGACTGATTTTTTTGGACCTAATTTAAACTTTGTCTTCCAAATCGTGATACTATCAAACAATGGAAGAAATTACTTTTCTCTCATTCAAATTCATAACACAACATGACTGAGACAAAAATAACAAAAGCCTACATTTGTCCATAATAGAACCATCAGTAAAACTGATGTGAGGCAACACACGCTCCTCAAAGGCCTCATGTATAAATCCCCTCAGAAACCAGAGTAAGGGGAAACTACACACAGAGCTGCTGCTGGGTGGGGTGCAGCACTCTGATCACTGCACAAGCACAAGTCATTTCTTAGTGTTCAGTAAAACTAAGTTGCTACCAAGGATTTGTGGGGGGAAATAAGCAAACAAATTGTCATTTTCAAAATGGATGCTCAGATCCAATGCAACTAAAAACAAATAGATATATTTCTAGCATGTTTACCTTCAGGGTGAGCATCACCAAGTGCATTGAGATAACTTTGCTGAGAGTCTGTGAAATTCCAGTAGTAAGAAATTTCTCTATCAACACTTTTGGCTTTCATTTTATTTTTCTTCCCTCTAGGACAGTACTAGTGCTGCACTTCTGCTATCAATAGAGGAAAAAAAACCCACTTACTATCCAGGGGAAAATGTTCTTTAGCTGCTTAATCTGGTGAGTCACTATCCTCTTAAATTTTAATAAGAACATTTATTCTGCAGATGTTGAAGGGAAAAAAATGCCTTGGAAATGATAGGAAAATTACATTTTTCAGCTAAGATTGCTACACATGCCAAGTCTATTCCCTTATCTTCACAGATGGTTGGTAAAACCCAATACAGTTTGAACAAGTAAAAATAATACTTACATTTTAAAGTTTCTCTCTTAGGGAAATTAAGGCACTAAATGCAACAAGTAGTGTGGAAGTGGGAGGAGAATATGAACACTTTCTATTATGGGTCAGTCAAATGGAAGCACACGCATACTTATATGCATACCATCTGTGAGTATGATTTTTTTCATACTTTTTAAACTCAAAGTTTGTTAAGAAAATAACAGTTGAAAAACTATACTTTGGAAAAGACACTGAATGCAATTACTACAATATAGCTATGTCAAGAGGTCCTTAATATAGATGAATGGAAAAGAAATGATAAATAAAACCACAATACAAAGAAAAAGTCAGTGCCAAGTAAAGCACCTCAAGACAGAATGTATGCAAGACATAAAAAGAAAAAAAAACCAATCAAAACAGGGAAACAATGCCAAACAACAGGCGAAGTTAGGATGTGGCACATAATAATTCTTTCATAAAAAGGGAGAACAGAAAGGTAAACATGAGCATACACATATTGTTTGGATAACCAAACAATATAGATATTGAAAACAGATGTGCACAGATTTTTTTACAAGCATATAAAATTGCTCAAAAAAGACAAAAGAAGGGAGCAGGCTACTGAATTGGTAATTCATTATATTCATATAGATACAGATGTAATTTTTTAAAAAGTGTAACACAAGGGGACCCTTTTATTAACATCTAGAATCTCAACTCATTCTTTTAAAAGAGCCCACTAAAAACAAAATCCATAGTGGTTTTTTTGAATCTTCATAATGTACCACTAAATCACTTTTAGCAATACTTAAGTAAATTTCCCCTTCCCAAGATAATGTATCTTGCCAGCAATTTAAAACAAAACATACTATAAAATTATATTCCCTGTTATATTTTACTATACTTTGAAGGTCTTAGTTAAGTAAAAGATTTTTAAAAATTGCAGTTCATTTCAATCTACTTCTAATTTCACAGGATAAGTGCTTAAAATATATCTAAAAGGAACATAGTACTACATACAAGTTAGTATTTTTTTTCAGTCAAATGAAAGTAGGAAAGTCTGATAAGACAATATATAATTTCTTTAACAGTTAACTGAAGAACCCATAAAACCAGGTTTATTCCAGTTCTGAAAGTAATTTGTTTCTCTCAATATTTAGTACCTTTTTTATACAAAAGTTTAAAATGATACATTTCTTCATCTATTAAATTACATCTATTTCTTAAGTCCTTCTTAAGGAAAGACATCTTTCTTAAGGAAAGAATGTCAAAAGACTGGCTGTGCCAGCAACAAGAGTAACACAGAAAAGTGGTGAGTGGTCTGTAGCATGCAAAGTATCTGACAAACTAAAGAATCTATGGCTGTATGTACTTGTAGCAATTTTTCAGTGTTGAAGTCAGAAGATGCTTTGGAAGTTCTCTGGGCAGTAACAAAGACCCAATTTACATTATGAATCAGATAATATTGACTATTTTCTTGCAATGTTAAGACCTATGCTTCAAAGCTATGTGAAGCTATAATAAACATCAAATCTCATTAACACCTGCAGCTTCTTTACTAAATCAGCATCAGCTCAGGTTTACCTATTGCTTGTAAGCAATTCTAAAACCAGTTGAAAGTTCACATTCATGTGGAATTTGGTTAAACTTTCTACAGAGAGCAAGTAATTACACATTTTCTATGTTAATTACTAAAAACAATGCTTATATGTTAGAGGTATCAAATTTTCAAGAACTTGGGTGGTAGAGTAACATGAAAATACATTCAAAATAGAAAAGTATTAAATACTTTGGGAAACAGAACTAGAGACTTTAATTAAGGTATTGTTTGTTCAAAATATGATCTTTCGACACAGTCAAGCTCCAGCTGAAGTATCCCACGCATATTAAACACAGATGCACACCCACACACAAAGATATAGGCCCTTCTTTAAAGGGCATTAATTACTATGGCAACTACTGGTGCTAATATAGGCAACTCCATTTATTCTATCATTACTTGCATATCCCCAGAAACACCAGAACCCCATCACTTTTGCAAATATACTTCATAATTCAAGTTTATTTGACATTATCTAATAATTATTTGAAATACATCAACCTTTGAAAATAAATTAACATATATCTAAGACCTTCTCATACAAAGAAACACAGTGAATGTTTTTCAATCACATTTACTTTGGAGCTGTAAGAGACACCTGAGATTTCTGTTTCCATTAGTTCATCTGCTTTCTTATGATGTTTGTGTTAAAATACAGTTTAACTCACCGAACATTTTCTGGTCTCAATTTATCCAGTACCATCTCTATCAAATCAGGCCTGAATTCTTCAAGCAAATATTCAGCAGCCAATACTTCTTCTATAGGATAATACTAAAAAACAAAGCCGAGGAATACGTAGGTGAATTAAACAAAAGTAAGCATGAAAAAGCTATGGTTCAGTAGAGGAAATAAAAGCAAACACTCCTGGTCACTAAAGCTATATTATCTTGGTAATTTCAAATTAGGGATGTGTAGGATGTTTTAAAATCTCCCTCAAAACTAAACAAGAGGCAGTAGCATTCTAACTATGTAATCATATTTCTCACATACTAGGCAATTTTATATCATTTACATATACCATTCTTCTGTCTTAGAATATTTAATATGTCAATATAAAAGTCACCCACCTTTAAATGGTATTTTGATTAAAGTAAAAATAACATGGTAAATGCTGACCCCTGCAGGATATTTCTGAAGGTAAAAGACCAAGCACTCACGAGAGTGCATTTAGGGAAAACAAAACATAAACAAGAAAAATAAAACAAAGAAACACAAAACCTAGGTGTTTTTAGGACTCTTGAACAGTTCAATTCTTATTTACAAAAATTTAAAGAAAATTATATTTTAATATCTAAAAGTATAATAAATATTTAAACACTTAATTATAACATTTTTTATTTAGGGTCAAACTGAAAATCTCTTAAGGTACATGGCAACTTAAGAAGAAAAAAAAAAAGCTAAAACTCATCTGAAAATGATTAATGTAGTTGACAGGAAAACTTTCTTGATAAAACACCTGTTTACCAAGGGAAAATTACCAGGTGACATAAGTGCTGAGTACTTGCAATTTGCCATACCAATGTACTTTTCTCAACCAGAATTATTCCAAAATGGTTTTCTGAATTATATACATCATACAAAAAACTACAGTGGAATGACTTCCAGAACAGAGAGTAAGTCACAAAAAGGATTGTTGAAAAGAGAAAGGGTAGTGGGGGGTGGAGATAAAGGACAACAAACCAAACCTGTGTTACTAAAAATTCAAGTGGGAATGCTAAAGATTCAGAATTTGATGGTCATTTAACTACTAAAGCAGAACAAAAATTACCATTCACACTGCAAAGCAAAAGAAAGACAGTTTAAAAAAAAAAAAGTCCTCATTCAATATGCTCTTTGGAACACTGCTGGCAACTTCCTGGCCTGATTTTTGGAGACAGCACTTGTAATCAGAAATAATCCAACAAATACTAAAAGACTGTTTCAGAAGTCGGAAGTCCACTTGTTAGAGATTTTAGGCATTGGACAGAACAAAAACAAGAGACAGCATGCCACACAGGAGCTCTTTAAATATCCATTGACATGTTTTCAGCCAAGTCTAATGCTTTTCAGCATACAGATAGAAAATTTGAAAATTAAACATCATTATTTTAGACCAGTAATTCCAGCAAAAGAATTTAAACTGGTAATTCCTGCAAAGAAACTAAAAATTTCTCTGAACAGATGGAGACAGACATTAAGTATAAAATGACAAATGGCTGCAATGTATAAAAGTTGTGTAATTTCACTAGAACAAAAAAAACTCAGCAAACCCCCCTAAATCTTCCATTAGCACAAAATGAGGGAATTTTGCAAGAAGCATGAAAGACCAAGTAAAAGCTACATGATTCTTTCAGCACCAATATGCAATCACATCTGTGAAGTCAAGCATTTGTAATTTGCAATCCTAATACAAACATTTCTGCTTACTACAGTATTTCAACACTGTGAACTAAGGAACACAGTGTTTATGATAAAATATTCCTTGTCTAATATTTCCCTAGAGAACACTTTGCTACCAAATGCAATGGCAAGGTACATATGTCTTTAGAAACACTGAAACAGATCAAATAGCACCTCCAGTTACTGTATAATCAGTTCTACCAAATACAGAAGTATAAAATGGTAGAACGAACAGAATGCGATTTTTTGACTACCAAAATTAGGGCCTATGCAGCATACAAGAAGTGCAAAGGACCTCACAGATGCCTGTATTTATTAAGTGGATAATCAAATACACTGTTAAATTATTATTAGAAAAAACAACAACCAAACAAAAACAATCCCCTCCACTTACGTGCAACATTCCTCCAAGCTTTGACGTGTAACCTCGTGGCCGTTCCTTATCTTTAAATCTGAATGCCACAGCATTTAGATCCTAGAAAACAATGTATGAATGATTAAAGATCATAAATTAAAGCCTATTTTAAGAATAATTACTGGCTACATAATTCCTTTTTATAATGTAAGAAAAGAAGTACTTTTGCTGTATCCATGTTACAGCACACAAGTACGTAAGATAAATTTTCAGGATTATTCAAGGGCATCAAACTCGCAAGCAATTTGTGATAGTCTCATAATGTAAAATGTTACACAAGTCTTGTAAATCCTTTTCAAGCTAAGAGATCTGCCTCATCTCTCATATATTTAAATCTCCTGATAATTTGAAAACACACCAACTCTGATCCCACCAGTACACAGTGCTCCAGTGCAATGTTTGTCATATATTAATGAACTGAAGTGTCTCTCTCTCCCTCTTCCTTTTCTCCTTTTGTTCAGTCAGCCAAGAGTAAGTTTAGAGACAGAAAAAGTGTGTTTCTTTTTGCTGTCTCAGCCAGAGAAATAGAACACATCATTCTTAGGATACAATGGCAAGGGTGAATTAAAGAGAGCTAAGACTTTAAAGCCAGTGAAAAGGACAGTCCATCCTTCCATGAAACCATGCAGAGAGACTGATTAACTCAACAATTCAGCCAAAAGTAAACTCAAAGATTCTTTTCATACTAGTTTGCCAGCTCTCTGACTCACCCCACAGTCTCAGGAGTTCAGGGACTGCGAAAAGAGGAGCAAGGGAAAGGCACAGGAATGAGACAGAAGGATGGAACTGTCTTTTCCAAACCTTGGATTTGCTTACTCTCTCAGTGAAACAAATCCATTGGGATTTTCAGCACAGGATAACAAGACCTGAGACTACATTCACAAGTATGTATATATATATATATGTATATATATATGTGTATATATATATATATATGTATATAAAAATAAAACTGGGCTTCACACTGACACTGAGAAGAGCAGTGCTATCTAAAAGGACACTACATTTTTGCTCTGTGCACACAGAACTATCCAGACGTGTAAGAAGCACAAACAGTTCAACAAAGACTGACATGTACTGCCAAAGTTCTTCATGAAAAGTCTTTAGTTGACTTTTCAAAAAGATGAGGGGAACAAACAGCAGATTCAATGTCCTATTGCTTTTAAAATCTCAACTATACAATTTTACACTTGAAAGTAGGGAGGGGTAGAATAGCAGCCATTTAAATTTCCAGTTCAATGTTACTCCTCACAGTAAATGTTTCCCCCCTTCTTCAGTGAAGACTAAGCAAAGTTAGGTAAAACCCTTGTGGACAGAGCAAGATCCTTCTTCCTCCACCTCCACTATGCCATCCTAATCCCAGCTCTATAAGAGCATTCCACACCTGCATTAGGACAATGTATTCTGAGTGTACTGGTCATTTGTGTCATGTTGCATCTTAAAAATGAACAAACTTAATTACCATGTGATTATTAAACGCTAGTTACAAAGTCAAATACTCTAATAATGAAAGAAGTTTGTAACAAAGACAACCAGTACATATGGTACAGCCCCAATTACTTACCTTGCACTCTTGGAAAACCCATTCTTGAGGTCCTTCTGTACGCAGTTTTTGAATATATTGAAACATGTGCAAAATAATATCTTCAACATGCACTGAAAATTGAAAAAGACTTAGTAATTCACTCAGTTCTGCACAGAGAAGAAATTTAATGAAAACAAATATGGTTTTATTTTTAATTACACTTTGATACATCAAGATCTGTAAGTACATCTGCAATCCCACCAAAAAAGTTAAACTTGCTGTTTTCAGACATTAATTTAAGGTAAGTGTTTATGCCCCAGCTAATTTCAAAAAGTGCACTGAACATGTCTTATTTTGTCAAAATATTGATTTACAATATAATTTAACTCAGGTCTAAATAGTATGAATAAGTAGAACACAAAGGTATTAACAGCTCTTCCTCTTTAAAGAAGTTTATTAAAGTATTTAATTAACTCATTTAATATAACCTTAAGTTGATTTCTTATGTTAGGTGAAGCGTGTTAGCATACTTAGGGGAACTAAACACAGAATAATAACAAGTTAATTAAAATAAACTGGCTTTCAAGCTATAATACCAATTAGTCTCTTCAGATACAAACACAAGTCAATCACATCAGCAATAACATGGAATACAGACGAAGTGCTTCACTTACAAAGTCCTTCTTCTGTCAAGTCCACATTAATGATGAAAAACATGAAACCTCTAGCACCTTCCTTCTGGCCTCCAACAAGAGTATTTACCCACCCTATGTCATTAAAAAGAAACTATATTACATAAACAAATCTGTAACAATTTATGCAACTTTTTGCATGCTTCAGGAACATTAAAACCCATTCTGATTCATTTACATGTTTTCCTTTACTTCATTAATGCCTACAGCAACAGTGCAATTTAAACATAACCCAAGTCAGCTCCATCTGATTTTGTACTTAGAGTGATATGACAAACTCAGGATCATTTGATTACTGGATTACTGGATTCTGTTCGGAACAAAATGATATAAAGTAAAATAGCAAAAGATACATGTTCCAGACATTAAGAGACCTGACAGTAACCTCAAAGTTAGTGACAGAATAGAGACAAGATCATTATGCTGAAGTTTAAATAACTCTCTCTAAACAAGGCACATAAAGGGGAGTCAAAGAAATAATAGCCTCAGCAGCCTGAGTAACCTATCTATTCCTCCCTGCTGCAGAAACAAAAACAAAGCACAAAATGACTTGGAGTTCAAATTACTCAAATAGATAAAGGTTTTAACACATAGAGGTCTATTTTAAGTGAAACATAGTTAAAGTTTAAAAAACTGCGTGATCAAATATTTTTCAGTTCTCCACCCTTGAAGGACTTACCTTTGGCTTTAAGCTCTGACAGAAGACTCCCTGGGCCTTCATGCCCAATCAAATGGCCAAGGTAATGGCCAGGGTTTGATTTATAGTATTTCTGAAGGTCTGGTATAGGAAATGTGACATAAAGATTTCTAATGTCCTTAATGGGAACCACTTTATAAAGTTGCTGAGGAGAGAAACAAGCAAGGAGACCCATAAACAAAGGGAAACTCATTTCCTGTATTCATCTCAGAAGCATGTATCATGCTCCCCTCACACACGCACACATTACAAACACATCTCCCAAATCTCCAAAGTATCTAAAACTTAGGGCAACACTTCAGCCATTCATGATAAAAACAAAATTACTTATCTCACAGTTGCTTACAACTGCAACCAAATGTGCAACCTTTACTATAACCTATATAAAACTATACTCAGCATGGAAAAGTGGGTGGAAAATCAATAAAGAAATATGGAATTTAACAGGGACATTGATAAAAGAGTAGTGAAGTGCACAATGTATTACTGAAACATAAAAAATAACATTTAAAATGTAGACTCTGGATGGAAGATGTATCCCTAAACGTACCCGGAGATGCTCTTCTTGGAAAGGATGCTCAGGAAATTCTGGTATAGGGACATTTTTATTCTCTACTTCTGAAAATAACTTGACCACTAAGCAAGTCAGCTCATCCAAGGATTCTAGAATAAAGAAACATTAGGAAAAACACAGTCATTATATAAGGATTCTGACAAACTTTTTTTTTTTTTAATATTGTTTGGGAGACTCATGAATTATACAGAAAAGTAGTTTTAATGGTGTTATGATTTTTCATTTCAGAAAAACCAATTATTCATATTTAAATTTTAAACTGTAACATGCTAGAAGCACCATGCTTATTAAAGGAAGGCTTCAATCATGCATAAAATAAATACTGTAACTGAAAATATGTCTCTACGTTTTACAGATTAAACTAAGCTAGAACTGAAAGATACATCACATACTGAACACCTACCAAAAGAAACATTCCACAAAACTTTAAGGGACATAGAATTATATCTGCCAATTTTCTAGTGAAAGTAGCTTTGCCAAAACTTGAATTTTCTTTAGCCTCAGCTCATGTCCAGCACTTTAAGTACACTGTGAGCCAGGTCTGTCCTTAGCACCCAAAACACACACAGCTGTGACCTGTTCAAGCACTTCTAAATTTCCATCCATTCTAATTTCAGTCTGTGACTGCAGTACTTTGCAAGAATGAGAGAAGACTTCTTGCAGAAAGAATATGACAATGTGCATTAACTCACCCAAATTGACCTAGACTACTTCTGTTTAAATGCTGCCTTCAAAATTGCTTTCTGCCTCAAGAAATGCATTTTGGAGCGCTTCTTAAAGTGAGCATAAGATAAAAAAAAGATTCTTCTGACAATTTTTTAGTGAAAGACTTCCAAGGGTGGGTATTGGAAGAAAAAAAAAAACATAAATTGCTTGGACATCACAAAATGAAAGATTTGATAGATTGAAAGATTGAAAGATTTCTAAAAGCAGTTACCTTGTTATCAAAACAATCCCAGTCAAACTGAGAAAGGAGAATCTTTCCTGCCCAACAGATGCATGCTCCTACACTACACTACCAGAGCTCTGGTGGGGAAAAAAACTAACAAAATGTAAACCAAGAAGGTTCGTTATACATTAAAATTTTGTGACCTGCACGTTATTCTATTAAAAGCCATCAGTTTTTATGCATATCAGCAAAATAAACAATCATTTAATCTTGCAGGGACAGTTTTATTTAGCACATATTAACAATTGCCAATGTGATTCTTACTGAAAAGGTTTCCATGTAAAATTCCTCAGTGAACTTGCTCTTGATTAGATAAAAAGCTCATTTTCTTCCATTTGTACTCACCACCTAAGCATTACTGTGAAACACCATATAAATACTAGTCTGCCAGCACATTTGCAAAATCCAAACAGCTTTCAACACAACACTGTTATTAAGCTTTTGGCAAACTTACGTAAAATATCATGTCAGCTGTGGAAGGTTCTAAGCAGTTGGAACCTCCATTTTTTTTTTCAAGTATATACATAGAGTCTTACTCAACCAAGAGAACGAACTCACCTCTTCCTAAGACACAAATAGCCATTAAATTTGATGAATAATAAGTAGAATGGAACTTCAGTAGCTCTTGCCTTACATCTATTCCTTCTTGGGTTGGTCTAGTTTCCAGAGTGAATTTGTTCCCTGTAACATGAAAATAATTAACAATATGTGAGGTTAACAACATTTAATGTTACAGATTAATCTTACAGATCAAAAAGAAATACATAAATTAATCAGTTGCTTTCCTTTGGATGGTAAAAATAATCAATATGCATAATAAGAAAACTGGCTTGATATTGTTTTATGTTTTAAATATTTGGTCTATATTCCTCACCATATGCAGACAAATTGAATGGTGAAGTTCTAGACACCCTACTCTATTTACTCCCACAGCATCAATACATAAGATAAAATAACAAAGTTTCAGTTGGTAACTGTGCTGTTACAGTACTGGAGGACATTAGGAAGCAACAGTCAAAAGACACCTTGTAGCTGTAGGAGAACGGACACTAGCCAGTGCAGAAGTGCCTGGAAAATTACTTGACGCTGAGGGTAATGATGGAGAAGAATCACCATCACAAGCATTAATTCAGGGAGATCAGTGAGAGGTATCTGGAAAAATGCACACTCTTAAAAAGAAAAGGGGAAGGTGCATTTGTTTCTATGGACGGACAATAATAGAAGGTTTGCTGACCAAACAGGGTGCACAGCAACGAGGAGTAACCTGAAGCATCAAATGGAGTAATTCCCATACTCTGCTAGATTAACAACATCTCAGCTGATCAAAAGGAAACAATAAGGTTGCCAAGTGCATCACAGTTGTCATATCTTTGGGTAAATAAAAACCATCAAAGCTGAGCTCTACTTCTGCCAAGTCATACCTACTGGAAAGCTATGTGCTGTAACTTAATTTCAGAATCAGAACCTAATCTAAGGAGAAAGGAATATGACTATTACTGTTGAATTTGAGCACATTTTGGGTATTCTCCCCAAGAAAACATTTCCCTTGTGTGAGCTAGACAACCTTCTTAAACTGTAAAAAACTATTTCTGCAATTTCCACTTATGTTTTCTGTGTGCTACATAGGAATTAAATAATGCCTTCAGTAGCAGAGGTTACAGAATGTACTTTGAACACCTGCCTACTAATGCACAGCTCCCAAGGCTTTATTTTAAAATTAACCTCTTCGGAAAATGGAGTTATAGTTTTATACAGAGCCTCTCTTTACTATTCAACAGAACAATACCTGCTCTTGTGGCAGGTGGCTACCAGACCCAAAAATATGCTCTCCATCAACAGATGTAAAGGTACATCTTGTCTTTTTAGAGACAGAGGAAGAAACCACTGTCTTAAAGCCCATTATCTGCTCTCCCATCCACGTACCACACGCAATATTCGAATCAATTATTCATCAAGCAAACTGACCCATCCACAAAACACATTTTTTTGCACACATTATATTCAATGATCAAACAGTGCAGTCTTGTTACTTCGAAGGTTTCAAAAATAAATTCATGTAGAAAATAATGTCTACCAAAAAAAGCACCCAACATTTAAACTTCTCTACCAAAGAATCAAACATTTGTGGCTTTGTCCAGAACTATGGTATCTTAACTTTATTGCTTTTCGAATTGAGGTTTAGCAGTGTTTATTTTAAATTGTTACTAAGCATAAAAAAAATACAGCCGTAGGATTGGGATTTGTCCAAGATCATTTTGTCTATCAGTCTCCTACTGTTGTGTTCTATGGTGCAGATTTTTGTTTCTATATTCCTACTCAGTAATTCTCACAGTATTTTGCTGATCTTTCTGATTTAACCTAGTCACTGTCATCTAGTCTAAATGCAATATTACAAAACAAAAAGCATGTGGCTAATAACAATTTAAACACAATTTGTTCACATTGTTATACACAAAGACTTAACAGTACCAAATGACGACCAAATCCAGTAACTGCAAAACAGCACTCACTGCAGTAATTATCAGGATCACAAAGATTTCTTCATCACTGTACTCAAAGTTTTGGATCAAACTTTTCCCTATGCTGTTGTCTAGCTCTGTTTGGTCTACAATGTGAAAAATGCCATAAGCACCATAATAAACATGTATGGAAAGGAAAATAAGAGAACTGTTATGGTCTGTCTTTAGCAATTTTATATAAACAATAATACTATGTATGTTACACACAATGCCACTGGGTAAGTATATTCTGACAAACCTGTTCCAAATTTACTGAAGGGATGGTTGGGGTTTCCAGTAGCCTTCTCCAACTGAAATAACCTCCAGGCATCATTCATCAGATTCTTCTCATGCTCAGAATCAACAGCATTCACTTCCCTATCTTTGCAACTTTCATCAAACAGGGGGCACAGGAAAAACTGGGCAAATCTAAAGAGAAAAAATTTAGTTAAGTCAAGAGTACTGTACATAAATTGTAACAGAAGAGTATAAAACTTGGTTCCTCCTGAAAACAGCTTAATAAATTCTTTTTTAATGCAGAACTTATGAATTCTTTAAGAATTTGACACTGTTTTGATATCCTTATTTCTCAATTTCTTTGTTTATAAATGCAGACAATATGTTCATCATATAAGGTAGTACAAGAATCAAGGGCCTTACATCACAATTCCCACAGTGAAAATTTCTCCTATTCTGAGTTTCAGCTGCAAGAGGCTCTTAATTTCACTAATCAAATAAGTCTTGTCAGACATCCAGGGAAAAACCAAAGAGAAAACTCACTCTACCCCACTGGCTACACAGCTTTCAATTTCTGTCCCCTCCCACAAAACACTGAGATTTCAGCAAGTTCCCTCTACTAAGAGCATCCTTAAATATTTCTAGACTTCACCCTTGTTTTGCTGTCAATAAGGATCCCATGGGAAGCATAGAATTTGATTGCACCATCCCAGTGTTTGCACAATGTGTAAATTCATGATCATATTATGTGCCTTGCCTTTCCAAAAATATTCAGTGTAAACACAACATTTAAACTTCAGAAATTCTGTCTCGATGAAGAACTCTCCTAGATGAAAAAAATCTGAGTAAGACTTTCAAACTGAAAAATATCTGGTTATCAATTTTAACAAAAGATGGTTTTTACCTTTTTTAATATCATAAGGATAGAACTATCAGAAAACTTTTACAGTAATAAATTCAAGTAGAACACCTATAATAAAAAATTAAATACTAAAAAATGTGTTTACCTGTCCAGTGCACCTTCTAGATGTTCATGTGACACATCAAAGTAATAGTTGGTATGTTCACCACTTGTGAAAGCATTTGAGCTCCCAGCATGCTCACTCAGAAATTGGCTGTACTCATTCTCTTTTGGATATTTCTTGGTTCCCAGAAACAACATATGCTCACAAAAATGACTAAGCCCAGCAATGTTGGGGGGATCAGACAAGGATCCTGCAAGAAGAAAAATTTCATGTAGCCATTCATAAAAAGTAATACTAAAACATTAAGTCTTTTAAAGTACTCTGTATTACAGTATGTTGCTTCAGGCAATTATATCAATTCTGTGGCTATAAGAAAACACTTGTGCAACTACAGTCAACTAAAATTAATCCTCAAAAAATATTTGAAAATTTAGAATTAGTAACTGAACCGATTAGTGTCTCAAATTGCCTCTCCAGATCAGCTTGCATTTCTTTATACAGATGATTTTCAATTGAAGTCCATGACTCATAACCTGTAAAGACCTGGCAAATCACAGTGTTCTGAAATCTATACCTTGACTTTAATAAATGCATTGTGTTAAGAGGCAGCAATTGCCAACCATAATTAAAGAGGTATTTATCCTGTGGTTTATAGGATGAGTGATAACCTGTAATTGCCTGAACACAAGCAGCTATGGATGACCAGCTAGTAGGTGTGAAGGCAAACAGATTAAAAGACAACAATGATTTGGAAGAATGGAAACAAGAAGGCAGAAGTTGGAGAGTGGCAGCCTCGCCTCAGAGTGTGCAGCAATGCTGCAGTTGGCTATCACTGTCACAAGACCTAAACAAAACCACATTCAGGATGTTCTGAACTAGATAATGATCTGGGACAGCCATCCCCACAACAAAAAAGGCCAGAAGTTTTTAAAGTCCATCGTTACTTCTGCCCTAACACGAAGAGCAGTAACAGCTCCCAACTACAGACTTGGCAAGAGGGTGTTTAGGTTATGCACACGCTGCATCTTACCTCCCAATCAACTGAAAAACTACACAAGCTTGAGATATACCTCAGATATAGGAAAAGGCTTCTATTACCCCAAAGAGTCAAAGCAATTGCCTCCCCCTTCTATTTTCCATATTTCTGTTTGCACACATAGGCACCACTGAAGTTAGGGAGTGCCTCTCCAACTTCTCTAGCACTACAGCATTTTCTCACCTCTACACATCAACAACTTAGCATGAAAAAAAAAGTCTGACATGACAGATGGAGCTGTCTGAAATCATTGCACTTGCACCTACCCCTTTTCTGCTTACAAAAGATCTTTCATAACATGAAACTTAATGGTTAAAAGCAGTCTTTCAACTGACTGAGCTACACTTGAGTAAACACAGAGTACAGTAAGAGCATTTAGCTCCAGTAATTTTGAACTTGATGTGTCAAAGAATTAAATAAACTATAAATTACAATAAAAGACTAGGCTGCCAACTGCATACCACTCCTGTCAGTTTATTTGCATCAAGATACCAGAACTTGAAGCATTTTTATTAATGACATAATTAACACAATATGAATTGAATACCTATGTGGACATCAAGTGCTGCTGAGGACTTATCTGTGGTGGGGTCACTAATGAGAAGAGCTTTAATGCCATTTGCCAATTCCAGTCCACGATATTCTCGTTTATCCTCAGGTGATTTGATAATTTCATTTGTTATTCTCTTAATAGCTGGATTGTTCATTTTGTTGTTTGACTCCTTCTGAAACCTTAAAGAAAAAAGAAAAAATTTCTTATTATTTTCACTTAAGCCTTACTAATTTTTCAATATTATGTTAAGACAATACAGGGCAATACCAACAGCTAGAAGTTCTATTACATGCAAAATTCACTGAACTTGCCTAAAATTCAGACCCTGAAAGATATTGCTGCTGAAACAAAAAAGAAACCTTGAAGACCAAGAAACACAATAAAGATGTAGATCACTTAGTTGAGTGCTTCAGGTATCACATTAACTGTAATTGAAACAACCCAAACTTAATAAATGTCGACCCCTTATTCGATTATGATAAAAATTAAATCAAATGAAGCATATACTGCTATCTCAAGTATACTTTCAAACTTCAGGAAAGTATTTCATGTATATGAATTGTTGATTATATTACGAGTGTTGTAACTCTGATTGTCAAATAAACAAAATTTTACTAACAGACCACTGGATTTGTACACTCAAGCAAGAAGGAGTAACACTGTTTACAACAGTGCCACAAAAATACAGACTGAAGAACTGCCATGATAAACAGGAATAGACTGTCTCACTTATTTAAACTTCTACCATTAGTTTAGCAGATGCTACAAGATACCCTTCTTTAAAGGCATAATTCTAAAATGCTAAGAAACTAGTGTGACTGATTCAGAATCTGAATGTCTCCAAGCAAAAGCTACAAACAATATCAAACAACTTTTTAAAATGCGTGGTTAGAAGGAAACATATAAACTAGTAAAACATCATTCTCTCACTATCAAATACTTTAAAAAAACAAATGTAATCACTAAACAGTAACTGAAAGACTGAATTTAAATTTAAATGTGTACACTCTCATTTAAACTGGTCATTTATCCACTAGCTTAACCCCCTGCTCAGGCTAATCCTGCTTGGAATGCCTATGGCCTTCTTCCACTAAAAAATTGCATATACCATTGAAATACAAAGATTATTCCAAGTACCACATCTCTGTTTCTCTGCACCAACAGCACTGATACAAGCCATGCTAACAATTAAAAGATGCCTCCATGTTCACAGTTTTACTAAATACTCTATTAAACTTAAGCTACTGTGTAAAATTTTTTAAGTGAGTGTAGATACTTTTCATATATGAAAATCAGTAACTAAACTGCTCCTTATTGTTTTTCACTTGCACACAAGTTAAATTGACATATCTAAGTATGCAGGAGAACAAGGACATCCCTTAAGCTCCTGATTCCATGTCTGCTAATGAACACCTATACCTTGGTTTTCAGCTAGAATATTCTATCTCAATAAGATACTAGTTGTCTGTCAGAAGACACATATATACTATAAACTATTCGAGTTATGGGGTTTTTTTAAATGTTACACAATTTCCTTATCTGATATCTCCTTGTTATTTCTATACCATATCACCAAGTCACAGAACTTTACTGTTTGTTCAGATGACTCATCTTTCCAATGTGATTCATCAAATTACGCAGCTATGAAACCTTATGAGATTTCAACTGGTGTCTCATGAAGCTGTACACCTCCACTTCATTTTATTATGATTCCCTACTTCTGCCTCCTTCCAGCTTGATAGTGAAATTCCAGTACAGGAAAAAGCTACAATTTTCAAAAGGACGACATCAGTAATTAAGCCTTCAAACCAAGGACTGAAATTTGTATCTCCACCTTCACTGTTATTTCAGTGGGCATTGTGAATACAACATCCTCTAACTTCAAATGGGTTTGCATGATTACCTACGATTATTTTGCTGCAAAGTGAATCATAGTACCAGACAACTTGAATAAAAGCAAGGGCTGAACAACTACGCAGTGCTCCTGGAAGGCAAATACGTCAAGAGGACAAGACCAACACCTTTCTGCTTATGTGCTGCTCCTCCTGCTGATATGTTACTACAATACAAAAGTGAGAAGAAAAATTCTCACTTCAGAGAGAACTTTTATACCATTGTTTTCTTAAGGAATAAACTGTAAGACTCAATACTAAACATTCCCTCATATGAATGCTTTCCTGTGCAGCTTTTAAGAAAGTGCAATTGCTTTATAAAATACCACATTCTATTCTTTCACACCAGAATCCTAAAACTCTCTAAATCACTTTTTGACAATAGAACTGCTTTTAACCACAGGCAAAAAAAAAAAATTAAGAAAACCAGAAATCCTGTACTTATTGAGAAGTAGCTTTATTTCTAAGAACATGTTCAGAAGCTGTCCTAAAGTCCATGTGCTACAGCTACTTGCTGTACTGTCATTACAGCAAGCACTGGCTGCTGCTGGTCAGTAGCAAAACAATTCTTCCACAAAGGAGGTGCTATGTTTATTGCAGAGCTAATAGCCTAACAAAAACATTAAAATAAATACTGCCTTACTACTTTCATAAAGCAGAAGCAACAGAAAAAGATCTGATAAAGCCAAAACAGCGGGAACAATACGAAGCATTACTGTGGCAGTGGAAATTCTTCCACTGGCTTGAAAATTACAGGTGGAAAGATTACAAAGGTAGAAAGGAAAAAAGAATATGGACGTCTGAGCTGAGAACAGTGTCCCTATTCAAGGAATAGGAAATATTCTTCCTCCTCATCAAAACTATTTCACTTGTACAAGAAAAGTATCATTTAAAACCAACAATGAATTTTCAATTACAGCACTTCTAGTGAAATTATATTCTATTCTTTGAGGTTCCATTTTTGTAATCATTTCCAGGCAGGCAGTCCCTTGGAAGCAGCAAGGCTCTCTGGGGATGCCAGGTTTCACCTGCAAACAGAGTATTACAGAGTGGGATTAAGTGATATATGATTCTGCTTCACTATTTTAATTTCTCAGAGTTATTTTAGCAAAGTTACTGTAATTAAAAATTAGTCTGTGTAGTCAAATCTAAGTCCAGTGTTTGAACAATTAAAGGAACATATTTGAAAACCAATTAACAGAAACTCCTGAGGGTTGCTTCAATGCAAGAATGTGACTAGCTAATAAAAATATGACCCCCAAGGCACGAACTCCAAAGTGCTTCTCAAGTTTTTTTTTTTGTCATGACAGTATGCACACACTGAAGTCAAGTACTAGTACATAGGTCTGCTCCAGATGAAAGGCAAGTTACCATCTCAGCAGGTTTTGATGCTTACTTTCTATCAGTTGCCTTAAAATTCACGTTTGCTTCAAGTTTTTATGCAACTAATTGCTTACCATTTACCAGAGTGAAATGAAACCTTCATTGAGTGAGAGCCTCTGTTCTGTCCTGCATGGGAGTTACCATTGGTAACGTTCTCTGCGCTGTTTACTAATCCATCTTGGTTTACATGAAGACTTCTCCAGCTGCCAATGTATGGAGTGAAAGAAGTGCTGTGTGCTTTGGCAGGAGGCCTGGTGCTGCAGAACTACCAGCCAGAGTTTTCTCATCTCTTACAAGGATGACAGCACCAAACTGAGCACTCTGGAGGAGTCCATGAACTTCTTCAGTCACAAGCTCATGGCTTTGCAACAACCAAGTAAATCTGCATTCTTGCACAGGTCTGCACCCCTCTTTTTTTCTCTTGCACCTACTGCTGATCATGACAGCAGTAGAATTATGCTATCAGTAAAACAATCAGGAATCTACCTACTCTCTTAACATTTCCATTCACCTGTATGTTATAATAATTTTTTTTTAGACTAAACTGTAGGCAGGAAAGTTAAATCAATTCAGGTTGAACATTACCAAAAAGGATCCTTCAGGAGACTATCCATACTTTTTCAGGTTACAGGTTCATCAATCGTTCTTTTAGACACTTAGAGATTAAAATACCTCATGATTCAACATCCATAAAGCATCAGTCTTGTGTGAATTTGCTTGCCATGAAGCTAGAGAATGTATGAGATCCCAGCACATTCCTGATACTGATCTAAATAATTCTGATTGCATGCACAGGCAGACAGACTGCGTAAGTAGATAACGTGCTCAAAACGCTAACATGTTTTATCACTTTTAAACTCATCAGGAATTCAGCCTACTACTTCATACACAAAAGGTCCAACTACAAAGCCCCACAATGATTTAATCAGTGTTCCCAAGTTATTAAGAACAACTAATCACTCCAAATCAGGCAAGTCTGAAGATGATGAATATTTATAAGGCTTTGTTATGTAGTTCATTTTGAAGAAATTCTGAAGTCTCGCTACAATTAAAGCATTTTCAGAACCTCAGTCTGCAGCTTTTTGCCAAGCCTGTAATTGACTCAGAAAATTCCCTCCTAATGATGGTGGCCAGGGCAGATGCCTGCCATGCTCTTGTTTCCCAGAGTCCAGCTTCTACAACTTCTAGATCACAGCAGTAAAATTTGGTCTGCTATGGGCTGCACTGCCAACGTGACAGCAGAAACACTGGTGTGTAACACCAGTGTACAGGAATTACAGTAGCATTAATGAGACCACACCACGCGTGACCTTGGCTAAAACAAGGGCCCTCCCTGGTAGTTTCACGAGTGAGATGAGGCCCCAGCTGAGTAACTGGCCTGATAATTAAAATGATGTGCTGGCCAAACGAGATGGGATATACAATCAGACACCATAAAGCTAGTTTACTGCCCTACATCTACAGTCCTTAACTTGACCACAGTTTCCAAAGCACTGGGTAAAAAAAGTCAAACAAAAAGGCAGGACCTTATACAATTTGATGCTACACAGAGCAATAAAGGATAACAAGGTTTTTTAATCTCTTAATTACTTGAGCTTAGTTTTCCTATGTCCTCAAAAATTGCCCCAAACAATTCATCCAAACCTCCAAAATAAACAATCTCTAACCACATTCACCAGAAATAGAACAATTAATCTTTCCCTAACAATTCTTTGCTTCAATATTTTACAAAATTCCAAAAGGGTTTTGAAGTATTTGATTATTTGGAAGACCTGGGGGACGAGGGGGGGGTAAGTAAAATTATCTGGTCTTAATATTTAGATATCATTAAAATATAGTATCATTAAAATTTTCACAGATCTGGCATAGTAATTTGGCTTACATCAGTATTTTCAAATTGCATGTTAAGAACATGACTGATCAGACAAGTTTCTGTGCTACGTGACCAACTGCTTCAAAGCGTATTTTACAGAAATGTAAAGAAGAAATGTACTTATTAATTCCACTAATTGCTTTATTCATTGAATACTTGCAGACCAGGGGTTCTCATTCTCTCTTCCTCCCCGTGACATTTTTCTCCCATCACCTTACAGTTGCAGGGCTTGCTCCACACCCCAGGACTGCGTTGGTGTCTAGTGCGTGGCCTGCACACACAGTGGGAAATGTTAAACTGAATGCTACAGGAGAGATCTCTGTGCTTTATTCTGTGTTCTGATGTGTATTTCATAGATTTTATGTGCAAGTAGCACATCAGATTGCCCAAAACTCTCTGTAAAGCCAACTCAGTTAATGCTTTATTCTACCATCTGTCTTATACCCTCAAAAAGAAAAACTTGTGAGGTTTGAATTAAAAAAAAATGCCAAACAAAAAACAAGATGTGATTAAAACTACAGTTGTACTGCATAACAACAAGAAATTCACAGAAAGATGAGAGAACTGGCAAGAAAATCTGATTTAGCGACAAAAACAGAGAGAATTCAGAATTCTGAATCATTAAAAGCACTGTAATCCCACATTAAAAGCAACTGTTTATCTAACACTAGAGCTTTGACATGACAAACAAATCCCTAACAATGAGCAGTTTACAAGAGTCAGCGGTGTGGTTCAACAAATGAAGTCCTGGCTGTTCACATGTTTTGTAGTTTAGTTTTTACTATTTTGGACAATTCTGGTTCTACTGTTAAAATTATAAATAAACTCTGAGCTCTCCTGCATTCTCTTCCATATCAATTGTTCAGGCAAGCTATAGTTCTTACTCATTCTAAAAACAAGGTGCAGAAGGTAAGATTTTAATAGAAAGCTGTAGTGAAGCAACTTTCAAATAGTATCCATCAAAAATCACCTTATTATATACATACAGTACTACGTGATAAGAATATTTTAGCAACTTATGGGCATCATAAAAGGTGAAAGCAAAGATACTCACTGACAGATCATGCATATACAAATACACAACCAGACACAGAACTGATCAAAGCAACTTCTCTAGATTTTTATTATGGACTTTTTGATCTCTATGCTGTTAGAAGACTGGACAAAGTTACTATAAAAGCATCAAATACAACAAAATTAATATATTAAAAATATTAACCCCACATGCCATTTCTGAAGTGGTCTGACTATACTTTTAGTAAATGACTTCTACAATAACCAGTAATGACCCCTATAGCTAGGAGCCTAACACCTTCCAGTACAGTGAAACACTGGAGGTAATGAACTTCTTGCCCCTTCCCTCTTTCTTCTGGATCTTACAGCGAAGGGGAGTGCTTTTGTATTCATGTGCAAAATAAGTTATACACTTGACACTTCAATCAATTCCCAAAGGTGCCATTTCATCCAAGGGATTAGACCACAGCCTTACACTGACTGAAGACAAAAAGCAGAAAGCGAGCAAAAAAAGCAGGCAAGCATAGAAATAAGAATCCTTCTAGGGACTTCCCAAATAGAATAGATAATTTTAATTCCGTACATCAGATGAAAAGAAGGTAAGTTGTAACTGAGAAATTATCTTGCTACTTGACATAAAGATGAAAGTTAAAAATGTTACGAAAATAAAAAGTTCAAGCATGAACACAATACAGAGATGGAAAACAGAGAACATGTAAGTGAAGGAAAAGATTCTTAATTTTCACATCTCAAAAAAATTATCGCATGAAAGAACTATACCTGCTCTCATTTCATTATCATTTATGTAAATCCTAATTCACAATTAAAATTAAATGGATGATTAAATCATGGTTGTAGGCAGTATGAAAACACAACAGGCCTGCTCACATACATAAAGTTAAGTCCAAATACTGCATATATTCACTTGCATAAAGAGGAGTAATCTAGCAAGACAAACTATAGCCTGAGAAAAGCATTGGCTTTTCTCCACACTGTGGATTACCTTTACAATTCTGAAGCATAAATAGCAATAAAGAACAGTAACAGTGCATCCGAATTTTGACACACGAGCACCGACAGTATGAGTCATCATAACTCACTTCTTTCCCCGGAAAGATGCTACTTTTGACGTCTCTAACTCGTGCAGTATTAAATATAGGTTTGGCTACTAAGGTAACAGATACAGTGATAATTAAAGAAAGAAAACAACTTAGCCTTTGTCCCTGACGCTAGCTCCCCTCCCGGACAAACTTTGCCGAGTTGTTAGGCAGTTTAAACTGCCCCTAAAAGTTAGCTGTGCCAAGGCTCCCACCCGCTCCTCCCTTGATCGAGGTTAGCTGCGCTCTCTCCACCGGAGCTGGGGACACTGGTGACACAAACACGCAATAACGAGCCCCGCACAAAGCCACTGCCAGATAACTCGTCAGAAACTGAAGAGGCCGCTCCCATCAAGTTTGGGTAACTGAGAGCAGTCTCTTCTTAAAGAATTTAAACTTTTTTCTTTTTTTCATAATTATGCCTTAGGAAGACATGGCAAGTTAAGTAACACGACAATTCAGTGAGGTTTTTCGAGAAGGAAGGAAAACAAAGCAAGCCCCCGGGCAACGAAAGCCACACGGCTGATGACCAAGCCTGCTTTGTCAAAGGAGGTGCAGCTGCAAACACCGGAGCAGGACACAAGGCAGGGCTCAGGCCTCCTCGGCACACCTCAGGCCCCGCCGCCCCCATCGCGCCCACCGCCTGCCCGGAAAGCTCCGGCGCCAGCCCCGCTCCGCGGCCCGAGCTCCCCCGGTTCCCCGCCGCACTCGGGGCAGGGCGGGCGCTCCCCTGGACTCACAAGGTGCCCCCGCCCGGCCGCGCCGCCGCCTCTTACACAACACCGCGAGGGCTCTCCGGCCTCACGGCCCCGGGTCACACGGCCCCGGGACCCGCGGCCCTGCCCCGGCCCCGCCGCACTCGTACCGTACCCGAGAGAGCTCCGCCGCCAGCCCGGAGGGAAGGAGCGCGAGGCCGGGGCGGCCCAGGGGCGCGTCCAGCCCGGCAGAGCCCGGCTCAGCACAGGGAAGAGCCACTGCGGCATATCCCCGGCGGCCCCGCCGCCAGCACCGGCCTTTCCCCGCCGCCGCCTGGCCCGGCTCCGCTCGCCTCAGCACGCGCCGCTCCCCGGCGCCATGTTCTCCGCCCGCCTCCCCCCGCCGCCCGGCCAATCCCTCCCGGCGCCCGCGGGGTCCCGTCCGCCCTCCGCGCCCGGGCCTGGCGGGACCCATACCTGGGGGTGCCGGGAACTGCCGCCTCTGCCGCCGGGAGGGCCGGGGCTGCGGCTGAGGAGGGGGCCGGGGGCCTCTGGGAGGAGGCGGAGGCGGTGGAGGGGGTGGGTGGCTGGGCGGGGAGCCGGGGCGACACTCTCCGCGGCGGGGGGGCCGCGCCCGGCGGAGGCGGACGGGGCTGCGGCGCGAAGGGCGGCGGGGCGGCCCCGGGCTGCACCCGCGGAGGGATCGTGCCGCGGCCCGCCCGTTTCCTGGTGGCCGCGCTGAGCGTCCCTGGCGGCGTCTGCCAAACAAAAGGTAATTAGACGCCTCGTAATTTGAGCACAGTGGGTGCAGTGCCGTCCTGAGAGGCAGAGATTTCGGGTGTCAAAATCCTCCGTCCCCCAGGGAGAGGTCGCCCTCCGGCAGCTCTCCCTCCTTCGGGCGCTCCCCTTGGAGCCCGGTGGCCGCCGCTCACCTGCCGTGGAGTTCCGCGGCCGCGCCGCGCCGGACACAGGACTCGCCTCGCAGGATGGGTGTACGAGGTGTAAATGCTGGATGAGTTTCTGTTATAAACCCGTAGATTTGTGGTTCTAGAGCGACTTTTCTTTCTTTGGTAGATTTCCTTATGGGAAAGTCGTGGATGTGGCTGGTTGCTTTAATTCCTTTCTAGGAAAAAAAAAACAAAACCCCAAATAAAAAAAAAAAATTAGAAAGCAAAACAAAAATGCAAAACAAACAAGCACCGAAAAAAACCACAAAAAACACCACAAAACCAAGCAACTAACAAGTCTCTTCTCCATCCCACCCCCCCCCCCCAATCCCACCCAAAAAAACCCCAAAAACAAAACCCACTGGTTGAAGTTCTGGTAATATGCTTTCTTCATATGTGTTTATTTTTCTGTGTCTTATATTTCCAAGTAATGAGGGGGGAAAGAAGTAAGACAAAATGTGCTACATTTAATGCCTGATTTTAGCTTCCCCACTGATTGCCTTCTATAAAAGGTGGTATCTCACAGCTGGAAATTCACAGAATCCTCCTATCATAAAAATGTAGGAAGACACAGCCAGACGAGTTACCTAAGGTAATTTCTGTACCCAAAGATGGAATTGAAGAGGTATCAAAAGTAACTTTAAACTAGTCAGCTTTGGTTAAAATTGCTGTTAAGAAGTGACAGCACACTGTTTGATATGGTCAGCAGAATCAACCGGGAATCAACAAAATCTGTCAGGGAATTTGGGTAGACGTTCATCTGCTGGTTTCCAGGGAGGTCTGTGCTGCTATAGAGATGCTCTTACCCCTACCTGAGCCACCCAGCTTCAAACATTTGTGCCTACATCAAGTACACCCACACTTCTGGCCTCAGTTTAGACACGGAACTGTCTCTCAAGTTAACTCATCCTGGTTGGAGCAAGGCATTTGGTAGTTTTCACCTCAATCAACTGTTTGGATTTAGAACTGTGTGGGTGCGTAATTTTAACACAGTATGTTAACTCCTGTGAAAATGTCCTCATGGGATTCTGGTTTGAGGCAGTCTGGGTTTTTTCCAGTCCCTAGTGCATGTAAAAGTGAAGATCAAGCTGGACAGAAAGAGGACAGGATAAATGGTGAGCTGTTAAATCTGAATTCCATCCTGTTGCTACTGCCAGTGCGTCAGAGAGGCTCATCCCATGGTGCCTGACAGAAGGACTGCAGGGTGAGTGCCCCTTCACAATCTGTCTCCTCCCTTTCAGGAGCATCTGGGGGATTAAGGGGTTGTGAATTGGAGTCTTTCTGTTAAATTGAATGTACAGTAGAAATACTTCTGCCTTTGGCTTTAATACAGCTGTCATGTAGGGGTGAATGCTATACAATTATACAGGTTCAGGCAATTTACTCTTTTTGGGTCCCAACAGCGAGTTTGTTAGCCTAATGTAGTATATATTTAGCTAATGCTGGCCTGATCTATATTTAGCTGCTCTAATAAATCCTGCCTTTTCCTATAAATCTTGCCTAGTATATACAGGGGCAATCCTGGGGAAGCTAGGTAGACTGTGCCAGCAGGACTCTGGTGGTCTGCTAATACGTGAATCTAAAAGGAGCACTTCTGTTTCTGTGGTGTGATGAAAGATCACACCTCTTCATGCATCTAACATAGCTAGTGCAGCAGAGGTATGCAATAGAGGTCACGCCTACTGTACTTTACACCTATTTTATCCATTGTAAGCTTATTTAGCGGCTGTTCAAAGTCACTGGTGTGTCCTGCTTTTAACCCCAGCCGGCAACGAAGGATCAGGCAGCCTGTTTCCTCCCCTCCACCCATCCCGGTGTGATGGGGAGGAGAATCTAAAGTACAACTTGACTTGAAATAAGAACAATTAAGAACTCGACTTGAAATAAGAACAATTTAGTATCTGAAACAAAATAAATTATAAACATAGTAGTAAATAATGATAGTAATGATGACAAAAAGAAAAAGATAAGTGATGCACAATACAATTGCTCACCACCTGCTAACCAATGCCAGACCCTGCCCCCAGGCCCAATCAAGCCCTTCTGGGTAACTGGTAATATAAATCCCCAGTTTATATTCTGGGAATGACATTTTATGGTGTGGAATATCCTTTTGGCCAGTTCAAGTCACCTGTCCTGGCTATGCTTCCTCCTAGCTTTTTTTTCCCCTGCACCTCCTCACTGGCAGAGAATGAGACACAAGAAAGTCCCTGATGCAGGAAAAATACGACTTGGCAACAATCAAGACATGAGTGTGTTACCAACATTATTCTTATGTTGACAATCCACAACACAGTACTGTGCCAGCTACTGAGAAGAAATTAACTATATTCCAGCCAAAACCAGGACACACTGGTGTTTATTCAAATCAGATTGTGTTCTTATACTCTGACCCTTCTCTATGTCCATTTATACTACCCAAAATTACACTCATACACTGGTTTGGATGTCTTTTCTGTGTTTTAAAGATACTTTTCATAGGACACCCTCAGCAAAAGTAAAGAGGACTTTCAGTGAAATTCCTTTCTCAGGCTGGTCCTGCAACTAAGATTTCCTCCCCATGAAACTTTAATTGCTCATAGACAATTGGTGCTTTTGGTCCCGCCTTCTTTATCTGCCCTAGTAGAAAAATAGCTGTTGCCTAAAAGACCAAATTAGCCTAAGCATAATTTAGAGTAAGTGTGGAAATTATTCAAATACTCCCATGAAAAAACCGTATGAAGTAGCAGTGTAGAGATCCCTCTTCAGGATATGTGACATAAATGTACAGTGAGGGAAAGTGATCTTCAAAGTAGGTAGGTTAAAAATAATTTAGAATGAAACAGTATTTTATGTATGGCCTGAAAGCTGAGACACAGTAAGTGTGAAACTCTTAAGTACATTCTTGTTAGGCTTCTAATTGAAGCATGTCTTTTCCATATAGATAAAATTGTGGACTAAATTCGAATTGTAATTGTATATAATAGAGCTTTGTAGCAAACTGCCCTCGGGCTGAAAAAAACCCATAACTCATGATTGTTATTTCCGCTCCAAAATAAATAGCAGCAATTTCATGACAAGACATATATGAAAAAAGGATTGTCCATTGGCTGTTCCCAAGATAAAAATACTGAATGAATAAAATTAAATTAATTAAAGAATTAAGTTAAAAGATACAAGGCAAAAGAGATATTTCCTGTTGCTTCAGTCTGTGTGTTTCCAATTTTCCCATTCATTATTTCTTTTCTTGTTGTGTAAAGGATGTCATCTAGCTGCACATCTTAACTGAAAATAGGTAACTGTATGGAAAATTACTAGCTTAATTCTAAGCTTATCACACAAATGCATACATCCCCCTATGTTACTGCTAATTTTTTATTACTGTGACTATAAAAAGTTATAAAAGTGCTATTGTCTGTGTTGGACAGTGATCTGGCACACACGCCTAAAAAATGAAGTCTTTTATTCTGTGTATTTTCCTGGTTAGTTGTAACCAGTTCTGGTTTTAATCCTGTTATGTGCATTGAGTCCCTAATTTTTAACAATAAGTTATTTATTTTATTGCATTTTCTCTGTTTGCATTGAGTCCCTAATTTTTAACAATAAGGTATTTATTTTATTGCATTTTCTCTGTTCTTTTAACAGTGACGTAGTTATCCTTTTACCTTGTCTGAAGGGGAACCCTGTCCTCAGCTGAGAATATCCCAGTACTCTCTGAGAGTAAGTCCTTGTTGTTTAACTTACTGTATGTGGACAACACAGAGTTTAGAATATTACTGGCCAACTGGTCAGGCTGTTCAAAGGCTAGAATTTGCTTTATGTTTATCTGGGGTGCAGGTGATTTCTCCTTTAATGTGAATATGCAATTAATTAGCAATTTTTTTACTATGTCACTGATAGTATTAAATATTAAACTCTCCAGATGCTCAATACAGGTGATACATTGTGTAGCATGTTGACAATCAAATCAGGTGTTACTAAGCCTGGAAGAAGTCTCACCCAACCTTATAATTTGTATTAATAATATCTCTCCATTATTATACCTTATATAACCTTTTTAATTCGTAGGTAATCATGTTCCATGTAAACAATTTTACTACTTTTCAGGCCTCCATACCTACCATTCCCCAGGTGATCTGATACAGGCCCGAGAAAAACAGTGTTTGTTTTGTCTGTGAAAATCACTGTAATTCAATGGCTTTTTGTTTGCAAGCCTTAGTTTAAAATTGTCCTTCTTGATCTATACGTGGGGATTAATACCCTCTTCTGAAATTGCTACATCTGCTGTTGTGTGTATTATTATATAATTTAGGTTTCTGTAATTCTTTGTCTCTCTTTAAACAAAATAAAACATTTGTCACAGATGAAGTACCTATCTTCTTAAAGGTCATTCTCCCAATGACTGTTAAGACTGTGGCTTAAATATTCTTGCTTCCTTTTTCTCATATTTATTTTTATTGCTCGGGAAATGCTAGCTCCCTGTTACTCAGTTTGTGCTTATAGTGTATTAGTATCATTAGGCTCTACCTAGTCTAAGAAAATGTACAACCTATGCTATAAGCTGACCTTGTAAAACAGACTTGCAGCCATTAATCTGTATGCATTTTTAAGCTAACTTGATTACCAGAAATATGTTTTCCACTTACCACAGCTATAGCAAAGCTATTGGCCAAATTTAACTTTCAGTTATCAAATAAATTCTTATTGTTATAATGCAAGTTTGAATGATCTCTTCTGTGTCTGTGAGAGATGTTGTATTTTCAGGAAAAATAATGGCTTTCATACTAGAAATGAACAAAAACGCAGACATTGGAGGAGTTCTTGTGTTCCAGTGCTGCCTTCTTTTGTGTGATCCATATGGAGTATAGAGCAAAAGGTAAATATTTAGATTATTTGCATACCTGCATTTGACTTTTCAGTTTAGCAGTAGCTACTAACTGTCAGTACAAGTGATTTTTGCTGTTAGCATAGATGGTAACACAAAAAGCAAAGAATGAAGGTAGTCTCAATATGTTTGCCGTGGATTATATTTATTTTCCTATTTGGTTAAATCTTTACTTAGCTGAAGCAAAATGTGTTGTTGTGATTTTTAGCGTTCACTGTTTTTTCTTCGCACCTAATGTAAGATTGATTGGCTCTGGCATTGTTCTGACTCTTCAGATAAATGGTAGAGGAGCATAATGGGATGTTGCTTCATATCACTGTCAGGAAAATTACTGCAAGCCTTATGGGTTAGGATTTATTTGTTATTAACTTTAAGAACTCATGGAGGAAAGAAGTATAATAAGATTCAAAGCAGCTAACTTTATGGAAAAAAAAGGTTGTGGACATCTACAAAATTATATAGATGGGCAATCTAAATTTCAGAAATTGTGAAGGCCCTAGAACAAGAGCAAAGCACTGTAGCACTGCAGGCCGTAACAGGTAGATGATGGTCTGTAGGAGCCAGTACAGATTTAACAAAAAAAGCACATCAGACGAGTTGAATCTCCTCTAACATCTGCTTCTTCCCTTCTACCCAGAAGACCTCTTATCCTGTCATAGATCTCCACCTAGCACAGCATTTAATAGTGCCTCAGAGGAAGCTCTCACAGGGAAGCCAGGGCGACATAAATGGCAGTCGTTCACACGATGTAGTTTCAAAATAAAAGGATGGATGTGGTGCACCCGTGGTGCTTTGTCCTGAACCTGTAACTACTTATTTTCATTCTTAAGTACAATTTCCCCACTACTCAATAAGGCAATACCAACCTGTAAACATGTGGAAAGTTATGTGTGGCATTCAGACTGACACAGACGAGTTGTGCTGGAGACCTGCCTGAGCTGAAGCATGCACAAGGCACAGAGGGAGCAGAGCAGAGCTCTGTGGGCATGGCCAGAAGTGCACGGCTGGTAGTAGGGTCTGCACTGGGACACCTCCGGCTGAGGGGGCAGCCGGGGCCCTGCTGAGAATAGTGAGCGCTGTGCCCCACTGGGTAAATAGAAATCTGGGCATTGTTTTAAACGGGCCAAGTAGCAGTACAATTCCACAAGGCATTGGTGAGTTTTGTTTATTTGTCGTCATGTTTAACGAAATCGTGGGCCAGCTGGAGAGCTGCGGGGGGGGGGGACAACAGAAGAACGGGTGGCAGGAGGGCTTGACCTGTGAGAAAGGGTTCCATGGATTACGTGACTGTGGGAGATTGATGGCAGCCGAGGAGTTTAGTTGCCCCCAGACCCGTGGGTGTCAGCGGCAGCCGCAGAGAAGGCCGGACACTGTCCTGCCTGCCCCTCGCGGTACTGACGGCGCAGACGAGCCGTACGGGTGGATATCAGGTAGCGTGTCACGGTTCAGCGGGACCGGCAGCACAGGGGCTCACGGAGCGCGGCCCGGTCTAACGCGCGACCCTTATGGTGCCGCCGGCGGGGCGGAGTGAGGCAGCGCTACTCCTGCAGCGCGCGCCACCCCCAGGATTTGAAATCCCGTCCCGTGGTGCCCCGGGGCCGCCGCTGATTGGCCGGGCCGGGCCGTGCGCGGTTCAAAGCGGCGTTGGCGGGGGCGAGCGCGGCCGCACCGAGCCCCGGCTCCGCGGTAGGGCTTTAGTGCTGTCCCCGTCCCGTCATGGCTTCCTTCAGCTCCCAGGGCGGCGGCACGAAGAAGGAGGAGAAGGGCAAGAACATCCAGGTGGTGGTGCGGTGCAGGTAAGCGCGGCACCCCTTCTCTGGGCGAGCGTTGGGGGCCGGTCCGCGGGCAAGCCCCGGGGAGGTCCCGTGTTGGTGCCTCCGGGACTCGGGCCCAGCCGTTCTGTGCTCGGTGCCCCGGACAGCCCGCGGGACCGGCGGGCTGAGGCCGCCGCCGTGCGACAGGCGCTGTGCAGCTGTGGCTCTGCCGGGCCGCTGTGTCCGGCTGCGGGTACCTGCTCCGGGGGATCGCTATGGCTCCCGGAGGGATCGCGGTGAGGGGAGCCCCCCGTACCCCTGAGCGGCCTCGGCACCGCGCTGGGAGCCGCCTCTCCCAGCACCGCTCTGCGGCTGAGGCGGCCCCCTGTGCCTCCCGGGGAAGCGGCGCTTCCGCGGAACTAAGGCTGTTATGAGCGATTTTTTATAGCTTAAAAAGGCAAAAAGCTGCAGTTTCCGATCTTCATTCAGTACACACCCAGTATGAAGCTGTGCTGGAAGCTCAAGAAGAGCTACGCAGAATTAGTGTGATATTCGAGGCGCACAAAACCCAGGCTGAATTTTGCTCTTCTGTGAGCTCCTGTGGGAAGTCGCTAGGCTTTGACAGCTAAAAATGCTGCTACTCCCTCTGTGGTATACCTGTCACATAACTTCATCGATGCAGACTTTACAGGGGACAAACAGTGGGATGGTGGTCACCTGCTGAATTAAAAATGACCAAATGTCTTGGTTGATGAGATGAATTTGCTTTTTTGTATGAAATTATAAATTTCATGTACCATAAAATTAGGTTCTCTTTGTAATTCTGAGGTGGTTTTAAAGGATTGCTTACTAATGCTAGGTCTTAAATAATCTTAAAGCATTGTATGTTAAAACTGTAATATTGGTAATGTATTATGTATTGTGTTTAAATTACCTTTAGAAGTTGGGATTTTTTTTGAGCCAGACCTGCAAACATTAGTTTATATATTATGTTTTAAATGCCTTTTGCAGTCAAATTCTCAAGCTTATGAGTTTTGCTTTTACAAGTGCCCAATGAATATTGAAATTAAAATCAATTTAGCCTTATGTTTGCAATGCAACTACAAAGCTTCTGAAACAAATGTGGGATTGGTGAAAGTGTTGTGACTCAAGGCTATTGCAAGAGAATAAGTTTATTGGAGCAATTGGATTTGAAATACTGTCAAGAGCAGCTGTTTTGTTTTTATCTCTCTTAATTGTTCTTGAATAGCTTTATCAAGTATTAATATTTATTTTAACTAAATATAATGCTCACTATGAAAGTAGCATTAGGACTATCCACAGTGGAGTGTTCTGCTTTTGTTGTAGCTCACAGATCAATTGCTATGTCAAGAGTTAGTTTCTAACCTATTAAAAGTTCCTTGCCTGCTCATGCCTTTGCAGAGCTTTTTTTTTTTTAGTATCTTCAGTTTATTTGAGCTAGTAAATGTTTCTTCCACCTTTCTTTTTTCTTCTGCATCCAATCAGATTGTCCTTATCTTACAGATATGAAGGTAGATGCAACTGTGTTCTTTGGTGTCCTGATTCATTCCCAAAACCTGATTGATCTCAGCATATAATAAATCTTTTCAAGCAGCATGTTTACTGAGCTTTGGTAAAACATTAATTTGGAAACTCTAAATGCATGCATTAGCGTTGTTAATATGCATAATGTGCTTCATAGCTATGGGGATGAGCTTGAGATCAAATGTCTCCCTGGCACACCAGGCAGCTGCTTGTGTGGTGGTGATGGTGATGATCTCTACACCTGCTCTAGCCCAGCTAAATTGTTCCCCTAATATGACAGCTGTTGGCTCTTGTGCCTCCTGCCATGGACTGGTTCAGTGTTTTGTGGTTACACAGCAGAATGTGTTCATTGTTCTATTACTTTCAAAGTCACGAGCCCAAAGCTGTGACTTGCTCCTCTGCAAAAGATTTTAGTGATCTTATGTTGTCATCAGTCGATCTTGCACCCAAGTGTCCCATGGTCTGTTTAGAATCTGACACTTCAGCCTCAGTGATGTTTTGAGGGAGAAATGTTAGCCACAAGGTTCAGGAAACTCGAGGTGCCATGTGTTGTGGTTTTCTTGTGTTTTGTTTTTCTTCTTTAACATTATAATTGAAAGAGCATCTGAAGTGTCTCTTGTGTTAAGATATTTTAAAGAATACAAGCTTGTAGAAGTTATGTTTTCAAGCTGACTGCTCAGGTCACCTCTATAGGTAGCATAGACATTCGGTGCAGTAGCGCTACTAAATTAAGAATAAAATAGGATTTAATGCTTTTAGGGCATTTCCATGTGTTTCAGGAGAAATAGTGGCAAATGTCCCTTTAAGGAAAATAGTGTGCGCTGAGTTTGAGTGAACTTAGTGGTAAAACAAGATGCTCACCATAAAGTTCAAAAATTTTATTGTCGCTGTGTAAAATAATTTACTATTACTTTTTTTCTAATTCACTTCAATGTGGATTCCCTCCTCCCTTCCCCCCCCCCTCCAAATCTGATGTTTTGTCTGTCTTATTAAATACTATTCAGGTGCATCAGTACCTGTAGGTTCTGGTATTGCTGCTTACTGTCCTGCAATTAGTAGGGTCTGTTGGTATTTTTGGTGCTTTAGAGTGTTTTGTTATCAGCATTTGATTTATTACATGCAAGTTAATGCAATAGTGACTGGTTTTTGGGGCTTTTTTTAAGGCTCTTATTTAGACAGTTGTTTGATATGTTTAATCTTCTGCCCCCTGCAATTGAACATGTTCTGATGCCTGTTAGCTGTGTGAGTATCTATGATCTTGAAAGTGGTTATAGGCCTGTTAAAAATACGTATATAACAAACGAAAAGCTGCCTGAATTGTCTCACAGTAGAAAAAAGGAGAAACAGGGCCTGTAAACTGCCAAATTGCGGCATTTCTTCTTAATTATTAAACAGATAAAGTTAAAAACTTCAGGTTTTTTGCCCAGTTTTACTATTTAGATCCTTGAAGTGAGTGGTGTTACTGCTTCATCTGTTTGTGTTCTTGTTAACAATGATTTCAATCCGATATTTCTGACTCCTGTCCTTTTAGGCCTTTTAATGCCTCAGAACTTAAAGTGAGCTCCTACGCTGTTGTAGACTGTGATCAAGCCAGAAAAGAAGTCAGTGTCCGCACTGGAGGAATGACAGATAAGTCATCAAGAAAGACATATACATTTGATATGGTTAGTAACTGCTTGGGGACTTGCAGAAACAAGCTAGTACTTAGTGTGATGTTATACATTATTGTATGGCTAAATGGGATGTGTTGTCTCGTGCCAATAGGTTTTCGGAGCTCAGGCAAAGCAGATTGATGTATACCGGAGTGTTGTGTGTCCCATTTTGGATGAAGTCATTATGGGCTACAACTGTACAGTGTTTGCGTAAGTAAGCCAATAATTAGCGTTAGGAAACTTTATTAGTATTCTGGTTTCTTGTTTACATTTTAATTTTTATTCTCACAGTTATGGCCAAACTGGTACTGGTAAGACTTTCACAATGGAAGGGGAGCGGTCACCCAATGAAGAATATACTTGGGAAGAGGTATATTATCACTTCTGAGATTTCTCTTGTCTGTACTGTAGTTCACAGCTGGAAACTGCAGAAGGCTAAAGAAAACCAAAAGTTTCAAATTCTGAAGCTGACTTTCCTTAAATGTTTGTAGATTAACAAATAATCTCATTCATTTATATGAAAAGGACAACCTAACATCTTTAATATATTACACTCAACTCTTGGTGACTTTTATATGGAAGGTCATCTTTACTCTTATTTATATCCAGTCAGACTGTTTAGTTGAAACTCTACCCCCTAGCTCCAAATCTCTTTCAGTATATTTATAAATTAAATATTTCTTTTTAATTTATAGGATCCACTAGCAGGTATCATACCCCGTACATTGCATCAAATATTTGAAAAACTCACAGAGAATGGGACTGAATTTTCAGTGAAAGTCTCTCTTTTGGAAATCTATAACGAGGAGCTTTTTGATCTTCTGAATCCTACTCCTGATGTTGGAGAAAGACTGCAGATGTTTGATGATCCTCGAAACAAGGTTAGTGCTACAAAATTTGTTGTCTTGAGGCTTTCAGGATTGTTGAGAGATGTATAATAAGCATGTATTAATTTCTGACAGAGGGGTGTAATTATTAAAGGCTTGGAAGAAGTAACTGTACACAACAAAAATCAAGTTTACCAAATCCTGGAAAGGGGTGCAGCCAAAAGAACAACTGCAGCTACTTACATGAATGCATATTCCAGGTAAAAATCTTCCCCATTTCAGAAACCTTGTTTTGTTCTTTCTTAAACATAATCTTACTGAAGAAATAAGCAGCTAGTGCAAACATTACATCATGTCTATCACAGTGCAGACTACCAAATCTGGGTTAGAAAGCCGGAGTTGCAATATCTCCCTTACCACGTGCTGTGGGATGATTGCAATAGGTGTATTGAGGGGGTGTCATGGTTTAACCCCAGCCAGCTTCTGTAAAATTTGCAAATTAGGTTGTGGAAGCTGGAGATAATATTCTATGGCAATAAGGGCTGCTTCATGTGGTTGCAGGTCATAGAATGTAATAGGGGCACCTGGGTCAGAAATAGCATTCTTTTTATTACTGCTTTCACATTCTTGAGCTGCAGATGTGAAATCTATATCACTGTGAAAAGTAGTGATCCAGTGCTGGAGCAGTAAGGAATGTACCCTCTCTGTACTGTATTTTAATTTCAAGATATACTGAGCATGTCTGTCTACTGGTGGAAGGAAATGGGTATTTTCTACCACTGATTGGAACACAGAACTCATTTTGTCTGAGATTCCAGGGAATTTTGGAAATTGATGTGCCAGAGGTGTTTTATGTATGGTCAAACTGGTGTAATTTGACATCTATGGCTTTCTATATATGTCAGCTTCCTGCAGTAAAAGCTTATTAAAGGAATAAACTCAACCTAAAATCATTATTACTATGAGAATAGTGAAACACTGGAACATGTTGACCAGAGAAGTTATGGGTGCTCCATCCCTAGAAGTGTCCAAGGCCATGTTGGATGGGGCTTTGAGCAGCCTGGTCTAGTGGAAGGTGCCCTTGCCTGTGGTAGCGGGGTTGGAGCTAGATGCAACCATTCCATGATTTTCCATGATTCTATGATCTTAAACTGTTTTACTATTTTTGATTGAAAAATTAATTGAACTTCTAGATTTTTAATATTGGATTCAACTAGTTGCTGAATTTTCTTAGCCTGCATAAGGAAAGTTATGTTCCTTAATCTCACATTCTGTGAAACTGTTCTTAGCATAAGGACTGAAAAAAAAATTTGCAAGTCAGTTTTCACGTGATGCTTGTGAGTTGAGAATACTCAAATGTAAGCAAAACCAAGGCATTTCTCTTACTGTTCCTTGAAATAAGAGAAAATCTATAGGATTGAATAAATCAAATGTCAACCAGTTGCCTCATCACTGGTTTTAAATACAAATTCATATATACACACACAAAATTATACTTATCAGAATAACTTTGTGTATTAAAAATGTAGCTTGTAGTTCATAGGCTAAATGTATTCTCTGTAAAGAGCACAGCACTTGCAGCAGTCATATAACAACTAGATATTTGGCTTTAATGGAACATCTGAAACTGGTTTCTTTTGCAGCCGTTCCCACTCTGTGTTTTCAATCACCATCCATATGAAAGAAACAACGGTAGATGGAGAAGAACTTGTTAAAATTGGAAAGCTAAACTTGGTAAGTATTTGAACTAAGTGTCATTGGTAGAATTTTTAGCCATGTACTGGAGTTTATTAGAGTTTTTTCCTGATAAAGGGAAAAAGTATTGTTCTCATAAAGTGATGTGAAGTATGTTTGTCACTCTGAAAAATATCAGTCCCATTTGTCACCCCAGTGTCTCCTAAAACCTAATAAGTTCTTTTATGTGTTCTGCAAGACTTTGGGGCAAGTATTCTTCAGGTGACTGAGACAGAAGCATAACCTGCCTTTCAGGTTGATCTTGCAGGCAGTGAAAACATTGGTCGATCTGGGGCTGTTGACAAAAGAGCTCGTGAAGCTGGAAATATCAACCAATCTCTGCTGACACTTGGAAGAGTTATTACTGCTCTAGTGGAAAGAGCCCCTCATATTCCATACAGGGAATCTAAACTCACAAGAATCCTTCAAGACTCTCTTGGAGGACGGACAAAAACATCAATAATTGCCACAATTTCACCTGCATCTGTAAATCTTGAGGTAAATTTAAAGTCTGAAAACCTATTCCTAAAATAAGTAATATTTTAGGAATATTTCTGCTAATGATACAAAAATATGAGTTAATTCATCAGCTTGACCTAGTGTTACATCTGTTTTTCACAGGAAACATTGAGTACACTGGAATATGCCCATAGAGCAAAGAACATCATGAACAAGCCTGAAGTTAATCAGAAGCTAACCAAAAAAGCTCTTATTAAGGTAACTAGACATATATCTTAAAAAATTAAGTTACAGGTTAGGTATGACTTCTTGTTAATGTAATCTTTGCTGTACAGGAGTTATGAGTACAGAAGCAACTGTAACTAGTAGCTGTGCTTCTCTGAAGTGATTTTAATAACTGAACTGATGCTTTTAAGCTAAAGCTGCACTGACACAGCCATGGTCCCTGCAGATACTGGAACTTTAATAAGATGAAGTTGAACAGAGGGCTATTGCTACTAGCTATGACTGTGGGGATTACATGTCTGCAATTTTGCACTTTCCCTAGAAAGTGCCTGAATTAAAGGGAGCTTGTCAGTAAGTACAAGTGAAGAGCCAGTGTAAAGTAGCTCTGTCCCTAAGGAAGTTGGGATTCGCGCTGTAAGCTGCTAAATGCAACCGAGTATTGCCTTCAAATGGAAAGTTTCAGTGCTCTACATATAGCCAATGATGTGAATTTAAATGGTGCTATACTGAACTTAGAACAGAGGTGAAGTGCTTTGCTCTTGTGCTTATGCAAAACTTCTGTAGAGCACTACCTTTGTGAAGTATCTGTTCAGCTGAATATCAAAACCGAAACAAATGGTCATGTTTACATGTGGTTGTTTCTTCATGCAGGAATACACTGAAGAGATTGAGCGTCTGAAGCGAGACCTTGCTGCTGCTCGAGAGAAAAATGGAATCTATATTTCTGTTGAAAACTATGAGTATGTCTGTAAAATTTCTATAAAATAATTAGCAACAAATCTCAGATACTGGTACCTATACTTATACAGAAATACTTTCAGATATATTTTTAATCCAGGAAGTTGAAGATAGTTAGGAAAAACTTAACTGTTTGGTCAACTTGTTCTTTCAAAATTAATGATTATACAGATAAAATCTAATAGGCTTGCACTGAGGAATTTATGTGTGTGGAACTTACCATAAGCATTAGCCAGCATGCACATTTACACATGCAACCTTTTTTTATCAGTGGAAGCTAATACAGGAAAGTAAACTTGATATACTTAACTTCACTTTTAATAGGGCTAGTTTGCACAGAAAGTTTACATTGGAAAATTACCTTAAATCTTCTCTGTCTTAAGTGAAAATTACTTGCTATTCATATAGAATTTTCCAAAATTACTGAAAATGTAGTGTAAATCTTGAAACTACCTCTCACTTGACTAATTTGTTTGTTTATTTTAATCCTTGCTTGAGAGCCCTTAATGGAAAGCTGACAGTCCAGGAAGAACAAATTACAGAGTATATTGACAAAATCAGTGTCATGGAGGAAGAAGTGAAAAGGGTAAGTGATGTTTTTCAGCTGTGGCCTAAATCTGCCAAAATGGAAGAAATTCATTCCTCCTGTCAAAAGGAGGAAAAAAAGTTTGAAGAAAGAACAGTCAGAAGATTGTTTTTGTTGTTGTTGGTCTTAAAATTCCCCAGTTAGTCAAGAATGGAAGCTTCGTAGTCCTTGAAATTAGGAATTTGAAATAATGTATATGAAATTGTAGATTGCCGTGCTTATTTTTAAAGCTGTTTTTATGTCTACTGCTATAATTTTGTTTGAGTTTTCAGCAAAAGATCTGCTTGTGAAATTATATCATCTCAGTTGACAGTTGATCTGCTTAGGAACAAAGAATGAGGGGAGAGAGGCGATGAGCTTCCTTTTAACAAATTACACAAAAATTGGAGCTCCTTGTTTAAGAGACATGTAGATATTAATTTGCTGGTATATGTAACTCCTTTATGTAATCAGCTTTACTGGCTCTTGTCAGTCTATCTGGTTATGTTCAGTGGGATTCTTTTCCTTGTGCTGTAATGGTAGCTTGCTTTTATGTTTTGAGAGGGGAAGTAAGCAATTATTACAGTGAGAATGGTGTTGGCTTGATATTTTCAGTGATTACCAAGACTATACAAACCTGTAGTTCAGGTTTAAGACCTGAGTCCTACAACTGAAATTACATTGCTAGATGACAATTTGCCCTCTTTGTAATGTAATTTGAGACATGTGAAACGAGATTGTCACATTTATAAAAAGTACTGTTGCCTTTTTGATTATTGTCTTCCTATTTAGGTCACTGAACTATTCAGAGTCAGTAAAAATGAACTTGAACAGTGTAAAACAGATTTGCAGATCAAGGAGAAGGAGCTGGAAGAAACACAGAAAGATCTGCAAGAAACCAAAGTTCAGCTGGCTGAAGAGGAATATGTGGTTTCAGTTTTGGAAAATACTGAACAAGAGCTTCATGGCACAGCTAGCCAGGTTGTCACAGTTCTTGTACCTAATGTAAAACAGATTCCTATTTTGGGGAATTTGATGGGCTATTGTTGCTAAAGCATGATGTGAGTGAGACAAGACCTGAATTTTAGATGGAAAACTAGGATTAGATTGCAGGACTTTCTTTGTGGTAGTATTGACAGTTGACTGCTAAACACTCTGGTTGGTCTGGAACTAACTTTCCCTCAGGCCAGTTTGTCATGGGAATTCCATTGCTTTATAGTATCTATTATCATGAGGTTTTTTGCAGAATAAGTAGTTTTCTTTAAAAGTCTTTTGACTGATCCTGCAAAACAGTAAGTTATATATACCTGAAGGACCTGGTCTAGTGGAACATGTCCCTCCCTGCCCATGGTAGGAGGTTTGGAACTAAATGGTCTTTAACGTCCCTACCAACCCAAACCATTCTATGAACTGGGGTAGGAAAATAGCAAAAAGCTTTGAATAATGTTATCCTGTCAGCTCTGTGTTTTAGGGTATGGCTTTGATATGTTTTTAGGTTAGTCATAATTATCAAAACACACTTGAGATAGGGAGAGAGAGTGTGTCCTGCTATTTAAACTGCAAAGTGATGAAACTTGTATCTTCAGGCACCATGACAATTTCTTTCTATTTGCATTCCTGTAAGATTAGGAGGGAATGCCTGGTTTTAACATGTGGGTTGTGGAGTGTTTGAGACAAATAGGTACAGAAATTACTTATGCTCACTACAAGCTAGGACTCCACTATTTGTATGAATTCTAAATTTTTTATCACAGGACTAGTACTAAAAACCTCTTGCTTTAATACTATGTTAAAGAATATATTTACTGTCGGATTGTTCAGAAAAAAAGTTGAAGTGCTCAGGTATTTTTCAGTTACTGTTCTGGGATAAATGATATATTTATTCCTTAAATACTGAGGAAGTAATTTATTAACGCTTTGATTTTAAAGCAGAACAAATGGTCTCTAGTAGGTAACTTTTTCCCATATTCCAAAAGCATAAATGACATAACACCAGGGTCCAGAAAAGTTGTAATTTGATGATGTAAAGGGAAATACCTGTCTTCCTAGAGAGACAACTTCTTTAACTCAGAACTTTTGTTGCCTTTCCTTATATAATATATGCTTGACTTCTTGTTTAAAAACTTACTGAAATAACTTTAAAAATTCTAGTTACTAAGTACAGTTGAAGAAACGACAAGAGATGTGTCTGGGCTCCATGCGAAACTGGACCGTAAGAGGGCTGTTGATCAGCACAATGCTGTTGTCCAAAATACCTTTGCAGGACAAATGAATGCTTCATTCAGCAAAATACAAGATTCAATTACTGAAAACAGTTTGAAGCAGCAACAGATGTTGACATATTACACAAATTTTATAGGTAAGTGTAATACCTGTATTAGTAGTCATTCTGTAGTAATCTCAAAGACCACTTCCTGAAATGTATCCGTTTTAGGAAAGAAGTGGCTTTATTTAAGTGACATAATGATTACAGTTGCACCAGTAATGATGTGTCTGGGATGATCCACAGCCTTCCTGTAAGGGGCAATAAAGTAATAAAAAGAGTTCTATCTTCTGGGGGCATTTTTAAAAAGTTTGTAACTCTGGATTTCTTTTGCAGGTGACCTCCTGTCTACCAGTTCTTCTACAGCAGATATTCTTGCATCAGTTGTATCAGCATCTTTTGCCTCTCTTAAAGAATTGGTTTCTACTGAAGTTTCTCACATGTCTGAAAAAATAACACAGCATGAGAATCTATCACTTGATTGTAAAGCAGAGCTGCTGAGATTAATTGTTAGTACATTTGCATACTCCTACTTAAATATTTGAAACTGGTTTTGATCAAAAGGGGTTCTGTAAATGTATAGCATTTTTTCTGATGCTCTTTACCTGTATTTGCTTCACCACCTGACCATGATTGTCTCTCCCATGTCACCCCCTACAAGCTGTAGTGTACTAAATAGCATATACTGCCATAATAAAGCACATGGATATGTACATAGTAACTGCTTACTAATGTAGATGAAGGAACAGCCATGTTCTGGTTTAATTTTTTTTTTCTTCTTAGGAAGACCATGAGTCTGGATTAGGAAGAGCAGTAAATAGCTTGACACCAATGGTAGAATTTGTCTTGGGGTTTAATTGTCAGTTCCAGAGTAACATGAAGAAATATTCTGCTGTGGCTGATCAGGTAATGCAAAGAGGCAACCTGCCTCTTTGCCTTGTGCTCTTCTCTTTTTATTTAATTTACAGATTATACGTTCTTTGTTTTTCTGCAGTATGTCAGAGTGTTTCCACTTCTTGTCTGGCCTTTTCCCCTTTATCTTGTCCTATGAGTTCTGTCTTTTAACTTTCTTTCAGACTTTTTTCCTGTCCTAGGTGTGATAAATTTGCTTGTTCTCTATTGGCACAACTGCTTGCCTGAGTGCCACAGTAGAATGGCAAAACACGGATGCTTAAATCTTTATGTAACAAATATTTGATGATACATTTAATATACTTTCCCCCTGTATTTCAGAAATCTGAAAAAAAAAAGTCAACTTAGGCAAGTCCTACCACTCCAAAAATCTTCTGCTTTCATACCAAACTTTTTCTGTAGTCCCTTTGTTTTCTGGGGAATGTGAGGCTTTATCTTGTTAACAACCACAAGTGCAAACAATACTGCACTTATTGAGGTCCTTTGCTTCAAGTTAGAGTTCTAGTCTATCTTGTTATGCTAGGGAAAATATCAGTTTCTTAAATCAAGATATAAAAATATAACTATAAGTAAAACTTTTTTTTTAAGATGGAGGACCATAAAAAGGAAATGGATACCTTCTTTGGAGATCTTTTTCTCACTCTGAAAAAAATACAGGAACAAACAGCCAGTGGCTTTGCTCAGCTCCAGCATAATTGTGACAGCTTAAAAGAAGAAGTGGAAATGACGAGGTTGGCACATAGAAAGGTATCCTTTAGAGTAAGAAAACATCCTAACACCAAGTGTGATTGCTTGCTTTGATTTAAAATCTTACGTGGTAGTAAACCATTGTACTTGCTTCAGAAAAAATGTTAGGAGGACAGTAGCTTGATCCTAATTCTACTCAGCTTTTGTTAGGCTGCTTTAAGTAGTTTATGTAGAAATGTAGCAAAAACCCCCTTCCCCTTGCTGTATATCCAGTATATGTGCATTTACATATGTCTCCAAAAAGAAAATGTCTGTATCTTCACTACACAGAAATTGTACCTTCTGCTTTAGAATTGCAAAACTCTGCCTTTTCTGCATTTTTAATTCAGGCATTCAAGTATACTTTAAGACTGTTTGCAAGTGCAGAATTAACAGTGAAACTTTTGGTAATTTTCTTGATAGAGTGCAGCCGAATTGATGTCTTCACTGCAAAGCCAGATTGACCATTTTACTCAGGAGACTCAGAAGAATCTAACTGATGTACTCACAAGAAATGGAAGCCTGAAGACCACCATCACTGCTATGCAAGAAAATGTTCACCTGTAAGGGGCACATTCTCTTTGCTGTACACATATACAAGATAAACTGTATATGAAGAGAACTTCAAAATTGGATGCTCTCCATCTTTATGTGCTTATAAAGCCTGCTGGACATGGCCTGTGTGTTAGAACTGGGTTCTGCCACAGAGTGTAGATTGTAGCTGACCTTTCCCCAGAGTAAACAGTAGTTCTAGAAGGCTTGCCCTTGAACTTGTCTCCTGAGCATGTTGAGATAAGAAAGTATCATTTTGGGAGCAATATGCTAAAGAGTGTCCCTCAGTGTCTGGACTTCAGCATATATTATAAAGGTTTAGCTTGAAGCATAATAATGTATCTGTTGCAATATGTTTCATTCAATTGCAGACTGAATAACTGAGGTCTTGCTGCAGTTGTTTTTAGTTTGTGGTTAGGGTCTTTCTGTTCTCTTTTGGGTTTTTTTGGTTGGTGGGGGTTTTGTTTGTTTTTTTAGCAAACCTACTGCTGCAAGTTCTGTGAATTTACTAAGTAGAACAAAAATATTATAATTAACTGGTTTGATAGAACTGTGCTGTTTTGCTGGCTCTGGTTTCATATTTCTAAAAGTATACTGTGTTAATCTACCTTTCAGAATCTCTAAACTCTTACAAATATGTTGTTGCAGGAAAACTACAGACTTGGTCAGCAGTACAAATTCCAATCACAGCAAATTTGCTGCATCTCTGGATAATTTCTCTCAAGAGCTCAGGAGCATAAATGCTGAAAACAAGGCAATGCTGGAAGAATCCAATGACCACTGTCAACATCTTCTCACCAGTCTCAAAAATGTGGCTCAGCATACCAATACATGGGGTGAATTTGCAACGGCTCAGATGGTCAACTTTACTAATCAGCACCTGTTGTCATTAAAGGATGAGAAACAGCAATTTCAGTGTTTGCAAAAGGTACTTATAGTCATTTGTAGTCTAATGCAACATCCTGAGACAAACTTTACTGCAGAATGTATAGAGGGGAGAAAAAAGTTCTAGTCGAAACAAAGCTATGATTTTTTTGATAGCTGACTCATGTTACTGAGCTTGAGAAGATGTAATTAGAGGAAATCAAAAGCCTAAATTAAGAGGAAGACTTTGAACTTCAAGTGCCCATAACCTCAAAAAATGGTGTCATGGCTAATGTCATACGACTGACTTGTACATGTAATCTGAGTGTTTTACATCATTTTGGTGGTGTTTAATTCTAAAGCTTTATCTACAGTACTGTCCTTGGGAGATGCACAGTGATCAAATGCAGGCTATTTTCTGGAGAATGCAAATGACTTTATTGGTCAGATTGAATCAATATGGGAGAAAGTATTCCTTTTAAGTATATACAAATTCTGGCCTCTTAGATAAGAGTTTCTCTCTCATGTTTTTTGGGGTTTTTTAATTTCCATCACAAATTTCGCATCCACCCTGGTTTTATTGTTGTAATAGGCAATAAAACAGGCAAATCCAATATTTTGCAAACTTTTGGAAGGAAAAACACAACAAGAAGCTTCCTTCACACAGAATATTGAGTTGGAAGGGATCTCCAAGGATCAAGTCCAACTCTAAACTAAAAAAGCATTTGTGGTCTCAAGACCTCTCTGCATCTGTTGCACCTGCTGAATATTTCAGGAGTTTCATTTCAACGGGAATGGCTGAAAACCAATTGCCTTTTCCCCTACAAATGCATAAAGATTCTAGTACTTGTAGGATGTTTGTGTTCAGGTGAATATCCTAATTCTGTGCAGGGTTTGTGCATAGAAGCATGAGGAGTCTGGTCTGAGCCAGATGACATCATCTTTATTCTTGTGACTAGCTTTCTAAAGTGATCATACTTTCTAAGAAACTGACTCTTCTGAAGATAGCTGTCAAAATGAGAGTGTAAAACTGGCACTGAAACTTCTCAATTTGAGGTCTCAGTTGTTTCGTTTCAGGTCATGTCACTAATCATGCACCACATCTTAGAGAAGAGGCCATAGTCTTACCTTTCCTGTTAACTTGGTGTTTTTAGTTGGGTTGTTTTTTTGTTTCATTTTCAGAAAAATGAAGAAAACTGTGATAAAGCAATAGCTGAAATTACTGACCACATTGGCAGCCAAAAGGCTGCTGAGGAGAAGGTGCTAAATGGCCTTGTGGATCAGATAAAGGTGGATCAGGAAATACTTGTGGAGCAGAAGCTGGCACTTAAGGAAGAAGTGCAGCATGGACTAACTCAGGTTAATGGTTTCCTGCAAGAGGATCTCAAAGTGGATGTTCCAACAGGTATTTAATCAGGTCAGGGGCAGAATGGTCTTAAAGAAAACAACTTGAGTTCCAGAGTTCATAAGTGAAGGTTGATGGGGACGTAACCTGGCAGCCTTACACCTTTAAGATGTACGCAAAGAATGGTGTGTGAACAAGGCATGATTTCTGTAATGAGTTGATGTAAAATTGAGGATCTGAAATTAAAGCAAACACTGAAAAGTGTACTATCTTCATTAAAGGGACAACTCCACAGAGAAAAGACTACTTCTATCCTGTCACCCTTGTGAGAACAGAGCCCCGGCAGCTACTTCTGGAGCAACTGAGGCAAAAGCAACCAAATCTTGATGCTATGCTAAGCAGTGTGGTAAAGGAGATGGAGGATAGTGCAGGTCAGGTATGTATATAAATGGAAAATGAGGCTCTTGAATGAATATTTCACATCTTTGAGATTTTTCCAGGCCCTTTTGGAGAGTTGACTGGAACCCCAGAGCTATTGTAGCCTTTGTGTTTTGCAGTGTACTTGGACTCAAATGTGCTAAGCTCTTGACAAAAACCATCTCTTGAAAAATAAGCAATGATATTAATAATTTCGATTTCTTTCTTGTTTTTCAAAAATAGAAATTCCATGTCTTTTATAGATATGATTATTCTTAATACATTCATTAAGGAAATTCAGACATTAAATACATCTTTCTGGAAAACTTCTGTTTTAGGACCTGTTGGAAGAAGGGGTGTTGCAAGAACCCAGTGAAAGCCTTGCTTGTGACAAATACTCAATGGATACAAATGTGTATTGTCACACAAATGGTGGCATTCCTTTTTTCCAGGTAACTTCCTCAGATAAACAAAACAGCTGTGTATTTGAGAAAAAATATTACTGTTCCGTGACAGTGCTGTAGTTTCAAGTCACTTCTTACATTTCAGGGTAGTCTCACAACTTGTTCAAATCCTGTACATAATGCTTTGTTAACCTTGTGCTAAAGTGACAGCAGATTATGATAGGAGTTAATAGTGGATAAAATAATGCAGATTTCTGACAAGCTGGGCAGACAGTTGAAAACTCCTCAGCAAATAATCCTGCATAAAGAAAATTGTCATAATTTGCTAGACATGTGTTAATGGGGGAGTTGAAAGTATTTGCAGTATTTTCTTAGAGGCCTGACAAAAATATTGGCGTTCTTAAGTCTTCATGGGGTTGAGTTTTTTACTTACTTGCTTCTGACCCTTTTGCTCTACCAGCATATCAGTGTAAACTTCTTGGTATATTAGTCTAGGGATTTTCTTGCTGGGGAGAGCATATTTTCTTCTTGGGGACCCTTTAAAAATAGCTGCTGAGCTTCTGTATGTCTACAGTCAATCTCTTGAGTAAATACAATCTATTAGGAACCTTTTTCAGGAGTTACATCAAGTTTTTTTCTCAGAACACTATGTGCTGCATTGCACATGAGCAGAAGTCTTTGATTTCTTTGTATTCTCTTAACACTGGGTATTTTCTTTAAATCCCAGCACAAAAGAAGTCTCAAAAAGGGTAAAGAGAACAAATCTGCAGCTTCAGTGGAGAACAAAATGGAAGATATGACAGAAGAGCTTCTTCAGAAATCTAAGCATCCTTTAAGATTGCTGAACTGAGATATATCCTCCGCAGATCCCTGTTTTTAGATATTTCTCTTACTGTCTTACTGAGCCACAACTTTTTTTGTTATTCTCAGTGTCTCTATGTAGTGATACAGTGATGCAAAGTTGAATCACAAGATTTACCTGCTCAATCTCATGCCTTGGTTCCATTTTTATGTGTTGCAGCTTGCAAAGTTTTGAGGAAAAAAACCCTGCAGATTATGGTGCTGTTATGTTAAAGATATATATATATATATGTGGTCAAGTAAGAAATTATCTGTTTCTCAGTAGATCTAAAATACCAGAAAGGGATGTGGAAATATGCTTTGCCAGCATTATGAGTTAGTATCTTATGTATTAATCAGCTGTAAATAAGTGTTTTGGTTTTATACTTGCTTTTTATTCCAGTTTCTCTGTTTTTACTGTGATACTTCAAATAAATTAATAAATGGGAAACAAATGTAGAAGCACTTTGCTCAGAGTAAAACTTACCTAATTTTCTTATGGTGCCAGGTCTAATTTAGCTAAAACATTATCAGCTATGTTATCAGTCTTGTGCTGTCAGAAGAGGATGGTTCTCTCCCTTGTTTCACAAAAGACAATAGTTTTATTTCAGTGCCTCTTCATTCTGTGGAGTCTTACTGCTGGGTCTTGGGCTTTTTGTTTGTTTGAACCCCACTGTTCTTCCTCTTAACTTGCAGATGCAAATTCTGGCACCTAAAACTTAATGGGCTTAATTCTCCAGTCTCTGGGTTCCATTTTCTTGCACTATATGCCTGTTAACCTTCCAGAATGGTTCAGAAAATCCTTTATTAACTAAAAATCAACCCCAAAGATTGATCCCATAGCGGTATTGAGTAGCCTAAGCCAAGTGGGAGAGGTTTGCACAAGCCTTTCACCCTACTATATTTTCCCTGTGGAGTTGACAGGATTAGTTTTAACAAACAAACTGGAATAGCCAGTGACATCAGGCTTACATCCATGAAATCATGCCATATTTTGTGTTCCCTGTCTTGATCCTCTTTGAAAACTCTCTGCCTTGACTGTTTGGTTCCTGCTGCATGGGGACAGCCTGCTTTCCTTAGCAGCTGTTTGAATTTCAGGGGCTGCTTCACATTTTCTCTTTTTCCAAAGTAGCCCTCAAAGTCGTGTTGTCCTTTGTTTGCAATGCTGGCAGTGATCCGCTGATCATTGTTCCATTGGCCCAGGTATCTGGAGGCCACACCAAAGCTGAATAGGATGAAAAATCCGGATGCAGAACATATCCTGGCCTCCCTGTCTGTGCCTCCTCTCCCACTAGATGGCCCCAACACTAAAGGTTGGTCTGAGCTCAGGTGCTGGCTGCTAAACAGGACTAGGAAACACAGCTTTTGTCAAGCTTTTCCTCAAGCATCTGTCAAAAAAAAAGTTTCAAAATCTAATGTTGGATTTATGCTTCCATATGGAGAATTCTATACTCAAGCTTCAGTAGGGGCTTGCTTTATGAAGAGCTCCATTTGTGTAAAAGATGATCTAGTGCATGTCTGCATTACTGCAGGGCCACTAGACTGTCCTGGTGCCCAAATTCTTGTCCTGGCCTGCTCTCTGTTCCCCACCACATGGGCATTGCCCAAAGCAGAAAGCAGCAATAATTTGCTTTGGTGTATTGTATGGTGTATGACAAGGAGAAAAGAAGGGTAAGAAAAACAAAGCAACACTTGTTTCTTGTGTGCATTCATTGTAATCACAGATCTTAACCAAAGGGAAGAAATGGCACTGTCCAGACTAAATTACTGGTGGTTTGATTTTATTCTGTGTAAGGCATCCTTTACAAGAAGGGTACAAAGCCATTCCCACAGAACAATTTGCCAGGTCACACCCACACTGACTCAAGCCAGCTGAGCAAGAGGGAGAGTTGTAGTGACTGGGGCTCTAGTGTATGGCCATGTTCTAATTAATCTAATGAGTACTGTTTGGATTCTAGATTAATGGTTAAGTGAGACAGCTCTTGATTTAACAACAAACTTAGATACAATGTGGGGAAGTGAAATAAGGAAAAATAAGCTTAAATTCATGTGAAGGGTGAAATGCAGACAACAGTAAGAGGGCCACAAGAAGCACAGACAATTAAGAGTCACCAGCTTCCTTTTCAAGTGAAAAATAAGCAGCCAGGAGGAAAGTGAGGAAGGGGAAAGGAAACTTCCTTCTTCCTCCTGGAAATCAGGGAGCTGCAGCACTTGCTGCATCAGATTTGTTGGGGGATGCAATGTTTATTTGAAGAGAGCAAAGAAGACTGAGCTGACTGGCTGCTATTGATGACTGCCTTTTATTTTGGGTATCAAACAATTGCATGGGGATAGAGAGGAATGAGGAGAAGGTGCAGGGTTGCTAGACTGCTTTTCTTTTCTCTATTAAGTGTCAGTCAGCATTGCAATTAGCTGTTAAAACGGTAGAGGAAACAAGAGGAAGCCTTTAACTCTTTAGAGTGATAAAAGAAAAAAATTAATCCAGGAAGAACTGGAAAAATAAAGTTAACACTCCTTTTTCATAAAAAAGAGATTTAAGGGGGAAAAAGAAAATTCTGATGTTTGAGAGCATTAAAAACAGGAAAATAGGTATATTTGCTATGTATTTTAAAATTTATGCATTTTAAACAAGTGTTTACAACCATTTGACTACTATTTTTTTTCATTCCCTGTTACAAACTACTTTTTATGGTAGAGGGCAATGCTCTATAAACTGCATGCCCACCCATGCAGTTACTGTATAAAGTGAAGCACCAATAAATCATGCTATGCTTTGCGTTCATAGGCTTTAAGTGACAGGGTTCTAGAGGTGAGGTGCAGACCACCTAGCAAAGCAGGCTGTCCTTGGAGGGTGAGCACAAGCTCCATCCAAGCAGCGTTGCTGTGCTCACTCTTGAAATCATTAGAAATAGGAGCACAGCGAATGCACTGAAGGGAATGTTTGCCTTTTTATGTTTCTGTTCTATTTCTGTGCTTCCAACATATACTCTTTGGCTCCTGAGAAAATGGTCTAGCTACCAGTAGGAGGACATGGTTAGAGAGCTACACAAGTGATCTTCAGACAGGTAAAAAGGAGTAAATGCTTGGTCTAGTAGTCTCTCATCAGGGAAGAGATTAGAAATAAGCTGCCTCTTTTATATTAGGTCTGAAATTTGTACAATTTTTAATGGCTTTATGAGGTGATTGTCAGATTCCAGGTGGCACAAAGTTAAATTTTGTAAAATAATGGAAGTTTACTGGATTGCTTTCTTTTTTTTCCAAAATATTAAACCTTTATAAATGTTCCCTTGAATTCCTTAGTTATACTTGAAATGCTTTTGTTACTTGATAAGTGCATTTCCTTCATTAAAAATTATCAAATAAAGGAATGAAATAAATGGAAATATCACATAAAAGTACACTCAATTTTTTCAGAGCTTCTCAGTTCTTGTCAACATATATATATATATATATAACATTTTATTCTGAGAATGTCCAGAGCACCAAAGCTACTTTTTTTATATTATAAAGATTTTTCTTTTTATTGCCAGAGGTTAATTTAAAGATTTTTTCCTAATTAACATGGAATTTTGTGAAGCAAAATATAACTAGCAGGAACTAATGTATGCTTTTTTAGCATTTTTAGAACAGATTAAATACACAGTAAGATCCTTTTCTTTCTCCATTCAAGTAATAATAATGACTGGTGCTTCTCCAAGGGCTGATTTCCCACTGTACAAGTCCAGTCTTGCTAATTCTGCTGCAATCACTTGACTTACAGTAAAGTAATAAGATGAAGGATCAGAATCTCTGTTTTCCAAAGTACACTCTGAGAGTGAAAATGATGTCTAAAAACCCACAACACAATCAAAGGCCCAGTTAGGTCTCTATGGCCAAAAGATTTCATGGCATTTGCAAGGGTTTGTCTAGGCAAGGGGGGGAAGTAGTTTTCATGCCTAGTTCTGTATGCTCTTTTACGCTCTTTTAGTAGGTGCTTCAAGCACACCTACTTCTACTTCATAAAATGACTTTGGGATCTTTGAGGATTGGTGTGAAGTTGTTGTTCTGCTCTTAAAAACTAGACCCAAATTCAATTGAAACTTAGCACTGACTGCAGTGGCCACTGCATCCCACCAGGCCTTGGGCAGAGTGTGTGTCACAGGGAGGGCAGAGATATCCTCTGGCTTATGGTACACAGCTTCATGGTGAATCTGAGCACCGCTGCTCCCACTTTGGAAGCAGACATTTGTTTCTAAGGGAGTGAATTCTAAATAGGGGGGGTGTTGGGGGTTTTTTGAGTTTAGTGGCTGGGGTGTTTTTGGTGTGGATTTTTGTTCGTTTTGGGGGCGTGGGTTGTTTTGTTTTGTTGTTGGTTTGGGGGTATTTTTGGTGACACAGAAGAGCTTAAGTAATCCCTGTCATACGTGAAGATTGTTTTGGGAAATTGGCTTTTCACATTTCAATTAGCTTCCTCTAACGCTCAAGTTAAAACCTAAGCAGCATTGTCATTATGTTCAGAAGGTAAAGGAAACTAAGTGAATCACTTACGATTTGCTATAGCCACCATCTTCTCTGACTTAATTAAAATATGACATTAATTTGGAAACCATTCAGCTACAGATATATATTTAAATGGTTATAATATAATAACAATAGGTGCCAGAATTTTGTTCATTCACTCTAACAGTTTATTTTAGGAAACTCAGTCCAGCAGGATGAACCTTGAATATACAAATTATTGCAAGGAAGAAAATTTTATGATGTCTGTTAGTTAATACAGAAGCCAATCTTATTAATCATGGATTTACAGAGGGCTGTTTTATTAGATGTTAACCATAGCTTATGTTGACAATTGATTTTCATTGTAGGACAACTAAATTTATATTTGTAAAAAGATAAAGATAATTAAATTTACTTTATAAAGGTTACTATAATAAATGTTAGTACCTGAGAATAGCAAACATTAAACTGCCTTAGCAGCAAAAATTCAGTTAAGTGATAGGTGTTTTTTTTCCATTACATTTAATAGTCCCTGAACCTTCATTTTTAACCTTCATTTTATTTCCCAGGGTTTACACCTACTGCTGTGAAAAGCTGTTTAGGTTGAAGCCTCACTTTTAGTTTATTTTCTTTCCAATAAAAGAGGGTCAAAACATTTTTAAACTTATAGAAGTAAAATGAAACAAAGCTTTAAGTAGAAATGTATTATGTCATTTCTCATATTTGTCATGAAATTGTTCAGACTCTGTTGAAAAAGATGTTGGATCTACAATAAAACTGTACACCTAGGGGCTTTTGAGAATTAAAAAGAGTATTACTAAGGAAGTTAATTTGGACCTTTGCTTCTTGCTCTAAGGGAAAATACAAATCTTGCACAGTCAGGATCCAAGTATTACAGAGAAATTCCTCCTCTGTGGCATTCCTGCTGTGTGAACAGCCCCTGACAAGTGAGTACCCACTCCTGGTGAAAGTGAGCAGGGTGAGACACAGGAGTGCTGGCAATTCATGCTGCCATGCTTTGAGAGCTGCCTCCCTGGCCTGCCAACAAAAGCCCATGTTCCTCTTCCCATGCCACCACAGTTTGGTCTTGTATTCATGGAGCTGCAAGCATTTCCACTTGTGTTTGGGGTGCTGAGGGGCCCAATCTTACACCCATATGGAGTTTGGTGTGACAGAAGATGGAGTTCAACCTTCACCACCCCCTCAACAGCTGTGGCTCATTTTGATGGAGCTCAGCAGTCCAAGTGAAGCTTTGTTGGACATTGTCCTCTTGTGGTCAAGCCACCTGTTGGTCTCCAGTTCTCCTCCCAAAGCAAGGTATGCCCTGAATTCAGCCTTTCTATGTTAATTTAGGCACTGCTATGGAGGTACCCAAGTCAGAACCTTCAATGCCCTGATCTCTCCAGCACCAGGGGAGGCAGACAGGAACCTCATGGGATGATTCATTGCTTGGTGCCCTGTGTGCTTCTCCTCATCAGCTGTATGGGAACCTAAGGAGGCAGAGATTTTAACTTGGATGCTACAAGTGCATTGCTGAATCTGGGATAAGCATCACTCCCCTTAAATTTTCCTATTGTGATTTTTTTAATGGTAAAGGCATTTATTGAGACATAAAATACAGATGCCTTGGCTGAATTTTAACTCTTCACAGCTACCTCACGCTGTCCCGTTAGTCACCTTCAAGTCATTACAAACAGCACTTTCTGATTCTCTGTGTGCACATTTGCAGTGAAGGTGCTGAAGCCATTGCAAGAAACTGATATTGTCTGGTTTTAATACATTACTTAATCTGCTCAGGACTAAGCCAAGACAGACTTACTCTTCAGGCAGTTTCCATTTTGATGCAGTATTTACTTTAAATGAAAGGCCATGCTCCTATTCAAAGACATGATTTCCCCTCTCTCCTCTGCTGTCATTGGAGTCAGATAACAGGAAGAGACAGTAAGATAACTGCCACTTATTTAGATTTCACTGAAGCTTTCAGGCAGAAACAGGGACGCCAGCCAGAGCCAAATCAATTCATTTGAATGATTTGCTGATTATCCATGTTAGTTATTCCCTGATTATCTTGCCTGCTGTCCAGGACTAGCTCTTTGCCTTTGGGCTTGGGTTGGCTCCTTATTTTAACCTATTATTTCTAAGGAATATTCTGCAGCATGAGCAGTGCACCCCAGTCTGCAGATACCAGAATAATTGGCACTGGAAAAACTAAGGATTAATATTTTAATAACTGATTGACAGAAATAAAGCCTGATCATAGTTTTTCATGTGGGCATCTTAGCTTGTTACAGAAGCAGGGTTAATAAATACTTTAATAGCTTTTTTCAAGACTTTGGCTTGAACATTTAGATCGCTGCTTTTGTGTTTTAATTAATGCTTAAATTACGGACATTCCAAGAGCTTCCCATCAAGATACACTGAATTGTGATCATACTTGTAGAAGAATTTAATTTAAAAGCTGGGGAGCAGGTGAACATGCCCAAACAGGCATGGATGTGGTGACATGAACTCCAACAGCAGCGTAATGTGACGAAGGTAGGTGTCCAGGCCCCCAGTTTCCAATCCAGAGCTGCTAAACCACAGTCCTGTCCCTCTCATTTGGCAGCACAGTGCTGCTGGAATCACTGCTGCATCCCTCCAGGGAGCTCATGCGCTCCATCCCAGTACCACTCAGAAAAAAAAAGAGAATCAGTGCTGCTCCTAAGACTTTTCTTGAATGTAAGCTTTCTGTCCATAGAGTCTACAAGTTCATATTTCTAGGAGTCATACAAGATGATGAACTATAGCAAAGTTTAGGAAATTTGAGTCAATAACTTCGAGATGCTAAAGTACTATGGGTTGGAGCTACAGCAGCAGGTGGGTAATTCAGTCAGATTGTGCAGTCTGACCTCCTTCCTGCAACAAAAGGATCTGAAATATTCTTCAAAATCAAAGGTAATGTTTTATATGTTGGGGCTTCTGGTGATCAAGAGAAAATTAAGTCTCTGAATTTTATTCTCTTGCATTGTCATTACTTGCCAAGAGAGGCAGGCCCTCAGCCAACAGACTGTTTTCTGGCTTTTAACCATGTGCATTTTGACAACACAATGTAGATAAACACATACAGTTTTCTCAACAATAGAAATAAATCACTTCAGTCTATTCATTACCGTGCCTAAGTGAATTTTTCTGCAGTAACTGAGGCAGTTACACATTGTCTGAGCTAATGCAGGAGACATTTGAAAACAAGGCTGTGACCAAAATGAGATACTATCATTCTAAATGATGAAAGAAAGACACCTTCATGACAAAGCAATACAGATTAAATCACACAACATCTTTTGCAGCCAAACACAGAACAAAAAATTAAAGCAATTCATAATGCTATCAAAATTAGAGGCCAGTTTTCCCTCCCTCACAGACTGGTGCAACAGGTGCAGCCTGTGGGGTGAGGTTCTGCCCAGACAAGGTGGCAGCCAAAGGGCCAGGGCTCACTCCCTGTCCCAGCAGCCTGCCCTGCTGTCCCTGTCCCAGCAGCCTGCCTTCCTGTCCTTCCTGTGTGTGCACAAACGACGCTGTTCCTTTTGCTTGTCAGTCAGGACAAACGGAGAAGTCTAAGGAGGGACTGATAAAGCAGCAATTACAGAGCAAAGTCAACAAGAAGAGATGGCACCACAATGGGCGGTGGGAGCATTTGTTCAGTGAGGAGAGAGAGCTCCAGGAGCAGGTACAACTTTCACAGCACAGATAACAGGTTGCCATTTGACATCAGTCCCCAGTGAAGTTGATCCAACCTATAATATCTGCAAAATCAAACTTTTGGCTGGGCCAATAAATCTAGCCATTCAGAAACCTTAAAATTCCCCATTTCAGTTATACACTTTGCTGTAAACAGCATGTATTAAAGTCAGCTCGATCAGATCTATAAAAATATCCAAAGAGAAGCAATTTTTTGGCATAAAGATTATATTTTTTAAACTTACAGGCATCTGTTGACATCTGTGTGTCTTGTTAGGAGAGGAACACTAGAGGCTGCTTTACTAAGTCCATTAACTCCAATGCCTTCTTCCTGCCTGTGACCAAAGGAGGATACTGAGGAGAGCTGTGGGAGAAACAGGCAGCAGCAGAAAAATCCTTTCCTGCTTTCATCAAACACTTCTGAAAGGGTTTCCTGAGCCAAACACAGTGAGCAAGCTACTATGTTTAATAGTCCTCAATGTACCTATCCTCCATTAATTTCTCTTCTCTTTTTCTGAACCCATTTAGACTTTTGGCATCCAGCGCTTCCCATGGCAACAAGTTTCATAATTTAATTATGTGTTGTGTGAAAAAGTACTTCCTTTTGTTTGTTTTAAAACTACTAAAAGAGAATTACAGGATGCACAACAGAATTGCATGAGCAGACTTAAATGGGAAGATAATGTGGAACGACAATGGAAAATCAGTCTCAGCGCAGAGAACTGGAAACCAGCTTTGTTTTTGCTTTACTCTGACCACCAGTACAGGGTTAGTTAATACTTCCTATTGTTCCTCTCCCTGTCATAAATAAGCCAATTCACGTGATTAGTGTGAAAAGTTAGAAAACAGTCTGAGGTTTCTACAGAAATAGTAATGTTTGTTAGAAAGATGAGCCCCAAGGTTTTTCTTTTCTTTTAGGGAAGACAAGATATGGCGACTGCTGTGCTGAGGTCATTTGAATTTGCATTTGAACTTTCTAGGTGATGTGACAGTTAAAAATGTCAATATGATTTGGGGCTCTGTGGAGACACACCACAGGGAAAGAGCAAGTGAGTCTCTCTTCTTGGAACTGATGTGCGATAGCATCTGGAAAAGGTGAGAGCAGTTCTCTGCACCTCGTTACTGGGAAGCCAAGCTGCAGGAAGTTCAGAGAAGAGGAGCCAACTGTAGCTATATGCTTGGAAGAGCTGCCTGATGAGAAAAAGTTGCTGACAGCATAGCTGCTAACCAATGCTTAGGGAGTAAGATGACATAATAACTGTCAAGTAATGTTTTAAGTGTAAACCTGCAGGAATGAGAGGAACTAGGTTAGTGTGGGACAAGAGACTAGCATAAGTAGTGACAAACATAACAGAAAGAAAATGTAATAACAAGGCTTTATCATCCCTGGCCTTGCCCCATGTGTGGGTTTGACCTGGGTGTTCCTGGTCTCAGCATGCAATGTTTGCCAGGAGCACACACATTGGGATGCTCTCAGCCAGCACAGAGAACTGTGGCCACAAACTCAGCAGGGCCATTGCTCACACTGTGAAGAGGGGCTCAAGCGTTGCTTGCATGTCCCAAAAGCAACAGAAGCACAGTTCATGTCCCCTTCACATTACTGTCTCTGGCAATGCTGGCAGAACTTTGGTTCAGGTGCTCTCTGGAGAAAGCAGATCCCTGGGTCTGAGTTAGGGTGTAGGCAGACATGGAAAAACTAATCCTGTTTGGGCTTTATTGATACTCCCTAAGAAACTATTCACATCATGAAACCCCCAGACAGTGAGACTTAAGTATTCAAAGCCCATATGTGAACTAAATAGGAAGAAAACTGTAGAAAATGCAAGAGGAAATATTGAAAGTGCATTGTATTGCAACAGTTTCAACTGCAGCAGGGCTTGGGGAGTGTGCACAGCGGGTGACATGACTTCCTTCTGCTGCTTTCTGTGATTTAATGGTTATCTACAGCATCCTGACTCTTTAGGAATTTACCCTTCAGTGATACAGACAGAGGCTGTGCTGCTCTCTCCCAAACAAACCCATTTATCTGTAGAACACACTTATCCTGGCTAACTGACTTTAACACACATTCTTACAGTTTAATATTTTACAGGTGTCAGATGGGTGCTATGAAGGCTGCATAAGAGCAATGTCATGTCTACCAATAGATTCAGTCCTGAGAGGAAATGTAACATAATGTGAAAGAGACAAAAACAATAGAAAAACAGCTTGGCAAGCCACAGAAATTAAATGATAAAGAGGACTTAATTTAGACATATTTTAATATTAAATTGCTTAATTATATTCAAAAGTGGAGTACTCTGACTTGATTCTGTAATCACAGTGCAATTAAACCTGCCTTTATTTATGGCCAATACATCTGAGACTGAAGATCTCTTTTCTTCAAGAACAAATCTTGGAAGATAACATAATGGCAAAAGTCAGAAAGGGTTCACATTGTTCCTCCCACACTGGTGGATATTCTTCCAAGGACAGACGTGAGCTACATCTACCTTCAGTTTTAATTGGTTATATCATGTTAATTAATCCTAAAACTTTAATTTGTGCTACCTTCTAAAGAAAATCACTGAAAAATGTACAGATTTCCAAAAGATTATCAAAACACCCAGCTACACAGAGAGCAGTGTGGAACCTGTTCTCCTAAATGAAGATATTTGTCCAGTTAATTTCTAGTACATGTTGATAATATTATACAAGGAATAATTTTGGTCAATTATGCTCCTGTAATTAGTAGGTCTCTCCCACTAACTACAGGATCTCTGAAGTCTGTCCTGGTGAGCAGTCTGCTTTCTGCATCTCCTCTCCAAATGTTCTGTGAGTCTGAACAGATTTTTAAAAGCCCATTTTTGTACAGATTATATCTTTGGCCGTACCTTGACATGTGAAGAACTGTGTGGATTGGCATGTGACCCATATGCACAACATTTCTCATTGCTCTTTGTGTGAATGACCCCCACAACCTGCACTGTCTGTGGCTGCCTTGGAGACCTTGGAAGCGCACATGCTGTGGAATGGTGAGGATTCACTGACAGGGCTCGGGAAGGGGATCCCCAGATCCTTCTCCAGGCATTTCCTGCATGTGTCTGCTCCAGCAGAGTCAGGTGCAGAAGTGTGGACTGTAGATCTGCCTCTGAATTACTGTGCAGCAGCTGAGCTTCACAGGTACAAGCTGTCCCTCTTTGAAGATGTAGCACCAAGCTCTGGATTGAAGTCCAGCTGCCTCTTCCCAGCAGCTGTGTGTCACCTGTGTGTCCGCTGAGGATACTATTCAGACACCTATTTACATATTTTCATATTAGTTTTGCTGTAAAGTTTTAAAGTAAATAAACAGACTATGGTTAGAGATCAAGATTTCAATTAGCATCTCTATCAGGTTTGACTCTGGTGTCATGGTTTGACTTCAAGAGAACATCAGGGCTATGGCTTAGATTCTACTCAACACTAAAAACTTCTATGTCTACACCTACATCTTCCAACCCCAGTAATGAGATGAGGTAAATTTATGAGATGGACAAACTAAGCTAGGATTAAGAAAGAGCAGCTCTTCCAAAAAGTTAGTCAAGTCCAATGTTTAAAGTATTTGGAAGGTACTGTAATGTTTTGAATACAGATTTTAGATATATACAGATTTTATACTGGCATATTTATTTTCATGTCTAGCATAACTTATTTTTTCTTTGCTTTTATGAGAAGTAGTATAATAAGTGGAAGTTGTGTTGTCTAACTCTCCTGACACCTCTTGTGTGAACTAAGAGTGTAATTGAAATGATGAGGTCTCTGGACTCAGAGACTCGAGGCTGGCTGCTGTCTGTGACTGATGCTGCTGTGTTTTGTCAGTTCATTCTGGGCTAAGCAGTTTCTCTTACAGGGAGACCTCAGGGACAGGAGAAAGAAGGGGATACATCTGCCTTAGGGAAAAATTATTCTTTCTTAACTTTCTGCTATTTAATATTGTACTTAATGGGATATTTCCATGTGCCACCATCGAGGCAGATTCTCTCAGTCTGTTATGAAAAATAAATGATTCGCCTATGAAAATCATCAGCTCCAATGGGCTCCAAATCCACTGCACAAGTTCTGAATTTGTCTCTAAGGTAATTTCTCCAGCTTTCTAGAGCCAATTCCACCCAAGTATTTTGGCTTCTACCTATGAAAATGAAGCCTTTTGAAGTGTTTGTGCCCCTGAGAGTCTAACAATCAATTTTTCAGATGAGGACAGATTTCAGATCCATCCTTCTAACCCTACTGTTAAACAGGCATTAATAGTTAGCTAGGTGGTTATTGTAAGCTTCTGTATTTGACTATTAACAGCAACTGCATGTGTGGGTCCGCTCCATATAGAACAAACCTATCTAGGGATTGATTTTATGATGCCAAAATGATAAAGTTTCCTAAAAAATGTAGAGTGAATGTGTAAGCTCTGGAAAACATTAACAAAAATAACTAAGTAACACCCCCTATTCATACCTAATTCCTACTGACATCAAATTTAGCTGTGTGTACTTTGGACTCATTGGAACTGTTACCGTGAAAAATCTTGCTGCACAAGTCCTCTTTGAAACATAAAATATTTGTGTTCTGATTGCTCTGTTAAAAAAAAAAAAAGAGTTTTGTCATCACTGTAGTTTAGGCAGATTCTCCATTGTCTGGTGTCTTGTTACAGTAAATTATATCAACACAGAGTGGGTGTACAGTAGCCAGCAGTCTGTGTTAGCAGCATTTTAGATTCAGTTTGCACTTACGTAAATGATTGTGCAAGATGTGAGAGGCAATCTAGCCCCTGGGAATTATATATGGTTTTGGGCGTAATCTTTATGTGTGTAGCCAACACATAAAAATATAGAGAAGTTTTAACATGTTACTGTTGCCATCACCCCAAATAAATATAATTAAACAAGCAGCTTTCAGTCGCACTTATAGGCAGGATCCAGAATAGCTCATGTTTTTGGTGGCAGATATATAGGAAATATGAGCCTATAAGGAACAATATATTGCTTTGTTTTTCATAGCACTGTTCACCACATTCTCATAATGGTCAGATAAGAAAGTTTTCAGACCAAGGAAGGGTTAGAAAAGTGCATTTCAAAAAGTATTACAATTTATGTAGTTTAATATGATGCTTCTTTGCAATTCAGAAAAAAAGTTCTGGTGAATTGTATCACATTTCAGCTGAATTAAACTGGTTTAGAGATACTGTGTCACAATAATCACCAAGACAGCCCAGTCCAGAAAGAAAGTGGAATTAACTATGTTTATAATGTGGGGCCATGTGTTTCTTCCTTTTACCACAGAGCTATAAATGTTGCATATTCCACTTTGCAAGTCAAGGTATCCCAGAAGAGATATTAATGATATTGGGGGCTACAGGAAATGGAAGCACCTTAACAATATGTTCCCCCGAGGGTCTGGCATGTGCTGCCTTGGAAATCCTTGACAAGACTCAAAAGCACCATTAAAGCTTTTCTGCAGCTTGCTTTTTTTTTTTTTTTTTTTTTTTTCATCAGAGCCTGTGACAGCATATGTGAAAAACGCCCTTGCTGGTGGCAGCACATCTCTCATACCCACAAATATTAATTTAACATTAATGAATTGCTTAAACATTCCTGAGGTGCCTATGTCTCTCTGCAGAGATCTGGAGTCTTTATTTTGCCCAACTCTAAACCACAATCCCAAGTAAAAGAGCAAAGGAGGGACTGAAGAGACAACCCCCGGCCGACTTTTTGCCAGTTACTTTCATCTCTGGAAGTTTTCCCTGTGATGGGGCTCTGCAGGTTGTCAGGGCAAAGCAAAGATGTCTAAATGCCGGGGGGGGGGTTGGGAAAATCTGCTTTCCTCTAACCCAGTGCTCAGAAACAGCTGAACTGATTTTGCTGAAACCTTAAATGTACTCAGCATGATGGAGACTCCCTCAGAACAGATTTTTTTTCACTTGGATGATTTAAATTTGGCGAAATCATAGTGATGTAGAACAAAAACTGATACACTCCTGCTAGCTCTGCCTAGAAAAACAATTTATATGTCATCCACCCCATTTTAGACCAAGATTTGTCTTGTTCTGCTATACATAATAAATGGCTTTAAGACTAACTTGCCTTAATGTTTATTACAGTTGTAACTCATTTATTAAATCAAATCATGATGGTGAGGAGGAAGTTGTAAGAAGTGAATATCTAACAGATGAGTTATCTGGAAGAAGGCAGCACCTACTGACATCACCCTGCAACGTGCAGTGCCTCTGTCTGGAGCAGTCTGGCTTCCATGATGCTAGGAAAATCAGAGAGGTGAACTCCCTCCTATTTCCTCCTTGGAAGGTGTCCAAGGCTGTGGCCTCACCTCTCTTGGAAGGGTCTTGAAATATTTTCAATAATGGGAAGGGGTGGAATGGCTGTGGGCTGGATCCTCTTGTTAAGTGCCCTGTAGCATTAGGGAATGACACTGCCGGTAGCCTGCTCTAGCTGTTAAAAAGATGAAATTTTGCTGATTTGCTCACTAATTATGTACAGCCAAATGCAGCCATTGCAGCTAGGAATGATCCTTCTCTGATGTAACTATTCCGAAGCCTGTAGTGCCACAGAGGGTGCGATTGTGGGTGAAAATCCCGCTTTGGAGAGCAGAAACCGGCTGGTTACATGTCAGCGACAACAATCTGTGAGGCAAAGGAAAGTGTTCTGTGATTCCAGACGCATTCACCCATAAATTGCTGACCGTTTTATGTATTGCCCGATATAACCACTCCAGGAATCAGGAATATTCTGTTTATCGGGGCGTTTATCAGAGATAATCATGGGTGCGGTAGAAATACCGCCTGGCCCGTGTCGCTGGTTTTGGAAGGTTTCATTTCCTGATTTTCTGACAGTGGTGGGGGATCGTGGTGTTGATATTTTAAATTATTCTTATTTTATTTTAACGCAGCGGCCTGAGGACAGCCCAGCGCCCGCCCCCGCCGTGCGCGCCCGCGGTGCCGCCGTCCAGGTGTTTCGCGTTACCGCCGCCCCGTAAAAGCCGCTCACGAACACGGTGACACATAAACGCTAAATTAAAGCGGCGCTGCGGCCCCGCCCCGGGGCTGGGGCCGAGGGCGATCCGACCACCCGCAGCCGGGCCGCCGAGCGGCACCGGGCCCTGCCGGCTCCCCGCAGCACCGGCACGGCGGCGGCCGGCGGGAGGCTCCAGAGCCCCAGCGGAGACCGCGGTGCCGCTTCCTCCGGCAAAGGCTTCCCCCATCGAGGCACCTGTGAAGCGCCGGCCTTGGGGAAAGCTGCCCGGGGCTCCACGCAGGACAAGGGCTGGAAGGGCAGGGAAACGGGCTCAAAGCAGCCGATGGGCGAGGCTGGGCCGGGCTTGCAGCGCAGTCCCGGGCGCACCGTCCTGCGAGACCAGCGGGGTAACATCACTCCCAGTGGGGCGGCTGGTGGCAGCCGGCACCCCAGGCAGCCCGTCCGAGCCCTCCCCGCCAGCCCCCGGCCTGAGGGGACACAGGAGGGCACATTGTGGCCGGCTGCCTCCGGCCGGAGCCGCTCCTTCCATCGCCCCGCGAGGAGCGCGCCCGCGCGGCAGCGGCGCAGCCCCGGTCCCGCCCGGCTCCACCGTCGGGGCTGGCAGCGGCGCCTCCTGCAGCAAGTGGGGGCCTTGGTTTTTATTATTATTTTTTTCCTTGAGCTCAGGACTCCTCGAAGGCGGGTGATTTCACGGAAAGTGAAGGGGAAGACAGGGCCCCGAAGTTATTACACGAAATAATGAGTTCTCCAGCCGATTCCCCGGGCTGAGACCGTGCCAGTGCGGGGATGCACGCATCCCGCCCCGCCGCCCTTCAGAAATCCCCAGATTAGCAGGAAAACTTGGTGGTGTTTCAAGTGCATACCAAGAAAATTAATGTGAAAGCATTCCTCTTTCAATCGAGAAAGGCGTATATTTTCTCTCTCTCCCAAGGCTTCTCTCTCCATCCCCCCCACTTCCCCCCCCTCAGGGTTTTCCAGATAAATTGGAAAGCTTTCCAGAGGGAACCTGGAGAAGAAATAATAGAAATACTCAAGCACTGTCTTGGTTGCCCCGATCTACAGCACCTTTCTTTAAATGCCCGTTAGACTGTAAAATCCGGTCAAAACTGTATTCATTGCAACAATATTGGTAATAAAGTATTTTGTCTGATGTTGCATTGTCTTCTTCACAACAGAAACTACAAACCAAATGTATGTTCCAAGCGAAAAGGGAAAAGGTTTATTTAATCCAGAAAATAATTAAAATCTCATGTATTTTTATTGGTTTTAGTATCCAGCAGAGTGAAAATATTGAAACTCCGAGACCCCTTGCATTAAAAAGTCACAACTGTTCTATTTTATTAGTTCTGACTGTGTGAAAAAAATTATAAGGAGAACATTGAAAAAATCCGGGTTTTAGAGCCCCGAATGGCCATAAAAACAATAAAATCAACTATAAAACCTGCACTAGTGATATTAAAAAATTATGTAGTTCAATAAATGTGACATTTCATGAATGCGGATTTAATAGTCTCCAACCCGTGGAAAGAGGAAGGCTGAGGTCTAACAATTGAATTTGAAAGGGGCGGTTCTGTAGAACTGCAAAATTAAGTGCTTCATTTTTCTTGTTAGGGATTATGCAGTGGTAGTGGAATGTAATAACTGTGTCATTAAAACTTCCTTTTAACAAGGCCTATTGCTTGTATAAAAGTCAGAAAAGGGTAATCTCTTCCTCTATTTATTTGTTTTCCAATAATACAGCAAAACATTTTTTTTTCTTTTCGCATAAACTTGTTCTCAAGATTTGGAATCGACAGCTTGTAAAATATTGTGGGGGCCCTCCATTCTGCTGCCTCATATCATGCACGTCGTTATTCCAGAGGGCAACGGGTCATCGCTTTACTGTACATTTATTAAGTAAATCAAGCTGCAAATCCAACACTTCCAGATGAAAACATTAACTAAACCCCTTGGAAAGAGCAATGCCTGGGAGACTGAACACAGAGAAAAAATAATCAAAACTGTCAGCTCGCTTTACGTGTACCTGATATTTACAAGACACAAGACCACGCTTTAAAGGTGAGTTTTGGCATTTGTTAACAATGTAAAAAAAAGAAAACCTAACCTCTCTGTATTATTAAAAAATATATTTTTTTGTTTTTCATTTCACCAACACCCTTTCGTCTTGCTCTGAGCCTGCTGTTAAGATCTTCGTGGGTTTGAACCGTAGACCTTTTTTTTTCTTCTTTTTTATTTAAGAAAAAAAAAAGGCAGGGTTATACCAGCACCTGCTATTCCTTAACAGCTTTCCGTGCTCGCTGTCAGCACGGGGCCGTGTGAGGAAGACGGGACACGGCGGGGTCCGCGGACACGCAGGCTGCACCTGCCGCCTCCGCTCGCAGGGAGCGGGAGAAGGAGCGGCCGCGCCAGCCGCTGCCGTCGGGGCCAGGCCCCGGGTGCTTGAGGGGCGCGGGCAGATCGGGGGTCGCTGCCCCTTCCTCACACCTCCCACCACCCCTCGCCCAAGTCTGGCGGACAGCGGTGCTAGCGAGGGGCGGCCCTGCGGAGACGCCCGGACGGAGCGCGCGTCTCCCGCTAGGGGCTGCGGGGCAGGGGGAATCACCCGGCGGGATCTTAGAAATCGAATCGATGGAGCCCAGGTGGCGCTGCTCGGGCCGTCATGCCGCTTTCCCAGCCCGGGCTGTCGGGCACTGGTCCCCAGCCCCGCGCGGCGCCCGGCCGCCCCATCGTCCCCCAGTCTGCCGCCCGGTGCCGGCCGTCGGAGCCAGGCGGGACGCGAGCAGCGCGGCGCCACTTCCGGGCTCTCGGCTCTGTCCCGGGCACGGGGCCGGAGCCTGTGCCGCCCGCCGCCCACGCACTGCCCCCACTCGTTCCCGGCGCACGCAGTCAGGCGGAGCGCCAGCGCGGACTCTTCCAAGAGAGAGGTGCCCGGGCCGGGCGGGGGGTGCCCGTCCGCTTCGTGCCTCCTGCCTCGGTCCGCGCCTGGGCCACGCTGCAGGGGTCAGCGCGCACCCCCACGGGGAAACCCGAGCACCGCTGACGCTGCGCCCTGCGCCGGCAGAGGAGCGAGAACCGCTGCGGGAGGAGACAGGGCCTCTGTGCCGTCGGGGCCCAGCGGGCGACAGATCGCGCCCCGCTGGCCCGGGCTGCCCCGGCGGTGGTTGATTGGCGCCGCGGGGAGTTCGCTCCTGGAGGCGGGGGAGTGTTTGCCGGCGGGGGGTGGTTTCCCCCTTCCCTGGCCGGGCTCATTGGCCAGACGGCGCCGTGGCAGGAAGGGGACAGAGACCACGCGGGCTCCGCCCCGCGCCAATAGAAACCTATCGAAGGGTAACCCGAGCCCAGAGAAACCCGCGGCGGCGGTGCCAGCACCCAGCCGCCGCGGTCGGGGCCGGCTTTCCGCAGGGGCGGCCGGGGGCGCGGGGGTGCGCGGGCGGCGACCGCGCCATGCAGTACCAGCCTCCGGGCGCGGCGCCGGCGGCCCTGGGCGTCGGCGTCCCACTGTACGCGCCCACGCCGCTGCTCCAGCCCGCGCACCCCACGCCCTTCTACATCGAGGACATCCTGGGCCGCGGCCCCGCCGCCGCCCCGGCCCCCACTCCCTGCCCGCCCCGCCGCCGCCGACGCTGCCGTCGCCCAACTCCTCCTTCACCAGCCTGGTGTCCCCGTACCGGACCCCCATCTACGAACCGACCCCCGTCCACCCGGCCTTCTCCCATCACCTCGCCGCCACCTATGGCACTGGCGCCTACGCCGGGCCCCTCTACTCCTTTCCTCGCGCCGTCGGCGACTACGCGCACGCCCTGATCCGGCAGGACCCCCTGGGTAAGCCATGTGCCCCCCTCCGCCCTCCCCGGCTCCGGCGCAGATCTCGTCCCGTCCCCATCCCGCCGTCGGGGCAGGGGTAAATGGGAAGTGCCCGAAAGCGGTCCCCTTTCCCGCCCGCCCGCCGCTTCTCTGTGTTCCCCCGGCTCCCTCCGGCCCCCGTCTGATTTACAGTAAATTAGAGACGTGCCATGCTCCGGGTCTGTCAGCGAGACCACAGTGCGCGGCCGCCGTGACTCAGATTTGTTTTCCTTTAAACCAAGTGACTGTGAGAGTGTCCTTAGTAATGTCGCGTGTGGTTTTGGTGGGGAGTTTTAATTGTGCTTGGAGATCGCATGGCAGATCTCAGTCTTTCCTGCGGATGACTTGAAAAGCAGTCGGGAGGCCGGCTCCACTCGCTGGGGCCCCCGAGGTTCCTCTGCGGGTCGGCTCGGGCCGGGCCGGGCCGGGTCGGGGGTCCCGGTGGTTACTTTGCGCCTTTGGCCGGGAAGCGACCCCTCTGCGGGGGCTGAGCCCCATGCCCGGGCTGCAGCACTTGTTCTTAGTGATTGCAAAACTGGACCTGACTCACCACATTTGTGCAGTGAAAGAGGCTGACCCTTTCCGTTCATACAGGAAACCTTGAGCTCTCGATAGGAGTAAATCTGGTTTCAGAAGCTGTTAAGTGTTTTCCTGGCCGCCTGAAGCAGGCTCTTCCCCGGGAGTCGTGCACATTGCTGATTACTTTATCGACATCCTCAATACAGACAAATTCAGGAAACACTCGACTTCTGATAGCCGGGATCCGTTTTTCTGATATTGTTCATTTCCTCTGTGTGGGATGTGACTTTATGACAGCTAAAATAACCAGTTGCTTCCTATTTTTTGAGTCTGTTTTGCACAAGAATTACTAAAGCCTGACGCAAGCAAAATCTCGAAAAACAATGCAGCAAATTGCAAAGGGTGCAGGCAGTAAGACAAACAGCGTGACTCAGTAGCACTGGCCGGAGCCTCCTGCCCCGAGACGCGGCTGCGGCTCCGCAGCGGGGCCGGTTCCCCGGCGTGTCGCTGCCTGCACCGCCTCGCCCCTCACCCGGGCCCGGCTGAGCCTGTCGGGCACCCCGCGGCCCCTGGCGGGCAAAGCCCCAGCCGAGGGTGGGGGACAAGCGGGCTCTTCTTCCTAGAAGCCCAGTGCCCTCCTGCTGGCGCGTCACCCCTGCCCAGCGATGTCACCGCTCTCCACAGGGACTCGGGCACTGGCTCAGTGAAAGGGAGACGGTTTCTTTAGGGCATCGCAGTAAAAGAGCAGAAGGAAGCAAAGGTCTTTTTTTTTTTTTTTGGTCTCTTTCTTTGCGAGATAGACCAACAGGAAACACATTGACGGAAATGTTGCCAAAGCCCGTAAAGTGACTTTAACTGGTGTCTCCGTTTGGCGGAGGGGAAAAAATCAGAGAGGGGAAAGATCAGAGTAGGAACTGAGAGAAATAAAATCAGGCGAAGGAAATTAGCGAGCCCTGGACCCGGCGCACTACCAGGCCTGGGGCTGGGCAGGGGCTCCCCAGTCCCGCGTGTCCGCGGCCGGCTGGTGACCCTCGGCGCTGTGCCTCTCTTTGTAGGGAAGCCGCTGCTGTGGAGCCCCTTCATCCAGCGGCCGCTGCACAAGAGGAAGGGGGGCCAGGTCCGCTTCTCCAACGACCAGACCATCGAGTTGGAGAAGAAGTTCGAGACGCAGAAATACCTCTCCCCGCCGGAGAGGAAGCGTCTGGCCAAGATGCTGCAGCTCAGCGAGAGGCAGGTGAGGCCGTGCCCCCGCCCCGGGGAACCGCACCCCCTTCCCCTTCGCTCCAGGCCCCGCCGTGCAGCTGCTGGCGCTGCATCGCTCCCGGGGACCTGGCCGGCTCAGGGTCGGCGGGGAAGGGGTTTTTGGCAGGTTCTTGCTTTTTGCTTGCGGCTTGGGAAAGGCTCTGGGTGCTAGCTGGCTCCAAGACTACCCTGCACCTTTTCTCATTGTCGTTGCTCAGGTCAAAACGTGGTTTCAGAATCGCAGAGCCAAATGGAGGCGTCTAAAGCAGGTACGTAGATGTTTCTGTTTCTATAGAAATAAGTATTTTAATTGTCTTATCTTATGCCGTGCTCGCCTATTCCAGGTTGTATGCAGAAGTCATCTGAAAGGCTGTTTAACCTCTTCACCTTGATTAAAAAGACAAATAGTCATGCTGGAATCCATGAGGGCTCGTTCAGGCAGCACTAACGTTAAAAGCTTCTAATGCAGTTCCTATATCAATTATGCCCGTCTTTCACACACCACCTATTAAAACTCCACGGTAATTGTTTTGTAAACCCATATGTTGTTTAGCCAATTAACGTGGAGAAGATAAGTAATTGTCAGTAAATTACTTAGGCAGTTTTTTTGGAGAATATTAACTAGTGTTTTAAAATACCCTCTCTTAATAAACACAAGTTGATGTATTTTGCTAATGTCGGGAGAAGGCAGGTACAAACACCGTGTTTGTTTTGAGGAGCCACATGGAAAATTGAGTAGTTTTTACCTTCCTTTCACAAGCAGTTACAATGCATTAGCCTAAGAACTTAAAGCAGTTTCCCTTCCCTTAGAAATCATGCTCAAGCAGATAATTATTTAGGGGTTTTTATGGCACATAGGGACTCAGCAAAACTGAGGTCCCTTGGCTCAAATATTTTTGAAAAATTCCAGCATTTTGGCCTGAGTCTGGCTTCAGCAAGTGTGACATGGATGCACACATTTTACTGGCAAATCTGCCTTTAATATAAAAGCAAAAAGAAAAGTAAACTAATCACGGTATGGTGCTCTACATGAGTCTGTTCTGTGACCCTCGCCTGAGTTTAACTCAATCTTCAGGTGATTTTTTAATAAAGTCCTATTATTCTGGCAAGAGGCTGCGTAGGGCCCAGCCCATGCCACAGTGTCCAGAGAGCTCGCTTGGGATCTCGGCTATTTTAAGTCATTTCCTCCTTTTCATTCAGTCACATCCATTTCTCCAAGCCTGCACAGTTATATCATGGGTACGTGTCTCTGCCTGCTTTTCCTTTCACGTAGCATTTCATGCCCCCTTAGGGGACTGGGCTCTCCAGACAGGTGCCAACACAGGGCTACTCTTGGCTTCACAAACAGGGTTTTGGTTTGAGTGGTGAGTGTTTTAATGTTGAGTTTTAGCTTAATTAGTAATTTTTTTTCCATTTGCTTTTGGACCACTGATGGATTCAGCCTCCCTCCTCTTGCTACTTATCGGGTGTAATTAAAGAAAGATCAGGGCAGGAGGAAGCTGTGTGTCGGTGTTTGTAGACTCATAATAAACATTTGCTTTGCTAAAGACAAAAGTTCAGAGGTTCCTGGGCTCCAGCAGCTCCTGACTCTTTTGAAGTGGCTGTGATAACCATCGCCAAGGAGCCCTATTCACAGCAGCAGCCCCTGTGGCTGTGAGGGAGTGCGATCAGAGCCCTCGCCCGGCCCTGTCCCACTCGGCCAGGTTTATAGGTAGGAGGCCCAGAGAGGACACCTGCCTTTTTCTGCAAGGTGGTTTTCCCACACAGCACAGCTGGAATTCCCGGGCCTCCCATTTCTGTGGCCTCTAGTTCTGTACCAAGCAGGCTTCTTTCATTGCAGGAGAACCCCCAGGCCACCAAAAAAGAAGAAGTAGAAGGTGCTGACAGTCACAGTGACCAAAGGCCGGAGAGCTGCCAGAGCCCTGAGCAGAAGGGTAAGGAGGTCTCTCTGGATGGCTCACAGTACACCCCCTCACCAGCCTCACAGGAGGACCTGGACTCAGAGGTCTCTGATGACTCTGATCAAGAAGTGGACATTGAAGGCGATAAAGGCTATTACACTGCTGCCCACTAACAGTCCCATGCAGAGAGCGGACCTAACTCGGCTTGCACTTTACCAGGGGCTGGTTTGAAAGAATACTGTGCTACAGGAGAAAGCTTTCACGGTTACATTGAAAGAAAAAAGCATCACCAAATAGACTAATTTTATAACAAGCAGAGAAAGAAAGATGTATTTTCTGCAAACAGTTCAGTTTTGGCATCTCTAATTTGGTTAAAGGACCATGGTTTGTATTTAATTACTTGTAAGATATGTTTGTACAATAATCAATGTTCTAACTGGAATATTATCCTGCACCCTGTCCTTACTCATGGTGGTGGAGAGGGTCTGAATCAGCTGCTGTCGGTGATCAGGCAAAACTCTAACTAGTGTGGAAGTGAGTATGGATTGCAGGACTAAGCCCTTTATATGTGTAAACAAACGTACTTTAAATAGATTAATTTAAACGCCCTTTGTAAGCAGAGAAACATGTTCTGTGAAATAGGGAGGGATTTGACCATCCCGAGAAGTGCCTTATACTCACACCCTTTTATGTGCTCTCTACTGAGACATCCTTCGTTCGTCAGATAGAGTTGTCAGACAGATTCCTTTTTCTTCTTGTGTGAGATGAAATGTACCTTCTCAGATTTTCAAGAATTTTGTCTCACAGTTTGGATGGTTCCATTTGCAGAAAAAAAAATATTTTTCTCCTTCAAAATCTCTAGCACTGTTTTTTATGGATTTCATATTTGAGAAGAAAATGTGGGGAGTGATAGGGCCCTGCTGCAGGACAGAAACTGGCATGAGCTGCCGGGCATAAGTGAAGCACACAGCCATGGGAAGATAATGCCTATCATACAAGTATCTGCTTCTGTACATACTAGTTTTCTTTAAAAGTCTTGTGGTTTTATACCTCACATTGTTCATATTTTGTACATATTTGTTCAGTGTTTAAAAAAAAAGGCAAAACCTGGTATTTAATTTTTGATGGACATATCTGTGAAATAAACCTAAACTCTGCAACACTCGCCACTCTGGCTGTCCAGTTACTGGCAGGAGAAGACCCAAAACCTCTCCTCTGCCAGGCATGTTGTAAACGCCTTTTCCCTCAGTACTGTGCCAGCCATCAGCCATCCCACAGCTTTCTGGGCACCCTTAGTTGCAGGAGTCTCGTGTGGGTTCTCTGCTGTATTTTTTTGCTGTATTTCAGCCTCCCACCCCACGTTTCGGTTTTGCCTGTGACTGTGCCCACATGGGAACGGGCTCTGTGGCAGGAGGAGGAAAACCTGGCTGGCAAGCACAGGCTGAAAGCGTGGGTGTTTACCCCCGAGTTGCCCCGACCTCGGTGGGCTGGAGAGGGGTGCGGGCTGGAGGAGGAGCGGGGCCAGCAGGGTTTGCTCGGGGCCGGGCATCGACCCCAGCCAGGGCAGACGCTGACCCACCTGAGTCAACAATGGTTATTCATCGGCCTTTCTCCGAAATGACTCGGGGAAGGAGCACGAAACCCGGGCTGAGAGCTGCTCCTGGGAGCGGGCATCCTGGGTGGGCACCCGCGTGGGTATTCAGCCCCTGCAGGTGCCACGGTGAGTGCCCAGGGGACAGGGATTTACACCCGGCCAAGTGTCACAGAGGCTTTTAGCGCCAAGAAATGCTTTTAGATAGCAACAAGTGACTATTGTAACTGGCAAGGGCAGATGGCCTTTAGACCAGACAAGCTGTAGCTTCTAAGTGAGTTAATTCTTTCAGAAACATCAGCTGAGTTTTCTGAATGAGTGGCTTTAACTTTGGTTTGTTCGAAAACCGCGCTCATGAACGGGGCCCGGAAAGACGAGGTGATCGGGAGGTTCTGTGCCCCCTGCCCGTGCACGCCGGGCACAGGCCCTGGCCCCGCGCTGCTCCGGTCGGGGGGCGCGGGCACCGGCCCCTGGTTTAACGCCGCCCGTGACAAAGGGAGGGAGCTCCGGGGCGCTCCGGGCCGTCCCTGGGGCTCCTCTCCGCCTTTGCGCCGGGATCGAGCCCCAGCGCGGTGAGCGCCACGCGAGGAATCGCTGAGGGCGCAGACAGCTCACAGCGGGGCTGAGCTGAGGAGGAGATCCCTTCTCCATCCCTCGGCTTTCCTTCACTCGGGTTGCCGTCCCGGGCCTCAGCGCGGGTCCCGACGGGGACGGGGACGGGGACAGCCCACCGTGAGTCGCGGGAGCTGCGGCGGGGGGAGGATGGTGAGGTTGTGAGGGCCGGAGCAGAGCAGGGAGCGCTCGGGAAGACGCCGTCCGCGTCTGTTTTTCTTTATCTGTTTATCTGTCCCGACCGATATCAAGGTACACGAAACTGGAGTCACCTCTTCAATGGGACTTCGTGTTACGGCTGTGCTTTCGCGTGGGGATGGGAACACGCGTGGAACAGGGCGGCCGTGACGGGCGGGCGGCCGGTGGCGGCCCGTGGGAGTGGGCGCCGGGCAAGCCGCATTTCCACGGGGCTGATGCCGGCGTTCCCGGCCGGGACAAGCCGGGAGCCAGCCGGCCCCGGTGCGGTGGGCGGGGCGGGGGCTCTGCCCGAGGAACTGCGCGGGGTCGCGTCCCGGGAGATGTAATGGGGTCCCGGGAAGCCAACCCAGGCGCTTTCCCCGCCGTGGCGGAGATTTGGCGGCTCCCTGCAGGCGCGGAGCGCAGATGCGCCGTCTGCAGCCGCCTGGCCCGGGATGTGGATTTCCAGGGTGTCGCGACAAGTGACAAACAGCGCTGTAACCCAGGGTGGGCAGTCGATATGTCCTTGCTCACCCGCCCATCCGGGGAGGGGGCTCAGGGAGGTAAAACACACCGGCGGGGCCGGCCGAGCTGCTGCTCAGAGGTAATCCCCCAGCGGCTGCCCCTAATTTCCCCAGCTCGTTTCCACGCGGGGGAGACCGACGTGGGGATGACCACGGTGGGGCGGACGAGTGTCCTTCCACGGGCAGTCTCTTCTCTTTGGCAGGAGAAAAACAGCCAAAGCACTTTACACCGTTCGGGAAAACCTTCGAGCCCCTTCCGTGCCACCCCGCTCTGTCCTGTTTGTTTGCCCGTTGGCTATTCCATGCCGAGCTGGCACGCATGACCTTTCCAGCACAACTCCCGTCTTGTTTTCGACTTTTTTATCAGCCGATTCAACTTGAAAATGGTTATCATTTAGCAGAAAAACAAACAGAAAACCACATTTTTGTAAGCAAAACGTTAATGATTGGAAGAATTGCACCAATTTCAGCTTGACAGTGTGTGATTAATCCTCCGGGTCAGGTACTTATATTTTTAGTCATTAGGTTCGTCGGCCTTTGATATGCAGAACTGTTTCTAGCCTAATAGGCTATCGACCGGGCCGCTGTGTACTTTGACTCGGTGCGCAGCGCGGTCCCCGGGCCCGCGGGAGCGCAGCGCGGATGCGCGCAGGCGCCGCCGCCGGGCGGGCTCGTCCCGTCCCGCAGGCCCGGCCCGGGGCAGCCGGGGCACGGCCGAGCCGCCCCGGCCCCGCAGGTGGCCCACGGGCGGGACAGCCGAGCCCGTCCCGCGGCCGGGACATCGCGTGGGGCTGCGCGTTCGCGCCCGCCGCCCGTGCTGCCGCGGGGCGGGAGAGGAGAAAGGCGGATACGCGATGTTTGCAAAGCAGGTCACTTTAATCCTTCACGCTGAAATGTCCAGAGCCTCTTCTATTGCACAATAATAGGAAATAATAACTCAGGGCTGCTAATTGTTTGCTTTCGCTGAAAAGGACCTTCCTCTGGTCATATCGGATAAAAGGAGTTTTATCCATCCACTCAGTTTAGTGGATGACAAGAAATGGTATTAGGCCTGGAAGACATCTGCTATTAAATGTCTCCTCAGAGGACCAAAAAAAGAAAACAAAAACAATAAAATCTGTGCGTGGGTATTATCGTCTTTTAGCTATGTATGTGTGTATATATATATATGTATATATATATATTTGCAAAATGTTCGTTTTTGAAGACTTTATTTTAGCACATGAGAAAGTACCAAGACAGAGCTGTAAACCTGAAAGAATCATGAGCAGCCGGTCAGAGCCGCTGATCTGATTCAGATCAACTTCTCATTAACGTTTAGCAGTGGTTTGGGCTTAGTAAGGACTTTGTCCAGGTGACAACAGCTTACCAAAAAGCCTTTGCTGACAGTTGAGTCTCTGTCTTATTTTGAATCATGGACTGACTCCAGGCCTCCTGAGCACAGGAGGTTTGCTTATTCCTTATTTATCCAAAACAGGAAATCAATGTGTATTTCTAAAATATTTCAGATGGTGCATGTCAAGGCCAGAAAAGCTTTACACAATCGTGTAAAAGCCTTATCATGTTAACTTAAGTGGCTCCGTTTCACATCTCCATTGTCTGAGAGCTATTGACAAATGACTACTAAACCCCGGGAGTCTCAAGCACATCCAGACTGTGTTACTTTGGTCACTTCGAGTTATAACAGCAAATTATTGTTTGCTGGAGTCTTTCAATTGAGTTGGTGACTAGTGAATTTCCCCCTGAATGTTAGATACCCACCCATGTCATAAAGAAATAATCTCTAATGGGACTAATTGAGAGGTAGATCCTTCTTCCTATCAAATTGATACCTACCTATGTCATTAAGCCTTAATAATAAATAGAACTAATAGGTTTGTTTGGGTTTGTTGGGGCTTTTGTTTGTTTATTTGGTTTTGTTCCTGTTTGTTTTGATTTGTTGTCGTTTTGGAGGTTTTTTTTTACATAGCAGAACAGAGCCTGATATTAAACAGTCTGAGAGGCTGTGCTTATGCTTGTTTAGAATTGTCACAGTGACTTTTTCATTTTTTGTTCTTATTTTTTTTCTTTCCTGAAAGTATTGTTCAAGATGTCAAAGATACTAGCACAATTCTGGGAAAGAGATGTTCTGATTTTTTCACTGGTCGGAGCAAACCAGTGTAAGGATATGTATTAATGACTAAGAATTTATCTGCTGACTTTTTACAAGACAATTGTTAGAGTGGGTATGTGTGCAAGCATTTTCAAGTAGTTGATCAAAGGAGCAGATTTTTCAAGGGTTTTGTCTGAGTACATTTTGGTGAAAACAAAGTCAAAGTCAAAACGAATTGCTGTGGTGGCCTGTAGGAAATTAATTGGTGCTCACAGTCAGCTGGAAATACTGACACTAAAGACAAACTGTACTTCACATTTGTTGTACAATTTAGGCAAATTATTTGGGCTAAAAGATTGAATGGACATAAAAAATGAGCTTCCATCTCATCAGCCTTAGGGAAGGTGCTAAGGGGGCCTAATTCAATCAAGGTTATTTAAGGACTAAAAATCCCATCTGACAGACACATAGACCTCAAAACTTTTAACATGATTTTAGCAGGCTGAGTTGCAGTCAGCAAGGAGCCCAGAATATGACCTGCTAAAACCTGGCAGATTATATCAGTAGACTTAGTAGGTCTTGCTTTTGAAAACTGAACTAAATCTACTGGAAAAAAGGGTCCTTTTTCTCTTGTTGTCTAGACAGACCCTTCAGGGTTTCCCTGCACTTTAATCTGTGCCATTGCTTTGAAGACCTATGTGGAGAAAATTCTTGCTGATCCTTTCCTATGCTATTATACTCCTTCGGTGGTGCAGTGGGCATGCCATTGTAAGGAGTATTCTGTCATTGTCTAGACAAGTATCAAAGTTGTATTTTTAGAATGACTTAGCAAGCACTTTTAAACACCTTTTAGCATTTGACTTGTCCTGTCTATGCAAGGTTTCAAATCATGGTAGTCAAACCTTGTTAGCCAGTACCTTTAAAAACACAGCTTTTATCCTAGTCTAGACATACTGAGAGTTCTTGTCCTGGAGTACACCCACATGAGGGTAGAGCCGTTTTAGGATGAGTCAGGACTGCCCACTACCCTGCAATTGTATCTCAACGACTTACTGCAGCTATCAGGATAAAAATCACAGGTTAAAAGGGGAAGAAGTAACTTTATTTTATACACATCAGTTCTTCCACTTCCTTCTCTGTGTAATAAGGAACCCTCTTACACAGCCAAAAACCTAATCTAGCACACAAAGTCAGTCAGAGAGAGCTGCTGTAGTCCTAAAGTATAGAAGGACCCAGTTCTGCAAAAGAATGGACCAGTGGCTGAGATAATGTTCCAGGGACTTATCCTGAAAGTTCTTCCCAAACATACCATGGAACTAGCCCAAGCTGCTGTGAGGAGTTTGGAGACAATAACCCTTTAAGGAACAGCTCTGCACTAATTTGGTTCATTTTGGCTGATGGGTGTTGCAGCCCCACCAGCACTTCAGGGCAAGTTTGGCTCATGAGGGCGTTTTGTTGGTTGGTTCTGGGCTCCATGGCAGTAAGGCACCAGATTAAATTTATCTCTGAGCATGTCAGCACCAGCTAGATGTGGGCAGGAACTGCGAATGAGTTGCTCTGTTGGCTGAAAACAAACACGGGGCTGTATAAGTCAGGGTGAGAACAGCCAGGGGAGTTGAGCTGTAGTAGTAGAGACTTCAGGGGCTCAGAGGCAAAAATGATGGGATGGGACAGTAGCTCTGCAGCCCCATGGCATACTGATGTAGGCAGTGGAGAAAACCAAAAATTTATTCTGAAGTTTGTCAGATAATGGAAAATTATTGTTTTGGGTAAAGGGCAGAGACTGATCTGACAGTCTGTCAGGGACCAGACTGAAGTTTTCCATTTAAGTAAGATTTTGGGATAAACTAGTGGTGAGTACAATCCCTAGGAGATGGATCAGGTCTGCCCTGCAGAGCTAAACCCTTCTCTGTGACTTTGGCCCTGGAGGCTCACGCAGACATTGGCTTGGTCACCACTAATGCACGTGGTATAATATTGTCTCCTTGGTGCAATACCCCCTGCAACTTCAGGAGCATTTTACTCCAAGTGACGCATCCTAATTTGATTCAGTGGAATAAAAGCAACAATGGCAGCAGCAAAGGTGGCAGCTCTTGGCTGTCTCTGCTACCTGAACTCACCTCTGTTAACAGGCAGGAGATGTACAGCACTTCCCCAAAATCATTTCTCTTTATGGTAACTCTGTTTTGGGGAGGACTGGACCCCATCAGATCACTAGTTGCTCTTGAAAATCTCAGTCAGAAATGTATGCGCATAGTCTTTGTGCTGTTCACCACTTCCCATACTGTGGTAGGGGAAGAGAATGCTGACACTGCAATAACTGAATAAAAGACACCCATTTTCTGCCTGTGTTACTCTCACAATGAATATTGTTCATGCTTGGTGCTGGTTTGCTCCTCCAGCTGCCCCTACCCCACAGCCTTTGGGTGTGTCTGGGCGGTCAGGGTATACTCACAGAAAGTGCAGATGGTGAATATCAGTATACTTGAAAATATATTTATGTCTTAATTTAAAAACTTACACGGAAAAGTACAGTTTTTTTCTCCCTTTTTCACTTTCACCTGATACTTTTGCTGTAGCAAAAGGAATGCTACCTGCACGTGGAAACAAATGTGCAGGTTTTTCTAGGGAAGAGAATTATGCCACAGAGGCCTGTGGATGACATGACACCAGAACTCCTCTGGAAGTCCTGTGTGGTAGGATGCTTCAGAGTCTTTTGCAAGGCAGCAGAAATCCCCTGTGCTTGAAGTAATAAACATCTTACATGCACAGTTGTGGTTGGGGAGGGTGGTTTATATTGATTCATCATCACCACTCCAAAATGAGATTGCTGTGTTGTTATATCACCCTTGGAAGGGGTTTCCTGGCAAAATTATTTTCTGTTATTTTTTGGGTTTTTTTCCACGATGATATTTTTGCCTCGTGACTGTCTCCTGAGCTATCAATTACAGAATTCACTAATGCAACCTGTACAATCTTATTTCCTATATATGTGAGGAATAATCTAGCACTGGCAAGTGAGGCACACATGATGATACTTAAAAATGTATGTAAAGTATTATTTGGTGGTGCACCAGAACAAATGTAAGATAAATAATGCCATTAAATAACAAATGGATTAAGGCCTTATTTTTTCTTAGTTGATTACGGAATCTGCATTACTACATACTTTCCATTATTTGCAAATTACACCAGACAGATTGAATAAATGCTTTAAAATGGGTCCTGAACACTGGTTTAGAAACACAGAGGAAGTGGTTTCTTAGACAACTGCTACCCACGTATTGATTTAATAACAGAGAGGTGGAGGGGCAAAGATGATTATGTTGATGTACTGAACTGTTGATTGTTTAATTGAAGGTAAAATTTTTAGCTTCACTAGTCAATTACCTGATCTCATTAAGTTCTTAAAAATCACTAAAATACCATTCTGGCTGAAGCAGCTGCACTTTGCTACTATATTGTCTAAAGCATTAGGAAAATCATTTGCTAATGGTGATTTACAAGTGTAAACATGTGGTATTTTTAGCATCTGAATAAGCTTTCTCCATGTGAGAGATTTTGAACTACTACCATGCACCAGGTATGTAAGGGCAAAGAAAGATATGAAATATGTTTTTATGTTTGCTGAAATGATCCTTAAACTTCTAAATATTTTGAGGTTTCTTCTATTCAAAGCTTATCAACAGGGTGGAAAATACAAGTAGAAAATAATGATTTTTTAATATTAAAGCTGTTTAAAATATATGTAAGAAATTTTTTCAGTGCCTGTCACGTAACAGAGGTTGTACTAAGAATAAATATAAACTAAGACAGCATTTGGCATCCCTGTGGAGGAAGAAGCCCCATGCTGTGAAAATGCTGGAGATGCCAGCCTGGCAGCACAAGGAGGACTCCAGAGCAGCAAGGATAGCTCATCCTGGGCCTCTCCTTGTTACTTTGGAAGTTGCTGATAGAGGACTTGGCAGAGCACCTCCTGGATTCTGCTTGTCAGTGTGCACAGCACTGACATGGGCACTGCTAGCAATCAGTGGCATTTTTGTATTTCCAAACTTCATAGGAAGACATTCTTTCAGGTTAACACATTTTCATTTTGCAGGACACCCGTCCCAGAAAACGTAAGTGATCAGTCAATGTTCATGCAGTAATGTAGAAAGCCTTTCCCAAAACCTGTGTGCCGAGGGTTCTGTCCTAGTGTACTTCATTTGGTTGTTAAATCAGTTCACAGAAAGACAGCTGGTTTCCATGCAGAAGGAATCTGGGATGAATTTCTTCATTCCTGCAAGCAATGTGACTTCAGTCACATGAACTTGATGAACTCTCAGAAAGGAGCTTGACACGTTTTTCTCCCAGTGCAAAGATGTAACGAGGTTATGAACAAGTCCCAAAATGAGAAAGAAGGAAGGCCTGGATTGTGTTTTCCCCCCTTCACAAAGGGTTAATGACACATAGTAGTAGTAGAGAAATAATTTAGAAGAAATTCTGTAGCACCAAGATTTCCCAGTTTTTGGGGATATTTCTGCTGACGTCCGGTTCTGGTTCCGTGCCAGTCCATGTGCCACTTAAAATCTCTTTGGAGATTGTCAAAATATGTAAAGGGGACAAAAGCACACAGTGCTGACAAGGAAATGTACCAGTTCCCCAATCTTAGAGCACATGCCTCCTTGGGAAACTTCTTGGGAATTATAATTATCTTCCTATAATTACCTATTATTGCTTGAAGTTTCCATCCTCAGTGCTTGAATTGAAGTGCAAAGTGCAAGGCAAATAAAACTGCTAGTGTCGCATTTTGATGTCATGTAAATTGGCAATTACATTCTGCACAAGGCAGTGATATAAATTATGAGATCAACCCAAATTTGAGGACATTCACATGGAGTCTTCCTTAATATTAGGTAGGTGCCAGAAAGTATTTTTCATTGTAACACAAGACAGTGGGCATGAAAAGGACAAAACCTGATTTTTAAGAAAACAACATCAATTTAGGTCTTTCAGAGAGCAAAACTACTCAGGGTCTGGAGTTTGGGTTTGTTTTCCATTTTTGGGGTATTGACTTTTTAGGGTTTGGGGAGGGGGAGGTTTTGGCCCTGCACTGTTGTTTATTGACTGTGGAATTGTGCAGAAAGAGTAGAAGCTGTGTAGAGCTCTTCCAAGACTCACTTATATTGTCAAGCCAGAGAAGTTTGTTGTGCCTGTGTTATTGTGATCAACCAGTCTGTCCAAAATGGTCCTGCAATCTTTCTCAGGTTAAAGTAGCACAAACTCATTTTTGGACGGGGTAGAGCCTGTGTAACTTGGTTTACCACTGCAGTTTTTGGAATTATAGCAAATTTGGCTGTGACATTTTACAGGAACAATTGAACCATTTAAAGCACTGATTCAAAGGTAATTCCTGGTGATAGCTGATATCAACAGTGGGTTGACTTCCTACTTGGTGAGTGGGCCAGAAAAGCCATCCTGGTGGAAAGGAGAGCCTGGAAGGTTTCCTGTGAGCAGAGCCCTGTGCTCCAGGAAATCCTGCAGCGAGAAGTTACAGGAGCCAGCTGAGGAAAGTGCCTGGGCCCAAATATTTGCAGAACTGTTCTGAGCTATGGTTCTGCTTAGGGTCTTTGTGGTTTTGAGATAAGAAAATGAGGAAACTGAATAAAAACATCTACCCACCAAAAGGGTGAATTGTATGAGGGTATCACTTCTGTACAGGTGCCTTCTCCTCCCCCTTGCAGACCTGTGCACTGGCAGAGGCTGCCTTGTTACTCTTGGTAAACAACTTTTGAAGTGTTTGACTGGCAATAAAGTTCATGCAGCTTCTTAGGTGCTCAATATCTTGTAACCTGCACCCTGAAGATTGATATACAGCCATCCATTTAATAATTCATTAATTTCTATTTTTGAAGTAAAATAGAAGAATCAAGGTATAATTTTTCTTGAATATAATGAGTACTTAATCCTGAAGTCCACCTTTTAAGGTCTTCTTAATTTGTATTTTGTTGTTGTTGTTGTTGTGTTTATGTGTTTGTTTATTTATTTTTATTCTGTTCTTATTTTCAGTGATTTTTCCATGTTCCTCAGAGTAGGAAGAACTATTTTTCTGGTAGCATGAACTATACCAAATCCTGCAGGTTGCACTTAATGCTGATTTATGTGTCAAAATTAGCAAGGAGTGCTGGTTTATATGTCAAACTTAGCAAGCCTAGAGAGACCTTTTCCCTAACAAACAAATTGACCTATTTCCTAAAATGAAGCTGGCAGGTGTTTACTTATTTTGCGTTTTTCATTTGTTTTTCAGTTGACTTGAGCTCATGCTAGCTTATACAGCGCTGGATTGCATTTAAGTTCTCTAAAACATATTCTCTAGAAAAGGAGCAATTACAGTGCAGTGTTTCCTGAAACTACAAGAGTCTGAGGTCATAGTACTTGTTTATAAAGCGTATTTCTCAAATTTCTGTCTTCCAAGAATCAGCTGAAGCATAATGCTGGGAATATAATGTATAATGAATAAAGATATTTCAGTGATTCATGAGGATTTGTCTCATTTTGTTTCTAGATATGAGTAGGTCATTAACTAGCCTATATGTATGTTTAAAAGGAGAATTTTCCCTTGTCCACTAAGATCAGTAATATATGATACAAAAACACTGAAATGTTTCATCATATCTCAGCAGTAATCTTTTCTCTAACTTGGTACATCTCATTCTCAAGATGATAAACTTTCTCAAAAACCTTTCCATGTGATCACTCACAAATACTAAGGCTTTTAATAGTCACACCATGCAATGCTTACATTGCCTAGCCAATATTTATTGTGAATCTATTGATGCCCTGCTTTTAATTCCTAATGACACTAAAATTAAATTAGCTATGAACTCCCTTACAACGTCTGTCTCCTGATCTGGAAGACTGTTTATACAAGCAATCAGGGAAGTTAGCTGCTCACTGGCAGGGCAAGTGTCTGCAAATAGGCTCTGCAATAACATATTAGCCACTGCAAATGGACGAATATGAATTAAGCATATAGATTTTGCACTTGTTTCCTTTGTGCCTCCCCTCTTTCCTTGACATGTTTACTAACACATCTATAATGTAAGAAAGAGCTCTGAGTGTTGAGCATTAATTACATGTGGGAACTGAAGCATAAAGTAACATCTACATTTTATCCTTTTTAATCAAGAGGAAATGCTCTAATGTTGGATTTAGATTTAATGCAAAACTAAATATTTGACTCACAATATATTATGTCAGTAGATTGGCTGGCATTTATCACACTTTTCAAAACTAGAGCTTTAATGCCTCATTTGACATGATTTTGTCAGTCCCTGACAGAAAGCTGATAAAATGTCCATTTATGCCATTACAGCTGCCTCTTGTAGCACTTGTGCTGCTGTGGAGAGGGATCTGCTGTCTTTTGCCTAAAACCTTTGGTTTTGATAATTTTATAACAGGTTGATCTCTAAAGTTCATTTGGCTCTATTACAGTAGATAAGTTCTAGACTATAGATCAGGTTTTAATGGTACAAAAATAGCTTAAATTGACTAGGTGGCCAAAAACTATCTAAATACTGCATTCTTTCTGTCAAGGTAGCTGAAACTGGATTTAAAACTACCACTGGATTTCCATTTCTTCTCTTATTTTTAGTTTCTTCTTCATAGGACCTTTTTTCCCCTTGCTTGGACATTTTAAAAAATTCCCTTTTTGTAGTGGTAGTGAGAAAAAAGGTTTTCCACAAAAAATGGCAAAACTGAAATGGACCAAATTATATGATCCCTGCTGACCAGGCAAGATGATTCCAGAGAATTATCTAGCTCTAAAACCCCCTCCAGGTGTGTGCCTTTACCCAGGCAGGGCTGTCACAATGGACAACATATTACCCTGCTCCCCAGCTCTTACATATAATGTGGATATGCCAGTGCCAGGTACCTTGTGCTCAAAAGACCTGCATTTGGAATATCTCGTTATAAATGCAGCAGAACTATTTAATACTTATTTCTAATCCACCTCCATCATTCATGGGTTTAGAAGTGGATGCTGTGTGGGCTGCAGCACTGCTGGCACAGCTGGGACAGCCTGAGGAGTTAAAAATGAGACAGGGAGTTCTGTCTCTCCCCTGCTATGTTCCATTTCATCAGGCTCTGCTCACAGAATTAGATCTTTACTAGTTCTATCAAAATCAGTAAAATAATAATAAAAAGACAAGTGTGACACCAGCAAGAAGAGCTACTCAAACAAGCAGTTCTTGGTCCCTCACCTGCACTGGCAGGGAATGGCTTCCTGCAGGACTGGCTGAAGCCCTCTTGGATAATTAGTGAGTGAGTTGCACAACAGCCTCTGTGTCCAGTGTAGTAATATTATGAGAAATAGGATACGTGTGTCTGTTTAGGAAGACTGGCATATTTTTACAATTATCTAAATAAAATGAATTGCAGAATTTCAGGTCAAGCCTGAACTTTGCCCTGTCTCCAGAAGTGCAAGGACAGTCAAGTTGCTGATTTGTAAAGAGTACAACTCATCCTGCCCATTTTCTTTCCCTTTTTTTCTGATTGATCCCATTGAAACCAATGCCAGCATCTGCATGATTTAAATGATCATTTACCTTTGGTGGATGGATTTTGGTAAGGAAAGTATGTGAAGTCAGCTACTCAGGATGTTGAAAACAGTGCTTTTCAATGTATGGGCATGAATTAATTTTCCCCCCACCAAAACAGAAGGAAAAATAGTTTCAGCACTGACAGCTTATACTCTGTGGAGATGTCTGAAATCTGAGGACACAACCTGTTTCAAGAAATTCAGGCGCCACTTATGTCTGTTCCTGGCCAGTCCTGTCCTTGCTGGTAGTTCAGCCATGACCAGCCCAAGGGTACAACAATTCTCCCTTGCCACCAGTGGCAATTTGGGCCGCAGGGCTTTAGTTAATCCCTCTGCTTTGGGGAGGGCAGAAGATGGGAAATTAAAACAATTTCTCCAGTGAGACCCACTAGAAGGTGGGAGGAGAGTCATGCATATTTGTGCATACTTGCAGTCCACCCACTCCTTCCTTCCCTGGGCTCACCCTTCCGCCCTCGGCGCTGTCCCCAGGGGCGCAGTGGCTCTGCCTTTGCTGGATGCTGTGGCAGCATTTGGGGGCTCTCAGAGAGCCTGTCCTTCCTGCAGGGCCTAGGAGGAGGGGCAGAGATGCTCTGGGGGCCAGGAGTCATCCTCCAGCTAGGAAATGGAGTCATCTGTGTAGCTAAAAGTGACATAAAGATCTTCCCTTCTATCAACACCAACTCACATGATAGATGTTTGAGAAGCCCATGTAGCTGCTTTCCTCCCATGCCCCAGGCCCAACAACTGGAGCTACAAATTCTCTAATATAACACATGTTTCTGGGTCCTCATCAAGACAAAGCTATCTGTGTGGTGGGTTGAGGTCAGCACTTGTGCTAGCGTGGAGATTGACATTCTCATGGGAACCTGCAGAGGTGGCATCAGCCTCTGGGACCACTGGAACAGCACCTTTTGTTTGCTGACCTGGTGGAAAGGCAGCTCTTCTGTGCTCAGCAGTGCCAGTCAGCAGAGGCCTCAGAGCTTGTGGGATCAGCACTTTATTCACATGAAAGACCTGATGCCTTTGATTCAGTACTTCTGTCTTTCCAGGATGATGACACCAAAGCAAAGGTCTCTGTGATCTCACTGTCTCAGCAGCTTTCACATGTGAGCTTGGTACACAGAGAGCTGCCCCTCTGGCATCTATTTACTCAGCGGAAAGGGAGCAAAAAGGCACAGGCTTGCCCAGGGTCACACAGCAGAGGTTGTGCACTCTTTATTGCACCACGTTTTAGAGCCCATTTTCAGCCTTGTTTCTTGCTGTTGTGTGATAATCTAGTCTTTCATTAAAAAGAAAAAAAAAAGAATAAAGAAAAGAAGTGCAAAGACCCTGTAACCCTGTCAAAGAGAAATCAGAAAATGTGCAGCTAGAGACTAAAAGTATCATAATGAAAATAAGAACTTATGTGATGTGTAAAACAAATATGCTCTTCTCAATTTTCTGACTTTTCTGGAACAGGGCAACTCACAGTTTTAACATTGTTACTGGAAATGGTGAATGTTATGCTTTGAAGTCCTCTAATGTGCTGAAGATGCTCCTGTTCACATGCACAGTTCTCAGGGTTGCCCTGGCCACAGCTTTAATGGGGCGATGATGTGGGTGGAGTCACCAAAAAAGGAAAAAAAAAAGACACAAACCAAGGGCAGGAAGAACTCATGCAACTTCTTTTTTCACTTCTTGTCTCCTTTGATTTCCCACACGACCCCTGCTGCTGGTGCCATACTCGTTGGCTGATGGGCCAGCATGGTGGCTGGCCAGTGTATTATTTACATAACCACCATTTAGATGGGGCCGGTATAGAACCAAACCCCACAACTCTGTGTACTCACCTAACAGAGCAAAGCAGAGGATGAGAAATTCAAAAGTCTGACTAGAATGAGATTTTCAAAAGTATTTGGTTTTAGCCTAACTGCCCCCACTGAATTTCAGAATAAAATCCCTCCCTGCCTATGTGGTGGACAAAGCCATCCTGGCCTCCTCCTGTAGATTTGACTGTCAGCAATGTCTCATCCCGATAATAACACAGCTCAGTCTTCCAGTCAGGAAACCAAAGGAAGAGACATTCTTAGGTTAAGATTCAGAATAAAATTAAAAATATAGATCAAGGTTAAAATCTCAAGTATACTCAGAAAGAATAAAGGACCAGTCATCAGGATGTTTTAAAGATTTCAATTTAAAAACCACTTAGGTTTGTTCAAACTTTAAAGCTAATGTGTTTAATGCTAAGGGTTATTTTTACTTTGGTTCTCTAATTAAATACTGAGAGACACTGTTCCTCACATGTCTCAATCTTTTCAATGCTTACTGCTTACCCGGGCAACTGGCAGGATGGAGAAACAGCTACGATTACGTGCTCGCCATCTTAAGCTTAAATAAATGAAATAAAACATTGGTTTTGTTACATGGTGAAGTCTATTATGGTTCTCTGATATGGCATAAAGTACCTCAAAACAGTGTAGATTTAAATCTGTAGGTCTCATTTCTGATGTATTTAACTTTATAAATATCAGATGCAATGAATTCAGACATAGGATTAGAGTGAAAAACTATGCAAAGTGTGCAGAGGGAGGGAAATTAGAATCTTTGTACTTGAAATTTGTTGTGTCTGATACAAGAAACCAGAGACTTCTCTTAACTTTGGCAACCAGTGCAAAAATACAGTTAACAAAATCCCTCTTTGAAACAAAGAAATGTTCTACTAAAGTAACAAAAAAAAAAAAAAGGAAAAAGAAAGAAAAAAAGGATACTTAAACACCACACACTCACACACACACACACACACACACACACATATATATATACACTAAAATTTGGAAAAAGCAATAAGCATGCTTTATTTCCATTCAATGTTAGATTCAAGTCAACATGTTGAGATGTGTTGGATAACTGTGATATCTACTGGCTTGGAAGGGGAAAATTATGTGGGTTTTGACCCATGAGGTAACATCAGAATTTTTTACTGATTTGAAATTAAAGAGGCATTAAAGAGCACTTCACAGTAACATGGGTGAGGTCAAAATCATGTAGCCCGGAAAATAAAATTGCTGATTATACAGTACAGGTGAGACATGAGCATATAATAATCTCTTCATGTTCCAGTGTAGAGGAGAGAAAAGCTAAGCTTAATAAAGTTACACCCCCCAGGATTTCTTATGGGATCTGAGTTTTGCTTCAGGAGATGCAATCCTACCACTCACCTAACACAAACAAAAACAAGGAACACCTGCTGTCTCTTTTGTCTTAATTTCTTCTGGTCCAGTTTGCTTTGTTGCTTTCCTTCTGGAGACCTTCTATGAAGACTGGTGCTTGGGTCCTTCTTGTCCTTTAGCATTTCTGATGAAATAAGTAGGTATATGTATACAGTTGTAAGAAGTTATTTCACCTTGCTCTGTTTTGTTTAGTTTATTTTTTCCCCATTGTTTTGTTCTTGCCCTCTTACTTAATTATCCAGCACAGTTGTAACAGCTGGGGGATACTTGCTTACGTGGAATTTTGGTCTGACCCAATATGGCCATTTTTATATTCCCCAGTTGTTACTGTCTTACAAAATTAGAAAGTCTAAACGCAGGGGAAAACTTAACTGCTTGGTATTTTTTATCATCTTGCTGTGACAGGTTTATTTGTCATAAATTTCTCTTCTTTTTATGCCTGAGTTAAAAAAAAATCATATAGATTCTCTTTAATTGTGAGGGCAGGATTATCAAACCCCTATGTCTTCAGTCCTGTGACTGAATGTGTTTCAGCTAGTGACACATTGGCTGCTTCTTTTGAATAATCTGTTCAAGGTGTTAAAATAAAAGGGGAAAGCTCTGTCCACTGTTCATCACAGGTTTTTTATAAGATAATTCAGCACCAATTTTAAAATGAGCAATACTTCCTGTTATGATAAAACTGGCTTAAGAAAAATGGAGCTAGCACATATCAGTTTGTCCCTTCTGTGTGGAAAAACCCACCTGATTTTGCTGCTTTTCTTTTTTCAAAGAGAGCATTCACACATCCTAGTGGTCATGTAAAAGTCACTATAATTGTGTATAACTGTATATTCTTTGGGCAGCAAGAACAAAGGCCTCTATATGCGCTAAATATTGTTTCATTCAGGAAGTTATTCTTATGTGTATGTTTCCACAACTATTATCAGTAGAATTGAAGGGTAGCAGCAATATCCACAAGCTGTCTGATTTCCTTCCCACACTATCAAAGATTGAAAGAACAAAGATGAAAATGTTTGGGAAATGCCTTTAACTATGACATAAATTTCTTTCCAGGGAAGGTTTTAGGAAGTTGCCTTTAATATACTGTTTATAGTATGGCACTCCTGCCTGAAAGGGTTTGGTTGTGTTGGATCTTCTAAGCATTTCCCAAGTCTGGCCTCAGGATGTCCTTCACTGGGTTATGTTCTGCTCTTGGTCATGGTAGTGGAAGCTCAAAGTTCCTGCACAGTTTCTATGTTGTTTATTCTGAATCTGTGTGGATGCATCTGAAAGCAAGCTGGAGCAAATATCTGCCAGTTCAACCAACCCCAGAAAGTTCAGAGGATAAAATGACATAAGAAATGATTACTCTTACAGTGTTTATTTTATAATGTTCCATTATTAATACAGGTTATTTATTATTGTCACTCCTCTCACAACATTTGCTAGTGTCTGGGCCTGGGGTGTTACGCAGCGGGAAACTTGAAGAAAGAGGAGCTGCTAAACCCTGTGGCACTGATGAGATGTTGGAGCCTACCTTTTCAGCTCCTGTTCCGGTCTGGAAAAGCTCTCATAATGTACATCACTTTGGATGGCAATCCATGCCCAGGGAATGGTTTCAGACATTGCTGAGCTCCCTTTTATGACTTTATTTTGTGTAAATGTCATGGGTCAGTTTCATGCACATCCTGGTGCAGGAACTGAAAGGAAGCCCTTGGCATGCCAGCTAGTTGGGAAAGGCAGTAAAATTGGACATCCAGATGCTTCCTTGATTAAGATCTCCAGACTGATGTTCCCCTGAAGTCTGGGAAGTGATGAAGAACTGAGCTGTTGTCTGCCAGGACACAGGTTACCTCTCTCCTCCAAAGAACTTCTGTCCCATTCTTGTCACTGCTCCCACGCCTGGGTTTCTGCCAAAGCAGAACAAGAACAGCTGAAGAGTCTGTGAGCCCTTGTGAATGAGCTGGACACAAAGACACCCCGAAGCAATGTGTCACTGGAGCCCCCAGGTTTGCTGTGTGGCATGTCCCCATCCCCTGTGGCTGCCATCACTGCTGCAAGGTCCTCACAGAAATACCTGATTATGATGAGTCAAATTTCTGGGTCAATAAACCAGCATTTCTATTAGTGGTTAGAAGTGCTTTTGAGGAGTAAAAAAACCCCTCCTACAGCATCAGATAGAAAACTTGTGAGACAAGATACCTAAGATGTGTTGAGGTGGGTAACAGTGATCAGATTGGGAAAGACCTGTCTGCTCATACACACAGCAAAGGTTCAATGCCAGGGAATTCAATCTGCCCCAGCTGTTAGGGAAAGGAGCTGCATTGCACAGTTTTATGTCTCAGTGCCTCATTTCTGCCCAAGTCTTTCTTGTGTGTGATATTTTTTTTCAAAAATGAACAGTAGACATTGCCCAAAGTCTGGATAAATGAAATACAGCATACTGGGAATAGCTGAAAGAAGAGTTAGGAATTTTTTAAATTAAGTATATGTTATAAATGGGTCCTCAGCTGGAAATTTTTGAGAGATGAAAACAGAATTTTGTACATTAGGATGTTAAGATGACTTCTGCAAAAAGAAAAAATACTTACAAACACCACTACTAATACTTAAAACGGGTGAAAATGAGTCAGTACACACCAAAACTTACTTGGTGGATACATGCTTTGTGCACATCAGCCCTTGTTACCTCTCTGGTGCCACCTCAAAGGGCCATGTTAACTCTGCAACCTTCATGGTTTCAAGGGCAGAAGCGTCTTGTTTGCTTGTGGCAGGGGAGGCTATAAAACCACAAGATAAAAATACTTAACAGCCAACTAGCAACTCCCTTTAGAACAGGTGAGATCTGAATATCCATTACCCCACAGTGTGTGCCATCCTTCACGTCAATACAAAGTGGTGTGAAGGAAAGGCAGAAGTGCAGGGTCAGAAACTATGATAAAGTGGGTGTTAATCTGATTTTTACCACTCTATTAAAGCAGTAAAGTATTGCTTTCTCCATTGCAATATATATTTTTGCAAGGCTTCATACGGGCTTTGAAACAATGACAAAGATTTTTGTACCCTTTCATAATGCTTGTTTGTAAATCAGAATAAAATAAAATTCTTCCTCCTCCTTCAATAGCATTATAGTTGTAGTTGCTTCCCATCTGGGAGTGGTATAATTTAACAACAGCCACACAAGGCTATGCACACTCCTCTTGACTTGTCAGGGATGACAAAACTGTGGCTCCCTCCTGTACCTCTGTGCAGGATGCAGAGCTGCCAACACCCTGCACCCTCAAGATGAGAACCTGATGTTAGGATCTGCTGGGTTTTTATCCATGTCCAAATCGTACCTTGTGCCTTTCCTGGGCTGCCTCCCCTTGTTTGTTGTCACCAGACCTACAGGGAGGGTGCAGAGCCCCGCGGGTGCTGGCGCTGTGCGCTCGCCTCTCTCTGCCTGTGCAGCAGAGCAAGCACTGGTGTGGTGCAGCTGCTCATTTGCCTAACCTGATGGTAAATGCTCAGGGGGCATTTCTTCATGTTCTGCATGTTGGTCACAATCGATTTATTAATTAACATAGTGGTGGGCATCAAGGATCAGTGGCTGTGTTTTTTCTGTCTCCCTTCCACTAACTTGTTTTTTGCTTCAGGCAAACAATCCAAACTCTGTCCACATCCTCAATCCTGTAGAAGAGGAGTGATAATACCTGCCAAGGAGCTGTTTGTGAGCTTTGCTGAGCTCTTTAGCATCCTCAGCAGGAGGCAGCATGGAAACATACAGCAAACATACTATTTCAAAACAACCCAGTTTTAAGTCATGGCAAAGAACTCCCACTAAGCCCGGGCACAGCTCTCAGTCCCTTCCTGATGGTCCCACCATTCCTTTAAGAAGTTGCAGCCAAAGTAGCCCTTCTGGCCCTTTTCTCCCCAGTCATTGTTCCCACACACTTTGTGAAGACTCACACTAGTGGAAACTAACCACTTTATTTGTATTTTTTCAGGTTAATTTTCAGCAGAAGTTCCCTGAGCTAAGTGGCTGCAGAGCTTCCTGACTGCTCATACTCAGAAGAGGCAGGCTAAGAGCTCTCATCTGAGCAGATCCAGGGCTGCACCTTCCAGTCACTGCAGGCGTTCAGGTTAGCTTAAATTTAAATTAAATGCTGGGAAATCTAATTCTCAGCAGAGCTTCTCCAGGTAATGGTAGGTAACCTGAGCAAGCCCTCCGAGGCATGTAACCTCACCATGTTTGTTAACCGTGCACCTTAACCTTCAACGCAGGTGAGAGTTTGACGTTATGGGTTAGCTGAACTTCAGTGATCCATGTTTAGGAAACAATGACACACACACAAATCCTAGAGTGAGCCTTTTCCTGGCTGTCTGGCTAGGGATGGAAGGGAAGCAGGTCTGGCTTGTGCTCTGACGCTGTTGTCTTTGTAGCCCTGTCTGAGCTCTGGCCTTGCAGAGGAGGAGCAGTCTCGGTATCTCAGCCCTGAGCTCCGGGTAAGCTCATTAAAAGCTGCGACTCAGCTGAGGTTTTCTGTGATCCCCAGGTGAATTGGAAGATAAATGGGTTATATAAGTTTGTGAAAGCCACAGAGTTAAGGAACTTTTCTGGGACAGTGACAGACTTCACTTAACACCTTGGAGACATAGTAAAGTAAGTTAAATAGAGTATCAAGAATGTCTCACATAGTTTTCTGTACTGTTGAAGACCCCACTCCCAGATAACAGGATAATATAAGCAAAGTACTTGAATCAGCATTCCTGGCTGCTAAGGTAAAGATCTAGCAATAGTGCCCATTATCCAAAGTGGTATTTCTATCACAAAAGATGGGAAAAGTTTTATCTTTTTTTTTTTTTTATTCCAGAAGTATTTTTTCAGAATTACTTTTTTTGTTTTGTTTTGTTTAGAAGTGTATATATCCTAACAGCAATGAATGACTTGCATCATAAAGTAGTGCACTGTTAAAGAAATGTGAATGTGAAGAAAAGGTTTAAACAAATGCTGGGAGGTTTCTGAAAATGAAACTAACTTAATAACTAAGTGTCCTAATCCAGACAAGAGGTTAATAAGTGTCCCCTCATAAAGTAAGAGAGAGCAGTAATGGTTTCTGGTGCCTGTTCCTGTGAAGCCTGCTAGCTTTTGTTCAGCTCTGAACACAACTGCCTACAGTAATGGTAGCTGGAAAAAAACAGTCCACATGTGATTAAAAAGAAAGTACTGCAAATGCCATTCATGCTAAAACGGGACCTGGGTAGTGATGGCTGTTTTCTCATAGTGCAGTTTGTCCATTACCGTGCACAATGAGGAGCTAAAGGCATTAAATTACACAGTTGAGGGGCTAACCTTCTGTGACGGACTAATGTGTGCTTGACCAACAATTGATTCACTTCAGGTTCTCTTCAGGTTTCAAAAAAAGTACTACAAGATGACAGTTGGTAGCTTTTTGCTGAAGTTTGAAGAAATTACACTCGACTGATCAATGTCCAGAGAATCCCAGGACTTTTCAAGTAGGCACTGAAAACAAACCCTGCCACTGCTCTTGGCTTTGCCAGAGAAGTCTATGATAACATTATAAAGGTCACTGCATGGGAAGCATAGACAAATACACCAGTTTGGAGTATGCTTTTTCACTGTGCTGAATAGCTCTTTAAATCCAGTGGAATTACATGGTCCTGCAAGTCTAGTCTACTTCAAGGAAAATGTTCAAAATTGTCTTTTACTCTGCAGTTCTTAGGAGATCCTGCCATGTCTCTTAAAGTATGTGAATGTTATTCAAACTTATTTCTATATTTTGTTCCTTTTTCTGTATGTATATGATGGAAAGAAAGCACACGCATCTCATAGATCACGTTAAAATGACCTTTGGAAAATCTGAGATGCTCTCGTTTCTTTGGTGTGACGTAATTAGGTTTTAGTCCTGAGCAAAGATACTGGAAAGCTGAGTTGTGTCACAGTAGTTTGCATTATACTTTTACCTTCTTGATGGTTTACTTTCTTGATTAGGAAACACTGTCTCCCCTGGGAGCTTCAGACAGAGAGTTCTCTGACAGGAAAATATACTGAATCCTGTAGATCACTGGGTTTTGTACAGATAAAGCTGTGTGGAGAGATGAATTGCTAGAGAAGCTGATGACTTTTTTTAAAACTTGTACACAAGTAACAGGTTTTCTGGTTTGTTTTTTTTTCTTCTTTTTTTCCTCTTTTTTAAAGCAGCTTATTCAGCTGTAAAGATTTGGGTTTGCTGCTTAATTAGCTGTTTAGAATTGTACACTTTGCATAATCACTATTTGACTACACTTTGAAAAAAAAGGAAGTTCAGTCTATTCGTTACTCAACTAAAACAACCTAAAAGGCCAATTATACTTTCTGATGTCTCTTCATTGCAATGGAATTTTGAGGTAACTAATTCTTCTGTGACTTCTGCCTGATCAGTATTATTTCAATCTTGTGCATGGTCTTATTTTTCAAGAAGAATTTTCCATAAGGGGAAGTCAGTATATTTCAAGATGTGGGGACATGAATATTTACTTGACTTGGGACATGTGTGTGGAAACAGCAAACTGCTCTGCAACGTTCAATGTAAAAAATCAAAACACAAACTGGTATGCAAGTATGTATGTGAGTTCTTAACTTCCAAGATTTTTCCATTTATGCATACAAATGTATGTGTATTGAGGTACATAAAAACCTCTTTAAAATGTTTTGTACTGCTTGCTTTTCACAATGCAGAAGGATCTGAACATGCCTGCCAAAGTTCTTATTCTGTCGTACTGGAACAGAAAACGAACAATATTCTTCCCCAAATGTTTAAACACATACATATCTTTTGTAACCGATAGCATAGCTAGCTTAATGTTATCAGCATTTCTGTGGCATTCTCAGTGGCTCTGACATGTGCAGTTAAGATTAGCAGGACAGTTACAGCCCATTCTGAAATCCTCTGTCAGACTGTATTTGAAAGAACCACCTTCATCACCATAAATGCTGACCAAAACAGGCTGGGGTGTGGGACAGACATCTCCAAGAGGATTTTAGCAGAGCCCTTTCTCTGCCATCCTTTGCACTCAGATTCCTGCTCCAAGCTCTCTTTGTCCTTCCCCTTGTGGTGCCTCCTGCCCAGCCCTTGCCCCTCCCAGGGGAGCATCAGCAGCAGGATTTGGGTCTGGGTGTCCTCTGCTTCTCTCAGGGGCATTTGGGGCGCTGCCACTGGCTGAAGACCTGGGCTGAGGGAGAATGTAGGGGTGGTGCTGGGGCTCAAGCACTTCCAGGCAGGTGCTCATAAAGTTTGCAGCAGTATCCCCGAGTTCCTGTTATGACTCTTGTCTATATTGATGAAAAGCGCCTTTCATGACAAAGGCAGGAAACTTTTAACATGAAAACGGTCAAACTGTTGCCACAATTCAAAGCAAATATGAAGTCTGGATAGAAACACAATATAAACATTCCCAGGAGAGCTTTCTGAGACTTGTTATGCAGAGCAAAGTTGGCACAATATTCCATTTGCAACACTAAAAATCAAATGTGTTTTTGTTTGTTGTTTTTACAATATTTAAGTGACATTTTGTTTATTTTAAGGATAGGTTGCTGACGCACAATATTCCTCTGTCCACTGATTCACATCAGATGAGCACTCCTTCTGTAGCCACAAGTGTCTGCATGGCAGGCTCGTATTTGCAGCTGAAAAATCAATAATCAATTCATAGCCGAGATAAAGAGCTCAAGCCCATTAAGAGATTACCACCAATGTGAAGATTTTCAGTTGTATTCATAGTAAAGGAGGAGGAGACTGAGAATGTTTGCCACTTAAGTTTAGTCTACTACCTATTTCTGCTCTTTCTAAGGTGCCTATCACTGGGCTATCTAAATAACAATAAGCTAGTCACTCAAGTGTTATACTAAATATTGGTTTCAAGATAACTTAGTATAATGAAAATGAAACTTGTTTTGACAACGATAAAAATGTTTGTTCAAAAATTTTTACCATAATTCCCAAGTGAATAAGCAGCCCTTGACTTCCCCAAAAAAAGTATCTGAATTATTTTTTATTCAAAAACAACTTGCACCTGAGACCTATAAATTGTTATCTAACTGATTACATTAATCTATCTGCAAGAGAAATCTTTCCAGGGAAGGGAATGTACAAGAGCTCAGAATAAAATTAGCAAATATGGAAGATTGAAGGGAAAGCAATCAATTTTGAATTTGATTAAAAATGAGTGAGTTTCCGTATTTCTAATATAATGTAGAGACAATGGAAAAAGGCCTAAATTGACAAGTACTTGTGTATTTTATTATTTATTTTAAAAATTTTTACCTCTTGCTGCCACTATGATAGTTACTGTCTCATAAATCACAAGAAGCCTGTAGTCATCCACAGCATTCGGTTCTTTGCTCAAATGTGTGGCTAAGAGGCTATCAGAAAAAGGATCATTAGGCCTGCTATTTTCTGCAGCCACACACCCTGACAGCACAGTTATCAGCAATCACTGGACTGTGCTTTCATTTACCATTTCTCCAGAGTAAATCTGATTCTCCTCCTCCCTGCCTGATGCACAGATTTCTGCAGGGGCTGTGCCCCATCGCTGTGGCTCTGCTCTAACCCAGCCCTCTGAAACGGGACGAAGGAAAAGGCTGCTGAAAGGGTATTTTGTTTTCTATAGCTTGGTGTTTCACAGACTGGAAGCCCTGTATAGCTGTGCCTTGGCTTGCCTGGGTTCAGCAGGGTTGTGCTGTGGACATCTTCAGCACTGCTCTGACCTGCAGGGACACTGGGAAGGTGCAGACCCACCCAGCAGCATGTGGGGTACTAGAAGGACCAGAAGAAATTATATTAATGGCTCTTTATGTGTCAAGAAACACTGTAAAGGGCAAGTCCTTGAGAATATTGCCAGTAAAATGTCACATTAATTTAATTGATGATTGTTCTTACCTTATTGCTTCTCAAACTTGCAGTAGCCACAGAAGTTTTTTAAATGTTTCAAAAATAGGTAGCATTGGATTGATTTTTAATATACTGCAGTTGTTCTCTTACTGGTAACAAAGTCTGAGCTCCTCAACAAAGCAGTGTAGACACTAGGTTAAAAAGCAATGCACAGAACTGATGAATGTTAGCAGAAATACTTTATACAGAACAGGTTGTAATGGCCAGAGTCTGGAGCCTTCTGGTGCCTCAGAAGAAGGACTTCATGTCAAGGCTGGTTCCAGGACATCCCCTGTGAGGTAAGATGTCTGCATAGCAGGTGAGCTGTTGTAGAAGCGCCTGTGGAATATCTTCCAGGCTTCAAGGATTTCTCTGTGCTTTTGATAATGTGTAAGTAGTTTTCAAGTGTTGGTTCACCCTTTTGAACAGTTTACTATGAATTCTTGATACTTTGTACTAGAAATTGCACGTGCTGTGGACGTTTAACTTCCATGGGTTTTTATTTTGTGCTCTAGTCAGTTTGCATATGAAGCAATACCTCCATATCTTAAACATTTTCTAAATTCCAATGAAAAACCCAATCAACTTCTGGTGCATGTTAAATACTCGCATTTGAAGCTCATTTCCCCCATGACTTGAATGTGAGGAAAACTTGGCAGCTCAAAGAATCCCAAAATGAATTCAAAGTGATTATAAATATAATAAATTTCTTGGCATTTGAGGTGACATTGATGCAAAATTGGGAGGAAATTCCATGAGAAGAAATTAATCCTATTTCCTACAGGATTTTTCCCTCATAGAAGACAAATCTAGCCTTATTCTTTAAACAACCCCTGCTTATTCCTCCATTTGACGAAAGGTTTTAGTTTAGTTTTCTTTAAAACTTTCTTTAAAATGTAAGTAAAAATATTAGCTAGGAGGTTTCTGAATTGCAGGGCAGCAGCTGCAGCACAGAAGCCTTTGGGAGAACATGGATCTGGAGCTCAGAATTAAGTGTAGTTCCTCAAAGAATCATTTCAGCAATGTGTGAGTAGAACTGCTTCGCAGCTTACTGAATCTTAGTCACTTGTGCTTTGGCTTTTGCAACAGCCACGTGAAAAAGAAAGGGTTATTTATTAAGAGCAGAACAGTTCCCTTTTAGTTCTGTAGCAATCATGTCTCTTTTTTTCCAGTCCATGGAAAGTGTTATCTCAGGCAGCTTTGTGCAGGAAGTTCTGTTTATCACTTCCTCACAGTTGCAGTTTGTGTAGGACTTAAATATATGATATCAGATTGCATCAAAATGTGGGCCTTTGTGTGCTTAACTCATCAAAGGAGTGGACCCTCAGGACTTGATATCACTTCACTGCATATGCAGTCATGTAGCAAAACAAAGTCTATCTAAACAGGACAGGACTATTTCTGTTGGTAGTGTAGCAAAGCTAGCAGAATTGGTGTAGTTTCAGGTATCTGCACTGTTTCACTTCTTGTTTTTAAATTTATCACTTTTTAAACAGTGACACAGTTTGCCTGTTTTTACTATGTAAACTACAACGAAAACAAAAATATTGCTTCAACAATCAAAAAAACTCAAAAACCCCAGACTCAGATAGGGTTTACTTGGTGTACACTGTCGGGGTGTCTGCTTATGTTACAAAACCAAAAACAAAACAAAAAAAAAGAATTCTAAAGTTTTGAATCCTTGTCTTTTCAGCTGGCTATTGGTCCCACAAATCTGAAATGGTAGATGGTTATCTAGACAACTGTGTGTCAAATGAGCTTAATGAGGCTGTAACAAATCCCAACAGTTGCTGCAGGTTGGGTGCAGGTTAGGAGCCTGCTCTCCCACCTTGGTGGCTCTGTTTCTATTTTCTCCAGACTTGCCAGAGGAGCTCCCTTTCCAGCAGAGCAGGCTGCAGTGCCAGATGCTGTCTCAGGGCAGCCACAGGAAGTCTATTCAAACTGTGGAGCAACACTTGTGCTCCAAGCAGCAGCTCCTCTGCGCTGATTCTGGTTTTTAACACCAGCCTGCCCCATGCCCCTGGCAGGACCTCACCCAGCTGGATTGGCCCTCCTGCTCCACACAAGCTGCCTTCGTGCTGGCTGATAAGTGTCCAGGCATTGCACAGCCCAGGCTGGGAAGCTGCAGCTTCAGCTCCACTTCTGCTCCTTCCCACACACTTCTGGTGGGTGTTTTAACCATGTGATGGATGCAAACCTGACAATATGAAATTAGGATAGTATCCACTCCAAGGTCCATGATGTAACATGTCCTCTGATTAGTAAAATCTTCTAGTACTATGCAAGGGAGGAAAAATAAGCTTGAATTACTCAGCAGTAGAAGACAAAGTAAAAGTCTTTCTTCTCTTCAAGTCTCTTTTTTCACCTGAGAAAGAAAAAAAAGTTATTACTTTTAGAAGGTGGACACAGAAACTGAGGGCTTTTTCCTTCTCCCTTTTCCAATTATTTTAACTGTTTATTAGTTGATGAACATGATCAGGAGATTGCTCCAAATCCCATCAAGCAACTGCTGGGGGAGCCAGTCAGCAGTGTGACCTGAGCAGAGCCATCCCGTCTGAGCACAGGGGCCCCAAAGCTGCAGGCATGACTCGATCTCCTGGCAGGTGCTGGCAGAATCCTGTCAATCCTTGAGTGCAAGCTGGGAAATAATCGACTTTTCCAATTCTTCTGGTTTCCACTCTGCCTCGCTATGCCGAGGAAACCCTGAGGGGCATTTCCTTTTGTCTTCCTGCCTTTGGTTGCTGCCTCCTACCACTTTTTGCACGGAAGGGGTGGTGTGAGACTTAGCACTCAGTAGAGTTAAGGAAATTTTTGAAAAATGCAGGACATGCTGCTGTGTGCTGTAACTTTGAGCCTTGTCAGTCTTTTGTGAGGAATGAACTCTCACTTCTGGCCAGAAAACAGGAAAGTGCATAAAACCAAGGACTTTTTAAAAGAAGTTGAACTTTTCTCCCTTTTTCTTTCAGTTAGATTATATAGCAAAAGTGAAAGTCAGGAACCTACCTCAAAACAACTTGTCCTGCTCTTCAAAATAGTTTTACTTCGAAAATAGCAGCGCTTTGCAGGAAGTAAAATTGCGCTGTTGCCTCATGAAGAATATGTCCCTTTTCGCTGCTGTGAGGGAAACCCTGCTTTTGTTAGTCAATATGGATAACCAGTGCTGTGAAAAAGACTTTACAGCTACTAATCAGGAATATAGTTTTTCACATACATATTTGCACAGTGAAAACTGGAAGTTTTGTGTAGTTCTGCTTTGTGGAACCTCACACTACCCTACAACTGCACTCTACAACTATACTGCCCCTTTTTTTGAAATGTTTTTTTTTTTTGTATTCATTAAATCTTAAATGTTTAAATAGACGACGGTACCCTATGTCAGTGAGGATGTACAGCAGGTCCACGTCTCTGGAGAGTCTGTGGCCTGTGGATTCATGGACTCGAGTGCACATAAAAGGTCTGAACAACTGAATTACTAATTAATCTTTCTAATTAAGCCAGTGTCTTTAAATAGAAATCATTTGGTGGTTCTTTTAAAAGTTGTTTATTTTTATTTTTAGAGGGGTTGTATTATTTTTTTTTTGAGGGGTGGCGTTAGTGTCATCCAGTTTGGGGTTTTTCAGTCCTCATTCAGAGCCCCATATCTCCACTTGGAGAAGCGTGTAAGGTGATGTCAGTTCTGCTTAAACCCAAGCAAGGTTAGCCAGGAGGAAGAAGCACCAGCTTAATGATTTCTTGGCTTGGGCTGCTGTAGGACTCCCGGAGATGCTAATGAATGTTAATTTAAACTTCTTATCACTACACTAGCAAGACCGTTCACACATTGTCCAGAGCCACCACGGGATTTAGGCTGTTGTCCTAATTGCCATTGTTCTGGCTGCTAGCTATTATATTTACCACAAGCTGTTTTCATCTTGTTGGGAGCATGGTGCTAAACTGAAAAACACCTATCTTAGCAATTTGCTGCCTTCTGGAAGCAGAAGCAATTACAGTGGAGTATGCAGACAAGCTTCTTTACAATGTGTGTAAATTTCTGTCTGTGGTTCCAATAGATAAATTTGAGTTCCTGGAACCTTGTACCTGATTAGAAATGTAGGCTCCATAACATAAAGCACAGCACACAGTCTTTCTGGAAATGTTAAAGTTCTTTTTATTTTATTCTTTTGAAAGATTAAATGTAACGTATTTACCAAGATGTGATCATGGTAAACCATCACATCTGATCAGGTCTGAACTTATCCTACAACACAGCCTAATGGTGAACCCACGACCTCAGTTTGTGCTGTTTTTACTCAATGATTCTGTCAGAGATGGATTTCCCTATGCCACAGAGGTTGTAACTACTCAGAAGACCACAACATTTGCACAGTCATGGTGGTACCAGCCTGGAAAAATACTTCAGGCAAATAAGAGAAAAGGAGAGAAACCCTTCTCATCTCAGTCCAAAAGAAATGGCTACCTTAATCTGGGACCAAATTTTTCTCACTTAATGGAATTTGGTGTTAGGTTAGCTACTTGTGGCAGCTACATGGTATGAAAAAGCACAGTCCCCTTTCAATCTTTGTGCCATAATTTTCTGCTGCTTTTTGTGCACCAGGAGCAATGACTGTCTGACCCAGCAGCCAGCCAGCTAAGAGAGGGAGAAGAAAAAAAAGAAAAGCAGTTGTATCCAATATATTTTCTGCTGTTCTCATTCCTTGATCCAGTTTATGGAGAGGTCAGGAAATTTTTGCCCTGGGCAACAGATCCAGCATTTTGGGCAACAATGCTCTATAAGATTATGCTCAGCAGTAAGTTAAGATAAAACCTCAAATGTCTGACTTCCTAAATTGCTTTCTTCTCTTTCATATTTTTAGGTACAGCTATTAACCTGCTTTAAAAAGGAAAATCGTATCAGAAGTCATAGACTTTTATTTAGAGATTAATTTGTCCTGGAAAAAATCTTTCTAAGTTTAAACCAAGCTTAAGGTTGCCAAAGAAGTTTGGTTACACGTATATTTGTTTCATTTTTCATACTCATCTCCACTTCCTTCTTTTGCTGGAATATTTCCAGCCTCATCAGAACCCAAAAGTACCAGAAATAAATTAGAGACACCCAATTTTGCAAAGATAGGTCTTCTTGTGCTGAGAATCCTGGGCTAGGACTTGGGAAATCTGGGTTCAATTTTCTGCCTTGCCACTCATTAGGAGTTTGATATTGGATAAGGTATTTGATACAATGAGTCTATGCTTCAGGCACCCATCCATGAGTTGGTTGGAGCAGGGAGATCACAGGTTTAATCCATGTACAGGCCATTCACTAAAGAGTTGGACTCAATGATCCTTGTGGGCCCCTTCCAACTCAGAATATTCTTCTCTATTCTCTATTCCCAGTAGTTAATCTGTGGTTCCACACTGCTGTGGTGATCAGAGCTGTTTGTGAGCACAGAGAGGCTCTTTAAGAACAACAACAAAATGCTGTCACATTTAAATAAACATAGGATTAGATTTTGTTTCCCAAATCATTATTTTTATCTTGTTTCAACTTGCTGGAGAACAAGCTGTAGTGTTTGTTCCTGCAGACATATTATGCCTGTCCTAAGCAGCTCTGTGTGTGTTGTGACAGTGCCACTCCTGGCCAGGTGACCTGGAGTGGGATGTGCTACACAGCCCAGTTTCAGTGGGGCTTTTACAGGGACTCACTGAAGATGTACCGTCTTCAGTAAGAGATTTGTAATTTTTTTTTCTTTAAGATCTAGAAGTTAGCAAGTCTTGAGCAATGAGTATATTCATGTTTGTATTCAGCAGTGTGACTTGCTGGGCAGTGCATCTATAAGCTACATGTCTGGCTCTGAATTCAAGCACGGAAGGGATGATCTGACCCTAAGATTAGATCTCCAGATCTCCAGATCCTGGCTCTGGAGATCAACTTGTCATCTCACATAGTCAGTTTCTGGTGACCCAGTCTGGGTGTTCTGCACATCGAGAGCTATGTTCCCAGATGCACAGGAGAGAGGTGAATTTGAAAGGTATAAATGAATAAATGAATGTCTGAAGGGTAGCCACAGCTTCTCATCAACCTTGACTCCAGTTAATGATCTGAAGAATGTGCTTGTTATCTTGGGGAATGATGAATCAACTCACCTGCCAGTTTTAATGAAAGTTTTTCTCTTTAGAACTTGTATTTGCAAAAATAAATAGAATAAGTGTAGCACAGAGCTGGGTGTTGACAAGGATTTTTTAGCACTACAGGAATCCTCAGCTATTACATTAAGACCACATCAAATTCCATGGTCTTTCTTTAGCCAAAAGATACTAGGAGGCAAGGGTGTAACTTATTACAGGTATGAATAATAAATTATTAACACATTCCCTATTTTCATGAGTTAGCACTTCGAATATATCCTGCTAGATTTCATGACTCAAATTTTTGAAAGGGCTAAAAAAATACAAAAAACATTTAATAGTGGACATGCTATTAGTTAGAAATTCAAACAATACAAACAAAACTAATTCCAGCAAACTACTCAGCACAGCACATTGCAAAAGAAAGCCTCACAAGTATTAGATTCCCAGAAAAAAATTAATCCCAGCTACCTCAGCAGTTAAAAAAGACAAAGATCAAATTTTATTATAACATTGCTGTGTAATAGTTTACATATTTCTCCATCATGCTTAAGAAGAATAATTTAAAAATTATTCTCAATCAAATGACTAAGCTCTTTATAAAGTGCTATTGTACTCACTGAGTCATTTGCCTTCATCATTAGACAATGACTAAGCTATCTTTCGAATCATAGCTATGTACCTGTATAAATGAATTACCATCATACAATTACTGTATTATTCTATTTTTAAATTTTCATAGTATTGCCCACTTTTATATTATGTGGTGTTTGAAAAGCTATCTACAAGAAAGAACATCTGTATCCACGTGTGAGTTTAGTCAAAAAGACTGAAGTTGAGGTCAAAGGCATTTTCATTGCAGTAAATTCTAATGACAAATGAAAGATTATTTTGAACTTGAAGGCAGTTGGACATCCAGCCTAAGTATTTTTGTTGTAGATGCAAAACCTGGAACCTGGAATTGTTGCTAGCTGCTTCAGAAGCGCTAAGAAAACCAGAATCTGAGTAAGGTGGAGTAAGATGATGTAGCTTTCAGTACTTGGCACACTTATCATTCTTAGATAAATGTTTGCCCAAAAAAAAAATTATTGGTTACTGCGGTGTTGTGACGTACAACTGACACAAGGCCTTTGAAAACCTAAGTAAATGTGTTTGGGTTATGACTGGATATGATGCATAGGCCACATATGTTTCTGAACAATTGCATTGCATTACAGTAGTGGGTGAGGTCCTAAGATTGGACTTAATATTGAATATAAACCAACAATAAGAAGTTCAAAGTTAGTTCCACAATTTTTAAGAGTTTGACAGTAGTCCTTGTTGCAGCAAGTTCACATCTGGTGAACTGTGTATAGAAGACCTATGCCTGTATGATTATCAACAGTCTGATTTATGAAAATGTGGTGGTTTATGCTAGACAAGAGTTTTTGTGGGTGACAAACATTCTTCACACCAATCATTGTTTCAAAATCTTCTTGTAAAGCTGTTTTGAGGAATTGAGTTTGGAGGTTAGTTTGGTTTTTGAGGGTTTGTGTAGATCTCTCTGCTTCCAGTTTGTGAGTATGGTGCTTCTAAGCCTATAAAAACCAGGACTCTGCTAAACACTCCCTTTTTTACAGCCCGTCTAGACCTCTAGAAATTGGGAGTGTCCAGCACTTAACAACTGATGGCTGAGTGTGTGTATAGACTTGGTTAACTGCATAAATGCCATCGCAATCCTTAACTCTTGAATTTTTGGCACTAGTCAATGAGTGATTTACTCTAAAATTAACAAGCAAGTGCAGTGAGGAATATCTCACCAGGTCTGCTGTACTGTACCATTATCAAAAGTTAAATACAAGTACACCAGCCAGACTCAGCATAGATTCATAAAATATCCTGAATTGGAAAGGACCCACAAAGATCACCAAGTCCAACTCCTGGCCCTGCACAGGAGCATCCCAGAGTCACACCATGTGCCTGAGAGCATTGTCCAAACACTTCTGTTCTGTTGTACGGGCAGTTGTCACCTGTGACAACCAGTTTTCCTCAGTGCAAACCCTGGGCATGCCTCAGGGCATGGCAGAAGCCATCTGGGTCCCAGCAGTCAGGAGGAATGAGGCACACAGTACAGCAGGAGCCTGGATGTGTGCAGTGAGCTGTGCTGTGCCCACAGAGCCTCCCCAAATGAGCACCTGTCTGGTTGAGAAGGTTGTGCTGGGGGTGCCCAGGTGAGGGATGTTGGTCCTGGTCCTGGTCCTGCAATGAGCCCTGTAGCTAAGGAAGAATTGAAGGGCTCAGGAAAAAGTTTTGTGAGACTCTCAGAGATGTTGATTGCCACTGGCATGGGACTCCAAGAGGCCCCAGCAATAAGCATCTCATTGAAGCACTCAACCATTTAAAGTGATCTTAAAAAGCTTACTATCTTGCAACCAGTAGAAATGTTGAAGTAGCAGGCAGGGAGATGGGGTCCCTTGTTTTTCTGGATGTTTTGGAACTGTTTCAGCTCTGACAAAGCAAATCCTATTGTGAATGATGAGTTTTTTTTAAGTCTGCTTGCAAGGGGTCATCCTGAAACTGAGAGGTAATCCTGTCTCTGTCTCTCTGCTAAACTAAGCTGGGCTTCAGTCCAGCTGCCAAAAAGGAAAAAAAAAAGAGAGGGGAAGTTTATTAAACTTATTAAAACAAAACAAGAATGTTCAAATTTCTTTTTTTTAAAACACATAACTCTCTGGATCTGAACTAGCTATTTATTGACCAAAGCTTATTATTTCTCTCTCATTTTTAATCCTGTTGATGATGAAGTATTTTAAGTAGTACTGGTTAATTCTTATTAGAACATTTCCCTTCCTCTTTTCCCTCTTCACCTCATGCTTTATATTTACAGAGAACATCAGGTAACAAGGCAAGCTTGGCTTCTGACCAAAAAGGTATTTTAGCTAGAGATTCATTAGTGTGTACAAAAACAGCCAGCCTTGTTTAAAGGCACTTCTTACACAAGAAGAAAGGGGTTCAATTACCATATTTCATTTAAAGTGAAGATTAAACATCTTTACCAGGACAGTGCACTAATCCCATGAATCCTATTTATGTTGAAATGTAGTGCTATTGGCAATAAACAGCAATTTGAGAAGTCATAACCCAAGGAAATAATTGTCAAGTGACTTTAGAGCTCCCTATAAATTTCCTCTTCATGACTTTGGCAGTAGTGTTCAACAACAGAGTTAAATATTTGTTTTAGGTGCTCCTGCCTTTAACAGACTAATTAAAAAGATGGAATTCTTTGATTCTATCTCAAATAATTTTACTTCTAATCTCTCTCAGGCAAAGTCAGCTCTGTAAATGGAACTAAGCATATTTTTTTCTGAATAGGGACTTTACAGTATAGCAATAAATTCAAGCACTGGGAAAGTAAATGCAACTGAAGTACCCTTAATGATGCTATTGTGTAGTTGTTATGGTTGTTATCCCATTTCACAGACCTTTACCTTGAAGGCCATAAATTCTTTGCGAAATAATTCTAATGGGAAGGTGCATTACTTAAACGTTGCGTTTCAAAATGATGAAAAACATGATTTAAGTTTGAAAAACCAAGTCACACAAACTGAAGTAGTAATAATGGAGGGGAATTAAACTTTAGCCTATCATGCAAACCTTCTAAATTTGTATTTCCTGAGAAACTGCGCAATGGAGCTGTTCCCAAAGCTGCTTCTTGTAATTTGCATCACACACATGCCTGGAACTTGCTGTCAAGGATCAGGGCCCCATTCTGCTCTGCTCCTGCAAACTTAAAACCAGTGCCTGAACCTAAAATTGTCAGTCTAAATACCTGACCCAACGCTCAGTGAAGTCAATGGAAGATTTTTCATTGATTTTAATGATTTAGTTCAGGAGCTAAGTAAGTATTTCTAAGACAAAAATCAATATTGTCCCACAGTGGTAATGTTTTCATGTTCTTCTATTGATCCTTTTGACACAGATTACAGAATACCTTGGCACTGTCAACACACCAGGTTTTAACAAACTGATTTGATTTATTAACACCTTTGATTAACATCTGAAGTAGCAAGTATTTATCAAATGTCAGCAAACAAACATTCAGCAGACAGATCACCACAAAAAAATTACTTGTTGCACAATGTAAGCTGAAGTTCAATAGGAAAAGGCTTTCTGTAAAATCAGTTTAGGTGAGAACCCTACCATGATATGCACAGCATAAGCTGGGTACTGAAAAACTGTTGTTTTTTTTTTTAACCAACTATATCATCAGGTGAAAAAAACATTGCCATGACAGCATGGTTGTAAAAATTATGCCAAATTTTTCAAATCCAATGGAACTTGCTTAGTCTGTCAGTTATGCTTTATGATTTAATAATCCATCTTCTAAGCACAGTGAAATGCATAATTCTCTTTCAGAAAGACTGCAATCCATTGCTGTGTTTGGAGCATCTGTCTTACAAATGGAAGTCCTGGGGCATCAGAAGTGGGACTGGTTGTCAATGATATTTACAATGTGATTGTTCAATTGACAGCCCTGTGATTTAGCTTTGCCCCTTTATAAACCAACAAAAACCCTTCAGTAATTTCTTGAGAATGATGCTGAAGTCTAAAATTCAACTTGATTTTTGTATAGCTACTTGAAAAAGAAATAATTCATACAGTTTAGCAATTGTATAGTAGTAGTCTAATGGTGCACACTTTTCTTACTACATAAAAGAAAATCTACTCTTTTATGTCATCAGACTCTTCCACATGATATTGTTTCTCAGTCTACCAATAGTCACCAGAATGATTCCCAAGTTTAAAATATCATTTCCTCCCTTTGAAAGGATCTTTTTCTCCTGGAAGAATATTTGAAACCTTTCAGAATTTTCCTGATCCAAATCTAAAACTACAAGTTACATCTGACACAGACTAGGATGGGCTACATTCATTTGTATTTTCCAAACCAATATAAAGCCTAATTTGCTAATGGAATTGGTAATCATGTATCACGCATAAGCTCTTACAGTATGAATATCTCTAACAGTTAAATTGATCATAACAAAAATGTGGATGTCATGTAAATCTTATCAGGATCACTAAAATAATGGCACCTCTGTTTACAAGGTGTCGATTGGTTTTAGAGGCTTTGATAATGACTCCAGACAGTCAATAAATACAGAGACTTTTACATGGCCACTAGGAGCCGAACTAAACTATCTAATCTTTTTAAAATGACAGACAACACAATGAACTCTGAACTTAATCCCCTCCAAACATTAAGGAGACAGTTCAGTGCTTAAAGTACTATTCAAACTCAAACCCTACATTAAGCAAAAATCATTAAGTGTCTGATTTAAACACACAGGAAAATTCAGAGGTAAGACTGATTTTCCTTCCCATTGTGCCTGGGCAGTGGTCTGTGGTGGGCTCCAAGTCTGTCGGTTGCTTGTCTTGGGCAAGGAAAATACCTCTGTGCCTTTTGAAAGTTTGCAAAGCATTGAAAAACACCCCTCAAAACTGAAGGCTTAATTGCTTTTTGTCTCAGTCAGGCAAAATTTCCCCTAAGGTTTTGAAGCAGACATGGGAGACAATGTTATATGCTACATTTCAAGCTGCAAAATTTACACTGTTGGGCTCATAACCTCTGAAAATGATACATTGCCTTTAAGAGGAAAAGGGAACTGTAAATGTAAAGCTTATGCTATGCTGAGAGATGGGGGAGGAGGCTGGCAGGTAATGGCTAACATATAAGTGGTGTATATATGAGCATATAAATATATTAAATCAACCTTTATTTCAGCTTGTCAATTTTTGAAATAAATAAGAGGACCATCCAACTGTAGGACAGTTTCATCCAGTAGTAATAAAGTAACAGAAGAGAAAATAGAAATATATTTTAAATTATCATTAGCAATTCTTCTGAGATAATTGTTTCTTTCTAATATTATTAGAATCCCAATTTGCAGGGCAAATCTGAATCCTTCCAGTACTGCTCAAGGTTCATTATTACCCTGTTTTCCATTAAATGCATCTTCTCTGTTCCTTTTGTTAGTTTGTCTTATAAATGTACCTCTCTGGATAATGAAAAGAGGAATTAATCTGTTCTAATCTTTTCAGTACAACCCTTTTGCTTCCTAATGTAAAACCTGATGTGAAAAATGTTTTTGTTTTATTCTTAATGTGACTAAAATATCTTTAATGTCTTTCCTGGCTAATTAGAGATGGGATGTGTTAAATATCTGAATTTCTAATTAATTATTTACACTGCTGTATGTAAAGGGGGAAATAGAATTTAAATCATCATTTGGACTTCACATTTTTTAATTACCAAAATCTGCTTACATTGTAGAATGCAATTTGTTGTTCTACAATTTTGCAATTTTGTTTTATAGTGTCCTCATTGCCTTGGTAAATTTCAGTATGCAAATGGCTTCAAATATTTTATGTTATTAACAATGATTCTTAAGTCAGGAATTTCTGATATTCCCACTAGCTGGGTTTTGCCATGATTTATTATTTAATCTTGTCTTTCCTGCAGTGCTTGATGAGCAGACTATAGCTTCTTGTTGTTGTCACTCAGAGGAGCTACATTATCAGGACAGCCTTAATCTTACAATGGATTGTTATCTGTGTTCTCAGGATGAGATCAACCAGCAGAAGTGAGAGTGTAAGTATTTATTTGGCATCAACCTGTGATATTTTAAACCATTTTCTAAAGTCTGAATTTACATTAACTGTATACAAACTCTATTTCAGACTCCACTTATGTTAATAGATTTTCCTTACTGAACACAAGATTTCAAGATATTCTAATTTAAAAAACCCTCTAAATCCTTACTTTAGAATATTTTTTATTTTTTATATTTGGCTGACAGGTTTTTGATAATCAGTACTTTCTCTGGTGATCATTTGTGGTAGAATTAGTGGAATTTCATGACAGTTTATTATACAGCACTTTTCCTCAGCAAGAGGTGCCTTTCCTTTCCATGGTCACCTAATTAGTATTTCCTGAATCAGAGAATAGCTGAAACATTATGAAACATTAGCTGAAAAAAATAGCTGAAACATTATGAAACATTTCATGTTTCATAATGAAAAAAAAGGAAGATAAAGAACCAGAGCTCTGCCAGGTCTATGCTGAATGAAAATCCACAACTGCCAACATATTTGGCTTCTGTTTTTTTCCTTCTTAATTTCTTTAAAACCTTTCTTAGTCATTTTAATAGATTGCTTCCTAAATCTGCCCCTGATTTGTTACCATGCATTTAATGACAAATACTGCAGAAAATATTACAATAGGAAAGTTTGTGTTAAAGAACTGTGCAACTGGTTGTGAATAACATCTAACCAGGACCCAGCTAGAGCAGAACCTACAAGTGTCTGTAAGATACACTGCAGCATCTTTTACTCTCAGAAGCTCCTTGGTCCATGCTTTCTCTCCTGTTCTCTTTCCTTCATTACGAGTTGCCAAATTCACTGCATTTTGGGCATTGCCATCACACATCAAGTTATAACAAAGATTAGTTGACGGCATTTGTATTTTTTCCCCTCTATTTGTACCAGTGGTAGCAATGACAGGGTTTAAGAAAGCTGAATGATGCCTGCTGGCAATGTGGGCAAAGCATCCTTGGCACGGGCTGGATGGCAGAGGACCCCCAGACTCACCGTGTCCCCTTGCTGTGGACTGTCCCTGGTACACTTTGTGTAACACAGGCCCCCAGTTCTCCTCACCGTGGTGGAGCAGTGGGTCCCCCTCCGTGGCTGGATGTGCTGCTCAGGGCTGCTTGCTTGGAGGGCCAAGCTGTCCCTGTGCCATGGGGCGCTCTGGAACTGCTCCTGGGGCTGGCCTGGTGGCTCAGAACTGGTGTCTGTGGAGGTCCTGCTCTCCTGAATGGAAACCAAGTATTGCCTTTTGGATAAAATCCCAGGCATGTCACAACCAGTGAGCTTCCAAACCAAGAAGAAAGACAAAGGTGTGACTTTTTTTTCCTCCAAAAAAGAATAGCATTTACCAAATCTTTAATTCCAAACAGTGCAGCAATTTCACAAGGAGTACTTACCAGTTTTCCAATTTTTTAATTGATCAGTGCCCTTACTTTGCCTGTGTGTGTATTTATAGCAGTGTAACACTAAACCAGATTTGCCTTTGTTTTTGTGATTTATGCATTTTTTTCTTGAACAGGAAAACATTAATTATCAAATGTTGTGAGAACAATACAGTAACTGGAGGTTATTTTATATGAAAATATTGTTGATTGTTCCTCCTCTAGAAATCTCTCTTGGCAGCTCACTTCCTGCCAAATGAATCAGCAAAAGCTGCTCATGCAAGTTGTTAATATATAATACAATCACCCAGAAATGCACTTGGTCCTTATCTATGAAGTCCTTTTGTGATCAATGATTCACATCACCTTTTGATTATAGTCTCTGAGCACAAACAGTTTCTTAATATAAATTAATGGCCTTGGAATTTCTAAACAAACATTCCCTTTTGTTCAGCATCATTTCCTATTTTCATACCAAAACAGAGTCTTATTGTAATTGTTCAGTTTTCACTGGAAAAAGTGTTTGTGGCCTGGAATGTTCTCAAAAAACAAGCGGTTTCTTTCAAAGCTAATAGTGTTGATTTACAAGGTCTAACGTGCCATGTTAATTGAATATAACTAGGAAATATTACAAAAAAGCAGTTAGTGTGGTGTGACACTTTAAACAATGATTCTTGTACTCATTTACTGGAAAAGAGTTTTTTTCTTGAAGTATAGTATTATTTGGCAATGTTCTTTCCTTGGTTGGTTTTTCTTTTTTTTTTTTCATAGTAATAAGACCCAGCTATCTAAGCAGCAGATAGTCAAGGTACTTCCTCTAAATTTCCTGATTGCTGTTAACACCACTGAATAGGCATGGGCTCTTCAGCAAAATAAATACTGAAGATTTCCTCTGGCCAGATCTGACTAGAAGAACAATTAAATATCAACCATCATGCAGTGGTAATCTAACTGTTCCCTCTTACAAACTTCAGGGAGCATGAGTGGAGAATGTAGCAGAAAGATAAGCCTGACCTGCACAGAACTGGTGCAAAAAACTATTGGATAATATTCCTTTCAAAGGCAGAGTTATTTCACTTAAATCAATTAGGTGGAGTTCTAACTAAACTGAAATAAGAACCTGAGAGACTGAAAATGCCTATGGAGATATTTAGTTTAATTAATTATTAGCTAAAGCAATTCAAGCCTATATTCAGACAAGGTTGGTTTTTTTCTTCCTGAAGTATTAAAAGAATAAAGGCCATGATAAAAATGATGAAACTTGTTAGTGGGTTGTTCATAGTAGTTTCAATTAAAGCATTTCAGTTTGCAGTGAGAACAGACTCAGAGTGGGCACCATGTCTGTCACTCACTGTGGCTCAGCTGACAGCAACTCATCATGCTGGGACCACTTGGCCATCACCAGTCAGATGTCCATGATGTACTCATCCTAACATCAAAAGTAATTTTAATTTCTGATTTGTTCATATCCCAGACTAGAACGGGGGCTATTTTTCTCAGGGAAGTTCTCCTTGGTTACATAATGATACAAGCGCTCTGGCCGTCTAAGACTGAATGTTCTTAAAAGTGTGGAGAAATAAAAGCCCTCCTGTTCAAGGAAATTAATGTCCTCCAGAACAAAATCTGTAATAGAGCTCCCCACTGCCTATAAAGAAGCAAAGACCTCAGGCTCCCAGGGCATACCCTTGACTCAGGGTTTTAGTCAATGCCTGTTCCTTAAAAGCACTGGTAAGCAGAGAGAAAAATTTTTCTGCATCAGTGTTTTGTTCTGTAGAAAGATAAAGATGCTACTTTGTAGCATCATTCAAATGCTATGCTAAAAAAATATGGTTTGTATGTTGCAATGAAAATGAAATAGTACTTGTTCTTCAATGGCACCTAGCATTATATAAACACATGTAATGACAGACTCTCCTCTCCTTCCCACTGCAGTCAGACTGAAGTGCCTCTGTTCAACCAATAGTTTCGATATCTTTTTTGACTCTTACAAAGATAACATCAGCACCAGCTGAGGATCTCTCCAGATATTTTTATGCACTTGTAAGATGTCAGTGAAATGCCAAAAGCAGTTAATGATGCACTGCCCTCCTAACAGGAGAGATGTGTGCTGTTCTGACATTTTACCATAAAAAAACCCCATGTGAACCCCCAGATGTGAACACTGTTCATTCAGTATTTTGGTGAAGATTGTTATATACACTGTCCAATTCTTAAATCTAGTGTAATTAAAACAAAAAAAAACCCCCAATATATTTATGATTTTGACTACTATTGAGAAAACATAATTCACTTAAATGCTCTGAAATGAAAAAAAAAAAAGGTATTCTCCCTGCTGATACCTAATGTACTGGCTGTATATTAGGCAAAGAGCAAAAAATGGCAGTGGTAATTTCATCATCTCCTCATCTGCCTGTTTTTCCCAAGAATCATTTGATAGGGTGTTGCTACCATGCTTCATCTGAGAGCCAGAAATGGGTCTGGCCATCAGAAAAACAGGCACAAGAGGAATGGGAGAAGTCAGTTCAGTTTCTAGGGAGAATGAGCTGGTTTGCAAGGGTCCAGTTTGGGGATGAGCCCAGGAAAGAAGGCAGTAGCAGAGCAGGAGATGCCAGAGAAATGACTAATGGCATTGTTGTCCTTGTGGAGGGATGTAAAGAGGAGATATCTGGGCAATGACCAATGAAGTAATTTGTTATGGATGGCATTGCATGTGAAAATTATCTATAGTAATTCTATTTGAGGGTGAACATTTTCCCCCTTCTCCCTTTTCCATGATTCATTCAAAATGGATTCCAATCCAACTGGGAAAGAAAATGAAACAGACTCAAAGCTGCTAATTGTGCACTGGCAATTGCAAAAAAAGGAAGTAATCTACACTGGAATTGCATACCCAGTAAGGACCCTACTCAACAGCACATTACAATTTTTGTAATGGTCATGTGGGTAAAATGTATTTTTAAAGTATGAACACAGGCAGGAAAGATTCAAACCAACAGTTCTTGGCCCTCTGGTATCCCATTAGGGCTGGGGAAGAGTAGGAATTAGGGGAGGAAGGGGAGAAAGGATATGGTGAAAGTGGTTTTGCTTTAGATAAGCCTCTGCATCCCGTTTCACAATATTGTTGATAATTTGCCTCAATTTCCCCTCTTGCTCTCTTCTGAGCTGTGAACCGTTTTTACACCTTCAGCAAGAAATAGGTGCTTTGGATCATTTTTTCAAAGGAAAATCTCAGGATGATTGGAAAGATGGCAGCAGATCTATATCTTACAGGGCCTGAGGTTTCTGTCTGTCCAGATAATGAAATACTTCCTTCACAGAAATAGTGGGAATTTAACCAGCACAGAAAATACCTTCTCATTTTCTGCTGGGGACTTCTAGAGGAAGCCTCCTCAAACTTCTTGACCTGGTTAAATCTGAACAAGTACAAGTACAAGGACTTAGTACGATATCTCAGAAATGATAACATCTCCTGTCCTTTTCTGCATGGAGAGCACCATAAATTAAAAAAATTACTTAGCATTGTGTTTGGTGACAAACTATTTAGTTGCAGCCTCCAAGTACGTTATGTATAGTTGTGAAGCAAAGATACACTGTTCTGCCAGAAGCGGATGTCAAGTGCCTACACTGAATTTGTCCCTTTGTCTTTTTACAAAAATACTTTATTTCCTTGAACAAGGCAGTTCCCTAAAGCCTTTTGAGAGTGGCCCTGAGCTCAGCTGGAAACAGGAAAAGCTCCTGTGTGACTGAAAGATGTAGATGTTGAGCACATCTAGTCAGCACTGGAATTACGGTGGGGAGGAACAGATGGCAGATGTGGGGAAGGGGAGCACAGGCTGGACAGACAGCACAGGGCAGAAGCAGGGTCATCTGCAGCAGAAAGGGCTTTTGTCAGGTTTAATGTTCTCCTGATTTGAGGTCAGATTCAAATCCACCACTGTACCTTGGATCATCCTCTGGATGTCATGGTCTTAGGTTCAGTGGGAGTACAAAACACTCTGGAGAGCTGAGCAGCCAGGCCTGGTGCAATTTGGTCTGATCCTGTCCAGAGAACCAAGGTACTTCAACACCCATCTGCCACAACTGGAGACTGTAACATCTGCCTATTTCTTGGTCATTCACCTTTGTATTTGTTTGCTTCTTCTTACATTATTTTGCTTTGTTATTAAACATATTTATTTCCAGGCAGCTGTGATACCAATGAGAACATTTGAACAGCAGATTCAGAGTCCTGTTTATTTTGGTTAGCTGATTTCCTAAACCAAGCTACTGTTTAAATTTTTGGGAGAGGAGGAAGAAGAAATTTTATCCAAACCCTCTGTAAGAATAGAACTAATTTAAAATCATATAAATATATTCATAAAAGCATTTTGTATAAATCAGCATGCTTTCATCACTGCATTCTATTTCTATTGCCAGCCAGTGTGTGATGGCTGGGTGTAGATGTCTGAGGCATCTCTGATTTACCTGCCTCGCCTCTGCTCTTCCACAGTGGCAGTGGGTGTACTTTGTTCTATCACACGAATAAGCTTAATCTCGTTATAATATTTGCAGTTTACTTGTACACTGTCACCTCATAATTGTTAAATTAATTCTGAATCCAGTGACTGTTAAGATTAGAAATTAGTAGTTTCCACATCCATCCTTTCATCTGCGTTTGTGTGACATCCAGTGGCTGAATGGGTCAATCACAGGCTCCCATTTCTGGAGAAAAGTGTAAAAATTACTCACAACTCCACGTAGAACATGAAAGCAGGAAATGTATTGCATAATAATGCTAACAGAGCATTTGCTTAATTTTGATTCAAAAATAAACCGGTGATTAAAGCAGCTTGTTCAAGGAAACACACTGCAAATTTGTAGTCTTAACTCACTGCAGCCTTAGTGTTCTTTCCCACTGCTACTGATGTGAACTCATCTCCTCAGTGTTCCCACTGGGCACAGAGAAATGAATAAAATGTTTATCACCCTGCTCCAAAATGAGTAATCTCTGTTTTCCTGCACTTAACTGTTGACTGCATCACGAGTGTCTGGATTAAGCAATTTCGTCAGGAGCAGTACTGAGCTTAGGAGCCAAATTTTGATTAAACCCCTAGTAATATTTAAAAAACCAAATATATTGATTATCCAAATTATATTGAATTAGGCTTCTAAACAGTTGTTTAAACTTAAAGATCTAGAACTCCAGTCTCATGTTTGAAATAACTGCCTGAAATTAAAGTAATTAATGGCAGTTGTGCAAAGTGTTTTCTTTGCCATCATCATGAAAATGATGTGACAGCAGCACTGCACTCAAGATTTGTTATCCATTTTTTTCCATGCAGGTAACAAATTAGTAAAAACTTTTTTTGTTGCTCGCACACATAAAACCCACAGTTATCACAGAGCATTTTCTGCAATTTGTTATTAGAAGTACCAACTACTACTGCTGAAAAGGAAAATGATGAGAACATAAAAGCTTCTCTGTTTTTCTAATCTGCTTTAGGAGATCCATAAACTTTTTTCATAAATCCAGCTATTCCTTGTGTGCAAGCTTTTTACATAGCAAAAGGAAAACATAATTACAAAAAAATTAATCTCATAAAAGTTAACAGAGAAATTAAGCATTGATGTCTAGTGCCTGAAATTCCTTTAAAGTTATGTTTTCAAAATTACTAAATTTCAGGTTTAATATTTATTTCAAGGATGTAAAAATATTATTTTGGCAGGAAATTTGTTGTTAAGACTAATATATATTGGACACACACATACAAAAGACTGTGCAGGCCTGGGTAGTGCATACGAGGCAAATGATACCAGCAGACAGGAAAAGAGCAGCTGTGCACCATTCTTGGACACAAAGTCCTCAGGAGTCACGAGGTTAGCACAGGATCTTTTTTTTTATGCTTGGTTTTGCTGACTACAGAGCCACTTAGTCAACTAAAATAATCAGAATAAAAGTCCTCTCCTAAAGTTAGATTAGTTTTATGCTACTCTATGGCAAGGAAAAGCAAGTCAAATCTCTCAGAATTGTGTCTAGAAGAAAATAAAGATCAGATATATGAAAATGCCCTTGCTGAGATCCAGTCCTTTGAGCTGCCTCTTGGAACCACCGTAAGGTATGCTTCTTTTTAATAGTATTATACTCTTCATGATGGATGTGTTCCTTCTATAGCTGTTCTTTCAGTCAGCAAAATATATTAGAAACTTTGTTTTCCTGACCCTGAAGCCTACAAGAAAGTCAAGTTTAATTTCAATGTGATTGGCCCTTAGTGAAAAAATACAAACCCAGGTCACCTACTCTGCTCTTTCTTTTCACCTGGACAAAGCGATCTGTTTCTGATGGCTGGGTGCAGATTTGTGAAAAAGAAAGTGCTCTTAAAAATGAAAACAAGGGGAAATTTTCTCTTTTGTGTAGCAATGTTTTTAAAGTCAACAGCTACATTTTAAAAAGAATTTACTGCTTCTTAATCTTAAATTTTTAATAAATGCAACTTTTGTTTTAATCACCAAAGACAGAACTACTTAAGGTTTTACTGTTGATATTTCTAAACGTCTGAAGATTTAATTATTTTTGTTTTGTTTGTAGCTTATGGAAGCTGTTCAATAGTAAAAGTGCAGCTGAAAAAATTCCTCCGCATATTTGTTCTTAAAAAAAGTAATATATATAAAGATTGTAATGTAATTTTTCTAGGTATATTGTCAGTATTTGTAGAAGAGTTTTAAAAATAGCCTGCCCGGGACTGTAGGCGTCAGGTTGCAGTAACCATCAGGCTAAAAAAAGAAAATTAAATTTACCCTGAAAAATGTGTCAATCTATAACTTCAGTATTTTGGTGATGGGAAAAAAAGGAATGCGGGAAAATTGTTACTGCATTTGAGTGATTTCTTGAAGGAAATACTACAAGTGGTAGGATTTTTCCTTTTTTTTTTTTTATTATGCACTTTGTAAGCACTTGTCTACATTCAGACTGGTCTTTGTTGATTTAGTAGGTGAATCAACAATCTGAATCAACACTGAATATGATAAAGGCACAAGCATAGACAAGATGTGCATCGTCTTGGGTGCCATTTATTAACTTGTGTACAGGTGTAGTTGCGCCAGGGCAGGAGAGATGATGAGCTTGATAATAGTAACTGGAAGGATGCCAAATGCAATTGTTGACCTTGATACATTCACATTTGTCAAATGTTGTCAGTTCCTTACTGGAAAAAGTAGCTACACATCACCCTGAAGTTTTACATATCTGGCCTATTGCTTTACACGAACTTCCCACTTGTGCGCAGATAACTTTGCCCAGAAAGCAGGTGCATTCTGTCTCCTGAGTATGCAAAACCCAAGGATTAGTTAATCCCTGGCCACAGGCCACAAAGTGTAAAATTTACATAGAAAATAGGTTATTCCTCCTTCATTGACACATGAAGCTTTGCTGTACAAAGCACTAGGAAACATTAAGTCAGTTTCTAGTGAAACACAGCAAGCCACTGCATATAAAGATGTACTTTTTTGTTTTGTCTTGGTTTTGTTCTATTTGTACCCCGACCCCCAAGCTTCTATCACGTAAAGAATGGAAGGAATGAAGACTGACATAACCTGAACGCAGAAACCCGGCAGAGCCTCCGCCTCAGGGGTCGGTGCCTCCCTCCCTGCCGGGACGGGCACGGTCCGCGCGGGCGGGAGCGCTCGAATCAAAACAAACAAACAAACAAAAAAAACCCAAAAAAACCAACCCCCCCCCCCCAAAAAAAATAATAATAATGAAACAAGACCACACTATGAACTAGCCACAAGACCCAACCAGAACTAGCTCAGTGGAAAAGGTCGTGTTGAGCCCTGTAAGACTTCAAGGCGTCTGTGCAGTGCGGCGCACCGCGGCGGGCAGCCAGTCCGTCCGGGACAGGGGCCGCACTTTGCGCGTCCCTTGTTGGTCACAGTGCCTCGAGCGGGTCGCAGCGGCTGGCGCTGGGCAGACGCCGCTGCCCGCGGTCTCTGCCGGACACCAGCGCCCGGAGATGCCATGGGGACGGAGGGGCTTTGCTGGGCTCCCTGGCCTAGCCCTGCCCCTGACAAGGGCAGCGGAGCACCGCCGAACTGGTGCGATCCCGAAAGGCGCGGCCCGGCGCAACCTGCGCCCCCTCACCGGCCGCAGCCCCTCCCTCCTCCCGGCCGCACCGCGCCCCGCGCGCACCGGCGAACCCTCCCCAGCCGCTCCCGCCGGCCCCCGCCCGACTCCGCGGCCGCTCCTCCCTCGGCACTTCCCGCAGCGGCGCGGGCGCCCGGTCCCTCCCATCCAAGATGGCGGAGAGTCTCCCCGAGCATGATCGGATCCTGCAGGAGATCGAGAGCACCGACACGGCCTGCGTGGGACCCACCCTGAGGTGCGGGGCGCGGGGCCCGTGGCGCCGCCAGCGGGTGAAGCTCCCACGCCCTGCCCGCCCGCCGGCCTGGGAGCCGCGGCGCGGCCCGGCCGCGCTTTCTGACAGCTGCTCCCCAGGGACGGCGCGGGGCCGCCCGCAGCGCCGCAGGCGGGAGCGGCCGCGTCGGGTGCGGAGGGGACGCGCGGCCCCCGCTGCCGATCTGTGGGGGCCCGCTGCCGCTCTGTGTGCCGGGCGCTGCGGGGTGCAGGGAAGGGGCCGGTGCGGCGCGGGCAGGGAGCGGGGCTGTCAAGCCGTGCCGCCGCTCTGACAGGGAAAGGCGACCGAGCGGAGACGGCGACCGTGGCCCGGCTCCGGGCTGGCCGCTCCCTGGCATTGTCTGCCGGGGAAGCAGCCGGGCACGGCCCCGGCGGGGCTGGAGTGCGGCCTCGGGACGGGGCGGCCCTGGGCCCGGCGCGGGTGGCCGGGCTTGGGGCGCCCGCCGTAAGCCAGTGCCGGGCTTTGCTGCCTGCACTTGGGCACGAGGCAGCTCCTTGGGTGTGCCGGTACCGCCGGTTCTGTGCTGAGAACGGGGCCGAAACCGTATCGTGGGTGGGTGTTGCAGTGCTCCTCTATCAATCTCTAATGATGCGGTCTGAAATCCACTACCCTGATCAATTTTCTTGGAAATGTGACAGTGTTTAAAGCATTTCTGGTGTACCATGACTGCAATAGTTTGGTTTTCTTTTTCCTCCAATTCCACGTACTGCCAAATGGTTTAGCCTGCATTTTGAAAAAAAGCTTTTGCATAACCTTTCCTGTTAGAGGCGAATGTGGAAGTACCTTTCACTTGGAGCTGGGGAGATAAGGGCAGGGCCTGTGGAGAGTGAATTGGGTTATAGAGGAAACACAGGGGAAAGGGGATCTTCATGGAGCTTTGCTGGTACTTCCCCGATTAAAGATGTCTGAAAGAAGTAAAAAAAGCATAGGCACTAGCCAGACGGGGGAGAGAGAGCTGTGAATTTGAATGTTATCTCTTTGAAAAGATACAGTGAGCCTGTGTGCAGAAAACTGGAAAAGGCAGTTTGTGTGGCAGTGTGCTGCAAAGCAGTGAGCATGGTGCTGCTGGCTTTTCCTGCAGTGGGAATGGTGCCTGCTGGAGTGTGTGGACCGGGCTGGGAAAGGATGAACGGGGGCTACATGGGTGAGAACACAGTCCTGAGAACTGGTGGAAGAGAAGTTCCTGTAACGTGATACCAAGTGGGTTATTTTGCACACCATAGCAGTTGATTTTGAGGTTAGCTACGTGTGTCTACAGTGGATCCTCCACAGCTGTGTGGGAGGTGGCAGTCTGGGCATTTGTGTGGGGCTGGGGCTAATCAGTCCTCTGAGAGCCCCCATGGGGAGTGTGGTGTGCTCGTCTAGACATCACACTGAGCTTGCTGGCTCAGCCTGGTCTTAGAGGTCAGCTTGGAACAAACTGCACTCTGACCTTCTCTCATGTTCCTTAAGCACAGCTGCTGTTGGGAATACAATGTGGCGATGCTGAAGCTGAGCATCACAAGGAGCCTCACCTGGGGGAGTCTGTGGGCTTAGGCTGATGGAAAGTAGCTGGGATGCTTTCATACTTAAGTTGTCCCTGGAGGCAGTTTCACCATGTTAATCGCTTAACAAGCTCAGGCAGGTTGAAGTTGATGCCTGCAAAAAACCACAACAAAATATTAAATATAATTGCAGTTTCATCACCATCTTCAGTATAGAGCTTATATCAGAGTAGCCTGTAGAAAGGACAGAGTGTTAGGCTACACAGCAGAAGAAGGCATCCACAGGTGTAGATGGGGAAGAGACCATATGAATCTCTTATCCATATTAAGCATTTAAAATGTGCTGGTGTCTTTATAAATACTAAAACTTAATTTCTTATTTTTTGCACATTTCTGTCCTATCACTGATTTTCAGTAAGGGAATTTTACATTGCTGACTTTCAGGATTTCTCGTGCAAAAGTGGATGTTGGTCTGATTTAACCCTAGTGTTCAATTACAAATAAAAAAAACTAGGTGAAAGACTGGTTACACCTGGCTGAGTGTTTTGAAAGAAGTCCAGCAAACACCAGAGAAGTATGCTTCTACTCCCTAAGAGCAGCCGTATTTAAGATCAAAACTTGAGCTGTCTGCTCAGCTGTCTGTTACAATTTGTGAACTGCTGTGTGAAACTGAAAAGTCTGAAATCCCACATCAAATTACAAGATCTATTTCAATGAAAGAAGCATGAATGTAAAATAGAGCATTATTTTCTGCATGAGATCTAAGTTTTTACTTGCTAAACAATGTGAATCAAATAAATGAATTGAGTAATTCTACGTGCAGTTGCATAAGGCTACAACATGAAGTGATCCATTGATTTCCAGTCACAGAAGCTATTGAAGCCAGTGTCTCACGTAATGACTGAGATGACATTAATTTCATTATGTGAAATGGAATATTTTTGTAATCTCTGGGTTGTAATGCTGGGAGAATATTTATAGCATTGCCACATCAAATAAAGTACCAGCATACCTACTTAAATAGCAAACAAAAGAAGGGACTTGAGGTGAGTGGTTTGGATAAATAGCATGAGGTAATATTAAATGCTGAAGATTGTAGGATATGCAAGATCTGACTTATCCTTAATTGTTAACATCAAGATATTAATGTCTTCATAGTGCATCCATGCTTCACAAAGGAAGTGTACGTTTTTCTTGTGGGCTGTATGTAGATTCCATGGAAACACATTTTTGCTCTGGTTTTTCTTCAGTGTTTTCCTTGCTGCTTGGGTGTAGCTGCTCCTGCCAGGGTGCTGTTTCCTGCCCTGCTACAAGAATGGCAGCACTTGTTTGTATTATACAAAAATAATAGCATTTATTGATATATAATGTTTTTGCGTATAATTTACTGGTAAGGAACAACATACAGACTGATTCTGCAGGTGGTTTTCTACTGCTGAGATCTGCCCATAAAGAGGAATGTGAAATGCAGGTCCTTTATAGGAGGAATCAGCATACAGCTAGTGCAGTTGGGATTATTTACTGTTTAGGAGAGTTAGCTCCTAAAGACTGCTCTGTATCTCAAGAGAGGAAGAGGTTGTATTGGATTAAATTAATTTTACTTTTACATTTTAACTGGATGAATTTATTGATTTAAATTTGGTGCTATTTCACTTGCATCTCTAAATTCAGTAACACATGCTGAATCATTATAAGTGAGACCTAAGCTAACATGCCTTTCATTAAATAGGCAGACTGTGTCTATAGCAAGCCAGGATTATTTTTTTTTCATCAGACTCTGTGAAGCTTTTATCAGCATCTTTTTGGCTTTAATGACTAACAAAATGAGATTAATGACAAAACTTGTTAAAGGCTCATCACTCTCACCTTTTTATAGAACATGTTAATATCGTATAATTCATGTTGCATACATACTTTTGAGCTTCTCTCAGGGAGAGCTATCTCATTTCTAATCTTTAGAAGGGAAATGGAAGAAGACAGAAAGAAAAGCAATTCCTGTAATCCTCTCAACAACAACATAAAAATCAGAAAGTTAATGACAAAAAACTTAAGGCCCTCACTGAACTCTGTGTTTTAACACTTCTTGAATAGTCAGTTGGACATGCTGTGTTAGCTAGTAAGACAGATGCTTTTCAGAAGAAAATAATTGACTTTATTTGATGGTTAGTTTATGGTTGGTTGAAAAAGGTCAAAGTGGAAGAGAGTAGAAGTTGTTCTGCCAGTGCCCTGTGTACTACAGATATGAGTTTCTTTGAGTCTGTAGTAGTGTGTAATATTTAAAAGCTTTTTTTTTTCATAGATGAATTAACTCTTAAACTCTATTTCATAAGCATATGGTAGACTTTCTCTAAACACTTCATCTTGTGAGCTTTGCGCCACTGAGTCTGCGGTATTCTGTGGTTCCCATACACAGCCTGTCAGGGGAGTACCTCCATGCCCACAATCCACTGACTGAACAAAAATACAAAAGTAAAATTAAATATGAAAAACTGTGGGGGATTTGATAATGGAAATTCTGTTGCTAAGGTGAAGTTGATAAGGAGGTGCTGTGTCTATTGATGTATCTATCTATAAGCAGAATGTACTCTGTAGCTTTAACTGACAATCACAGCTTGGAAAGTGCTCCTCAAAAGTCAGTGTAAAAATGCTTTTAATTCAATTCTCTCTTCCTGAAATCTGTCATCACGAAGCTGTTGCCTGGTAGATGTTTGAGCTTCTTATAGGCTGCTCTAAGTTGTGTTGCCCATGAAACATCTTTGAAGAGTTCTTAGAGAGCCTCCTGTGAAGACATTTCACTGTCCTGTTGTCTCTGGCTAAAGAAATCACAGCCACAGGCACTGTTCAGTTGATACATTTCTGTCTGGTGCTGCAGTATGCTGCAGTCACCTTCCCCTGGTCTAGGACTGCATTGCACTGGTAAAAGCAGCACTGAGCTGAGACTGCAAAGCAGAATCATTTCTGTATAGTGCTGCATTTTTCTCGTTTAGGTTAAGCAGAGTTTGGAGGTCAACATCATAAATGAGTTTGGCTGAAGTGTTAAAACAAATTGATAGCTGTTCATTCTGAGCTTCTGTCTTTGTGCTGCAGAAAAGCCAAAATGAAAGCTACACTTTAGTAAGGCATCATTAGAAAAATAAGCAATTTTATCCTTTACTGATCAAGGTCTTAAGAAAATTCAGAGTCAGAGATATGGAGTGAGAGGCTAATTCTGCTGCTTTTGCTGGGTTGTGGTACACTTTGAAACTGCAGGTGCTTTGCCCAGACTGGGGTCTGTAATTTGTATTTTGGAGATATTCTTGTATTCATTGAGGGGGCCTGTCCAAAGCAAAATGAGCAAAGTGCCTAAATGTTATGTAACTTCAGTTTTACTGAAAGTTTACATTACAGTTACCAGCAGGCATGATTTAGGCATGTGATTCTGTGTCTTCAGCACCACAGTTAGTAAGTGGCAACATAGGCAGTATGAATGAAATCTGAAAATGTGGGAAGATTCTACAGCATTAACACAATTGCAGGCAGGGAAATACTTTTTCTGACTATGGTCTGTTGGGATTTATGATGTGGTTATCCAATGACAAAATGTGGTTGCCTTCATTTTTCTCCTGTGGTCTTACTTGTCTGGTAGGATTGTCTAAAGTAATTTTTCAGTGTTTTCATTATTTTGGTTTTGGAGCATGAGCCAGCAAACAGCATTTTTGTCTATAGCTTAGTCTTGTTTTAAATATAGAGCAGACCTAAGAATACTCTGAGATCTTCGGCCAGTGCTTTAGATGAGAATTTTAATGGTTTGATCATATATTTTGATTTCAAAGGTATGGTAATCTTTTACAGAATTGTAAGCTATTGGTTTGAAAATCAGTAGACCCTATCTTTATTAATGGTCTGTCTTCAAGCCTGTCTTAATTTTCAAGTTAATGCATTTCATTCCTGGTTCCCTTTCAGACAGAAGTTACAAAGTAGCCCCAAAGAACTGGAAATTCCTTGTGTGATAGCTGTGGTCTCTTTTGGATCAGGACTGTACTTTCATGTATACTGTTGTGGTTTAACCCCAGCCAGCAGCCAAGCCCACCTAGCTGCTCATTCACTCCCCCACCTGCAGCATGGGGGAGCGAATCAGAAGGGTAGAAGCTGGAAAACTTTGGGGCTGGGGTAAAACCAGTTTACTAGGGGAAACAAAGCAAAAAGCAAAGGACTGAATGTGTGTGCTTTGCCCACAAGCAAAGCAAGGTCTGAATTCACTGCATCCCATGGGGAGGCAGGTGTTCAGTCGTGTCCATGACAGCAGGACCCCATCGCAAGTAGTGGTAACTCTGGAACACAGAATCCCAGAATGAACTAGGTTGGAAAAGACCTTTGAGATCATTGAGTCCAACCTATGACCTAACACCTCCTCATTAACTAAACCATGGCACTAAGTGCCACATCCAGTCTCTTTTTTAAACACATGCAGGGACAATGACTCCCCCACCTCTCTGGACAGATGATTCCAGTGCCCAGTCACTCTTTCAGTGAAGAATTTTTTCCTGATCTCTAACCTAAACTTCCCCTGGTGCAGCTTAAGGCTGTGTCCTCTGGTTCTGTCAGTTGTTGCCTGGAGAAAGAGACCAATCTCCACCTGACAACAGCCACCTTTCAGGGAGTTGTAGAGAGTGATAAGATGACCCCTGAGCCTTACTTTCTCCAGACTAAACACCCCCAGGGTTTGTGTTCCCAGCCCCTCTCCAGCCTCGTTGCCTCCTCTGGATGCACATGAGCAATGTCCTTCCCAACCTGAGGGGCCAGAACTGGACACAGCACTCAAGGTGCGGCCTCACCAGTGCTGAGTAGCGGGGAAGGGTGACCTCCCTGCTTCTGCTGGCCACACTGCTCCTGATACAGGCCAGGATGCTGTTGGCCTTCTTGGCTGCCAGAGCACACTGCTGGCTCATGTTCACTTGGCTGTCAACCCCCAGGTAGGTCCCTTTCTGCCTGGGCACTGTCCAGCCATTCTGTCCCAGCCTGTAGCACTGCAGGGAGTTATTGCGGCAAAATGTCATCACTGCAAATGTCTCCTCCCTTCCTCCTTGTTCCCCCACTTTATGTACTGAGCATGATGCCATCTGCTCTGGAGCAGCCCTTTGGTCAGTTGGGGTCACCTGTCCTGGCTGTGTCGCCCCCCAGCCTGCTCTCCAGTGTGGCAGCATGAAAAGGCCTTGGCTCTGTATGAGCCCTGCTCAGCAATGACAACAACATGTCTGTATTGTCAGCCCTGTGTGCAGCACAAGTCCAAAACAGCCCCATACCAGCCACTGTGAGAAAATTAACTCTACCCAGCCCAAACCAGCGCATATATTTATATATCAGTTTATCTTTATTATAATAGCTAATTTCTGTTTTGTAACTGGATTGTTATGGAGTAAGGAGAATGACCTGCTTACTGTGAACCAGTGTATCCTGAAAAAATGGAGGATTGCTTGTAGTGTCAGTTGCAGTGTTACTTGGTGTAGGATTTGATGGTATTTCAAGTACTTAGATTGAATGACAACAGTAAGATAAAGCAACTATCTATGTGATGTATATTGCTGTGAAGGAGCAATTTTTTTTTATTGCCTAGTCCATTATATAGAGTCAAAAGGGCATATGAAGAGTGTGTGCTGTAGACTGATTAATCTGGCATACAGCAGCAGAACTACAGTTCTGATTTTTCTGTAGCCTGGTCAGATTTGCCATTGCTAGCAAAAGTGTTTTATAAGGAATCACTTTCATTGCTGCAAGTTTCAACATATTACTTTTCAAGTTTTTATAAAGCCTGAAGCTGTTTGCAGGTAATCATATCTGCACTGCATTTTTTGTTTTGAAAAAATCTTTTGGTTCAATGCCGATTAAGTTTGTCATGAAGTATGTGTCTACAAGTCAGGTTATCTTGATCTTTTAGCTGTTCACACATCAGCTTCTGATTCAGTTCTTGCAGTGTTTTCCAAATGGGCGACTGCCAAGTGAAGCTTTAACCTAGCTAGTAACCTGTGTGAATTGTTCTGAAACAGCTCTCTCCAATTTCACAGGCATTACCAAAGAGCTTGAAATTGTCCCAGTGTTTAGGAAACAAATTTCAAAATACAGTAAAGCTTTTAAACTAGGGGAATCCTCTGGTACATCATCATCAGAATAGTGTACTTAGTAGATGTTTTATGCAGTTTGTGTCATTGTTTCATTTAAATTCAGTCTTCTCTTCATATGAATGGCTTATGCTTGTGCATTCTTACCTCAGTTAAATTCAGAAAAGCCAGTTCTTATTCCTGTCATCTCTTCATGGACTTGTTTGTCAAGCTGATTTTATTCAGTGTCTGGTGACCCAGATTTTGGACCTGCCATGTGCATAGAAAGTGCATAATTTCACATCCTTCACAAATGCCAGTCACATGGGCGCTTACTTCCTTGTGAATTTTTTTGGAAAGCCAACAGCATAGCCTATGCTCCAGCTTCCTTGGTATGTGTCTGAACCATTGATATCTACCTGAGGAGCCCTAGCATAATTCAGTTAAATATAAGTCTGGTTTTGACTGGTAAGTGCTGGTGTATTTGCAGGTTTTGTCATGTTGCGTTTTATGTATTATACTACTAAAATGAGCTCATTCAAATTGGAGAGGATTAATATGTCTTGAATAATGCTTTTAAGATAATGCCAGAAAAGGATTTGCAAATAGGAAACTATTTTTATGGGTTGTAGTAAACTATTAAGTACTAACTCATTCAGAAATACAGTCCTAGCTTTGCATCAGCATCACGTAGTCACATGAGATTTTATCTTTCTGAAGGGCTTGCTGTGGCTAGTTGTAAAATCCAGCTATGGCTAGTCTCTCTGGCTATTTTCTGGTGATGCTTGAAATACCCAAACCTAATCCCTGTCACCGCAGAGCTTGGTATAACAATAACAGTTCAATTTGAGGCTCAGCCTGATGAAGTATTTTCAACAATGCATCTTTTCCTCATCTTGTACATGTCTAGTACAGAACTATTTGTACTCCTGAAAAACTGGGTCCTTCCTGTGCAGGAAGGAGTTAATGATCTCTCCTGGAGCCTGGCTGAAGCCCTTCCCGTATCTCAACCTTTGCCAGTAATAGCAAACTAGTAGGGAACTTAATCACTGACAGAGGTATTAAGAAGGAAGGAAACAGATTTTAGAGTGCATCAGCTGGATGGAAAGACGTGGGATTGGACAGAGAGGACCTAAAAGACACTGGGGATTTTTTTTTATTTATATAGCATGAGAAGAATGTTCAGTTCTAATACTGTGAGTGGGATTTTCACTGTGTCTCAGGGAAAGTAATTTGCTAGCAAAATTGCTGTGAGTGTAACTTGCAATTCTCCTGGGAATCGGAGTAATACAAAATTAATAAAGCATATACTGTCATATATGTACCTGGGGGATACTTTTGAGACATTTCAGCTTCAAAAGGAAGTGTTTAACCTATTGAGTTTTGAGACTTTCACAGTTTGCACACTTCCTTAGGCATAGAGTGGCTTTGAAGGATTTTCACCCCATTTTGTTCATAGAAACAATGTTTTCTTACAAATTTTGTTTTCAGTTAATTTCAATATAAAAGTAACATAGCAGATACTGTTTTGTACTGTATATTTGTTCTGGTATGTTTCATAAACTTAGGAAGCTGAAAAGAAATGAACAGATTTTCTTTGTTCATCAAACAGACAGAGAATTGGAGTTAGTCAGTTGCATCAACACTCTTAATGGCTTCCTAACTGAGAGAAACACTGAGTTTCAGTTCAGCTTCTGAATTGAAAACATACTTTTTTTAGAAATCATGTTTTACTTTTTTCAGTGATCCTCAGAGATATGCAAAGAATATATAGCACAGGCTGTTGTTTTACATTAATTAAATACATGATAATTTTTTTATGTATAGGCTATGTGAGCTCATAGAGTTAACAAAAATGAATAATATAAATTCATTGTAAAATACATGCTTTGGTTATATGTTTGCAGAGGAGTGTGATGCAGGAAAGGATTGTCTGGTTTGATCTGTATTGAATAGAATACATTCTTAATCCAGTTGGTTTTGAAACTTTTTAATTAGTGGATATTTTATCTGAAACTTCTTAAATTTCTGAAATAATATATTTACCTCTGTGTAGTGTTGATATTCAAAGCCTGTTGAAATAAGTAACCTACACATTTCTGACAGTAAATATTCCGTTCTATTTCATATGTCTTGGAAACAGACATATGAGATTGCTGAAATATGAGATTAATTTTCTTTAAAAAAATTGGTGTGTATTTATCTTGAAGATTGTGTCTCAAGTGCTCTAGATAAAGTTGACAGATTACCTGGATGTTGTAATAGAGGCCTAATTATTTCTTGTACATGTGTAATAGAAATCTCATCAAATTTTTTAAAAGAACTTAGAAGCTTACAATTTGGTTTACAGATTAATCCATTGCTCCTAAAATATAATTTATGTAACAAACAGTCTCTGGAAATATTAAAGGAAGATAAAAATATTGCTATGTAGACTTCACTTTCATACTTTACATTCTATGAAATAACATAGGTTCCAGCTACATCCGCTTGTATCCATGTAGGTATATGAAACAGATGGCCAAACTTGGCACTTCATTCCGTGGCGATAGTCAGCACCAAAGCGAGCAAAGCTGCCGTTTCCTTTGCTGCCTTTTTATCTACTATTACAACACAAAATTAGGGAAAAAAGTGGTAGCACAGCTCTTGTTTTTCAGTTTCTTACTTCATACATCAGTAAGTCGCACAAAGGCTCAGCAGGAAGAGGCATCTCCTTGGTCAGCAGTGTAAAAACAGGAAGGAGGAAGTCTATTGCAAATCTGGGTGTGCTGATTATCAGTTGGTGTTTGGCTGCAGAGGATGTCCATTAACAGCCATCAGCGTGATCCATTGCTTATCCAGCACGAACAATGAAAGCTCTAGTGCTGCTACTACAGAATAAGGAGCCTGCTTATAGGAAGTAATGTTAACTAACAAACTGTACTCGGCCCTTTCCTGCTCATAGAAACAGGATACTATTAGTGAGAACAATTGACAGAAATTGCACATCCAGGAAAACCAGGCAAGCAAAGCATAACAGCTAAACTGAGATTAATAAAATCTTTTCTCTGAATAGGCCGTAGCTGAGTTCTGTGTTGTTCTGGCATGTAATGTGAGCTTTTAAATAGAGTGGTGAGGTGTAATTATGAGTAAGAATGGGAGAACTGGAAAATAGGTAGCATCTGGCACTGAAAGACTGCTTAGGTTTTAAGAAATGTGCTCATTACCATAACTGCAATTGAATTACAGGAAACACCTGGACATTATTTTATAAAGCTTTTTAGGGTGTAAGCAATCATCTATATGAAATTACTCCGTGGAAAAATCCCTACAAAGTTTGCAGCTTGTGTAAACAGAAAATATCTTTGTATATTGTAGGACAAAGGAAGTTTCTGCAGTGTTTCCTGTGCAATTGCAGCTCAAATGGAGTGTGTGATACAGTATCATGGTTAGGGATGCCATGGTTATAGTCACAGCATGACAGGGCTGTTTTAAGGGCAGAATCTTAATTTGCAATGTCAGTGTTTTCTGCTTGCGCTGATCCCACTGAACTCATCGTGCATATTTGAACTGTAAATATTACTTTGTTTTTTAATTTTATTTAGTATAGCTTGGTGTTGTTTCATTTTGGGATTTAGTTTCAATGAAAGGAGAAATAGGGAGAACATCTAGGGGGTTACTTCTTGCAGTGTGTGTATGGGAACTAGTTGGGAGCATCTCTAGCATCAGGACAAAATTGGCATTGGTAGCAAGATACGAATTCTAAAATCATGATTATCCATAAGCACAGTTTCTTCATTTGAGAGTTGGTACATTTGGATGTGTGTTTTGTTGAAAGTATTACTTTGGAAAATTGAATAAAAAGTGCATGCTTGGGTGGATTTTTTTTGTGCCTTCATTTAGTTGATCAAAGTAATTAGCAATTTTTCCCTCCATGGTGCTTAATTTGAAGCTCTACAAATGAATCTTTTTTTTGTGCTTCTGTTGAAGGTCAGAAGTTGCACGGTCAGACTTACATTCCATGTCAAACTTACACAGCTGTTGTACAGATATGTGTAATTCCTGTCATTGTCACAGCATTCATGGAGCTGTAACTGATTGGCACTTACTGAGTGGTTATCAGTATCCTGAAAGGAATGTGTACATACAGTTTTTAATTGCTTCATATGTCTTGTGCAATCCGGAAGTGAAAGACTTTGTGGCAATATAGGCAGGGATGGGGAAACCTGCAATTCATCCTAGAAATGGGACAGAACAAGATGGTTTGTGGGAGGTGTGAAAGTGGTGAAAGATGGCAAGTCATTATTAAGGAGTTTATTTGTCCAGTAAAAAGATTGCTGTTTTTTTCTTTATTTCTAACGTTTATTTTTGGCTATTTTAAAATACATGATCTGTTTTAAAAGTTTCTGCTGCTGCTGGAACCTGTCATAAACGATTACTAGAAGAATTGTTCTCTCAAAAGTTTACAGTAATGCTCCATAAGCTCAGATTTGTCTTTCCTGAGTATGGATTGCAATTAAAAGTTGAATCATTGCCCATTTAAAAGAACACACAAAATAATCCCAGAACCTTTAAGAAATAGTAATTCTTTAAGAACTCCAATGGGATTTATTAAATATTACTTTTTCTTTATCTAGTAGACTATTCTAGTAATGATTTTTAAGTGAGAGAGTTATCACCAACCAGGAATTCATATTATCTTCTGAATTACTATTTTCTTATGAAAGTATGGAGATTTTATTTTTAATAAAATAAACTCTTCTTTTTTTTTGGCCTGAAGCGTGGTTCCTGCGTAGTTCTTCTCTCCTTTGAAAAGTTACGGCTATTGCTGTAGATATGAGACAAAATTAATTTAGTTCCCATTCTGATTATTCTTGAAATAAATTTTTCTATTCTAAAACAAGAAGACTACAGTAGAAGTTTTACTTAGGTCTGGTTATTGTAATTTTCTGGTCTAGAGGCCATAGATGTGGAGCTGGACTGGAGATGAGGAGGGGAAAAAGCAAATTTGGGGTATTTGCTGAACTTCCAAAATGATTTTGGACTCTTCTCCTTTTACAGTTAATAGTCTGTATGCACTTCCATTGTCTGCCCTTCCAGTAGTCCAGTCAATGTATTAAATTAATTTTTGGGCTTATACAATTTTTTTTTTTTTGCTTCTAACTTTTTATATCCTTCCTCATTGCTGAAATTTTTGTCCTCTTTTACTCCCACCTACTCTCAGGCATTTAAGGACATATATCCTGACTGCATGCACAGAAATATTTGTATGAAATTAGAGCCGAAATATGATTTTGAAGGGAGCCTGTAACCATTTATGAAGACATTTATGATGCTCACTTAGAGTGATAATATGTATGTATGGAGTTGTCATTATGGAATAGATAGATTATTTCAGGATAATTTATTTTGAATATTAATTTTTTTAAGGCTGTGTGGAATTCTTGGCATGTTAAGTTTTAGTTCTCTGGAGATTTTTTGATTACTTAACTGTTGGTATTTTTGTGCATAGAATGGTGCCCTCTGGTGTTTCAGTATATTTTTGCATGTAAACACAAAAGTCATCAATAAGACCTATTAAATACATGTTTTTCATATTGTGTTTCAGTTTTGAAAGTAAAAGTTTTAGGAAAGTTTTTTACAGTATAAACTAAGCTTATTTTATTGTTTTCAATTGGAAAATGGTTGCATATCTGCAAATCCTCCTTCATAATTTCTTGAGACCTGAATTCAAATCTGTTTATGCTTGTTGTTCTCCCTTCAGTCTGCCTCGTAAGAAAGATCAAGGTAAAAATATCCCCATTGCAATAAAATGTATCCACTGAACTCAGACATTTTTCTCCTTTAGGTCACTCTCTGACTGCTCCTATTTTATTTATTTGCCTTTTTCAAGTACTTTCTACACTGTCTTCTTTTTAGCTAGACTGGCATTAATATGACTCATCCAATTGTTGGAATGATTAAAACAAAAACCCCAAAAAAAGTCTCAATTTATATACAGAGTTCTGGGAATATAGACAGATATCTGCTACACATTACCAGGAAAGTTGCTCAGCTCTGCTTCTGCTCTTCATGGGTTCCCTGCTTGCCCTGATGCTGAGGAGAGAAACCAGTACCTGTCCTGTCACTGATTTGCTGTAGAGGTGATTAAGTAGTCATTCAAGTTAAAGCTCTCTCATTCCAGATTGAAAATGGATAATATTGTGTTGGTTTGGGTTTTTTGGGTGCCAAAATCAAATATAAACTTCTGTCCCCAACTTTAGTGATTTTCTCCTTTTTTTCTCCAATCTGAAGACTCATACCAAGAAAAAAGCTTTCCTGTCAAAGTTTCATGATATGACTCAAGCACTAGTAGTCTATAGTTGTGCAGATCAGAGGTTGAAAGCAGTTTTAATAAAAACGAATAATGTCTTTCAGTTTGACACAGTTCAAACTTGTGCTGTATTTCAGACCATCAGCATCCACTTCAGGAGCCCATAAAGCTGAGGAAGATCCTTGGGGCTCTTCATTCAGAGGTGTATAAATGTAAACAAAACCTGAAAGAACTGTGTATTACACACGTAAAAATTCCTTTGGTATCCTAGCAATGACACTTGCTACTGCTGGATGTGAAACAATTTACAGTGAGAGAGAGATTTTTAGGGGAGACATAATTGCATGTAATTGTCATCTCCTGAAGAAATGGAGCTGAAATGGTTACTGCTCCCTCACTTGCTTTCCAACAGAACTGTGTGTGTGCTGGAAATTCAGTTAATTTTGTCTTGTAATTTTAAAGGATTACCTCTAGGATGCTTTTAGGATTTTATGTCTCTCCAAGATATTGCAGTATTGGTGATTTGTCTGCTTGATAATTTAGCTCTCAAAAGTGGAGAATTGTTATCAGCATCTCTTGCAGTGTCATATTCTGTTGAAATGTACACTTTCAGATAATTATTAAGAGGTAGCAATTACTTTATTTAGATAACTGTAGGTAATCTTTGAAATAAGTGTATATATGGAAAATGAGTTTCAGTATCAGAAATGAACTATGGTGTGTGATGTTCCCTAACAGGTAAATCAGGTGTGTATTGTCTCAGTTGTGTTTGCAGATTTGAGAAAAAGCCTAATTTCTATCAGTGGCCTAGGATGGCCTGGCTCTCCAGTGTACACTTATATTTTCAAAAAGGGTGGTGTTTTAGGCCAGACGTTGTTCTGAAGCCCCTGAAACTGCATGTGTGAAGTGTCCTCAGAGGACAGTGTCCTAAGGCAGTCAATAAACCTATTTATTCATCATCTTCTCGCCTAGAAGAGAGAGTTGTGATACAAAGTGTGATTTTTTAAAAATACACTGTTGATTTATTTCTGTAAGGGCAAGCAGTTCTGTCTCAGGGTTTTTTCACTCATGTGCTGACAAGTGTTGATTTGTTGTTCCCACAAGATGGAGCTGTTTACGTACATAATTAACAGAATTTATACTACTGCTGCATTTTAGGGAGGTCTGACAAAGTATTGGTTTAAATCACAGGTCATAATTTTATTAGTATCCTTACAGAAAAGGGTACAATGTACAAGACAAAATAGTAACTATTATTTTAAGAAGGTAGGGTAATCTTGTGATTAAGGTATTGGGAGGTACACAGTATTGCTTTCTTCCCCCTTATTTTGAACATTTATTCCCTGTATTATTTTAGATCAAATATTGTTAATTTAAATTAACCCCTGAGATTAAAACCCAGTACTTTATTATATTTAAATTTAAGCATAAGCAGCCTTAATATTGAGGAAAACATAATCAGCACATATATTTATAACAGTGGAAACTGTATTGCCTGTGCTACATTGTATGTACTTCCAGAACTTCTGGCTGTGTTTTCTGGAATTTTTGATAACATTTTAAAGAGAAATCTTCTGATTGCAAAGGGCTTTCTTTTGTTAGTATTGTAAGAACATGCCTAAAAGTCTTGGTACAGATGTGAAATGGATAAAAAGTTATCAAGGCAGCAATTGGATACCCCCAAATCACCAGGCAACAGCTAAGTCCAAAATCACAGTGCATTGTTACCATCAAAGAAAGTTTGGTGGTACAAACTGAAGTATGGTGTTCCTCTTTTACCATATTTTTATAGTCTCATTCTCATTTTAGTTATATTTTTTTTACTGAGTTTTACTGCTGCTTTCATTTATGCTTACATGACACAAGTTACAGTTTGGACACATGGTGATAGATAGAAGATAGAAGAAGATAGGTAGGTAGATGGATAGATAGATATAGATGTCCCCTGTCTTTGTGGTAATGATGCTCCTTTCTCACTTCTCTTTGAAAACACTGGAGGGAGACCTAAATTTGGAGGCTTCTTTCACCCTTAAAAGACTAAAGAAGCCGTAATAAATTGAACTTCTTTTTCTGTGAAGGTTTTTTTGTTTTAGTTTGTTTTTATTTTTTCTTTAGCATACAGTGCAGTATAGGTAGTGAGTCCAGCCCAATTTAAGGAGGTTTATGCTTGCCAGATATCTGTGAAGACACTTTGATCATCTGGTCCTCCTAATCTTTTTTTCTTCTCCAAGAACTCTGAAGACAATTGGATGCCCCTCTGTGTCCCCCCTGTAGCTTCCAGCATCTCTGACGCTTTTCTTAATGGAGCAGCGCTCACATAGCTGTAATGTGTATTTTGGAGTGCTACCACATTAGTCATTGAACCTTTTTCTCATCCCTTCCCTGTTTCTGTACAGGTGACAGTGCTATGGCCCACGTGCTTGTCCCTGTGTATTCTCATGCAGAACATCAGGCTGTCTAATGAGGCCTCACTCAGTGCCCACTGTGTCTTGTACCTTTCTTTCCTTCCAGGCCAGGATGCTGCTTCTGCCTCCAGCCAGCACTGAGTTCTGCATATGGGTATTTCTCCCTGGTGATGCAGGTCACTTCTGACCATCCACCAGAGCCCTTTAAAGCTCAGTCATCCTGGGCAGCCTTTCAGGCAGTCTGGCAGGAGCCTCAGGAGGAGACACTTTTGGGCACACGTTTGCTCCTTCCAGTTGTCATTTCAAACTGTGGTGGGAGAAACAGTGAAGAATAAACTTCATGGGTGAACAATTTTGTTTTTCCTCTGGTGCACTTCGGAGGAAAGAGCCTGCTTTCAGTACCATAGTCTTATTTTCTCATCATAAGGGAATATTCTTGGAAAATTTTATTTGGTAGATTTTCCCCCTGAATAAGTATCTATAACAAACAAGTAAGGAATTGACTTTCTTCCTTTGACATGTAGGACAGCATATTGCCTTTCTTCTGTCACTTCAGTTGCTTCTCTGAATATATTGTACAAGGTCAAAAGGAACTCAGAAAGTATAAAGAATCTTATAACAAGTCTTTTCAATCTGTTCTGCATCCTTTTCTTCTTTGAAAGGTCATGTTCCTGTCAGACATTCAGCTATGGGTTTGTTGTGCTGATGGTGAGCTCAGATCTCAGCAAAGTCCAGATGTCTGGTTAGAAAAGCGAATCTTGAAGAATATGGGAAACCACGCTTCTCCAAGAAGACTAGGAGGGAAGTAGTTTCTTACTACTTAAGGGTTTTAGAGGCTTTGAGTCGTGGTTGCCTGGGTCTTGAACTTAAGACTGTACTTCTGCAAGCAACATTGAAAAGCTTGGAATTTCAGCCTTTTCTTTTCCTCATGTTAATATTTTTTACTTTTTTTTTTCTTAATCAGCTTCTCCTTATAAATATCTGGAGAAAACATTATAATTGTGAAAGGAAGTTAGAGGCTAAAAAAGCAATTTAAAGATTTTTGATAATTTTTTTAACTCTTGTAGTTTGCAGTACAAATGTGTTTGTATATGTATGATTAAATTATCCTCATATTACTGCTCTCATTCTATGTGAAAAGCTACTTCAAAACTACCAGTCTTTGCTGTTGTTGCTATATCAAATTATTACTCAATTTTTGGAACTGTCTATACTTAGCCTTTGCTGGGAGACTCTGTACCTTTGATTTTGGTACAGTTCTATGTAAAACTTCTTCTCTTGCTTACTCTGCCAAGGTCTAAAGCTTTAAATTTCCCTCTGCCTCCTTTGCTCCTTCTCATGCTCGAGCATTTTTCCATGCAGATTTCTGTTTCTGATGCTGCTTAACAAACGGCACCAGTAATTTCTCCCAAGTCATGTTTCCTGCTGGAGTTCTAAGCGAAGTATTTGAGAATTAATAAAGTAAGCCAGAAGACCTGATTCTAGCCCTTCCTGGCAGTTAGGTGCTGTGGAGGAGGCAGCCTTAGGTGTGTGTATGTCATGGTTTTGCTCTGGGAGCTGTTGGGCAGGGATGGAGCCTTGGGGGTTGCCTTTGCCAGGGTCCCACGCGGTGCTCCAGTCATTCCGGCTGCAGGCACCCGAGCCTGATTGAGTTGGATAACTCTGCTGTTAGGAATACCAGGAAAGCAAATTTGTATGTTTGCACTTCTTTATATTTAGCAAAGAGTGGAATTTGATGGAAAAGCGATCCATGCTATTTGAGGTGGTTGGAGAAACTGATTCTTTTGTACCCATATTTGGGCATTAGGGCATAAATAACAGACCAGTGAGGCTCAGGTCAACCATGATGTAACTGGTTAAGCACCTGGATCAATGCCATAAGGGCTGGGTTTTGCGCCATCAGTTCTCAGTTTTGTGCCATCTTTTCTTTAATGCTGATTTTGATGGAGTGGATCCACCAAAGGATGCCACTAGCATCAAGTTTGCTTGCTTTTATTTTCTTTTTATGAGAGATACGTTTCAATAAAGATGGTTGGATACATGCTATTTTCAACTGGGAAAAAAAGTAAACTTTTATTTTCTTATTTGTATTTAATAGGTCTGTATATGATGACCAACCAAACGCACATCAGAAGTTTATGGAAAAACTTGATGCCTGCATACGTAACCATGACAGGGAGATAGAAAAGATGTGCAATTTTCACCATCAGGGGTTTGTGGATGCTATTACAGAACTTCTTAAAGTTAGGGCTGATGCAGAAAAACTAAAGGTAAGGAACAAGTTTTTCAGAGTTTCAAATGTCATTGTGTTTGAATCTAAAAGAAGGAACTGAGCTCTTCTACTGAAGATTAATTTAGTGTTTATCACATGCACTCTGATGTTTGCAGCAATTTTTTACAAGTGAATTGATCAGGATTTGTGATTAGAGCCATGTTGCCTGATACAGTAATTTATATTTACAAAGCTGAATATTGTATTAGATCTCATTTTGATTTTTTTAATGTATGTTTTCAGAAAACACTACCAAATTATTTTGCCTTTTTATAAAGGTTTTCTCAGAAGGTGAAGGACAGCAAATGATAAACACAGTATTTCTTAAATAGGTCTTTTCCTAATCATGTTTTTATATGTCAGACCTTAGAAGAATTGAAAGTCCTTATTAGAAAATTAAAATACCACAATTATGCGTGGAAGAAAACCGTGTTCTTTACTTTGTAATGAGCAGGAGAGTAGGTGATGTTTGTAGTTTTCATGAGATATGAGAACCAAGATTTCCTCACAGATCAGAATGCAGAATAGTGAATGATGAGATCCGTCCCTTTTAGCTCTCCTTACACTTTTGAGAGCAAAATATGCACCCCAGACAGAATGAGCATAGTTCATCAGAGGTTATGATTGGAAGACCATTATATAAAGGATATTCAGATAACAAGAGACCAAATACAGCATCAATGAGGTCATTGAGCATCTTTGTTCAGAAATTAATGAGATTTTTAATAAACTAGAATGTGCTTCCTTATTATGATGACCTAATGAGTCACTTACTATGTGGGAAAATCTGAGGTTGAGCTTTGCCTGCACCTGCAGCATTAAAATGTTGCTGTGGTTTGGAGATTTCCACGTTTGATGTTAATCAACCACCCAGTGTTTGCATTCAGCAAAGTATGAATGTTTAATTACCATAAAATGCAATCACCATTTCTTACAGACAATGAATGGCCCATAGAGCTCATTGAGGTTATCAAAAAGGGACCAGTGGTCAATTGGGTCAATGATTTGAATTGTTTGACAGACCTACAGAAACAAGGAAAGTTCAAAAATCCCAAGTAAATTTGAGAAGTTTGCCACAGAATCTGTTAGAAAGAACTGTCATAAGTAATTGAATTTAACAAAAGCCCTTTGCGATCAAAAGTTCAAGTTCAAGCTGTAGAGTTAATTTGAATTTGCATTTCTTTGTTCTAAGTTTCTCAGGAAGCATGATCTGATTACAAGGGTGAGCAGTCACATCAGGGCAATATATGCATATTTGTCTAACAAAGGTGAAATTATTTTTAAGGTCCAAGTTACTGATACCAACCGAAGGCTTCAGGATGCTGGGAAAGAGGTGAGAAAATGGTGCTTCCTATATGGACATTATGAATATTTGTAGCAAAATAAGTTTATTTGCATAATTTAAGTGTGATTTTCTTTCCTTTTTTAAAATAAAAAACCTTTAAGGTGATAGCCCAAACAGAGGAAATCATCCGATGTAGAGTTCAACAGCGGAATATTACAACAGTTGTGGAAAAACTACAGTTGTGTCTTCCAGGTGAGTGACCTACAGTGAAATATGACGTCAAATTAAATAAAGTCTCAATAGCCAAAAGGAAAAGTCTTCTATTTTTTCTAAGTTCTGGTCCTGTAACATCCAGATTAATGAAAAAATAGGTTTTTAAAAGATGTCAACAGGAAGGTTCCATGTCTTTTGCAATATTTGACACAGAGCAATTGCAACAATGTCAGAAGCAGTGAGACATTTAAATGGTGCAAACCATGTAGCCAGATACAGCTTTGAATGAGCTAATATTTTTAATATGGTAAACAATTGATTTGTTGCTTGAGAGGGTGGGTTTTAGTGTTTGAATAGTGGGGAAAATACTAATGATGTTCTTTCAACATTGTACTTTTAGCTCTGTGTCACTACAGGTGTTTTGAAATAAGCAAAAAGGCTCTAAATGTTGTTTCAGGGAGGTAATATGGTAGGATTGCACACAGCTCCATGAGGGTTTTATCTTGTTTGTCATATTGGTGTAAAGTGGATTTGAAAATTTTTCTTTACAAAGTCTTCTTGTTGACTTGTTCTGAGTACAGTAGGTGGTACTGTTGCCTTTTTGTAGAGACAGGCCATGGACTGGTAATGCAGATCATGTTGTGGCATGTAGTAAGTGAATGAATATGCTTGATATGTATAGTGTTGACTGTTCTGTTAATCTTAATTCTTTTTAATTTAAAAGCTGTTAAGGGTTCAGTTATTGTTTTCTCTTTTAGCTGCATTCTAGAATATTTTTTGCTAGGTTTATCGCATTTATGCTACAGTAGGAATTAAATAAGGCAAATATAGCACATCCTTTTCTATTTCTAATTTTGCCTTTTACAATACAGTACATATTTTCTTCTTTTATTAACTAAAGCCACAATAAGACTCACAAGTTAATCTGCTTGCTTTTATGCAGTGCTGGAAATGTACAGCAAACTAAAAGAACAGATGAGTGTAAAAAGGTGAGTAAACTTATTTCTATGAGAAAAAAGTAACATTTGTAAGTAAATCAACAGAATATCAAACACTTATGTAGACAAGTAAGTGTTCTTAGTCTGTAACTTGGTATATGTGTAGTCTTTGTTTCCTAACACTGGTCTGTATTTTAAGAACATTTGAAAATGTATTAAAGAATTTCTAGGACTTTAGTGATTGCCATGAGAAATAATGCTTACTTAAATGGGTATCACATGTAGTGAAATTATGATTATTAAATATGAAATGAAATTTACTGGTTTCTATTACTTAAAGCACTTTAAGAAGCAAGAAAACGAAGACCCTTAGAGACTGAAGGTCTTTTAGAGTACATTAATATCTGATTACTATATCATGATATATTTAAATTAAACACAATACCAGAAGAAAGGACATTTTGCTCCTTATACATTTCTTTAGACCTATCTGGTTTCTCTGTGCTTTTTGTCTAAAGGGGACTATGGGAATGAAGTGAAGATAATGTGTTGTTTGGGGGTTTTCCCTCTTTGACAAATTGACTTGTTAAAAAGAATTAAAACTATAATTATAAATTAATTTCTAGGATAATGGTTTATAACTGCTGCATGACCAGCTGCTCCTTCCTATCTTGTCTCCACTTTTCATTTTCTCAGGGAGCCACTCACTGCTGCTGTAGTCCTAGCATCCCCTGTTCTCCCTCCCTCCATGGCAGCTTGGCTGCCCCTGCCTCCTGCTTTAGCTGCATCCTGTCCCACTGGGGCTGCTGCCTGCACCTCACACACCACCCCAGCAATACCACTGCTGCTGTTTTCTTCTTCATGATTTCCACATCATCACTGCCACCGTCATCCCTGCCTGCTTTTCACAGAACCTCAGTAACACCAGTGCTCTGTGCCTTTCTGGGCTCCTGGTTGCTGGCAGTGCCTCTCTGTGCGCTTGGCACCGCTGCAGGGAGCTCCTGCTGACGAGTCTGTCTGGACAGGACTGTTCCATTTGGAACTAGCTGTGCACAGGCAGTTGTCTGCAGGGCTGCCATGTGATACAGATTTACTTTACTTTTGGACTGTGTGTCTGGGTTTTGGTTTCTGAGTAGCCAACACCTCATATGATACTGTTGGGCATCTGAAAACTCTCAACAGCAGCCACTGTGTGAGCAATCAGCTCTAAAGCCTGTGTGCAGACACGTCCAAAATGCTTCAGATTAACTGTACACATCAGATCTATGGACATTGCAGCAGATGTTTGCTCTCCAGGAGATCTGCAGAAATACAAAAACTTTAAGAATGACCTTACAGCTATGGCACTATGGTGTTTCTTATTAAAGTTAAAACTTGCTATATGTGAACCAGTGTGGTAGATCTCATCAGCTTGACTGCTATACAATATTATCTCTGAACAGGACATTGCTTCAGCATCTGCTTCGAGTAGCTGGCACATACCAGTAGTAGTAGCAGCATGTTGTTGCTGTGTTCCTGGAGCAGCTCTGCATAAAGATGTAAACAGTCCCCTTGCTACTCCAGTCAGAGATCAGACTGAAGAGTGTGCTGTCTGAATCTCATCACTTCCCTCTGCAAGGTTTTCTGTGGACAATGCTACCTTTAGTGTCCTGAAAATACTGAAAACACTGGGTTCAGTGCCTGCATTCTGCCTACCCTTGCTCTGTCAGGCAAGGCAAGCAGCATTCCTGGTTTTAGAATTGCAGGGAAAGTTGTAGTTCCTAATGTGATCGTGTAAAGATCATTTAGGTGAGATAAAATTGCTGATGGTTTTTAGCATTTTGACTCTGTATTTGCTAGTGCTTTTGTAGAGTCCACTGATGGTTGATATGCTTTCCAAGAAACCATCAGTACTCTTCAAATCTTAAAGACTTCTATCTGACAATTTTCCCCTGGAAGTTGTTGCCAGACAGGAAGTCTTAAAAGTCAAAGGACTCCTGAATTGAGGGGTTTGGACATGTTATTGTCATACCATAAAGAGATCTAAAGGAGAGGGGAGATGCCATAACTTTGATGTACTATGCCTTGAAATCACATGGAGTGCTGAAGGCTTAGACTCTGCTGCAGGCTACTGCTGCAGCGCAGATAACTCTTTCATTAGCTATACTATAGTTGCTATTTTGCCTGTGATTTTCCAATTCCCTATAATACAGCCTACAGGTGGCTATTCCATGGAACTTGCAGGTAATTCAACTGGCAATTTCCTTGTGGCTCAGCAGAGTGCATGTATTCTGGCTTTTATCACTACCAAAAGATTGAGCAGCTGCAAGAACATCATAGTGTCAGTGCAAAGGCCTGACAGCTGATGTATGCACATAAAAGGGATTTCAAAATTGATCTTCCTAAGTTTTGCTGTGAAGCTTTTTCATGGAAGAGTCAGAGTAGCAGTCAGAATCCGAGGCATAACAAGGCAATGAGGTCTGTTTATTCTAGGCAAAGATAATTTCTCATAAATCTTCATTGAGATTTGTTAATGCATCAAAGCTTTCACTGTTCTTTTTTTTATAAAAAGACATCTTGACTTTCTCTGCTTGTGGCCTTTTAGAGCATATTTTCATTATTCCATTGTCTTACAGTCTTGCACCATGAATAAAACTCTCAATTCTAATGTTTAAAGGAAGGGAAAACAAAAGTGTGGGTATTATATATGTTTGTGGGATAGCTGTTACAGGAAAAAGATTGGAATTTCATTTCCTTTTTCCGTGGCAGACCTCTTTTAAGATAATGCAGGATTTTGGATCTGGAATATGTGCTGGTTTGTGCAGGTGAAATGGAGGTTTACAGACAAGTCCAAAAAACCATCTATTGATAGCAACTTTTGGTCCTTTACCAATATGGGTAACGTTTGAACTGATGACCTAGAGGTGAAAGGCTCTGTATCCTATTTATCTGTCTCCTGAGCCATGGATAACACAAGTTGACAAGAACTGGAGTAGTGAGAGGAAGTAACTGCAGAATCTGCTCTAAACAGACACAGTTGGCTGGAAAGAGCTGCAGAGGGTTTAAAATCTTAGCTGAGGAAGCACAAATGAGAAGAGTCGTTTCTTTGCTGCTCTCCCAACCACCTGGTGGGGGCTATGCACTTATACAATTCGAGCTTGAATTTTAAGTCAGAGATAAGATCATTACACGTTTCGTACAGCTCTGTTACCATGGCCCAAGTGTTTGGATTTGGATATGTTTCTTGGGAAGCAGGTCTCAGCTGCTTCAAGTGGTTGTGGTCTAATTGGGAATAGTTAGAACTGGTGTTTTTGCAAGTCTTTTTCCATAGTAAATATTACAAAAAACCCAAACCCATCATACAGCGGAAATATATCAATAAGTCAAACTGCTAAGGTTGTTGCTGTATCTTCTCAAGTCTTCTGTGAGATGGGCTGAAGAATGAGTATGGAGTTTCAGAGTGAGCTTTTTTGCCTGAAAGACTTGGATTTGTTTTTTGACCTTGTTACAAGCTTTTTTCCTAACTAGAAAGGCAGAGTTATTTAGTTATTTAGGTTACTAAAACTCACTGAGACAGTCATACATCCTTTCTCTGCATAAACCTTCCAAGCATCCAAATAAACCTTAATACTTAAAGGATGAAAATATGAAAAATTCATAATTTGAATAATATGGTTCATAATTTGTATAATATACCATGTTGGTATAGAAAATATCAGAACAGATTAAAATCATGGTAATTTGGTTTTGTTTTTCTGCATTGTTTTGGAGTGTCAGAATGAAGCACTGGATTTTACCAGCAGCAAATCAACACTTCCCAGAGGTACCATGGATCTGGCAAAAAGCTCCATCAGAATTTATATGATGGGGTTATTTGATACTGAAATGTCAGCTGCTTTCTTTGTCACCATTCTCAAGCATTATTAGTTTGATAATTTTGAATTTCACTTTCTAAAAAAATTTCCTACCACATCATTATTGACAAAAAAGATATTCTACATATCTTGGTTTTTTCCACACAGGAGCTCTTTAATCTGATTTTCAGAAATACTGAGCCTTTGATTTACTTTACAGAAGTTTCAGAGTTAGTAGTGCCTCTCTCTCAGTTCATGGTCATTTGGCCAACTCATAAAATTTGTATGCTGGGAAAGTTTAAACTTAGGTTTAAAGTTGGTAAGGCAACTAGATTTAAAAACAAAATAAATACTTGTGGTAAAAAGATTTCAATTGCAATTTCTACATGTCAATTTCATCTTTTCAGGATCTCTCTGAATTTGATTTTTCTGTAGCATTATCAAAAAATCCCAAGGAACTCCCTTGAATGTTTGGTAGCAAAGTTTTAGGTATTTACTCAGTAGAAATGTAGTAAGCAAGAATATACAGTATTTCCTCTAAGGGAAGCGCTAAAATTGGAGAATACTACTATTTTTTCTTCATAAACTAGGTTTACTTCCTTAAATAAAATAAAATGAGGATTTTATCTCTCGTGTTTTTTCAGGAGGAAATTTTGAGCTATAACTACATGTTTTTTCACTTAATAAGCTTGTGTGCAAATAAAGTATTCTCAGTAAAATTCAGTCTGAGTTCATCTTGCTCCTGATTTGTGTAATTTCTTTACTGCTGTAGTTTAACTTGATGGGGCTTTTTTAGTAAGTTATGGTATTTCTGTTTACTACCTCTGTTTACAACACTCTGCTGATAAAAATCTTTAAAATTCTCTTTATCATTTAAAGCATAAAGGAATACTTAATGTACACTAAAATAATGGTAATTTTCTTTTAATTTTGGGGGTTTTGTGTGTTGATGTTTTATATTCTATACAGACCTGACTGTTCTGTGCCTGGGGCATTTTGCAAAGAATAAGATGATGCAAAACACTCATTTTAATTTTGGGGGGGTTGAGGGGTGGTGATTGCTTCTTTGTTGTGAGGTTTTTTTCATTTACTTTTGTTTTATGAGTTGGTTTATTCTTTCCTGGTTCTTGCTGGTATTAAAGGTTCCATTTTTACAGTTTGGAGATTTTAGTAAGATCCATGGTACAATTTTCTTGTTCTGATGTTGAAATGGATCAGTTCTGCACAGTCTTATCATATGACCCATATTGGTGTTTCAGACTTGTGTCTTCAGTTTGAAAAAAATTACTAACTTTGCACTGAGGAGCATATTGTCATAAGATCAGCTCAGAAGAATAGACAGAAGAATGCTGTATTTATATTAAAAAATAACTTTGAAGATACTTCTTTAACTCATTTGTAGTCACATGGGCAATCTTCACCTTATGTGATTGATAATACGTGATGGGAACTAATAATATTGTCAAAACCTTCAGTATTGAGTTAAATCTATGGAAAGTTTTAAAATCTGAATATGTAAATACATCACTCTGTGAAATGATATGCAAAACTTTTTGGGTTAAATCCTGACCTGCAGATGACCTTCAAATTAATAAGACTTCAGTGCTTTATCTGAGCAGATGTTAAAAGGGCAAGGTCCTGAGCTCCATATATGTGTAATTAGTAAGGGACTCTAGAATGGATTTAGAATGGATTATGTTAATTCTGATCTGAGAGCCAACAGTCAAAAACCCTTCCAGATGAACTAACAGTGTTCTGATAAGCTGATCTGTATAATTTAAATAAAAACCTTTTATAAGATTTTGACGCTATTATGGTTTTATTCCCCAGAAGTCTCACCATGTGGCACTCATGGCCATTTTCTATTTAGAAAAACAAAACCCACACACATAAACCCCCCAGACCTTTTCTTATGTGCAACATTCCCGTCACCTTATGTATATTTTATATAAACCAAGCATATAACAAACAAAAGCTCCTAATTTACACTTGAAACCTCTTTATTTGCAGTCTTCTGAAAGCAGCTCTGTTCTGGAATAAAAGAGAAGATTTTTCCCATCCTCCAGCTATGCTGAGTTGTTAACTTAGAAATGTCTTGATTAAGAAGATTCAAAACAGTCTTAATTTCAGAATTGAACAAGAAATCATGATTCTAGTGTTAGTAATTTGTTATTGCTTGTCTACTGAAGGAAACCAGAAGCTTGAATTACATTTTTTGAAAGTGTTTACTTGCTATATTTACAAAGTAATTTCTAGAAACTAAAGAACCATAAATGACACTTCTAGATTTTCTCATTTGAAGGGATTTTCCTCATATTCAGCTTTTTCCCTCAAAATAATTTGGTAATTTTTCAAAACAGATGATGTCGGACTTTAAGGAAGAAAAAGGAATTAAAATTATGGAATAAAAGCTGATAATGGGTGAAGGATATTACTCCATATTTGTGAAAAGAAAGGGTTGGAACTAGCAGCAAGTTAATTCCATCTGATCTGAGTGTTTCTGCTTTTCCCATTTAAGACCAAGGTAGAAGGCATTGGTTTACCTTATTCTGTTCTAATTGGACAAACTAAATTAATTTTCCCAACTCCCTCCAGGGCTGAGTAAGAATACTACATAAAGGGAAATTTTTGTCACATCTGCAATTGACTGCTGTCCTACTCCTGTTTAGCCTGGTTTCTGTGCCTCTGTTTAAACTGTGGTTGAGATCACAGGTTTGTTGATGATGGTACTTTGTTAATTCAATGTAGTTATCTTCTGGATGGGATAAACTATTTTGTCAGAAGAGTTAATAGGTTTGTGGTTTACAGCAAAGTATGATACACTGCTGGAAAAAAGCATTGTCAGGATGGGTGTATACATGTATTTTCTGACTAAGGATAGTGGAAAGAGGGTGGGTGTAGATGTGTGCTTGTGTTCACATATGCCTGAAGATTGCAGATACCTGAAGATACCTGCAGGCATGCTTTTTCAAGATTTTATTCATTGTTTGGTGCAGTGTTGGGTGATTGGCAGTTTGTGTTTCAGAAAAAAGCCCAAATCATAAAAAACCCCCAATGAGTTCAATCTAGAAGGGACGATAATGGTTGTGGCTTCAGTGTCTCCATTCTGCAGGGTGCAGACTGATAGTCCAGGATAGTTGGACTATTGATCAGAACTGTTAATACTATAAGAGTCTACTTAAAGTTTCACTTGGCTGAGTCACTCTTCACTGGGTTTTTTTCCAAACTAAAGCATTATATGGATGACCTTTTGATTGTTAATTTCTATAAGAATAGAGTAAATTAATTAGATTTATTTATTAGAATAGAGTAAATTAATATTGATTCCATGTGTGATATTTATATATATTTGATAAATTATTTTATCAACTTTTTATAAGATGCTACATAATTTTATTTTAATCTCTTCGTAGATACTATTCTGCCTTGAAAACAATGGAGCAGCTGGAAAATCTGTATCTTCCTAGAGTTAGCCAATATCGCTTTTGCCAGATAATGATGGAAAATCTTCCAAAACTTCGTGAAGAAATAAAGGAAATATCCATGTCAGATCTGAAGGATTTCTTAGAGAGTATTCGAAAGCATTCTGACAGAATTGGGGAAACTGCCATGAAACAGGTAAGCCAGCCAAACAGAATGACTTCACTCCTGTTGTTTACTGAACATTTCAGTTTGGTTAGTCTGAAATTACCCTTCAGAGATTACAGTCGTCCTACGGACCTCTGAGTAAAGGTGGAGAGCTGTGAAATACAAACATGTTGTGTGGTTTCTATCAGTGCCCTAGACAAGAAGTAGTTTCCTCCCTGAGAAAGGAAGGGGTGATGCTGTATATCTCAGGTTTCAAGAAATTATGAAGTACTTTTGAGTAGTCAACTCCTGGACAGTCTGTATCTCAGCAGCTACTGCACCAAAACAAAGAGCAGCCTATCTGGCCAGCTGGCCTGGATGAATTAGACAAAAGAAGTGTTGAGATAACAGCCTAAAGTGCTACGCATACAGAAGACTGAGGTAAGAGCCAGAAGGAGACTGAGACAGCTGGAGGCCTTGCTCCATCACAAAATAGTCTGCACTTGAGAGCACTACAACTAGGCAAGCTTTAAAGCAGTTAGTGCTTTTAAAGTTTATTCAGAGAGCAAATAAGGTTTTAATTTGACTTCTTGTTGACAGAATTCAGGTTGGGTTGCCATTTTGTCATCTAAGGTTCTTGTAAAATGCAGCATTGATTATTATAAATGAAACTTAATTGCAAGGTTATGCTGTGCTGCCTTCAATAGTAAGGGCAATATAGTGCCTTTGATTTCTGTAGCTGACTGCTCACTTAGACTTAACTGAAGACAGCAAAAAAAGTATCTGGGAGCTCAGATACCTGTTTTTCATTTAAATATTGATTGTCTGCAATTTATGATCAGATAAATTACAGATTGATTTTTAAAATTTTTTCTGCCATTAAAATGTCATCCTGGGGATTAGGGAAAAGTTATGCAGGATTCACTGTTGAATTCATTTATCATCCCAAACTAATTAAAGGCAAATCACTGGTATAGGCTGAGGGTGTGCTTGCACCTTGCAGTTATACTGATATGTATTCAATTGCACCACGTTTTTCATGTCCTAGCATATACTCATCAGCAATGAAATTTGAATTGCATGCCTCTTAATTGATTCTACTCTTAAAACAGGCACAGCAGCAGAAAACCTTTAGTACTGCTCTTCAGAAGCAGAATAATGTAAACTATGGTCGGAATATGCATTTAGGTAGAAACAGGATTTTGGAATCCAAGAATGAAATCACATTGAAGCGAACATTTGAAGATGAGGATGAACATGACGAGGAGGTAACTTTGTACTAAATCAGTTTATCTTATTCAAAGTGAACAAAACTCACTGTCTTTACACTTTTTTTAGATGGTTAGTGTTAGTTAGAAAAATACACAGAAGACCTTCAAGGTGTACCAGTTCAGATCAGCATTTTAGGGTGACAAATTACTGCTAAAATATTATTTGTATTAATGCTAGCTTTAGCATTATGTTTGAGGACATTCAGTTGCACAGGACTTCTAGTTATTCTGGAATTCAGTTGCAACTTACATCATATATTGCCTGCCCACTGTTAGTGTTACGTGGTCCACTAGAATATTCTGGTGTTGCTAAATCCTGCATTTTGGGGTTGAGGACCTCAGTTTAGCTAAAAACTCTTTCATCTGTCAAATACTCAATATTCCTGAATTGAATAAAACAGTGAGTATTTAGACCTTTAAAGCTCTGGAAATGCAGAGAAAGGACTGTGGTATTACAACACAAGTAAAGTTTATGACTGTAATGCAAAAGGAGGAGAGATTGGAGCAACTGTTTTATTGTTTTCCAATAGAAGCCAGCCATTTTTGAATCCTTATTAAGTAGACAAGTTCTCTTGGTAATATATCCCATTTTGCAGATTATACGCTTATATGTTTTATAAACTCTTCTTTTTTTCTTTCCTTCTTCAGGTTTTAACTGCCCAAGATCTTGTAGACTTTTCTCCAGTCTATAGGTGTTTGCACATCTACTCTGTTCTGGTATGTGTTAAAGTCACCTTAAAGAGAGATTTAAATTTTTGGAGTTACATATTCATTTTCACATTATTCATACTCTTAGTAGTTCCCAAACAGGCAAATGTATTGCTTCTAGTGTTAGTGGTTCTGGATGAACCAGCTGAGATGGGTGTGGGTACTCAGGCCATGAGCTCATGTGTTCTTTTGTATGCATAATAAATGACATTCCAGAACTCATTTTTTACCTAGGTGTTTTTAAGTATATTTGTAAAATATGCAAAGTATATATGTAAAATATGCATAAAGTATGCAGTGTAATACTGGTATCTACACTTTCACAGTTCCCACAAGTGTTCCATGTTAGCCAAATATTTGGATGAATGGTACAAAACATAGAAATATTCAGTCTGAATCTCGTGGAAATCAGAGTAGTAGCAAAAAAATAGGAAGCAAAAGCTGGAGATTCTCACAGGCAGATTAGATTGATTCAATGGCAGAGACACAATAAATAGCCTGTTTTACCTTCTGTTAGAGATTCAGTGCACAAGCTTACAAGGAAGAAAACATTTTTTGGGAAACATGGTACTGAATTATTTGTTGTTTTTTTATCTTTCCTCTATCTCAATTAATTTTGAAGTCAGATTACTTACAGAATTCAAGTACCAGTGACACATAGGTGATGTACTTGTAAGTATTGCTAATCCTACAGTCTCAGCTGCACCTGCTTTCAAGCATTCAAGCTGGGTTGTCTTCTTTTTATGGAATACTTGCAGCTGTGGTACCTGAGAGCTTGCATATTGAAATACTGTTTAAAATGTAATTTCACTGGAACTTTTTTTTATTATTAAAAACTGCAAACAAAACCATCATTAATTGTTCATCTCACTGAAAAGTTGGGAGGAACAGAAAGACAGGCTGACAGAACTACTGAAAGAGTGGACTGTTTATTTTAACAGAGAACAGTGTGAAATAACACAGTAAAAAGAATCTGTAAAACTAAGCATACCAGTTGAAACAGCTGCTACTTCTTCCTTTAGTATAATAAAGGAACAAGAAGTAAAACTGACAGATGACATTTAAAAGTAACACATAATTATATTTTTCACTTTGACTAGGGTCCTGAAGTTCCAATCACCCTTGATCCAAAGATATGCTTTTTGGGTTTACACTGAAAGTTTTTTAGATTCCAAATTTCCTAGAGACAGAAAACAACTTGGAGTGATCCCTGATATCAAAAAGGGTTGTTGATGTAGATTTCTGTATTTCCTGCCAGCATAATTTCCTTAATAAGCTGTGATAGCATTATCTAGAGTTGTGCATTAGCAACTTTTAGGAGTCCTTCTCATTTACCTTGTGTTGAGTTTAGAGAACTTGATGATGGCAAAGAAGGGGAGTTGATACCAGATGATGGCTCTTGCAACAAGTGTTGTTTTCTTAATGAATTCTGTCTCTGCTACAAAGTTGTTGAAAACATTTTAGTTTCACACAGGACAGAAATTTTCTACTCTGGTGCTTCATATTGAAGAAGAAAGCACAGTTTTTATATACCTCAGAGTATTATACAGCTTGTGATTCCAACCTAGTGATAGAAAGATACATACATACCAAACATAGACTATATTTATGGACACGTAACCTTTCTTTACACTAGAAACTTATGAGAAATATACATAAAGATCTGTTTTTAACCCATGTATTATGTGAGATGCTATATATATAAATTCTGGTGAAGATACCCCTGCCCCTTTTGCTTGTAATGTTACCTTTTTATAAAACACTGTATCAGTGTAAAACAAGTGGTGTGAAATAGGATTTGATATATTAGCAATATACCTAAAATTTATAACAAAACATGAACTGATTTGTTGTTTCTGTTGCTAGAAACTGTAATCAGTAATTAATGTAAACATGTAATTTTGGAAGCTGGGCAAAACAAATGCATTGCTTTTTTACATTTTATCTTGACTAGGTTTTGCTGATTCAGTGAGGGAACCATCAGGGTTGTTGGTGTATTCTGCCGATAGCTTCAGCCCGTGTGGTTCAAACAGTTGTTATGCTTGAATTGTTAATTGTGACTGCATAGTATAGTGTGGTCTATAAATAATCATGAGATGTTTTACATCTCCACTTGTGGTGTGGATTTGAGAAGAACAGCTAGTCCTTTTCACTTGAGAAGCTTTTGTCAGGACTGGCTAGAGATTTGATGCTGGAGGTAGAAGTCAACAATCCAAAAACTGCACTGAATGTTTGGGCTGGAGGTGAATGGCTGTATCTGAGATCATTATGTTTGTATGAATTGGAGCATACTGTGTAAAGTTCTGCTGCAGCAGACAGTGTTAGTAAATTTGCATCTTGGTTTCAAGTGGGTTTTTTTTGTTTTTAAGCAAAATCTCTCTTTTAGGCTTTCTTAGGTTAGCAGTATTTCTAAATATACCTAAATATTCATTATTAACTAAATATTCATTATTAACTAAATTCATATCTTGTAAAGCTTAGGTAGGTAATGCTGTATCAGTAGGATAAAATGTCTCTAATAATTTGGAGACTTTTTGGAAGACCAAGTAATGGAATTCTAAATAGCAGTGGCCTAATAATAGGCTCATATAGCAAAAACAAATCTTAAAAATGCTAAGCTGCTTTATTTTGCTTGCATACAAATTGCATATGGTTTGGTAGATAGATGAGTCAATGTACCACTGATTTCAAATGGACAGATGGTTTCTACTGAATGGTCATCTTAATGAGATGAAGAGGATGTCGCTTGAATTCCTCGTAATATAATCTTTAAGCACAGAAGGTATTGTACTTATGAGGATCGTGATAGAAAAAAAAATCTAAGTCCATACTTTTTATAAATCCAAAGAGAATAAGCAAATATTCAGTAAATCTCATGTGTGTCTTTCTTCAGGCAAAACTAATGCACCTAAGTGTTCAGATGTGTCATTTATTCACAGAAGCATTTTTGTAACAACTTTATAATACAGTTACTTTCTTGAATAACCTAGAGAAATGTTTTAGGAGACAATGAGTTTCAATTATACAGTAATAGGCAATATGCCTTGTCTATGAATATTAATATACTCTGAAAGTTGTAGTTTAAAAATGGACATACTGTTTAAAATGCATGGTGTTGCTCAGCAAAACGTAGGCATGTGAGCAGAACTCCTATTTACAGTACAGCCTGTAAGCTTCTCTACAGAAAAAGGTAAATTCTGTATATTTTATGCATGCAAAACTTTGCTGGTATCAGCTGGAGGTTTACATGTGGAATAAATGCAAAATATGTGCTTAGTTTAAGATAATTCAATGTTTAAATTAAGAAAGGCCTTTTTTCACACTGAGTCAATATTCTTTTTTTGACTACTTATGTCTTTTATTAGGGTGATGGAGAAGTATTTGAAAATTACTACAGAAAACAAAGGAGGAAACAAGCAAGATTAGTTCTGCAACCACAGTCAAGCATGGTAATCAGTACTTTCAGTTTTGCATTGATTTGAGTTGAAGCTAATGCCTAGTGGTATTTTTGTTCCTGAACTTGTTTTCTTTTTCATTGAAAGCATGAAACAGTAGAAGGCTATAGAAGATACTTCAGTCAAATTGTAGGGTAAGTTTTCTAAATGAAAATTTATTTCAGTTTTACTGTGTTGATTATTAATTCAGCCTGTGTTCACCTATTTCCAAGAACTTTCTTCTGCAAGATTCAGTTTCTGCACAAATCATGTGGGTGGTTATAGCAGGATCTGAGCAGGAAAGAGCATCCTCCTACCAGCAGGAGGCCCTACAAGGGCCCTCCAGCAGCCTGGGCTCCAGATGGCATGAAAAAAAAATTGTCACATTTTTCCTTCATTCTGGATGAAGCACAACACCAAACCTACTGAAGTGTTACTGCTCCAGTGGGGAGGGTTTTGGCTATACTTGGGTGTGAAGGGTAGTGTTTGATGTAATGTTAGAAACAGCTTAATAATTTAAGTATTATTTTGTTCTAGTTTCTTTGTAGTAGAAGACCACATTTTACATGTAACCCAAGGATTGGTAACCAGGACATACACTGATGAACTCTGGAACATGGCCCTTTCCAAGATCATTGCTGTTCTTAGAACACATTCAGTAAGTGAGAAGCCTTATCTGTATTACAGTTTAAATCCTCTTACTTCAGAGCTCTGTGTATTTAAAACTGGGATAGCAACAAAGTGAAAAATTACACCTCATGTTTTCTTTTTCTTGTGATTAAAAATTGCTCAGATTTGGGAGGGAGCCTGCCAAGCTTTTGTTTTTCCCAACAGTATCAGGCTGTGATCCGAAGCCATGGGCTATTTGCATAATCCTCCACTGATTTACAACTCACTGGGTCTTCCAAACCTTCTCTTAGTCCAGCAGTTTAGAATATGCAGAGTTAATCTGCTGTTATTATTGCAATCCTTCCTCATTAGTCTCAACTGACCTCTTCATTAGATCAGATTGAATAGTTCAGCACTGAAAGCACCACCAGGAAATAGTTCCTAATTATCATTCCAAATGCTGTGTTTCCAAAATAAACTCCACCAGCAAAATCCTTGCAGCTCTCTCTTCAATGCTCTAGTCGTGTTATGTTTATGTTGAAGTAGAGGTATTAGAGAAATTTTGCATCACTTGGGTATTTCAGTGCATTCAAGTGTGTCTCCTAAAGTTATATTCCTACCTTAGCTGCAATGATGCTGGGTGCTCTTTCTTTTTCCTCTGTGAAAAAACAGTGGAATACACATTGTTCACTCAGACTGACTGATAATAAATTGCTTCAGTGTTTACTATTGGTGTAACTTTTCCTGTCAGAAAAAATACAAGAACTTTATCTTTCCCTTTTGAGAATTTGCTAGCAGCATTTTCTTTATGAGTGTTGTTTTTTATTTTTATTAAAATTGATCTTTAATTTAAGAAGTATTTTATATTTCATATATCCTGGGGAAAAATGGGGAAAAAGTTGAGATTGCAACCATAGTTATCATAGGACTTTTATTAGCATTAGTAGTACATGAGATGTTCTCATAGTTTTTTACTTCTTTTGAGAGGATTATTGAGATATATTAATCCAGCATTTTTTAAAGCTAAATACTTTGCTAGTTAATTATCTCCATGTGGATTTATACACCTATATAAGAATATGATAATTTTAAGGTTGAAAGTAATGTAGCCTCTAAAGAACTCTTCAAAGTCTTGATATGTTCTTGGTCACTATTTCTTCTCTATATGCATAACTCCCATCAAACCCAATTCGATCAGAATCTCTCTAACATCATCCTACTAAAGACTAATATTTAGATAAATAAACCATACCCTTCCTTTTAATAAAGTATGCCAAGAGCAAAACTTCAAGAAAGGTGAAACAGGTGTATATTGTCTTCAACCAATACTATATTCTCATGCAGCTTTAAAATATTTTAATAGAATTTTTTTACTTTATCCAGTATTTCAAATAGTGAAGCTGAGGTGAAAGCCTTAGTTGTATGACTCTACTCCTCTGAAAATCAAATTTGAGTTTCAGTCATCTAGTAAATAACCTAATGTCTTGACCTTTTATCATCCAATTTAAATTTGAAATTGTTTAGAAAATATTTTATTAAGTTTTAGCCATACAGCTGGATAAAACTGTCTTAGGTGGCACAGCATTGGTTAGACCCAAGCTTGGTGATCAAAAGAATGTCCTGTGAAACCTCTCTGGTACTGATTCCACCAAGTGTGCTTATGTTCCACTAAAATAAATGTAATTTGTTGATTTGCAGTCTCAGTACACCATGCTGGTACTTACTGAATCTCATATTTTAGTTGACTTTTTCTGAACTTTTACACCATTGATAGTTATATAAAAATTTAACAAATACTTTTGTGTAGCTGGACTAAGTAAAGACGAACAAGTCTAAATTGTTTTTCACTAAGGCTGGAGAGTTTAACCTGTGATACTGTTCTTTGAAAATGTATGTCCCATATTTTAAATCCTTTTAATAAAACCAGAATTTCTCACTTGCAGTCATATTGCAATGATCCTGACCTTGTTCTGGAGCTGAAGAATCTCATTGTAGTATTTGCTGATACTTTGCAGGTACATACTTTATTAATATTTATATTAATAATCAGGTATTATTAATATACTTGAAATTCTTGTAGTCAGATTTTAACTTTAGGTGAGTGCAATGTTTGTGTTTTCATGAATCATATATACCAATCAAACCCAAAATTTCACAGTAATATTAAAAAAATTTATTTCTTGCCTTAGGTCCTCATTTTCAGTATTATGAACTGAACATATGTGTTCTGGGCTATCCAGCAAGCATCAGTTATTCATATCTGGGCAAAATTAGTGTTAGTTTTGTAATTTGTGTATGCTCTTGTCTTTTAAAAATACTTTACTTCTCATCATTAAAAAGAATAGCAATCCAGTTGTCATTAACTCTTTAGCTGAAAGACTAAGTGAACATCATTGGAAAGTATTCTTGCAGTTTTTAACAAACAAGGAGCAATGGGGCAAATTTTCCAATGCATAGGATAAATACTTTGGTAAAATTTTAATAAATCAATATGTAGTAGTGTGTAAAATTACTATAATTTGTGTTATAGAGATGATAAGATTGAATGTAAGTCTTACCTCAGACTTCTGAAGTGTTGTGATAGGAATTGAATATATTGGTTCTTGGACTATCCCCTCTTCATTTTCATCCTTCAGGGCTATGGTTTTCCTGTGAACCGACTATTTGATCTTTTATTTGAAATTAGAGACCAATACAACGAAACACTTCTTAAAAAGTGGTCTGGATTGTTCAGGTTAGTATATCAAAACAGTTGTGCCTTTTGTATTGCATTTATTGTTTTTGTCTGAGCTCAAGTTTTTATTATGTAATTCAGAAAAAATTTGTGAACTCAAGTGTTGTGTATGAATTTCAGGTTGGCTAGGACTGAGATATTCATCACATGTGACTACTAATTAGAGGAAGAGAGATCAAATACTGCTTCTATAGTTAATGGAGAGAGGAAAGGTCTCCAAAGGGACATTATCACTGAAACAAGCAGGAGAGAGACATCTGTTTCTCTTCTTTAGGAATCTGATAATTCCAGGTTATTGCGGTAGGGCTTTAGTTTCCTGATTTAGGTTGTCTTAGTATCTACTGTTGGCTGATATGCATATCTGCCTGACAAACTACTGACATTGCCACTATGTCTTCATGGTTTTTTTTTAATGAAGGATGTTTTCCACCACTTCCTTGGGATCATTTGATTGAAAAAAATCTAAACCCAGGAATACATCAGCCTGAGACTGGACTCCAAAGCCTACTTGCAGATAGGGTGTGATGTCTCAATGTGCAGAAATTGTTTGCTATAAAATGTTTTATTACAGAAAACCTTCCTATTATATTGACCACTTAAGGTTCTCCAGTTCCCTGTGCTCCTCTTATAGACATTTGACTAGTACAGAAGTGCAGAGGGTGCCCAAACAATGCTCTGACAATATCCTGTTTGAAGTTCTCTCAGTCATCTCCGTTGATCATATGTAGCTCTGGTGCCCAAGTGAAACACTCTGAATATCAGCTTTAGTGTAGGAAAAGTGCAGGTTTCCTTAATCAGTAGGTATATTATGGTTTATTCTGGAGTGGATTAATTGCTCTAAGGTTCCTTTGCTGTATTAAGCACATATGGAAACTCTTTTGGGTATTTTTTTCCTCTATGATTAGACATACTGTAAAGAGTTTAGATATGTGAAGTATTTCCAAAGTAATCAAAAATACTTTGGGATGTGTAAAGTTCTTAAAAAATTTTGAAGATGCAGACCTAAGTGTGGTGGTAAAATTTATATTTATTTACACATTTTTACACTAGAAAATACTATAAGTTACATGTCCGAATTTTTTCACTTATTCACCAGGGATATTTTTGAAGCAGACAACTACAGCCCTATCCCTGTAGCAAATGAAGAGGAATACAGAATTGTTATAAGCAAATTTCCTTTTCAAGATCCAGAACTTGATAAGGTAAGGGAAACTTTTATGTTATTAAAGTTTGTGGAAATCCAGTTGAAGACACTGGGGACAGTAATGATTTCTATAATTTAAAAACAATTAAAATTTGAAAAGCTAGGTCTATTAAGAGGCTTAATCACCTTCTCTGTGTGTAATTATCTAGTCATAAGTAAATATGAAAATGAAAGATTGAGTCATTTGCTCAGATGTTTGAGTGAATAATGAAACCCATTGTTTTGTAAACAAATGAATAATAGACTTTAATTGATAAAGTCCTTATGTAATTATAATGCAATGTCTTTAGCTAAATTTTGTTGCAACTTGTGTTTAATTACTCAGTATATGCTGTTGTATTGCAAAAATACATGTAAAATAGAGATTGGTTAGAGACAACGATTTCTGCATTTCACTTTTAAATTTAAATATTTGTGTTTGAGCATGTGGGGCAAAATAAACATGAAGGGACTGTGAATAATTCTGCTGTAATAGCACTGCAGTAGGATGTGCTTTTGTAGCCTCAGCCATTCTTTCACTACAGATTCTGTTCACAGAAAGGTGATGAAACCTGTTCTGCTGTTCAAGTATGATTTTAGAAATACCACTGAAGAAATAAGAGACTCATGATGGAATCTGTAGAGGAGCACTAAGTCTAAGAACCACATGGCAGTGGGAGTAGCTGCTGTAGGGGGAAGCTGTTTTATACAAGATCCATTGCTACAGATACCTGCAAAAGTGAAAAGCTATTTTAATTCTGTGGTTCAGCAGGGATTTGCCAGCAATTGTAACAGCTGCATGTCATTAATACGGTGTTGCAATGAAGATGAAAAATTAAAGGAGGTTTTTATGCTGATTTTTGCTGGGTGCATTCCTCCATCAAATCACATTAAATTACTTAGCCATTATGGTACGAAAATAAGTTAAATAGAATGGAAATCCCTTACAGTATTGGAAGTATACTATACCCTGGATACTATTTAGCATGGCATATTTTCCTAATAAATGCAGAAATTTTTATTTTCTACTAAATAGTTTTATCTGCTCTACATATATATATGTATGATTACTGCAAAGCTTTGGCTGTTGTTGATGGATGCTTTTTTCCTAAAGAGAAATTGAATTATTCATGGACGCTACCAGGTGTTGATTATTTTTCTCATGCATTAGTCATAAACAGAAAAATAATTTTTTTGTAAATGGCAAAAATTATATGTTCAGTGCAGAAATACCTATTTAGTCTGTGTAAATTTAAGTGAATTTATTCACTTTTGTTCTCCCAAATACAGTATCAGCTTTAAAATTCAAGTAAGAAGCATAATTTTATTATTATAAACATATTACTATTTCCCACATGTTAATCCAAATTCCTGAAAATAATTCAAACTGCCTTGGTTTTGTGAACTTTAAAAATAGTCTAAGCATTCTCAAACTACTTTGAGAATCCCAGAAGTGTTGAACTTCTCAAGCTTTTTTTGCATTGTTTTGTTTGTAAAAGTTTGTATTTTTGAACCTCTTATCCCGTTTACATCTATATTATTCATTCAGATTAAAAGCAGTTTGAGACCTGTTTTTTAGTGTGTATTTGTGAATTGCTTTCTGCAGGTGCATCTTAAACTACATAAAATCTCCAAACTTTATTGTAATTTGAAGTGATAAAATTCTCTTCTGTTTATAAGCTATTTAAACAGATGTAGACGTCATCTCAACATGTGCAGCTTTGTATTTGACGGAAATCAGAAAAGGTTTAGATAGATTTAAATGTTCATAATGTTAAATGGCTTTCTAGATGTTGTGTTTAGTACCAAGGTCTTGTTAGAATCAGTATGATCTCTTATTTCCTCAGCAATCCTTTCCAAAGAAGCTTCCAATGTCTCAGTCAGTGCCTCAGATTTACATGCAGGTGAAGGAATTTATTTATGCGAGCCTTAAGTTTTCGGAGTCACTTCACCGCAGGTAAGCTTGAACTGTCAGGAGTGCAGCTGTAAAGTAGCTTGTAACTTTCAGGCGACAGAAAAATATATATTCTAAAATGAAAATACACTTTCTTGTGTACTTACTTGCTGTGCTTGTTTCATAATTTACATATGTAATTCTTCATATATATTTAGTCTATGATTCCCAATGCTGTAGCATGTATTTATCCATATGTGGATATGTATATACTATATAATATATGTATATACTATACAATATGTGCATTGGTGAGCTTAGCTTGATGGGGTAAACAGTTTAAAACACTGCTGGGCTTCTTTAAACAGTATTGACCAGTTTGAATAATCTAGAGAATTTATTTATTTAACAAAGCATGTAAAGATTGAAAAGAATACTTTGATACTGACCATTTCAGAAGTAATTGTTTAGCATCCCTGATTACTTCCTAGTGTTTCATTACTCAATCCTTTGAGTTTCCTTAGCAATGATTTCTCCTGCAAAAAAAATGTGCTGTCTGCGTGTTTATTCCCTCTCCTATCCCCCCCTTTTTCTGAGGGAAAACACAATTCACAATTCATCCATTTCCATTCCTCTTCTGCCCTTCAAAAGCTTAGTTTTAATTGGATAAAATAGAATTCGGAGATCTGAAATCTGGAAGGTATTTGTGGCCTTGTCACTCACTTCTGCACTGTTAAAGATGTAAATTACTCCCTTTCACACATTCTTAATTGATACTGTTTATAATTTACACGTACTAATGAGCACATGTTGACCTCCTTAGTAACTCATTAAAACCCACAAATTACTCTTTACTAACATCTGTGTCAATAAACATGTCCAAAATCTAAAAATAACAGATTTTGCTTCAGTGTTGAATTGCAGTTAATGGATAATTTGGGAGGTGAAAGAGGTGTTCTGTCTGCTAGACCACAGAAAACTTGGAGCAACCAGAATTTAAATGCACATAGAGAATTCTTAAGGTTGGAAGTTCCCTTGACAGTGAAAAAATTAAAAATTATTAAGTATTGCTATTGAAGTATTGCTAAGTACAGCATAATTATAAAAATATTTTTTTCTCAGTTCAACAGAAATAGATGATATGCTCAGAAAATCTACAAATTTGCTGCTTACAAGAACTCTAAGTAGTTGTTTACAGAACCTAATTAAAAAACCTCATATAGGTTTAACAGAGGTAAGTTTTGAAACACATATTCAAAACTATGGGTTTTAAAACAATCCATGCTAAAACTGTTTTTGTAAATGTAGATACAGAGATACTGACACCACAGTATGAGAAAATCAAGTTGTGTTTGTTTAACAATTAAAAATGAAAATAAGTATAAAAATCATCAATATGTGTCGCATACATAAGAACAATACAGTGTTGGGTCTAGCTGGGCCCAGGGATGCCTTTTGAGAGAGACATGGCAATGAAAGAATTTTGTGTTTTTTATGATAAACTGAGAGTTGCCAGAAATAAGCCAAAGACATTTACACTTTTGTTTACATGCAGAGCATGATTTGTGTGTTCTGTCTAGCAGTTAGTACCACTAATGTTGAGTTTCTTTCTATAAAAGATAGACTGGAATGGGATACAAGATATACTTGAATGCATCATTCTGTAGACAGTGTTATGACTTTTTAAGAGCAGTAAATTTAAAAAAACCAAATGGCTCAAATTAGTGATTTTATTTCAGCAATATATTTTCCTTTATTTTCCCTTTTTTAATTCTAAACTATCAGTTGGATTTATTTCACTGGGTAGGTGTCTGAAGTCTTTGTTTTTGAAATGGCGTAATTTGTATTTAAGCTACGTCATTACTCCTTAGTGGTGTTTGAAAGCAAACTTGAAAACTAACAGGAAAGAGGTGGTAACCTGAAATACTGAAATGAATTTCTAGTAGCATTGTTCCTGAAAGAGGTAACCATTTACAAAATTACATGACAATAGGTGATATAAGAAGATATTTACAAGAATTTTTTGTTTCTTGTAGCTTGTTCAAATCATCATAAACACAACACACTTGGAGCAAGCCTGTAAATACCTTGAGGATTTTATATCTAACATTACAAATATTTCACAATTGACTGTTCACACTGCAAGACTTTATGGACTTTCTACATTTAAGGTATGGTATATCTCATCCACTATATGACTGTGTCTGAAAAGTTATGTAAATTAAGCATTTTAAAACAAGGGTGAGAGCAAAGCTGCTTGTCTTCTCATCTTTGTCTCTAAAATAATTGTGAGCTCTTAAGCATTCAGTTGTAACACTGAGCAGCTAAACAGTGGATTTTTGTGTTATTAGTATGATCTGGAATATGTCAGTATGTGAGAAACCTCAATATTATCTTTCAAGTGCGTTTTTTACTAAGTTGTGAAATGGCAGACAAAGCTTAACTTCACCAGAAGCTTTTACTAGATTAAGCTCCAGTTTGTGTAACTTCTCCCTTTTTCCTAATGGAATCAAGCAAAACAGCTACCTTGATCTAAAATGTTTATATTTTTTATTCTACAATCGAATTATTTTGTGATGCATTTTCACAGGGCGTAAGTATTGGTATTAAAGAAGTATTAGCAACTAGTGCTTGAACTAAAATGATTCTAGGATATTTTTGTAATTTAAGCCACAAAACAAAAGTAAAAGTCATCAGGGATTCTACAGCAGCTGCAACTTGAACTTTAGGTATTTGGCATTTTTTTCATGCACACTGAAACAAAGGAGAATGATTTCTTGTATTTATGGGATAAAGAGAATTAATCCTATTGAGAGAGTTCTGTTTTCTGCAATTCATTTTATCTCTTGATGCAATATGTGGCCTATCCTACTGTAATATACCCTCTGGCACAGATGTTAAAAGGTGGGTGAGGTGGGATAATTGCAAGACACTTCATATTTCCAGTTGATAGCTAACGATTCTCCCATTAGCTGTTGCTTGTTTTGCTAAGGATTAGTGCATAAGGCAAAACAGAAAGGTTGTGGCCTAGCAACCATACTTGACTACCATTGCCCTCTCAGCAGTTTTACTAATTTTGGTCTAGGGTGTCTAGTTTGCTTGTTGTGTCTTAGAATTTGTGTATCTATAGCTATTTTCCTCTAAGGGTAATTAATTATCTTTTTACCAATCAAACATGCATTCAAAACCACTCAATACAGCCATAGTCTTTGATTTCAGTAAGAAGTGAGATATTCTTTATCCTTGAATTTCATTTAATAAGTGCATTTGCAAGTTTAGTTACATTCTTTGTAGGTTGCTTATGCTGTTTAGCAGTTATGTTTAACACTCCTACAAACTAAGTTCTGTTGGAGAGATCCAATACTGTGTCTGTTCTTAGTGAGTTTGCACTTTGGAGAAGTAGGGGACAAATGCTGACAAGCAGAAGGGCTTTTTAGTGTGTGTGGTTTCTCTCCTGTCTACTTGCCTGGAGATCTTGTTAGCGCAATGTTCTCCAATTATAGTGGAAAATTCTTTTCTTGTTAATCCCTCTTTCTTCCCCTTTCTATTGTAATGAAAAACTGCTCACAGTTCCCCAGCTGTGCCCTCACAGAGTTTGGTATGTTCTACTGTTATTAAATTCATCTCCTAGTGGCAAATTGTGTCACCTCCATTCTTTCAGAGTGGTCAAAAATCTCCTTTTATTAGCAGCATTGGTCAGGTTCACATTCCATGAGATGAGCTTTTACGTCTACACTGTATTTTTTTAATGCAAGACAAAACCAGAAGGACTAGTCTTGCCATTACCAGAAAATCATTTTAATTGTTAAAGGTGATATGACCACTCCATGAATGACTTAGATTTAAAATAAAAAAAAAAATCCAAACCTAAACAAAAAAAAAATTTTAGAAATTTTGCTCTAAGCCTAGGCAGATACATCAAGTCCCACCAGTATAAATTGTTGCAGCTGAGGTTTTGTTGTTAATCAGAAACTTTATATGTAGACTTGACTTTAATTGAAACTTTCTTAGTCATTGCCATCTACAAAATTGTGGATATCCACATACTCCTTTGACATGATGGCAGGTTGCCAGATTCTTGCATGTTGGATTTGGAGAGCTGTTCAGTGGAGCCTTTCTCAAGTTGATTTGTCAGTAAAAAAGCTATTTTTAGGGAATCATACTTTGATATTTATTTATGGCAGGGCCGCATACTTTCATGTTTACTCCTGGAGTGCCTCTCAGCCTAGGGCCTGATTGAAGACTAAATTTGGCACACTTAATGTGAAGACACCTTTAAGCTTATAAATTTTTATTTTTTCTTTCTGTATTTCTTATTTATGCTTTTCTCAAATGCCATGTTTTTTGGTTTGCTTTCTTCTGGAGGAAAGTAGCGATGGGCGTTTCATCTGCTTTTTGGTTACCTCAGTGTATCCAGGCCATTTTTACCCTCTAAAAACCTTAAGCAACTGATCCATATGGTTTAAATCAGATGTCTTACTTGAATTATTTCTCCGTATCAGTTAAGAAAATTTTATATTGAGCCCAGATTAGAAAGATCTCAATATCTTTAAACTCCAGGCTGGCAAAAGCACAACTTTCCAGCAGGACACACACAAGCACCTGCTTCTAGATCCTGTTGGATCTCTGAGGATGTCCCCTGTACAAACGAGGCAAAGACAGCGTTGTAAACTCAGCTCACACTAAATGCAGGATTTGCTGTTCCAAAAGGTGGAATCCAGGGTGTGGCAGAACAAAAGTAGGAGCAAGTAGGGGAGTGGTCTGCATCACAGTATGTGATGATCAGGATATTTTAAAGGAGGATGAAAAATTATGAGTATTCTTCAGATGTGCAGCTTTAAGACAATAATTGCATAAAAATCACATGATTGCTTGACCTCTGTCCATAAAAGACAAATGACTTTGTGTCAGGGTTGATAAATTTGTAAGGCAGAATTAAAGGTAGTTGTTGTGAAGAAAGTAAACAAATTGTTTTGTTTTCAAATTAACTTAATTTGTCTGAAAACTGTTGTTTATTCTGTAAACACAGTGTTATGAACACTCATCGTATGCATTATGGGAGTGTTTTAAAAACCACAGCCTCAGATGTAAGACAGATATTAAAGCACCAATGTCAATAGAATATTTTTTAATCTAAGAAAAACACAAGACTTCAGTTTTGTTGATGGATATACTTTTATCTGCATTTAATAATATTTTTAGAATTCTGACAAGCATTGCACACTTTTTTTTCAGGATGCAAGGCATGCTGCAGAAGGAGAAATATATACAAAACTTAACCAAAAAATAGATGAATTTATTCAGATTGCTGATTATGATTGGACAATGTCTGAGTCAGATGGAAGAGCCAGTGGATACTTAATGGACCTAATTAACTTTTTAAGAAGCACGTTTCAAGTTTTTACTCATTTACCTGTAAGTATTCAAAATTAAGTTTCATTTCGAACTATTTGATCATAATTTTATTTAAAAACAGTAAGGTTTGAACAAAAGGTTCTGGCTTTTGATTTGTGCACATGCTGACAGATGTATTTTTAAGTTTTTCTCAGCACAGAAATATTGTCAAATGTATATCAGTATGTTGGTGGAGCTTACCTATCAGAATATTTAGAAAATACTTTCAAATACTTTAGTCTAAATATTGTTACCAGCAACTAATTTACAAATAGTGTAAGAACTCATGCAATTTTCTAGAGCCTTTTTGGTATACCATGTTGGTTTTGTGTGCGCATGCATTGGTTCAAAAAAAGCAGAATTGGTGTAAATCCTACATTTGTGCATAAGATTGTGGAGGTCTTGTATTCTCCAAGGTTTTTAGCTAAATATTTTTGATCATAAGAAGTTGTTGGATTCTAGTTAACAGAGCTTCATTGAATGAATTCTTGCTCATATTCAAATATCCTGTGTTATTTTGTCCCAGGAAAAAGGGTACTGTTAACCTGTTTTATGTATGAATTGTTATGTACTGTTGTCTGATTTCCCCTTACTTTCAGATAAAAAAGACTATTTCTAGTTTGGCTTACCATCATAATGGTTTATAGCTTTATAGTTCTGGAGTAACTTCAGTAAGTAATTCAAGCTACATCTGCTTTTTATCAGCTTGTCCTTGGTTGTTACAGTCACACTGATGTCTGAGTACTTTGCCCACCTGCAAGGCTTAGAAAGAATAAGTCCTCAATGCATAGAATGTTTTGAGGCTTCAGACTGAAAGAAAAAATTCCTTTATGTGTACAGCAAGATGTTGAAGTTGCTGGCATAGCAGGCTGATCTTGTCTTCCCAATATTACACAGAGGCTGTGATTCTTCTGTCTCCTGTTCTTTTAACTGACTCAAAGACAAAGGCCACTCCAACTGTATCATGTGATACTGATGTGAATGTGTCATGTGAGGCATGTGCTTCTGTGCCAAATCAGTGGAGCGTTTTTTGATAAAGAATAGCAAGTTTGTTAGATAGTGTAATTCATTGTAACTTAGTATACAAAGCAGTGTGAACAAATGGCACTGCTCCTCAGTGGGCATATGCATATGGCAGTTAAGGGATGTGAAGTTTGTAGAGCAGGATGTACAGAAGTCTGTCATGAATGTGCTGCTAAATGGCTGTTCGGAAATGAGCCACAGACAAAATGATGTGTTAAGGGAACGCAAAGAAGCAGCTGTGACATTCCGAATTAAGAAGTGTGGAAGGTATAGAATTATGTGCCTGGGGGTACAAGTCAGCCTTTGGAGGAAGCTAATTTCTGTAGAGAGTTTATTCTGGAATTTCAGACTCTGGTCAGGTAACAGGCAGGATGTAGCACTGTATGGACAAGTAGCCTGCTGTGGCAAGAGGTTTCTTGTAATTTTTACTTATCCTGCATCTTGTTCCCTGTCCTATCTTGGCCAGTTGTAGAAATATACGGTCCTGTGAATGTTGTGTGTGACCTGTGGAGTTTATAAGAAAATGTGTGCACACTATGGGGATTCTAGTTAGATTTGTACTAATAAGTTATTTTCGTCAAGAGAAAATTTATAGTAAAAGTATTTTCCAAAATTAGCCCAGAATCGGGTTCTATAACTCGTTAAACAATAAGTGCTTTGGAGTGATAAACTGAGCTAGATTCTTCACATGCTGTAATTAAGGTTTGGAATACTTTTAGAATTAATTTTCATTACGGAATTATTCCAATAATGTCATAGTGTCATTTCCATAGTAATTTTTGTATGGCTGGCAGAAACACTCCACTGCTCAAAATAGTTTATCAGAACCTTTTCTGTAATTAGCAGTCAAAGAACAAATCCCTAGCACACTGGCCATAGTTTTAGTAAGGAAGAGAGTGGAACAAGTAGAGGGGTCTCTTCTGCCTTTACGTACCCAATTGTGTTAGAAGGCATTGGGCTAGGACTGGGGACCCTAGTTGGCCACAGTAGTTCTTTGTTGTCACACTCCAGGGTCACTGACTTTCTATTTGGTATTGTTTCAAATGCTAGTCTGCCTGTAGAAGTGTTATAATATGTTCTTTAACAATTTTTTTGTTGCAGTCAGTGGGTTCTCCTCATTAGAATCTTGTTTTATTTTTGCTGTATGTATAAGCTGTGTGTAAATGCACAGGGATGTGTCTCCCTTTGTGCTTTTTTGTGGGGCTGTACTGAAGTGTTTCTGTACCAATGTAGACATAACTTTTCAAAAATGCATCTTACATTGTATATCTTGGTTTTGTAATTTGTATTATTTTCATTGGAATATTAGAACATTAGAACTCTAAATCAGGTAGATCATGAACTGTACTGAATCTGCACACAAAGTGACATAAATTAGTTGGGGTCTGATATCTCTGTTGCATCACTGGAAATGTCTTGTGTCTCCAAAGCTTTTTTTCCCTCTCAAGTTTTGCATGTTAGTTTTCTCCTCTGTGTTTGTTTACTGTACTTAAGAAGCAATTTTGGAAAAGAAAACAGCTTTCTTCAACCCTACAGTTACACAGCCATAAGTTTTATGTTAAAATTTATTATTGGGTCATGTTATATTTAGATTCTTACTATCCTGAGCCATTTTAAATCTTGCTTGAACAAAATATGTTAATAGCATACAGATAGCCTCTGTAAGCCATAATGGTAAACATGGCATTTATTTTTTAACCGAAGACTTTTGAAATGTATTCTTGCTTGTAATGAAACGTTCTGGAAAGGCATTTCAACAGACACTTTGAAGTTTGATATTTTGGCATACAGTTCCTTATTACAGAAAAACATATAATCGCCAAATTAGTATTATTTAAGTTATAATCTCTTTGTTACACTTCAACAAAATACTATATAAGTTCAGAGGTTTAAAAAAATACTATTATGTAGTTATAATTGTTCTTTTTGTACACTTTTTCTTATCTTTTATTGCTACCAATTTTTTATTCTTTTTTTTTTTTTGAAGTTGACAGTACATCTTAATTTTTTTGTTTTGACTGCCTTACTGGTTTCCTTCTCAGCATAACAACAATGACCATGCAGCTATGTCGGTAAGTAGATGCAAGATGAAGAAAAAGCATGTGAACAGAAAAACTATGAACTGCCTGCAGGCTTATTGCTTCAATTTTTAATCATTTAATAAAAAGACCCTTTCTGTTTTGCTGATAACTTGCTGTGTACCTTGTGTGGATGCATGCAGGGATCAAGTTAATGACTAACATTGGGCTTTCATACACTGGGACAGACAGCAGGAGTCCTAAAAACCTTGCAGAAGGTTGATGGGGTGTGCCTTGCATCCCAAATGAGGTTATTTAGAGACTGAGACCTCTTGAAAGAGAGGTCAGGTATCAAAATACAGCCATGAGGCATGCATACAGAATTAGGTGTAGCTGAATAAAGAATCAGTGAAAGTTCTACCGTTCCTCTGCTACATTTGTCTGGGGTCAGGGGAATGTGTGTACTGGTGTTCTTCATTTGCTTTTCCAGTTTTTTTTAAAGAAGCTGATGAATTTAAGAATTCTCTTCTCCACTGATTATTTTCACATTGTAATTTTTTTTCATATGGCATAAACATTGTCATGATAATGAAAGTGATGAGGTTAATATTACTAAGTTATTAAAACCTGCAGAATGAATCTAGCAGTGGGCTCCCAAGTTGTTCAGAGCCTAGAGCACAAGTTATTAGTGGAGGTGTAGGGAGGTGGAATATATAGTCTGTTAAAGAGAAGGCTGAGGGAGAGATCCAGTGGCAGCCTACAACTTCTTGAAGAACAAATACAAAACTGGTGGAGCCAAACTTCTTGGTTGGACTGACAAATTCAGATGTAGCTGTGGTTACAGGTTGAAGCTTGGGAAGTGGAGCTTTGATATTAGAGGGAAGGTGTGCTTAAAGAGAGTAGTGCAGTGTTGAAGGAGATTGCACAGGGAGGCTCCTGAATTCCCATCCTCTGCTACTTGGAGGGGCCAAAGGAAAAAAAGTCTGTGGACCTGAAGTAGTGTTGGCAGCAGTGCTCCAAGTAGAAGACAATGGTGGTTCATTCCAATCAACACTTCCATCATCTGGATACTCAGTGTGCTGGTGAACTGTCAAGCTAATAGGTGTCATGAGCTCGTGTTTTGTGTAGAATGTTTCCTGTTAGTATTGTATAGGTCTCAGGCTGCTGGTTATTTCATGTCTGAGGGCTAGCAGCGGTGTAGAACACAGAAGCTGTGTGGCTTTGGGAAGGTTATAATTGGAAAGTCATGCAGTTTTTAATGGTTCTGTTTTCTGAATTCACAAGAATTTGATTATGTTTATGTCCCATTTTAAGTTAGTCTTGCAGTTTATATTCCCACTAGATGCTTTGAATCAAAAAGCAAATTAAAGTTTCATTATACAGCCATTAATCTCATGAAATAAAATGGATGATTGAATTTGTTATTAAGAAACTACCTTTTTTAGTTTTGTCTTGAAGATTTAGAGAAAAATATTTCCTTGTATTTCCACATCAGTTGACTTGAAATTATGTGGGTCTATATGTAAGAAGTTGTAATCTAAGTTTAGAATTAGCTGAAATTTTATTCTAGATATGTGCCTTGTCAATACAAAGTTGGAAAAGAGTGGCCATTGAAAAGAGACTGTTGCAAATTACTTTCACTTAGGTATTTTTAATTGTTTTGGTAACATTTGGGGCAGAGACTGGAAGTAAAATTGATTCTTAAAAATTCCATTCATGTTTTTAGTATACTTGTATTCTATCAATAGATCAAAAGTTGGAGTTTTTAACCTTGAGTGATAAAATTTGTATGTTTAATTTGTTTGCATTTTCAGAAGGCGTAACATTATGTTATTTCATATTGCTAAATTAATTCTTCACCTTAGCATCTTAGATTTAATGGCTAAGTTTTTTATTTTCTTTTTATGCTGAGGATGGCAGTTTGTGTTATTTTATTGTTTCTGTGATTGGCAGCAAAAGCCTAATTTCACAGCTTGCAGTGAGGGTGAAGGGGTGGTGGTTTTCTGCAGCTATATTCAAAAACTGTCAATCAACAGCCTCCACAGGCTACTTAGAGAATGGGTTTTCTTACTGACTTCTCCAACTGCTGCTTCATGCTGTCTTTGATTGGCACAGCCTGGCAGGGAGGATGGATGAATCTGTCACTGGCTGGTTAATTGTGTTGCGGGTCTCAGCCTGACATCAGGTCTTTGACTCCTAAGTGGCTCAATACAAAACAAATTAGCAGATTGTAGTCATATTTCTCATTCTATATGCTTTGACTTTGTTGAATGCAGTCCATAAATCATATTGACTGACACCATAGTGAATGATGAAAGCTGCTTTTGAGACAGCTAGCATGGGCTTTAGAAAGCAGCACCGCGAAGGTGCCGTGGAAGGATGCATATGGCTGACCCTTTGGGAATTTCCTAGGAGCCAAATGTCTCTTTACTACAATTGTTCTTAGGAGAAAAGCTTTTGGGTCCTATAAAAAAGGATTTAATATGTCAGCAGATTCTCTTTACAAGCTCCTTTGAAATATAAGAAGTTTGTCTAAGGGTTTTCTCTTTTTACAAACTTGTATTTCAGCAAAATGTGGAGGCTGGGTGAAAAAACAGTTGCCTTTAACACTGTTAGCAGGTGTTTTTGAGTATAGAATAGGGTCCTTGTTTCCTAAACTTTACACTGATTGAGTGGAAGAATAGGTTTTGTAGATAGGAGCAATTAGCATAGGCACAGCAGAGACAATAGTAGTGTCTCCAAATGGGTGGCAACTGGGGCAAATGTGAGAAGCCTGCTGAATCTCTGCATGCTGTTGAATATAGGTGTTTAATTGCTAGATAACCATGGCCACCCCCACCCCCTTAAATAATAATAGTAATTTTAGAAGGCAAAAAACCCCAAACATCAAGACTGTTTTAAAATTAGTTGATATTTGTTCAATCCTGAAAAATAAATGTTATTGCTATGTTCACAAATCCTTGTATTTCCTCTTCAAAATACTTTATGAAAATTTGGCAAGGAATTGATGGTGCAATAGATGTTGGAAATTTGGAGATGAATTTTTAACTAGATTCTATTTTTCAAACACAAATGTTAATTTTATTCTTTTCTGGGTATCATACATCCAGTGTAATTTGAACCGGGAAGCACTGAATTTTGAAGAGGATAACATCGTATAGTTCACATTTCTCTTAGTTAAAATTCAGCATTTTGATAAATATGTGTAGCTTCATTTTTTCTCTAAATTTGAGACTATTAAGTGGTTTTTAGTAAGTATCTACTGTGTATGGTAAACTTGTAGTATTTGTTGATGTGTCATTTGAACAATAAGCCTGTAGTTCAAGTTACATAGTTGGAAATAGTTTATATGTTAGGATGTTTCCATTTATGAAACTTCAAAACCAACATTAAATGTACATGTATTGATACTTATTTGAAGTCCGAGTGGCTTTAGCTGTGTCATTTCTGTGTTGTAACCATTATCTTGTGCTCCAGTACTATTGATATTTGCCAGAATGTAACAACTAACTACATATGCTTGTTAGAAATATAAAATTCTGTCATTTATTAAGATAACAGATGAGTACACATTGTTTCCATATGAAATGAACTGAATGTTAAAATTTTTCATGACAACCTATTAATCTGGTTGAGCTTTTATTACATTACAGTGGCAGCATAAATAGGACATGGAGCTGATTTGATGGAGCAGTACATTAAACAGAGATGCACTAGTTGTTCCATTAAATCAAAATGACATTTCCATTAAGTATTTCAAATGCACTACACTGTAATTACATGAACTGTGGCCCATTTAGTCCCCTTCTCACCTCCCTTTTTCCTTCCTTTTTTGCCTATTCTTTTTTTCTTCTTCCCCCCCACCCCCTTCATTCATATTGACATTGTTCTGCTTGGGGAATAGAGCTGCACGTCTCCCAGTATAATTGCTGTTGGGTTTGGGAGACTTTTAAGCATGCTGTTCTTGTATTGTTTCCTACATTCTTTGTTGTCAGTTCATCTATTTTGCTCAAATATGTTATTTGCTTTTCTGAGATTTTCAATTAAGAAACTGACATGTCATTTTAGATAAAAAGCTCCTTACAGTTCAAGGTGTCCTAATGCTAGGAAAGAATTAGCAACAGCCATTTAATGTTTCAGTGTGAATGTGAGGAGGGTTGAAGGCTTTCTGTTGTATTCATTATATTTTAATTACCTTTTAACAACTAATGGATTTTTAAAGCGTGAAATATTTGGGGCCAAATTTGCTTTCTGTTACGAAAATTTTCTGCACATGAAAATTCAATCATCTTAGCAAGTTGATGTATTAAGGACAAGATATGGCTCTTCAGATGCTGGAGCAGAACTTTCTAAACTTTTTGGGACAGTCCATTATAGTTGTTCATTATTTATATGCATTTCTGGGAGTCAACAGTGAATTGATCAACCTGAGTTTGCAGAAAACAGCTGGGCAGCCATTACTTTAGAGAAGCAGGTGCCATCACTGTACTGATGGATAGAAGTAAAACAATAGTGCTGTGTGCTCCAATAGCTCTGTTATGTTACTATGATTTCTTTTGTGTTAATGTTGTTACCTTTGTTTCAATATCATTGTAACACACGCATCAGTTGGAAGCAGTGGTTTCAGTACATTAATCTACAGAGATTGTTGTAGTTGTATTTGACACCCAAGATCACTCTGTTTTAAGAGATGGCAGTGCTGTGAATAGAACAGTGCCATCTGGTTTGGTATCTGGTCTCAAGTGGTTTTCTTACCTTTAAGGCAGAATTTTGTTATCTTTAAATTTTTCTGTACTAAATTTTGAATAATTTATTCAAATTAATGTCTGACTCTGTGTTTTGTTTTTTGATCTCATGTTGGGAAAACTGTCTCAATTACATGTAGATGATGGGGAGAGCAATATTGCCAGCTAGACTGTGATTGGGAAATTATTTCTATTTTGTACAGCAGAGGGCTACATTTCATTTTCTAAGTAGTTGTTCACTGACAGCACTGATTTATTAAGCACCTGAGATGATGGATAAGCATGAATTTTTAAAGTAATTTAGCAGCGAACTTTGAGATGGAATCTGAGTAGTTAAACTACCAACAATTAGCACAAGCTCTTACAAGAAATGCCTCAACCAATTGCAATCATTTTGGTTTATGTAGAGTTGGGGATTTATTTAATTTGCTATTGTTAAAAATATGTTGCATGTTGATTTTCATTGCGTTCTTGCTTTCATTCTGTTTGGGTTAAAATATTTAAATAAATCCACAAAGCTGTTCATATGCTTCAGCAACTTTAATTGTCATTGTTTTGGAAATGTCCTTGTATTCATGAAGACTGTTGGATTGCTGGAAGAAATATCAGTAATTGCTTTAACATCTATTTAATCTAATTCTCTGTTTGATCTAATAGAAACAAATCTAATAGGTCAAAGAAATAACAGGAAGTGTGATCTCTCCTTCTAATCTAAGTTTTGTATCATTAAGACTTAGAATGTATATTAAAATCCAATCAGATGAGCAGTTCTTTAATGACATATCATTTGTTTCTATTGTAAAACTTGTTGCTTTTTCTACTAGGGAAAAGTGGCCCAGACAGCTTGCATGTCAGCCTGCCAGCATCTTTCAATGTCCCTAATGCAGATGCTACTGGACAGTGAATTAAAACAAATAAGCATGGGAGCAATTCAGCAGTTTAATTTAGATGTGATACAGTGTGAATGTAAGTATATATTCCCATCTGTATTTGTCTTAACATTGAAAAAAGTTAGTTATTTAGTGTAAGCTATATAGTGATCTTCTTCCATAATCTACTAAAACTTTGTCTTTTATTGAAGGTAATATTACAGTACATCTTCTTGTAAAAGTATTTATAAGTAAGTATGTTGGCATTCCTGGGAAATTTTTTAATTAAACTTTTCTTTTAACTAAAATATCTAAATTGAAACATACATTGTTGTTACTCCTAATGGGATCATAACCACTATATCCAGTAAAGATTTAGTTTAGTACAAAATTGCCCAAAACTACTACATAAATATTAAGTTTTAATGGTTAAGAAAAAATGGTCAAATGCTATAAAATTCTAATGTTTCCTATTGAGTTCATCTATTATGATGCAGATATTTAAATGTGCTGTTATGTAGGGTTTCCTCACTCCTAGAACTGCTACTGCCTTATTGTGCAGAATAATAGGACCCATTTAGTAAACATTAGATGTTGTCTTACTGTCACTGTTTAAAATATGATATCAGAGTTATTTTATAAACTGGTTCAACACAGCACTGAAGGCAGGGTTAATTACCTTGTGTTTTGCATGGAGCTCGTGGCTTCAGGGTGAGCTGTTGATCTGGAGGAAGGAAGTTCCATGAATAGGTGTTAGGACTGGTTGTATAGTTGATGACTGAGATGCAGTGGAAAGGCTCACTAGAGGTTTTTCTCAGTGTGTATTTTCAGATTCTTCTGCTCTGTTGTTTTGTTTGTTTGTTTTTTTCCAAAGTATCTTTCCTCTTATGTATTTGAAGCATAGATCTCAATTATTTTAGTGACAGCTGTGAAATGGGGCAGTTATTCAAGTCCTATCCTGAGGCTTTTAGTTTGGATACATGAAAAAAAATTGGTGACTACTCCATTAGAAGCCACCTATGGGAAACTGAAAATTTATTTTCAAACAATTTGGTTTGCATCACAAAAGGTTCTTGTGGGACAGACTTAGGGACGTTTTTGACATTTTAGCCATCTACTTGCCTTTCCTTCTCCTGCCTTATTTGTTACATTCCGGCTGAACTCAGTAACAGGTAGAGCAGGCATCTTTCTGACAGTCCCTCACTGTCCAGCCTTAAGGCCTTTCAGGGCATGGAACAAACTGACAGGACTATCAGGGTCAATTTGATAGAATATTTGTGATTGTGACATTAAAATTCTGTGATTGTACAAGTTAACCAAACAGATCATGGTTTAACTTGTCTTACTTTTAGTATGCTTGATGTTGCAAATTTATTAGTGTACTTTTCAGGTAGCTACATAGGAGTGTGTTTGTGCATTTGTGTAGTTTCCTAGATGTAAAAAAGATACAGTTGTTAAAAGAGAAATTATACAGTATTCATAGCACTGACATCATAATCATTCATCTTAACAAGCTGAATTAATGCAAGCACTAAACCATAATGTGCCTTCTGAACAAATGGTGTAGCAGAGAAGAAAACTTGTCCATTGCAGTATTATTCTGTTTCTAATATTTAAAATATCAGCTGTGAACAACACAGTACTTCACTACTCTCTGTAGATGACCAATGCCCTGTTTCACCCTGGGATTTCTAGCAGTACAGGGGATAAAATGTATGTCTTGCAGGTGACTTTCACAGTATGAATAGTATGTTCACAGCAAAGAAGGGAGCAGTTCCACTGTTTCCAGCTGTCATCTGGTCTTTGGCTTGTTTTCAGACCATTTTCTTCTCAGGCATAGGCTGATATGTGCCCCGATTAGTGTCATCCTAATTTCTATTGCCATTCTGTCTATCATCTTTGGTTGATGCACAGCAGAAACTTTAATCAGTGAAGAAATCTTAGTAGAGGTTTATTTAGCCTAAAATGATAACATTTCATTATTTTAAAATGAAAAAGTAATATAACTGTAAGATGACATGGTTTTTTGTATGTAGCTGTTATTCCGAGTATATGGCATGGACAGGACATACCAAAGCTTTGGCCAAAATAAGAAAGTTTCAGAAAGCTAGTAACTTAAAAACGGAAAAACACATTCTTCCACCACTGTGTAGTTTCTAGCATGGGCTGTACAAGGCTAATAGAATGAACTTCATTTCTTCCTATGTGAAAAGCTTTTAAAGCATGTTAGAAAAAAAATGTTTTGCACAGAAACCCTTTGAATAGTTTAAATACAATTATGGAAGCTTGTCAGAATAGTGTGTTGCAACAAACCACATTTTGCAGTCTGTGGAATAAAGGAGTGACAAGATTTTACTCAGACTGCTTTGCTGATGTGGTTTCATTCATAAGGTCCATCACAGGCACATTCCAGGCCTCTCTGTGATGCCTGTGATTTATGTTCTTGCTCATCACCCTCCCCCAGCTTTATTCTTTCATGCTTTGGGATTAATGGATACGACAGTGACATTTCAATTAGTGCTTAGAGTCGGCGAATAATTCACAACTGTTGGGAGTTTTCTACAGTATTGTATTAATGGGATCGACATTTTACTTACAATGGAGTATACTCAGATGAATTTTGAACTAAGAATTTAGATGACATGTAGAAAATTATTAATATCTGAAGGCAAACTTCTAAAACTTCTTGCCAATATTGTAGAATTTTTTTCTGATCTTTAACATTATAATTTTATTCTTTCTAATATGAAATGGAGAGATCTAAATAAAATCAGAAAAATGTGATAATTTGTTCGTTTTTTCCTTTTCTATTTAAAAACAGTCAACAGTCCAAACAACAATCCAGCAATCTGTTAGTCAGTACGTGCTCTTCTTAGAAAAAAAAAAAGTCATCATCATCTCACTCTTCTTCCAAACGTTCCAAAAAGATTTCAGTTTTATTTTAGTTTGTCCTGTTCTTATGAAAGTATTTCTCTACTCCCTCTGCAAATTTTATAACCTAGAGCAGTGTTTTACCCCTGTATTTTGTACCATTCTTTCTCAGAGGTTATTTTCACTAGGATGGTTGAGATTCCTGAAGCACTGTTCAGAAAATAGAACATACTGCATCCTATTGAATAAAATCCAAAGAGTAGTCTTTTGCTTAAATATTACATTTTGGTTCCTCAAGGAAGGAAATGGGTTGGGAAGGGTGTGTTTCTATTTCTTGAAGATGAAATTCAAATGTGGGTTACTGTATTTCACTTTACAGGAAGAAAGGTGTGCATAATAAAAAATTATCTTTCCAGAGACACCATCCAGATCTACTTAGCTTACATCAGCTTCTTATTAAGGAATTCTGACTTGTCTAAAGTTGTAATTGTTGGAAGAGCTAAATGTTTTTGGGTTTTTTTATTTATGGGTTAAACATAGGTGAATTGTGAGGCAGAAATAGTTAACAGAATGAAATATGGGTGAGTGGGCATCCTTCTTCACCCAGATATGAAAGGGTGAAAAGGTTTTGGGTCTTGCCTATAAGCAAGCAAGGGTTAGTGGAGAGTTAGTGCAAAGTACTCTGTATTTTCCTGATCAGCCCTCTGTATGGCTTCCTGGCAGTCTCTCCTTTCCCCCTCTGCGTGGAGAGTGGCAGTGTCCAAGAGCAAGTGACATCCTGACCAGAGTGTTCTCTGCTGAGCACACACAAAAGTGGTCTCCAGGTGGGCATGCCAGAAACTGGGGAACCCAGATGCTGTATTTCCTTGAAAAGGCATATGTTTTTCTCTGGAGGCCCCTTGGTTTACGTGCCTCCTGTCCCCTCTGGGCAGCCAGGTTAACTTCACTGGCTGGAGGCCATCCTTCATCTGCCGCTCGCATGTGGCAGCGCGGGCGGCACAGGAAGCACAGAGACCTCACTGCCACCGGGGGCTGCTGCCTGGCCAGCTGGCAGCTCCCTCAGCAAGGCTCCCTCCAGGCCTGTTTGAACAGCTGGAGTATCCAACAGGGCTGCAAAGTGGCTGAGATAGTCGCCTGATTCTCTGCTCTTCCTTTAAAAATACTTCTGTAGCTTTGCTGTCCTGCCTGTGAAGCAGTGCTATGAGACTGGAGTTAAACTGTCCTCATTTAGCTTTTGATTCAAAGTCTGGACTTTGGTTTTTCATTTCTTCCACTGAGCAGCAAAAACTATTTGTCAAGAATTAGGTTCTGAATTCCCAGATCAACAGAGAGGCACAACCAGATGATGCCTAAAACATGGGATTTTGAGCCAATAAAATTAGGAGACCTGTTAATAAATCTAGAATTGTGTAGAAATGCAGTGCAATTTACAGTTAAAAATATTTTAAATTCCATTTAGTAGATACAGCCTTTATCTTAAGATCTCCATTAATACCTGTATATATGTATGTCAATTCTCATATATCCTGTATACAAAATGTAATTATAATTATAAATATTCAAAAGAAAATGGACTGAAGTAATCTTTACAACATTTATATTAATCATTATCATTTATGTGTTACCTCCCAGCCTGTTTTTTTCTATTCGTTTCATTTGATCCTATGTTATTTATATTTCTAAACTGTCTGTTCTGTTACAAGGAAGTATGTTGAGATTGTACATACTGAGGACCCACACTGTTCTTGTTCTAAATACACAGTATCAGCAAAGCAGAGGCAGAAAAACCTTGTGAATACCAGATTTGTATAATGTACATTTTCAACTGATTTTTCTCAGATATTTGAGTTTTTGATTCAAACTGCCAAACAGCCAGTTGTTTGCCCCTAAGAGTGGCAGTTTAATAGTGATCTTTGCATTTCATTCTCCTAAATTATAAAATTCCAGAATGCTTTTATGCACATTAAGCCAAACAACAGCCAGCCCCCTACCCCTGCATTTCTTCTTTAAGCCTAGAATGATTGTAGGGGGTGAATATTTTAAAAGATGTATATATGACAGTGTTTCATTACTATCTAGAAAAGGGCCCTTAGGACAAAGACATTAAGAATGTTAATCCTGTTCTTATATCTTCCTAATATGCTGTGCAGTAGAAAATATTTAATTAGCTTTGTAAAATTGTTAGCAGAACTTAAAAGCCCTGTGCTGAGGGTGGAGGGGGAACTGTCTGACTGTTACCATAAGTAGATTATCTTTCTGCCCTCTGAACTCATGAAATTATAATAATGAAACAAATTCTATTGTAGTCACCTGTCAGAATGTTCCAAATGTGAGAATAAATGTTTGTGCTATATATAATGAGTGTCCCTAATGTTGTAAATGCATTCGTAGTATAAAATTGTAGTTTAAGAGAACAAAGCTTGTACAACAATTAGGTTTGATACATTATGTACCTCTTGTTCTACAGCTGAAATGCTACTAGGTATTAAGTAGAGAAACAAAATTGTTCTGTATTATTTAATGCATTGGGATAAATTCCAAACTCTCTTAGCTTGAGGAGCGCATAAAAGATGCAAATATTTGCCCTGTGGCATGTAAGAGTATTCTGCTGTAGGAAGCTGTCTCCCAGAGTATAAAGTGCCAAAAGCTAGCTGAAAAAACTTTCTGAAGGTCACAGTTTTCAGTTATATTTACTTTTCAGTTCTGTAACCCTTTTTTTGCCATTGATCTTCTTTCTCCCAGTGCTAGCTATAGTTGTGGAGTGGCTGGAAGAGCTGAGATTCTGGTGGGGGAAGCTGATGGCAGTGTACTGTGTAAGAACAGAAAGTTAGGATCAGATCAGATCATCTGGTGGGCCTTACCTTTCTGCTTTAAGGGGTGTAGAAAAGACCCCTTCTGACCATCATGCATATCCTCCTTATTAATGTGCTGCCATAGCTCACAGCTCATGTATCTCTTCTCATCTCTTTGCTGTGGAGCTTTGCTTAGGATTCCCTGCTGGAGTGTGGTGTTCCATTTTAAACTCTGGGTTTGGCTGACCTCAGAGCTCAGCTTTGCTGTCCTTAGAAAGGGTGTTCCTAGTGGCTGTGAAATACCTGCAGAGGACAGCCATGCAGGCACACAGGCTTCAGCCTAGGTTGTTCAGTAGAGTGCCTAAGGTTCCTAGGATTAGGCATCTTTGTAGTTCTGCAGGCTGCAGGTGATTGTGCAAGCTGTTTTGTCTTTCCTGATTTAAAGAGTTTATTATGAGAAAACTCTCCCTATAAAATACTGAGTGTAAGGTATGTTTTCTCTACTGTTTTCTTTCTTTTTTTTTTTTAGGCCATGTTTATGGTCAATTAAAATTCCATGAAAATGCCTCTAGAAAGTCGGTGTTACTTATAAAGTAGGAAGACCAGACAATTTAAAATTCACGCTTGAATACAGTAATCAGTGAGCATTTACCAATGTTACCAGTACTTATCTGTGACATTGCAATGGTCTCCCTAAGGCATTTAATTGTTATTTTTTTCTTTAGTTGATAAAGAGTAAAAGTTCTATTGCAGTTGAATTCATTCTCCTATTACATGACTCTCATAAAATAACTTTTGCACTAGTGTAATACAAGTAATAAATTCTGCTTCTACTGGTAAAGCTGCTACTCTAATACCATATCCATCTATTACTAAGCTATTTTTAAGTATTCTGAGATGGTCCTAGTAGTTTCTTGTACCATTTAAGTAAGAGTCTTTATCTAAAATTGTGTTCCATATAGTCATTTTTAGACTTGTGAAATAGTCCATCTGAATTCATTAGTCTGCTTTAGGTTGAAACCATGTCTTCAGAAGTAAATGTTTGAGGCCATTACTTTACCATCATGTTAGCTCAGACAGCAGTGGTTTTTTGAATTTTACCTCCAACATAATCCATGTTTTCTAACTAGCCATTTAAGAAAATATATTAAGGATTTCATATAACTTCTAAATGTTAGTATTAAGAACTGTAGAGTTTGGCACTGGGTCTGGAAATTGGATACATATGTTCTGTTTCCTCTACCATTGAATGACCTGTTTCTCAAACTTGGAAAAAACTATTACCTTTCACTGCCTTGGATGCTCTTCTCTGAAGCTTTTGCAGTGGTATCTATTTTGTTTTGTTGAGAGTTCTACCTGAAGGGTATAAGAAAAATACTCTCAAATTCTTTTGAAATAAGGTATCTAAACTGGGTGAGAATGTGAGGCAGTTTGTTTTGTCTTTATTATTAACTTGTGACTGGAATAATAACAACAAAAAGTGTTTTTATTTTTAGGTTTAACAACTATTGATCTTTTCCTGGTTTATACAAGTGGTTGACTTTCTTTCACTTTCCGTGTTGCCATTTTTTGTATTATGAATATATTTTTGCTTGCCAATTTTGACAGCCAATTTTGGGTTCAGAATGAGCAGTTGTTCATTACTGATAAGCAGGCTAAAAGGCATGAGCAGGCATTTCAGCTCTGTACTGACCATGGCATGTGGGGCTTTCTACCTGTTGCCTACACATGAAACCAACTCCCGCCTTAGTGTTTGTTCTTTAATGATGTTTGGCTGGAAGTGAAGGTTTGCTGTAACAAAGGCGGATGTCTGAAAACACATTGACAGCCATGGAATTGGTATTATTTTGAAATTCTTCAGTAATCATACACCTCAGGCTAAAAAATATCTTGGTTTCTGTGGTTGTAGCATTACTACTGGGTTAGAACTTGAAGCAAAATTTCTAATAATACTCCTAAAAGTGTTATTCTTTAGGATTATTGGAAAAACTGTCAAAAGGTTGTTTGTTGGTTTGTTTGGTTTTAATCACTGTGAGTTGTTAAACTATTCCTATGAAACTATGCTACCTAGCATTTATGTTGCATAGAGCTTGATTTTTCTGTTAGACTAAGAAAATAAATCTACATCCGTAATATCTTAACCTTTTTTTTGCAGTGTTTGCTAATTCTGAGCCTGTGCCAGGATTCCAGGGAGACACCCTGCAGTTAGCTTTCATCGACCTCAGACAAGTAAGACACTAGTTGGTGTTTTTTGTCCTTCTAATTTCCCCTTCTGACCAATGCTGAAGTTATTAAATTCAAGAACCTTTCATGGTTTTGCATTCCCATGTAATTAGTTGTGAAAAGCAGTTATTTGAAATGTTGTTAGTGGCAGTATTCCCTGTAATTTAGTATAAAACTGTTTCTCCAGTGTGTGGTTAGGGGGCACTGTGCTACTGGTAGTACTGTTAAAGGAATATTGGATTGAATTTTGGTCCTAACAATTTTGTAAAGATGCTGTGATGCCTTTTTGCAAGAGTGTACATGTCATCCTGGTGTGTGCTGGTTTGATTCCATTGTGAGCATTTGCTCCTGTCTACAAAACTACTCTCTGGATAGCAGAATCAGGCATCATATTATTTAACATTTTTTAACATTATTTCCTTTCCCGAATTTGTTACATAGAATTCTTTTAAATTGTTGGAAAGCAGCTTTATTCCAACTGGATGATTTTTATTCTACATAAAATTCAATTTAATTCTATTTTAAATGCTGTAATGTTGGAAGCACTTTTCCACAGATCTTGCCAAAAGGAAAGTTTTCCCAGACTAAAATGTACTAAAATCTTGTAAATTTGGACATTAGAACCACCATAACAAAGGATCTTCAAAACCTTTTCGTGCTTGAAGTTAGCTTTTACAAAGGATTTAATATTTCACAAAATTGTAAGTATCATTTAAATGGTGAAATAAGTAATTTACTGCACAAGGAGGATCTTTACCCTTCTGCAGATGTTGGTGATATTTTTCAGTGCCATTATGAGCCTACCAAAGTCATTAAAAAATAAGAGAAAGTAGAAAGAATTCTATAACAAATTATATAGTAAGAATATTTATGCTTTTGATAATTTAGTAGATTTTTCACGACAAGATTATTAAAGGGCATTTCAGAAGGGAAGATTCTTGAGGCAAAAGTATTCAGATTTCTCCTGGTAGTTCGAAAGGACTTAATAAAGTGTCTTTTTAAATGAAAAAGTTAAAAGGTAGGGTTCTCTGTTACGTTCTCACAGTAATATAATAATGAACAATATCTGCTGTGGGATAAGAGTGTACTATGCGAGAAGAATACAGGATTATGGTTACAAGATTTGTTTGTGCCACAAGTCTTGCCTTGACTAGCAGCCTTCCTCTTTTGGATTCTCTTTTAACTCTGTTTTTATTGTCAGTGTTAAAAGAGACTAAACGTCTTCCAATTTGTACTTAGATCATTTCATTTGAAGGGAAAGGATGTTGAGATTTTGGCACCGTTTCTGTCATCCACCTAAGTGGAGTTCTTGCAGAGTCTATGTTTGTTTCAAGGGAAAACTTGATTTCCATACATGCAAGAGGGCAGGGTGTGTACATACTTGCTACAGGAAATAAAGATTTTCGTATGTTTTAAGCACAAACTGGGGAGTATGTAACTTAAATAGGTATTATGTTGTTTATGATAGCTCTTCATTTATGTTAGCAATTATATTTAGAGTTCTCTCAAGCACTTTACAGAGGATGCTCTGTAGGTCATGTGGATTTGTTTGACTTAATATACTTTATAAACAGGAAAAGTTTGAGCAACAGTCTGTTGGGTTGCAACTGCAGCTTGCAGATGTAGAACAGTTCTAGCATATTTGGTTTGGTTTTTACTATATTTTTGTGTGCATCACCAAGAGGTATTTCAAGCACACATCAAGAACTCCTACCATTTAGTAAAGATTTTCAGTGCTTTCCCTCTTCTCCTTATTTGTGATGCATTTCTGTCTTAATAGGGTAGATGACAGTTCTTTTCAAGAATACTTAGAAAGGCAACAGTGCCTTTTTCAGAAGGTTCTTATAAAAGGTCATGCTTCTGTTTTTTAGTTTGAATTTGATACTTCTTCATGAATTGCAGGATATGAAAGATAAGGAAGTAGGTCCAGTGGTCAGGTTTTACCTGCCCACCCGGACTGTGCCCTGAGGTCAAACTCCTGATATTGGCTGTTTGGTACAGAGGAGCTGATGACAGGTAGGGGCTGATACAAGGGGGAAAGCTTGAACCGTATCAAAGCTAAAAGGCAGGAGATTTGGGACTCAGTGAGAGACTGTAGCTAAAAGATGGATCAGCAGGATTGCCCTCTTCTTAAAAAGCAGCTGACCTGCAAGGGAAAAGACTTTATCGTCCTGCCAATCACATGGTTGCTAATGGAAGCCAGTTATCTCAACAACAGCTACTCACTCTGTGCTGCACTAGTGCAGTGGGTAAGATTAATGAGGATTGGGCAGTAGCATATTATAGCACGTTTTACTAACGAAGTAAAGTCACTTACAGGGAGCCAGCTTGGAAGACAGAGAGAGGAGCTACACCTGAATGATTACCATGTAGGGAGGGCCAGCTTTGAGAAGAATTGCCATAGGTATTTTCAACCTAACCAGTTCTTGATCCTCTCTTTCCCTGGAGACAATGTGTAGGCAGCATGTTGCCCCCAGCAAGCTCACTTTCCTTCTTCCTTCCACAGACATAGAAGAGCAAACAGAAACAGCTGGGACAAGAAAGAGTTGTGTCTAAGAAGACAACAGTAGTTAGTAGCAGGAAATCTAAGAGGACAGAAATCACAAAGGAGCAAGCACTAAGCAGTGTCCCATTTGAGCCACCTCTGTCTCTTTATACTATTCTCCATTCAGGCTTTTGTCATACTTAACATGCTCTTTAAAGATCTCTGTAATCTGAAGAAAGCCTAGTCAATAAAGATTTTTGTGCTGTTTTTATCACCACAGTATCTCAGCATCTTACACAAGTGACTTGGTGGGGTTAGCTGATCCCACTTGATCATCTAGAAAGAAACTTGCAGTTCCAGCTAGCTTAGCAGGCAGAAAATTGGGGCAGATTCATGGATCTGTGCAGCTGCAGTAATTGTGTCATGCCTTATGCCACTTGTCTTAGCATATGACCTGAGGTCACACCTATGTGCACCCTTTGACCCCACTTAAAGCCATTGAGGGGCCATCTCAGTAAGGCAGTTATCAAAATGGCATGTGCTGCTTTACAGAGACTGTCTCTGGCATCTTGAGGAGATGACCCAGCTCTCCTGCAACTTGTACTGCTTTCTGACAATCATTTCTTGCTACTGTCTGTACAGGGAACCTGGGTAAGTAGTGCAGTTTATTCCCTAAAGTGGGGAGGAATAAACTTTGGGGATTTTGCTACCAATTCAGATCCTAGGTCAATTGGAATTAACCTTCTAAAGTAAACAAGTCTTTGTTTGTCTTACTTGAATTGTCTCTGAGGAGGAAACACAGGCTCTGACATGAATTAGTTTTTTCCCAGTTATGATCTGTTCTTTAGTGCCTAAAGACTAGGGTTACAGTTCTGGAATGTGAGGCAGTTTCTTGTATGGCCTGTACACTTAAGTACTGGGAGGATAAGACATGAATATTATAATTCGTTGTTATTCTTTGGAGAGCCAGCGTAGTATGTAGTGGACAAGGACAATAACCTTGTGGTAGGCTGAGAGTTCAGCAGTTGCTCTCCTAGGCCAAATGTCCTGATTCTTAACCAAGTGAGTGCTAACAAATACCTGTTCTTCAAATCAAATTATTTCCTGCAGAGATATAACTAGGCTGCCAACATAGCTTGACTTTGTTTTACTTTTGCCAAGTTGTTCTTGATGTTTCTGTCAACCATCAGCACTGCTTAGGGGCTTCTTCCTCTACTGTCTCATCTCAAACAAGTACTCATCTAGCTTGATGATTTTTGGAATTTCCTTATGTTGCTGGGTTGAGGAGAACTGTGTCTTATCTGTATTCTTTTGGCACTTAAGTACATGTTAGCACCTTCCAGCTGCTGTCAGTGTTGGTCCTGCATCGGGGAGCCGTCTCAAATGAAAATAATCATATGCTGTTGGTAACTGCAGAGTTAAGCAACCACAAGTAGCAGTATCTCCACCTACATGGCAAACAGAGTTTACAGTCTGATAATGGTGTTCTTCAGATGGAAGACCAAGGGCTGTGATCAACAATGTCCATAAACTCTGCTTAAGCATGGGGGGAAATTTTAGAAGATTTTCAGCAGTTTCTGTTTGTATTTCCTCAAAGTTAGAGATAAATTGAACACAAAGTCATGACACAATCAATATGGTTAATATAGAGAGTAATTTATCATAGAAACATTAGAAGATACATTTTTGTCAGACTTTTGTTCATGATGTGTGTACATAAGCATGTGTCACTTCTGGGAACTGAAGTTATTGGTGGTACATAACAGGTATTCCATCAGCAAATTGACACCTGATATTTAGAAGTATAATACATTTTCTTCTGATTCCGAATCATTGGTGGTTTATTTGGTTGCTTGTCCATTTATACTGGAATGTATTTTCTGGTGAGAAATATTGCTAACCTTGTGAACTGTAGTGTTCCATGCAAAAAAATGTAATGTAAATTTATTTGAAAGAGGAAATTGTTATTCCTACTTAATATAGTCCTCTTCTTTCTTCCTATTCATTACTGAGACATAGCATTGTCATTCTGATAAACTCAGAAGTAACTCTGAGGCAGGTAGGTAGGAAGTATGTAACCGACCACTAGGCTTCCATCCCGGACGCAGGATTTTCTGACACTAAAGGCAGGGTGACAGTTCAGTCTTCCCCACTGTTATGCTTGTAGTGTTTAATTTGAATTAATTTTCTGTGGCAGTAACTACGTTTCAGCTCTGGCTTGTCTCCGATTCCCAAATGTGCAGCCTGCCAAAGCTCTTGCCATCTGTGTTCCCATGGAGAATGCTCTTGAGCCCTTCAGAGAATAAGTTGCAGCCTATTCTCAAACCTGTTGGCCATAACTCTTGGAGGCTGAGGGCTCACAAGGTGTGCTCTGGCTTCCTTTACAAGCTGCCAGCCCACAGAGTGCCTAGGCTTTGAAATTAGCGGGGTACATCCACCCTGACCTCTGTTCTGAGTCTTGAACTGAAAAAACATCAGGAGTTTTCAAGAGGGAGAAATCCCCAACAGTATGTTTAGGAGTAAGTCTTAAAAACTTCAGAGTTTGAAGATAAAAGTAAGACTTTTTCATAAGGCAACGGTTGGAATTTTTAATTACAAAGTAGTATAGAGCATTTCATCTTTTGCTTCCTGAGGGAAATGGTTGCTGAGACTTTCATCTTCACAGAGGCTTTTTCACAATGCTTACTGATCCCTTTCCCCCTGTTATGCACTCCCCAGCTTCTCTGAAGAAACAGAGGAGCATGTTACATCTGTAACGTGAAGCCCAGCCTCAGGGTGCTATGTAATGGGATTTGTGCTTCTCTAGTTTTCAGTGCAATGCTGCTTATTTAGCTAAAGGAAGGAGCTCAGGTTTCAGACAGCAACAAAGCAGGAGTTGCATCTCCCTGGATTTCAGAGCATAGACCCTCACTTTGCTGGAGGAGGAAGGCAATTCTTCCTGGACTTTCCCTTCTCCATAAATTGACTTGGCACTAAGGCAGGAGGGCTTGAGGCACACTGTGAGCAGAACAGGCACAAGTCGACGTTCAAAATCTCATGTATTTACATCATACAGTGGTAGCATGCATATGCATCTCTGGGTTTTAAATGGCAAAAGTTATTTGAGTATGACTGCAAGCAAAATGTGCATTACCTGGCTTGCAGGAAGACACGATATTTCTTCAGAGTACTATATTCTTCCAAGTAAACAGGAATTCTTGACACAAATGCGACAACTTGTTTGTAAGTACTTATATTCCCCAATGGAATCTCTTTTGATTTCTCCTTCTCAGCTGTGTTCTGCAAAGCTTGTAGTTAATCACAGTAGGCTCAGATCACAAGCTATGTGTATAGATATTTGTGAGGAAGATCTCAATCAGTGCTCTGTACACAGAAACAAGCTGGCTCATCACTGAGATGGGATTTATACCTGCCAGCTGGTAAGAATTAGGAAGCTTGGGAAACAAATGCACAGAAATTAGCAGCAGGGGGTCAAAAACAAGCACAGCTTTGGATTCGCTATCTTGATAAGGATTTGCAGAATCAAAGCAGAATGGCAAGTCAGTAATTTCCTGGTAGTAAGTATTCCTACCCTGTAAGTGCCAGAAACTAAAACCACACAGGCTGGGTATTAGGTGCCTGTGTATTCTTTGGGACATTAAATTATTTGTCAAATTCGGTGTGAAGCAGATTGTATCCAGTTCATGTAAATGCCCCTTTTTCAGCAGAGAAGTGTAAATAACATGCTGATCATGTACCAGGTTTTTGCTCTAGATCATGGTGTACTAACAATGAGGGGCCATACTTGAAAACAGGTTTGAAAATCTTGAAGTAACAAATGCTGTTACTTCACTAGCTCTATCAATACCTCATTTAACAAAAGTGTTATACATATGGCTGTTTAACTACAAGATACCCCATTCCATCTATGGCAAAAACCTTAGTATCTCCAAAGGAAAATATAATATATTGTGCACAAAAGGCTGTGAGGTGTAAAGATGTAATGTGTAAGCAGAATGCCATCTCTTCATCAACAGTAAGGAATGGCATAGGTACCTAAATCATGGAAGTTATAAAAAATTTTAAAATTCCTTATTGTTTCTTTAAGCTAGTTAATTTAAGGGATACAATTTTTTGAGTTCTCCTTATACTTAACAAGATACACACAAGAACTAAATGAGCCAACAAGAAATCTGTACTATATATTTAGAAACTACACAGAAATTGGGAAGCATTGACTCAGTTTGACTTGGAGACCTGCGGATACCAGTCTTTGAATAAGAACATAAGCCTCACTTAGGGCATTTCATTTTGTTGTTCGGTGATTTTATAATTTTGGAACTGAGACAGGAAATCACATTTATTGATCTTGTTTGTGTGGGTGAAACACTTGACTTAGAACTATGCGGGGCAGTTTCATCTTCTAAATTGTACCATCATGGAAATCACTAAAAGTTTCACTGGAAAGGTTGATCAAAGCAGATATGAAGGGAAAAAAAAAAAAGAAAAGAAAAAGTTGGCAAAAGCTGCTGTCAAGACTATTTAGATGGACATATCTGAATCTCTGTCTGAATACTACCAACTGTCACATTTAATCAGCTTTAAGCTCTTCTTGGTCATCATTACTTTTGCAAGTCACAGTTTAGAAATAGTTAATCAATTAATTCAAAACCTAGAGAGCTGTTGTTATGATGAAAACTTCATATATCTGGAAAACCTTTCAGAAGAAAGAAAGCTCATCCCATAGTTGCAGAGGAAATTCATATAAGACCTAAATGGAACCTAAATTTTATCCTTGGTAGTTGAAGTGAAATCCCTAGAATACTCTGCATGTAATGTTAGAACCCAAAGGCTTCTGTTTCCTTGGGCATGACACTTAATTTCTTTAATAACTGGCATGCTGTGGAATGCTTTGTGAAGCAGCCATTCCCAATGACATTATGAGAGAAGGCACTAAATAAACTTTATCTGGAGAAGGTTTTATTCTTTCGCAGAAGGACCTGTTGGTAGGAAAGTTTCAGAAGGTTCACTTCCAGATAATTTCTCAATTAACAAATATCTTCCTTCAATTAGAAGCTGGTCTGTGTGCCTGTTATGTTTGTAAAATCCTACTTACTCTTGGAATCACTGATATACATTCTAGTCAGTGAAAGTTATTCAATGAAATGAAGATTCTCTTTAGTAATTCTTCTGCTAGCAGTTTTGCTCCCATCCAGTCCTTGCCTTTGTCATGTAAGAAATTATGTATATGCAAGGAAGAAAGATTTGGGTGCAAAACTTTCCAGACTTTGTGAATATATTATGTGAAGCTGTTGTCTTCCTGCTGACAGCCAGTTGCTGCAAGATCTCCACCATTGTGTCTGGGTCCTTCTGTAGCCCTGAAGTGATGGATGGAGTTCAGTTTTGGAGCCCCATCTCCCCAGTACTTCCTCTGAATTCTGTGAGCAGTGTGTGGTTCCTGTGAGTAATGAAGAAGCATTGTTAATTGAGCAACACAAGAGAAGAAAATTATTGGTTTCCTTCAAGTTACATGTTATTTGAATTCTCTTAGTGTTTCTAAGTCCTACTCTCCCATCAGGGAGCCACGGAACTGGTAGCTGTGTTAGTGTATTAAGTAATTTCTGCCCCAAAATCACTTACATTCTCCAGCCTTATATAAACTGGGGGTACCACTGGTATGTAGTATGTACTGAGCAGCACTACTAACCCTTTAACCCTACAGATTTGCCTTCAGTATTTTTTTTCAGTTGCATCAATCAACATACTTAGGTTTCATTCCTTTTCTAAATTATCTGTCAATCACATGCAGCAGACAGAATACTAAATTTTTTTTCCTTTTGCTAGTTTCTTCTGTGAAAAAGACAGTCTGTCTCATCTTTGTAAATCACTGTGATGCAAATATAAAATCCAGTAAAATCAAAGGAATGTTTTACATCAGTAAAGCAAGACTTTTTCTCTGCTTCAGAACAGTAACAACACAATGAAGGAATTGCATGGACATAGTAGGGCAATGACTTGAATTGGTGAAATGTAGTTAATGAATGTTTATTCATTTGGATCATAGTATCTTAGGAAAAAAGATCATATGTTCAAAAGTGTTTATATAGGGTGTACCATAATGTGACACTGATCTGCAGTTGGCTGTCTTAGAACTGCAGAAATAGAAATTAAAAAGTATTACTCTGTCTAGCTAGACTGCCTTCAGTCAGTCAGTGAAATTTGGGAGATGAATGTAATACAAAGATACCATTAGCTGGCAAAAGAATCATTGAATTTCATCCTGGTTTATTATAACTGGTTTCTGAATGAAGTGCACTAATTGTACTGTAAGCAGTATGACTGAACCAGCAGGTTCTTAGGCACAGCTTATCATATATGTTACCATTTATGGCTCTTATGAGTGTGTCAGGTTTGGAGCAATTTATACTTTCACAAATTGTGCTATTTTAAAGAATAGTGGAATAACAAAATTCACATGAAATATTCACGTATAGATTGTGTCCTTCTTGCAGAGGACTTTATCTAGAGAATTAGTAGCAAAGGAACAGTGCAACTTAAAAGACCCTGCAATTACAGAAAGTGTGACTAAAGAGTGAATAATAACAGAAATGCAGGAACAATTCAAAATATGAGTAGATGGAAGCACTAAATGATGGGGAGAAAAGAAGAACTTAAAAATATGGGATGAGGTGAAAAAAGATAAAAAGTCAATTTGTGTCTGTAAATGTACTTTATTATTCTTACCTTTCTCTTTCTGTGTTTATAATTTTCCATGGTTTATGCTGAGATCCAGCAAGAACATTTCTTTTTTAAACAGTAGAAATTTGAAGAGATGTTTTTATCCAAAGAAAAGAAAGGACTTTCAGTACACAGTTAATGGTGTTTAAAGTCCCTAAAACCATGGGCTTGCCTTATTCCCAGGAGAACTCAAGCTTTCCCAGTTTTAGTAGTGTGCCTCCAGGAAATCGTTCAGAAGGACACATAATTAGCCCACACTTTCCAGAGTGCACAGTGTAACTTGATGCAGTTAAACCAGAAGACAGTTTTCATCTTTTGACCCTGTGTCAAATGTGTCAGTTGAGTAGCTTACCTGAGATCTGTAAGACAACATAGGCCATCTGATATTTTCCCATAGAAAGGAACATGCAGTAGGACACACACAAAACCACAATTCTGAAACTTATTTATTAAACTTTTAAAACTTACTTATTTTCAAAGTAACAGAAAAAGTGGCCATTGTAAGTGGCACAACTCAATGCATTGAGATTCTGTTTCTTTTTGCCAGTCTGAAGTTTAAAGAAATATGTTTGCCCTTGCTTAGGATGTATGAAAAGGACAGAAGTGGCTCTTTCACTTTAGGCACTAACAAGATATTGAGTCCCCTGGAAGGGTGAATGTGATACTGTCATTCCAATGCACATCCAAATGATAGTTCTGGGAATGGTAAAATATTTAGTATAGTGTCTATGTCTACATCTTGCATCCATTGACATGCAGAATAGTTGAAAGAGTTCACAGTGAAATGGAATAACATTGAATAACTCCTAGACAGAAATGCCCTGGTAACTGTGTGGGGTGGGGTGGTGGTAGTGGTGGTTTGTGTGTATCAGGATGAGGTGGCTGCAGGGGGGACCTGTGTAACTGATATAGAAAAGGCACAAGCTGAAAACTCGAGTGACACTGTAAAACGGCCCTCATAGCTTAATTAAATAAAACCAATAATGCGATTTAAACTTCTTTGAGTTAAAATTACTTTAATAAGGGTGTTAATTACTAGAGGATTAACGCTGCTTACATGTGATAATAGATCTGGTCAGTCAATAAAGGGTGAGAATAATGTTCGTTTAAGAAGCAAAAGAATCTAGCACAGGATTACTCCCTAGAAAGGGATAACATTTCAAAGTGGCAAGTAAAATCAGGGGAAGATGTTTTCAAATAGCAGGAGGCATTAGAGGCTGAATTTTGCTATCCTTACTCAGCAGAAGTTCCATGTGTACTGGGATCTGTTGGAGCTAAAATATGAAGAGTAATTATTGCAAATGACATAAAATAATTTGTAATTATTCGGTCTTCCAGGAAAATCATAAGAAATATTTTTTTAGATAAAACATTTAAAGAAAATACTGCTGTAGGATTGAGGAGAAAATGCATAATCTAAAGGGAAAAAAACCATCTTCTAAGGAGAATAATTTCTTGAAGATGTATTTCTTAGAAAAGAAATTGTATTGGATTATTGCCTTTAGCAAAATGGGTTTTTTCCTAATATATTTGCAAACAACAGCCCAAGGAGAAAGATCTTTTGCAAAAACCCAATTTACAAAAGAAAATTTTGAGGTATCCAGGTTGCTGGGCTTGGAAGCCTTTGTTAAACCAAGTTATCTAGACAAGTTAACAAAACAAAACCAGGATTTTATATGGGCTATATATTAGCCCATATATTTAATAAAATGTCTTGAGAGTAATTTAATAGATATAAATAGGGAAGTAAATATTTTCTTGTAGCTGAAGAGGAAAGTGAAGGTTGTCCATGAAATAATATGAGATTTTTTTCCTAGTGATTTTGGCTTTCCTTTTAACTTGTCTGTATTTACATTCCTGAGCTACTGACTGCTGAATTCCTTGTCTAGAGGTTCTCAGGTCTAGGATAGCTTTCCCTAAGGGATGTAACTTCATCTGCTATAAAGGGTGGTTATGCAGCCATACCCTGAGTGATCTACTTTGGAAGAAATAACTATCTGTTTACAGTAAACTTATGATGTCCACATGTGTAAGTATCTGTGCCTTATGGATTGCACTAGATTTTTGTTTCTGAATGCAAACAAAATTATGCTGGTTTGTGGCCTGTTATGTCTTGAATTTCAGTGGCTTTTCACATATTCTAGCTCAGCACCCAAGATCAGCTGAGATACTTTATTGAGCAGTTGCTGTATTTGTATCTGCTTCCTGAAGAAGTGTTTCAAACAGACATCTGTATATAAAATTCTGAGTGTTTTAATGGCCGCCTAAGAGAAGAATCTGGCACACTGTGGCTGTAATTTTTTACTTTAGATATGCAGCTTTTGAGAAATGCACAGATGCTAAAAGAAACTAAACTAAAAGAAAGTTGTCAGTTAAAAAATACTTTCTCTGTTGTGTTGAACCAAACTATTTCCCCTTACCTGCTGTAGAACCTCAGGTTATCTCAGTGGAAGTGATGTGATTCATAGTACACACTGTAGATCATGGACTTCTGTGGAGATTCAATTGCTGCCGATTCAAGAGGGCTCATAAACCTTATAGACCTGTTGTATATCCTCCTGTTAAATTGAATCAATCTCTGTAGCAATGTAATTTCAGCATATTTCATAGATGTAATTTCCTCTGGTGTTTTTTCCAAGTCAGAATATGACAAGAAATGACTGGAGAGTTGGGGAGGGAAATGCCCCATTCACTGAATCCCTAGTTCCCAGCAGTGCCTGCATTGGTGGTGTCCTGGGTCTGTTCTTGAGCTGCAGCTTCACACAAAGAGCTGAAGTCTTCTCTTCCTCTGTGGGCACAAAGCTGATGCCATGGAGCTCTTGTCTTCCCATAGGCATCAGTTTGCATTTGCATGCAAGGGCTGTGTATCTAAAGCTCCTTCCTTCAGTCCCAGAAGTAACTGGACTAAAGTTTGAACTTGGAGATGCATACTTGGGCAGACTACTGCGGATGGTTAGTTCTAGGGCACAGCAACCTGACTGTCTAGATTAGATGTGTGTATACAAGGACAGTGTTGGAGTCGTTAGAACCAGCATTTGTCAGATAATGACTTCTTGTGTTATGGTGCATATACACGCTTGTAAGACTGCAGGCATCTGGAGTTACTCTTATGGATAGTGCTAAATATTAAATGTGGCAGATGGGACAAGAGTGTTCAATTCCAGAACACAGTATGGAAGTGGAAGTGAATGTGTTTTGTGTTTGAATTTTATTCTAGTTACACCAAATTAGATTAATTTTAATTAGACCCACCTCTAAACCAGAGAAGGTAGTTAAATTTTAACTTTAGATTTTTAACTTTTTGATGACATTTCTATAATGAATCATCTCAGATCATTTTTACAGGAAGAATTGAGACAAATGATACAGTTTTAATCCTCAAGAAGCTTACTTTAGGATAGTGTGCCTCGTCATATGTTATTTATGGCATTATTTCATAGACAAGTGAATAGTTTAAAGCAAATGTGTTGTGAGTCTAGTGCAATTAAAAGAGAAGTGCCTATAGAAAATTAAAGATCAAATAAACGAAACAGTAGAATTTCTTTTTAGTAGATGTCAATATTGAAGTACTACTGGCAAACTTGTGTTTAGAAAAATAACCAGAAGCCAAGTGGAAATGCCGCTGAGATTTACCTGTGCTATATTAAATGCTTCATAATTTGAACAGTTGGAATTGTGTTTTCAAAGTCTTGTCCAGGTGAGAGGCAGATGGCCTGTTCTGGGGGGCTGCACTCGTCACCCCTGTGTGCTGTTTGAGCCTGTGCACCTCTGTGTCAGGAGCTCAAAACCAGAAAAAATGGTGAATGACCTGACCATTGCATAATACACAATTTTTAATCCACACAAATTTTGCCTTTGACATAGTTTTATGCTTTGTCTGAAGGGACTTTGTGTACGGACTAACACGCTTGACAGGAGCAATTTGGCCGGAGCCCGTGCCCTCTGGAGCCTGTCTGTCTGCCAGGCTCCTGCTTTTCAAACTCTTCTCTGCTTCTAGACTCAAAAGATGGTTCTTTTGCTACTAGTCCAGCTTATTCTTTAATGATGAAGAACAACACACTTCATAATAAACATTTTCACTGTAATTAAACAAATCTTCTTTGAAGAGGCATTACTTGTTCCTGTACTGGGTGTTTCATAGGGCCTAGCTATTTATATTTGTCTCAGAAACTATTTTTCTGTGTCTTCTGATGTTACATCTTGGGCTGCTTGAAGTTTTAATGGGATTTGTAAAAATTATACATTGTGAGTGTTTTTCTGGTTATGGTAACAGCAACAAGCTTGTTCACGTGGCTTCAACAGCAAGTATTCTATTTTATAGGCAGGCCTAAGTTCATTTGAAGTGCCAAAGAATAAAAAAAAAATCATGAATGTAACAAGACCAGGCATTTCTCAAAGTATACCACAAGGTCCAGATTTTAGGAAAGAGTTCTGTCCTTTGCAAGGATTTTTTCTTATAAAAGTATATGAACACAAATAACTTCTGTTTTCTCTTAGCATAGCAACAAATCTCAATGGTTCAGCTGTCATAACATTATACATTGTACATTTATGAATGTGTTGAAGATTGTATCCCAACATTTAAGATAGTGACAGATACAATTTCACTTATAAATTTGAAACAGATGGCAGCATTTAAATACAAAATCATTTCATTCTTGTGAACATTTCAATGTCCCAAATTTAGACACAATTTCTAAATGTATGGTGCTTAAAATAAAAAGGCAGGTTTTAATGCAGCAGCTTAAAAACTGAAAGACACTGCCTTTCTAACACAGACTGTCCTTCCTTTGAAAATCCAGGGCTCAGTTTTCAAAGCATTGTCTAGGAATTTAGCCTGCGACCCCCATTGACACTAATGGGAATTGCATAGCTAAGTCCCCGTAACATCACTTTGAAAATCCATTTGTTGTACCAATTCAGAAAAATAGCATAAACTGCGGGGAGACATTCACAGATCAAGAGAGCAATGTACACTTTGAAATACAAAACCAATGTGCGTTATTCCAGTTATGTGATCAGTAGACGGGATTCTGAAATTCACCACATTCACAAAATAAGTCACCAGGTCTAAATAAAACAAAATATTTTGGCAAGTGGCAGGCAGACTTGCTAGCCAGGCTAACAAGATGTTTGTCAGCAGTAATGAACACCTACTGATTTGGTGATAATTGTGTTTGGTTGGTATGGTGTTATTCTACAGTTAGCAAACACTCTTTTTTTCTTTCAAGCTGGACTTAGGTATCTACATTTTAAGTAGTTCTGTTGTTCCTTTGCAACCAAGAAATGTTCAGAGTAAACAAGACTTGTCTTTGTCCAGTTTTGATTCTGATCCTGGTCCTTTATGTTTTGTTTTCCAATTTAGTAAGTGTTCTCATGGAGTGCATGCTTTAATTAACAGGAGCATAACTTGGTGAATAATGATGGTATTATCTTCATGGTCATGCAGTTGGTTTTTGTTGGAAATAAGTGTATACCTGTGTAATATATGTTCATGTATACTTGTGCACAAAACCTAAGCAAAGATTGAAACAGTGTTCTTGTTGTTGTTGTGTAGCTGTGTTACTGCAGTGCCTATGAGTCCCAGTCATGGACCATGGCCCCATTATGCTGGGCAGAATATAAATAAGTGTTTTAACAAAAGAAAGACAGTGCTGCCTCAGAGTTCCCAAAGCAATGAGATTATAGCTCCACTGAAAGGTTAACGTTATGTCAGAGATTATGAAACAGCAACAGTTCTGGTTGACAGGCTTCCTTTTGGGTCCTGAAACCCATTTGTCCTTCTTAAAACAAGGTAGGATGGGTTGGTACAGTGTGAGCTCTTTGGAGTAGGAAATGTTGCGGACTGGAACATTTGTGAGTGGCTTTTGTGAGTTTACTGTGTTTAAAATGAAAAAGTCACCTTCATATTTGGTGCTTTGCTTGCTCCAAAGCCCAATAAAAGTAGAAATAATTGAAATATTAATGTGTTTGCTCTGTCTTTATCTTAGGGACTGAAATGATACATAGCTAGCAATAGTCTTTTTTTTTCCCCTAGGCCAAAAGCCATGCATTCTCAAGGGAAAAATTGTAATGTTACTTCTGTATTCTTTCCTAAGAAAAGATTGGGTGTAGCTTGCAGTTGTATATGCTTGGCACTATTCATTTCCCAGAAGAGTTCACCGTATTCTAGGCTTTGGGTTTTTTTAATTAAAGAGGTCAAAATCCATTATATCAAAATTTCAAAGAATTTGCCAATTAGCTGTAGTCTGTGATGCCCAGCAGGTGGCTTTTATACTATTAAAGGGAGATTGTTTCCATCTCTGATCAAAGCGAAAGCAAAACAAAAGAAAATATAGAATATTTTGCTGTACACAGTGCAAACCACATGCTGTGTAAATTATGTGAAAACTGTACATGAGAGACTGTTCAGTCATCCCACTTCAAGAAAAGGTTCTGTATATTTTCACACTGGTCCTCACGAGGATTTCAATGGTAATGTCTAAGTCTGTTTAGATTACTGATTAGCTGAGAAGGTTAGACAGCTTGCTATTTCCTAAAATGAAGACTTTAGCATTTTTGCTATTTAAAAGTAAAAGTAAAAATGCACAATTAAGTAGATAATGAATTTACTAGAAGTGAAATTAGAAAAAGCTGAGCGTGTTGGAATGTATAAGATGCAAAAAATTTCCAATTTGCACTTTTCAATGAATCTAAACTTCCTCGATTTTTGCCTACTTAAAAGAATGTTTGTGACCTTTTGACCCTTTTGTTATCCCTTACTCAGAAAGGCCTTTATTCTGTAAGACTTAGGTATAAAAAAATAAAAAGAGCATTAATGGCGTAACAGTCCTTTCTGATCACTCTGTGTAAGATGTTTATGCAAAGTGTCAATAGAAGCAATTGGCCTAACAGTGTGACAACCTGCTTTGCTTGGAAATGGGCTAATCTCCTGTTTGGGTTATCCAGAGGTCAGGTAAGGATTTCTTTTTTCGCACTCCCCGTAGCGCACGGGTATATAACCTGCAAACACTACAGGGCAGAAATCAGAAGCAATTGAGCCCAAGGATGCCACAAAGCATTTTTAGTTAATCCTGACCTGTTTGCTTTTCCTGATTTTTTTTTCCTCTGCCTTCTTTTAGTTTTTCTGTTCTTGGTCCCATCCCAGAGACTCTGTTTGAGTGTATAACTCATAATGATGACAGGGACTCTACCAATTTCATTATCTGCTTTACTGTGTTGTTGGGGTTTTTTTGGTTTGTTGTTGGTTTTTTGGTTTGGTTTTTTTTGTTGTTGTTGTTTTTTTTTGTTTTGTTTTTGTTTTGTCGTGGTTTGGTTTTTTTTTTTTTCCAAACAGGCATCATCCCACTCTTTTTTGAAGTTCACGTGGAAACCTACTTTAAATCTCAGTTTTTGAGGGCTGCCCCCTTTGCCCTGTCACAGCAGGCTGGAACTCAATAAGAGCTCAGGCAAGCGTAGCGGGCCGGGCAATGGGCCTTGGCGGGCTGCACGCTGTGAACTCCTGCCTCACTGAATCAGCTTCTGTGTGTTTTTATAACTGCCTTTTTTTCCCCTGTTAATTATGCCCCAAGGCTGTGGAAAGACAGCATTTATCTGTTTCAACAGACTAAGCAGCAAGTGTTCTGACATGTTTATCAGGCAAATTGTACCTGACAAAAGGTAATTACACATGCAATCAAGTCCAGAAGTAACTGGGTGATTAGGGGTTAATAAACTGTTTAGCATAAGAAATATTCAGCTTGTGAGCAAGGAGAGTGGGCCAGAACTGACATAACTGACAGTGATATATTAAAATAATTACTTTTTATTGGATGGAATATTTGACTTTACTGAAAGGTAAGTAGGAAATTAGGTGTACAACTCAGTTTTTCCTCCAGCTCCTGAATCACTGGTGCCATTTGTACAACCGAAGTTATTTGCTGATGCTCATGCTGCTTCAGAAGAGATTGCAACTTGTAGCATTCCAACTTGCATTAAGCTACCTTTATAATTTACAATTAGGCTTTTTGTAGTATAACCAGCACAGAGTCTAATGGACACGGCCCCCATTTCCATCTGCAAAGCTCATGTCTCCTCTTTCTGTCTGTTGCTGTGCTCACTCTGTGCATAGCTATTTCCCAAAACAGCGTTCTCTTCCAAGATTATTCCTGACAGTTGCCCAAAAGTAAAAAGGAAAGGGCATCTGTATGATATCTGAGGATGTGACAAGAGGCTCAGATGTCAGTGAAAGGGCCGGATGGTCGATTCCAGCAGTTGCCAGTGCACAAAATTCTCACGTAATTACAAGATGGCCTAAATACAGGACTATGGCTGAGCTGCTCTAAACTTTAGGTAATACAATACAAAGTTTTAGTGAGCAATGATAAAGAGTAATTTCTATTCAAACATGGCCATATCACCTAGATACTGGGAAAAAGCTAGAGTACTAACTTCAAAGAACAGGTGCAAGTACCCTATTTGAAATCAGAATTCTGTCCCTAAAAGTTTAAGACCTTTTCCTCTCATAGCATCAGTATTATAATGTCTTGTCTTAACTGATCCTGTTAGCTAACAAGGTCTTACAGTAGGAGTAACCAAACCTTTTAACCAAAACATAGTTTAGTATCTTTTAAAATAAGTCTTCCAATTAAAAATAGCAGTGTTACCTGTATAATGTCAGAAATTACTATAAACTTTTATGTAAGTACACATAAACACCTTCTCTTTTCCAAATGATGTTTATTTCTACAAAGAGACCTAATGTTAGACATAAAAGGCATCTAGAAAATACCTACACATGAAGGGAAAATTAGAAAATCAAAGCAATGTAGAGCATAATTCAAAATAAAAGTGCAGTACAGCAACCAGAGGCTTAAGTTACCTATAATGTTAGAAGTATATATGTGACTAATAATGTAATGGTTTGGGAAAGCAATACTGTTGCACGTACAGTAGAAGAAAAGTGCTGCTCTCTGATCATCAGCCCTGATGGTTCCAAGATGTTGGATGAAGGTTCCCCTTATATCACACCTTTAGAAAAAGCAAAATCCTCTAAATAAGGTGGAAATGTAGACTGTATCTTGTAAATGTAAGTAAGTGGACAATATATAGGATGTTCTGTGCGGTGTACAGGAAAGGCTAAAGCTTGTTCTTTTTTTTTTTCCTTGTTCTTTTTTTTTTTTTTCACAATGACTCAGATATACATACATCTCTGCAAATTGTTCCTAGTCAGAAGGGAATAATTGCTCCTTGCTCCTAGGGAAGCATATTCTGCATAATTATAAAATACTTGGGTATAGTATTGCCTGTCTGAGCTTATTCTTATTTTTCATGGTTATTATGGGATGAAGAGCACAGCAGTGCCATTGTTCTTGGGTAGCAGAGTACATGTATTTAGTTTATTCGGTGCTTCACAATGTTTTGGCTGCATGATAAGCTGGTTCTGACTAAACACCCTTGGGTGGCTCCTTATGTGGGGCTGAGACTGCCTTTCTGTCTAAGGTTTTTTCCACACACGTTAACTTAGGAAAGATGGATGTGCAAAATAAACATTTTTTCCTATTGTAATTTCAAGGCAAGTTGTGCACAGTCTAACCTTAAATGAGTTGCAGCCAGTAGCACTGGTATGATGTGATAAACTCTGTGGCCTTTGACTGATTTTTGAGGCTGGGAAATGCTTATTGCCAGGACCTAGTGTTTGCCCATATTTGACGTGTAAGCAAGTGTGGGGCATTACTTGTTAGACAATACATCTCATTTTCAATTATTGTCACAGTAATAGTGAAGGCTTTAATAGATAAAATAGTAGTAGGGAAATGTTGCTTTAACTTGGCCTTGATTTGATCCTAGATGCTGCAGTAAAAACTATGTCACAGAACCAGCAAACTGTCCTGTGCTTCATGTGCATCATATGTCTGTGGCCAAGACAGTCCCACTTTTTCTATATCAAGGAGAGGAATTAAAATGATTAATTTAAATAGGGCACACATTGGTGTAGCAAAAGATGGTGTAAATCAGAAAGGAACAGAGCAGCAGAAATTAAAACAGATTGGTGAGTCAACACCTCTGCATTGTTGCGGGAGTGAAGGTGAATTCGGTGTTGTGTTGTGCTCAAGTGAAACTTCGCATGAATGGATTGAAGTTATTTCCCACCATCCCTGTGGTGGTCCTGGGGCCAGTGTGTCATTTCTGCTAGACTGTACTCTCTGCCACTGGCTGCTCACCAACCTGCCCCCCTCAGAGAGCACCTGCATTGGGCTGTGCATCCACTGAGCCTGGGTGCCAGGGCAGATGCAGGTGATAGGAATGGCCAGGACACAGATCCCAAGAGAGGCACACCAGGCAGCTCTTCCCCACTCCACAGCACGCAGTGCTTGCTGTCCAAGCCCACTGCATACAGCGGTGTGCCACGGTGCAGAACTGCACCTGTGAGTGGGACAAAATGTGCAGTGCATAATCGTGCACAGCAGCAGTCTGTGCTGATTACAGCAGTGTCTGCAGCTCCTTGCCACATTTAATCCAATCTGTGATTGTCACACTGCAGCCCCTGAACAGATGCACAGAAAGAGGGAAGGGGGCTGTGACTGACTGGCATGTGTCATTTGATTGCATGTCTGGGCCTTTGAGCTACCTGCCACGTGTCATGACAGCTGCTTGAACTTAAGAGATTTATTAGCATGAGGTTGGTTGCGTGCAGCTCTTTGACCATGCATGGAGCAGGGAAGGAGCTCTGGGTACATCACCCTTGCCAATAGTCTCTCTTCAGGTGTTCATTCTTTAGGGCCAGGACTGTCTCGGAGTGCACAGAATATGCTTCATGTTCTGTGTGACATTTTTTTACCTTGTGTTGAAAAACAACAGGCTTCGTGGTCTGTTTAGAGCCCTCCATGCTTACCTGTGTTTGGCCAGGTGACAAATGAGTTGTAATCTTCCAGTCATCACTATCACTGAGATTTCCCAGAGCCATGGCGGAATCAGTTGAGTCAACCCTTGAAAGCATCATATGAAACTCACTCATGCAGTACTGTCAGGGAAGTTCCTTTGAACTTGTCAGCACTGTAATTGTGTCAGTCATCAATGGCTTTGGGCTGCACATTGCTAGCAGGATAATTTAGGTGCCTTTCACCCATATTAGGTACCTTTCAACCATATCAGGGTTGTTTAAGATTTACCCAGAATCCTTGATTTCAATGGTACAGTAGGGCTAAGAAATGAAATCTTTCACTTCTTACTGAATACAACTGCAGGAACATCGGTCCATCCTTAAGGACCATGTCCCATGTGAAGCCCATGACAAGTAGCACTGGAAGTAGCAGTAAGTTATTAATCACCAGATTATATAGTTTGGGTTCCTGTCAGCTTTATTCTCATATCTTGTCTTGTGCATCTGCCTGTCCTATCTTTCCACTCTTTTGGTTGTGCTTTAAAATACTTCTGTGAGGACTGGCACCTAAACTGTGTAACATGGGTAATAACAAGTGATGAGAACATGCAGTAGCAACTGAGGCTGTGAGTTTCACAACTGAGTTAGCAGGCCAGCCCAAGTCTGTTTGCATGGTGACTGAAGGCATGTGCTCAGCAACTCAGTAAAATTGGTGGTGTCCATCTTGAGAAAGGGCTTTGTGGGAAAGAACTGTTTGAATTTGACCTTGGTGCTTATGATGGCTATCTAGTCAGCAGAGAGTGAAATTGCCTCCTTGGGTTTTGGACCCTTTCATCCCTATGAAATAGTTAAATGTAAAATGTAAGTAGGTGTGTCAGAGGTCCGTTATAATGCCAGGAAATGTTGCTATCTAGTTCTAAAAGATTACACTACAAATAAGGAAGGAGTAATTAATTAGAAAATTATGTGTTTAAGTTAGACGCTATATTTGAAAGTAACATAAGAAAGTGGTTTGGAAAAGGAAAAATTTGCAGAAGAGAGGCATTGACATTTGAATCTGGGAAGACTGGATGTATACTTTTCTGTAAATGAATTGATGTTATGATTTTGGGCATGAGCATTGCTGGACTCCTCTGACAGTTTATCAGGCTGAGAAGTTTGAGTAAGGCAAGGTAAGGTTCTCTGTGGTGTAGCCCTCCTCTTACTGTAGCCTGAGAAGTCAGAGGAGCAGACATCTGCTGCACCTCTGCCTGTGGGAGCAGGTCAGGCGTAGCAGAAGCAAATGTTTGAAGTGAACGGTTCTTCCTTGAAATAGAAAAATTATGTGACTTGCAGTAGTCTGTTACATTTTTTCAGTGGTTTTGTTACACAGAGTCCTGTTCCAGCCCACCTTTCCAGCATTACTGATTCAGCAGGTCTCCAGGCAAGCAGGGCTCTAGGCTACACTGAGGACCCAACTCAGCGGAGCAGCCTCGGGCACTGCGCTCTGGGGCGAAGTGTTGTTAATGGTTCCCAAAGCTTTTTTTAACAGTAGCTTTGGCTAACACGGGACAGCCTGAGAACAAGCCCTTGTTAGCCCTCAGCAGCAGGACAAGGCCAGGCCCCAGACGCAGGGGGAAGCTGGGGCGCCCCGCCATTGACGTCAATGGCAATGGGGCCCACTGGCGCGCAGGTAGCCGTGGGAAAGGCATCCCCGAGCAGAGCTGCCTGTGCCCTGGCCCCTGGCAGCCTGGGCAGGGTGCCCAACGGGGCCTGGCCTGCACCCCGTAATGGTGGAGGGGGAATCAGGCTTTGAGGGCCGTGAGGATGCTGGCTGCTGGAGGTTCAGCATCGCGTCTGATTGTAAAAGCAGGCTGGTTTATTGTTGAACAGCAGCTCTCAGATCATGAGTCCAAGACCTGATTTGAAACTGCAGCCAAGCGTAATATTGTGGTTGGAGACTTTTTGTTCCTCCACTGAAGTGTTTGGGTTTGTTTGGGCCAGAAGTGTGCCCAGGGCTTGGCTCTGAGTTTCAGGGATCAGTTATAATGGAGACTGCAGCCAGGAGGTGTTTAATTCACTTTAATTGGACTACCTGAACCTCGTTTAAATTAGTGTGAAAAGCAGCAGACACTAGCATCCCTGTCTTGCTCCCCACGGTAAAGCAAGTTCCTAAATACTAAAGCGTGAAGCCATCAGCATCCCGTCCTGGGGCCAAACCTGCACAGCTGCCTCCCTGCACATTTGAGGGAGGTGAGAGACGTTAAAGAAAGAAATGGGCAGGTGAAGGGGGGTGGTAGCTGGGCTCGGCGAGGGGCTGCGCCCGGCCTCTTTCCGCAGAGCCTCCCGCACTCCCTCACCCGCCTCTCCGCCCGCAGCTCCTGGACCTCTTCATGGTGTGGGACTGGTCCACCTACCTGGCTGACTACGGGCAGGCCACCTCCAAGTACCTGCGGGTAAACCCCAGCACGGCCCTCACGCTCCTGGAGAAGTAAGTGCGGGGGCCGGAGCTCCCGGCACGGGGATGAGAAGCGGGGCCGGAGCTGCCGGCGCGGGGATGCGGAGCCGGAGCCGCCCTGCCGGGAGCGGCGGAGCCGGGCCGCAGGAGCAGCCGGCGGCTCCCGAATTGCCGCTCTAGGGAAGGGAGACGCTGAGCTTTGGCCGTGGTGAAGCCGGTGCGAGCGTCTCGGCCGGCCTGCGGGCGGGCAGGGAGGGCAGGACCGGCAGCGCGGTACCAACCTGCTTGTAAAAACTGCGTCAAGCAAAACACGCTGCGGTTTAAATACGCTTTCTAACAGTGTTTTCTCTCCTCTCCTGCCTGCGATGAAAATGTCTTTTGCAGAGTTCACAGAGGGTATGTATCGCATATGTTGTTACAAAATATTGCTTCTGTAACTTACTTAATTTCCCAAATTTCGTTTTTATATCCGTTGGTATGGGAAATCAGCAATATAGATGCCCCTTATTGATGGTGAACAAAATTCACCCATGCACTCAATCTGAATTTACCATGGAAGCAGATGATACTAACGGGTTATCTGACTTGTTTCTCTCCTAAGGCAATTGGTAGGATCAGGGTCCTGCTGAAGGGGTATTTGCTTAATACTTACAGGTTATTTGTGAAGTAGTATTTGTTGAAATGAACACATTCTGCACTTCTGCATTGCAGAAGTTTAATTTAAGAACACATAGTGAACAGGTTTTGTAATCTTTCCGTTCTTATTAGCAGAAAGATCAAAAGAAGAACAGTAGTAAACCAATCTAAATAGTCAGATTTTTCCTTTTCAATTTACGTTTCTCATGTGTTTGTCATTTGCTTTTTTATTTCTCTAGAATGAAAGACTCCAGCAAAAAGAACAACATTTTTGCTCAGTTCAGGAAGAATGACCGTGACAAGCAGAAGCTAATAGAGACTGTAGTAAAGCAACTTAGGAGTTTAGTGAACGGCATGTCCCAGCACACATAGGCCTCTTAAATCGACAGTATCTCATCACATCAAGAGGTGTTTCTTATCCACTATTTCTACTAAGCAAATGGTGATACCAGTTAGGACTTCTGTTTGACCGAGAAAAGGAAAAATGCAGTAGATAGATTGTACACGTAGTCTTCAACAAACAAGTCTTTGTATGTATTTTTAATGGGTCAAATACTATTTTGTATATTGTAAACAAATGGTGAAAAATGAGGTTGTACAATAAAAACCAGCGCAATCGTATTGTACATGGAACTGCTGAACTGTAAATATGTTATTTAAATATCTGCAGATATGGTGTCCAAAATTTTGCGCCGAGTAGGAATTATTTGAGAAATGATCCCTTAGTTGCTGTTTTCTGCTTGAATCCTAATTTAAAGTTTTAAAGCTTGAGATACTTGTGTTTCAGGTGCTGCTTATTGTTTTCCTGCATTAAATGTATATTAGCCCTAAAATGATTGGACATAATTTTGTATACCAGGTTTTGTAGTCTGGAGGTATGAAAAGGTCTTCTGATTTTTAGTACCTTTGAAAACTACCCGAGAACTAGACTTGATATCTGTTTAGCATTAGGACTTACAGGCTTTGTTCTCCAAAAGGGTTTAATCTTGAGGTTGTGAATGTAAATAACCATTTGATTTCTTTATAATGTGACATGTTGTTTTGTTTTGGTTTTGTTTCTCAGGGTTACTATTTCTAACTGTACTTTTATAAGATCTCGGGTTCTTTATCCCAGGTTGCAGTAAGGAATAAGTTTGCCGCTGTTGTTTTCGTGCCGCATTTGTTTGTTAGTTTGCGCTTTCTCCTGCCAGCCCTATCCCAGCGATTGGAATTTTGTCCCACTACCGGTCTCTTTGCACTGTCCCCTCCTGGCTATTTTAGACATTTAAGAGAATGTCTAACAAATACAAACCAAATGGAACGTGTAAAAATAATGTACATTTCGCTGTATTTTTAAGTTATTGACGGTCTAAATACAGTAATATAAACCTCACCGTATTCCTGTTTAATTTCACACACGGGAGCACACCTCGGAGCCGGTTTCGCGGGACCTGTGCAGGTCCCGACTCACTGGTGATTTTCCCCCGGGGAAGGCGGCCGGGGATCCGCGCGGCCCCGACGGCGGGGTGCGGGCCGGGAGCGCTGCAGGGCCGCCCCGACTGCCGCTGCAGGCCGGGAAGCCGGGGGCGGTGGGGCCTGCGGAGCAGGGCTGGGGCGCTCCGTGGTCGGGGGAGCCCGGGACGGGACTCGCTACCTGGGCAGGCTGGCCCGAGGGGCGCCGGGAGCTGCCGGCGGGGCGGAGAGGTTCCCCGCTGCCAGGAGCGGCCGTCCCGCCTCCGGCTCGGGGCGCCCCGAGGGGCTGGGCCCCCAGCCACGGGGGCTGCCCCGCCGCCCCGAGCCCCTCGGCCGCTGTCCCCGGCCCTCCCGCGCCAATCACCGCATTTGGCCGCGCTGCTTAAATATGCAGCGGATACGTCATCTCCGAAGGTGGATCGGGCGTAAGTGGCCAATATCTATATAAATGTGGCCGAGGGCGAACCGGCAGCAGGAGGCGAGCGGGGCCGGGCGGGCAGCAGCCGGCGGGGCCCGTCGCGCAGCGCCCGTAGCCGAATCGCGGGGCGCCGGCCCCCGTGCCTGACAGCCGCGCCCGGCCCGTCCCCGCCGCCGGAGGAGGATGCCGGCCGGGCCCTCCTGGCCCGAGGCGGCGGCGCTGGTGCTGCTGGCCCTGGCTCTGCTGATCACCCTGTGCCGGCACCTGTGGGCGCTGCGCTGGAGCCTCAGCCGGGACCGCGCCAGCGCCCTGCCCCTGCCCAAGGGCTCCATGGGCTGGCCCTTCTTCGGGGAAACTCTGCACTGGCTGCTCCAGGTGAGGCGCCGGGGGACGGGGCGGGGTGGGAAGGGGCTGGCGGGAGCCACGGGCTGACCCGCAGCTCGTTCCCAGGGCTCCCGCTTCCACAGCTCTCGGCGGGAGCGGTACGGAAATGTCTTCAAGACCCACCTCCTGGGCCGGCCTGTGGTGCGGGTGACAGGCGCTGAGAACATCCGCAAGATCCTGCTGGGTGAGCACACGCTGGTCAGCGCACAGTGGCCCCAAAGCACCCAGATCATCCTGGGCTCCCACACTCTGCTCAGCTCCACTGGTGACCTGCACCGCCAGCGCCGCAAGGTGAGCCTCACAGCCACCCCGACAAGGCACGCAGCCGAGGCAGCGCCCGGGCCTGGCCTCGGTGGCATGTGTACTCCCCCTGCTTTAACTACCTGCCTCTCTTCCCCCTTCTCCTCCTAGATCCTGGCCAGAGTCTTCAGCCGTGCCGCCCTGGAGAGCTACCTGCCGCGGATCCAGAAGGTTGTGAGCTGGGAGCTGCGGGGCTGGTGCATGGAGCCAGGCTCTATTGCAGTTTATTCCTCCGCTAAAACCTTAACTTTCCGCATTGCAGCTCAGATTCTGCTGGGGCTCCGCCTGGAGGAAAAGCAGTTCAAGGATCTGGCCAAAACTTTTGAACAGCTGGTGGAGAACCTCTTCTCCCTGCCCCTCAACATACCCTTCAGTGGGCTGCGCAAGGTACTGCCGCCCGCACTGCTCCCTCTGCCCGGGGGCAGGGCCTGGGCCCTGGCGGCACAGACCTCCGTCCTTAGGTTCCCCAAGGGACATTTCTGATGGGCCAGGACATCTGCAACACCCCATTCTACATCTGAGGGCTTGGTGTCTTACCTACCCTAGCCATTTCCCCTTCTCTCTGCACTTCTCACCTGCTTTTGGCTGCCTTCCAACACCTCTGGGCACTGGCTGCAGCTCATTGTACAGCGTAGAGCTCCTCTTCTCCCTCATCCCATATGTTGCCCCTGGTGAGTCCATCATGTCTGACCCTATCCCATCTGAACTCATGTCGGCCCATGGCAGAGGCGTCTGTGGGCATAAGCACAAAGACAGGTGGGCATAGCACACCTCAGCCTAGCATCTCCTCTGAAACTCAGGCAAGCTGAGAACTTAAGGCCCTCTTAGGGTCCTCAGTCCCTTGTAGTCCAGCAGCCCAGAGACAATCCAGGGAGAAGGACAATCTCCTCTGCCTCTTTCAACCTGCAGTTTCTTCCCTGCTGCACTGCCCCTCTTTGCCTGCCTCTCCATGCTCATGCTCTAGGTATAGGTCCTGTGTACCATTCTTCCTCTCACATTCCTCCCTCCTCTAGCTTTGGGTTCTCCACCCTTACCACAGCTGAAGTCTCCTGTCCACTTTAGCCAGGTCTTCCCTCATCTCTTATTTACACTGTGAGCTCTGCCCTGTTGGATAACCTTACCCAACCAGTCTCAGTTCTCCCCCAGCCTTCCTGCGACTCTTCATCAAAGCTCTTGTTTTCCCTGTCCAATTTCCCTTTGCAGGTTGTCACCAGTATGAGCTTTCATCTCCCTGCCCTCTTTCAGGTCAGCTAAAGCCTGTCTGGTCCCAGACCAACATCTTCAACTTGCCTTCAGGTCCTCTTGTCATTCTCCTCACCCTCTGCCCTGTTTACTTTGTCCAATCCTTCCCACCTCAAATCTAAGCCTTTGTATCTTCTTCCCAATATCTGGCCATGGCCATTTTTAATTTCAAATTTCTGGTCCTTATGGCTTTTACAGGAGACAATTTTATAGAGAGTTGTACAGTGTGACTCCACCTCACTTTGCAAAGGCATTGCTGACCACTTGACTTGCTGAGATCTTACATGAATGTTTTGCTGCACTGGAGTGCAACACACCTAAAGATGAGCTGACTGTGATTAATGTGTCTTTATCCACTATTCCCTTGTAAAACCATTTGTGCCTTGCTGTCTGGACTCAGTTTTCTTGTTACCTTTTCTTGTCCCTTGGAATAAGCTTCCTTTGGACCTGACACAACTGTAGATTTGCTCAGTGCAGATGCCTCTGAACTTGGTAGCATGGGTTTACTGTTGTCTTTTCCTCCCATAGAGTTTCTTGGGACTTGTTGCATTTGATTCACAACAGCAAGGCAACAGAAGGTGCAGCATTTCCCCCCAGACTGCTGCCTCTTGCGAGGCTCTGGGGCTGGGCAGCAGATTAAACAGTTCTTGCTGTTACAGGTCCTGGGATTAAAGATTGCTACACTTGGGTTCCCCGGGTCTCTCTAGAGAGGGGGACAGTTCCTAAGGTTCTCCTGAACTGTGTGTGCCTCTCACAGGGAATCAAAGCACGGGACATGCTACATAAGTTTATGGAGAAGGCTATACAGGAAAAACTGCAGAGAAACAACCCAGAAGACCACAGCGATGCTCTGGATTTCATAATGAACAGTGCCAAGGAGCATGGCAAAGAATTCACCATGCAGGAGCTAAAGGTAAGGAGAGCCTCTGCCTTGCAGTGCCACTCCTGACTCAGTGGCTGTTTGAGAGATGTGGGCTGAGGGCCAGGGGGAGGCTTGTGGGGAGCTGGGGACCATCCCCAGCTGCTGGCTCCTGCCCCCTCCGAGCAGCAGTGAGGACACCAGCTCCTGCACTTAGCACACTCTATGCTCTTGTAGTCTTGTGTCTCTTTGTCATAGAAGGGACCTTTTAAAAGGGAATTAATGCCCCTTCTACCTTTCCTCTTCATGGCCATGAGCCTTCAGCCTGATGTAGGATGCTGGTAGGGTTATATGGCTGTGTTAAGGCTCGGCACATCTATGCACTCAGCAACCTCCAGAACACTCTCTTGGAAATATTCAGAGCTACTTGTGTGCTTCTCAAACACAGCCCAGCACCCAGCCTAGGGCAGGGTGTAGATCACATCACTGGACTCCTCAGGGCTGTGAGCCCAGAAATTTCTGAGATGATTAACCAGAATAGGTCTAGGGATGCAGCGATGGATTCCAGGTCATTCCCTATCACCTCCTCATTCATCAGATCATGTAGCTTGTGGATTGCTATGATGAAATGTGATGTATTGCTGTGACACAGGGATGAACCCAGTAGTCCTTACTGAGACAAAACCACCAAGTGAATGTGATGAGTATTTTGCCAAAGATCTTGGGAAAAAAAAATTGTCATTAGTAGTGCATCATTCATAGTTCCAGGTCACTTGGTATCAGTGAATGATAGATGACATTGCATTTATATAACAAGTTTTGAAGCAGTTTTGCATGGGTACAGCAGCTGGATATGGTTTTAAAGTATTTGAATGTAGTTTAAAGGTAGTATCTCTGTTAGTATTCACATTAATATTATGCAAGAATAGTTTCACAATCTCTCATCATATCCCTGACTCTGACCACAAATGGAATAAGGAGATATTAAATGTAACACAGATTGAGTGACATGGCAGCAACCTTGGGCCAGCTGATTCAAATTATAATATATTCATATGTTTTATGTACCTTCATGGTTAGAAAATTTCTGTATTTAACAAAATTACTTTCAAACTGAACTGCCTATGCTTGCAATTATGGCAATATTCTCCACCCTAATAAAACAGTGGTAGAAGTCTCATTTAATGAAACAGTGTAATTGGATAAAAAGTCCAAAGCTGTCTCAGAGTTGTGTATATATCTGTCAGACACTCCAGACACTGGCACAAACCTAGTCACTAATCTATTTTTTGTTCAAATGATCTAGAAAGACAGTTTTCCCAGAAATTTTCCTAAATACACTGTGATTTGTACTGCTGCCATGAACTCACCAGGGCCCTTGAAATGTAAAGGTCATTAAAAAGATGTTGCTTTGCCAACAATACTGTTTTAAAATATTTTAAACCTTAGGAAGATTTTAAAAACCCATCCTGTATAATAATGTTGTCACTGGCTGGGTGTAATGTTGCCCATTCTGCCTCCCAGGACAGGCACAGTGCTGGTGAAGAAGACTGGGGATATTCTGCCTTCCAGTCACTGGTTCTGTTGGCCTTGCAGAGGCAGGGAGGGAAAGTTTTGACAGCAGCTGTGACACAAGTTCTGCAGCAGCACTGTCAGAGGTTGATGCAAAGAGCATAAGGGCTGTTATTTCAAACCTAAGAGCTTGCCCTGAATTCCTTGCATGCTATTGAAATGTCTTGGGGTTTAATTGCATGTGGTGGAAATGAGAGGTTTCTTTTCATCTGTGTCTGTTACCTTGTGAATGTAAAAATTCCTGCTAATGCCTGCAGGAGGTGTGATAGGGGCTGACAGGGATCTGTTGTTCCAGGGGTTTTATTTCAGCTGAAAGATGCCCTTGAGAGCTGCACTTTGGCAAAAGCATCTAGACCAGCCAATATATGGCACTAGGGCTGGTAGCAAAGAGTCATCTTTGTTACATTATCCTTAACTTTATCAGATTTGAATCCAAGTACCTTCAGTCTTCAAGTGTTCTTCTCTGTGTTTGTGGCTTCATCCCTCTAGAGCTGGTTGTGTCAGAACAATTTAAAGTCCAGACACAGTCATGTGAAAGGAAACTGCTCTGTGTCCCTGTGGGATTTTGCTCTTCTTTGCCCCTGGGCTGGAGCAATTAGTGCTCTGTAATACCAGTCAGGTCCCAGGCCTGCCAGGGGGACAGTTCCTGGTACTCCTCCCTTTGGCTTCTCCTTGCCTTTTGTCTCTGGCCTCTGGCCTCAGCACTCCCAGCCCTGTGCTGTGGAGGCACTGGCACCTTCAGATGGTGCTGTAGGTTTGAGCATTATGTTTGCTGTCAGAGATGTGTCATGCCATGGGCAACCCTTAACTTTTGGGAAACCATTTGCAAAAGTTGGTCAGAGGGTGCTGCAAACAGCCCCCAGCAGCCTGGCATGTGCTGTTCCATATAGACCCTGCAGGCAGTCCCACAAAGGCTGGGAGGCTGGGAGGGGCCCCTGTCCTTGGACAAGGCACACATTACAGATTTGGCTGTGCTGTGGTCCATGTATCTGAGCTGAGTAACTTCCTAACTTGTTATGGATACCTCTGCTGTGGAGCTGTTGGGAACTCTGCTGTGCTTCAGACTGTACAGCTTGAAAAGCAAGCAAGTCCTTTGCCTGGTGTGTGCTCCCTGCTGGCTACAGCACTTCCCAGGCTGACCTGCTCTAGCAGAGGCCTTCATGCTTTTGACTCTTGCCTTGAGTCCCCTCCCAAGTAAGATCAATCACAACTGGAGATGGATCAAATACAGCCCATTTTAGTGGCCAGCACATCTAGAATTTTTGCATAAACCATTGCCCATATCAACTGCCTGGACAGAAAAGTAAAAGCTGGGTGCAGAGGGGAATTGGCAGATGATAATAAAAAGCATAATACTTGAAATGGACTTCACTCAATGTGCTATAATGCATGCTAAAGTGCTGCCTTAAAATTGGTAAATCTTGTGAGGAAAGTTCAGAAGAGCTGGATTGGAGGTAATGTGTACTCATTCCAGCTGTGGTTCTGCAGCAGTCACTTGGCAAGTGGATGTCCAGTTCATACAGAAATGCTTTGGTCGCTGCCAACCTGGGATGGATATGAGTTTGGGGAGAGCAGAGTGGGGGCCAGGGCCCTCTGCACAGGGGCAAAACCTGCAAAAGGTGAGACACAATCACTTTGAAATGTTATTCAAACTTGTAATTTTCATTCCTCTCCCAGGAATCAGCAATTGAGCTCATATTTGCTGCTTTTTTCACCACGGCTAGTGCTAGCACCTCTCTGATCCTCCTGCTATTGAAGCACCCCTCAGTGATTGAAAAAATAAGGCAGGAGCTGATGTCCCATGAGTTGTACCAGCAGAGTGAGTGCTGCCCTGCAGGACCCTGCCTGGACACCCTGACCGTCCAGAGCAGGGACAGAGAGAAACCACTTTCCCACCCCATGGCCAACGACATTCACAAGGACCAGAGCCAGCCCCCAGCCTCAGTGGAGAAAGATTCCCTCCAGCCCAGTGCCCTGCTGGAGCCCACTGTCCCCCGGCGCACCCCCTGCCCCGGCCCCCAGCTCCCGGCGCCACCAGGGCAAAGCTGTCACTGCACCACAGACATCAGCCTGGAGAAGCTGAGCCGCCTGCGCTACCTGGACTGCGTGATTAAAGAGGTGCTGCGAGTGCTGCCCCCAGTCTCCGGAGGCTACAGAACGGCACTGCAGACTTTTGAGCTCGATGTAAGTGTCTTGCACTCCAGCAGGCTGCTAAAGAGCTGCTGCCTGCCATTGTGAGCAGGCACCCTGTGTCCAGCACAGTGGTGGTGCTTGGCAGTCTAGCTCAAGGGGAAATGTCACCCAGCAGCCTCTGTGAGTCTCAGTTGGTCTGGGGAGAAAAGGAACTGTAGAGCAGGTGGGCAGTGCAGTGGGGCTGTCTGCAGGCACCCTCTGCTCACCCTCCAGTAGCACAGGTATGTAACAGTCCTCTCCTCCCTCCTCTCTCCCTTCCCCAGGGCTACCAGATCCCCAAAGGCTGGAGCGTCATGTACAGCATCCGTGACACCCATGAGACAGCTGCTGTCTATCAGAGCCCCCCCAGCAGCTTTGACCCCGAGCGCTTCGGCGCCGGCCGGCCGGAGGCTGCGGGCCGCTTCCACTACATCCCCTTCGGCGGAGGGGCACGGAGCTGCATCGGCAAGGAGCTGGCCCAGGCCATCCTCAAGCTACTGGCCATCGAGCTGGTCAGCACGGCCCGCTGGGAGCTGGCCACCCCTGGCTACCCCAGCATGCAGACTGTGCCCATCGTGCACCCTGTCGATGATGGGCTGCAGCTCTACTTCCACCCCTTGCAGCCCAGCCAAGGCCATGAGGCCTGAGCCAGGGAGGGCTGCACTGCTCCCCTCAGCCCTGGGGCTGATGTCCCTCCACAGCTGCCAGGAGCAGGTCCCTGCTGCCCCAGGCTGGGAATGCTACTGGGTTACTGCTGAACAAAACCTTAAGGGTCTTTCTCTTTTCCTTTCCTGGTATACAGGCTGGTAGGGTGTGCAGGGTGCTGCAGTAGGGTGTCCTGCAGAGTCCCACTCCTGAGCACTGGGGCAAAATCTGCTGAAGATGCTGGCAGGGTGCATGTGCCATGGGGGCTCAGCCCCTGCCCCATACAGGCCCCCAGCTACCAGGGATGGGGAGCAAAATTCCCAGACCCACAGCTAAGACTCCCAGGGTTATCTCCTGTAGGTGCGTTATAGGAGAGGCAGAACATCCTGCACACTGTAGCTTTTTAGATGAAAAAAAAGGGAGGTGGGGGGCTCTGCAGGAAAACACAAACCAGAGTTGCCCAATCCCCAGCATCAACTCTAGCTAGAATAATAGGGTGTAAAGTGGTTTTTGTTGTAAATATTTAATCTCATTCATGCACTTCCCATTAGAGTTGGCACAAAGAGGATATGTCTCATTCGCCCACTAGTAGTAGCTGTGTATGTTGTGCTTTTGCACTGTGCTGCTGCTTGGGGTCTGCCATGAAGCCATCTCTGAGGATATTCTCCCCAGCCACAGCCTGCCCATGGGATTGGACTGAAGCAGGGGGAGGGGGCTTTGGGGGACAAATGTTTAGAAAACAGACATTTCTGAATATGTCTGATTTATGGTACAAAGTCCCTTGTTCCTGATGATGCTGTTCACATGGCAGAGGGGACATTTGCAAGGTGACACAGGCCCTGTGGTAGCTGGCTGGCTGGCCAGACTGACTATCACCTCTGTCAGCCCAGCTCTGCCAGGGAAAGTGTCAGGACAGCAGTTCCATGCATCTGTCCAGGGGGTGGTACCCGAGGCTAAACGTGGGTGCTGAGGGCACCCTTTAAAATGGCTTTTGAGTACCCCTGCAGGGTATTTCTCTCCCATGTAAAATAAAATGAAGTGAGTCCTGTGTTTGTGTACTGAGAAAGGAGCTGGGCACAGGTCCTTGATCCACGATGACACATTTATACGTTTCTTTCAGCTTCACTTCTACTCCCCACTGTCATGCAATTCTGTGTGAATGCAGTGGGAAAATAATCCTCCTTGTCCCTCCAGAGCATCCCCTGCCTACTGGTGTCTGTGTGCTCTTGTGAAGAACCAGCCTGCCCTGTGAGGGCCAAAACATGGCACGAAGATGGTGTCTCTTTGGAAAGGCTCTGGGGAGCTCTCCAGTCTCCTGAAACTCTATCATCATCCTGCTTGGGTGCTAGAGATGGCCTTGCCCTGGCCAATGCCCCTGCCTGGCCGTGCTGGGGCACAGCAGCAGGGAGTGTGCTGGAAGGAGGGCTGTGCAGCGACCACCACACTACCTCGGGCAGAAACCTCCTGGCTCCTAAACGTGACAGGTCAAATCTGGAAGAGGTTGAACTGCAGGGCTGAGTTAAGTGCTGTTGGCAACTCGACCCTGTAGTGAACCAGAGCCTCTGGCCCTCCTGACCTTGTCCTGAAAGGTGAATCTTTTTGCCTATCAGAGGTGAAATCAGTAGATGGTGGCTGCAAGTGGCAATGACTAACTTTAATTAGCAGGAGCTACTGGCTGGCTGAGGCCGCAGGCGATTCAGGGTCTCACCGCGGGCAGGACTTGGGCAGGGCTGGGCCTGCAGCGTCCGGCACCCTGGGCAGGAAGGTCAGGGCTCCTCCAGCCAGCAGCGCACTTAAAAATTACCCTGAGCGCCAACAAGCCCGCTGAAAAATGAAACATGGATCTAGTTTAAAAAAAAAAAAAAGAAACAAAAAGAAACTGATAAACTGAATTTGTTTGCAGATAAACACGAGCATTTACAAATGAAGTGTAATAATTGTTACTTGTAATCAAAGTTTGTTCATATTAGGCTGTTAATTTCTTGACCCCCTTCCAAGATGTTTTTAATTATCCCTTTCACTCTTTACCATTTGATTCTTTTCAAGCCGATGGCTGGGGAATACACAGCTGGGAAGATAATAAAGCCTTCCTGTGGCAATTATCGGTGCTCAGGCCACCGTATCTCGTTATTTTGATAGACAGTGAACTTGGCGCGGTTGCCGGCCGGGTTCACGCAGATGTCACGGTCCGTGTTGTAGGTCACAAGCAGGTCAGCGCCCGGCAAGGGGAGAGCGCCGGGTCAGGGCGCGGCCGCCGCTCCCGGCCAGCGCCGGCCGGGCCCGCGGCGAACCCCGAGGGGCTACCGGGGCCGGGGGAGCACCCTCCGGGGGGCTCCCTCCTGGGCAAGGGGCTGCGGAGGCGGCAGCCCCGCTCCAACAAGGCATCGTAAGAGGAGGGCGGGTCTCGCGTGATGCGTTGATTGTTAGAAAAATAATAATTAAAAGCCACATCTCCCTCTCCCCTACACAGACACACACGCAAAACTTCCAGCGTTTATTGAGCTTGTCTGGGAACAAGAAAGCAAAATAACAGAGAAAGAAAAGATAAAAACCGTAAAGAAAAAAAAGTGTATTGGCAGCAGCCGTGGTCGGCGGAGAGCTCCGCGCCCCGCAGCCGCGGTCCGCGCCGGCCGCCCCTTCCCCAGCAGCTCCTGCGCCGGCGGCAGCAGCAGCCCCAGCCAGCGCCGCCCTCCCGCTGCCCCGCTCCCGCCGCCCCGCTCCTCCTGCCCGAAGCGCCGCTCCCGTCCGCAGAGCAGCGCCGGTGCCCGCCCGCCCCTCCGCGCCGCGGCTGCAGGCGGGGTGCCCGGCCGTGCCGAGCGCCTCTTCCCGGCCGCGGCAGCCCCGACGGGATGCCGGAGAGCCTCAGGCCAGGGTGCGCAGTGGATCCCGGGGAGAGCAGCTCGGAACGGCGAGTTTGGTGTTTCCTTTCCTTTCCACGCTCACCTTCTTTTCCCTCGGTGACCCGCGCTTGAACCTGCATCGGGAGGCTGAGACGGACTGCTGCCGGCGGCTCCTTCCTCCACGGCCGGCAGAAATACAAGCCGTGCCTTTCGAGGTGAACCAGGGGACAGCGCAGGCTCCTCCGCCGATGCCTCGGCGGCTCTGCTCAGGGGGTCTCCGGGCTGCCCCAGCACGGGGGACCGTCCGCTCCGGCCGCCCCACGGTCCCGGCCCGGTGTCTCCCAGGTCCGGCCGCTACATCGCCGTTCTCATCCGGCAACGTGGCGGGCGGACGAAGGAGCTCCGCAGAGCGCATCGGCGACGGGCGGCAGCGCCGCGGGGTAGGTGACCGGACAGCCGGGCCGCCGGGTGCCGGCGCGGGAATTTCTGGGTGCAGCCGCTGCTCTCTAACGAGCATCGGCGATAAATCCGAGGACGAGGAGGCGGTGGTGGCCGACCACCGGCTGTCAGCTGTCGGCGGCGTCCCGCAGCCCACTCACCGAGCGCGGTGCAGGTCAGCGAGTCCGGAGCCGCTGCTGCCGCCGCCCCCGACAGCACCTTTCCTTCCCCGGCAGCGGTCTGCGGCGGGTAGGATGCACTACGCAAAGCAAATAGTTAAAGATTTCGAGGGGAGGAGCCAGGCCGCAATCCGCAATTAAAGATGAACTTTGGGTGAACTAATTTATCGGACCAAGGTAGGGGTGGGCAGCAACCTGGGAAGGGTATAAAAGGCGGCCCGCGGCGAACCCAGCCCGCGCACTCAGAGCTCCGGGGGGCTGGGAGGGAGTCGCTCCCCAGTCATGGGCTTCTCCGCCCTAGTCGCCAGCGCCCTGTGCACCTTTCTGCTGCCCCTGCTACTCTTTCTGGCTGCCGTCAAGCTCTGGGACCTGTACTGCGTGAGCAGCCGCGACCCCAGCTGCCCGCTCCCGCTGCCCCCGGGCACCATGGGGCTCCCCTTCTTCGGGGAGACGCTGCAGCTGGTGCTGCAGGTAAGGCCAGGCGATGGCGCGGGGAGCGCGGAGAGGCGCCCCTCTGGAGCCAGAGCTCCTCGGGCTGCAGGGGAGGGAGATGAGCGACAACTTTGACAGGCTCCCGTGCCCAGGTGGGAAAGAGCTGCTCTCCCTGCCTCTTCCTCTTATGATTTCTAAAATTTTTTTTATCATTTCCCCCCTCTCATCCCCCGTCTAGAGGCGGAAATTCTTGCAGATGAAACGCAGGAAATACGGCTTCATCTACAAGACTCACCTCTTTGGGCGGCCCACGGTACGGGTGATGGGCGCCGAGAACGTGCGGCACATCCTTCTGGGCGAGCACCGGCTCGTCTCCGTGCAGTGGCCCGCCTCGGTGCGGACCATCCTGGGCTCGGGCTGCCTCTCCAACCTCCACAACGGGCAGCACAAGCACCGCAAAAAGGTACGGGCCGACGGCGGGCGGGGAGCGGGCGCGGTCGCCTGGGGCGCGGCGGCTGAGCCTCTGTCCCGTTCCTCCCGTCCCCCCGGGCAGGTGATCATGCGGGCCTTCTCCCGGGACGCCCTGCAGCACTACGTGCCCGTGATCCAGGAGGAGGTGAGCGCCTGCCTGGCGCGGTGGCTGGGCGCCGCCGGGCCCTGCCTGCTCGTGTACCCCGAGGTGAAGCGCCTCATGTTTCGCATTGCTATGAGAATCCTACTGGGCTTCCAGCCCCGCCAGGCCAGCCCCGACGGCGAGCAGCAGCTGGTCGAGGCCTTCGAGGAGATGATCCGCAATCTCTTCTCCCTGCCCATCGATGTGCCCTTCAGTGGGCTCTACCGGGTAAGGCTCACGGCGGGCCAGGAGGAAAGAGGCGCCCCTGCGGCCAGGGCACGGGGGAATCGGGGGGCAGGCATGGCAGTACTGTCTGAGGCCCAAACTGCTCTCCCTCCTGCTTGGTCAGGGCTTGCGGGCACGCAACATCATCCATGCCAAGATCGAGGAGAACATCCGTGCCAAGATGGCCCGCAAGGAGCCTGAGGGGGGCTACAAGGATGCCCTGCAGCTGCTGATGGAACACACACAGGGTAACGGCGAGCAGCTCAACATGCAGGTAAGGTTCCCCCGGATTAACCTCTTTCCCTCATGCCCTCTAAGAACGTCAAACTTACCTTGTGGGGACAAAAGGGAAGAGCAGATGTTCTCCCCATGAAATAAACCAGTTACTGTTGAGCACTAGGGTGCAGAGGCTGCAGTCACAGTCAGGCTGTTGGATGGGGAGATATGTTCCCGGGGAGAATGAGCACCCCCAACCACCTCCATCCAGACCCCTGGGTGTCTGTTCCAGTTTGGCAATGATGTACAGCATTGCAGTGGTTGAGTGGCCTGGCATTGTGTTCAAGGCCTGGTTTATGCCTCTTCTATCCTTTGTGTAAGGAACTGAAGGAATCTGCCACAGAGCTGCTGTTCGGGGGCCATGAAACCACTGCTAGTGCTGCCACGTCGCTGATCGCCTTCCTAGGGCTCCACCATGAAGTCCTGCAGAAAGTGAGGAAAGAGCTGCAGGTCAAGGTTTGTGTCTTCCCCAGAGGCATTTCACAGGAGGGGGCAGTGGGATGGAGTTACCTCCAGGACAGGTATCCCAGTCAGGGCTCCCTTTGGCCCGGGAGGTGCCCAACTTTTAGGGGTGGCAGGAAAATACTGCTTGTAGCTGAGGGGCAGCTGCTTTGCAGTGCCAGGAGCCCTGGCTGCGTGGTTCATGGATGTCATGGCAGCATTCTCCTTTCTAGGGGTTACTGTGCAGTTCCAACCAAGAGAAGCAGCTGGACATGGAGGTTTTGGAGCAGCTGAAGTACACAGGCTGTGTCATCAAAGAGACCCTCAGGCTGAGCCCCCCTGTTCCCGGAGGATTTCGGATTGCACTCAAGACCCTTGAGCTAAATGTAAGCAAGGTTTGGGCACAACTCCTCAGAGCAGCTGCCAAGTGTTTTGTGTTCATGTAGCCTGTCTGCCTTAGAGTGACCTGCAGGAAGCCATGAGGGGAGGTGGGGTGCACTGATGTGTCCTGTTCTGTCACTTCACCTTATTTAACACAGCAAGGTGCTCCACATCTCCTTTCTGTTCTTTTTTATAGGGTTACCAAATCCCTAAAGGTTGGAATGTTATTTACAGTATCTGTGATACACATGATGTGGCAGACCTCTTTACCAACAAGGAAGAATTTAACCCAGATCGCTTCATGTCTCCATCTCCAGAGGATTCCTCTAGGTTCAGTTTCATTCCTTTTGGTGGGGGCTTGAGGAGCTGCGTGGGCAAAGAGTTTGCAAAAGTCCTTCTAAAAATATTTACAGTGGAGTTGGCTCGGAGCTGTGACTGGCAGCTGCTGAATGGACCTCCTACAATGAAAACGGGCCCCATAGTGTACCCTGTGGACAATCTGCCTACCAAATTCATCGGTTTCAGCGGCCAAATCTGAGAGCTCAACACTCCAAATGGATTCCTATATAGCATTTAATATGTACATAGTAACTTTTTATAGTAACAAAGGCCTTTAAATATTTAAAACTTGTAAATGTACAATAGTTATTTATGTCTTCTAAGTATTTCAAGAGGCTATGATATTTTTTCCCCCAAGCACTACAATTATGGGTCTCTGATTCATGATTAGATAATGTTATTTCTATAGAAATAAATTTTCCCCTATTTAAAACTATCATTGAGAGCTGGCCAGCTAAGCATTTGAAGACATTTCAGGATGGTGTATGTATAAGAAATATCCGAAAAGCATTCAAAACAATGGTAACTAGCTACTCATCCAAATTACCTGAAATGGTTATTGTTTGAGAATGTTTTCAGTATTATTTGTGTCTAGATTGTATGTTTAATGTGTGAATTTTAAGTTTGATAATAAAGTTTATTTTTGATGATCCTCTGTATGAAGATCTGTGTGTATGCTAGAGAGTAACTTAATGGATGTGGCTTCTGGGTTTGGATGTAAAGCCAGATCTGCTTCTGTGAACAAGGTATTTGCTATTTTTGTGTTCATAACTCTTCCCTCCTTCACATGTAGTTGCTTATTGTGAGTAGTTAATTGTTATAAATTTTAGCTGTAAATGCAAGAACAGTACAAAACCACATGCTCACTGAAAACTGCATAGAGTGATGGCAAGTGCTACAGGTCTCCTTATCAAGCACATCATGTTGAGCCACAGTAAATTAAGAAAGAAAAGGAAGGCAGAATAATGTCAGATAAGTTTTTTTCTGGAGCTAGTTGAGGAAAAAAATCCACAAATGTCCTCTCCTCCCATATTAGTGCTGACCTGTGTAAACACACCACTGAATCTTGCTCTGTGTTGAGCTTGCTGGCTATGAATCTTTACTTACAAAGGTGTCTCTTATCAGCTGGTAGAGCAAATAAAATCTGCTTATTTCTCCTTGAAATGCAACAGCTCTGACTAGGTGAGAGATAGAGCATGCATTTGGTTTAAGAACTTCTTTCCTGGAATTCAGCAAAGTGAAAACTAAAAGGCAGGCACTAATGTGAATTGATTAACAGAGAATCAACTGTTGAGATGCAATTCCCCAGGGGTGTGTAAGCAGGGCAGATAAAATGCCCTAGGCATGACCCCTATTTTGGCTTAACCATAAGGGGTTTTGTGGCCACCCCAGTTTACTACACCTATTAGTCTTCCCTCAAAAGTCAAACAACATAGGGTGGCTCTATAAACATCTACAAAGTAAACCAATGTAATTCAGTGTCATGAGCACTTGTAGCACCATATAGAATAATTAAATTTTTTGTTTACTTCTGGAAAACAGTCACTTTTTTATTATGTTCTCCCAAGATCAAAATTAAGGACAAAGCTAAGTTGCCCAAAATAGCGTCTATGAGGTATTTTTTTAAGGGGTGTTTCTATAATGCATTTGATGTTTCCAGATAGCATTTTAAACACAGGAGCTTCTAACATGGCTTTAGATACAGCCTACATATAAGTATAACTATCAATAATTTTTTCTACTCAACTTTTTGTAGCCCCAAAAAGCATTCTTTTTAAATTGCCCTGAGTCTTCTTGACAATGTTTAAAATCCTAAATATTTTTTCCTGTGCAAGCTTCTTGTACCATTATGTTTCTCGGGGACTTGACAAATAACCTCAGTTTAAGACCCCTTTATTACCAATATATAAGTGGAAAATTGCAAACCTTGATGCTGATTTGGAGGTGATCTGGAGTCTGGAGAACAGCAGGACTCTTGTCTTGGTGTTCTTTACTAACATTTTCTTCTGTAACATCAAAATGTTCTCCAGATCCAAATAGATGTCGATATTCTTTAAATGTTTTGTTTGGTTTTAATTAAAATCTTTTATATGTGGGAACTTTTTTGCATGGTCTTCATATTATTTTAGTTTACATTTTATTTTTATAAAGAATGGGGACCCAAGTGCTGTCTGGAGAATACAAACACTTTCACAGTGTAAGTCTAAGGTCATACATGCAAGTCTTTAATTTTTGGTTTTGAGTCAAGTTTTCATGGCTTTTATGTTTGAAGAAGAAAAAAAATCATATACTTAATTTGATTTTGTCTGGACATCTGGGGGCATATCCTCAGCTGCTGTAAATCATGACAACATAACCTATGTTAGGTACTGCCCCTGTAATAATTTATCTCTGTAGCGAAGCGGTCTGTCACTGCTGTGCAATTTAGGCATCCTGGAGCTAGCTTTAAACAAGCTATCCTCAGAAATGGTAGCAGTGCAGCTACAGTAAAACGGAGCTCAGTGTGGGTTAATTGCTAAAATATTTGCCCAACTTCTTGAGCAGGTTTTACAGCCCCTGCTAATCTCCTGTATGCAGCTGTATTTTGACAGCTTGGATGCTGGCTGCAGACCAGTTTCAGGTGAGCTCTGCTGTGAGTGCAGCTTTGCCTGCTCAGCAGAGGCTGGGGTGGGCACATGCTGAGGCTGTGGTTGCTGTTTAGGTGCTGCACCCCGAGCCCCCACCCCTCTTGGTATGCCAGGTCCAGGAGCTGATTTTGTTGAAAAATTACCTATCAAAAAACGAATTGCTTTTTGGGCAGACCAGGTCCTCATTCCAGCTCCCCACACGAGCATAGTTTGTGCTGGGGAGCTGCACCGAGACAGGAGGAAGGGTATTTCATATTCCTTCTCTTGGTTAGCCTGTTATTTAAAAGAAAAATATTTGACCAGGTCTCTCTTAGAAAAATCACACACACTTTAGAAGGTGCTGTGCTTTGGTCCTGGAGTAAAAAGCCATGATTTATATGTAGCATGCTGGTTCTTCCCCGAGGGTAAGGTGAGTTAATAGAACCCACACTTCTCCCAAAATCAAGTGAGTAACAGCTCCTGCCAGCCAGCAGCATCTTAAAGCTTAGAATTTCTAAACTATCTGTTAAGTTCTGAATGTGTTGTTCTTAACAACACACATTTGTATCTACTCTTTAATCAAAAGGACATTTATGAATTACACTGATGTAAATTGGCATTGAGGAATGCTACTTGATAAATCAATATTTGATTAAAAGGTAAGAGTATTTCCAGATAAGGTCAAAACAGGTAAAAGTGAATTTTGCTAGTGGTTATATGACTAAGAAAAAAAATGCTGAAGACTTATCGGAAATTATTAAAAATAACTTGATCAGGTGTATTTATTTTGTCCTTGTGAAACAAAGACATGTTACTTGCATGTTGCTTTCAGCAGTTGAGCTTGGAAAGATCTTCCTTTGTTATGGTTCATAGAAGCACCTATTTAAGGGACAATACAGTTTGAAGTCTTGTATATTTAAAGTTTGAATTTTATTTTATTTTATTTTATTTTAATTTCCTTACAGGAGTCTCTTCCTGGACCTTGCAAGATGAGAGACTGACTAAAAGGTTTTCCTTCTTTCTCTTCCATTTCAATCTATCGTTTGTTTTCTTATTTTATTCTGTTCAGTGATTTAAAATTAACCTTTGAAGAGGTACCAAGAAAAATACTTAATAATATGTAAAATACTTTATCTTTGACTTCAAGTTGCATTTTCCTACATGCTGTAGGAAGTTTTTAAAAATGTTTTTACAAATCTGCATCTAGCAATGTTTGAGAACAGAACACTGCTGGTTTTTGTTAATTCTATGCATCTGCAGAGGTTTTCAGGGTGGATGATGATAAAATAAAATGCCTGTCTTTTAGAAATTAATGTGCATAAAATTAGAACCCTTGTTCTATTTTTTTTTTATCATTGGAATTGATTTTATGAGTATAAATTCTGAAAATTTGCTATCTATCTCAAAGGGAGCTGCACTGCCTAGACTACCTGAAAATCCAATATTACTTTTGATATAGTCTTAAACACCAATTAAATAGATTAAATAGCCCATGTGTAAGGAACTTATTGCTGAATTTCTTTACCTGAAAATTATTGCATATCATCTTTCCTAGAACAGTCTAACAGGATTGTATGCAGGACTCCTGGATCTTTTACAAGGCTATGCAGGACATTTGCATAAAGCAAACTTTAATTTACTGACTTTTGCAAAGATTTAGAAATTTTAAAATGCAGACACAAATCCTGAGTTTGAGATATACTGCTGGTATGTTCCAGACCCAAATTAGTGAATTTATTTATGGCTTAAAGGTACTATGTTACATGTATTTGTCCTCTATTATAAAAAAAAAAAAAGAGTGGGGTGGGTTTGGATAGCATTTAATTGAGATAGTTTTGTTTGCCAGGTGGTTTGTATTGTAATTTCTCTGTCAAGTTATACATCCAGCATGCAATGCAAAACATATACAGATTAGCAGCAAAAAATTCAAAAAGTTTATTAGTTGCAACCATTAGAGTGATAGATTAGGAGAAAGGAAATGTAACTGGCAGCAAGTTTAGAGAAGACTCATTACTAGACTGGCTTGCTTCACTTGTTTAATAATGTCTTACAAAAAATGTTATATGAGAAGTTCAATGAATAATGCAGCCTTCATTAAGTTATGTAAATGAATGTAGCTTCGTGGGTGGGTTAGAAATAAAATATTTAACAAATCTGTTTACATCCAAAGAGTAAAAGCAGCGGAAACAGCTTTTAAAGAATCTGAGATTTAAATATTTCAAAGGTGACAGACAGAACTTTCCTAGTAGGACATAACAGTGCTGTTTTAATAGGTGTTTACAGCTTGCCTCTCAGTTGCAACATAGGCAGGGCAAGATATTCAGTACTCTCAGTTAATTAGAAGTTATTTATCCCTTTATCAGCAGTCCCAACATTGCAGTTTCCCTTGTATGCTGTTAGTGCCCCGGAGACATGCAGGGCTTGTGTGATTTGCAAGGCTGGAAGGATCATTTTAGCAAAAGTGACTTATGATGTACTTGTTTGCCAGGTCATTTTGTTCACAAATACACAATCATTCATATGTTGCTAGATTTCAATGCTTTTGTTTTTCCCAATTTATGACCATTTAGGAAAGCCTTAGAATTCATGGGTTCAGACTATGCTGCTGTGCAGGATAACTGTCACAACATGAGAAAATGATAAACTCAGGACTAAATCAGGCATAGACAACACATTTTCCTACCACACCCACAAATGCCAACCTTTCTTGCGCTTCTCCCAAAGCAAATCCTTGGATTTGGGCCTTACAGCTTATGCAGAAGGTCAAAGATTGTTGGAGGCTGTTTTCGAGCAAAAGGGGGAATAAATTCCAGAGCTGAGGGCCCCTCACAGGATCTCTCTAGAGACAAAAGTAACCAAAATGCAGTCAGTACCATTTGCACTCTAGGAGACAGGCCCATAACTTTCTGGGGTGGTGGGAAGCTGAAAATATTGGTGTCACTACTGAGATGTGAGTCCTGAGCAGTGCTCTAGGTACAGTTTAAGGAGGAGATGCACATAGGCACACACCTACCAAGACTTGTTAAGTCATCTTTGTTAATGCTGCTTTAAGTGAAATAACTTCCTCCAGGAATTGATATTTTGAGGGTAAAAGCAACAACTTAGGTTTGGGATTTTTTTCTGCTTGAGCTCTATGGGGTCAATACCAATTTGGTATATCTGTATCTCAAAAATATACTACTTTTATAAAATATCACCAGAACAAACATGTTTTCAAGACTGAACCTGAATCCTCCATGGAATTATAGTAGGTGTTGATTTCGTCGGTTTGCTGACTTACTTGATGTAAAGAAGCAAGAGGCTGTGGTGTGCTTTATCTAATAGCCCTTATTTTATATCTGAACCCTCTTGATAGAACTAACTGCTTGTATCCTGCGGGAAAGCAAGGAAGGGACTGCATATTGCCCTGCTAGCAAGAGTAGTGTCTGCCTATGTGAATAGAGTTGGGGTTTTTTCCCCTCTAAATTCTACATCGCGCACTTTCTCATCAAGCACGCTGCTTCTCTCCAAAGCTCCCCTTGGAAGCCCAGGAACTGCAGAGTAATCGGAAACTGCTCCCTGACCTGGTAATAGCCTCCTCTTCTGTGAATTGTCCTGGCAACAGCCTCTTCTTTTGCGAATTGTCCTTAACTTTGACAAGAATGGAAGGAGATAGGGTGGGGACAAAGGGGGTCAGACCAAGAGCCGCAGCGCTCCAGCGCCGCACTGCTGCCCTGGCTGCCTGACACACAGGTGATTTTCACCCTGGTGTCATCCTCCTTGTCCCACTGTCTCTGGCTCTCGGTGTCATTATATTAAATATATATTATTGATGTTAATGATGCTGCCTGCAGCACTGCAGCGAGCTAGCACGTGCATTACAATTTTAGCAGTAAAGAGAAAAATAATTAGTTTTGCTTGAAGTGATGGCATGTCGTGATTTTTTTACTCATTTTATGACATGAAATGTCTCAGATTTGTGACGTTTCTGAGGGAACTTTTCCTCTTAACTGGGACTAAGAGCATGATGGTCTCTGAAATTCACTAATTGTCAGACGGTATTTCTAGGAAAAAATCGCGAATTTCAACCATAAGGGCATGCACAGCAGAGGATATTTTACAGGGATCGGTTACTTGCCTGCAGAGTAGAACCATCCACTTTTTATGGAATTGTCTTATTTTTCTCCTCCTTTGCATACTGGTAATATTTTTTTTAATCAACAGTTTGCAGATGTACTTCTTATCAAAGTATTCAGGAGGAGAGAAAGGCGACAGGCTGAGCATGCTGATGTGGAAAACCAAGAATCCTTAAGCAGTCAAAGGTACTTGTTTGTTTTGGTGGCTCCTTGGTGATTGTCCTTTTCACCTTTTATTAACCTGCAAATGGATTAGCCCTCGTAAACTAAAGAGAAGAGACCAGTGCACAACCCACTGCCCCAGAGATAAGGTCACAAAGAGGGGACGTGTCCCGAGTACAACCTCGGAGAAGAAATAGAAGTCTGAAGGCATTTACACGAGGCTGCCATCGCGCTTTACTAGCCCTACTGTGATTTACCGTATCAGTTCAACTGCTGACACCTTTATGTCCCTCCCTCCTATCCCAGCAGGCCACAGAGACACAGTCCATGATAGATGCTGGTGAACTTTTCCTCTGATCACCTTCTGAAGAACTTTCCCATAATCTATTGTTTTCTATCACAGTGGAAAACAAAACAAGGGTTTTTTTTGACTTTCAGTTACCAGCTATTTTGCCCTAACTTTAAAGCAATGTACTGAATTTATTACATCAGTGTGAAAGAAGTTTTAAACTCTTGTCTCTTTATCCTACTCCCTGAACTTAACATGGTCCAGAGTAAATCAACGTAATTGCTGCTAGACCTACATTGTTGCAGGAATGTTTTATATTCCATGTTGTCAGTTATTTAGAACAGTTAATTGAAATTGCAACCATAAAGAGAGGAAAGCTACAGTTAAGAAATTAACTTTTTTTTTTAGTGCCCGTGGCTACTTGTATGAATTATATAAAGAGCCAACATTAACTTTAATGTAAGACCAAAAGTATCTGGAATATCTAAAAGGAAAAATACATTCGTGGATTCAAGGCAAGTATTTCCTTTAATTGACTGATAAAAATATAAGAGCCCATTCTGGATTGAGAGAAGCAGCTGACCTATCGCTCTTCTTTATAACTCCAAAATAGTTACCAAAATTTTGTATTTGCTTCTAAACAAATAAATGCCATGGGCTCCACCTGGTTTGTTTCATCAAAATTCAGCACCAGTGTCACAGCAATGTTAACAAGGGGTATTTTGAAGAGAGTGCACTTGGAAGAAGGGGGAAACTGCCACAAACCCTCCTGAGAGTGTTCTTCCTCTGAGTGTGCCCTCAGCTGAGTTCCTTGCTCCTGCAGCCTGCAGAAAGGCTGGGAAGTGTGTACAGAAGCATCAGTACCTGTGTAACAGGGAGTTAAAGAGTGGCTGGGCTGGGAAGGAGATATTCAGGGAAGGCTAAGGCAGCACTTGTCAATAGTGACCTGACTGCACTGCTGATCAGCTTCATCTTTCATCCTAATCAGCAGAGAATTACGCTTGAGGAGGTCTACCATAAAATGCTCCCAAATAGGTTTCCCAAATTTTGTGCAAGGCTCTGTGTTCTCTCTGGGTTGTGAGTTTGAAGTTGGTGTTTTGGGTTTTTTTTTTGGTTTTGTTTTGTTTTTGGTTTTTTAAATTATTTTGTAATGGCTTCTTATAATTAACATTGCTGTAGAGAAAGATTTGGCTTAATGTCATTTAACAAATTATTTGTCTTGCTATTTTTTTCTTCATATACTGAACTTCTAAGTTCAGTATATGCTCTCTAAGCCCAACTTCTGGGCTCTGCTCTATTAGCATGGCTGCCTGTGGTTTTGCAACAGTTGTTCTTAGCACAAGTGGCAAAAATACAATTGAGATATGATAAACCCATCTTGTATTCCTGAATTCCTTAAAACTGGTTGCTTTATCTGACAGCATGAAACCTGCAGTCCGGTTAGACATAGAAATATTTACTCACACTATATGTGGGCAAGTGCATATAGTTACACATCTAGCTATATATAGTCAGGCAGAAATATGAAAAATTATTTTAAATGTCATATTACCTATACTAGGCAAAGAAAGACAGATGCACTTAACCTGTCACCTTTAAAGCACAGTGTGTGTCGTACCTCGCTTCTACTTCTGTTGTCCTTCTTGTTTGCTCGCTTTTCCTGAAGGCTGGAGGAAGGACAAGAATTTTAGCAGCAGATTCTTGATCAGACACACTGTCCTTGCAGCCACAGCAGAAAAGGGCAGGAGTGCAGCCAGGCACCAGCTTGTGACAAGGTCAGAGTAGGTGCCTTCGTGCCTGCTCATCCTGCTCAGATGGAGGGACAGAAGTGTGCTAAGGAAACAACAAGCGGGGAGCACGGAAACGCAGCCCTTTGCTGCTGGCTCTACTCAACACTCGTGCACATTGCAGCTCCTGCAGGCTGAGCTGGTGCAGGCACCAGGGTCACCTCCCTGCCAGCCTCCTCCTTTCCCATCTTCCTTTCATCTCCTGCACGTCTCTGATCCCTTCTATCTGAAGCTTCCCCCCCCCCCGGTGCAGACCCTGTACAGAGGGTCAGTGCAGTTCTCCTCCCCTCGGGCTCCCTGCGCCTCTCTCCCCTGTACCAGCTTTCCCTTTCTCCTCGTGGCCCTAGCAGCGCTCACGGTGGCCCTGTCTCCCTCCATTCCCGTCTGAATTGCCTTCCTCAGTCTCCTACCCCTAGTGAAGGCAGACTCTCCAGTCTTTATTTGTCTGGGAAATGGCTCATTTAACTGGGACAGGGAGGATGGGCAGGGATGAGAAAGGGCCATTGTTATGCTGAAAGCAGTTAATGGGTGCCACCAGACACTTGTGCGATCTACAGAACGTAGCAGAAGTCCCTTAAGCAGTGCTGGTACTGCCCAGGCCACCAGGGTTTCCCACTTCTCCCTCCTCAGTTTCCAAATTTTTGTCTGGCTGGTCTGGTACCATTCCTTGGCATTTTCTAATGAATTTGACGGAGTAGCCAAAATACACCCTACTACAGAGGGGGAAACACCCTGGAGTTGAGGAAAGGCCTTATGATATGGCTGTTATCAAAGGCCTGAGGCTTTGACTTGGAGAGCTGGCCGTCCCTCCGTGGATGGGAAGGACCGGGGATGATGGAGCTGCACACAAAGCTCCCTCCCGCTCTGCTGGAGCACCTGGCCATTGGCCGGCTTTGTGGAGGCAGGGTGGCATTCGGTGGCCCAAGTCATTACTGAGCATTTAAACATGCCATTAGGAAAAAAACCAACCCACAATTTCCCTGGAGAAAATATTTTTTTTTACAGACAGACGCTTGGCTCTCAGCAGATATGTAGGTCAGCTGCATGGCCTGGGTGTCCTTATTTGGTTAAGGAAGTCTTCCTTTGTGTTCCTGTAGAAATTAGGCTTAAGTCATGATTGGACTGGAGCTTTTATGTTTATTAGGCAAAACCACTGTCAATTTAAAAGATTAAATAACTTAGGCTTTTACACCAAAAATCATTCATTGTCATACTACTTCTACTTTTCATGGGCCTGCCTGTTAGAGGCAATATGAATATTGGCTCAGCTTTTCAGTTCTGTGGAGAGACTTGAAAGTTACCTAAACGTTCACCTTTTTTCATGTTGTTTCTCTTTCTCCCTCACCCCCTCCCTGGATCACAAGTGCAGACTTTAATGCTTAACATCAGCAGTAAGTCTCTCAGAGTTTTTCTGTGACCAAAAAACTGAAAGATAAGTAAGATTCTGCAGGTCAGAAATTGACTGTTACTGATTCATTGAAACAAATCCAAGTGGCTGTTGGAATGTCTGTAAATATGCTGTAATGAATCACTAGTGACCTCTGAGGGGAAGATAATGTGTCAGATATTGCCTACAGATAAGTCTCGTAGACTGGTATGGAAGATGGCTGTTTCCATATTCCCCAATAGGTGCAGGGAAGGCACTTGAAATAAATCCCATTAGGAGCAGGGTGGCTGGCATATGGTGTTATTCCCCTTGCAGTCACATCCAGCTCAACTCAGCAGTGGCTGGCGCAGTTATCGTTGCCCTTTAATGGTCCATGAAAATGAACTTTTGATCCCAGTCCTGTTTTAAGTAAACAGATGACCCCATCAAGCAACACCATCCCATTTGGGAGCTCAGCAGAGGCTAAAGCTATAGCAGTAAAAGATCTGCCATTTACAGACACTGCTAGTGAGCTGTGAACTTTCATCCAGGGGGTGATGGTGGTGAAAGGACACAGGAGGAAGCAGGAGGAGTGACACTTGGGCCTTACCAATTTATGGTCAGGCTTTTTTAACTTTAGTTCCTTCTGTCAGAAAAAATGTTGGCAAAGAAGGATATTACCCATGAATAAACTCGTGAGGAAGGAAAGGTTAGTAACCCCTCCTGCCTCTCCTAGAGATTGCCTGTGTAGTGGCAGGAGAGAGTTCACATCTGGTCCAGCTGTCCCTGCCTGCGGTGGCAGCCCGACACCCTGCTGCTTTTAGCAGGAGTGATGCTGAGGGATGGAGGGCAGCACACGTGCAACCCCGGCCCTGAGCTCAGCTGGGTGATAAAGTGAGGAAGTGCCTTCAGCTGAAATTGTGCGCAGAATGAACTCTTTCCCATTTCACTGCCAGAAATCAAAACTGTTGCAACATGGTGTGCTTAGAGGCTGCCACAGGACACTTCAGATTTGATCTTTAAAGTGTTTTTTCAAGACCATGAAATTTCACTGTCTATAAACCTTTTTTTTTTCAGATTATTGTAATCTTCTTTGTTAAGCCAAATTCATTAGTTTAAACTTAAGGACTGACTTATACCATACAGGATAACCTTTTTTTTCTGTTTGTTTGGGGGAAGGGAGCTGCATGGCCTTTCACCTTCCAGCTTTACAAGTAAAGCCAAATTTCTGGGCAATCACTGCAAAATGCTTTTTCCCTCCCCCTCTTCCAGTGATGGCTGCAAACAAAGGTCTTTAGGGCTGGCTGCTCCAGACTTCAGGACTTTTAAAGGTCTTTACTTGACTGGAGATCAAAGGTTTCTCCTTAAAGAGTTTATCACTCAGACAACTCTGCAGTTAGCATTTCAAACTGGGTTTACAAGTCAAATAATTTAGCAATTTCTTCTAACCATGTGGCCTTATGCAGAGGCTGCTGGATGCCAATTATAGCACCATTATGACATGGAGTGCAGCACTATCTATTGACAAATGTGTGTACCCTTTTCACCATTCTTTACTGCAGAAAAAAGAGGTTTACACATATTCTAAGTAGGTCCCAGACTGCTCAGTTGGGGTTTGAGTTCCCTTCCTGGGATTGTGGATTCCTTCTTTGTCACCTTGAGTATGGCTCTTCAGCTCTCTGTGCCCTGGCAGAAAATGTTTTTCTCCTTGGAAAGCATGAGAGCTATGAAGACAAGTAACAGGATAGTGGGCATTATTATCATTGGTGTAAAATGCAGCAATATGACCAAAACAAGATCTTAAACACTGCTCAAATGTCCCTGACCATTAACACTGCTCTTTTCAATGTTGCTATCAGACTGTCCTGACACAAGGAAGAAGGGATTGGTGTGTACAGGCCAAGCCAATGACCAAAACACTGTTGTCAGTAAACCTGCACCAGCAGGTCCATCACATTAGCTGTTTGAGTCCAGAGCTCTGTTTATTTTCTGTGGTAGGTTATCATCTGTTATGTTGTTGTATGTTTCCTTGCTGTGCTAACCACTATAAACACCTTCCAAAAGTGCCCTGAACAATGACACTAGCACCTATCTTGGATTCATATAGCTTTTCCTCTCACCAGGCAAAGGAATGGAGCCATTGAATTGTCTTGGGGATGGTGAAACCTAGGGTGAAACTTTTGTTCCTGTTAGTCCTTTACACATGTCATCACAAAAAAATATGTGTTTACGCATGTTGTACTTTAATTTGGATGTAAAATTATGGTAGCAATATCAGCTGCCCATTAAATTGTCAGAAGAGTAATACATGGAATTCATTGAAGGGGAGGTGCCTAGGCACAAACAATCAGCCTGTTGTAAGCAGAGCTGTGCAAGAAGTATTTTATATCCCATATATCCCTTTATGCACCTGGAGGGAGGTTTTGCTCTGCCTGCTAACTATGCAGGCACAGGGTCTGACTTTGGCTGGCAATTCCAGAACAGAAGCATTTTATGGTAGAGGAAAGTGAAAAAGTCAGTAGGTCGGGTTTTTCAGACAAAAGGCTGAATGGTTTCTCAGACCTTCTGTGCAACCAGTAGTATGCACGTTATTACTAGTAGTTTAGCTGGCTAATTGTTTTCAATTCAAAGTGCATGGAACAGTAAGAAAAAATGTCAGCATGCTTTGGGTAATTTGTGGCATACATTTTTTCCAGATGGACTTTCTGTCTTGTACGTGCCAATCATGATGTAGGCTGATATGTTCAGAATTATGAGTGACTGAGCACTCAATAGAAGAATTGCATGTTGTTATTAAATAAATGGTGTGTTCTACCTGCACCTATAAGCATGTGAAGACTGGTTAAGGATAGCTTTTAATTTAGGATACATTAGGTGTATTTTAAGTACAAATACTCCCTCTAGTTTTACATGACAGTGGTATCTACTGAGCATCATGATAGCAATGTTAAATTCTTAGGAAGCATTTTGATCATCAGACCCTTCCCCTCACAGGGAGGGTGGTTATTTTCAACATTATTGGAATTGTATAGCTTCTATTCCCCAGGCTGACAGTTTCTACAAGAAGCCAAGGTCCTTCACACAAACACATTGCAGAGGAACACAGAGGGTGTTGCATCCTTCTCCTGAGCAGATTTTGCACGTTAGCCTGTCCTTGCACAGTGTCTACACCATGCAGAAGGCTTTTGCAGACCAAAATGAAGATAATAATGATAGTGGTATGATATCAAGAGACCATTGTCTAACTCTGGGACCATGCAATGTTATGTACAAAAGCAGGGTATAATTCGGAAGACAACATCATCTCATCTGAGTTGATAAACAAAATTCCACTTGAATTTGAAAAAACAGGCTGTATCTAGCCAAAACATCTTGCAGGACTTCTCTAGCAACCCAATCGTTATGCAGGAGTCTTACAGAGAGTCTCTCTTATTTATTTTACTACTATTTAAAATGTCATAGCATCTAGGAACCTGTAGCATGAACTAGGAGTCTAAAAGAGTATTTTCCAAGACATCTTTGTTCGCAACAAGCTACAAACCTTGACAGCCTTAGATGCATTAATTTTTTACTAGATATGCTCAGAAGAGGGGAAATAGCAATGATGTTTCCCTTTCATCTAATTGCCTGCTAATGCAAGTTGCCATCCAAGACATAGGAAACATGAGTCATACCTTGGCTGGGTGACACGCTTCACCCCTTGCTGGGAAGGTATTCCTAACCACAGAGCCTCCAGCAGCACCGTGGAGTGTTCAGCTCAGGGCAGAAGTTTGACCTTACCTGGAACTGTGCCAGACCATGATTAGAAATATTGACTGCTCTGGTCAGGAAGCAGGATGCTATCACAGGAGCTGGAGTGCGTCTCTGAAAGTGAGGGGCTTGGCTGCACCTTTTATGAAGTTGTAGATCTTTTGAAGAAAGCTTGATTAGGATGGGTTTGGTGTCAGTTTGGTTACCATGTTGGTGAGATGGCTGCTTGAGCATGGAGCTGGTGTGTTCAACTCTGCTTTTCACAGTGCCACCTGCAATCTTAGCTCTGTATAACCCAAGCTTTCGGATGATGATTGTGCTTGATTTTTGAGAGAAGAATACTTCGAAAGATGAAAGTTCAGCTCCTTGGAACCCTAATGCTAAAGGCTCAGGTTTTACCCTCTGTGATTTAGTTCAACTTTTTCTTGGGATGACAACACAGGCCAGTGCACTCAGGAGTATATTTGCCCATTGCAGGCCTGGGAATAGTGGTGGAAACTGACAAGAGTGAGGCAAGAAACAGCAACACTGACTTACTGCAGAAATGCTCAGATTTCCTAATGGACTATCACCTTTTCTGTGCCTGAATGTGGACATTGTCCACTTTATTATCTCTGTCTGGAAAGAGCAATTGAATAGAAGATAGTCACAGACCTGAACTTTTCCGAGTGATTTATCAAGTAGTAGGAGAATTCTCAATATGAGGGTTAAATCTGGAAAACAGCTGTGTTATGAACTGAATCAATGCAAAATACAAATTCCTTGTTCTATCATACCCTATTTGGTTTGTTCATTTTATTTCAATGTAGTAAATGGGGATCCAGTTTTGCATTCCTTGCTCAAATGCACAATTAATGTAAAAGAATCCCCTTGTCTGAAAACAAGTTGTGAAAGGTCTGAGTTAAAACAGCAGGACCAGGCAGTAAGTCATACACTACAGAATAATAACTTCTTAACATAATATCATCATGTGCCACAAAAACTAGAAACTAAAATATTCACACTGACCATAAAAATATCTTTCTACACTTCACCACATCCTAAGGTATGTTTTCTTTTGGAAGTAATGTATAATATATTCCTGCCATTACTATTGCTTGGTGAAGTGGCTCTTGCAAAGTTTACTGTCTGCTGAAGCAAGGTGGGGGGAGGAAGTGGAGGGAGAAAGAGCTTGTTTTTAAATTTTAATTTTGAGAGAAACTATATTAATATGACAATATCTTGCAGGAATCATTTTACAGATAGCTTCACTTTGGCAACAACATGGTAATTTTTATATCAGAGCTAGTAACTTTTTTCAAAAGCAATATATGTTATCATGGCAGTGCTCTATAAAAGACCTTCTTTGACACTGCTGTTGCAGGTAATTGCTATCTAGTCACAAAACCCATTCTCAAAATGCATCAAACTTGGCTGTCAAAACAGTTACGGTACTTGCTTCTACTATTCTTAAAGGAAAACTCTCCTTCAATGTCCCCTTTCTAATAGTTAAAACCTTCTTTGAAATCTGGAAAAAAATTACTCAGAGCTAGATTATAACCATTTATTCTTGCACTAATTTGGTTTTAAAATTAAGAAAGGTTTTTCCATTTTGAGTATAGAGAACCATTCTAGCAGACTTCACTGTATTGCACCACACAAACCTTTTCATTCTCTTCTCCAAGGTCTTGTCAGTACAGCAAGTTTTCTCTTTAGTCATTCAATTGTGAACAAAGATGAATTTAAAATATGGGCTAATGTGAACAGTATTCCAGATGAGGCTTGAACAACACCTTCTCCAGTGTTATGAATGTTTGCCTATTTCCACTGGAAGTGCCTCACCTCATATATTCCAGGATCACTTTTGGCTTTTCACAGCCATATCATGTTGGCAACTCAGTCTTTCCATGATCAGGTAATACCTCCTGACCTTTTATTTTTCCTTCAGTGGTTTCCAGCTGATGAGAATTATTGGTCTCATCTTAGTCTAATTTTAATTCTTGCTATTAGTTGCTAAACATTCCCTTTACACATTACTTCTCATGCCACTAGCACACTCTTAAGTGCCATTCTCTTTTGGACACTACCACCCTCTTGACTTTTTGCCATCTTATGAAATGAGATGATCACAAAACTGATCACTGTGAAATTACAGTAGTAATTGCTCACCCAATGACCTCTGACCAGATATTTCTTCTTTCAGAACCTCCCCCTAGCAAAATCCTCATCCTCCTCACAGCTCTCAATTCCTACCTTCTCTACCTTAACTAGCAGCACCTACAAAACACAGCACCAAGTGCTCCACTGCAGGCTTTTTCTGTGCCCAGAAATTGTTATTTCTTCAAAACAAACCATCATGAAATGCCTCATCCAATCTGATATATTTACCATGAATTCTCACTGGTAGAACTGAGCTTCATATGTTAGTTCTGTACAGCATCCTATGAAACAATCCTTAACTTGTCAGGAAAAAATTAAAATGTATGCATTTAAAATATGGAGATGGTATTGTTAACAGCTGCAGCTTTGTGATACATGAGTGCAATATTCAATAGCTAATTCCTCCCATGCAGAGGGGATAGAACGCAGAAGAAGCAGGATAATGCTTTTTAAATGCTTGTCTGACTTGCTATTTTTGTCTGTTTTTTCCTCCACTGAGAATCAAAATGATTAAATTCTTTCAAAGTGGATGAAAAGCATTTCTGTGACTACAGTTGTGCAAAAAATCAACTTGATTGATTGATTGATTAAATCTTTAGAATAAAGACCTGGCATAGTTGATCTATCCTAATAGAAAAACAAGATTCAAGAAATATTAATATTCTCCAAATTATACAAAGATGATGTGCATACTAACTTCTTAAAGTATAAACTAATGCCTTCAATTCAGTACCATTTTATGACTTTACATCCTTTTGAGATGTAGATTTTTGTGAAGCACAATGGAACAGAGAAAGAAGAAGAGGAATTTTGTCTTTTTGTGGTATGGACAACTTCAAGCAGATATAGTTACTTATATAAAGCTATTCATATACTATTAAAAAAATAGAAATTAAATTTGGAGAACCTTCAAAAAGTTTTCATCCTTGGAATCTCTTGTAAAATACGTTCTGTAATTTGTATATTAGTCATTCTTTTATTACTGGAAAAGATTTATAATTCTCAGATATAAGTTCCTGGTTCTTGTTTGTTCTCATATATTTTTTTAATCAATTATTTATTAATTTTTTTTGGAAAAAGGAATAAGTAGGGGATTTGGAATCATATTTGGTCAGATGACAAATACATGTAGCAAGGCACCAAAATATTTTCTTGGATGGAAAGAACTTATGATAAATAGGCTTTTTCTCCTCCTCAAAAAATTGACCAACCAAAAAAATTAAAATCAAACCATAAAAAAGCCCAAAGAACCAAAAAACCCCATCAGCATATTTATAACTACTGAAATCCAGCTAAAAATTATAAGAAGGTAAACATTTTTGCAGATGACTTCAGACTCAGACACCTGGTTTTGCAGCACAGAACCACCTGTGCAGAGTTAAACAGGAGAGGAAGGAAGTACAGTACACAAGGTGAAAATACAGGGCAAGGCAATGTGATGTATCCCTTAAGTCAAACAAGAGGCTGTTTGTATATGACCCTTCTGAGGCAGGGTATGACTTCCCAAGGCTGGAGCTCCCTACAAAGGGATGCATAAATAGCAGTTGTTCACAGCAAGGGTTATACTATATGGCTATTAGAGTGAATAGAAGCAGCTCATTTCTTGCCAATGACAGGAAATAAGGTCAAGCAAAGATAACAGGTCATTGAATTAGAGGTTTTCAAAATATTAGTCTTACGCCTTTAGTATGGAGTGAATGAGTGGTTCTCTTTAAATATCCTGCTTCTGAAACTCAGGGACATTTGAGACCAAGCCTATGAAACAGCAATCATGAGGTTTTAGATCTGCCTGACCCAGCCTCACTTTCTCCAGGAGGCAGTATATTTAATAACACAGTCAATCTGAATACAAATATTTTAAAAGGCAGCTGAGGCCTTCTGGGGTGGTTTGTTCAGTCTGCATGTTCTCTCCAAAAAGAAGGGAGAAGAAATAATGTGCTATGTCAATGCTGTAATAGCACTGTTAAACATCTGCCTTGCTTGAGAAAACAAGTATTTGTATAACAGCATCTTGTTTACTATTAATCTTTAATACCTGCATGTGCTGCAGGAATAGTTATCTTTTTCCATAATTCCTTAATGGATTAACTACATAATCAATTTCCAGAGTGACCAAGCCTTAGCTTTCTTCTTAGGCATTTGTTAAAGGAAAATTGGTCTTTTCCTGTTACATGTTGCTGAATGTGAGGCATAAATCATCATCCAAAACCAGTCATTAGCATGTTTTACAATGCAAGCATTTAATATCAAAATTTGTTAGGGAAATAGTTTCTCAGTGATTTCTAGAAGCTCAGTCTGAGCTACTGTCCCATTAATCTCTTCAAATCTTACAAAGTATTTTTTCCTGCAAGTGTTTTAAAAGCATGAAGCAACTGGATCTGTAATACACATATGAAATAAAATCACAGACAAAAACTTCAGATAAACTCTTATGTACACATCATTTTCAGCAATCACACAATAAGTGCACCTATATAAACTTGTTCCATAATGGGGTGAGTTCAGTAGAGTGGATTCAAAATTAGTGTAGTTGCCAGCAATTATGAGGATATGGACAAAACATGAAAAAATTGAATATACTTTTTTTTTGTAGCACCTCTAGTGAAATAGTACTTCACATTAATTTTGTATTGATACTTTGTAGTCAAAATCAGAAATTAAAAAAAAATCGAACACCAAATTACATCTTACAGATATACAGCTGTAACAGTTTTTGTCTCAGCTGTGTACATGTTCCCCATGTTTAACAGGTATGCAATTTGATTTTGCACATATGTTGTTCTTTCAATAAAATACTGCTAAGTAATTTCTGAAGAGTTGGTAAATTAATGTAGCATAAACAGAGTCCATATTTTGTTCTAGTGTTTGTGCACACATTCATGTTTCAAGTCAAAGAACACTGCATAAGGTCTTTTTTTTTAAATAATACAAAGTCTTGTCTGTCATTCTAACAAGAAAGGGTAAAAACTCTTGATGGTTACTAATGTGTTAGTTGGGTTCAAAAAAACCCTTTCTTATTTTATCCCTTAATCATAGGCAAGTTCACTGATTCAAGCTCATCAGCTGCAAGGCAAGGGAAGAAAAAAATTTCACAATTTTGTGTTCCTTTTGTAATGCTGCAACTCCTCCTTTAAAATTACATAGAGCATATTTCTAACTCAACCTTTCAAAGGAAAACTCCTGATCCTACATAGTCTGAAATTCCTGAGGTTTTGAATGAAAAATGCTTATGCATCATTCTAAAAATTTGATTACAAACTTGAGTCCTGCTGCTTTGTCATATTTTCTGTCTATACAGGTGCACGTTTTTTTCCTTGGCTGTACACGTATGTACTTTCTCTGTCTATTGTAGCAACATCCATAAACATCAATATTGTATCTGAGGTGCCTGCTGAGCGTTTCCGACACTTACCCTGGGAGGGGCACACATGTTAGTAATGATAGCTCCAGCTGCTGCTAAATAAATCATAATGCCATCTTAAAAACATTGACAAAATAGAACCAGATTCCATATTGAAAGCTGGCCAATCTTTCATATCAATGTCTTTCACAGAAATTCCTGGGCACCTGTTATAATCCTTACTCTTCACTTTTAATTAAAAGATATCCAGAAGTATTTTTATTAAATACCTAAGCACACATGGTCATCTCTTTTTATCTTTTGTTTCTTTTCCATAGAGTGTAAAATCATCTGCCAAGTATTGTACTCTGTGCAAAGTTTGTGGTTTGGGGGTCATGTTGAAATGGGTAACCAGAAAGATGAAAAAAAAGGATGTAAAACTACAAAACTGTGTTTGTATATCCAATACATAAAATGCAGGCACTCTCTTTCATTTGTCTTGTGCTGCTCTCCAGAAATGAAAACATAATTATAGAATATTTTCCTTCTGGAGTATATTACAGAATAATTGTTACCTGTATTTTAATAATAAGGAATGAAAACATACATGGGATAGGATTTTTAAATAACTCAATGGTACTTCCATATTGTTTGCACATAGGTACCCAAATGAAATGAAATTCATCAACATTGAATGTTGATTCATTATTTTTCTGATTTTCTATTCTATGGTGAATGGGTAGGCTTCTGCCTCTTTGTGTAGGTCTTTCTTGTAATGTTCTCTGCATGTATTCATTTTTTATTCTGTATTCCCTGACTTTTGTTTTCCCTGAGACAAAATGCACAGTTACAAAATTTACCAAAGGCCTAGATCATTCAAATTTACTGCTAAGTCTTAATTGAAAGTCTCCATGTTCCTTTAGTGATTTTCTTTCACGAGGGCTAAGAAATCCTTTTTAATGGTCTCTTTCAGAAATATGACTTTGAGACAATTTTCCCCTGTGTATCTGTAAGCTCTGCAGAACACAGTCTGCTTTCAACATAGGTTTTCAGGTAGGCATGTCCTTCAATCCTGCTATGTGTTGTCCTTTTGAAACAGTTTATTCCTATTGTTATAGCCTAATGCCATAACAGAAGAGTGATGGTAGTTGTCTTAAGAGGAAATAAATGAGACTGTCAGGTGCAGACTGTGGAGAGAAGAATATGTAGGCTGAGGAATGTACTTAAACCATTGGCTGATCTGCACAGGGAGGGAAATACAGTGTATGTTCAGAGGAAGCCAGTGCTGTTAATATTAACCCACCATTTTCAGTGCACAAGGCTCCTGTCCTGCTGAAATTCTGTGTCAGACAAGAGCTATTAAGAGCAAACTTAACAACAGGAACTGGTGGAAATTTACTTGTATATGTTCTGATAGAAGTCACTAGTGACTATTATGTGTGTTAGTTGGAAATAATTTCAACACCATGTGTTGCACAAGTGAGAACTACCAGCAAGAATCTTATATTGGGGTGGTCTACCACATATCTGTTAATTCAAGCTTTGCAAAAAGCATTGCCAAACCAGAAGGTCCTGCATGCCTTTTGTTTAACTTGCTGTATATATTGTCTAACACCTTCAAGAAACTGTTAAAACACTGTTTTTTGCAAAGAGAATCCCTGACATTGTGTGTGCCAAGTTCAATGTTAGCATGGTTTACAGACTATTCCCATGCCCACAGGGCTAGAAATTCTGCCCAAGGCCATAAGAAGGGTGTAGTCTAGTTTGGAGTGACTTAATATGAGGCAGCATGTGATATGAGTACTGGATACTAGAAAGTAATAAAGCATTTTAGATTAAAGGTAGAACTTACATGTTTTTATTTTCTAGTTTAAATATATGCAAATGAATGACAAGAAGTCAGGGGATTTTTTGTTTGTTTTTCTTAAGTTTTTTCCCTTAATCTTGTTCTTTAAGCTATTTTACTTTGATGATATTGCATAGGTAACCATCTATATGTTAGAAGCATATTCTGGTCATTACTCTCTTTTCTTTCAGTAAAATACTCAATAGCCAATGGGTTAATTTTAAGCTCATTTAAAATACATTGATAGTGTAAAATAAAATTAATCTAGAGCTAAAATTTAATAGATAAACCACAGAGATTATTAAAACTGTTCCACATAATAAATAAAAAAGAGGAGTAAAAAGAGTCTGGGATATTGTCATACACAAAGTACGTAAAACATCTCATCTGCTTTCTGGCATTAACCCAGCTGAGACCTAGCTACCATGTAAAAAACAGATTAAACTAACATCCATCAAGGTGAAAGATAATTATTGCTTGTGTCAGACAACACCTGTTTTTGCAGCATTCCTCAACTGAGTTAAACTAGAGACATGCTGAAGTTTTCCACTGAATTTTACGTTTGACAGTTGCCCGAAGCAATTGTGTCTGTGAAACACCTTCACCTCTTCCTTTGTTTACTTTTTGGGTAGACTAAAAATGGTAAAATACTAAAGACAAAATTTCAAAAATTAAGCAGAAAATTCAGCAGCAAGATATGTAAAGTTTCTGATGGATATTTATTTAAAAGTGTTGCAAAAGTCAGCCTTTTGTGATGTCTACATACAGATCTGTTGAAAACATTCATTTGGTAATGAATTCTGCGTACATTACTCAGGTGAGTAATCTCACTTCAGTGGAAGTTTGCAAAAGTTCAAGTAGCAGTTCCTAGATAATGCCATCATGTACTCCTGCTATGTTTAAGCAACACTGCACAGGTTGTAAGGCAAGATGTTCATCCTATTGCATAAAGTAATCTGTATTTCAGGCATTGATTTTGCAACAAAGTCCTGCTTCAGTTGTGCCAAGATAGCTTAGAATCCACGGATCAAAGTGAATTCTGTTACATGAAGAGCAATGATACATATGAACACTATAGCTTTCACAGGTCAGTTCACAGAAGGATTTGGATTTTTTGCGCACTGTTTTTTTTTTTTTTTTTTTGAGAGATGTAGGATAAAGTTTGATTTTACAATTGTCTTTTGAAATAGAACTCTTAAAATAGATCTTATTTTTCCACTATATAGGAAAAAAACATTGAAAACTCTGTGTCATCAACTACTCTGCAAGGTACAATCTAACTTGATCAGGCTAAATGCCAAATATTAAGAGGTCCAATTGAGGATTCACTTAGGTCAGATAGAGTGATATCTGATAGAAAGGCCAGGTGGATGATTATGCTAAACAGTAGCCCCTAAATTAATTTAATTGGTGTATGAATATGAATTGGTGCAAGTAATGCAGCACCAATCATCCCATTAAAATCAAAACTGCCAGCCCAGGGTAAACTATGATAAACTGTGTTCAAAAGGTAAAGAAAACCCCTCTGCAAAGAATGTGCTTCCCAAGAGAGAAACACAGAGGTCCACAGAAGAGAATGAGCTGAGGTCACAGATGTGATGTTTATTGGGGCAATAGATCCAGAGGCAGCTCAGCATGGCTCATTGCAAAAGGAGGCAGCAGGTTAACAGTGTTTGGTACTAGCTGCTTTTAATGACAGCTTCTAAAGCTTGCACACAGATTTGAAAAAAAACGTGATCAGATGGAGAAATGTGAAACAGATAAAATGTATAAGCCAAAGGCCTTAAAAGAAAAACTACTGCTACAGTAAGTTAGGGTAGGCAGTTGTATCAGTGCAGATAAAAGATGCAAGATCATCTTGTGGGAAACCTTTTCTGAATGATCAGGCAGAGAAACTATTTATGCTACCTCATCTATTCTTGAGAGTTTTATCTGAGAGCATATCAGAGCAGTATGGTCACAGCAAGGGCAGAGCTGACACCACAAATAGAGGGCTTGAAGGGACTCCAGGGCTACCTTTCCATTGCAAACTCATTTGGAGGGCAGACCCTGGTCAGCAGAGTATGTTCTTAAGAGAGTAACCATACTCCTGAGAGAATTAAGAAAGTGGAAAACAGAACAAAATCAGTAGAGGAGACCAGAAATTGGCTCAAGTCAATGGTCATTTCACCAGGAACTTAGTGACCCATAAAGATCCCTCCCTGAGTTTTTATTAAGATTGTTATGCAGGAGCAGTATTAGGTACTGACAGAAGAAAGACAGTGACAAAAAAAGCATGAACATTAAATAAAAAGAGATGCTCTGTAAAAATCGTGGTCTTACAGTGGATGTCAGGATGACCAAGAAAATATTTCATAATACTTTATCAACATCACTCCTTTAATTTTCTAAAAACTTCAGAAGAACAATGAATGGACAGAGGCCCAGATGTAACTGGACAGTACAGTAACAAGGGGCAGGAGTTGAGTATGCAAACAGGAGGATTGTGTCTGTGGAAAGTGTTTTAGAGATGATGCCTCAATAGAGGATGAGGTCAGTGGAGAAAGCTGTCAATTATTTGAGCTGGAAATCTACATTGCTGTGACCTGTGTTAACAATACAGCTGGTACTGATTACATAAAAGCACCACAGGAAATACCAGAAAGAGTAGATAAAAAAATATCCTTTGGTTTAAGTGTATGAAAAATACATCTTTGTAGTTATGGTGGTAACTGTGGATGGTTTTAGTGCATTTCTTCCCATCTTTCTTAATGTATTGATTCTGTTTGTTTTAGAATAATTGACTTAGAGCATGACTGAGGTACATCTAACCTAACCGAATAAAGGTGTAATTGGTGATTAGAGAAGTGCAATGAGATCAGTGGGAGGAAGCAAATAATTAGCTTCCACACAATATTTTTCAGAGTTTTATATTCCAGAAAAGTCTGAGCACAGACCTAACACACATTTTTTCAAATCCTAGCCATAAAAATATCATTATGGTTATAAAACATAATATTCTTTGCCCTGGAGTTTATAGCCTAGAACTATTTCAGTGCCAAGTCTCTACTTCTACCTGTGTTAACATTTTAACTTCTACTACTGCCTGAAATGGTTCAAAACTGGTAGAGAAGAAACAAATGCCCAGGGCAACATACAATCTGAAGAACAAATCATTGGGATTAGCTGCCACAGAGATGATCACAGCTGGAGTCTGGTCCAAGGAACTGGCCTAGGGACCATGTACACAGCTGAGTTCCATGTAATCAACCCTCACCCATTTGTCTGCACAACACCACATGCTCAAATTAGTACCAGTGATGACCATGGTGCTATATTTAACTTACAGATTCTTCCTGATCTGTAATTTCCAGATGCCTACACATTTAAAACCTTTGAAACTCTCACCCCCTCATATCAGTTTCTAACACATCTTTTTGTCTGGTGTTCAAAAATTCAGTTCTTCTCCATTAATTTCTGCTCAGAAAGATAGCTAAAATATTTTTTTCTTATACTGTTATTTCATTCACCTGTCTCACAATTGTTCTCTCCACAATCTAAGTCAGCAGAAGTGACTTGTCCTTTAGGAGTTTCATAGCTTAGGTAATCTTCTCATTCAGCATCTAAAGGTTGACTCCTGTTTTTAACCTGTTAATGATGCCAGTCTATTTTCCACTTATTACATTTTCAAAAGAGCACTGGAGTGCTTTCATCCATATATTTGGCAGAAGCTCCATTGAGAACTTCTAAAGAAATTCAACCTATTTATCTTCATTGCCTTTAGATACAATGCCTACAAAAAATTGCCAACAGCAGACTTCTGGGGTCCTGAGATGCCTGCTCTTCAAGCTGATGAGTATTGTTCTGGTGTTCTTTTGTAAAGCTCTGTTATAATTTGTGCTCTTTTATTTAATGGTACTTTGGGGCAAGGACTCAGGGGCTTTTTCTGCTTTGCATTTATGCTGCCTTGCTGTGGCCTGCATCAATGCCAACAGAACAATTAATAACACTTGTACAAAACCTGTACACACAACAGTCCATAAATGGAAATACTAACTTTTGCGTGATCTACTGGCTATCTTGAATTGCCTTGCACACCCAACCTTTCTTCAGCATCAGGCAGGGAGATCCTGTTTTATTAAAAATGTCATGTCTAAACACAGACTTTTAAAAAGCCTGTGGCATTTGCTGCCTAGTTCCAAACACTGTATTCTGCGCACATTAGCTACTTTGCTTCTGCTTACTCCAAAATTAATAAAACTGGTCCCAGCCTTTCAGTGGCACGGTTTGCTTCTAACTTTCTCCCTCCAAATCTCTTAAAAATGCATGAATCAACACAGCAGTCTGACAAACCATTTTAGGAGCTGATTTGATTGATGCTTCTGTAATAGGTTGCCAGTACAAGTCCTACAACAAATTAGAAAGAAATGGGAGAGCAGGGGCACACACAGGGTCTACAGAGCAAGGGTCAACTTCCTAAGTCTCACAGAGGATTCAGTGTTTCAGTGGGGGAATGGGTTTGATATACTGTTCTGAACTTCCCAGAAGAAAGACATAGGGATCTGAGGGATTAAACACATATTGGTCATCCACACCTGTCATTGTGTAGGTAACAGCAGCCTCAGGAGTGCGGGCAACAAAATCTTTCCAATCTGCGATCATTGCTTTCTCTCTGCGTTGCAAAATGGATGCCAACAGCCACTCCTCCAGTTCAGAGAGGGGCAGGAAGCAGCAAAATCACTCCCATATATTTGAGATGAAAAGAAGTTCTCCTTCTTGCATGCCAAAAGGCTTGACTGGAAAGCCATGCCCAGCAAGGTTTCCCTAGCAGAGCCATTTGAAAAGCGTGGGGTAGATCTGTGGTGGTGGCACAGTTGCAGGGTGTGCATTCTGCACCTGGGCCCAGGCAAGGCAGGGTTTGGGGTTCTTGACAGGGAATGCTCAGGGTGTTCCACAATTGGGCAGGGCAATGGGGAAACTCAACTTTATCCCTTGAAAGTTCAGAAGATTGGTTCATAGAGCATCTGGGGTGTCAATGTACATACTTCGTGGAGAGTATGTGGAATTAATCAAGTGGTGATTCTGGTGATTATTTTTCTGATCTCTGGTAACAATATAATTAGTGGTGGGTATAAAATGTAATTGTTTTAGATCACATCCCTGGATCACATCCCCATGGAATTTAAGCTCAGTGTTGCCCTTCAACAGCGCCTCACTGTCAGCTACTTCGCACATTTTAGGAGCACAGGTGGGTTCTGAAAAAGACAATAAGTAAATAATAATAAAGAGGATCCTCAGCCATCAGCCTGGTTATGAGGGAGGGCTGGTTTCGAGGCGCAGGTGGCACAATCCATTCCAGGTGACGCTGCTCAGGCCTCGCCCGCGCCGGGCTTGGGGCCGCAGGGGCGGCCGGAGCGGGCCCGGGGCTGGCGGTCCTGTCCTGCTCCGTACCGTCCGTCCCGTCCCCGCTGCTCAGCCGGTGTCCCGCGGGCCGGCCCCTGCCAAAGCCTGCCGGGCTCGGTGCCTTTGCTGGTGCCGTGAGAAGATGCCGGTACCGTGATTCTCAGGTACCTTAGGGCCTCCCATCCCCCGTGTTGGGTTGCCTGGGACAAAGCGGGTCCGCAGGCGGCTTTGGGAGCCAGCCGAGGCGCTTCCTCACGGGTCTCTGCATCGTGCCCCCGGCCGATGGCCTGGCCAGGAGCCGAGCGAGGTTCCAAGGGCAAATCACTCTTGCGGCATTTGCGGGAGAGGAGAGCCCCCGGTGCGGGAACGGGAACAGGGGCGCCCGGCCGGGGCTGCGCTTTCCCCGCCGACCCTGTGGGAGCCCGGCTCCCCAACCATTCTCTCACTTGTTTTTTTAAATTTAATTTTTTTAAAACGCAGCGAGATTGGTATTTCCTTTCCTCATTCCTGCTGACTGCTCAGCTCTTGGGTGAATAGAAAAAAAAAGAGCAGATATCTTGGATGTAAAACTTGCCTGCTAAGGGAGTGCAAGGGCTGGAAACAGAGCTGTATAAGTAGGCTTTGGAGTTAAATGGTAAAGTTGGAAGATCTAGTTAGAAAAGGACGTTAGTAATGCAAACTGTCATGAAATTGCTTTAGAATTTTCTAGATCGTGAATCTGTCTTCCTGTCATAGTTCCGCTGATTAAAAACATACAACTGCATTAGTGAGCTGCAACAGAGGGGCGATACTATAGTGATTGCTACAGCTGCTCTTTGTAAGTAATCTCTGGGTTGCCTTTCCTCATTCTTTTGGATGGAAGTAATGAGTGACTCTAGCCTTACAGGAGGGTGAAATACAGGGCTTTGTGTGGTATGATTATTTTCACAGGCAATTTACACAGTTGAAGAAGTTTCTCGCTCTTCTTTGGAGATTGTAAGGCTTGTTTGATCCCTAGGTAGTAAGCATTTCTAATGTGGTCAGAAATATTTGTCAGTCATATGCACCAGTGAGTTATGAAGCTGCTTGTGAACTTGGAAGTACAGAACATCTTGTAGTCTTAGTAGTTTTAAAAGCCTCAACATATTTTCCAGGTTTTGTTGGTTGATAGGTCTAAAACTGATTAAGCATGAATTGAAACTGCTGCAGAATTTCTGATAACATTAAGAAGGGACAGTAGTAGTCCTGTGCGTGCAGGCCAAGATTTAGGAGGAGCGTCAGCATAGGAATTTTAAATGCACTGTGTTTTCCCAGTTTTTCAAAGGCTTTTGCTGGTATATATTGGGAATGAAGGCAGCAAGCTTTTCCTTTTGGAAAAAAAGTATCTCTACTTCTCCATAATAAAAAGAATACAGCCTAAACATCAAAATGAAATAGCAGTGCAAGGAGCCAAGTGAACTCATGTGTGCAGAGTTTGTTTTGGTTTTTTTTAACTAACTTTAGCCGTGAACTCCCAGCCCTGGAGCCTATTTTAAATAAGATAGGAAGCTTCAGTCTTGTCACAAATGCAGCTACAACTTGTCCTGGGGAAGCCTTCGTAACGGGGTCAGGTAAAGTTCAATGAACTACCAAACCAGCACTATTTCAGAAATGCTAAGGTGCTCTTTCCACTGATCGTTCCACTCTCTCTGCCTGTTATTAAACTGGTAGTTTTTACAACATCAATAAAGAACTTTCCTACCCAATTGCCCCAGACAAAGGCCTGAAAGCTAGGTTTAAACTATGAAAACTTTGTGTTAGGTTCATTTAGATTGTTTTGCTGTGTCAAATACTCACTTGAGTTCAAAAGTTCAGATGAACCATGAACTTTGTCATTTCACAGCAGGCAGTTCTACAAATATAATCCGAAAGTGAAAAAACCTGGTATATTTAAGGTGCGTTTGTTGTTCTATGTGGAATATACTCGGAGTTCCGCATTTGCAAAGTTCTGCTCGACTTAAAAAAACCTTTTAACTATTTAAAAGACAAAAAACCCTAAAACACAATTAAGCCAAATAATTCCTTGATCCCTGACCTTTTAGGCTTTCAAACCAACACATATTCAGTGACTAATCATTACTGCACAAACTAAAGCCAGCTAATCTTCTTAATAAATTGTGAAGTCTTGTATGTCTCATGGTTTCAGTGATGGCTTTTCTCCCTGTCTGGAACATTGCAGAATATCAAAACAAATGGGTCATGGCTTTATGTATTTGTTTAAAGTTTGAATCTATGTCATCTCATGATATAGTCTTGAGTTGAGATGGTTTTACAAGCCTATATGGAGTATAAGATTGGTAGGAATGAAAAATCAGTCAATGCAATTTTCACCTACTTGCTAGAATATAAAAATGTGTGGACAAAACCAGGTTGTTCAAAACTATTTCATAAATGTGGAAACTTACCAGAAACTGAAGAGTCTGTAATAAATTCAGCTTCTTTTCCATGAAAAGGAATTCCTTATGCATACTTTCCTCCTCCTCCTAGTAGGTCTGGAGTCTCAATCTATCAGGAAGAAGCAGCTCTTATTTTTTTTTTCCAGACTTCAATTTGGAATCATAAGTAACTTTAGGCTGTTGTCACTGACTGTTCATGAGTTTTAATTCAAGGTTCAGAACACAAAACCTCCAAACCCAACAGGTATTGTCTGAAATATATTTTTCAGTATCACATATATTTTCTGATTTTTGCATTACAATAATTTTGAATTTTTTACTTTTCTTGATGCTGTATAAGGCCTGAGACTGCATATGGGGGCTTATCATTTGATTATAACATTCTAGGAACTTCTCATTTAAGGAAAGCGAAATAATTACAGATTCTTGATAAAATTTGGTCTCTATATGAAGCACATGCTTTTGGCAGGAGGAGTAATTTAATTGTTTGAAATAATTCATGTATCCTTGTGCTACTCAGCAAAGAACGGATATGAACATAGAGAAGAAATTAGCAATCGTGTTCTTTGTGAACAGCAAAGAGAGAATGAGGAAACATCACATTTAGTGGACATCTGCAACAGCTCACCAACTGTGCTAAGCCCATACTTGTAGTTGAGACTGTGACTGAGCTTGTGATGCGAGCTGTGATTACTACTAGGATCACTTCCCTATCTCCTTCCTCTTTCTGAAGGTTTGTGTCTGCTGAATGGAATAATTATACATTGTGAGAGAGTGCATTGCCTGTCTTGTCTGATGGTTGCCAGTGTTGGTTATTTTGGGCACTTCTGCTGCAGCATCTTGACCAAGTGCACCAATTCAGGGACTGGTGACACCGAACTCGTGAGCTACCTCTGCTGCAGCAGGCATGAGCTCTCTTCTGCTGGCAGGCTGTCCTGGGGAAAAGCCAGGGAAACAGCATTTCCACAAAACAAGGCATGCTTTTCTGTGGCAATAGCTTCCTACTAGTGCTGGCAGGAAGCTTTATGTAATGCATCCGTGATTTTCAGCATGAGCCACAAACCTACTTGGGAGTTTTATCATAACCTAATTTTTATATATGGATGGATTTCCTCAGTTCCCTTATGCTGGGTAAAAATCACAGAGCAGGACATCAAGAGTTCGGGATTTTAGATCTAGGTGAGGAAGACTGTCTTCTGAGAGCCCTCCTGCCCTGCCTTCCAGCATTCCTGGAGGTGGGTTGGTACTAGGGGAGTCATTCATCACATCTGGGCAGCCTTCCATAGCATGGTCAGCAAGTGACCTCAGAAACTGTGACACAGACTGGCTTCAGAGATGGCTTTAAGCCAGCTGAGCATTCTGTAATTTCTGTGAGAGCTTTCTGTAGAGGAGGTACAACATATAGGCAGCCTTCCTAAACTGCTGCCTAACTTGTAAGCTGAAGAGAATTTCAGGAGTGGTGGTTATTTGGTTGGTTTTTGCAAGGTGCGGTTTAGACCAGAGTCCTGTGTAAGTTTTCACCTGAAGGGAGAGTCAGCTAAAGATGAGGTGGCCTTCGCTGATTGCAGTGGCATAGTAGTAGAATAGCCTGCTTTTCTTCTATTCTGGACATGGCCAGTGACTGTAAACACAGTTTTCTTTTTCCATTTGGGAACATGAGCTTTACTGAAAAATACTCTACTGAAACCAGGCTACAACACTAATAATGTTAATGCAACACCATACTTTTCATTGTATTGTCTGTTTTATTCAACTTTAGTGAGATAATAGAACAATATTTATTTACTTCTAGATATCTCTTGCACAAATAGATGTTCAGAATCTAATTCATTGTGGTGGGTTCTAATAGGTGAAAGCTAAAGAGGGCTCCTGTTTTTATAATCACTTCTAAATGTGTTGTAATTACTATGCGGTACATTTAATGAATTTTAGGAAGTACATTGAGAAAATCAAAATCTTTAAAAGAAAAAGGGCAACTCACTTTTTTGTTAGATGTTTCTCCCTCTAGGTCATCTCAGTTCTGTGGGTATGAATAGCAAAAAATGATAGTCTCTGAGATTAATTACTAAAGCTATGTGAAAAAGGTCAGACTACTCTAGTTCCATTCATAAATTAGACTGCATTCATCTCATATTGTTTTGACTGAAGTAGAATAATAGTGGTGATAAATGCAATACATTTTTCTATTCAGACTGCTCTTAATGGGAGTGATCAAATTATTTAGTGACTGGAAATAAGTCCAGGATGAGAGAAAGACCGGCACAGGAATTGTATTGCTCATTAAGGCTTGAATTACTAGGTTTTCTAGTTAATTATAATTTGTTGCTTATTTTAACAACTACAACATTTACTAAGATTTGCTATTAATTATAATTGTATCAATAACTTTATTTAGGTTACTCATGATCAGCACAGAAAGAAAGCACATTAGCTGTTTTGAGAATGCTGAAATTCAGGGGTTTGTTGATTTAAGCGCCTAAAATAGTGTCAGTTTTTCTCAAGCTTCTTGAGACTTCAAATGTTGACTTGAAAACCTGAAACAAAAGCTTGATTTCAGATACTAACCTCTTACTAGTCCTTTTCCACGTATTTGGGAAAGAGAATTTTAGTGGTATTTCATCCTTTTGGCTCTGCTTGCAAGTTAAGTAATATTGAAAAACCATTAAGGTGATTTCAGAAACGTTCTGTTTAGACTTGACATAAAAACATTTAAAATATTTTTGGATGACAATGGTGGAAAATCTATGCACTTTTTCCCAGAGTGGTTGAACAATTACTAATTCAGTGGTTCCTGGTCTTATCTATACAATGCAGTAGAGGCTTTGAACTTCTTTTTCAAATAGTGTCCTTTCAGAGTAAATATTAGTGTTACCTTTTTACTTCATAAACGCATTGTTACTTTGGTTAATTGTTAGATTTACTGGTCCTCTGGGGGCTGACATGGAGTTTAAAATGGAGTCACTTAAACTAAGGGCTGAACAACGAAAAGCTGAGACTGGCACTGACAGCGCAGAGACCAGGCTAGTGCACTAGTGTATGTCTTTACTCTGTTAACAAAAAGCACATCAAAGGTGCAGGAACCTGATCCTCTGACTGCTCAGAAGTCTGAAAATAATTTGGTAGTAAGGTGCCTTCCCAGAAGGGAAGTGGTAAACTGCAGTCCCAGCTCTAAGTCAGTGTGATCAAGTCTTGCATTGGTTTGGGCAAGAGTCAGTGCCTGCAGGAATTCCAGTTTTGCCATTGGCCCACAGCAGTGAGATATTACTTCTATGGCTTGCCCAAGTGTTTGTGTCTCTAATTGCCTTAACAGGAGTGATGAAATACATACCAGCATACTTGTGAATGGCAAAGAAGTAGATTATGAAAAAAACAGGGAATAAATGAGAACGTTGGTTGTAAGAATTCCAATAAGAATTCTGTCTTGGTTTTTGTCTGCATTGGGATTCTCAAGTACTTTGACACCCTACTAAGGATACTGTCAAGAGAGATCTTTGTGTTGAACTTATTTCCTCTTTTCCTGTCAAAGCAGAGTCACTGACAGCTGGCTAGCCATATATTAACATGTTTCATATCCTCCTCATCGTCAGATCAGGTACCTGGCCAAGTTGTGGTTAGCAGGTCTAATTCTTTGCATTATTTGATGGCTGCAAGACTATAGGTTGCTTAAGCCTTCAGTTCTGCCTCCTTTCAGACAGTTGCTCAGCTGCTCTGTTCAGCTCTGTTCCCCTATTCTTCAAATTGCTTTTGCTATAACTGCTAAAAGCATTTTTTTAGCTTAGATATTCTCCTGGCTAGATAGAAGTGAGAAACTGTCAGTACTGGCTTCACAGCCCATAAAAGACTCTGTGCTATTGATAGTTTTCACCACAGTATTTTGGAAAATGTGCTATTGTAGGAAACTTCCAGGGTGCACTTCTGTACCCTGTGGACCTGTCCGAGGCCACATAGTACAGGAGCCTCCTTGCTGGTTTGTTTGTCTCCACATTGGGATGCCAGAACTGTCGCTGGCTTGTACTGTGCCCAAGGATGTTATCCCACTCCAGGAAAAACTCAAGAGGAGTCACTACTTCATTGTAATGACAATGCTGCTGAAAGTCAGGGCATCCACTGCTGCAGTGTGATATGGTCAGTTCTTTAAACTCAAGTTCTGCATGTGTTTGGTTTTAATGCTTTGAACAAGCTTTACCAATTTCCACAAGAACTGTGGAAGTAGTGGATTTTTGATGGCATGTTTCCAGCTTGAACCGGAGAGTGCTGTTCATACAACACTTCCATGATTGGTTTTGGCTTTGTAAAGTCAGTCCAGGGAAATACATTTTTCTTCAAGCAGCTCACTGTCCCATCTGTAGATGACTGCCTTTCAGACTACCTCTTTCCCTTGGTTCACAATTCCCTACTGTCACTGACTAATTTTTCAGCCTACATCAGGGACACGTGAACATTTTGTAGTTTTTTGTTTTCTCTGAAATAAAGAGATCTCAGCTGGTGAATCTGAAAGTTTGTGGTCATGCTGGAGATCAATATCTATTCCAAGGTAAAATAATGCTGTACTTGTTTCTTTTGCAGTTTGGATTCCATGTGCTTCTATAAGATATTAATCTATAAGGTATAATTCCTTAAAATTCATCTGCTTTACTAGTATTTTCTTTTATTCTTTCTCATATGAACCTCATATAAATACCAATTGGGAATAGCACAGCTACCTCAGCTGTTCTGTTAGTATGGTAAATAAGCTTTTTCAGTAACACTGTATTTTAATGGATTGGCTGTCACAAAAGTGCGCAGAAAGCACAGCTCAGGCGGAGTAGAACACAGGGAATGCAATCTTCTACCTCCCCTTTGGGAGCTGGTTATCTCCTCACACAGACTTGGAGTGCTTGGAGCAGGCTTGCTTGAATGCAGGTGGGAGGGAAACTCTGGGAAACAGGGATATCTGCTTAGAGAAGTGCAAGAGAGGAGAAGGAAAAGGTAAAATCAAGGGTTGAGAAATTTTTTAGCCTGAGAAGATGGATTCATCATATCTGTCAGTGGCACTTTCAAACAGTCCACCTTTTAGATGTTCTTGCATCTGTGATCTCTGCTCTGAAAAATCTCCACTTGCATTCTTTCATCTTACAGCTGGAATATTGAATAAGTGACCTTTTCTGACTCAGACACATTGTTGTCTCTGACCTCCTCAAATCATGGCTTCACCTTTGCTGCCGCCAGATGCCTGACTGCTTTCCATCTCCCTCTCTCTGCACCTCAAGAAGTGTCCTTCATTCCTAGCAGAGTCTTTCCTGTTGGTCTGTTGCAGAGCTGCTTTTCTCACCACTTGCCTCTCAGATGATTATAAATGACAGGCATTTACGTTTTATTCCACTTTAGGAAAGCAGCTTCCATATGGAAAACACATTTTATTTGATGTTGGATTTATCCAGGAGCTGATCTTAGTCATAATAACTGTTTCTCATTCAGGGTTGCTGCTTTTCTTTCTGTATTTTCCAGCTGGACTGTTTGAGGCATAGGAGGTCAAGTGACTTGTCCCAGACTATGAGTCAGTGCTGTGAATTTGGATGAGTACCCAGTATCCTAAAGGCTCCCAGTCTTCTCTGACCATCACTAGACCATGCAGCATCTCTGAAAGGATTGGCTCTATGGAAAAATACAAATTAAGAACACTGAGTTTGAATATTTAATTCCCAGAATGTAGTTATTGAGCCTTGTTCATATTACAATGAAAACATGTTTTTTTAAGTAAATAAACCATGTAACAGCTTTTTGGGTTTTGGCTTTGTCTGTTTCTGTGCCCAGCTAAGTAGTGGCAAAATGTTTTTTATCAGCAGCTAATACAGGAAGGAAAATGTGAAAGGGAAGAAATCTAGAAATATTTGACCTAACAGTGGCCGTGATTTAACAGATATTTTGGACAGACTGGCTCTTTTGGAGCTTTCTGCATTTGACTGCCTCCTCTATTTAATTAGAGTATACTGCTGTTTATAACTTGAGGTTAAATCCTCCTCTTTATTTGTGATATATATTGTGTTTTCCCAAGGGTACCTTCTGGAATGCTTAGCTAATATCTTAATTAAGACGTTTTGTTTTCACAGCAGCTCTGCAGTGTGAAGAAGATATGCCTTCATCTTATGAAGCACGACAGAAGTGCAGGGAAGTTGATTCAAGAGTTTCTGCTAAGTTTCTGGCTCCAGTCTGAGGTATTTAGGCCGATTCATTGGCAAAAAGAAAAATTGTTGCTTATGATTTAAAATATTTTTGCTGTTATTGGCTAAAACTGAATACAAAAATTTATTCAGTTATTGGCTAAAACTGAATACAAAAATGTATTCAGTAAAAACTGAATACAAAAATTACTTGTTTGTGAAGAAGATCTATGTGCTTCCACAAGATGCCATTTCATAGAGCTGATGCCACAGAAACTTCTGACACAGGTTTTGAACTGACAAGCCCCTATAACTTGTCTAACTCAGTGAAGATGACATGAAATCTTCTGCAGACAGGATATCTTTTGCTGAGGTCTGATCAAACCTTTTTGTTTTCTTTCCCTATCTGCTGCTCCTCATCCTCATCCCCAAGCTGACTTCATGCGAGTGTGAAATAGTGGTCTCTCAAACCATGTCTTAAGCCTTTGTTCTTAAGCATTCTAGTGCTGGGTGTTATCATCAGAATGTATTGATGGGGCAAAAGAGTTCTTCTTTCAGGGAGCTGTGGCACAGTTGCACTGCAGCTTTCCAGAGGACACTCCCATGTCTGAGGAACGTGAATGTTCAGATTAAAGAGTGTAGTGAAATAATGGGCAGTTGAAAAGAGACTTTTATAGTGCAAAATGATTCTATGATTCTGGTCAGCTAAGCAAGTTCTGGAGATGACTGGTTCCTAAGTCAAATGTTTTTTGATGACTGGAATTTGTAACACAGTATTGATATTCATTTCCCTTTAGATCAACTCTCCTAGGTAAACATCACTGTAGCAAATCTGAGACCCTCTATACATGCAAATTAGCCAGCTAAGTTTTAATTTAAATTTCAATTAAAAAATTGAATAGTTTTTTAAGTCTCTATACGGGGGGACATACAAATGGCATTCTCATTTCTGCTTCCTAAAAATACTGAGTAAAGAGGTTTAGGCCCAGCGTTATTTAAGGTTACATTGAAAAAAATGGGCACAGATGAAAGGACATCCACATGCCATAAGATTCCAAGGGAAATATTTAAAGGTTAGCAATTCTTATAAGATGTCTGCTCTTTGAAATTTGATCCTTATGGAAATTCATATTCTCATGAAAATTTCAACCAACTCCTAACAGACTAAAACTGAGGAAAATCTGTCTGGTTTTGATTTTAACTGGAGTCAAAGCTGCTCTTTCAGTATTGGACAACTTTGAGGAGACTGACTCTCATAGCTGAAGCTTATTTTTTTCTGAAATGTTAGATGGATCAGGGCATTAGAGTCAAGGTTCTGATTGTAATGCCTCTCTAACCAACTTCATGTAATCATGTGCACACAAAACTTATTAAACTCATTTTGTCTATCAGTTTACCTTGATATATGCAGAGTGAGGAAGTGTCACATACTGCAGAAGGGAGGGAGTGTTGGTTCCACTTGATTTTGTTTTGTTTAAGCTTGAATTTGAACTATGGATGTTGGATTTCCAAAGAATATCTGTCTTGGGTACTTCTGAGGCATAGACACTTGTGAAATGGAGAACATCTGGTTCAACATTGTTAATCTCCATTTGAAGAATGCCATTTAGTTATTACTCAGATTTTATGGTGAAAAGAAAATACTTTGTTTTTCAACATTGCCTGTTGTTTTTCTGCCTTTGAAACTTTTCTGGGATAGTGGAGTGGAAATATAAATATGATGAATGTATTATGCAAATGAATTTTTTTTGTCTCTGTAACTGAAAAATGTTTTACTGCTAGCTTGTCTGAAAAGATAGGTTACTCTAAATAGCAAATTACAGTTCTGCTTGCTTTATTGTGGGACTATAGTATGCAAACTTGCAGTATAAACTGTTGCATTCAAATGAGAGAAAATGAGGGCTAGGGAGGCTTGCCTGGTTTTTCACCTGCTGCAATGAACTTCTGACTTCACAGAATTTGTGTAAAGCCTAGAAAAGCATTAAAGTTTTACAGCTACCAGTCTTTCATCAAATCATTGGTAGGAACCAGTGGCTAAAATACCAGTTGCTCCTTTGGGTTTCATATACTCAACACAAGAATATAATTCAACTTTCACTCTTTCCCATCTCGCCTTTGCTCCCATTTAATAAAAATTACCAAACACTTTGTAAGGTCTGCATTGCAATGTACTTTGCCAGTCTCCCATAGCTGTATCCAATAAGGAGAATGAAAATGTTTACTTTCCTTTCTTTCTTTTTTTTTTTTTTGGATAAGCCCTTTATATGGCACTTAACAATGACAATTTTTCTTTCTTCCACAGTACTCTGCTAGCTGGGTAAGTGATAATTTTGTTCATGACACAGATTAAGATAATGTATATTTTAGTAACATTCCCCATTAAATTATGCTGGTTTCTTTTAAAACTTTGCTCTTGAGGTTAATTGCCAAACATAGGAAGAGATAGTTTGCATCAAAGGTTCTGCCTTGTTGTTGAAAAAGGTTAAAAATACGAGAACACTCCCTTTTTAATTTCCAAGTTTAATTTTTATTTCGGTTATCACTGAGCTTTTTTTTTAATTGGTAAGGAAAATACTTTGATTTAACTAAGTGAAAGTACAGCTTCCACAAATTTTGCTACTTTGAATAATTGGAAAGTTAAATTCAGCAAGTTCTAGTAGTGTTTTGTTTGGGGGAGGGGGAAGGTACCTATATGTGTAAAATTTCCTCTGAAGTGAGGGGGGAAATCTGTGGGAAATCTCTTTAATTCTTATTGATTTTTTTTTAATCAGTTATGACATGGTGCACCAAGAATGGCTATTTCCCTCTCCCCCCACCCTCCATGAATTCTTCAACAAGTAGCAAATTATTTAAGATAAATGCCTACTGCTGTAGACAGCTGCCAGAATAGAAGTGAAAATAAACTGGTGAAAGGAAACTGCCCAGTTCATGGAAAGGGCAGCAAGGATATAGTGCAGCAAGTCCATGACACTTCTGGATACACATGCTGAAAGACTTACCCTGGCTGGCCTGCTACAAATCTCCCAGTAATTCATTAAGGGGAAACGCTTCTTGCAACATTTCACTCCTATTTTAACACCCTTTGTCTTTACCTTACATACTCACTGGGTTCATTCCTATGTCAAGTGAGCCTCAGTGAAACCAGTTTTTCATTCCTGATAGAGCAAACTGTTTTGCTCGAGTAGAAAGATTAGATGGATGCTTTTACTGTAAGTATTTTAGCAGTCTGTGGTATTTTTTCGGGCTTGGGGTCAGAAGAGGGATATGATCATTTAATCCAGTAGACAATGTAGAATGAAGTAACTTGACTAGTGACTGAAACAGGCAATGTTGTCATGTTTTCTCATAACTTTGAAGAAACAGTTATCTTCTAAATATAATACAGTCAGACATGTATTAAGATGGAAGTACAAAACCGTGTCCTGGTTGTTCTAATCTGCTTCAAATCTTTGAAATTACAGGATTAATTTATTTTAATTATCATGGGGCCAATTTGCTACAATTGTCTGGGGAGGAATCCCATTAACTTCACTCTGATTTGTTTTCTGAATGCTGACCATGGGATTTGACCTGTTTAAACAAAGCAGCTTGCCATTTATTTCAGCTAGTATTTAGTTACATCGAGTGTCTCTATTCCTTCTTATGTAACTTTACAACTCTAAAGGGGGTTGTAGCAGAGTCCTGGTTTAGTAATTTTGTATTTCTAAAACAGATCAGAGTGATGGGAAAATGCTTGAATTTACACAATACTAACTCGAATATGTTGGCAGAAAGCTGGGTCTGGATAACCTGAGTGTATCTGTAGAAACTGAACTGCCATCTTTGCTCATAGTTTAGAGTTTTATGGAATTAGACAGGTTGGGAGGGCAAAGCATGGTAATACCAGTACCTCTGGGATGGGGGGGGGGGGAAAGGTTGTTTGTTTGTTTTGGAGGTGTTTGTTTGTTTAAGTGTAATAGCTACGTAATGGCATACTGGCAGGTGCTGTAATACTTTGAGCATAGTTTGTGAATGGATCCATCAAGAGAAAGTTTCAAAGTGGCTCTATCAAGTGTACAATTCAAGTAGCAATCTGTTTTACATTAGTAAGTCTCTGGCTGCAGATTACAGGGTTTTTAAGGTCTTGTTGTTATTTCCCAGTTTATAAAATAGCTCATCATCAATGGTATTCTGTGTAGCCTTTGGATTCCATTCATAAACCTTTACAGTTTGATGGAATTTCCATGGCTGAGGCACATTCCATTGAGCATATGCAAACACCCATACGTGTGCATGTTGCAGTCTTATCTGTATAAAGGAAACTCCTCTTTAGTGGAGGTATATAAATAAAACATCATCTGACAGAAAAAATGTTTATACTGGGCCAAGAGTGGTCTGCATGTTCACATTGGTCCAGTAAGAAAACTAACGTCTACAATACCTGGAAGTTTTGTTTCCTGTTTTTTGTTTGTTTGTTTTTAAATAGTTTTCTATAGAACTAGCCAGTGTCACTGAAGGTACCACAAGCCAGGCTGCTGGAACTCCTGTTAACGCTTCTATGGGTTTAAACTCAGAAAATCACTGAGCTGCTGTTTCCTTGGTTTTACACAAATGGTAGTTGTAACTAGGACCGAAACTTCCAATGTTAGAAAGCAATCCCTGTGCACAGTAGTTATTTTATCATTCACTGCAATAAGTTTGAGACTTCAGCACCTTTTTAAGTATAAGTGGTTAAAACACTCTCATGCTTTTATGGGGGTGTATGTTTGCTGTCCATTACTTAAAAATCCAGAAGCATCCATGTTTGGCATGATGTGGAAGTGCAATGCTTGACACTCTTATTATACACACAGAACATTATTAAAGTTTCCTTTTCACCCCTTACATCTTAGCATTGCTGAGAATTATATTCTGTGTCTAAATATTGTTTAAAGTGCTATGATTAGTTAAAAATCTCTCCCTGCTGTGACACATAAGTGCATCTTCTACTTGATGCTCTGTCATGTGCTTTAAGAGCAGGATACTGTGAAGCTTTCTGAATTCAAAATCTCATCTAAAATATGTTTTCTATATTTCTCCCTTTCAGAATATTAGAAAATGAAATATATGAGAACTGAACATTTTAGAGGGCATGGTCTTGCTGCCTAAAAGCAACGATCTCCTGAAGTACAGGTAATATGCTTAGAAAGGAAGCAGCATCACATAAAATGTGATTTTTTTTCCCCAGAATTCAGGCTTGGGCCCTGGTACACCCCCTAATTTATCTTGAATTTATTTCTTGATGGAACACAGAGATACTAAGGTTTGTATTACTGCTGGGAGATGTTGCAGAGCAGTTTGTTAACCAAATTCTTAGGAAGACTTCGAAAGACATAAGAAAAACATGTACCTGAATCTTATCAAGTCTCTCAAGGAGTCTGGCACCTAATGCATCTTTACCAGAGATGAAATTTTCTCTTATTTTGTTTATTAACCTTACAAATGTAGGTTATTCTGTTTCACACTACAAAGTATGCTCATTTCAATAATAAAATTAGCTACTGCTTTCTTCTCTCTTGTTTTGTTTATACTTGTTTATTAATGACTTCTTCAAGGGTTGACCCTAGGTTTAGATTTAGGTTTTCTGTGTTCAAAGTAAAAATCTCTACTTTAACTACAAGAAGAGATTAAGAATTAATAGGTTAAAAACTTGCTACACAAATCAATGCTAGCGTGCCTTGTGGTTTAAGGAGGGCAAATCTATGTTGGTATATATTGCTTTAAGTTCAAGCCAAGAATCCCAGATAAATTTTAAGTAACAGGGCATATGCAGACCTGTGGGATGGAGCATCTACCTTACCAAGAAATTTTAGTTCAGCATAGTGAAAAAGGAAAAAAATTGTAATGCATAGTATGATGAAAGAGAATGATGAGCAGCATTGCTTTGCTGGTCATGCTTTTGGTTCAGGAAGTCATCCTTACTTTAGAAAGTGTCTAGTGAGGCTAGGAAGAAGAATAATGGGAACAAATCTAATTGGGCATGAAAAGAAGAAATGGTGTGAATTAGAAACATCAAGATGCTGTAAGACTTTTTCTCAAATCAAAAATGAAGGAAGAAATAAGATTTCAAATACGGAACTTGCATAAATTCAGTGTGCCAGTAGCCACACATGGGTGCTCCAAGAATTGGCAAGAATTGTTGCTCAGATAGGAGATGTGGAAAGGTTGCTTCCATCATGCTGCTTATTCCTTGTGGCATGTCATGTCATTGAGTGTGAGGTAGGAAGTGACTCCTGCTGTTCTGCTGTGACATTTTAAAAATGGCCAGTCCCACAAGGAATCTGAGGTTAGTGTGCCCTGACCAATCAGTTACTATTTCATCTGGTAAAGAGGTGAATTACAGCAAATGTTAGGGAGGAAGTAGGACATGTGAAGAGCAGCAGGTTTCAGAAATGTAAGTTTCCAAGTTCTAGAGCCTTGGAGATACACAGACATGAATAAAATACTTGCAGAACAGTGCATGCTGAAGTGAAATAGCTGTGTGTTTTCTGAATTAGGTCACATAAAATCCTGAATTAGCTCATCTCTACCTCAGCCACATCAGAAAGGAGCCAAGAGCCTGTTTGAGTTATCTGAGAAGTAACCATGAGAGAGGACTAAAGGCAGAGTGTGATAGTCATGTATCTTTTGTATATTTGAAGCTCTTATTGCTTTGCTCCTGGGATTCTCTCTCCATCAACTAGTTCTGCTGTCAACAGCTGAGTATTTACCAAGTGGTAAAGAAGCAATTTACCTCTCAATTCAGGACACAGGGCCATTTAGAATTTAGTTTAGGTTTTACAATTCCTTGTGACAGTCATCCTTCAGGTGAATTGGAAGCTGGCACAGCTTTGTCTCCTGGGTAAATAAAACTTTGATTCTTGGATTTGGATTCCCCTTGCTATCATCATGCTAAAATGCATTACAAAGAAGCCAATACCATCACCGCTAAATTCTGGTAAAACTTTAGTAATTTGTGAAATCATATGCCACACTTGATGGCTACTTAGTAAACAGAGAAGAGAACATAAATTGATGTGCATTGCAAAACAATTGGATACATTTAAATAAATGCCCCTAAGCAGGCAACCCTGGTACGAGTGTGTGCTAGTACTGGCAATTAAATCTTGTTTAAAAGGACAAGTGGAAATCAAGGCATTTGCTATATCAGTAAAACAACACTGGAAAAAGGATGTGTATGGCTGAGTGATGAAATGTGCCAGGTAAAGCAAAAGCACCGGGTTTTCTTCACCTTTTTGTTGGTAGGTAGGTAAGGAACCAATCCACTGAACAGTGTTGCACAGGTACAGAATAACTTGGAAAAGTGCAAGCTGAATTGAAGTCACAGTGGCTGGAGCAGAGAGGGTCAAACCTTTTGTAAAGGTCAGAAAGAAGAATGAGTAAAGTTCTCTTCAGGGCAGCTGTGAGTTGGGACCATGGCTTACTCCTGTTTCTGCCTGACAGTGTGTTTTCTTGGAGAAGTGAGCAGTAGACAAAAACCGAAAAATTCATTGGTAATCCTCTTCTGTTTAGTTCTGTAATTTGTAGAAATTATTTCTGCTCATCCAGAAGGACATTTACAAATTAGATAAGGAAAAAACACCAGCTCCGTAATTTCTGATGAGATCTTGGTTAATTGTAAGAAATTTTATGTCCCACTGACTTTAATTATGTCTTGGTTTTGGGATGTTTTCCCCTTTTGGTTTCTTGTAATTTTCAGATATTTTTAGTCTGGTTTCCAGACAGCATATCTGATTTACTTTGTCCCTTTTAACCTGAGTTACAAAGTTTTAGAAGATCAATAATAGTTTTTCTTTCTATGAGAAATGAAGTTCTCAATGAAAAAGGCTTTTATATGGTGATTGATAGGTCTACTGTATTTCTGGTTTTAAAATTCACTTTGTTCATTTTTTTTGTAAAGCAGAATAGTGTGAATATTACATTCTATTCAGACAAGTCCACTATAGGCACTCAGATGTCAAAATGTTTCAAAAACATATAAAAAATAAAGAAATGAATAGAAGCTTCCTTGTTCCTTAAATTATTACTGTGTTACCCTGAACTGTAAGTGAACCCTTTTTGCTTATAAAAGAAGCAGCTGTTCATGCGATTGAAACCATGGTTCATTACAAGCTGACCTCAAATTCAGGAGAAAAACTTCCTCTATTTTACTACAACTATTCAGACATGGACTAGAGATAAACAATAATCAAAATCAGGATGAAACTTGACTGGGAAACCCTCTATACTCTTTGGCAGAATTATAGCAGCTTTTGGATCACCAAGAGTGATATAATGTTAAATGACCCTAAAACATTCCCTGCTCAAATGCAGCAGGTCTGCGCTGCCAACTCTGTAGCAAACAAAGGCTGATTGTAATGACTCCTTAAGCATAAGAGTATAGAAACGTTAATTATCACATTTTTTCACATTAAACATTTACAGAGAGTCAAGATGAAAATGGACTCGTTCATGATGATTTCCCACTTCTTTTTGGGTAAGCCATGTGATTAAAACAGATTTTCATTGTGTGTGTCTTATTTGAGTTTCATATCTTTCCTAAATGGTTTTGCTTTTTAGCTAATTTTGGAATTAGGACTGGATGTAAAAGTAACAAAAGTAGCCAACATGCCATTACCAATTTTGAAGATGTATTTCTAGAATAATTTCTTACCATTAAAAGATGTAAACTAAATTAATGCTCATTACTAGCCAACTCTTTTATAAATGAAGTAGGGCAGTGACATAGTGCCTTGGATGTATGTTTCTCTCTTTTGCTCTATTGTGTTTGTTATTCCTCTACTGTAGCTGCCTTGTTTGTTGTTGTCCAATTTTGAGACACAGCATAATACTGCTTTCTAGTATTATTCATGACCCATATAACAAGGCTCAGAGATAAGATCCTTTACCATTTACTGGGGGGCTGTAGAGAGTCCCTAAGATTTAATGGTCAAAAACAAATTGGAGATTATGAATGTGTGTGTGCTTGCCATGATACATTTAATTACAGGGATTTGGGGCAAAAATCTTTTGAGTCAGAGTGGAACATAATATGAACCAAGTAGTAGCAATATTACTGATACTTGCTAAGTAAACCAGACATCTTCCTCATATTACAAGTATGTTCAGACAACTTTTTTTGCTTTCTGACCTAAATTTCTTGTGGGGTTGTTAAGAACTTAGTAATGGGAATATATCTCTGGGCTCTTAAAATGCATTTTGGGAGTTTCTTAAGAAATTGCTGTGGGAAAAAGAAAGAAAAAACTGTTCTCTTATGCTCAGAAATCTGCTGACTGGAGATGTGTAATATTGCTCTGGGGTAAACTGATACTATCTTCCATTGATAGTTTTCCTTATACCTTATTTATTCATTGAAGCCTTTGTGGGCTTTGACTTAGAATCTGCATAAAATTTGTTCATTTCCTTTACCCATAGATTTTGAGGTGTTTTTATTGAAGATGAGGTTTGTTTAAATTGTCTAGTCTTTGAATGTTAGGAAAGCAGAAAGTACTTCTGTCAAAGTGTATTTTGAGGGAAGATAATAAAAATCTAAAACTTTTCATTTCCTTTCTGAGAAATATTTTCTTAAATTTGTTATATTTTCTTTGTTCATGACATGTGCATTGCATTCAATGTCTTCTTCCCTACTCCACAGAATTTCATGTCATCTTTATTCAGGTCTTGCCCCTGCCCTTCCTGTAAAGAAGCCCACAGGAGGCCACCCAACTTGACATCTCCGTTCCCCTAATTCCACTGCTTGGTTTGATCCCATCACCCTGTTAGATTACTCATGCCTGCTTGCCAGGGGATCAAGGAGCCTTATGGGATAGAGGTCAGAATCCCACTAAACTAGACTACCTCTTTTTTTTTTTTTTAACTTTCTTTTCTTGAGCTACTGCCCAACTGGTGGAAATTCAGTTATAGTCTAAGCTGAGAAGAAAGAGGGAGAGACCCTGGGCAGCTGCTTAGCTGTGACTCTACTGTGTGACATGGAGTCATGCTTAACACACACCATAGCTGTCTCTTGCTCTTCTCTCTGGACTCTTGGGGATGAATCTCTTTCAAACGTTTCACGTATCCTGTTTTCAGCTGGTCTTTACTCAGCCTGTTTTCATTTAGCTGCTGGCCTCTCACTCCTGACAGTTGTGCCCTCTCTTCTTGCTTGTGTCTTCACTCTTAACAGGCCTTTGTTCTTCTTTGCTTTTGAACTTCTGACTTCTCTGTTTTCAAGACAGAGTTTCTGGTTTTGTTTCCTGTCTGCACACAGTGCTACTAATTTAATATTTTACTCATTTCATATTTTCCATGAGAGTGGTAATATTTTATATTTCATCTTTTTTAGCTGTTAGTAAGTGGCACTGGGGTCATACTTACATAATACAGGATCCTACATTATCATGTCTGATACTTGGACCCACTATGTTCTTTTCAAAGTGATAGTCTGTAAGTACATTAACACTGCAAGTGTGCAGTGCTGTTGTTCCTGAGTCTGACCAGTTTTTTGCCTTCACATGAAAGTAGTGGTTTTTTTTCATGCTCTGCTTTCCTCATGTTCCTGTGCAGGAGGAGTAAATTACAATTCCACTTCCTCTCAGCTGCCTGCAAGATTAAACATTCTGCTGAATAAGTCTCATGCAGAGAAATCATGAAGACATTTGGTCCTACTATTATTTGCCACTGTTTTGATCTTCAGCTCATGTAAATTCCTGCTGGGGAAAAAAACCCCAAAGACAAAACCTGGAGAAAATTCTGTTAACTGCTTTGGTTGTCAATCTTCTCTTGTGTCAGTCATCTGTTCAAGTCTTAGTTCATTTTTGGTGAAGGTAAGTCCAAGTGTTCTGCTTTTGGGGTAGATGCATTTCTGTCCCAGAACAGCACTTTCTGCTTCTCAGGTGCACCGAGTTCTGTGGTTCTCAGCAGCATCACATCACAATCCTTGCCCTGTGAGAGAGCACTCCACTCAGTACTGAGAATATCCAGCAACCACCAGGCTCCTCTGGACACCAATGTAAAAGCACCAATGGATACTCCCAATTTCACCCTGTTCAGTCACTGTTTTCACTGTTCATTGCCACAGAAGTGTGTCCATTGCATCCACTGCCACAGCTTAATGTCATCCATGTGTCTGTAATCTTCTCAACTTCTGGACGAGGAACTCCTACAGAGGAAAAGTGCAAAGGCAGATGAAGACTGATTTCTGCCTTCCACTTAAGGAGAAAGCTGAGCTCACCCATAACCTTTGGGATATTTCTCCATAGTCCATTAGCTGTTAGGGCAATGCTTCCACTTTACAAAGCTTTTATGGTTCAAGGCAACATCTTGTGGTTTATTCTGTCCTCTTGTCACCTCACTATGAAACTAGTCAGAAGAATGTATCAGAATGTATGTTTCCACTGGGGAGACTGGTTTCTTGTTTGGTTATCTGCTCAGCTAGAGGTACCTATTAAATCTGTTAACATAAGGACCCAAATTTTTTAGTTGCCTTTGGCAAGCGATCATTTCTCTTGGACTGGTGTGATTGGATGATTACAGGACCTTTGGATGTTCATTGAGCACCAACTCATTGGTCACCAGTGCTTTCCAGACCTCTCACTCACTGAAACCAAGGATACCATGGTGGAGTTTCAGAGAGCTCCAGCTAATTTCAGAATCTCTCTTGGACTGTTCCAGAAAGAGCAGCTCTTAGATCTGTCAATTATCTTGTAATTTACATTTATGTTTTTGCTTCTCTAAGAGCAGTTAAAATTTACCAAATTTTGAAGGTTCCATTCAACAACATCAAAATACATCAGACAGAAATTGCTGGACATTAAGGTAATGCTTTTCAATTGGAAGAGATTTATAAATTAATTTGAAATCACTTTATCTGCTCTTGAAACAGAGCCATGCCATTTCCAACAAAGGGCACAAAGGATATGCACTCAGTGGTGCTGTAAGGGGAGTAGAAGAATGAAGAATTGTGCAGTGGAACAGATATATTTAGCCCTCTGAATGCCCTGAAATGCCCATTTAATGGCCTAAGTGATCAGGAATATTGCTGTGCCTGTTGTAGCTGAGTGTAGGGTTCCATGGCTTGCAGCACCCTGGATTTCCCTGAGTGTTCTCTTGCCTGTCCAGGTTGACAGTAAACTATTTCAGTGGCTGTGATGGTACAACTTGCAGGCAGTCTATTACCTTCTGTCTCACTCTTCAGGGTCTCGGATTAATTTCATAGATAAAAGAACCTTTGTCCTTTAAATCTTCCTTCAGTCATTTAAGTTAAAAATGAAGTGTCAGATGTGGCTTTTAATTTCCTGCCTATTTTCTTTTAGGCCAGGTCTTTTGGCATTATTTAATCATGGTCATTTGATGTTATTTAATCAGTGTGATATTTTAATGCAGCTGTTTACATTTGACTATTGTGCTGGCACACACAACATGCCTGCAGTATGGAAACAAAATGCTAAAAACTGAGAAGAACAAGGAACAAAATACTTATTTTTCTTATTTTTAAAAAAACCCCAAACCTGGTTATCTTAACATAGCCTAGAATGGACTTTGTAAAAAGATGAGAAAGATAGTCTTTGTTTGGAAGATGCTATTTAAATATGGCTCATGCAGGTAAGGAGTAGTTTAAAATGTGAGGGGCAGTATTAATTTAAGGAACTTCTTCATATTTTGAGATTTTAAAAACATAAATGCAAGAAATTATCCACAGTAATTTGTTAATAGTAAAAAGGAAAAAACATCTGTACCAAACCAAACTATTAGGATAAAGCCTATCCAGAATTTAAATAGCTGCTTTCAAAGCTAGCAGTGAAGTATGCTGCTTGATGTCATTCATGGCCTCTTTTTAGGGAACTTAGATTTCCCTGTGGTCGTATTGGATTGACTCAGGAAAACATAGAGAGGTCTAAACATCTCACAGGGAGGTCTTCTGCTGCCTGATGCAGAGGCTGCTCATGCAGTAATGCAGGTTATGTTCTTTTCAAAGAGAGTCAGAACAAAACCACCCCTCCGTGACCAAAACCAAACTCTAAGACACCTTAAGTGTATTGACCTTTCAGTGCCTTCTTTGTTCTGGAACTGCACCATCTGCCTCATGCTACACTGGGATTCCCATGAAGTGTTTATTTCTGTAGTGTCTGAAAGTTTGGGCTATAGCATAGGTGTTAAAAGCTCATTTTGCTCTTTTTTAAAAAAACTTTTTTGTTTTGCCCATCCTGCTGCTTTCTGTAGCTACTCTTATTTTCTAGTTGCTTCCTGTTATTACTGGGGATTTGACTGCTCACACATGCTTTATTGTTTCTTGTGTAACTCTTTCATAAGCCATCGTGCAACTTTTATGAGTTTTTCCATTTCATTTTGAGCTTTCTTCTGGTTTTTGCGCTTGTATACCTACATTTCTTTCAGCTGTTAAACAAAATTAGTCTGCTTGTCACAGGCCTTTGGAGGAACCAATTCCCAGCACATGGGCTCCTGCTGAAAATGCTTATTAGACTGCTGGAGATCTTGCTATGCCAGGGCCACTGGGTATCTCCATTGTGATCATGAAAGATAACCCTAAAGTGAGAATGAAAACCTTGCTGTCCTTATTCCTTCTGGTCTGCTCTGTGCTTGCTTGTCCCAGGGTGCTGTAGCCTGGAACCTCTTTCACCTGGCTGCAAGAACAGTAACAGTGTGACCTGCACAGACTGCAGTGGAAGGAGCAGTGTAAATGGAAATTAGGTGCAAAAGGGCTTAGAACTCAGAAGTCCTTAAAAAACCCCACTTCCTAAGATTTTGAATCAAAGAAGAGATTTATCAGACATCCTACTTTACTAGCAGTAAGAAAAATTTGCTATGAGCCAAGCGTCCTGGCCAAAGCTCAGAACAGCAGGTTTTCAACTCCAGAAAGGTGCAGGTTTTTACCTTGTTGTTGATCCTTGACAGAAATCAAGTGTAAGCACCCCTCACTTTGAGACATCAAATGATGATGTTGGCTCTGTTCCAGCAAAGGCAATATTCCAGGGAAAGATAGCATAGCTGAGCAAGCCAGCTGTCTAGAAATGGCTGTGTTAGAAAGGAAGAGTCAGAATAGAGAATGTCTTCACAAATTTAAAAAAAAGGTGTTATTTTAATAGTTCTTCTGACTCCCCCCTACAAGTGGCCTCAACAGTTGTACATTGGCTCCCAAAGATATTGTCCTTCCACTGGAAATGGTTTGTTTAAAAAAAAGGTGACTTAAAAAAAAAAAAAAAAAGAGACAGAAAGAAAAATAAGGTGCTCTAGTTAAAATTAAAAGAAAATACAAGCAAGGCAAAAGATTTATTCAGCATATTATCAAAATTTTATTCAATCTGAAACCCATCCCCTCCAAAGCTGATATCAGAGAAAACAGCAACAGTTAGTTTACAAATTGGTTATTTAGAGAGACTTGAAATTCAACTTAATTTAGTAAGTAATTGTTGTGTTAACCTAGGAGATCAGATGAAAGAATAAAAATTTGTTTTTCTGGAGTGTGACTTCTGGGCTAATAACTTCCATAGAGCTGAAACATTCCCCTCTATGGCTTCAGTGCAGTTAAAGACTGTCTTTTCCCACTCCACATAGAAAAGTTATTTCCATGGAAGGACAGTATTTCCTAGTATCACAGTGGTGGTTTTAATTCTGTTTTTCTTCCCTAATACAGCTACATATTTCTAATCACTTGGCACTACCTATTAGCTTAGGTGGTTTTGTTTTCAAATTTATTTTCACAGAATTTCAGTAAGTCCGGGTTTCTTTAGTGCATTTCTGGAATTAAGAATACAAATTAATTAAATGTTGCTCAAATGAAAGACCTCTAAAGAAATTGTATTCAGCTGTAGCTCTCTCTGCTTTGCTAAGATAATGAATTTTAGTTCTCAAAAGGCCAAATCTATGTTCCTCACAAACAGGAAGCCCACAGGTGGGTGCCTTTGTCAGACAGGATAACAGAGTCTGGTGAAAAAGCTTTGATGTGTGCAGTGACCAGGTCAGATGTAGTATGTGATAGTAAAGCTTCATTGGATAAGTGAGAACAGTAATATGTGTCTATATATGTTGTTTTCCAGACACCCTGAAGCATCTCTGGTTCATACAAAGACCCCCTATATGAATTGCCCTCCCCCCTACTCCCCAGTTGTGTTAGGTTTTGGGGAGGTGGGGATGAAGTTAAATACATGAAAATACTTTGGGATTTTTTTATTCGCTTTTGGCATTTCTCTCTTTTAATTTTGAAGGGGTTTTAAAAAGTTTTAGCCTCCGAAACATTTTTTTCTCCTGGCACATTCTAAAAATCATCAACCTTTAAAAAAATTAAAATTCTAACTAAAATCTAGAGTTCTCCCATAAGATGATGACAGAATCTGGAGATCTGTTATTTTTATATCTTGTGATAAGAGAAGTGTTGGACAATTAATACTCTTGCAAATACAATCCAGGATTTGAAAACTAAACAAAATACTAAAAAATACCCAAACAAAAAAAAACCATGATAGCACCACTTTTACATACTTGGTTCAGTCTTTTGATATCTACTCAAACCTGTACCTTAGAAGGGGTTTGAAAACATTATTACTTTCTGGATTTGTTTCTCCTGCTGTATTTGTCTCTTTTTAATGCTGCTTCATGTTGGCTAGTACAGAAGTACTCGAATTTGATGAGTTTAAGGAAATTTGCAAGCCACTCAATTCAGCTTTTCAACCTGTGGGTGCAGAAAAATTAGAAAAGTCATGTCAAAGCATTAAAATCTTGAATGCTTATGTCAGGTAGCTCTGGATTCCATGACTACTTCCATCTCATTTAACCCTAATACCAAGCTCACTCAGTAGGACAGAAAAAATAGTCCATTGCAAGAGCCATCACGTTATAAACAGTGAAAGTTTGTTACCTCTCCCTGCCTTTCCCATTGCTGTCTGAGTGCTCCCCATTGTGCTCCCAGTTAATGTTTCAGTAGAGATTCCCACTCCTGTTGCACTAAGGACATGTGCCTTGTTGAGCATCAGCCAATGTGAATAGCTCTGGTGTTGTCTGCACAGTTCAGCATAATTCAGTACAAGGACTAGGCTCTGGTCCCTACAGCAGGATCCTTGTGATGCTCATCAGGGACTGTTGCTTTCTCAATGGTTTGTTTATTTGGGTATGGCACAGATTTGACTAGAGCAGGGAGTTTTTCTTCTTAAAATGCAATTTTTGGGCAATGGCTGTGCAATTGTTACATGGAAATCTCAGAGAAATCTTCTTCTAGTAGATTAAACCTGGGACCAGAATTTAATAAATTTGGCTACTGGGGATTGTGGCCAGTTTGATAACGGCGAGCCAATAATTTTATCATTGTATGCGTGATGCTTACCTAATTAAACCTGTTCACATGCACTGAAGCTGGATATTTTTACAGATCAGAGTCAAGAGTAAGAGTGTTTCAGTAGAATGCTGGATGGCTTAGTCTGATGTGACATTTATCTTCACTCATCAGAAGTGCAATCAGTGGGGAGTTACCCAGATCTTTGTTCGTGAAGATAAATGTCAAATATTATCTATCTCCATTCTCATATGGTGTCTATCACCATGGGATCTGAATGCCTTCCAGAGCAGTGATGTACACAAATTAGATCTAAACCAGTCAGCAAATGATCATCACAGAGATGTCGCTGACAATTTTCTGGCAGTGCCTGTTTGCATTGAATCTCTCCTGTTTCCTTTCATTCTGTATCAGACAGTGAGAGATAAGCTTGTTTAATTATTGGGGGGGAGAGGGAGGGGGAATCACGAAAGATAGATTGGACAGTATGATGGAATACTGAATTCATAATAAATTCTTTCTTTCTTTCACCTTCCTTTGAGTTTTCCTTTCTGCCCAGGAGGCTAAAGACACGTTCTCTTTTCTGAAGTCAGCCTTGGAATAAGCAGTGCCAACAAGGCCAGGTGTAATTTAAAAATATTTATGCATTGTCAGCTCTGGAATTAATCTTTCTTAATTGAATTGACATGAACTCATGTCTGCAGGTAATGTAAACTGTCAAACACTCTGCCAGTGACAGCATGTTGGTCAGGGTGGTGAAGTTAATGAGAGATCTAAATTATGATGGAATATCTCAGTGTTGGCTTTGGAGCCTGATGTTTATAAATGCATTAGTAACATCACATTAGCTACAGGCTACAGACTCTGGAGTTCAGAAGGGCTAATTATTTGTTTGCAGTTTCTGAAAGAACCAGGGATGAGTTATTTGCACCTCAGAAACATTTTAGTAGTATATTTGCTGCAGTGAAATTTCTTTCCCTTAAAATAGATATAATGGAATTTTTAAGCCAAATATAATTCTCTATATGTAGTATAGTGCTTTTAGAGTCTGGAAATACCGTTTTAAAATACAGGTATCAAACTATTTATTGGTGCTGTCCAGGAGAGTCTTACCCATCTCCTCTGACAGTGAGATCAAGCCTGCAGTTACCTGTTAGCAAAGCACTTGGCACAATCTAACAATGATGCTTTCCTTTCATGGCAAAATGGAATGACTGTTAGCTTTCTAAAATGCAGAGAGTGCAGGGTGGATCCTGTGGAACTGAAATCATAGATAAGGTTTGTGTAGAAGGAACAAAATTAGCAGATGAGCCTTTGCTTGCCACAGGCAACTGTTGATGAGATTTTCCCAGGGTGCTTAGTGAGGCATCACGAGCTGTGCCTGACATGCTGGGGTGAGGCTGCAGACTAATTTTACTGAAGAGAGGTAGGAGGTGAGGAATCCAGTCTGAATGTTCCATCTTCAGAGATGAGCACTTGCTTATGTGCCACAAGTACTTGAAAGTATAAAACTGCTTTTGGCACTAATTAGAGTTCAGACCCTTTTTAGTGCACGCAGGCTGGGCTCGAACAAGGATGCTGATTACATTTTAAACAGCAAGGCTTTTATCTTGAGGTAGGTGGGTGATAAGAGAACGCCTGACTGATAATAATGGGTCCAGTGATCCATTCTTCCAGACTAAAGGAACTGGGCTTGCAGATGGAGCCCTGGGGACAAAAAGCTACAATACTTGTGTATCAATTTAGTATTGGGACAGTCTCCCTGTGGGTTTGAGCTCAGGATGAAACCAGAAGGATCCTGAGTCCTTTCAGGCCTTTCACAGGCAGAATTCTGAACTGATAAAAAGTCCCTTTCCAAATTCAACAGATGCCTAAGTAGGAGAACTAAAGAACATGGTTTAGCTCTTCTCTTGCAAAATTTCAAGAGGCAAGGTAATTCATTGTAAAAGAAGGTCTCCTAAAATTTTACTGGCTTTGGGTTGTGTGGGATGAAATTATTTTCTGAAAAATTTGAGTCAAGTTCACAATTCAGGTTTTATAAGTTTTGATAGATATTACACAAGAATGTGAATTTAGCTGTCCTTTATTACGAAGGTGACTCTTCCAGTCTTCATGTTAGAGGACAGAGAAGTGAAGGAAGAATTCCTGTAGGTAAGTGAACTGAAGCACACAGAGTTTGAAGTAACCTTGCTTGTTGTAAACATCAGGAGCACAGTAAAGCACACCTACTGATAGCTTTGAAACATATTTAAGACATTTCTCACCTGGTGTAGCACTGCTTTCTGTAGATCGTTTACACAATGAAAGCACAGGATTGTTTTGACACATTTGGAGAAAATGCTGATTAAATTTAGCCACACAGCTCTTTGTTCTCAGCAGGTATACATCATGCTATCACTGTTATTCTCTGCATTCAATACAAGAGAGTTGTTGTTCCAAGACTGTGCAGGGAAGTGGAGCTCTGTGGATTAACAGAGCTGCCTGGGAGCTGAGGTGCAGAGACAAGCCTGGTCATGAGGGGACCTGGTCAGGTCATTCTTCCACTGTGGTGTTTTAACTGCGGGGTGTGGGACCTGCTAACTCCTCTTACCCTGACTGTGCCTGCCCTTAATATCCTCAGGAATAATGATGTCCTCCTTAGACCTTTTCTGCCTAGCTTTATGTGTAGTTAAACATTTTGTTCTGTGAAATAAATGGGGGAAAAAAGGAGGAAATTAATAACGCTTTTTACAAATGCTAATTTCATTTTATTTTTTCTGGTAGCATAAGGGCAACATTGTTTATGAATGTTCTTCTTACAAATGCTTGTTAGTCAAATTCTTCCTTTCCCTCAAGTCCTCTCTAAACCACACATCCTTCCTTCAGCTGCTTAGTGATTATATCCTACGCCAAATAATTTATTTTAACGGGGTAATTCTGAGTTATGAGGTAAGACAAATGAGTTTAGAATTGAGTTTTGTTTGAAATTCACTATTTTGCTTTAAAATCAATTAAAAACTGTCATCTTTGTCAGACATATATCTTGCAGAGGTGCGTACTTACCTAAAGGAACTAAGAAATACAAATGAGGTAAAATTAAGTAACTTTGTTATGCACAAAAAGAAAATAGAAGTTCATTGGTCTTGACATTTCAGTTGAGGTGTTGTTCATTATACAGATACAGGGTCTGTTACAGCCTGGCCTGTATCTCTGAGAGCTTGTCACAGCTCCAGCATTGCCCTGAGCTTGTTTAGATGTCACTGCTGTTACCACAGGCAATTCTGGTACCTTTCTCCTGCTTTTCACTGGAACTGCTGTTCATGGCAAAACCAAAAAGTGTGTGTTTTCACAGACGGGCAATGGATTTTCTTCTTTACCCCGATTAAAAAAAAAATTTGTTGCGTTCAGGTTAAAAAAAAAAAATCCAGAGGTGAAATTTGGTGTTTCCAGTTTCCAAACTGGAAACACAGCTTTTGAGCCAGTAGTGGCATGCTGCAGGGGGTATGTATAATAGAGTGGAAGTTTCACGGAGCAGGTGGGCACACGCTGCACAACTGCTGTGGGAAGGTGTTTCAGGGGTGCATCAGCATCTGTGCTGCCTGACCTCTGCTAAGGTAAGACCGATTTGGAGGCTGCCTGAATTGAAGGCATTTCCCTCATGCTGCAAAAGGGACCAGGAGCAGATCAGTCCCTAACCTGGCACTGACAGCAGGACTCTCCCGTGATGTGGCAGGCTGGCCTGGCTTTTGCTGTCCAGGAGAAATTTGGGGGTTCAATCCATTTTCTCTCCTCCCTATTGCCCTGAATGTAGTTTGTTTTCAGGGTCTTTTGCTAGTTGGGAGCACCAGAACTAAGGTTCTCTTTCATTGCTTTGGGGGATTTCCATTCCCTTTTCCTTTAATTTTCTCCTCCCTGTTAATTGCATAAGAGAAGCTAAGAATGTTAACTGAACAGATAATTCTGGGTTCATGTATATGAGCAAGAAGAATCGAGATTTGCATGAAAATAGCTATCCTCAGGTTAGACCTTTGCATTTGGAAATAAGCTCTTTTCAGGTCTATTTTCCCTCCATTGTTATGTGTTTTATTTAATGTGAATGGTGGATGTTTGGGGAGGGACAGACGTTTGTTTGACTATTCAGATGCATTGGCAGGGTTTAAGTTGGCACAGCAAGGATCAGAGCAAGATGAGTGGAGACATCTTTTTTCTGTTTAAAAACACACCCACATATACTTGTGCAACTGAAGTAAAAGTAAATCCTTTCTCAGAACTGATTGCTTTTAGTGCTTTTACCTGTCTACTTTGTGTATGTGTGTGTGTTTAAGCTCACAGCACAGTGGGACTATCCTGTTTTGTTTCAGGATATTTCAAGGCAAGAAATAACAAAAAATTGGAATAATTCCTCTGTAACAAAGTCACTGTATAGCAACACTAGAAGAAGATCTTGCTAGGTGTTCCAGTTCCTGTCTTTCTTGCATAAATAATTGTCTCTGGAGTTTGTTTTTTTTTTTCTTTTTAAAACTTTCTTAATATTCTAACAGTAGCAGTTAATCATATATAGTGCATGCAAGTGCAAGAATGTGTAGATTTGGGGCTGACGTGGGCAGGATTAGTTTTAAAAGTTGAACTGACTGCCTCCTACTCCAAACCAGGAACTCTTCAGCTTTGAAAGCAGTCACTGAAATGGATCTCCTCTGCCAGGCCAGGAGTGTCAGGGCTCCTGGGCAGGAGCTCAGGCTGAGTCCCAGAGGTGCTGAGGCTGGAGCTGCCTTTGGAGCTGCTGTGTGACTGCACAGGAGGTGTTTGGGCTGGAGTGAAGGTGGAAATTAACTGTGCTATCACTTCTCAGCCAGGGAGTTATCTCAGTTAAAACAAAGGCTTCGCGTTTCTGGGAGTAAAAGAGCAGGATCATATAAAAAATACTTCTGCAATCTCTCTCCCCTTGAAAACATGGAAAAGAGTGTTAAGAAATCTGTAGTTTGCTGTAGAAGCCTGGTGCTCTTCTCTAAGGTAGATGATGTCCAATGCTTTGCTGCTAACTGGAGCCTGCATTGTTTTAGTGCATGTTAATGTGTCTTTTACATTTAGGGTAAGTGTTGGCCTTCTGCACTCTTTATCTCAGCTGTAAGTTGTCCTCTTTGCAGTGTCCATCCTCATCTTTGGTACATATGTGAGCTGGTGGCTAAGTAGTTTTTTGTTACCTTAATTTTATATTTTATTTAGTTCTATTGTCTTTATTATATTTGTCCTTCTGTGAGCAAATAAATTCTTCTGAGGGCCTGTTCTGTGCTGCTGATGTATTCTTGTCTCCCTGAGTTTGCCTGCAGTCCTGAAATGGAGTCTTGTGGCAAAGGAACTTGCTGACGACTCAGTTTGAGAATATTTTGTTTGATGACTACATCAGCTTAAGATATCCTTCTCAAGGCCATAACCCATGATTTCTTTCAACACACCACAGTACTATGGCTGGAAGCAAATAAGAGGATTGTCTCACACAAAACAAAAACTCAGAAAGGGTGTAGGAAGGTTGGTACTTTCTTTTTGTTTTGATTTTGTTAGTCTAAAGCATGGTAGTGAATGGGAATAAATACCTGCAGTTAGTCATGCCACCAGTGCCAATGCATTGTGAAGCCATGGCCCAACTGGAATGGTGACTCTGAGGCTGGCCCATGATCAGTCTTCATGGTATTTGCTCTGATAACCTGAATAGTAAGCAGTATGCAGTTAAGGCTAGAAAACTTGGGAATCAACAGGGAAGGACATCTTTCACAGCTATGGGTGCATAATCCTCCTCTCAGAAGCACTGTGCTATCTATCTTAGAGTGGAACACTGTTCTGGGGATTCCAGTGAGGATGAAATGCAGTGAAGTTTCAGAGCTAGCTTATTTCATAATGCTGTCCTAATATGTAAATGCAGGGAGGCATTGCAGACTTTCTCTGTCCCTATTAAACTAAATAAGATGCTCTGCCAATGTGTTCCAGCAGTCACCTAAAATCTGCACTAAAACATCTTTAATATTTTGTAAATTTTTTGGCTTTTAGTTTGAAGGTTTTGAGAGGGGAGAAGGAGTCTTCATGTGTGCATGTGCATGTTTTAAATATAGTTCCTGAAGAAATGCGCCTGATTTATGTCCTCTACCTCTCTGTAGCCTACTTTAGACACTTGTTATTTTCTTGTTGCTCTGCCACTTTCCAGGCTGGTGCTGATGTCTCAAGTTTTCTTGTACAGGAAACCTTATCCTACTTGCTTACTTTTGATTCTTTTCATTATCCACATTTGAATCTTTATTCATTTATACTGTGCCTTTTTTTGAGACCTGCAGCAAAATAAAATACATGGTTTAAACATAAGAGGATTATGATTGATAGAACACTGTTAACATATCCTGGGTTTATTAATTGTTTCCTGTTTGATGATGCATCTAACTCCATTAATTTTCCTAACTGCTGTTTTATAGAGAGCAGTGGCACGACCCAACAGACACACAGCTGTGTGAAGAGGCACTACTGGGAGTTCAGGTGCGTAGGTGCAAATCTGCAACTGTTCCATTACTGCCTAGCAGCACTTCAGATTTATATAAACTCTCCAGTCTCTCCTGGTTCTGCACCTTTTAATTTCTGGAAGTATGTGTATGTTTTTACAGCCAACCAGCTTGGCACTGAACCTGCATCATGGCCAAAAGCTTCAGTATCTCCAAAGGCTTGGGTTGAGAGGTTCATTCATACAACTGTCTGTGCTGCTAACTGTCCACAATTGCTCCTAGAAGGTGGTACCCAGTGGGTCTGCTTTTGATTTACCGAATTTGCTTAACAGTGATGAGAATTACACAGGAGACTGGAAGTGAAGGTTCGGTTCACTTCTCTGCCTGAAAGTTTAAACCTGAATCTGGTGCCTGGCTGAGTGTGCCAGGCTGCTCTCGCTGCACTGTACTGCAGTCAGTGCCCAGCACTGCCGTGCTGTACAATGCTGTGGTCACTGCTGCTCTGTGCTGAGGTCACTGTTGTACAATGCTGGGGTCACTGCTGCTCTGTGCTGAGGTCACTGCCCAGCACTGCTGCTGTGGCAGCCCCAAAGCAGTGGAGAGGAGGGGTTTGTTCTGCAGACCCCAGGTGCCCTGCTCAGCCTGGTGCTGTGTGAGACACACTGCAGGCTCAGTGTTGCTCACTGACCGCTCTGGGTAGCTCTCCGAAATGCAGAGAGCACCACTCCCTCCTGTGCTGTGCTGGCACTCCAGGATCCCTGTGGGTGGCTGGCAGTCCCACTGCTCTTTTGGGGTGTTTGGTATCTCCTGCTGTGTTCTCAATGCCCCGGTGCTTTTTGCTCAAGTCCTGACTCCTTGTAGGTCTGGGAAAGGAACAGAACTGTCTTGGAGTCTTTTATCAGCACCTGCAATGCATTCAGAGTTTTTGCAGCCTTGAGGAAAGTGTTTTTTCCCTAAGTGTTCCTCATCTAGCACTCATCACTGAGTGCAATCTCTAGCCCCAGCAAAGGTTACAAGGGAAATAAATTTTCCAAAAAACAACTTTGCGGTCAGAGCATGGTCAGACTCTACAGATAAAGTGTATATTTTTTTTCACAAAAATTTTTAAAGAAGTTGATAGTTTTCCATTGTCTTTCTAATTCATGTCCCTGTCTGCAAACGTGACATGGCAGCTCTGAGCAATGGCAAGTACTGTGTAAAAGGCTGTATGGTATTTACTAGCTGAGCTAGCACTGACACGAGATGCAGCACTGAACGCTACCATTTCACACTTTAGTGCTGCTCTCGGATTGCTCAATAGATACTTAAGCATGTAGGGGCAGGGAGTGGGTACAACAGCAGAGAGGTCAGTAAGGGCCAGGCTTGGAGTCACTTTGTATGTAATAGGTAGGTCCCAAAGGTGCTTACAGCTGTGTTTTTCAAATGCACTTGGAAGCAATGGACTTGATGGGACTGTTTTCCCTTGATTACTAAATGTATCTTGTTCATCTCCATATGTGAGACGTATTTAGGGTAGGAATAAAACAGTAGTACGGGAAGGCCTCTGTGAACACATGAGACTTGGGATGTCATCTTGTGGTTGTTCAAAGAAATGCAAGAACAGCTTGTAAGTATGCCTGAGTTTACTGCCTCTTTACATTGAGCTGGTATAGGTGCAAGGTTCTCCAACAGTAGCTGTTAACTTCCTTACAGCCCACTCCAGTAGTCAGGGTTTGGGGCGACTACAGCAAGCAGTGATAGGAATGCTTGGATATGCTGCTTGGATACCTGAGTGCATCAAAGATGCAGCCACTGGTGTCTGAACCTGTGTGATGGCAGAGGCAGGAGGACTCTGACATCGTGCTCCTACTTGTCCATTTTTTGTTAGAAGCACTTTCAGTTTAGCTTTAGCCTTTCCCTGGCTGTTCCAGCTGGCTGGAAAAACAAACTCCTAGGAGAAGGAATTCCCTGGATTAAGTAATTTCCTGTAATAAGGAGGAGTGGTATCAGGAACATCTACATTCTGCCCTCTTTTCTGTGGCCTCACAGGCCATTTGCCTCAGCTGCTGGTGACTGGAGTGGTCCAGATCTGGCCTGGCCAAAGTGAACATCCCAGTCATCGGTACATGGTGAGAGCAGCACCAAACTGTTCCCAACACAAGGCTAAACCTTTGGTAACTGCTCCAGCTAGACAAAAACCTGTTGCATGCTGGAGTCATGCACAGCAGCTGCACCACGGATTACAGATTTGACTAGCACTGTATGTAAATATAAATGATCACCTTTTTCTTGTGAAGATGTGTTGTCTTTTGTTTGTTACTGGGGCAGACTGGCAGACGGGATGGCTTCTCAGACTTTTCTGTTATGTTTTAAATAGCACTGCCTAATTGAAGTGAAACGATCAAGCCTATGCATGCTTGAACAAAAAGGCATCTGGAAGAGGGTGAACTCCACTCAGAAGGGCAGTACCTGCCACTCTTCAAATGCTCTGTGAACAGGCTTGCTTGGATCTCTGCTCCACGCCCTTTGAAGTTAAATGCTTTCTAATTACAACCCTTAGAAGCAGCACACTTTCTTGTCTTGCATGAAAATAAGTTTGCTGTGATTTTTACCGTTTGTCAGATTTATGGCATTGATTGAGACAGATTTTAATAGTGGATGATCAAACATTAGCTCATGCAAATTGCTGGTTATTTCTGGAGAGCTATTTCATCATTAGTGGAGGGACAATCCATCTGGATAGTGATTAGTTCCAGCTCTAAGCTCTCATTCAAGGGTCAAGATGCTTGAGAGTTTCTTGACAACAAAAAACTAAGGGTGGTGTTATGTTTTCGACAGGGTGACTGCTGCTTGCTCCACTCTAGCCACTGGGACTTCACATGATGGAAGCTATTTAATATTAGACCTTTACCCTAATTCCTCCAACAGAATAAGGTTACTTATTTTGCCCAACAAGTACATGCTTATTATTTTACAGTTCCGTGTTTTAAGAAGGTGTTAAGTATGTCACTAAATACAATAACAGAAGCTTTTGAAGAATAATTTTTGTAGTTTTTGTTGACAACTTTTTAAAGGCAGCTGAAGTCTTTATCCAGTCAAAAATGTGACAATCACACCAAATGCTGATTTCAGGTTCTGCTGCAGATTTCCTTTATTTCAAGGACCAGAGAATGTTCAGAGGCATGGTTCTGTGTCAGCCCTCCATAAAGGTGAGAATCACAGACTATAACCTGATTTTTAGGGCAGATTATATTTTACTCTGCCTTGGGAGAGGAGATTGAGGCAAAATTAGTTACTTCCCATGTGCAGATCAGATTTCAAACAAGGGTTGATTCTAGGTCATGTATCCTCCTGTGTTTTGATTCATGATCATCTCTAAAAACAAGGAGTATAGTGAAACTAGTCAACAGATTTCTTTATTAATTTCCTAACTAATTAATAAATTAATGAGAACTTTGTGCAGAAATATTTCCTTATTCTTCACTGTGCAGATAACAGTAAAATACCTTAAATTCCAGGTCTGTGACATTACATCCTCTGATAGGCACTACACAAGTCCTAATACATTGTAGTTTTGTAACAGGTGAAGAAAACTGGAAACCTGTGTTTTACTTGTGGATAAGTTTATTTAAATTTTTTTAATTATACTAAAAAACAATGTATAATTAATTTCTATGTTTGTTAACTTGTCAGGATACCTGTATAGTGTTGTCAAGTCTACAGCAGGGCAAATAAGAATTTTAAGCAGCATGATGATGAAAACTTTGGAACTAGAAACAATGTATAACCCTTTGGTTGCACTGTGATGTTTCTTTGGTAGACATAGTTGTAAGTAGTGATTGTCTTCCTTTAATTTAAAATGCAGAGTTTCAAAGTGTGCCCTTTTGAGAAAAGGATTCTCAAAAGAAAGTAACTGTTAAAAAACAGAGATAGGAGTAGCAGGCAGCTCTTCTGAGTGATTTTTATAAAAAATCCACTTTAAAAGCAAAGTCAGAACTTTACCATATGTAGATACCACTGAAGTAAAAAAAAAGGGGGTTGTGAGTTATTCCTTGTTTTTAAAAACCACCTTCCATGACCTCTTGAACCTTGGCTAACCTTATTGAAAGTCTTAATTATCTATTTTACCGTTCTAAATACAAGCAGATACAAAGGATGGCGAGCCTGATTTTGGTCCACAGCCTGGGGCAAAATTTCAGCACTATTTAAAAAGACGAGGTAAAAAATTCTTTCTTAAATTGGTTTCACAATCTTCATTGACAAATAATTCTGTTGGAGGAGAAGGAAGGAAACAAGAGAGGTAAAATTATGTACACAAAAGACTTCAATGTAGTTTTGAAAAAGACATTTTAAATACTAAAATCAAAATGTATTTAGGGCATGTAATTTGAGTTAAAATACGGTGAAAATAGGTAATTTTTCTGCAGACTAATGTAGACTCTAGGCCAACTATTAGCTATTTTAATTGTGTAGGTTATTAACTCTTCTAAAGTAGTTCCTAGTTCCATCTTTAGTTAATAGGTTAGTTTTAACCTACATTTTAATTCTTTCTCAATAAAAATCAGTTGAATTTTTTTCATAGCTATAAGGATATAATCCCTATCTCCTGCTAAAACAGAGGTGATAGACTCTGTCTGAGTCAGGAGTGTATCCTGACTGCTGTCTAAGCTCACCCCAGAGCTGAGGAACAGAACCATTCTTACCGGCAGGGAATAGAGGAGCACTGCCACAAACAGCAGGAGAATCAGCAGCATGATGAGGCCGAGGAAGAGCCATTTAAACCTGCGCCACACAATGAATTTCATGGTCTTGCAGGGATTTGTGAACCAAAGGAAGGAAGTGTCTGGCCGGCTGCATTTTGAAAGAAGTAAGTATTATTTATACTCTAAAACTTAAGCATGAGATTATAACACTTCAAAACATGCTGGTCTGAGGTTGAAGAAAACAGACAGTTTTGAAATGCAAGATAGCAGCTGCAGTAAACATGTGCCATTAGTACTGAAACCATCCTGCATTTTATCCTAATGCTTGCAGGAGGAAACAAGATTGGCTTTTATAAATGGAGTTTTGCAAAGGATAACTGATGACTAATATATTACTGCATGCATCAGAGTAACTAGATACAGGGTATTTCTAAAGCTAGTGAGATAAAAGTATCTTACTTTGGTAGATCTAGTTTGGGGTTCATGTTGGGTTCATCTCTTCCTTTACCAGCTGGCCTTTCCTCAGCTTCTTTTTCATTGACAACTTCCAGTGTCATTTCAACTTTACCCTTCAGAAAAAAAGTGACACGAGACAAGCATCTTATTGAAATAGCACTAATGGCACTTGCTTGGTACTTAGAATAGCTGGGATCAGCTATCACAGTGTACATCTGTGTTTCCGATTTCCTCCTCAAAATACGCTGATTTCTGAACTATGACAGGTCACAACATAGTATCAGGAAAAGACACATGGAAAAAATCAAATCACCGGACATAAAATTGTCCTGCTAGTTCATCTATAGTTCTAAGCCATAATTTTTTATTTCCAATTCAGCAAAACAAAAACAGTTCTCTTCTTCCAAGAGCAGCCCAAGGACTGCGTATTTTCCAAATGACCATGCATCTAATTTTTCATATTGCATATTCATATCTTCATATTGTAAATGTTTCTGAATATTTTTCCTCATTTATTAAATTCCAGTAATAAAGTTTTAAGGCAAAAACATTAGAAAGAAGAATAAGAAGACACCTTTGAAAGGCTAAATATTCTGCAAATGATAAATACACATTTATATTCTATGTAGAACAAATTAGAATGCTTTGGGTCTTCTGATGGCATACATAATCACAAAGCTAGTCTGGATTCTCAGTACAGAGATTTTGTTTGCTGTGTACAAAAATCCTTTGGATTTAAACATTTTCCTTTCATCTTTAATGCATTTGGGATGTCTCTGATGTTCTTCTGAGCAATAATGTGATAGATTAATGAATCACACAATCATTTAGGTTGGAAAAGTCTTCTAAGATCACCAAGTCCACATTGTCAACTCAGCTATGGCACTAAGTGCCACATCCAGTCCTTTCCTGAACACCTCCAGGGATGTTGATTCCACCACCTCCCTGTGCTGCCACTCCATGCTCAACACCCCTTTCTGTGAATAAATTTTTATTCATGTCCAAGCCAAATCTCCCCTGGTACAGCTTGATTCATTCATATGACTTTATCAGCTGCTTTGGCAAGATAGCATGACTCAACTGGCACCACAGTCTTTCAAGTTAAACAAAGTTGGCAACAAACTACATAAATGAAGCATTAAACTCACATTTAAAACAAAAAATTGTTGCTGGACCAAATTCCCAAACTTGTGCATGGAATGTCCTATTTACCCCTTCTCTGTCTCTCCACTGAAAGCTAACAGCTAAGTGGGAGACTTGTTACAGTCTTTCTTTGTAATTTGAAAGGAAAGGTGAGCACATCTGAAGTACTTTTAAAAGAAGCAATAACCTTACCGCTAAAATACGTGAGCCATCCTTTTCAACATAGCATGGCCACCATCCTTTCATGGATTTCTGTTCAAAGAGAGAAGCAGTCCTGGGAGCCTTCTGAGAACTGTCTTCCTTGTATTCTGGAATCATGTCTATATTACACTTCTCAGGAACTTTTGCTGGAATGATTGTTTTATGTAAATCAAGTTCCACAAAGCCTAGAAGGAGGATACAAAAATAAACACTGCATCACACAACCAAACCACACAGCACAGCAGCTCAACATCAACCTTGCTGTCTCTAAACATGTACATACAGGAAATACAGGAAAGGCAATCAACAGACATGTTATATTCTTGTTTGTCTAAAGATGTTGTGAGGCAGGGAAGTGGGACACATTGTATTTAAACCCCTCCTGCTGGTGTTAATAAATTTGATTTAGCAAGCTTGACAAGAGCTTGCAAGATAGTTTGATTTTTTCATAGACTTTTTTTTTTGCCCAACACATCTAAATGGAAGATACCCAAATACAGCAATGTAGTAAGTAATTTCTGACAGTTAAATGCATAATTTAGTAAACTTCAATAATGGTTATAAATTAACTACTTGTTTTCAGATTTTGAGGCCTGTATAGTTTGTATGTAAGCTAAAGACTTTGGAGCAGTCTTAATACAGGGCAGAGAATCCTATGCAGAGTAGTATCTCTAGAAAAGGTGGGGATTAATAACAGCGTGAAGTAGATTGCTTAAACCTCATTTATATGCTATTGTCAATACTCTTACTTAGAAATGAAGTGCCCTTGTTTAAGTAATTTTATTTAAAGAAAGAAGCAAAGTAGATTTTCATGCATATTAGTATTTCCTGTGCCTTGTGAGAGGGTTTACCTGAGTGAAAAGTATCTTGGTTTACCTGCCAGTAGGCCTTTACTGAGTGAATACTTATTCATTCAGTGAGCCTGTACTGGAAGGAAAGCTGGAGTATATTTCCACGTTCAGTGTCTCACTGTAAATGCAATCCTTTTGTTCAATTTAAAATTGTTCATTTTGATATCCTGCTTTGAGAGAACAGTAACTATTTTCATTCAAAATCTTACCCAGATAGTCATCCAAGGAGAACTTGTCATTATCCCATATTTGAATGATCAGTTTGGGTGGGATTCTGAATTCTGTCTTGTCAAGACTCCAAAAATGTTCCTAAAATTTTAAAAAACAAATACCAAACACCTTTAAAATTACTTACGGAAATCCAAAGCTGGAGTCTGCTAGTACTTGTGAATTCTGGGCTTGGTGGAAGTATTGAGAGATCTAATCTTGCCCTGCTAAAAGCAGACTGCTGTTGTTGCCAGTCTGTTGTTTCTGGCCCAAAGGCAAAATGAATCTCTTCACAACAGCAGTGTGAGAAAGTACATGGAACTGAGCCAAATTGTCTCTTTCAATAGGTAGGTACAAATTACCAGGCTAACTAGAATCTGTATTCTAAGAATTGACATCTTTAGGAATACTTACCTTCTTGGAAACTAAACAGAGTTGCTCTGCTGGGAGATAGTCAAAAGGAAAAACAAATCTCCAGTTAAAGTTCCCTTCGCCATCTAATGATCGGTAGTGAACATCAGTTTTCTGCTTATTTTCTTCATTACCAGGCATCCATCTGAAAATATGGAGAGATGTGTATGGTGTTTGCAGTGGGATTACACTGTGGGATTGCCTGTTTGTACTGGAACGGTGTCATTAAGGGGTTGCAGACCAGCTGTAAGAATTGCTCACAGAGGGCTGGGGAGTTTTTCACACCCCTCTGCAGTTTGGTTCCAATTTAGCACTGTAAATAGGAACATCTGAACTGAATTTCTGATCTAAGACCAGTGCTGTGGCCTTAGAACTCAGTGCTGAGTTGCTGAGTTCTTTTTCAGTGAGAAAATAGATCTGCCTGGTAATATATTTCTCTTATTTCTATTGCTTTTTTATATTAAGATGAGGGAATGTAAAAATTAAGAATCCAAGCCATGCAGCACCAAAGCTAACCCTCTGCCTTTTCAGTTGCTGTCCAACTGAAGAAATGAAATTCTGGGATCTTACACCACACATTAACTCGTTGTGCTTTATCTGATAACACTTCTGTAGTTCTCTGAGGTTAGCATTTGACTTGGCTGAACCAAATAATATTTGAAATCCATGGTCAAGGTATTCCCAGGACATTCTGAATATTATTAAATGTCACATGACAGAATGCTCTTACCCCTTCACATAAATGTCACTCATTTCTTCTCCTGTGATGCTCTTTTCATCCAGAAGGACATCTTTGGTGTTCCAGACGATCACACGCAGGACGTACCTAAGAGAGAGATTTGGGGTGACAGGTTTGGACTGCTTTGTCAAGGCTGCCAGGGGGTGTGTAGGATGTGGGGATGGATGTGAGGATACTCACTTCTTGGCTTTTCGGGGAGTGATGTTGAATGGAGGGCCTGGTGGTCCTAAGCTTTTGGGGAAAACATCCACCCACATCTGCAGCTTTCCCTGTAGCAGTGAAGAAGATGGATGAGGGATTGTTTGTTGCATATAGGTTTGTCATGGCCCCTTAATTTTTCAGATAAGTTTTCTCGTTTCTACAGAAACTTTCTTTAAAAAGCTGCATTTTATTATGTTTCTAGACTAACCTGCTTTACATTTTAAACCAAGCTATAATGATTTGTAGCCCTCTTTCCCCTCAGAAGCACCACACCATTAACAACATGACATAAATTCTGGAATGCTCTGTTTCTGCTTTCAAGAAACCATAACCAAAGCAGCTCACAGTACCTGGGAGATGTTGGGCTGGAAAGTGCTATATAAGGTTCTTGTTTCCACATGTTCAGGTACCAAACCCTGGGTTCTGAGGATATGAAGGGCTAATCTCTCTTCACCTGGACCAAGATGCTGATGCAAGATTTTGTTAGCTTCTGAAATAAAATAAATGGGAAAAAACTAGGGGCTTATGAACTAGAATTTGCATTTGAACTTAAAAAAAATTAAAACCAGATATTTAAAATTGAGCATAAAAGTGTGTTCAGCTTGGAGAAAAATCAAAGATATTTTTCTAGTATTCCATAAATAAGTAGAAAGCTTTCTATTTTCTCTATGTGAATTTAAGACATACATGTAAAATAAGTGAACCAACTCACCAGCATCATCCAAAGTATAGTCTTGTCCCCCATAGTTAATCTTTCTGCCATTCTCAGAGAAGACAGGAGGAGCACAGCCTTTAAACCTGGCTACATTTTGCAATAACTGGGTGGGTTTTAGTTGATCACGCCAGGTATTCACACCTGAACTTTTATGAAAGCAAAAGAAACATATCCTAAAATTATTCACCATACAGGGCATTTACACATAATGTAAAATGTATTTATTAAGAAAGAGCAGCACTGTAACTGCCTAGATTGAGGGCTCTGGAGTTTGATACAGTGACATAATTTTGTATCAGCTCAATTACCTTCCAAGACAGTGTTTTTTCTCTAGGTATCAAAATAATTCAAACCCTCAGATGCTTTCATATTTACTTGCAACAGTAGGTCAGAAAATTCTGTTAAGTGTGAGTTCTCTGGACAGAAATAACATACATTACTGGATTAAGAAAATATCAAAATATTTGATGCCATGGTTTTCAGTGAAGGCTGTTCAGAAGACTTACAGCTTCACTTGGAATTTAGATGATAGAACAAGCACAACAAATACCCTTGAGAAGCCACAGCATTGTTTTTTAACCATAGAATTAAGGTTTTTTTAGAGATTGGGTACTAGGTCTTACAGATTAAAATTTTCGACAGACAAATTTACTTACATCCAGTACTGCTGGGGGATGCCACAGTGAGATCCATAACGAGAAAGGAATCTGTTTTCCAGATCAATTATGGTTTCACCCACTTTTTCATCACGAGTCAATGCGTCATAATCATAGACTGAAATTTTCAGATCCTTTTCTTGAGGCAAGAAGCAGCTGAGTTCATACATTCTAAATATAAAAATTGCCCATTAAGGCTATTGCTCTTTTGAGAAATGCTCCTTATTTTTAAACTTAAAAATACAAATTGAAAAAAGCACTTACTAGTTTATTTTTGAGCAATAGCCTTTAGAAGGTATTAAAAGGATGCTTCCAGTGCTGATAAATCTAGCAACAGTTACCTTTTAAGGTCCAATTTCTATTTGCACTTATAAATAATTTCATTTTTACTTCTCTGGATATTACTTCCTTCCTTTCTGCACCATGTATTACTAAGATGTTTTCTGTGCATCAGCTTGAATTGGGATTGAGGAAAGAAGTTACTTTGTGTCTGTAATCAAGTATCTTTGCTGTCTATTTCTTTGCATAATCCAAACAATTGAAAACCTGTAGTGTATCATTGCAAATTATACTTTTCAAACCCTTTATAATCCTTCTAGTCCTCCTCTCTAGTCCTCCTAAGTTATCAAAATCCTCCTCCAACTCTAAACCAGACCTAGAATTTCATAGTAATTATGCAGATGATGTAACTTTTCATTCCTAACTAGTATTTTTTATTCATATATTTCAACGGTGTCACTAACCTTTGATGGAAAGACCAGTGTACTGGGAATGCATGCTAAGCTGATTACTTGTGAGATCCGTCTAGTTTTCAGAGTTAAAACTTCTTCCATATTCCAAAAGCATATTTTGTTATTCTTACATGCCTAACACAGGCTGGTTTTAAGATATATACATTGTTTTACTTTGTGCAATTTACCCACATGACAAAGAAAATCTACGGATTAGCCAAACATCTGTTTTTCCCAATGATTTCAAAGGAAAACACCTTAAGCAATTTTACTCACAATTAACTGTCAGTATATAACTATGAATAGAGCACTGAATATTTCAAGTAATGGTTTACCTTAAAAAAAACAGGAAAACATTCTAAAATACAGTAAATTGAAAATACAAAAAAGTTTATTACCTGCCAAAGATTGGGTTGAGGGTATTAGGCACGTAATGATCTCTGTCTTCAATTACCTTTTTACTTAGAGTTATTTTTATATAAGGATCACACTATTTAAAATAAGAAAAAAGAACATTGTTAAGAAACAGTTATCAAGACTAACTTGATTTAAAGTGCAGCAGAGCAGTGAGCTGACAGGCGGAGCAGGGAGCCTCACCAGCCCGTTGTTGTCCTGGGGCTGGAGCTGCAGGGCTCGCACGATGTAGATGCGCACGATGCACTCCTGGGGGCCGCTGTCCGGCAGCTCCCGGAACTGCCGCGGCGGGGCTGCCACGCCGGGGTCGTCGGGCAGGGCATAGATCTTAAACGAGCCCTGGAAAATTGTATAAAGGCTGGTCAAGAGACACGTAGAACAGGCGCTCTGCTAAGTCTGTTTTTTCTTATTTGTCCTACACATAGACACACTGTTTTATATAGTAGTAGCAAAATTATAGCCTGATCCACAGTGACCTAGAAGTCTTTGTTTTATTTTAGTGGGTTTTGGGTGATAACATTAAAAAGACAAGGTCATATCCTTTGCCAGTTTAACTCAATTCAGCTGTTTTGATATCAAAACAATTGCTCAGTTTTGCTCCAGCTAGAACATGTAGCAAATACCTTGCATTTGTTTCTCTCTCCAAAAACATCATTTAAGGTTTGGAGGTGTTTTGATCGGTTGGTTGGTTTTATCTATATTAGCATTATTTTAATCTATAAAAGTCACAGAAACAGTACAAAATACCTTTTCCAAAATCATTCTAAAAATGCGCTTTTCGGAATTTTAGTACTGTTTGAGAGGCTATTTTGTGCCATGGTTACTGGGGAAGGTTACATTAGAAGGTATTATATTTATTTTAATTAACATCTAGCGCATCTAGTGTGAGCAATGTGTAGCTAGCTGTACTTTCTTGAAAAAGATGGGTCTGTAGCTAAGTAGTTACCAATATCTGCTGCCTTTACTAATGTACACATCCATATTTAAGCTGAAATTCTTGCATGTAGATCTACTTAAATAACCACTTACATACAAAAGACTGCACCTAGCATTTGTTTGTTGCCCATCATTTGAAATTTACCTTGAATTCCCCAACCACTGATGGATCATCACTCTCCTCAGATTTCCCTCTGTATAGTTTAAATGTATCACAGAAATCTGTTAAGTTATTGAATTCAGGTACTTTTTCCAGTTCACAGTCATACACCTTGAAAAAAGAAAAAAGTAAAGTTTAGAAATTATCGTATATATCAGCTCCACCATAATGGCACTGCAGAGTATTTTACGTTTGATGGAATATTTTAGGGAACCAAAGCTTTTGGAATTATTTTTATATCAAAGCGGGAACAAATGCAATATTATGGAGAACATGTGATAAAGCTTCATTTAGGCTTGGTTAAAACCAGAGTAAGTGGCATGTCATAAGGTTATCTTTACTTTTTTTGTTAGCTGTATTAGACAAGAAATGAGAGTAGTCTCACTTAATATTTTAACCAACAAACAGTAAAAGTACTGATTCTCTGTGCTCATACTTTCTTAATGTGTATGTTTATTTAGGATCTGCCTGGTGCCCCAAGATGTCAAGAGGAAAATTCCCTTTGACTGAAGGTGAGATTAAATTATTAATACATCTCTTAATAAGTGTAGGTAAGTAGAAGAGAAGCCAAGATATCTTCTTAAAACCTTCATTTAATCATATGATTTAAGAAAGAACCTTTATAGAAAATCATATATAGTTAAATTTTGAAGAGCATTAAAAAAAAAAAAGGGACAGTTCTGATCAGGTCTTGGACCTATAAACTCTGAAATATGTTATTTTATCCTGAGCATTACCTTTAAAGTGTCATATCCTTTTTTAATGTACTGTCCACATTTTTCATATTCTCCTACTGAAGCATAAAATTTGCTCCACCAATCAACAATTTCTTCCTCCTTAAAAGAAAAGCAAATAAAAAAAGCTTTTACTGGGAGATAAAGCCTCTCTCCTATCATACTGTACAGCAGAAATAATGAACAATTAAGCATAGTAACAAATAATATACTCTAAGACTTATTATCAGTTAGGTAATATTAAAGCTTTATCGGAAAGAAAATTAGAATATATGGCAGCTGCAGATCTACCTCATTGTTAACCAAATGCAGTTAAGAAGTCGTTGAGTCTTGCCCCTTAAAAATGGTACTTCAATAAGCCTCATATCACCTAGATACTAGCAATCTATATATTCTACAAATACAGTATTTCTGTGGGTTTTTTCTATCTTTATTTATTTAAGTTTGATAATCATTGTTTAAGAAAGTGCTATTTTCTGTATTCACAGGGTTTGCATAATATAATTATTTGCCTCTGGAAACAAATTTCCAATGGTAATAAATAGCATTCATTGTCTATGAATGAACAGAAGGAATAGTATTCATCCCCTGTGTAAATCTGATATTGTTTTTTAAAGCCTGTTTGGATTCACAGAGAATCTTAAAGTATTGTGTAGATCATTAATGGTGAGTATTTGTTGGGGCTGTTTTGGGTTTGTTGGGATTTTTTTATATATAGGACTTCCTATTTCAGTCTTGCATATTTTTCATAAATCTACCATGTAACAAGTTCACTGTAGGTTTTATATCAAACACTTTCAGAGATTACGGTTCTCATCCATATGCTTAAAACACTAATTTGTAGGCAGTATTGATATACTGGTTTTCAGTTGGAGAAAGCAATGTGTAGATTATTTTGAAGTAGTATACATTACCTTTTCTGTGAGCTGCTCATGAGGATCAAGTCATAAAAAAAAGACAAAATAAAAGCAATGGTAAGGATATGATTTGTAGAATTTTATATAGTTAAATAGGCTTTAAATGTTTAGGAGTTTGTATATAGTAAGTGTGCAAAGTAAGTTACAAACATTAATAATTTCAAAATGCTTTTGAAGAGTACTCAGACACCATGTATTTAACTTGATTTTTTTTGGCACTGTCAAAAAAGCAGAATGTTCTAGATATTGAATTAGAGCATGCATATTTATATACACACGCATTTTAGAAAGCAGATTTTCAGGATTGTAAGACATTATTACCCTGTGCTTTGTTCTTCACATAACCAAAAAAAAAAACAAAAAAATTGTGTCTATAAATTTATCCATATAAGTGTGAAAACAATACGCACAATCCAAAATGCTTCACCTGTTAAATCACAGATACCACAATTATGACCCACTAGTCCATTAAGAGCAAGCATCATGCATCCCATCTGGAAGCCATGATTAGCAATGTCATTTCTGCTACTTTTTATACATTGTACCTTGTGTTTTCATTTAAAAGCATTAGCAGTGAACTTTTGTGCAAAGCAGAAGAAATGCAAAACATTTTATGAATACAGGCCAAATGCATCAATAGGTCAGGACATCACTCTGGTATATCGTTCTCATTTACTCCCATTTCTGTTCTCTTCAGTAAATATTTCACTGGGATGTTCAGGTCTATTATATTTTACTAGTCTTGTCTACCTTCAAATCATAAATACAGCATATTCTTATCAGATTAGTATGTCATTTTCTAAAGACAGTTGAAGTGGATTTTTTTGTGGAAACAACATCATTAGTGATTTGCAAAACTTACTGGCAGAATTAATGAGGTAATTTTTAATAGTTTGCTATATTTAAATTTCACTTTGTTTAAATATTGGTTTGTAATGTTGACAATGCAAAGGTTAGCTTGCATAATTACTCAATCATAATTTAATGAGCAAATTTGAAACCTTTTCACAAAATATATTTTGTAGAACTCTGAATCTTTCATCAAAGAATAATGTTGGAAGAGTTTAAATCAGGGGTTATGTTTTGGGTTTGTATTTTTTTTTCCTTGATATACCACCAAATGTCTCTTCAAATAATGCACTTGGTAGTTGTGGGAAGAAGTAGTTAAGGAGAAAAACAAATCAAAACTTTAAGATCTTCCTTAAAAATTCCCAGAGCAAATAATAGTCTTCAATATTCAGATATTATTGTTACTAAAAGTTATAATCAGGACGTGCTCACGGAATGCCAAAACACAGAATAAAATGCCATATGATAAATTAGAGATTTTGGAGTGAAATATTCACATGGTAAAAACAATGTAATCTTACTGTCCTTTTTAAAATGTACCCAGTAACTTCACTGTAGATTGTTATACATGAAGTTGTCAAGATATTAACATTTAACTATTATCTTTTTGAAAAACCTGGAATTATGGAAAAAAAGAGATGCAGTGGATCCCTAGAAAAGTCAGAGTTTTGTAAATTGTAATATTATTTTCCAGGAAGTAGATTTCTAAAAAAGTTTAAATATTAATAGCATAATGAAATAAATACTGTTAATTTTTTCTGCTTTTATCACACAGATTTTAATTAAGTTGGCACACAAAGAAGTTTCTAGTAGTTCCTACATATTGTGTATGCTTAGTAAGATTTTCTGAACAAGGGTACTTTAATATAACTAATCCTACAGGACTAGTGAGCATCATCTCCTCCAAAATCTCTCTCTGGCAGAGCTGCTCAGAGAAGTAGCCCCTCAAGGCCCCATGGATCAACCCTGCTCCCCATCCAGCCCCTGCTGGTCACCTGCATGCATCACTCTGGTACATACATGCACTGCTGTTGGAGAAGCCATTTTGCTGAGTGCTGTTGACATACTGCTTAAACACTGGAAATTGGAATGTAATGGATGAAATTTTGGCATTTTGTGTCCTCAGGGCATTGTCTGCATAGCACTTACACTTTCAGAGTTTTACTTATTCCAATGCAGATTGCTCTGATGCTCTAATATGGATGCTTTCACTGTATCTAATGTTATATTTGGCTTGGGTAATGTTAAACTAAAAGAAATTGTGTTTCTGCTTATGTAGCATTTAAAATTTTCCCTTTTTAGTTGAAATAAACTACACAAATATAATCAATTTTACTGGTGACTTTGAAGTGCTAGATCTTCCTTATTTTCTAAATATTTTTCCATATAATTTTAAAAGAAAATAATAGTTCTCTGTTCCAGCTTTTCATACTATACAGAATAGCATATAGTCTGTATTAGAATATATACTATTTGTATTAGAAGAGAAAACCTATTTCAGATAAAGGTTAGAGACTGCTGTAAATTAAATATTAATGACAATGACAATTCACATGTATGATGACAGTAATCACAAGATCATGGTCTATCTATCTACTTAAATTAGAGTCTGAATATGATGACAATAAGAAGAGATGAAAGAAGAACAAGGCAATCATTAAAATAATCAAATAGCAGTAAGAGTCCAAAAGCTTAAATTCAGTATTATTGTCTTTGGGACTCCTGTAACAATGTAAAATATTCTGCATTTTCAAAAGTCAAAATTGTGGATTAAGAGCCTGCAAAATTGCTATATATCAAAGAGCATAATTCCTCTGCTTCCTTTAATGTAACAGGCCATCAGAAATCTATGAAAACACCTTCTAGGCAAGGGAAACACTTTACAGTCCTAAAATAATTAATATTTTTTTCCTTAAAAATGTACTGCTTGGATTCTGTCTTCAGTCACATTTCAACTCAAGAGTAAAACTCTGTAAGTAGAATTATTTTTTACCTGGAAAGTAAAACTGTATTGTGGTGGTCCCGAAAGAATCAGAGCAGTAAAGAGACAAGGCACAACAGAAGAGAAGGAAAAGAAGTGTTAGTGCAGAAAAAAAATTGTTTCAGTGTTATTGGGTTTGGATGGCTTTAAAGGAAAGAGAGGCCAAGCTGTGACTGTGATAAAATGAAGGGCTGAAGGACCAGAGCATACCCCTACTTCTAACTCCTTTATCTAGAACTGCTCAGTCTGCAAAATCAGGCTGCCCTACCCACCATCAGTGGGAACTGGGTGATGTTCCATCACATACTTTCAGTAGCTATTGAACAAGTGAATTAATTCTTAAGCTAGTAGTGAATTTGACCAAGGACAAAATGCTATAGTTTGGTGTTCACGATATGAAAACAAAGATTAAAAATATGCCCAAATCTCCTTCGCTTTCCTGTCACCAAGTAACTTTCTCCCATCTGGCTTTCCAGAGGGTTGCATATGTTTCTGACAATTTTGCTGTCTAGATAGTTCCTCAGAAATCAGAGATCTTAAGAACAAAGTTAAGCATCAAATTTCAAAGATTACCTGAGCTGTTAGCAGTGGCTGTGTGTCTTCCATATCAATTACTGTATCCTGGCGAGGTGCAGCAGAGAGCAGACTAACTGTAAGCCAAAGGTTTTATTAAGGCAATATGGTGTAGGAAAAACATCTTACTAAACAGTTTCATCAGATTTAAATCTAGACAGTTACAGAAGATGTAAAATAATTCACTGGCTATATGTTTGATCCTCTAAAGAAAGCAATTAATTGCCACATTTTGCTAAAAAAATACTTCTGGGCAGGATATGCAAACTTTTCTCAAATATATAGAATTAAAACTAAAGGTAAGAGTAAAACTTGAAAAAATGTAGAGGAAATGTCACCATTGTATTCAGACCATATTTGCTGGAATACGGGATCATTTCTTTGGCACTAGTGCTGAGGTGATCTGCAGGTAGTTAACTTCCAAGTTGATACTAAAGAAGAACGTCAGGGAATGAGCACAAGTCCAAGAGTGGACTTGCCTTTGCATTATGCCCTCTTATGCTTCACAGAATGTTACACTAATTAATAGTCTCTGTTAGATGTTTCTCCTGTCAGATAATAACATCTCCACCTAAGTACACAACACAAGATGGCTACTCATCAGAGTAAACAGGCAGGTAATTCTAGCATCTCACAAGAAGGTAGAACTTTTCATTTTCCAGCTTTCTACCTTTCAGCTGTGGTGCAATGTCCTGTTTAGTGGTGTAGGGGTCACAGCGAAAGCTTTCCAGTAAATCAATAGTACATTGTCCCACGATGGGCTTCCGTCCAAATGGTCTGTGGTCTATTACTTTAATAACAAGAGATGGACTGTATAACTCCTCTTTTGGTAACAGCTAAAAATAGAAAGTTAGAGGTTTTTTTAAAATGCAAACAGAAGAAAAAGAAAGAATAAAGATTTCCCCCCTAAATTAGAGCTGTTTACTTCATTTATTTAATATTGAACTACTACGTTCTATGGCTATATGGTGAATGAAAACTTCTAATCTTATCAGTCAATAAAAGTCAGTAAGAATAATTGCCCCAAATCTTGAATTTTCTTGACTCTTGCACAGCACCGACCCTAGCAATAGGAAAGTAGCCAAACATCTATAAGTAAATTAATGCCCTTTCAAATTAAAAAATATATACTGCACTGGATTGTGCATATAAAATTGTGCAACCTATGACTGATTGTACAGACATGTTTACATGACCTTTATTACAGTTTTCAGGCTCACAAATTTCTTATGGTAAACCAAAAAAGGATGTGTGAGTCTTTCTACTCGGAACAAATCCTTGACCTTTAAAACTATGGAGGAACTTATTTTGCTATAGATAGCTGGCATATAGGTTTTTGTAACGTACAACTTTCATGAAGAGAACAGAAGATGGAAAATTCGGTGTCTTTTTGAGGTTTTTGATCACCACAGATTCCACCATTTCACCCCCACATTCCACAATTAGACTTGGAGACATAACAGGTGCCAGTTGGTAGTTTTTCATGTTTCGCAACCCCCAGGCCAGAATCTGTAAAATAAAATCCAATATGAGCAAAAGTGGGAAGGGATGTCAATATGTTTAATATAATACTCAAAAATTAGGAAAGAAGAAATTAAACCTTTTCAATAATAATATGTGTCTGGCAAAATATTTCAAGGTTCTAGTTCTAGGAAAATTAAGGGAAACTGATATTCACAAACACTTACAGAAAAGAGTATTTCTCACTATGAATAGTTTTTGTTTCCTGTAAGTAAATTCAAAATTTTCTGTCTAGAGGATGAGAAGACTGCACTTGTATTCAGTTAGTTTAAGAGTAACCATACCTCAACAGCAGTGAGTTGAACTACTGGTCTGATTCCTTGAGGGACCATGTAAAGCTTTGGTGCCCTTTGTGATGGAAGAATTGGAAGGTTGGTACCACCCTGTTAAGACACAAACATGAGTATTAGTTTCTCTCATCTTAGATGAAATACCCTGCAACTAAGACAGTTCTTCCCATAATGTCTCACCATGTAAGAATATATCCTGTGTCTTATTATATTACACATACATACAAAAAAAGAAATGTATACCTTGTCTCTCAAAATAAGTTCTGCAGCAAAAAGAATGTCTCCACAAGCTTTGCCATTATTTGTTACAGGATACCAGAGCAGTTTTGGTGTGATGTCATCCTCTGGGGTTAACTTGACCATGGGGGAACAAACACTTCTTCCAAGGAATTCATCTTTACCCTGCAACCAAATATAGCAAAAATAACCGTTAATGTACTGATAATTAATATAAATAAATAAAAAAGCAATCAGGGTAAAAAGATTTCACCTACCACTTGGTCACTGTCAAAAAGTTCAATAACAACCTTAGGTGGGTTTTGGGCTATTGACTGTGGGTCCCCATAGATCTCAATTTCATTAAATATGAGAGTTTGGTCCCATGTAGGATTTAGAGTTGAATGAATGATCTCAGTTGTTTTGCTTTGATGGAGGAAAGAAACATGAGCATATGGATCTGAAATAGCATACAGAAATTGAAAGCATAGAGTTACAGACAAACAAAACCACATCAAGCCATAAGGCACACAAGCACATTTTTTATCAAATATAATGTTATTTTTCGACTGTTGTTACCAGTTCTATAAGCGATTCTATGTAAAACAAAAATGAAAACATATACATAATTTACATTTAATAGAGCAATTTCCATTTGATTAACAAATCACTTCTTTTATACAAGGCTTGATTAACAGAGTAATAAATGAAAATGATAAAATATCTTGCAAAGCAGAAAGAGAACCAGAAAACTAAAATGAAACACTGTTTATACTAATCTTGTCTTAAATCTTGTCCATAGAAACCCTTTTTTGTTCTCTCCATTGATATACAACTCTACTGCCTCATAAATAATAGAAAGAAATAATTCAATGTCTGACTAGTTGCCAAACAACAAATTGTCCCAGGCTGTATTGCTCAGATCATGGTTAGGTTTCAAACATGCTCATTTATTGCAACCTCTTTTTGTGAAACAGCTGAATGATTCAGGTGGTCTAGGCCCAGTATCTGGCAGGCCTTTAAATCATCAAGAGCTCTGTAGAAGGTATCTGATGATGGTCATTAATGTTTCCTGTACCAACTGCAATCACTAAAGACTAAAGGCAATTTTAAAGGTTATCTTTAGGTCAGTTTCAATAGATTCTGACAAGGTACATGATCAGAGTTTTACAAAATTTGGCTAATTCTTCAAACTAATTTTAGAGGAAAATAAAATTTAGATTAACTAGTTTATGTATGACTGCATCTGAGGTGCCTGTCCTGAATGATACAAATGCAATTTGGAGGCATTTGTAATTGTTTCTTTGCATTGCTTTTACGTACTGCATATTGAAATAAGACCAAATTCACACAGGCAGCTGTACAAAACCCTCCTCATTTTAGAAAATATCACTAAAACCTGTAAAGCACTGTGTCTTCTGTAATGGAGGTGTTACATTTACTCAATTACAGGGGGAAAAAGAGGGATGCAAATAGAGGGTAATGGAGAAAGAAAATTCATTTCAGTTTTCTCTTTTGCTGAACCTCCTTAAAGGAAGTGTAAAGTCACATTCTTACAGAATCTAAATTCAATTTGCTCTGTGGCTGTCCAGTGAAATTTTAATTTGAATGAGCAAAACTTGAAAACTGGGTATTAGCCTGACTACAAAGATGCCAGATGGACACAGCACTGTTGAAATACCTAACAGTTGGAAATGAACATGTATAAACAAATAAAAGACATGCTTATCAGTAAGGCACAGTGTAGTTTTCTGCTAGTTAATTTCCATAATGAATTAATATAAAGCACTGAACACTGAGAGGCATTTGGTGCCATAGCTAATGAAGAAACCATCCAGCTTTCTTCATCCTTGCTTTTATGCAAGCCTCCTGCAGGACAAAACTGCATGTAGGCTTTGGTTAGAAGAAGAATCCAAGGCAAAAGGAAGGGCCTGGTCATGGGAAATTCAGACCCCATCTGAAATCCAGTTCCCTCACTGACAATTCACTGGCAGGAACTGGTACAGGACATACAGAGCACTTTGCAGCAGCCTCTGAGGCAGCAGTAACCAAATTCAGATTATACTTAATAAAGCTGAGACTTTCTTTGTGGCATAGTTTCAGTAGCTGGGACCTACACTCATGGAGTTAAGATATTCTACATCCAAATAAATCAAACTACAAGTCCATGGCAAACGTGGGTTTTCTGCACCTTTAGAAGGATTTTTCCATACCTGAAAAACTGTCTTTGTCTAAAGCCATGAGGTTTCTTGCCTGGTAGATGTAACAGCGAAGGTGGTAAGTATATACTCCTGTACAAAAGAAATAAAACGTTCAACTGCATTATACAGGCTTATTTTATGTGATGAAGATATTCTCAGTTTGTACAAATGCCTTACACATTTTAACATAAGCACTGTAATAACATTTTTGCTTTTCACATGATGAGTGTATTAATACCAATGAGCTAGCACCTGAGAACATTTGTTCCATCACAAAGCAGAAATGAAAAAAAAAATCACTAATGCTATCTGGGCTTTTTTCACCACACAATCATCTGAAAAATCCTTCTATTCAAAAATTGGTCTTTGAAACAGTTTGATAATCTAGTTCACACAAAGAGAATCAAGAACTGGGCACTCTTTGCTTAATTTAAGTATTCACTACAGCACTTCCAAGGTCCTGGGTCTTTCACATTTTTAGTTCTTAGCCTAGAAAGTTATCCCAACTGCAACTCTGTCTCTTTGGTTAAAAGATTTTAAAAAATAAACCACTACATGTTAGGTGGAATAGCTTAAAAAGAAGATGTGAGTGGCCCCAACCCAGGACTGTGTGGGGCTACGTTAATACGGCTTTTCTTTAAAAGATGTCAGGTGTAACCCTTTCAGCCCTTGAAAAAATCTGAGCTGCTGTGTAGCCTCATTGGGCTGAAACCTGTGACCTCTGGCAAGAAAAAGTGCCATTTTCCTCCAGCTGTGTTCATTATTAAAACAATACTCCCCAGGTTCTGAAATATTTAAGACTTAGACATCTATTCTCGGCAGGTTGATCAAGTTCTGCAGAGTTCAAATAAAGACAAGTAGAGCCCCTCAAAAAGGATGTTAAGTCTGAGAATTGACCTCTATTCCTGTTAGCTAGCACTGGTGGCTCCCATCTCAACTTCCCTGCTTTTGTGATTCACATTACAGTGATTACAAAGAATTTTAAACCCATCCAGGTTGGCAAAGTTACAGTTTTGTTCACTTTGCCAACTCAACTACATGGTACTGCTTCCTCTGGGCCAGGCATTGTTTGATCCTCCACTGAGCTGGTTAAGTAACCTGAACCAATAAAAAAGTTAAATTTAGCATTAAAATTCCTGTCCCATACAGGTTTTAAAAATATCTGTGTGACACCAGACTGAAATATTGAAATGACTAACTGTAATTTTTTAATAACTTAAATAGGATCCAATCAAGGGTCTGATAGGAATTACTACAGAAGGCATATAAAGCTAGATGTAAACCACAAAGATTTATGATTCTGTTTGAAACCAAAATGAAATAGACAACATTTTTGAGAAAGGAATTGTTAAAGAACCTACTGTCAAAATAGCAGGAAACCATTGGTGTATTGGCACCAAACACTGTTGTAGCCGACTCCTTGGCTTTGTCCGAACTCTTCCCTTCTCCATCATCAGCACTATTGTCTGCTCCCTGAAATTACATACAGAGAAAAGTTATTGAGTATTTACAAACATGGAAGGAACTTCATAGAAATGGACCATGTGGGGGAATTTATGGGTTTCCATCACTCTTCCAGCACAAGGAGAAATTTACTTCTGTGAGTAAATATAGTTTACAAGATGTTTACTCATGTCCAGAGGTCATTTCCTGTTGCCAATTGAAGCTCTGCAGAAATCATATGCAGTCATTTCATCTTTCTTCCAGAATGTTTTATTTCTGGATATGTACTAGCTACCTATCAGCTCATAGTAGAGGAAAGCTCCCAGATGTTCTGCACTGTGCTGTGGCAGAGAGCTGCTCCAAGGCTTTATCCCAGCACTAGCCCAGGAACTAGAGCTGTAAGCAAAACTGAAATAGGAATCATTACTTGGAGCAGCCAAATTAACTGGAGAAAGAAAATGCTGTCAGCGAATCCTTGGTCAACATTTGGTGTGAAAAAGAGAAACAAACCAAGAAAAAAAGTGTGAAGTTTTGTTAATGCTATACACTCAGAATTATTATATATTTTATAAAAACAAAGGAGCCTTCTCACATTATTTGCTACAGTTTGTATTTTGGTAAATAGAGGTTATTTGTGAAGCTGTGTTAACCTCAAAAGCTGAGGAATAACTGCATTCTGCTCATCTATCTGTGTCATATGAAATTCTGGCTTCTCCAACACACTATTTTCTTTTCTTATGGTTTTTTTTTTTTTTTTTTTTGCTATCTTTTCTTGTGTTTGGTTGTTTATACAAGCAAATATTCATCAGGGGCAGCTTTTTCCAAGTCTGTTGTCTTTTGTGCTGATGTTAAAACATCTAAATTAAATGCACAAAGAGCTTGAGCTATCTTTTCACTTACAGAAGGCTTATCTAGTAATTTGGCCTTTTGAGCTAAATCTCACATAATGCAAAAATAAAAATAATTTTAAAAAATAAAGTAATAAGTAGGATTAAAACCATAAATAATATATAATGTGATATATAATATTGCATATGTCATAAAAATAGTAGTAATTAGTAATAATACAAGAATCTCTACCCCAACTTTAATGATCCCTTTCTGACTAAATAATTTAAACAATACGCACTGTATTAACTTCTCAGTTATACACTGGTTTAACAATTCAGGGGCTAAAATGTCCAATATATTTGTTTATTTACTGCAAAGTAACAGGTTGACCTTTGAAAGATGTGTTTGACACTCTGTCTCTTACCAAAGCACCTTCAAGTTTAAAGATAGCTGCAGCACCGTGTGTCTCTGAGGGAGCCATTTTCCGTCTCCATCGTCTTCGACGGAAAGTATCAGAGCTGCGCTGCTCCCAGTGAAACTTCCAGCCAATCAGGGAAGCATATTCCCATCCTTCTTGGTCTTCATATGATGACCTTCCCTTGAAGATATAAATTCTTGTTATCCACAGTGTTGTGTAACTGTAGTAAAAAAAAAGCAGTGTTTCCTCTGGCAAGCCTAAAAACCCCCTCATAAACCAAAGCTAGAAACATCCATGTACAAAAAGATAAAAGGAATATAATGAAAATGTAAAAGGTTGTTCTAAATTTTTTTTGCTTGGTATTACATTTTTTCTTCACTAAGGTAATGAGTAATCTCATGCAGATTTAAAAACAAACAAACCAAAACTCTCAAACTGTTACAATGTACCAGTCCCTGCCTGGATCTCTCTTCCTTACCCTTCCTGCTGTCATTCCCTCAGACTGCTCCCTCCTGCGTTTCCGCACCAGCCTTCGTCGTCGATGTGTGTGGTACATTTTCTCTGCAGCAACCCATGACTTGGGTTTAGTGTCTGGAGGAATAGTAATTCCATATTCCCACCCTAAAACAGAATTGATGAGTTGGTATATTTTCAGAAATACAAGCAAGATACCTGTGTGTGGTGTGTGGTCAACACAAACTGGCTCCCCACCTCCTTTAGTCCCCAGACTTCCTGATTCACTCTGTAGCATTACTTGGTGACTCATCCCATGGCTGAAGGCTCACAGGGAAATTATCAGACAGATCCAAACCTGGCTTTGCCACATATTCCTGGTACAATTACAGAGGTTTCAGGTCCCAGCCTTCTGACTTCTCTAAAAGCCTCTCAATTGCTGCTACTAATCCATTAAAATGGAAATAGAAATAGATGCAGACAGCAAACACTTTCTCAATGTCATATTATCTGATTCCTTAAGCAATTTTATCCAAATATTTCCTTGGTATTTTTCCATTGGGCAACCAATATCAGGCTCAGAATATTGCTACAGTTCTGACATGTGTCCTCCTTCATTATGAACTACAACAGACTGTCCTAATATCAGCAGATAAACAGTAAATCTTACCATGTTCATCCACTGCTCGATTTAAATCGGATTTCCAAGCATCATCTTCCCACACCCATCCAAAAGGACATGTGAATTCACGTGGGGGTGGGGCTTTTTCTCCATTCTTTCATGTAAGGGAAATATAACAGTTTTCTGCATTAGTAGAGTAAATACACTGTGTAGCAAAACATAGTAGTCCTTGTCTCAAATCTTTACTTATCCAGTGAAAAATTTAACTCTCACCACATCTGTGAAGCTCTGCTCAGATGCTTTCCATTCCCCTCCAGGATAGCGACTCTCATTTTCATACACTTCATCAGTAAACTCAGTATGACCAGCATCAGCTTCAGTCAACAGACTGCGTGTCCAAAAAAAAAAACAAAACAACAAAACAAAACCAGTTTTAGTTCACTACAGAAGACATATAAAAACATAGTACAGAATGTGCACACATGGGGGTATTCTGCATTGTCCAGCTATACGAAGGAAACAGAAAAAAACACTGAAGAAACTCCAGTTGTAGTAAGCAGTAGGAGGAACATTACTCGTAAATATGAGTGAAAAGCAGGAATGTTTAACTGCTGTTTGATTCAGGATCTGCTTTGAATACATCCTCTTGGAAAAAGAAAAAAATGTAATAAATTGAAGTGTAGGACACAAGGACTGTGTATGAATTATATGCATCTCTAGAGCACATGCATCTATGTATATAGTAAAATTTGGCAATGTATTTAATTTTGTTTCCATTTATGCTGTTGACAAGGCAAGCAATCAATTAGCTAATATTTTTTTCTAATTTGCAAGTAAAAGAAATAGGAGAACATGAAATCAGATAAAAGCCTGTTGCTGTCAGGCACAGTGGTTCACTGTGGTTCAGAAGGCACCAAAGTGTGTTCCACATTGCCCTTTGCTGGCCAAATCGAGCCACAGATCATCTCCCAGTGGAAGCAGCTGCATGGCAAAAATATGCATTTCAACAGGATTTAATGCAATTTCTTCACGTCATCTTATTAATAAAAACTATCAATCTAATATAAACAAAACCCCATCCATTCATGCCTATAACTGATAAAATTTTAAAATAGCACATATTTTTCCTGCACAGTTTTTCTATAGCAACAGTTCTACATATTTTTCTTGTCAGAACACAAGAATTTAAAATGGGTCAAATATTTTCTTTGAGGAAGAAAGAAAACAGTCTCTTTCTCATGCTGGTTTCTGTTTATGAAACAAATAACGTTCCCAGCCTGGTTTGAAGTGTGGAAACACAGTCAGACAGGCACAACTCCAGAGCTGAAAACCTCTGGCAGAGCAAGACTGAATCTGTTGGAGCTGAGGAAGGGCTGACACTTCATGAATTTGGTCTGCCAGGGGAGGAGCTGCCACATGGCACCACAACCTTCTACTGAAAGCAACATTTGCCTTGAGTCAGTTTGAGAAATAACCCGTGACAGTTGTTTAGTTTCTTGTTACTTTTCAACATTTAATGAAATAAACACCAAAACCATCCAGTGTTTGTGAATGCCCATGCAAATGCTGCAATGGTGTTGCTACAGCATGAACTGCAGATTTATACTGGATGCCAGGGTTAAATTTCTATCCAGGGAAAATCCACCAATCCAAGGGTCTGCTCTGAAACCATCACAGCAGGACCTGTGAAACTCACACAGACACACGTAAGCCTCCTAGTAGCTTCCTAGGCATGAAATATTATTATTATCCCTTTCTAAAAGATGAAGAAATGACATCCAGAGAATAGAAGCAATATAGCCATCATAACATGGGGATTGCAAAACCATAGGCTAGTTCTTAGAAATGGATACTTTCTTTCTGTTGCCTGTTTTGTTTTACTTTTAAAAAAAGGTAATGTTAATTTTAGCACTATTAACTAGCTTTGACAATTGGCTGGTTTTTGCTGTCCTGGAACATTCAGCTTAAAATCCCTTTCTCATCCAAGAAAACAGAGAGGAGATTTTACTCAACACCACAAATGCCTTTATTTCTATCTGCATAAAATTAATCTGACCTTCTTTCAGGATCAACCATCCATTCTCCTTCCCAGTCCCATCCCTTTGGGGGTAGAAAATACTCTCTTTTCAGTTTGATTTTTCCTGTAACATCAGAAAACTTGTGGCGACCAACAAGTCCTGAGGTACCCCACTTTCCAAAAAGGAGAGCCTGATTTTCATACTGTGTGGGAAGAAAGCAAAAATCTAATTATTATTTAGGAATAATAAACAGCTTTTAGGAGGAAAAATGATATATTTATGTAACTATTATAACTGAAACACTTTACTATAAATTTACTTCCTCTGAAATTAAGTACTCCCTTTCCACATTACTCTGCAATGTCATCATCAATTTCTTTCTTTCATTTTCTTCTATGCTGCCTCGTAAACAATCTTCTCAATGAAATGCCTCCCTACAACTACAGTAAAAATTTCTCTAAGTTAAAGTTCTGTTAAATAAAATTATGTTACATTATTCAAAGAAGTTCCTTCTGTTCCCTAAATGCATGATTCTGTCATTCATTTCCATCTCAAATTTCCTCCTATTTAAAATCTTTTGTAATATGTAGAACTGAATCAAAATCTAATCATAGTAGTGACCAGGGGCATGATTCTGATGTCAACCCAGTCTGTTTCACCTCCTGGGATTATTTGTAGTTTATGATGGTTTTGAGTTTTCTGCCCTTATTCCTGGAAAATTGTTGGATTGTTGAAGACCAACAAAACAGACATTCAATGCCTATTAAACTGTATATTTAAATAATGGCTTTGAACACCTATTGCTTTAAGTGACTTAGTACAGTGCTACTAAATATTTAAGCATAGGTGCAACAGTGACTTCACTGTAAAAATGTCTTTTTATAAGCTACTTTACTGCTACTGGATTATATGCACCATTAGGTGATGTAGCATATAAAACACACCTGCTACTACCATCCAAAACCTCTATTATTTGCTGTGGGAGTATTTCAAGCATTTGAATTCTGAATTTGTTAACTCTTCTCATTGAAATGTTATTGTATTATAGCATTTTGTCAGCAACAGTAAATTTTCTGCTACTACAAAAGAACTATTATTAAGCAAAACCACTTCTATGCAAATATCATTTGTAGAAGTGAAGAAGCAATTTTAAAAAAGGGATTATTCACATGCCAAAACATAATAGTTTAGATCTCCATCTTAATTACACTGATAAAAATCTAAAATAAATATACTTGAAATCACTGGAGTTAACCAGATTTGTAGTGACTAACCAGTTCAGAATCTGGTCTGCTGAAGTTCATCTGGTAGGCACAATGGACTTTATTATTAATTGCCTTGAATGGGTTCTACTTGTTTCCTTATAATAAACACTACTCTCTCTTTCTGTCAAGCATGCAAAGAAATTCAAAAGAGCTCCAGCTGCATTGAATTCCCAACATTCACATCCAAGTTTAAAGTAAAAAAGCAATGCTGGACATACCATTTCTGCAAAAACACTGAATGTTCCCTCTGCAAAGCTATTAAACTTCTTTTCAACTGCACTGAGCCCCAGCCAAATGTTAATTCGCAGCTCTGCAGGCATTTTGACATCTTTCGTCTTGTCCTGTGGGTACTGGCACAGAAACAAAAATGTTATTCTTTGTTCTGTTATGGAGGTATCATAGCTTTCAGTAAGATATATATATTAACAGAGAGATATGAGTAACAATACATATTTATTTATCTCCTCCTGTACTGCTTTTTCTCAAAAGCCAGTAATAAGTACTGCAGGAGGAAAACATTCTTTAAATTATACCTGCCTAGGGCATGTAAAAACCAAACACATTAACGGTAGTATCATCCATGTTCCTGTATATTCTCTCCCAAATTTCATTCAGCGATGAGTTTTCAGTTTTGACAATTATTTAAAACTTCAATGTTGATATTGGATTTTCTTGTTGGGAGACTCTGGAAATGCAGGGGTTAGCAGGGATGGTTCAGTAAAAGCAGAATCAATGGTGGTTTGAATAAAACCATGAAGATACAGGCTTGTCTGCATTGAGGGATTCATGAATATAACTACTAGTAAAATTACAAACTCTTTAAGTGCTCTTGTTTTACTGTCAGACTGCTTTTCTCCTGGTTAAGTTTATTTCAGTTGAATACAATATCAACTTAGATGGAGAAAGGCATTCCTATTCAAGAGTAAGACTCAAGTCAGACTCAGAGAGAAAACTTCTGTGTGTAGACATGCTCTATTGCTTACAGAAAACCATCCAAAACTTTGAGTAAGTTTTTGGAACTTCTCTGACTTATACTTAATATTTCCTCTGAAAGTTTCCATATATGTCCAAATATCAACTCCAGTTGATATCAACTGGAGTTGATATCAACTCCAATCCCCAAAGATCAACTCCAGTAACACTTTAAAAGTTCTATCACAATTTTGAACTCTTTTAGAAAACTCTCAGAGACAGAGGCATATCCAATACTGGTTCTAACTGGCTTATGATAAACTTAAAAGTTCTGTGATATTTTGAAGAAGCTAAATGCAGTTGGCTTCTCATCTGTCCTGAGTTTGACACCCCATTGTTCATAGTTTGTTTGCATGTTTCATACTCACATCAGATAGCAAGTCAGTTCAGGGAGTTAATTATTTCTTAAGGAGAAAGAAATAGTACCTTTAAGAAGATTGTTTGGGTCTTTCCACAGTATTTACCAGATGATTCAGGGCTTGTTGTGGAGTACAGCACTTGGTGTGCAGGAACACGGGCATAGGCCAGTCTCTTCTCCCCTCGGATCATCCATATGATCACATCAGGCATGCTGTTTTGTGGCTGAGGATTATTTGTGGGGAAAGGAGAGTTAAGAAGAGTAATTAATTGAACAATAAACTAATCTAGAGCTGAGAAAAGAGAAACATAAATAAGAGCTTATGTCAAAGGATTTATCATTTAGAATCATGAATGATGACAAACATGATAAATAGAGGGAACTGTTTTGTTTTGCAAGTAAACCAATATATAGTTCTGAAAGAATAATAAAAATACCATTGAGATTTTTTAAAAACAAAGTAATTTTTATTTTAAAAAATCCTTACATCTTTTATCAATTTTTCTAGAGATATTTTGTATCTCAATTCCCTTAAGGTGATGATAATGACTGGATGTCATATGCTGATGCCTTGGATTGACCTGCTACATACTAAAGTGCTTCTGATGCTTCCACATTAAGGGTATATAATTGTAAGACTTTTAGCAGAAGACAGAAACCACCTATTACCTTTTTGGAGTTCTGTGCCCAACTTTGTGAGCTACCTGCAAGTCTGGCCATTTAATTCATCTTTTTTTTTTTTTTAATCAGTAGCTCTACAGAGCAGAAGCAACAAATTAAAAATAAAACCATTTCTAAAATGTTGTGAAAACCAGTTATGAGACAGCCAAGATGAAAACAGAAAACATTGGTGAAAATTAAAAAAAAATCCACAGAAACAGATTTAACTCTCTTAGAAGTTGATTACTATGGCTACAAGCTGTGGAAATCCAACATATACCCTGCAGTCCCTGAACCAGAAAAGTGACTTGCAGCTCTGGAAGAAATGGAGGACAGAATAGGGTCTATTCTACCAATCACAGAGTGATCATTACCCAACACACATTCTCAGTGAGAACACCTAACAAATGAGTTTTGTAAGAGTAAATTGCCATTACAGAAGGGAACATGTTTACTTTCACAGCATCTAAAATTACTGTTCTACAGAGAGTGGATATTGCTTGATCAGCAGTGAACTTTACACCCATTTGTGTTAGACAGGTATTGCTAAACTAACCAGTACTGCTAAACCAAACACCAGTACTGTGAAGCACTAACCTCTTCACTCAGTTGCAGTAATCTATCCAACCAGTCCTCAATTTCTGTCAGAGTGGCTTTCACCTCAGTAGCTTCACTTCTCATCCTTGCTGCTGCTTCTCCAATCTGTTTGAGAGACTTGAGGCGCAGCTTTTCTATCTGAGTGTCAAGGACTGTAATATTAGATTTGCCTTCTATGAGGGGAAATGGTTTACTGAAAAGAGAATATTTGTTATGGTTAATAATCTAAGTGCCTTTATTTAGTTACACTCTAAATGCAGACATGCAAACAGTGGCAATGGATTGAGTGCCATCATTTCCTGTGATTGAAAACCACTGGAACAGTGCTATTGCATCTATTTCTGCAGAGATTTTCACCTCACAAGGTATTTATAGTAAGCAAGGGAGAGGCTGTACTTACATAACAAGCACCAAGGTAGAACACCTTGAGGTGTTTGCTTTAATGTAATTGTCACCAATCAAACCATTTCTCTATATACTCACAATAAAATGTTATCTTCTCAAAATGTACATCTCAAAACTGAAACCAGTGCCTTCAGACCAGATTAGGTTCCTTTCCTTCCCTGGAAACTGTATATTCTCAGAAATTCAATATACAAATATGGTTTGTGGCTATGACTAGATTTATCTAACCCTCTGGCAAGAAAATATCAAAGAAATCTGTGACACAGAACTTCTGTGTCAGCAGAGGGCAGAGTAAGTATTCAATGGAACCAAGATGCCTCAGAATCCTGAGTTAGAAGGGACTCTCAAGGATCATTTAGCCTTGCCTCTGAACAGAATACACCCAAAAAATCATACCATGTGTCTGACTGTGCTGTCCAATTCCATCAGAAAAATTAGAGGAGGTTTGAGGAAAAGGCAGCTTTTCAAAGAGCAATGACTGTATCACTTTAGCAGAGTTCATTAAAATGTCTTTAATATAATATTTTACAAAAAGTTTTAAAATTTCCAAAGACACTGCCTAGTTTCTCTTCTTTGACCTACATTTAATGCTATGAACTTCTAAGGGTTTTGATTCTGTAAAACCTTAATAGTGACTATTGTGCCTTCCACTAGAGTTAGTTCTACTAATCTGAATGCAAGGGCTGTCTGCCCTGGGAGCTACTTTGACATGAATCACATGTACCAGATCATAACCTTCAGAAAGTCAAGTAATTTTAGCTTTAAGTATTGCACTGAAAACTCTTTCAAACTCCTAACTCATTTAAACGTTAGCACAGCAAGGAAAAATCCATGAATTCAACAACGGGAGCTGTCTTTGACAGAGGTTTTTTGAGTTTGTTGAAAAAAAACCCAAAAGAGAGTTGTATCCCATCAGCAAAATGAAGTTCATTTGGTGCTATATTTATGTGCTATTGCTCCATAATTGTTGAGTGATATTTTATAAAATAATGGTCTGAATTAATAACAGTGCAAATATGCGTCAGGATGAGGAAATGACCTGAAGTTTCCACACTGGTTCCATGTGACAAAAGTTTGCCCTTCACATTTTACTTTCCTTGAGTTTGTCAGTCCTTTTTATCTGTTTCTTTCAGATCACAGCATTCTATGAAGTTATTAGTTTATGTTTTTGTGTAAGTTTTCCATCATGTAATTCTTTGCTAGTACATACTGACCTCCAGTGTTTGTTTTTCCTCTGCTAACGTTTATATTGGCTCAACAATATGATGAATTTGTTCTCTCATTTCATGTTCTTTGTTATTTCCACGTATGGATAATAATTGTTCTGTCATTTTCCTTTTCCTTTACTTTTCCTGTGCTGTTTTATCACCCATTTGTTTACTCTCCCCATCTCAATATCTCCTTTTTTAATGTCTCTTTCTCATACAATTCCTTCCTCTCTATTTAGAATATATTCTCTTTCAAAACTCTAAATGCTGACTCCTGCTGCCTTCTCTGAACACCCCCATACACACAGATACGTTGACTAAAAGCTTATTTAAAAATACAAGCTTTATGGCCCCTAATCCCTGCATACCTCTTGATTTTTTTATTTTGGGCTTACCAGTGAAGTACTACATTTTCTTCCCTCTTTAGTTTCAGAAATAACATTGAAACACAGGTAAACCAAAGGTACATGAGGAATTCTAAAAAGGGTGGATGCAAGAAAGGCAGCAGAGAGACCTAATACCCATTTTCAGAAAAATCCCACCTCAGATTTTTTTCAAGAGATACTGTTCTGTCTTATCACTGTCAGTAATAAAACTATCCTGAGATAATGGAGAATTACACAACCAGATGGATTATTTGATTGGCAATATCCATGATGTTTTACTTTTGGAATTTCAGTTCTTAGGTCAATTCATGAGATTAGTCAGTTTTATAGTCCTCAGAATTTGTTTTCTGACTTAGCAGAGGCAATAACAAAGATTCTGAGCAGGCCTGGAATGATAACATAAGAGATAAAAAAAGTTCTTTTACCTTATGTCTTCTGTAAGTTCATCAATCAGCTTCAGCCACATCTCAGCTAATCTGTTTTCAGACACTTTAGCCTGCATTCCTGATTTTAAGGTGGCTAAATTGGATTGCTGAGGAATTCAAAAGAAAAGAATTTGCACTTATAAACTTCCAGTGTGGTTTTATGGTCAGTAGGAGTTTCAAGATTTTAATCTTAATTATTCATCTGTGTAAAGGCCAAACCAAAAAAACACTCATATTTAAACTTAATTTGTATTTAACAGGACTATTCTGATGTTCTCCCCCACTGTATTTAACAAAGCATGCAAATAACAGTCCCACAGACTTAACAGCTCCAACCAACACTGAGGACTCTTCCCTTCCCTGCGAATTCCCTGTGGCTTCAAGCAGGAGTGTGTTGAGCCTTGCTAAAATACAGACCTGTGATTAACAATGCCATTTGTTACACCAAGCAACTTTTAATTTTGACTAAGAGAAAAGGAGAGAAAGTATCACAAAATTTCCATAATTTGCTCAAAATGCCACTTTTTCATTACACCTCTAAATGAAAACAAGTAAAAATGAAAAAGAAAGATTTTAAATGTCTTACCAGTCTTTCAGCTATGTTTAGGATTACATTCACAGGGTCTAATCTATGACTTATGTCCTCCCAAAAAGAAGTCAGCGTTACAACTGGCTTTGTGTTTGCCCATGGCAAGTAGTAATAATAATTACCTGGTGTGAAACATTTGTATGTAAGATTTAGAATTCATGGCAGGAATACATAATGTACATTGTTGCTACATTCATATCATTTATGTACTACAAATCATTAAGAACATATAAGCTACTCCAAATTCACAGCAGGATTTGTGTTTTCAAGCCACTATAGCATCTGTTGAATAGTAAACATTCACTTCAAATTGTTTCAAATTGTTTTAAAATCCAACAGGTTTTAAAAAATAAATTAACTGTTAACTTATTATTTCCCATAACATACTGATGTAGGTGGCATATTAATATAACTTTATCTTTAAAATAAAATATTCAAATAATAATTTTCTAGAGTAAGCCTGATAAAGTCATGTAATACACAGGAGAAAAAAAACCCAACTACTCTTTGCAGTTAATAAAAAAAATTATAGCCAAAATGTATTCTCCTGTGATCTAGCTGGTTTTTTTCTAGGCTGAGAGATGTATGACTTAAAAACAAGTTATTAGTTTATTCTAAATCAGCATATTCAAGGCGTGTTTTCCCTACTTAATTCTAGATACCTCTAAAATAATGTGAATTCTTCTCCTGGCAAAGGAGTATATATTTGTGTATATCTAGTATGTGGTCAACAGATTTCACTGAATTCTGTCAAAATTTCACTAATAACCTCTTATTAGTAGGGCCTTGCAGCACGTATTCCATAAATGCAACTTCACCTCAAAAGCTCTGAAAACCCCCACACCCTTATCTGTCACATTTTCAGTGCAGTTTGGGCTGACACTCCAAAGCTACAAACAGCACACCCAAAAGGCAATTTTGGAGTATTTCACCCCCAGAGCAGAGCACCCTTACCATCGAACACAGCACGGCTGTACTGGGTTGTTGATGCCAAAGGTTTGCAGGTGCTGTCGAATTTGTTGCCGTAGTTGCCGATGCTGACCTCGAACTGGATGGGCTCCCCCGTGTCTTGCAGCATCGTGGCAGAGTGAAACACAGCAGCCAAGCAGAACTTCCGTCTGCGCTGGTATTTCTACCAAAACAACCTTTTCAGTTGTATTTCAAAACAAGATCCACAATTATAGAAAAACAATAGCAATAGCTAAATGGAAATAATAACCTCAATATTTTTACTGCTTTCTGAGAAGAAACAAAAAAATATAATGTGTATAATAAATTACTGTATTTGATATTATAAAATGTTTCAGATTAACACTTCTTGCCACAAGGGCACAACATTTTTGTAGCCACTACTCCTCAGCCACCAGTAAAGGCCTCTCTTAACTTGGAGACTGAACTCTGTTGTACTGATTTTATTGAGTTAGATCACTCTCTAAAAACAACCAGCCAAGGCACATCTCCACTACCAACAGTGACAATAAAACAAGGATTTACCTCGACAACCAGTAAGTCATCATTAGGAATAATTTCTAATTTTTTATTAACAGGCTTGCTTTCAGATAATGTAGATAGTTCGACCAGAATTCTCCCTCTATATGCAACTCCTTCTCCCTGAAACAGAAACACATATCAAATCAAATTTTATATATTTGCCCTAAAGAAGCCTATATTTTTTTTAGCTGTACATGATTCTGGCTTCACTGAAGTGTTCTCAGAATTCCTGCAGACGCATGGATGGAACATATTGGAGCAAGTAAAATAAAGTAGTTGGCTTAATGCTGTAAGTGAAAATCTTATTTATGCAAACAAGGAAAGAAGAAATACAAATACATGCAAAGGTGCAGTTAGGGAAAATCGTCAAAATCATTGCTGCTCCTTCAAAAATTTCTTTAAAACAAAAATAGATAGGAATGGAAAATGCTATCATACTTCCTTGTTAATCTTAAATATAAAATACTATTCAAAAATAAAGAGCAAGAGGTGTGTAGTGTCAAAAAACCCATTTAAATTAATTAATTCATTGATTAAAAAGAATTGGGTTAATTATTTTATGAAAAACAATTAATAAAGAAACTTACCTTTCCAAAATTTAATTCATCATATGGGTCTGGGAATCCAGTGTATTCTCTTGGACTTCCATAAAAGTTTAAGTAACAAGGTCCAAATGTTGGTAAAAATCCAACTTCAGTTTCTCCAGAGTTTACTAATAGTAGACATTACCATTATATATTTGTTAATTACCATATTGAGCCAGAAAGAAACAAGCAACATTACTATCAAATCCATTAGAAGAAATGTTAGGTATTAGTTAGGTATTAGTAACATAAGAACACTTTATTCTCTGGTTATATTATATGAATTTAAAGTAATTATACCACTGCCTGTACTTGTACCTAACTTCTTTCTTCACTGCACGACACTTACACTAAATGCAGCAAAACACTTTATGCAACACAACACTTCATGCAGCAAAAATCCCACAGAATGAGAAGAATTTATGTCCCACTCCAAATATATGGCTTTAATTTATGTGCAAGGGTAATATGCTCTTTTGCTAACAGAAAACATGTTTTCTAGAAAAAGTGAAGCTGAGTAAAACAACATTTGCAATCACTTAAAGGCACAGGTCAAAGATCAAACTAAACAGCCATAGAAAAGATGCACCCTCTAGCAGAAAAAAGAGATGAGAAACAGGTCAACTTTGCGACGGAAATTTCCTGGAATGACCTGCAGCACAGAGAGGGATGCATTTATTTGTCACAGGAAAAGAAGGCTGAGGTAGGACAGTGACAGTAAAGGGTTGTGCCTCGTGTGGCTATACCACTACTGAGTGACACGAGTGGATTGTAAAAGTGGATGTGATGTCTTGATGTCATTTCCTGTCAACAAAGTCACCTATAACCTGCACAACATAAAATAAAGATTTGCAGTTCTCTATTTTGCATTTGGCTATTTTCACACCCTTACCTCTGAATTAGAAACAGCTCAAAAATTGAATGAAAAAAATCATTTGAATAATGTCCAATATAAAAAAAATTCTAAGACTGAACTGCTCCCATCAGACCTCAGTATGACTACGTTTAAGACACAGATATGTGTTAAATTCACGACTTACTGATGCCAATAAATTAAACAGAATATAAATTTAAAAACATATAGACAACAAAAAACCCTCCCAAAACTGGAATAAAAATAATTTATTTTCTATTTTTTTAATTTAAAATTCAATTGTTTACTTTTAGAAGGCTAATGATCATGTATAATAGAAAGTGATTCTAAGAAATTATTTCAGCCTCTAACTTACTATTACTTTATTAAGAAAGGAGGATAGTAAATGAAGTACCATGTGGATGAATGTTGATTACCTTTCAACTGCACTCCACTTGTATTTCTTTCTCACTACTTAAATATTTACCAGAAAGTCTTTCAAACCTGGATGTCCACCTGGAAAACGTCACCTCTCCAGGTAGTAACAGAACCAGATTTTATTAGTTTGTTTATACAGCTTGTTAAGCATAAGCAAAATAGCCACTAATTATTTAAGGCAGTTACTTACTTCTGCAGGGCTCTGCAGTAGCAAATATACCTGTGATCTCATAGCTAAGTTAAAATTTTCAAGCCATTGTTAGACTAAGCACTCTGTAATTGAAGCAACTACATGCTCATCTCTAACACACAGCTTGAAGCACCAGACAAACAGAAATATTTTCAAACCAATTCCAGTGCCAAAACTGGTTTATAGAGTTAGTTATGTTTGATACTCTTTAATCACAATGGTGAAATCTTTTAGACAAAGAATTCTTAAAAATATTTTTAAGCTGATTGAGTATCCTAGGCAATACTCTTCCAGTTTGGGCAATGGAACACAAAATCAGTAACAGGTGAAGAGATAAACCTTCATATGATGAAGCCCCTGTTCCCGAAGATGAAAAATCTATATTATGAAAAGAGAAGTAGTTACATGACGAGTGACAATAGCATTTTAAAAAAAGACACATCACAATGCAATCTCCTTTAAAAAGAAATTTCATATGGGCTAGATTTTTGCTTCTGGTTAATACATGAAGGTATTACTCTTCCTGTATACATTCCACAGGGCAAAAAAACAGCATATCTGACAAAATATCTTGTTTTAGTGCTTATTTTTCAGCTTTGTACAATTCTCCTCCACACAAAATATAGATTTATTTTTAAAACTACTTTTAAAATCCCACTACATTTCCGGGCCCCTTAGGGTATCTATTTACATTTACTGAGGACTATAGACGAGTTCAGTTTCACAATCCTTTAGAAGCCAGAACAGGCTTCAGGCACAGCACTAAAAAGAAGACAATAGAAATGGCTATTCCAATGCCAGGACCTGAGCAGAGAGTGAAACCAAACTAATCTCCCAGTGACTGAGTGCCTGGGTTTGAAGTGTAAATGCTTTGTGACTCAGCTGCAGCTCAGGATACACACTCATAGGGCAGTACAAGTGATCTCTCCAGAGCTGAATTCTCCCCAACCGCCCAACCCCTCTCTCTTGGCTTTCCCATTGCCTTTTTCTTTTGCTTCTGGCTGCGCACAGGATATATAAACAGAATGTTTGCATGAACTCTTACTTCAACATCAGTCTTTTTAAGAGGACTATTTTATAAGCTTTTATGTGACTGAAAATACAATTCCATCCAATTCTTGCCTCAAGTCAGTACAGGACTGGAGTCACTAACTTTGTTTCTAAACACCTGATATAGCCATCAGCTTAAAGACAAATTGGTCTGTCTCAGACAACTGCATATCACAGAGATTTTATAAATACAACAGAAAAAATAAGTAATTTAGATTCTTATTGTGACAATGCTGAAATGGTTTTGAGACTGTCCTTCAAACTATTGTAGACAGTCAGATAAATACATGCTAAGCCTCTTTAACCTTGAGCTTTACAATGCTGTTTGGATAACTAATATGCCAAGCTATGTTCACTAAAAAGATAAAACAATTTTTCTGGTAAGTTAACACAGAATCCTAGTGTGGGTGCTGGCCCAATTGTATGAAAGATCTTGCTATAAAAAGAGGTGATTACAGATATAGATCACAAAGAAATGATCAATAATCACAAGATTATATTAGAATATAAATGTAACTGGATTTTTTTCTAATATTTTCCAAAATATTGGCAGAAAAAGTATTTCTTATAATATTTTAAAGACGAGTTTTATTACAAAGCTATTTCCCAATGGGAACAATATGTTAGGCACCTCATATCTTGTCTAACTTGTTTTCTTGCAGTTAATCAGTTTTGGGTTTTAGGTGTATGAAATTGCATACCCAGCCATCTCTACTGATAGAAGCATATAAATCAATTGTCTGCAATCATAGCAGTGCATATAAATCAATTGTCTGCAATCATAGCAGTGCAATCAAAATCAGAGTCACAAAATAGGAATACAGAACACTTGTGCAATGAGATGCAGTGCCTGCTTCTAGTCAGCTGCTGATCAGAGCAGAAACTGACCCAGGTTCCCCAGCATCTGCAAGCAGCCCAGTGGTGTCCAGGAAATGACTATGTGGTTCTAGATAGTTCCTTTAGGATACCTAGTCAGGAAAATGCCACAGCTTTTAGGTTCACTTCTCAGAGATAGAACAGATACTCTTATGAAGTAGCAAAAGTAGTCTTGTTTACTAGTGTCCAAAGAGGAAATGGTTCTGAAGCAGTGACTCCAGATTGTCTTGAAATTAAATATCTTATTAAGTAAGTAAAGTAAATTCGCATATCTTACACATGGTAGATTGTGATATCACATCATTTTCTGAATTTGGGAAAGTACTGGCAAATTTACTCAATTCATTAACATATAAATATATATATAGTGGAAAACCAAATCTTGAATTATTGGTATTTCCACCATGATGTGGTTTAGTCATTAAAATTTTAATACTTTACTTTTAAAAGTCCCGTAGAATGTTTTCTAGGAGCATTGTTTAGAATATTTCAAAAGGAACAGACAATCCTGCTGCCAGGGAATTGCGAAACTATAGATAACTATATACTTTCTTAGAACGCTGATCTTTGCCATTCTGTTTAACACAAGAGAAGATAGTGTGACACACTGCTCAAGCAATTACCTTCAACCTCTCCTCCAGAAGAAGCAATTTTCGAGAGACTTAAATATGTTGTTCCAACTACATCATTTTTTGTAAGTCGATCCCTACAAAAAAGGAAAAACAAGAAAGATTTTATTAAAATATAATTCTGGTCATCACACCCAGTGGCAAGCTACTAGTACATACATTTTCTATGACCTGAAATGCTTCAATATTACTAACAAAACCAGTAATGACAAGTTACAAAAGTGGGCTGTAATCCATGAATAAGTCACCTAACTTTTACACTATCATTAAACAGTGACAGTGCTCAGTTCTCACTGCACACAATTAAAAATAATCTCATGTTACACTAATCAGATCTCTGGTAAAGAAACCATAAAGGAACTCAAACACTTGCTTAAATACTCTCATGCATTGAAAAAATACCTGACATCTATAGAACCAGACTTTTCTTATTATCTTATTTTCTTTTCTTATTATCTTATTTTCGTATTTTATATTCTTTGCTTATTATCATTTAGCTTCTCAAGTAATTTGATTAAAAGTCATAACTCACCAGTCAACAATTGAAAGTTTTATTTTCTCACACATTGAGGGAAACTGAAATAAAAAAGCAATGAAAGTAAAAAAACTCATTACTTTTTTTCACCTCTGCAATGTCAAGGCTCTGAGTTCCAAGAAAAAGGCTGGTTACTACAGAAACAAGGGTAAAAAAACTGACCTTGATTTGAAGATAAATAATTTGATTCCATTCTGGATTAGCATTTTTCTCAATGATGTTTGTGCAAACCTGCCAAAAATGAAATCAAATATACAACAGAACAACATCAAAGATAAAACAGAAAAAAAAGTATTTACTAGCTATGATTTAGTATATGTCATCATCTGATTGGAAAAATTAGGGGTAGTAGTAAGTGAATCCTGGATTAATGCTGCAATGAGCCATTGATGCTCAATGAGTTTTCCACTGATAACTACTTTTAGAGTAATCTACATATGCAGCATTAATGACCTTCAGAGGAAAAGAAAATATTGAAACAGTGTTTAAATATGAGATTTGGGTTACCCTGTTTCTTTTTCACTAGTGACAAATGAATGAATTATTAAAGCTTGTTTTACCACAAGCCACAATTTATTCTGCTTTTATCACTGTAGAGAAATGAGATGAAGGAATTACTTGATTCCAGCTTTCTTTATACAGATTTTAGGGTAGATGAAGAATATATCATAGGGGAGAGGCTGCATTATTTGCTGGTCATGTCTTCTTAAGATCTTTTACACTACTGGGTGTGGTAACCTGACTATGCAGCATATTAAATGACTGACAAAAAAAAGACCAGTAATGAATATAAGTTGTGCGCCTGTGCTCCAGATCAAATTTGGCACTCTAAGGAACATTTTATTATTTATATGTACAAATGCAGTTAATCTGTGCAGAAAGATCTGTATCAGCAATTACTAAAAGCAATCAGGAACAACTGGCAGGCAAGCAATCTGGCATATGCCAGTTCTAGCCTTTAGTCATACATTCCTTTCATTAGTCATCAGTTTTACACCCTTTCCATTGTACCTTGAGGTTTGTCATTTTACAAAGTTAACTTTATTTTTTCATTTTTTTATTTCCATAGTTCCAGTAAAAATAAAAACTCATGTTGGCTTATGAAATCTGTTCTCAGGACTACAAGTAGAATACAAAGGTACAGATATTTACTCAATTACCTTTTTTCCAGCAAAAGAAACTTCTACAAATGGATCTACCAGGTTTTTCTTGTCTGCTTCTCCTCCAAATAATTCCTTGACAGTTTGTGCAAAAGCATCATCCACTGGAGAAGTGTCAAAAATTAAATTAAGGTAGTTGTTTTACTACAACTATTTTTATTTTATTATTATTACTATTATTATTCCTAAATAATAAATTGCCCATTGCAATCTTACCAAAATAACCAGCTCAGAGATCTAGGAAGTATAAAGTCTAACCTGATAAGCAAAATTCAGAAGTGTTGCAGGTAAAAACTAAGAATTTTGGCTTGGGAGCAATTTTAAGAATATAGATTTTTCAAACATTATAAGAAGTGCTGATGTGCTCCTGAATTTAAAGGCATCACTGTATTTGAAAAACATTATACATGTATTTGAAGACATTGCTATTTGGCACAGATATAGGGGAGAAAACATGCTAGTAAGGGATAAAAAGTCACCTATATTCTATTCTGAGCAGCTAACACAAATAACTATTTCTAACAGTATTCAAACACCAATGCACAAGTAGGGAGAAGCTGCATACTTTGTGGAATGTCCTCAGCTCTGTAGATTTTGAGAAGGAAAGTGACCCATCGAAGTGCAGTCCCAGCTGGTAATAAAAGATTGCTCTCCACATCATCACTTTCATTATCTCTCTCCCTTTTTTCAACCTGTTGGGGGACACAGTTATAGACAAAAAAGACAAGGCAATGTACAGAATTAGAATTAAGGTAACTAGCTAAACTGTTGATTAGCTAAAGACTGGTGTCAGTTGCATGATGAAGAATGAGACTGTATCAAATTATCAAGCCACAAAAATTTAATTCTAGCTAAACTATTTTACTTTCAGTTTTATCTCTAAAGTACCCAATTGCAGGAGCCCACTATAATCACACTTTCAAAATCACCATCATCACACAATGATGATTTTGGCACAAGTAAAATGCCAACTTCATGCAAATTTCATACTCATCTCATGAGAAGGCATTTATTACAATTAGGAAAAGCTTACAAGTCTGATATAACTTACCAGAACTTACTGCTTCCTCATTTAAAAATAAACACACCACAAACAACTAGACATATCCTTGTGATTTCAAGAAGCATGAGAACAGGAGAGAGGAACAGTTAATATGAAACTTAAAAGGCAATCTGCCATGTTTCTGGGAACCACATTATATTCAGCTAAGGAGAACAGTATGCAAAATATCAGACAGGAAGAAAAGCAAAAATACAGGCAATGGTCTGGTAAGAAAAGCATTACAAGAAAAAAATCACCTGTTTTCACCTTGACAGAACAGCAGACAGGAAGGATTGGATTGTTTAAACTACCTGCTGCTTTCATCTGCTTCACATTACTTGTGCCTGACTTGTAATTACTGAGGGGTCTGATCTTCACCAGGAAAAAATTAATGGTACTCTGGTTTCTCTATGGGCTTGTCTATGTTTTGCAGTAGTGGAGACATCCCTGACTTAGTCCTGGAACTGGTATCAGTGACTCTGTCTGCTTAGCTAAGCTAAAGAGAGTTACACATAGCTGCATGCAAAGCCAGGCTAACACATCTCTGCTTCCAGTATGTGAAGGAGCATCCACAAATGGTGGAGGTTGCTTAACTGAGCAGAATAACCAAACAAGCTTTGAGTTAGCCACATAGTACAGCATGAAACCACTAGTAGATTCTGTCTTATAAGTACTGCTCACAAAGTAAATTATACAGTCTTGAAACAATGTTGGGGGGACATAAATTAGTATGTGTGGGATGGAGAGTGGAAGAAAAACATTTAAATTAAACTTACTGGTGGCTCATCTCCAGTTCCCAGGACAAACATGCTGACCTTCATATAGCCTTTGGCTCCTGAATTTGTATCTTCAGGATCACTCAGCAAAAGCCATTTTCTCATGACTGCGTGGCCTGAAATAAAACAAACATCACTACTGTCCCCAGTAATGTCTGTTACAAAATGGGAGACATCATATAAGAAGCGAGCTATTTCAAAAGTATGCTTTATCCTAAATTACCCTAATTATTTAACAAAATAATCCAGTCCTAGACAGGTCTCAATAGAGTAATCCAAAACAAGAAATCTGATGTTAAACTATTTTGGCATACTAGTTCAAGGACACAGTTATCAAATGTTTTTGCATTTTTCAAATTTTAGGTCTTTGATAAAAAAGGGGCTTGTACTTCATTGTGAATTCACTGAAAAGAGTTATATATTGTTGGATATTTGGGAGTTAATACTTAAAACAGCAAACTTAAATAACTTTACATTAAGTTTCTCCTCTTACTTTAGAAATTCAATGAAATGTTTCAACTTGTAGTTTCAAGGAAAGAAGTTCTAAAGTAACCATTACTTACCAGGCTCATCATAAACATAGCCAATGTCAATCTGAAATAAAGATCAAAGGCATTACCTCTGAAGAAATACCAAAACAGAAAAATGGTTGGGCAACTCCCCCCATGTTTTCCTGGGCACTACTACATTGTTCTCTTGTCACAAACACAAGAGAGTTTACAGAGAATATTACTAGGAGGAGAAAGAGAAAAGGTCTTACACTGAAAAATGAGGGATTTCAAAGGGATAGAGCAGCCAAGAAGAAAATGCAAGAAAAGATGTATTAGAACTAATACATGTAGTTATTTTCTTATTTTCTTGGATCCCCAGCTTTTTCATTTACCAGAGACATAAGATGGGGCTGGCTTACTGCTTGTTGAATTCCCTACACTCATTCATTATTTTATGTTCAGACAGGCTTATCAGAACACTTTTGTTCCTTCTTCCTGCTCAACATCCCATCCTTCAGTTCCAGAAGTGAAATTTGCTTTTTTTTTTCAATGAATATTTTCCTTCTCTTTATTAAGAATAATGAGCGTTTCTCTTCCCAGTGTGTCAAATCTGGACTGCCTCATTCATTGCATCAGATTTTAAACATGTTCAGGAATGTAAGTATGTTTGCTCATGGCAGTTGGGGCCAGTATTCCTTGCAGGTGAAGTCTGAAAGGGTGATTTTCTAGACAGAATTACCCTTGTGGTTTCCTGTTGGAATGTGTGCCTGCAGGAACAGAAAGTAGCTGAGTGATGTGCTGTCATCTGCTTAGTGAATAATCAATCTTCCACACAGCAATACATCACTGACTGAATCACTAGAAATCACAGAGAAAATAAGCAGTGAGAAGCAAAAAGCAATCAGCTTTGTGGCAGAAAGTGTTTCATTTAGAAGAGAGCACTCTTCCCTCTTTGCATATTTTTGTAAAAAGCTGGTCTATAGACCTCTTGAATTTATGCAGTACCAAATAAGCAAGCAGAAAAGACAGCCAGTACTGATACTGGAAGTGTTGTAACAGCTGATCCCAGTAGCCATTACAAGGGAATTACATGGGAATTGCATTACATGGGAATTCTTGGCAGGCAGATGTCTACTTCCCAGAGTAGACAATAACAAATCCAAATAAAGACCATCTCACTAATATCATCAAAACCACAGAAACTACTTTAACTAAGTGAATTTTCCACCATTGTTTTTGCTTAACTTCTGACCAAAGGAAGACCTCTCTACATTATTTGAGAACATGTATATTTATGCCACCATACATACCACTATTCTTATTAGCTAGCTAATAAAATTATCACTTCAAACCCTACCTCACATCAAATAATCACCTGACCACAAAAGAAGAAAAAGTTACCTGGATGAAAATTAGAGAACTTGATATATAAACCACACAATTTTTTTAAACAATACTCTTCTACTCAAATAAAAAAACCTTTTTATTAGTGCTTTGGGCAAATGGTCTCTAACTTGAGAAGCAAGACATCATCAGGTAATTCTTTGACCTCATGAAAAAGAAGTATAAATTTAAATATTTAAAACCAGTACTTAAAAGTTTTCTCTCATTTTATTTAATTTAGTCCCGATATGGATCTTTCTTCATACCCACCTTAAATTCACCCATTAGACAGTCTGCTCGTAGAGAGTGAGAATCATACACCTAAAAAGACAGAGGAGCATGAAACAGGAATGTTCCTAAACAACCTGGGAAATGGGCAGAGGATGTCACAGGTATCCAACAGCCTTGTGAATATGCACTGGTTTTTCTTACCCGAATGCTAACAGTTTCATCAAGCAGCTCTAAAGGAGTCATGTGGACATTGTAGAAAAATATCTGTCAAGGTAAAAACAAGTAAAAAACCCCGTCTTAAAGTGATAAACACATAATTTCTTGAACATAAAAAGCAAAAACATTATTTTAAGAGGCATATGAAGCATGCCTGATACAGTACTTTCACCCCACCTCCTTGCTGGACATATTATGTGGTAACTTAGTGCAGAATGAAAAATTGAATTTAGTAAATTGACTCAGTACAACACAGACAAGACAGTCACAACTTCCATTTGAGCAAACACTGTCAGCATAACTGTGTGCAAACTTCCAGCACTGCTCTTTCCTTCTTGCTCTGCACTTCATCTTTTTCTCAGGGGAACAACTTCAGAAATGATAAAGTTTATTACCCAGAACATTAGATCCTGGTCTAACCATCTCTGTTGTAGTTGTCAAAGAGGCCTTGTTTAGGGTAAGTGGTGATAGTGATTTGTGTTCTAGTTTTAGACTACTATGGACTGCCAAGGAATCATTTCAATATGAGGTGCAACCAACTTTCTGCCCTACCTATTTCTGCCCTCCCATGGCTTCTTAAATTTTGACTGCTACCTACAGCTTATTTCAAGTTTTAAAGTTTTATAAATTCTTTGGTCTTGCCTGTGTATGTTCAACATGCTTGCCATGCAATTCCAAAATCTTCTGAATTTTCCACAAGTGCCCAGATAATGAGAGTCATCCTCATTATCTATTACACTTCAGTTTTGCAACATTAATCTTTCAGCTATGGGATCAGTCTCGTGTCCCTTAGGTGGCTTTGAATTCTCTCCTGTATTTCAGTGTGTTTGGTGCACAGACCCCCTGTCTGGACAGAGAAATCTAGTTGTGCCTTTATAAATCATGGGTAGCAAGGCAGTGATAACTCCAGATTCTGTGGCACTCCTATGGCATTGCACTGAGCACTCATCTGCACACACCACACAGCTCTACAATGATTTCTAATTAATTTTTCTGTGGCTTTTATAACCTGAGCACAACTATTCAAAGCGATTCTGTCACATGGCCAACTGCACCAAAGAAAACATTCCGTATGTCTCATATGAAGTTTGACTTCCTTCTAGTTAATTTTATCTGCTAAGACTGTCAGTGACAGAGATGTGTTTAGTGATGTGAATACATAAAGAAAGGGACTGGGAATGGCATAATGCATAATTACCCATAAATATTAGTAAATTCTTATTAACTCATCATAATGAAGGTTGTATTAACTACTTCTCGACATTTGATAGCCTCAACACTTCAGCTAGAGAATTCTTACACCACTTACTTCATCAAAAAATGGGTTATTTCCTCTTTTGATTCTTGTCCGGTGTGTCTGACCACAAACATGAACTTTGACTACTGGTTTTATGTTATTCCCAGGCAACTGACGACCTTCAATGACTCTAACACGAATCTGAAAAAAATCAATATTTGTACTGATTTATTCTCTATATTATCAGTGATCCTGATCACAACAATTCCTTATTATACCACCAAAAACGTTAGCCAACACCTGAAGTAGCTAAGAGATACGAACCAGACTTTGCAAGCTTAATTATGACAGTAATTAATTTTACAAGACAAGTTAGGGCTAATTATTTCACTGGAGTTTTTTCACTTGCCTTTACCATTTATTTTTGAAGGTGCAATAGTAGTTTGAAATCTGTACAACTATACAGCAAATAAAGTTCATCCCTATTTCAGTCAGAACTGTACAAATCAGACATCTGAGTAACAGGAACATTTGAGGAATAATTTTGAAATACTGGATTTCAAATGAAGAGGCTAATTATCTCTGTGGTGCATTAGATAAGCTGACATTAAATTATGCTCAGGCTGCGTAAAAAGCCTGTTATGCTCAGCAGAAAAAGGGAACATGCAATATTTGATAAATCTAGTACCTGAAAATCTTGTGGTTTGTTAGAGAGGATTCTCCGTGTTTTCTTTCCTTTGGTGATGCGTTTAGCCAGCTGGGCTTCCTTTGTGCCGCTTGGAACTGCTGGGGTGATACCACCAACTGGACCATCCAACCCATCCTCGTAACCTCCATCATCTTCTCCATCTCATACAGCAAAAAATCAGTGCAATTAATGAATAAATAGTAGAACTTGCTATTGAAGGAGTAAGAGTCTGATATCCAAGAGTTCCACTAGAATTCTATTATTAGCTCACATCAACAATGTTTTTGCCAACTACATTCTTCCAGCTCCTTTTGAAAGCTAGTCATTCTAGCCTGCTTAAGAACAACTTGTATCCTAACCAAACTAACTCTAGATCAGTCTCTCTTCTGGATGCAGAGTGTCTAACACAATTCTCATACATTTTTTTAATCAACCAATTCAAGCAAAGCTGAGCTGTAATCATTCTCCAACTAGTTCACAATTCACCACAAGGGATTAATTTTATTCCAGCTGAATAAACTTTGCTGTTGAATGAATCTTGCTGTTCCCCAGCAGCAAGACTAGGCTATAGCACAGCATTGGTTTTTAGTTCAGAATCTTGAATGCACAAATACATTTAGGGTCTGCCATCCAAAATAAAACTCAATCATTCTCTACAACATTTAAGTGTGGAATTAGTTTTTCAGTAAGGCTCTTTGACAGCTCTGAAATCAGCATACCTCTGTGGAAGACAGTTCTACAACCACATGACACTATAATACTGAATCATACTCTGAGATTCCAGTATTGCAAAATAGGATCCATAAATATCTAGACCACAAAAGTGGTCACTTCCTTGTGTTTACAGCTTTTCTTAACTGGGCAGTGACTATTGAATTAAGAGGAAGAATGAGCTGTGTCTCTGGTGGTTGGCATAACAGAATGTATTCTAACTTCATAAATTACAGGCTGATGATCACTTTGTATAATGAAGTCCTTCAGGGTCCTTGTAAGAGATGTAGAAAACTAGGGAGATTGACATGCTAAGTATTTTATAAGCAGAAGACCACACCCACCTCTCCGACATCTCTCAAAATGCATTTGCCTGAATGGATCCATGCAGCTAACTGACTACCCTAGCACTTAATTTTTAATTCCTGAAACTGAGCTGTAGCTGTCTCAGGGAAAGTGATTTCATTTCATGGGAAATAGGTGTTTACAATAACTAACTAAAGTGTGTTTGATAATTCACACTGAAATAATTTCCATGCAGTTTCTGGATACTAGATAAAAAATGCCATTTTTTATTTTATCTGTATGTTATAATTGAAAAAAATTTAAAAGCTATCAAATAATCTCATAGAGGTGAATTTGCATTTTTAGCCTTCAAATCTCCATTTCTATAAAATGACTTTGAAATGCAGTAATTTAACACACAGCTTTTGTGTTTATATTACTTATCCTTTTGCTCTCCAAGAACACCTCTGAGAGAAGTCAATGTAATCAAAATTTCCCTGCAGAAGACTCCTGATTTCAATTTTTTTCTTCTTATGTTACTATCTATCACCAAATAATGGTCAAACTGGTTTACTTCTCTAAAATAAATTTACATTTATTAAACATTTATTAAACTTCCTTCTTTCTTCAAAACACAGCTTTGATATTAGGCTTATTATTTTCCAATCAACTGCAAAAGTCTGTTATTTCACAATTCTTTTAAGAATCTGTAAAACCAGATCTCAAAAATACTCTCAGGAAAAGCCTCGTCAATATAATATACAGAGACCAAAGAATATTCCCTACTGATCACAGTATTTCATTGCCTAGTCAAATACCAACCTAATATAAAACAATGTCTTCCAAAACTTAATTGTTCTACAAGGGGAAAGGGGTTTAATTAATCAAAAGAATTTTTTCACCAAGCTCCCTGACACTGAAAGTAATAGATGGAACATCTCTGCTTTTTGGTTAGCCCTAGAATTGCAGCAGATAATTGCTGTTTCCTTGAGCATTCAAAAATCTTTCTTTCCTAAACAAAAGCCATTTTGAAAAGTTTTTTAACAAATAGAGAAAATTATGCTAAAATCCATTTTATGTCAGGAAAGGCCAATTTTTTTCTTAGCTTCTGAATAATCCTTAATTTCTTTGAAATAACTATCTAGCAGTCTTGACATGCTTGCTTCTGGTGAACAGCTGCTGAATCACCTACTTGCCTTACCTTAAATAGCTCCTAGAGCTTTTAACAAAAATGTTCTGAGAAAAGGATGAAATACCTTCCTGTGCACTGGTCCCTCCTGGATCAGTTGGATTTGCAGGTCCAGCTGGCGGCTCATATCCTACTACCAAATCAATTGTTGCCTATAGAGAAATGGTTTTTTTATGTAGCCCACAGTACACACAACAGTTGATTTAAAGCAGTAAGTTGTTCAAACACTGTGCATGAACAGTTAACTATTCATGGGCACAACAGTTTTATAAAGTTTCAGCTACTAGTAAGTTAATAAACTATTATTAAGCTAGATATACATACAAACAATAAAGACTACACAAATTCAGCGAATGGACTAGGTTCTAAAATAATATCTAAGAAATGGAGTTGCTGTGTTTATATTTAGAAAAATCTGTCACAATACAAGCACGTAAGATGTTCTACAAATGTTAGCTTTAGTTCCACGATATTCATGGCAGACAAGGTGATATCCTAAATTTGCAGACAGAAAAACAAAGGCAGTAGAGAAATAACACTGTATCATCAAAAACATAACAAGTCTGAACCATAACTAAATTTTCCTATCTGGCTTCTCTAATTGCTCGTTCATATCTCCATCCTGAAAGAAAAACAATACGTCATTTTCCATTCTAATTTTAGAATTGTCCTTTTTCTGCTTGACTGTGGTTTTGGATTATTGAACAAACCATTATTATTACTAGTTGCCAGAGTAACATGAGGAGTCAGCAAAAAAAGCCCAACCCTGTGACCAACTAATCATGATTTTAAACTGCAGTGGTGAGAGACTGAAATTATGCTTAGAGTCTCTCATGACTGAGTACACCAGAATGCAGCATGAAGTGCCTTAGCAGCTACACTGCACAAACACAGTAAGGTCCCAGGTCCCAAAACCTACTTAATTAATAACTAAGTTAATAACCATTGGAATCTAAACATGTGCTAAATCAAGTTAAGCAAGTTCTTGTGTAACTTTCTGAAGGGAGCTGGCAGTGAACATGTCCTTGAGCATGTGCTTTGACACAGGTAGCTGTTACAAAGCATATGGCAAAAAGGTGCATGTGGGAACTCCATCTGGTACTTGGAAAATGCTCTTTTTCAACATCAGGCTGATTTCCATGCATACTCTGTGGTCCATAATATTTATAACACATATATACAAATATATAATATATACAGAGAAAACAAAATTTTATAGACTTAATTCTTTCTGGTTATAAATTTCCTCCATCTGGAGCTTTTGCTAGACATTTCCAATAATTAAATTGATATTAGCCCTGTTGCTGGAGCATTTTGATCAAGAATACAGTAAAATAAGAAAATATAAGTTACTCACTCCAGTTTCTTGTCCCCTTTCATTCAGTAGAGGTATGAGTTTGAAGGGAAAAGATCTGCTTTGGTTACCTACAAGATCTTTAAGTGCTACGGATGCACTGCCAATTAATCTGGAATTAAATAAAAATCATTATTAGAATGCAAATACATATCAAACAGGGGTTACCATTTTTCTTTTCCTAGCATCTGTTAGACAACCAAGTAACTCCAGCCACGATTTGAAAACTCAAAGCACAACAAAAGACCATTGCAAATGTCATGTAATGATTGTGTACCGCTAATTTTTTATTTCTGTTTCACTACACTCACATGTGTTGGTGTTCTTTATAGGAGCTTTAACCTAAAAGAGGTTAAAAAATGAAATTATTTTTCATGTACTTTTGAAAATAATCTTCTGTATAACTTTCAACAGCAATGTCACTTATTTCCACCCCTGAATTCTCATTGGTAAACTAAACAATGTAAAAATTTCTCTCCCTACACAGATTTGCAAGCTCTCAGGTGAGAAGTAGTGAACATAAACTAGGTACAACAGCTGTTGTACTACACAAAACAGACACAAAGCCAGACACATCCACATCTTTGTAATGAAAACAGTGAAACAGAACAGATCAATCAACGCGCTTATTAGAGAATCACAAAATTAATCTTCTTGCACATATTCTGTATTTTAGAACAGGTTCATCTTCTCACTTCTAAATTCTCAGAATGTTTCTAATGGTTCTAGAGCAGTCTACCAAAGGAAGGTTTCAGAGGGATCTGACATGGATGGACTCTTCTACGTCTACTTCTGCCTACTTTGGGACTGCATCTGTCACTCCCACCCTCTCCCATAATGATGAAAATTGCATGTACTTTTAGCCCAAGAGACTACTTTTAGGCAAAATTTCTTAGTGTGGTACTGGTCTCATGATACCTGGCACTGTATTTCATTCCCATGGCATAGAGTAGCAGTTTACTCTCATACTGAAGTGGATTACTGGAATAACTGAGATTTTTTTTCAATTAAAAAAAACCAAGATAATATTACCCTGTAAAAATTTCAAAGATCGTGTGTCACAAATAAAATACCAGCTTTCCTGCCAAGGAGAAAAAAATATCTGTACACAAAGAACATAACTGAGGTCCCCTGAAGTTACAGAGCTTTTTCATGAAGCAGCTAAGGATGCAAGGGTATTTTTTCACATGGAGCAAGAACACTATTATAGCTACTCTTGCATACTGTGTTACGAGAACATAAATTAATTTTTTGCAAAGTACATTAGGATACCTATATATAAAACATCAATTTCCTCCAAATAAACCTTCTGGATCTTACATATCACAACTTCTGTTCAGCTGCAGAAACTTAAATATTTTGAGGTGCCATAGAAGGGAAAAAAAGAGAAAGTATTTTCCTATGCACATTTGTAGAAAATTTATATGGACTTGACCTTTTGATTTGATGTAAGGTTACTGGAGCTTATGGAGTGACTCCAAAAGAATTCAGAAGCCACCCAAAGTAATCTCAAATCAGCAGGTTGAATGTTTCAGCAACCACACCCTCCCATCTGGCCACATTAACTCAAGAATTGCCATTCACCAGTAGTGCTTTTCAAATTTTGCACTGTACATTTCCATTTCTACATCTTCATCTGCCCTGTACAAATGATAACTGCACACATTTGAATGCCTAGTAACCATTTTTAAAATAGTGATCATCAGCAGATTGAAGAAGGAATCAGTTACACAGAGTTCTTGCTTGCAACCAGCTACCTCTATACATTGCCTCTCTATCTACATGCCTTCATTTCCCCCTCCTTTAGCAGGTTGGGAAACAACAGTCTCCAGTCTTTTTCCACTCTAACAAGGCTGAGAAATTTAATATTCAATCTATAATCTCTCTTAGTCCACTTCTAGACTTTAGCCAAATTGTAAGCTTTGGGCACTATTCTGCCTTTCCAAAAGTTGTCCTGCTCGCTGGATTTGGGATGTTTCACCTCTCCCTTATCAGAAGCACAGAACTGATGAGGTTGGAAGGAATCACTCATGATCCTCTAGTCCAGTGCCTCTGCTCAAGCTTAGTCAGCTAGAACAGGTTACCCATGACTATGTCCAGTCTGATTTTGATCATAAGCTACTCAACGACTAAAGTAATACATTCCAAAGTAACAAGGAAGGCCTCAAAGTCATCCTTAGGACTCATCTTTGTCACTTTTGTACAAGTCTTAGAGAAAGCCTTTTTTCTGACATGCTTCTCTCAGGTCTCTAATCTTTGGGCTAAGTCAGCTACATCAGACCTCAGGAGCTGTTGGGAGATCACGTCCATCACCAGTTCATCGATGTTTAGTGCTTTGCTGCAAGGTCTGCTCCTAAACTTCCCTCTGACAAGTAATGAGAACCCAGTTCTCTGCATGGCTACTGTGAAGTTGCTGGGTTCCTCTGAACTCTTAAGACTTTTGACCTTCAGGCAGGATTGCATGTGACCTCCATCTGAAGCCATGACTTACAAGATGACAAGGACTCCTTTCCTTCCAGCACAGCTGAAAAGACTTTCTACCACTTGTTCATCATCAAAGGACTCTGTTCTTTGCTGGACCTATTCCAACTTTCTTCCTCTTGCCTGAGCAGATCAACATTTGCCCATTTAATTCCAGGTCACACTAGTCTCTTGACACCATCAAGTGGGACAGCTTCTGCTACTGGAATAGCTTAATGCATCCTCTGACCTTTCATTCATGAGCTGTTTTAGTAGAAGACCAAAACAAATTGTATTGTTTCTTAGATGTTTCAGTACCTCTTTGGCCATCCCTAAGGCTTCCACAAGTATAATGCCCAATCAGTCTGGTCTCTTAAACTTTTCCAGCTTTGCAGGAGTAAAGAAAAACCCTGTTCTGCAAGCAGTTTAAACATTCTGATCTACCACTGGAGATGACACAAAAAATTAAGGCAAAATCCCTATTCAGAAGCTGATTTTGAACCTTACCAGGCCTACAACAGCTTCCCAACATCGATCAAAGGAAAATACCTAGTTTATAAGCATGAAATTAATGAACTACTGATGATCAACTACTAAACACTGAGTTGCATTTGTGCCAAAGCTAATTAATCCGTTAGTGCTGTGGTTAGCACTTCCTGTTAGCTACCTAAATAACCAAGTGAAGTGAAACTCCACACCCATGTCTGGATAAGGAACTTATGTCTGGATAAGGAACTAACTCACAGTACCAACCATTTTATTATTCCTCTTGGGTTGAAGGTAGCAATGTACACTAAATTCTTTAGCCTATCATGTTCTCTAGCTGCTTACATGCTACTTCTACTGGAAGGCCCAAGGTTTAAATTACTAAAGAATCAAGCATTTAAATTCTTTTCATCTATTTTTAAGGGTGTATTTTGGCAGAGGTTTATATTTATTATTCTCATCAGCAACTTGATTCTACGCTGCAGTTACAATTACTGTACTCAACCTTTCTTTCTCAGTGTATGTATTTCATTATGGAGTATGCTGCAAGACCCAACACTCACCCTCTGTTATTCCTGCTATGTTTAATTATTTTAATTAAGAAAAACCTCTATTTTATCTTTACTTATTTGATAATATTCTTTGCAAGAACAAACTTTAGTAAAGAAACAATATTCTTCCTTGTTTTGAACAAGGAAGAAAAGCCCAAAACTGAATCTTAAACTGTCTGGATCTTGCATACAGTGGATGCAAGGAAATCCTGCAACTATGTACAGTCACACTGATGTGGAAAAGAATCCACACAAAAGGGTACAGCTGTAGGAGGATTTAAACAATCTGGAAATTATTTAACGATGAGAAATCCTTAGTAATGACTAAATCATTTGCTGCAGTGCTCATTTGTAGCTTCATTTTTCTGTTAGAGCAAAGGGTGTGCCCAATTTGTTTTTCCTGTCTCACTAGGTTACCAACTACACAAAGGACATGGGGAAACACATAATCCCAGCTCATTCTCTTAACTTCACAGGTACAACTGACTTTACTGCGAGGTCTTTGGGACTTTTTAACTACAGAAAGATTTGTGTTCTGAGAATGTGAAATCTTTCTACTAACAGTATTAGATGTAATAGAAAACAGATGTGTTCTCTTTTCAAACATCTTTATGCCAGAAAATCTAACTAAGCATGAATCATATGAGTCCTCTGGTTTATTCCTATGATGTTCTGTCTGTATACAGTGGTTTGCTTTATTTATCTTTTCCAATTACTGTGAGTTTTCTCCATGAAGAGCACTCATTAACCTATCTGCAAAAGTTTAGTGATCCTGTAAATGAAGCAATAAATTTTCCCTCCTGGAAAACAAAGAAGCGGAAAAATATCCAAATGTTCTTTCAGGCTTAATTTACAGAAACATGCCACAGCAATGAGTTCAGTGCCTTGGCACAGTGCAAAAACAGAATAACATCCACTGTACTCCTCCTCCAGGCATGTTTAAAAACAGACTGGATGAACAGTTGTATCAGCTTTTAGGAACAGGGAAAAATCATGTCTTATACTGCAATCTTCTGCTCTGTTGCTCCACAGGTTCTGTAACTAGTCAGGACTAAGAGAGCATGGACCAGAGTGTGCTGGCCAGGAGCTCTGTGAGTGAGCAGCCAGAGAGGGAGGCTGGCCTGAGAAACACAGGGCTCTGCTTCTGGCTATAGACAGACAGTAGCAGAACATTTGAGCAAAAGTTGTCAGTACTTTGAATGTAACAACAGCAATCCCCAATGCGTATTTTACTCCAGAGGAAAGAAAATAGAGCCAAAGAAATGGTGTAGGCTCTTCTCATTGCTTGTTCTCAGGCAACAGAGGCCCCTAGACACACTCTTTACACTCAAAAACTAAATCCAAATTAAATCTAGATTGTAAAATAAAATATCTAAACCCATGAATCTCCAAAGGGAAGATTGTTGATTTCAAGTCAAATCGCACCTAGCTTAGACACCTAACACAGCTCCCAAGTTAATGGGTATACTTGTCAATGTCAGAAGCAAACACTGGGTTTCTTAAACAGTCATTGGAGTAGCTCTCCATAGTAAGGACCTTAAATAGGCATTGTGCTCCACCTTCCCAATCCTGAACTAGCATGCAGACAAACCATGGGAGTGTTATTTGCACACTCTTCCACTGAGCACTCTTTTGAAATGCTGCAGCACTTCAGACATGTATCTAACTACTGACTTTTTCTTAAGTATTAAAAGAGGATACCATGAAAAAGTAGCCAATATTTGATATGGTAGTCCTAAATCTCTCTCCAACTCAGGAAATACAATCAGTAGTTCTACAGAAATACAGGTTATGCATACACGCAATTGGTAGATGAGAAACTTATTCCACATTCCCTCCTTTCATGTACTCTTTCATCTAAATGTGAATGTTCATAAATACCAAATCTCTTCTGTTGTTACAGTGCTTTGTGTCTTAAAAAGAACTACAAGTTGCTATTTCCTATTACCATGTTAAAATCAGGATGCCTGCACATGTGTTTCTCACTTCTCACCCCCTTATCCTGTTTCCCTGCCAATATCCCTTCCAAACTCATCATGTGACTGAGGATCTATTTTCAAAGAGCATTACTTTGAAGGTATTACTCTGGCTTTGGTATGAACAACTTTCTGTGCATAAACCCAAAACCAGGCATTTGCACAAACTGGGGGTTAAGAGTTACAAATATGAGTCTAGATGATATTTTAAAATGCAATTTGAAGAAAACCAACGATATGACTGCTTAAATTTGAACCCATGTACAGAGTGGAACATTTTAGGTGCTTCAGACCATCATTTTATTTTTTGATGCATTATAAAGTCCATTACAAAATTCTGATTACTGATAAGCTTTCCTATCTCAAGTTTCAAGATATCCCTGAAGTCAGAGGCACGCAATATATTCCTGCCTAACTGACCTGCAGGTATCTCAAGAATGAGAGACCTGAGGGCACTGGCTTGATTCACACTGATTTTATGACAGAGCTGTAGAGTGTTGTAAAAACCAGAATCCACATATTGGGAAGAGGCAGAGAGTAGTAAAGAAAAGCTAACAATGGAATTGGGCTACTATGAGTAAACATGAGTGTTTGCCCAAGACATGAAATCTGTCATGAAAAAAAGAAAAGATGACATGATCATACTTCCTTTCAGAATAGCAACAGAGAACACTACTTGGCATTGACAGAAAAGAGAGAGCACAGCAAACAGCACCTATCAGTTCCATTTTCCCCCTGTACTTCAGTATTGAAAGTTGTGTTTAATACTGGGGTGGGAGTGGGTAGGGAGAGGGAAAGAAGGAACATACTTGTTTTGTCCAATTGTTTCAAAATCCTTCACAATAATTGTTAGGGAAGATGAATTATCCAGAGCGATTCCTTTCAAGTCAAATTCAACAATCTGAAGGAAAAAAAAAAAAGGACCAAACCCAAATTATAATGACAAGTTATGTAAAAATTACCAGCAGAGTAGCAGATACAACACAATTATACAGATATAAATTTTGCATTTAGTGAGAGATCAAATACAGCTAATCTAGCTTACATTCGTTAAAGTAAAAAATGCTCATAGCATGTATTTGATTTGCTAATTACTAGCAACAATAGCAAAATTAAATTGTTTAATAGTGAATCATAATTTCTTTTGCAGTTCTACTTCCAACATTAACATACATATTGTCTTGCCATTCATAATATCTAATATTAATAAACTCCAATATTGGCTGAACTAAGTTGCTATTGAATTTAAACAAATAATTATCTGTTCCCTTTCTTTATAATTCTAATTACAAAATGTAAGGAAAATCTTTAACTTTCATTTATCATTGTGAAAAAACACTGTCAAGAAAATATTTTCCCCAAGAAAAATATTCCTGAAGATGCAACATAAGACTAGACCTACAAATAAACTATGAGGACTTTCAATACATAATTCCTTTTTAATTCTGTATGGTTTTTCCTGGTACATAATAAATTATCCCATTATGTTTCCATACACGTGGCTAAACAATGGCTGAGTATCATTTTGATGGAAAGAAAGTGGGAACAAAACCAGGCCAAAACTCATCAGTTATCCATCTAATTTTACATTAAGACATTGCTAATGAATTGTAATATATGGTGCAAGATGAATGCATTCACCTGCATTTACCAACACCTTGACAGAACACATTGCACCAGATCCCCTTTCCAGTAACGTGCTCAGCTGTTGAAACTGACTTAACGACTTTGCAAGCATTGTCTTGAAATGACCAAGGATTTATTAAAAAAAAAATACCTCATTCCAAACAGGATTGAGTTCATTTTCAATTTTCTTTGTTTTCTTTTTTTCATCTGCAAATACAAACAAAGCGTGATTAATTGTTTTTGCTAAAGCACTACAAAACTAGAATGTTTTTTCCTTTCACTTTTCTAAAGAAGGGTTGAACTTAAAACCAAATGTTCCAATTGTTTTTACCTCTTCCAGAAGCTGCACGTTTTACAATCAAGAAGTCCCCTGGGCAATTTTAGTAGTTGAGGCTTCTTATTGTTTTGTTTAAGCACAGCTAGTTGTATTTCCAAAAAGCAAAATAAATATTTAGGTTTTGCAACCTTTTATGACCCTTAGCTTCACCTTCAATAATGATGAAAAAAGACAGACTAAAAGACTTGGAGATATCAAACCAAACAGTAACATCTAAGTGATAGCAGTAAAGCACTACTTTTGAAAGTAGTAGAGAAAATGTGTTACATATTTACCACATTTGAATTACAAAATATTTTTGAATGTTTAGCTCTGGAATAAAATCACATGGAATAAATCTTAAGGAGATATGCTTACAGTGTCAGCACTGTCTCGTTTAAATGAGCAAATATTAGAAGACATATACATGCATGTAAGAGGAAATGCAATCCTTCCTGGAAAAAAGGGTTTCCAGAGGCTATGGAGATATGACTTCACTGAACTTATCAAAAAATTAGCCTAAAAATTACAAAAATTGCAAATTTTCTATACTTCATGGTAAAATTTGCACTTGGGCAAGCTACAAATCATGAGAATGTGGGATATAGTGCAAATTAAACATAGCTTGGCATTATTTTTCCTGTTCAGTTACAATATCTAGCTCCAATGGAGGACAAGTCTTTTGACACTCAGAAGCACAAAAGAGCACACACAAACACACAGCTCTTTTTGCATATATTAGTGATAACAAGCATATTTAAGTACAGGGTGTAAAGCAGCTGCTGATCTCCAAAATGCTCAGCCACCACAAGAAGTCCAAGCTTTAGACACACTCCATGTCTTTAAAGACTCCAGTAAAGATAAATGCATTTTTGGTATTTGAAGTTATGACTGTACTTAGCCTGGGAAACAGGAGTAAAGATATGCCAAAGGGGCAAGTTCATATACCCACTGGTCAGGCTGGCTGACTGTGGTAGCCCTTTTTATTGGATGAGAGTGGGATGTACTGAAAAAATCAGCCCAAGCTGCAAATTACAAGAACTGACTGCCATTTATGTAACAGGAATTGTCTACAATTCATACAGGATATTGACTCACATTGTAGGACAAAGTGCTTTCATAACATACCACGCTGTGGCCTGACATTTTGCAGAACAAAGCACTAATTACCAAACTAGTGAGAGAAATTCAACTTTATGCTATCTAATAGGAGACAAAGCATTTTAAAAACTGGGTATCCCAGAATAACTGGGGTTGGGCACTGATATTCCACGGCCCTCTAGAAGATGGGAGATGAAAAGATGTTTTGACTGCCAGTGAAAAATGGAACAGTTACAGCTGTTTGTAAAAAGGATAGTAAATTACAGATCTGATCCTGATGAAACTAATGGAAAAAAGTCCTATGATCCCTGCCTAAATGTAACTGTGAGTCCTGGCTTGAGCAACAGTCAGAACAACTCTTAACAAGGTGCTAAATTTTCCACTCTGAATTATCCATTTTCACAAAAGCAAGATTTATGTTTCCACTAATATGCGTATTCTAGATTACACTGAGAAAAAAATGTTTTTCTCTTACGCATCTGTGTGAAAGGTGGATGAAAAAACACTGGGAAACACAGCTTACTTTGGGTTTTAGTTGTAATTTTAGTCAGTCAGAGTACAACACTCCCATTCCTCAAGGAAATACTTTGCATATATTCCCGTCTCTTTACTGACTTCCTTTTTGTGACACTTTTATCGGTATTTTAATGCACTGGGTGGTGGTGATATTTGTTTTTAAGCTCTTGGCAAAGCTCTTTCTTCTTCCAATCAAAAACCCCCGTTGCCACACCAGGTGAGGTGGATTGCTCAGTTATTCCAGGAGCTCAGAAAAGTTTCAGCTCCTCAGGCTGTTTTCCTCTGCTGGTAATGATTGCAGCTATAGCAACCAAGACTAAACCACATCAGGATAAATTGTGCAATAGGGCCAGTCACCATTTTTTGTGTGACCCTACCATGAAAAAAGAAATTATAATGGATACAGATAAAACACTCTATACTTGTTTCTTTAAAAACTAACTACAGTAACTGTGGTATTGTAGAAGAAATCACTGTTTGCTTTATCTTGATAGAGGCACCATACTACCTTATACTATAACATGCTAGTTAACATTCTCAGGTGGAAATGACTGTAATAAGAATTTAATTGCTCAGTGTCCAAAAAAAATTGAGATGAGCTGTTTAAACAATAACTGTTCATCATTGAAAATATTACAGTATAGCAAAACACTTAATGTTTCCATCTTTATGTTTTTTTCTATTATAACTAGCAATTTTAATCAACATGAGCAGACGGGGAATAGCAAAAGCAAACATTATCTTTTACAACAGTCCTAAGTCTAAAATTTAAGACAGTATCACATTTCAGTTAACTAAGTATCCCATAAAACTTTTGTCAAAGGAGACTTAAGATTGCATGATGGCAGCAACTGAAGGATCAAATGGGCAGAACTCCAAAACCCTGAAATTAAATTTAGATCATTTAACTCTCTGCAAAACAGAAAATTTAGATCCAGTTTAACTATTTTCTATTAAACTATTTTCTTCCACACACTGAAATATAAACTAAAATAGCTTTGAAATACTGCAGGCATGCAGGCCTGTTGAAAAGCTCTTAGATTAAGCACAAATGGAATCAAATTGGATTAATCAAATTAAATGCCATTTCACCTTAGTTTTTACTGCATAAAGTGGAACGAGGCAGCCAAAACAAATGATCAAAGCACTACATATCCTAGCATTGATTGCACATACAAGCAATTTAATCCATTTTTACACAGTGATGCAAGAATCTAACAAACCAAAATGATTATACTGATTTAATCATTATCACTTAGTGCCAGTTTAGCAAATTGCAACAGTTTTTAATGGTAATTTGGCCAATGAATTGTCTCATGTTGAATGAAAAACTCAGAATTCTGCAAGAACAGCCCGCAGTTACAGATAGCAATATTCGTTTACTCTCAGGGTGTAGCTCTCTTTGACCTGTGAGCTTTTCTTAAAGCAAATAAAAGTTCCATTCTATTGGACTGGACATAAATGTGTTAAAAAAAAGGGGGGGGAATGCTTGCACAAAACTCCTCTGCTATATCAGAACTGAAACAGCTGCCTATTTTGCCTATTTCCTCCTAATATGCAGCTAATATATATCACTGTAACAATTATATTAACTGCCTATTCTGTAACCAGCTTAGTTAAAAAAATTGGATTAAATCTATTCTATTCGTAGATGAAACCATATTGACTTACATGTTTTAACATATAAAACATTTGTAGTCCTTTCATACTAACAGTTGCAGGATCATGAGTTTTTTCTTCACAGTATGTCTGTAAAGGTCTGAGACTGAAAGACTGTGTTTCCATGGGAGGATTAAATTTACTGAACCTGACATCAACAAAGGCCCTGTAAATCAAAATTTGACCAAATACTGTTCCAATGAAATGCCAACTTCTACAGCAATTTTCTGTCAAATGAGTGCTGTTCACTAAGACTTCACCAAGAATACTCCAGAGTCAAACAAGAACATGAAAATGTGCTGCAGGACCATGGCCATAGTCCTGCAAATGCTAAAGTTTTTCCCAGTCTAGAACATGCACTCCCAAATGTGCTTTTTATGTCCCCCAGGATTTACACTGGGTAGGAACTGAAGTTAAAGATTAATGCCCTTTGACATATTCTTCCCAAAATAAGACTGCTTTCCTATCTCTACACATTAACAGGGTGAGAGGGAAAACCAGCAGTGTATAAAAAAAAAAAATCTATAAACATAAACAGCTAGAAGTCAAACATATTTCAGATATGACTCTGTCCTTGCACTTGGTAACCAGGCACTCCACTTACAAATTAAATCAGAGCTGCTTAATAGCTAGTAAAAGCCTGGTATTTTCTGTCCCACTTGAATCACTCTGGACAGGAAGCAAAAAATCAGACTGTTGGTATGTAGTAAAATCACATAAACAGAAGTGGCAGGATAATGAGAAATTAAATATCCCACTAAAAACCTGTCATAATTATGAACCTGACACTGGTTAAGCATGTTTGGGAACATTAAAAATCCCAATTCTAGTACATAATGCATAAATATGAATTCATTCCTTTAATGTCTGTTGTCCAATTCCTGTCTTTGGATAACTGAAGGACTGAAAAACAAATCAAGCAATAAAGAAAAAAAATCTGTAACTTCTATTTACTAGGTAAAAGTGAACTGCATTAGAGCACACAGAAGAGAAGTTTACAAGGAGGGGATTCAACAGACACTCAAGCATAAAGAAGGGAAGGCATAAACCAGCTCTGGAGTCTGAAAACTGCAGGAACAGAGGCAACACAGAAAGGCAAAACTGGCAGGAAAGCAAAGAAGGACAAGGAACTGGAAAGAGCAAATGGATACCTAAGAAGCAGCAGAATGTGAAACCAACCAGAGAAATGACCGTATATTCACTTTTTGTAGGGCAAGTAAAATCATATTTTAAGAACTACGAAGTTCCAAAGGCTACTGAGACACACTCTGCCACTTGTTCTAACACAGAGTGGTTAAAAAAAAAAAAGGACAAACCTTGAAAAAAAGGAGGAAACTAAAGGAAACATAATGATTTCACATCTTTCTGATGCTGAAATAAATGTATTTGAAAACTCGTTACTTTGAAAGTTAAGATTCTGCATGTGCAGTGCCTCGTCCTTTTTCAGCCTACAGCTGTCATGATTTCAGATTTGGTTTCTAAAGGTGACAAACTCCTGCAAGGATTTTTCACACTTTAAAACACCACTTGGATTTCAGTGCACAGTTAGGAAACCAGGTCACCAGGAGATAAGATGCCTCTTTGTCACAGTTTGGTTTGATGTATTACACGATCTAAAATTGCTTAAAGGTTTTGGCACCTTAAAAATAAATCAATACTAGAAATCAAGTTCCTCTAGTCTAGCCAAGTGAGGTAATGTTGGCAACAAGTAAAGTATATATAAAACATACTTAGCTTTACATATAAATGCTTTATCACAGTCTTCTCCTTCTCCTATATATAACTGATGAGCAATGAAAGTGAAAAATACAGTTTCCTTCCAAAATCTTTAATTAGATAATCTCAACAGGCAAAATTTTGATGTGCAATTCTGTTTGTAAAAAAAAAAAAAAAAAGACCCAAAACCACCACCAACAAGCAAAAAAACCCCAAACCAAACTAAAACAAAATCAAACACCTTCCAGAACAGTACTACTGTTTTTCAGTATACTACTTTTAACAATAAATCACATTTTTATTGTATGCATGTGACAGTGAGCAGTGCCTGTTCAAAGTAATCAAGACAGGAATGATTTTTCAGATGGAAAACAAGGTAATTTTCAATATCTGAATTAAAAAGTGGGTTCGTTCATGGAATTAGATTTGTTTTTAAAGCAACAGGTTAATCCTTTGGAAAAGCTTGTAAAATGTAGATCCTGAAACAGAAGCACAGCTGCTCAGAACAGACCAATGCACTCCACCCAGTTCAAACTTCATTCAGGTAACTCCTGTCTCTAATTAAAAAGTCTTCCCTAAAATTACATCAGATGTAATTCCAGGAAAACATGATTTCCCAGATTTTCAGATACTTACAAAGGGCACTAGCTTTTACAAAACTTCCCTGGCTACATTTATGACAGTTTTGCTTACCTTTAAAAATAACAGAAACGATAGGATCTGGTTTCCCAAACTTGGTTTTAGGGATATTGGTAGCAGATTCCACAATCACCCGAAGCATTGTTTCCCTCTTCCCTAAATGTTGACTACTACCGAAGGAATTAAATCTTCAGTTTCACAGTCCTTAACTTCTGGACTGAAATGCTAGCAGGAAGAGGAGGCAGGGAATTACTGGTTTACAGCAAAGGAGGTCTATGGGTGGATCTATGACGGACTAGCTGCTCAAAGCTCTGGGAAAAAAACAGTCCTGTAAATTGACACCAGGTTCTGTCTTGCAGCACAGAAAGAGCTCTCGCTAGTGAAATCCTGTAACGGGATCCTGATTAATCCTGCAAAAACTTTCTTGTTGCTTCTTTTGTTCTTCAACTGCATGATAAATCTCTCGTCAGAAACCAAGGCTAGAATAACTGTTAAGCAGCATGAACATTAAGCACGACTTAAGAACTCGATCTAAACAGCATCTGCCTCTCGGTATACCAAGGTATGAAAATCCACAATAGCTTATATTTTGCTCCCCAAATTTTGAGAACTTCATTGTTGGCAAATGCTTTTGGTTTGTCTCCGCGCCAGCGTAGTCAGAAACTGGCGATGATCCCAAAAAGCAGTGCGAGTCCTCCCCCTCCTGTTCTATTCTGGAACGACACTGCGGCTTCCTCATGGAACGTCCTGAATATAGCAGATTTATAGTAGAATTATTGAAATATGTATCCATAACTAAAAATTTGAAAGTATTAAGGAAATGCGTGCAAAAAAGAAATTAAAGTGACAAGACTCTCTGTATAGTTTGGAGGCATATGAATCCTTTGTCTCAAACACGTGCACAAACACTGCGGTAACATGACCTAGGTAACATTTACATGACAAGCACAAGAGCTCTGAGCTCCCCCGTGCTCAGCCTTAGTTTTTCTCAGCGGTGAGCAGAGGTAAAAACCGGAGAGGTTCCCGCTGCCACAGCCACACACGTCCCCGTGTCCCCAAGGAGAGAGGAAAGGGGAAACTAGCAAGAGGCAGCAAAAGGAGTCACAAGTGAGCGCGGTTCAGCCTAGTTTTTACACGGTCACAGGAGACCTTATTCTAGCTTACTTCTTAACTTGTAAAATTATTAGATTTGGGGTAGATGGAGAGGATTTCTGGAGAAGAAAAACCCCACATGTTCAGGGATGAACAAGACACAGACACTTAAGAGACAGCACTGCGCGGGCCCTGCAGGCTCCACCCGAGCACCACGACACCCCGCTCCACCCCCCGGCAGCCCGCTGCTGGCCCAGCACCGCCGCGGCGGTGAGCCCCGGGTAGGGACAGCACCGCCCGGGCGGTGACACGAGGGGGCGGCGACATGAGGGGACACCGCCCCTGCCGCCACCGCCCGCGGGCACCATCCGGAAACCCCGGAAGTGACGGCCCCGAGCCGCGGGATTCAAACTCCCGGAAGCGGCACGGGCCGGGGCCGGACGGAGCTGCCGCCGGGCCGTGCCCCCGCGCCGTGACTCGCGGCCCCTCGAGCCCCGCGGGAGCCGGGAAGGCCCGCGCCGCCTGCGCTCGCCTCCAGCTGTCGGAAGCCTTGTCCTGCCCGCTAGAAGGGATCGCTGTTCCGTAGCGCCTCGTTCGGTTTGTACAGGCGCCTAGAGATGGACGCCAAGACCGCCATAGAGCGAATTATTGCCAAGAGGGGCCTGAAGCTTGGCAGCTCCAGAGCTGACGGTGGGCTCGAGAAGGGGAAGCGGGAGGGCGCTGCCCCGGGGAAGTCCATGGAGGAGGTGGCCACGGGCAAAGGCAGAATGACGGAGCCGGAGAGGAGCGAGCTCCTGCAGGTGAGCCGGGCTCTCCCTGAGCCAGCGCGGGCCGTGTCCCACGGGTACGGCACCCGGCAGCAGGAGCCCCACCTTTCCTCTCAAAACTTTTGATGTCACAACTGGTTTCGTAGTGTCAGTTCAGACAAACTTTTTGTTTCATACTTTCTCAGATATTTTTCAATGACAGCTGAGCTAATAAAATCACACTCATCTGCCAAGGCTGGTAAATACAAAGACTTGAGGCCAGAGATGCCAGTTAGTCCATTAAGACCTGTCCTCATGTGTCCAATAGAACACGTCTCAGAGAAGTCTTTTAAGCACTTCCTGCAAAGAGCTTAACGTTTGAAAACATTTGATTAAGAACATGCCTAAAAGTGCAGAGTGTTTGTTTGAACTGAATTGTCAAGCTCCCACTCAGCTATAGGTAAATGAAACTGGAATTGGGTTGTTACATTATTCTTCCATGGCAGCTAAAGAGCAGAAACGAAGACACTGCAAGGTATTGAAGCATCTGTATGTCTATATGACTGTTCCACTCGACGTAAACCTGTGGTTGCAGAGAGAGAAGTTCAAGGCTTATTAGGTGACCTAGTCACAGCCTGTCAGGCTTCCCAGAAGGATAGGGAAACTTTAGATGGACTCTAGAAAAGGATACAACTCATGTGGACTAGGCTTACTAATATTTCTAGGCCACTTTTTTAAATGAAAGAGCTTGTCATGTGTCTGTGCCACAACATCAGTTGAAAAGTCGTAAGCCAAGGATGAGCTATGGCTGGGCAGCTCATGCACAGTTCTGGCTAGATTCCTTAGTGTATTTGCTGGGTCTGTTGGTGTTTGCTGTTGGCTCAGTGTTGGTTACTTAATACTGGTTTCCCATAAACTAGGAAAAACAGGTGCAAAATCACCATCGTGTTAGATACACCAGATACTCTTCAATGTCACTACTTTAATTTTAGTGAGTGGTGGTGTTCAACCACTCCCTAAATGAGGCTCTCTCAAAATCACTTGCTTTCAGTTTTTCTTTCTAATGCCTTGATGTCAACATGCAGGATTTCAACATGAGCCTTTCTCAGCAGAATTAAATGCTATCACATCTGAAGTTCATGCAGAGCCCCATGGCATCCTAAATGCAGTAATAATTGTGTGTAATGAATACCTGTGCTAGAGGCCTACTGGAAAAAGAGTGCATGTTGAAAATATCTACTAAAACACATTTTGAAACTACAGGGCCAGGTAACATGGAAAATAGGATTCTTCTCCTGAATGCTTTATTATAACTCCTCTGTAACTCACTGTCATGTAGTTTGCAAGAAGGCTCTGCTGCTTCCCAAAAGCAACCAAATATCTAAGAAATATACTAAGAAAGGTAGCACCAACCTCTTTGCTGGAAGTGTTTTGGAGTTCTTGAACTGCTTTTGTTTTAGGGTCATATACTGTAGTGATCTTTATTCAAAACTGAGTACATACCAAGCCTGTGAAACTTGGCTCTTTGCATCTCTCATTTTCGTCTATTTCAGACTGCTTTTACTATCACTTGATATTTTTCAGATGATCACTACAGTATTGTCTTCTTTGAGTTAAAAGTAATTTTCTCAGCTAATTAAAGGCTAAGAGATAACTTTGAAAGTGAGATATTCTTATCATAGAATCATAAGATCATAGAATGGGATGGGTAGGAAGAGATCTTAAAGATCACCTTGTTCTAACACTAGACCCTGCTGCTCAGATAATCTTAAAGTACTTGCTAATGCATTTGATGCATAGACTAACATTTACTCTTTTTTATTCTGTTTCATTTAGAAAATACTTTCACTTGAGAAAGAAAAAGAAAAATACAACCATCTTCTTGGAGAGAAGGAAAGAGAAATCCAAAACCTGAAAGACAAGCTTAGGTCCAAAACCAAGACTAGTGAAGTGTCCTTACTACAAAATCAACTAGAGGAAAAAACAAAGGAAGCAGAAAGAAGAGAACAGTTACTTTGTTCTCTATCAGAAGAAATTAATAGGTTAAAATGTAATTTGTCTGCAGTCATGGCAAAATGCTCTGATCTTGAGAATGAAGCCAGTAGTACTTCTCAGGCATCCCAGGTAAGCACTGAAGAAATACTGTAGTTGCAAATTGGGTTTTGTGCCCACTAAGCACCAATACCTGCTATAAAATAGGATGTTTTTTAATTTTCTTACAAGCTGTGTTGCATGCTGAAATATTCTTGTATGAAGAGAGATGGTACCCAGGTGGAACTCCAAATGAGGAACAGAGAGCACACTTCAGGCATTATAGCTGGGGAGGGAGTTCTCTCCTGCTGTGTTGCAGGGTCTCTAGTTCAAGGTCACACACAGGTAGTGTGAGCTGTGATACTGCTGGGATGATCCACTGCTGCTTAGGCAGGCACTGTGCCCTTCTCAGATTTGTGTGCTCAGTGATTAGACAGAGCGAGAAGGCAGCAGTGATAAGAGATATGGGGCACTAATAAAGACAAACGAAGCTCCTCACCTAATTCAGCTTCAGTCATGAGAATATCTTATGATATGAATCCTCATTTGTGTCTCAGTTGTTAAAACTAATTGTCTTTACTTTCTGTGGCATCACACATGGTAAATTCTTCAATGTGGCACATGATAGGACAGGAATGTTGAGTTTCTCCTCAGCGAAGTGGTCAATAGGTATGGTGCCAACCCTTGGCAGGGTTTACAAGTCCATTTAGGACTGTACAGTTGTTTTTCCACCCCTGCCCTGTTCTAATAATCTTTGGAAAATGCAGTAGTGACTCTATGAGGGGCACAGGGAAGTTGTTTACGTACTGGTGCCTAAAAATACACGGCTCTAAGTCTTTCTTTTCCAGCTTTTGACCTGCAGATGGTGCTGGTTCCCTCCACTCCACGCGGGAGTTGAGCAATTTCTAGAAATTCTGCTATAGCCAAATACATAACAGAATATCTTCATCTACTATTTTTGAATGGTAACAAATGTATATATATTACTTCCAATAATGCAGTTTATTGAGAAATACCACTTTAAATGCAATGCATTTATTTTAAATTTTAAGATATTTTGAACTTCATTAGAGGTGTTAAAATGTGTATTAAGTCAACAGGTTTTCATTATATTTTTGTCAATAAACCACCAAAATATGTATTACTTTAAAACTGTAGTTTTCTTTTAAAATTTTAACTGATTTATATACAGAGGACAGTGATGTTTACTGGATGTCTTGGAGAACTTGAAAACAAGTCTAGCAATGCTGCTTGAAACTGCTAGGTGGCATACTAGCTCTGAAATGGAAACAACAGTTTTATGGCACAATTTTCAGAAAGTTTTTACTGAGGCAGGACTCTGATGTTCATAGAAACGAGTTCAGTGTATCTAAGTCCTATTTTTATTGGGAAGTGTTTAAGTTTAATAATTACATTCAAAGTTTTGTATTTTTCAGCTATAAATTCTGTTGTGAATCATGTTCCAAGATCCATAGAAAAATGTTGGAAAAAATGTACTTTGGATTTGGGAAGTAATGTACATTTTTTTTCTCTCTGAAGTTCCTTCTGACTTATACATACACAATTTCATAACCACTTTGTATCCTGCAGAGAAGTTACATGTTAGAGTGGGAGAAAACATGACTGTGTAACTGCTGTCCAGTTTTAGATGGCTCTCAAGAAGTCTCCTACTCATACATAAGTCATACTCACTGTGCTGGGGATCAGGCTCAGAAAATCAGGCACTTTGTCCTTGTGCTTGCAGACAGGCCTGCATGATTTCCCCAATGTTCACAGTCTTCCTGTTATCTCAGGGAAGCATCAAGGTCTCTGGCTTTCCCCAACTCCTCCTGTATGTCTGGGTCATTATCAAATGTATGAGGATACAAAAATAGAAAAAAACATTTACTTCTTCTTGTGTACTTAAATAATACCCTTAAATATCTTCGTTTTTCAAAACCTCTTTGCAGAACACCCTTCAGGACTTCCAAGATAGCAGTTCAGCAGAAAATACATTATGGTTTCCTTAGGAAATGTTTTAATGTAACTATGAATTGCAGACTTATGGAATAAATTCCATGTAAATCTTTGTCCCATATTTTGCAGAAGAGTCTATTTTAAATATCTGAAATGGCTTTCTACATAACTTGGATCCTTAAAAAAACCAGCAACCAACTATAAACATCTTTAAACACAAAAGGCAAATCTGTTTTATTTTTTAAATGCATCTGATTTAATTTTTAAAATATTCTTATGCTATTTATGTGAGATTAAGAGCTGTACAGGAGTAGCTTGGCTGTTTCAGCCATCTGTTTTAAACAACACTAACAAGTTGTTCTTTGTCCGCAGGAAGCTGCAACAAACAGCACTGAAATTGAAAGACAATTGAAAGATGTAAGTTTCCTGTAAATTTCAACCATCTCTATTGAGATGCAGAAGAATGTAAATTATCATCATGTATATTTTGGGTAGTATGGGACCTCAGAGGGTATGTTTCTCTCTAAAATATAATCCCTAAAATGATTTTGTGAGAAGGCAATAATTTAAATTTAAAAACCAAAAAACTTGCAAAAGAAAAAATTAAGATTTCCATCATCTTTGAAAGACCTTGCTTAGAACATCAGAACAAAGTGGTTGCTGACAACTCAGAAGCCTCTAGGAACCTGACACTGCTTGGGATAGCATGTGGTTGGATTAGAAACCTCCTGAGGTCCCTTCCAAACTGAGTAAGTCAATGAGCCAAGCAGCTAAAAAATCCATGTCCTTGTTCTTACAAATTAAATTGCAATGGTACAGTTTTATTTTATTACATTTTCAAGGTCTGTTATTTTATATTTTAATTTATATTTGAGATTGAAAAGTTAATTCTTCATAATCTAGGCATGACTCATGAAAGCCTTTGTTCTTTAAGTAATTTTCCCATTGCTGCAGTTTTAACTTATGCTCAGCATCCTGAATTAACTTTCCAAATGAAGATGGATTTATTTATTTTTTGTATAGATTACTACAATTTGCAGCAGTCCTATCTAGCTTATCTTTAATAACTTCTAATATTTTGAAGACATAAGACAAATACTTTTAAAAGCTGATTAATTGCCTTAAGAACTTTTTTGTTGTTCTTCTGTTTCTTGTTATGAAGGCTCTTGAGAAAAATCAGCAGTGGCTACTGTATGACCAGCAACGGGAAGCATATGTGAGGGGACTGCTTGGAAGGATCTTTGAACTTGAACAGAAAGCAGAAATAGTTAGCCAGCAAGAATCTAAATCAAATTCAGAAGGTATCAACTTCATTTTTACTCCCACAAGTGACCCAAACCATAATTATCTATGGAATTAAATTTTCTGAAAACAAATTCTCGCACACTTAAAATCAAGACTTTGTTCTCGTCGCTTTGGCTGCTTAATGGTAAAACTCGGTTAAATAATATTCCTCTGCTTCCTGTTATCTATCTATGTTATTTGACCAAGAGTACTTCCTGTTCTTATCCACTTCAAAGATGGTTTTAACAGCCTTGACACTCTATTAGCAACCTCTCTATTTGTGGAAAGTGTTGAGGCAAATAGATGTACGTCTCCCATCCTTCAAAGTACACTTTCAATAGTCATAATGGAAGCATTAAGGATTTATTAGCTAGGTGTGGATCAGATTTTTCTAAATTTACTTTTTTCAAAATAAATATTATAAAAATGACTCAAGATTGCCATGTTCTTTACTCAGCTGAACAGTTGTTACAGGGCAAGAAAACCTGTGATAGGTTTTGGCACCTCTCCAAAGCAGTGTTTCACAATAACGATCTGGCCACCTCTAGCTCACTTCCTTGCTGTGCAGTTCCTCAATAAGGCACACCCTCTCAGAATTAATAAAATTAAAATCATATTAAGCAGAAGAACCAGAAGGCATTGACTTGCTTTTCTTATTACCAAATTATTGATTTCATACATTCTGTAACTGACCTGCAAGGTAAATTCACTAAACAGAACAAACATTGTGTGGAGTAAGAGCATACCCACAGACTTGCCATTAGTAATTCATGGGCAGTGGCTTGGTTTCTGTATTGCTGCTTGACTCTTTCTGGAAAACACTGAAATATCATCACAAGCTTGTTTCGGTGCTGTTCAGAACTCTATGAGCAGTATTTTTAGAGGGAAGCAGACTCAGCTCACCAGAAAATGTTCCACAGAGTTACTGCAGTCAAAGCTTTGCCACAAGAGCAACCAGGAGACTTAAAGTCAGGGTGTAAGAAAGTTCTTCTCTTTAAGCAGCTAGCAGTAGCAGAAATCCAAGTTTCTAAGAACCTAGCTATACAAGTTGGAAGTATATATATGAAAACTTTTTCTGTGGAAAAACTTGGCCTTTCTCTGAGGATGTCACTGCCCTATAAAGGAGTTCTGCTAATGAGAAGATAGGGCTTAGTTCATAGCTGAGGGAAGGGAGAACATTCAAGCAGGAAACTCTCCCTAGTAAATTACACTTTGAATAATTAGGGTAAGTCTTCAATAGGAAAATTATCAAAGTCACAAAATTTACAGTGCCAAAAATCAGCAAAGCCCATGAAATTCTGCTTTCCTCATTCTGCTTCTACACATATTTTGTATTGCTCATGAATTTTTGCAGTCTGCCTCTTAATTTTTTCCTACTTATTAAACTTTTCTTGGGTCTACAAGCAGAAATTTTCTAACCCTGGTTTAAGTAATAGTTGCTACCCAGGAAGCAAGCACTTTTAATCAAAAGAATTGTCATAGTCCTTTCTATTTACTATTTAGAAGTAAATGATGGCATACTATTTGGAAAAGATGGTCTGCAAAAGACAGTAGAAGGTCTGGCTTTGGTCAAAAAGGTTGAAGTAGAATCTATCACATCCCCAAGGGTATCTTTAGGGGAGGGAGTAATGCCAGCAGCTTGGCTAAAGAGCCTAAAAATAGAAGTAGGAATCCAGTGTCTTTGGGTCAGATTCCCATGTATCAGTATAATGCATGATGCCTTAGAAGAACTGTGTTTTCTACCAATATGCAGTGAGTGTATTGGTAAGGAGACTTAATGTGTTACAAATACTGAAAGCTGTTTCAACCAAAGTTTGCTTCTAATCTGAGCTGTGCAATAGCCTACTATGTCAATTTCTATTAATAAACCTTAAAATGCTGTTCAAGATTTAGTGCTCTGATTTTTAAGTGGGTTTTTTTTTCACATTACTAACTCAATTATTTCTGATCATTAAGGTCATCCACAAGAGGAAAAGCAAGAATACTGTGACCAGCTGTTCCTAACTGCTAAGAGAGATCCTGAGACTGAAAGACGCACCATAACCCAGCTGAGATCTGAGCTTAATGAGCTTAAAAAGACATATCAAGAAACGCAAGGGGAAATGATGAGTTTAAATGCCTTATTGCAGTCACAACAGCTTGCTGAAATGAAGACTCAAGAAAATGAAAATACAATGAAGGAGAAAGCACAAAGACTAAAACAGGAAAATGAAACTCTCAAAGAACAGCTCAGAGAAGAAAAAGAAAAGTCTGAAGATCTTTTATGTCAGGTATGTGGATGGATTTGGAGGTTTGAGATCATTAGCAAAGAATCAAGAGAGATAAAAATTCATAGTTAATCAGAATGGACCATCTCTCTCTCTGGTAACTGTTCTTCACATAGATCTAGACTCATGTTCTTGTGGTTAAAACTGAATTGTTTAAAGCAGAAACTTCTTTGTTCATTTATTTCCCTAGACTTAAGGGACACAAAAGAGAAGGGAGAAAGTACTGAATTGATTCTAATATAGTTCGTCCTTAAGACTAATAATAAATGAGAACAAGAAAGGTAAAAAATCATTTTATCATGTGCTCCTAACTATGGAATGCCACTAATATTTGCTGTCACCTGGCAGCTAAAATGCAACTGATATTTGAAATACGAGAATAAAATTTACTAGACACTAAAGTAGGCCAAAAGCAGAACAACACTTAAGCTCTCTAAAGACAGGTTAATAATGATTAAAATATGTTTATTTTATTTTATTTTTTGAAGCTGAACAACAGCATTATCATAAAAGTTGATGTATGCTGAAAGCAGAGGATATTTTAATGTATGTATTTACTTAATCATAATGTAGTACTTTCTCTTAAACTTGTTCTCTTATTTTAAAAAAATCGCATTGTTTGTTTTTAAGATCATATCATGTAAAGACAAACATAGGTTTTGTGAGTATATTTTTGTCAGCATCCTGGCAATCACCAGGCTTCCATTTTTTGTTTCTTTTTTTAACAATAACATCATCCTGTATTCTTCCTTCTCAGTGCAATAATAATTTTTCACTAGGGTTTTCCTTGGGGAAGTAGTGATTTGAATTGAGTTTTGTTCTTGCATAAATAGGCACACATTTACTCTTGGCATTGGAATGTAAGAATTTGCTTCCATCTCATTATAAATTAATTCTTTTTAAGCTTATTAACTATTGTATATGGATGCCGTTTGTTACAAGTGTTCATCTGCCTTGTAGGTGCAGCTTCTTCGTAAATCATTGCTCAGACAGGAGGCAGAACACACAAGAATAGCTTTGTTGGAACAACAGGTACACAATTATGTGCTAAAATGCTGATATTTAATGTGTTAGGCACAGAGTCTTTCTAGACCAACTTCATATTTAAGAATGATTAGTATATCAAATAAAGTAATGCTAGGCATGAATATTTAATTGTACATAATCTCTTGATGCTTTCAAAAATTTTGACGTCAGGGGGAAAATCTGTAACCTTGTACTGATAAGAGGGAATGATCAAACCTGATGTTGTTTTCTCCACAATCACTTATTAAACAGGTAAAGCCTCAGATAAGGCACAGGAAACATCCTAAAACTAATCCCCTAATTAAAGTTTAGCAATATATTTTTGATATAGAAATAATTGCATTGCCATATTTTGTATTTTCTTTATTTGAAATTGAAACACCCTCCAATGAAAATAACTGTACATCTTCTAAGGGAGATTTTAATAACTGGGGACGTGTGAATTTCACTGTAATGAAAGCAACGGCAATTTTTAGCTTTCCATTTAAATTTTCCTTTTAATCCCATTTTAAGATGTCATTGCAGAGCAAAACTGGCTTTAAATATATAAATGGGAAATATCCCTCCCAATTCATACTAACTTTGACTTTAAGTTTTCACTTTGTTGGGCTGCCAGATCCAGATATGTACCACAGACTTAGAGAACGGGAAGCTTGATCGCCACAACCTGAAGCTTGAGTTAAACCATGTTCTCAAGGAGCTGCGCAAGGCCAAGGAGAAAATAACCCGTCTGGAACCCCTGGTATGTACTGAATATTCAACTCACAGGTGAATTCAGTCAGGGATTTTGCGAAAACATACATCTTCTTGCTTTGGGATCTTGTTTCAAACCCTGAGTAAGTGTCCCTGCATCCCTTACGTCCGTTTCCCCAGGTGCAGAGCCCTGTGCAAGCCAGGCAGGCTCTGCTTTGCTCTGCAGCAAGCACGGAGCAGGAGCAGTGCAGCAGCAGCTCCAGAACAGGCAGGGTGCTGAGCAGGGAATGCTCTGTACTCTGTATCCGTGTGTCACCCAGTTTTATCTGTTGCACCATGACAAAGATGCAGTGTGCTTCCACTCACACTTGTTGCTGGTGAACAGGGCACAGTCCTTAGTGCTGTAACACACCCAAGGATTGTGTGCCATCAAGCCTTTAATATATTTTCCTACAGTGTTTGATTAGCGTGTGCATGTCCCAGTCTTACAGTGAAGCTCCTCCTTTTCCAGAAACTCCGGGAATCTGGACATATGGAATCACAAGAAGACTTGCAAGCTGTATTTGACAAGAAGCTGACCACATATGACAGAAGTCCTCCCCTGAAACATTCCAGCTGCCTTGATGAAAGTTTTCTCGAGTGTCCCAAATGTAAAGTGCTATATCCAACGAGCCAGCATAGAGAATTACTAGCACACATTGACTTCTGTACAGCTTGAGCTCCAAGTGGAGTAACTATCTTTGCTACATATATGCTGCCAATATGCCTGGCAAAAGATCTTTTAAAGCTTTTTTCTTGCAGTTGTATAAACAACTGCTGATTTTATAATTCAGTTCCACAAAAAATAGTATTAACATTATAATTTGGCCTTAGTATTTTACCTCATGTTTTTGCAAAACAGCTACTGCATTTTCTAATTGCAAACAGAAATATTTTTAGAGTTAGGAATATTTTAAATAGTAAACTACTGATGGGGTTTTTTTGCACTATTAAATGTAGGAAATAGTAAAAGCACAATTATTGTGTCAGACTGTATTTTAGTTTTGGCATACCCAGTTCTTGGTTATTGAATCCTGATCATTGTGCTTGTACCTTAACTGACAAGAATAGCTGCAAAAGATTTTTGGCCCTCATAGGTGCACTAAATATATATATATATTTATTTATACATGGTGTGTGTATATATGTGTAGTGTGTTTAGTATATACATACATGTGTTATATATCATATATATGTGGAATATCAACATCTTGATACATAAAAACTCAGGAGGGCCATGTTAGATCTTTGCTGCTTAAGATTGATGTTCAAACCATCAATCTTAAGTAGCTGATTATCCTGAACCACCATCAGGGATGACTAAAATGCTGACCAAGGTTTAACCTCAGAAAAACAAACTTCATAGCAAACAAAAACTTCCTTGGTGCCAAAGAAAGTTTATATTTCAGACAATGTCAGAGGCCATTTTTGAATTTTGCATATAGAATTATGCTGAATTAAACTTGTTTTGCTTCTGTGTTTTAGAGGTTTAAGTTGGGAAATGTCAGTTATTCAACCTTAGATTTGACAAATCTAAGCAGTTTTTAACAAATTGCTCCAGTGTATTTGGAGTGTCACTGTATTTTGGCATTAATATGAAGCATGAGTTAATGACAAATTCTGGCAACAAATTAGAAAATTCTGGCAAAAAAAATCCCTAATGGATTTGCAATTGCAGTGGTATTTTTCTCTAGCACTTACTGTAAACTGGAATGTGTTGTGAGCATTTTGTTCCTTGCATATGTAGTGAAATCCCAACAAGAAGTTACTTCTGTGGAAATTATTAAAATGGGGAAATTTTACAAAGATACACTAGTTAAGAATAAATTTGTGCATTTTACAAGTTTGTGGTTTGCTGAGGACACACAGGTACCCAAGGTGTTTCTTTCTCTGGCCTGCTGATTCTGATTGCTAGCTGGTGTCAGCTTTCTCCATCGTGCATTGCTGCAGAACTATGCTTTTACTCATAATGTTCACCTTAATCCCTAAAGGTTAAATCTTATTCTTAAATATGAAGATGTTTTCCAATTTATTGAAAACAACTGATAGTATCAAGTGATGTTATTCTCAATTAAATCCAGTACTCATGAGATAGAAAATACTAAAAGGTATTATCTTCATATGTGAAATATCTGCCAGATTTATTGTATTAGCCATTCTCTATCCACTTTTCAATTTCACCGATTGTGTCTCAGGCTAATCTTTGTATTTGACAATTTGCTCAATTGCTAGCAACAGATTTTCTGACTAAAGATATGATAAACTAACGAGTAAAAGAGAAATTGTGCTTCAGAATCTCAAGGTTTTGTCATGAGGGAAATTGTCTTAATTTCATATATTTTTAAAAATCTTTTCGTTCAGGATGATAACTATGCTTTTCATTACAGCCTAACAATTTTAATTTATAATTAAACTACTTTTAAAAGTTTAAGTTTGTCTTTGAACAACACCTTAATCAGCTAGTATTTTATTCTCAGTTGCATACTCAGCATAGTTTCTGCAAAACGAAATCCTCATCTTTTATGTATTATAAATGAAATAGATTTGCCTACTACAGGTCAGAACTCTTCAGTAGTTCTGAGGCTTTCTTGAATCAGCATAAAACACTTCTGCATTAGAAACTGGTACTGTAGAGGGAGACTCGGAAAGTTCATAATGTGATAACGTTTAAAAAGTTTTGTTCATTCCACCTTTTCTGAACTTTAACAATGGATTTAGTCCTACCTGATAAATTTTACACCTAAGCACAAAAACCCCGTTGCTGATAAATTTTTACAGGTCATTATTGTGGTATATGTTGCAAAATACTAACATGACATTCCAGTAAAGTAAAACACTGAAAGCAGACCCACAAATACTATTGTCATCACCTACATGTAATTAAAACCAACTATAAACCTCCAACTTCATAAGGTATGCAAATCATAACACTACTTTTTTCCCATTCCTTAGAAGCTAAGAAATCTCAGAAATTTTTTTTTCACTCAAAGTTAACAAAGGAGATCTGCTGCTCCTCTCTATAGTTGTATGTGGAGAAGAGAAGTTTGTGCCTAACATGCTCACCTTACTGGTAAGAATTAATTAGCTGTCAGTATAGTTCTTGGTAAGGCAGGAAGCAACAGCAATGTTTTCATTACTTCAAGGACTTTGGGTTTACAATTTCAGGAGCCTTTTTCTGTTATGTGCCTTTCAAGTAATTGAATTTCAACCTACCAGAAAGACTGCATTATTTGAAGCTGTTCATCTAGGGAAGTTGGGGGCTAATACAATGGTTTACCTGGAGTAGTGTATTTATAAATCTAGCTTTCACACTGTTCTTTTTAAGCAAATTAAATGGTTTTGATGCAATGTTGGGTGGCTGGAAAGACAGCTAAAACTCCCCATTTTTTTTTCTGTAAGAAGAGCTGCTTGTGAAATAAAAACTGAAAGATAGCTCTGTTGTTTTTCGTAGATCCATGAATCAACTTGTAATACCCTACTTGCTTGTGTAGCTTTTAGTCTCAGTTTTGATACCAGTCTTTCACAAGGTTATCTTGATTTTGAGTATTGTACTTCAAGAACAATTCAGACTAATATGAATGTAGTAGAAGTCTTTCAGATTTTTGATCAAATTCATGGAAGAGCCAGGCTTATCCAGTCTAGAAAAAATTACAATTTCATACAGAGGAAAGAAAAATAAGTCTTCCAGTGCTCAATGAAAAGAGTAACATGTTCAAAATTGCAACAGATAAGGAAAATCTTTCTGGTGGTAGGAGCAGATAAGCAGTGAAACACATTGCTTACAGAGGCTGTAAAATCTCCACCACTGGAGATTTATGGGGACACTTATGTAACTACCTAAACCATCCCTGACAGGCGAGGCTGCCTTGGCTCAGGGACATCAGCCACCGATTTCTCACAGCGCCTTGAAGCCCCATTTTAATGGCACATAAAGACCTGCAAGAAAAAAAGACACTATAAGATTTAAATAAAAAAGCCACAATGGTCCTGCACTGACTCTTCATTTTTTTTCTTTAGCATGTAGTATTATTTCACTACATGCTAAATTAGTAGCTACAGTACCAGAAGTCATTAAAACAGTTTAATCTCATGTTTCTCAACTGGAAAATTACTGGTATTCCTATGTCTGTATGAACTTATAGCCTAAGCAGACAAAGAATACCAAAAAATACTGCTTCAAATCAATACTTGCACTCATGCATCACTATCCTGCTGAAAAACAAGATAAATGACACAGGCACAGCTTGATGTCACTTAATTCCTGATTATTGGGAAGTGCATAATTCCCACATTGTTTTAACAAACAGCACCATGGTGTCTGGTACTTTGGTATTTGGGGTCTTTAGGCTCCCCTCCATAAGGTGCTCCACGTGGAGAACTCAGAAAGCTGGTGTCCTGAGTGGGAGCTGGCCAAGCAGCCAGTGAGAAACATGACTGCTCTAGAGCAGTCACGTATGTAAATTCTCTTCTAACACTGTCAATGTCAAATGCGTCCTTGCAAAAAAAACAGACTTCAAATAGGATGTGTATCCATGAAGTCCCCCTTCAGACCTGGAACAGAGCTCCCCACCAGCATTTAGGGATGGACACTCATTTGGTGGTCTCTATGACCAACCAGAATTTTCAGTATTTTATACTGAATTAATAGTTCCAAAAAAGACAGACCAAGATAAGGTGCTTCAAAATATTCTGTAAGAAAGAAGCCTGGGACCTTACCATGGTGATATCCAGCTGGCTTCTTGATGGAAGTGCAACCAGGTTTAATTTTCCTCATAAATTCAAAACTGGTGAATGTGTACACTGTGCCAGTGAAAGTGATGGTTTTGTCCATGTAACAAGCTTGATAGGGTCAGTGCTATCTCATGCAACTAGGCAGAAAACTCTACAGCCTAATTAAGGCATACATGCTTTCCAGACTCAGTTTATGGGAAGCTCCAATTCACATCTTATCAGTCATCTCAAACGGCCACTGATAATGAAAACCATAAACAGTGTGGGAAATAACATGATTACCATTACATTACCCTAATGTAATGGCAGAAGGGTTTACAGCAGAATTTAAAGCATTATTTGAACTTTCATTGCTTTTGCAAAATTGACTTTTCTGTTTCTCCAGCCCTAGCTTAATGCTAGCTAAGGAGAAGCCTGACAATATAGACAATCTTTGCAGCAGACAGGCACTGTAGACCTTCCTTCAGAAATATGTGGCTTTTAAAAGTAAAGCTGCTCTCCCAGTTTGGAGCTGAAGAACCCCTGTTGCTTCCAACAAGTTACTCTTCTAAGATGAGACATCAGGGAAAGAAAAGAGACGTTTCTCCTTAAACTTCATGAATAAGAGCATTCTCTAATCACTGGATTCTTGACAAGGAGAGGAAACAATGGTGTCTGTGATCTCTGCACAGCATACAACCCAGCAGACCAATGTGTTCAAGGAATGTCTGAGTACATCTCCTGAGCATGAGAGGGTGGTGACAAATTTAGTTCATAAATCCTTCAGATGTTCACCTCAGCTTTTGTTTTGATGTCTTTGCATCAAAGCCCATTAGCAGGAATGTAAGTAACTTTATGCACACCTTGGCACTTTAACATCCAACTCTGCAAAAAACTCATGCAGGGTCTCAGGTCCTTGGTAAGAGTGTTCTACCAGATCCTGCAATGTCCAAACAAAGCAGCCTGATACTCTGTATTCACTGATAAAATCCATGAATCCGTGGACTTGATGTGTAAGTGTGATAGAGTTTGTAAGACTGTTAAGAAACAACCTCATTTAGTTAGAGTTTAGCTGGAGCTGACTCACTCTGCTGAAGCTTGGTTAGCATGCAGCAAAACAGAAAATGTGACCATCCAGGGGAAGTCTATGTTACGTGGATTATGTTCTTAATTTGCATTTGGTTCAGAGATAAATCTCTTCCTCACTGTAAGCCACAATGCTGATGCTGGCAAACTTCTGGTGGTCTTGATGACTGGAAGCTGACCCAGCTTTTATTCGAAAGCACATCTGACAGCATTATTGGCACTCTGCTTTTGGCTGAGGCCTTGATTAGTAATGCTGCTGCTACAGCTTGAAACTACAGCGCCACTGGCACTTACCCCAGGAAGCGTGCCAGCCTAATGGGTACTGACCACAGCAAAATGAGACTTCCCAAAAGAAACAGTGACTTGCTCGTGTCCCAGAAGAAACAGGGATTCCTTTTTCACATGATAAGTGAAGCATATAGTTATTTTCAGCAGACACAGGAATGTGTGAGCTTGCTACTATATGTAAACAAACCGATGCATTTATATTTGCACTAAAAGTTTAAAATTGTCCCTCACACATTGGTGTAAGTGCTTTGGCTCACTGATATGAAAGTATAAAATGGGTGAGCAGTTAGAAAACTTCCTAAAAAACAAAATAAATCAAAACAGACTTGTATTTGAAACATACCTCACAATGGTAGAACATCTTCTAAGCACAGGATTCATAGTATTTAGAAGCAGAACAGCTGCAGTGTAATATGTAAGAGCATAAATGAAAATAGAAAGCTCACCTTGGTTGAAACTTATGATAAAAATCTTATTGTGCAGATGCATGAATCATCTACAAGCTTGCAACCTCTCTTGTGAAGACAAAGAGACAATCTTTCTAATGAAATGAATTTACATCACTTAGCAAACATTAAATGTGCAATACATCTGTTACACAAGTCAGTGCTATTTACCTAGTGTGATACAGGTGCACAAAAATACACCCAAAGACTTAAAACACCAATCTACATGCAAAAAGATGCATAAATAAGGCAAAAACCTTTACTAAACCATGTCCAAATGGAACAAGAACTCCCATCTCCCAGAATCACACATTAAGTGGTCCCTTTCTCTGGGAATATTTCATAATGCTCAAGATATAAATAAGCTGATCGATCCCCATCTGTCACGACAGTTCATGGTTGCCAGGGGAACAATCTGAAAAGCAGAGCTTGACTAATGGTATCAGGTAACACAGCCCTTATCTGAAACAGAGAAGGCCAAACGTTTGGCTTTCATTAGGGATGAAGAAAACACCCATGAAAAAAGAAACAAGATTTTTTCCTGCTAGGTTAGGCAAACCACCTCCACAGAGGTCTCTGCAGCTTTCATTTAACTTAGAGCAATGAAATCTGAGCTGACTCCATGTTTGAGCATAAAAGCAAACATAGCTTACAAAAATTATATAGGTTAAGCAATCATAACAGGTTTCCAGGCGTTCTGGTAATCACTTCCTTGTCATGAGCACGTGGTGCACATACCACATGCAGCATCCACCTATTACAGTAAAGCCAGAGTGGCTCTGTGGGGGTTACAACTCCTCTCTTCCTCAGATTTCATGTTCTGATGGTTGCTATGATTAGACCTACCCAACAGCAAATACAACTTTTGTACCTCATGGGAGGGAAAAGTTGCTCTTTTAGATAATGGATCCATTAGACCCAAGAGTAATCAGACAATTTTTGCTCCTGCAAGGAGCTCCCACTTGTTTGATCAAACCTGAGGGAAACCAGCATGTTTCCTCACACCTCTGCTGTCCCCAGGCACAGGATTTTGAACACAGGTCAGTGTGAAGTTCACTCACTAACTAAAAGCAGCACTTTGGTTCTCCTGAGCAAACAACAGGCCTATGCCAAGTAACTCACACCTAAGGACCAAAGCAAAAGGTGGTCCTTTCTAACGAAGATCAAAGATCTACCCAGACACTTCCACACATCATCTGATCTTCAAACCTTCCTCTCTTCTGGCACTCCTTTCCTTCCTGACTAAAAGTATCTTAATTTCTTCAATAATGCAGCTTTGTATTTTTCAGTTCCTGTTTCCTTTCCCCTATGTTGTTTCAAATATGTTTACTTTTACTCTGAATTGACAGGGCCAGTTTCTAATTTAACTTTCCACTAATGTCAAAGGGGCTACATATTTTATTCATAATAAAATTTGCATTTATCTGTGCTACCATTTCCAGCTGCCTCACCTCTGCTCCCCCTGTCCTGTTAATGCCTCCCAAGTTTTCACACAGGCTATTAACACTTGCTCTTTTCCAAATCCCTGTCATTATTTAGAGCTGACCACACCACTGCTACTGCCAGCTGCCCAGAACTTTGGGGCTAGTCTGTCAGCTTGTAAAATGTCCCAGGCCTGTGAGGTTGTGGCAACTACAAGGTGTTGCTGTATTTCAAGATTAACAAATAGTTTTAAAGAATCAGTTCATAGCAGAGCCAAAAATAATTGTGGCTAGATATGCCAAGCATTGATCAAAATGCTAATAAAAAATCAGTAGGTCTATCAAATTTACTGAAATTTTTGTAATATGGATGCAGATTTTTTTTCTCCCATCAAATGATGTAGGATAAAGTATCTATATTGAGACACTTGCCAGTCACTTGTGTTGCTTTCTGAAAAAAGGACCCAATCTTTGCAAGTTTTCTTATTGTCTTCACTTGACTTCATAGCCCATCCCCTTAACAGGGGATGCTGTGCCCACATTTCATACAGTCATCTGTCAGCAGGAGCCAGCAGGAACATTTCATACACCTGTTTAGGCTGCCCTGCAAACTCCTTGTTTGATGAGATGGCATAGATAGTTAGAACCACTAACTGAAATTATTGCTAATTGAAATAAATACCAATTCTGCACAGGCAAAGACGTGGGAAGCAGTCCAGGAAAGATGTCACTCTTGTCATCCCTCATTAGGAGACTGCCCCTTCAAAGGACCAAGTTTCTGGAATCCCCACTAATCTGGAATCCCCGCTAATGCTGTTGCGTAAATGGTTGATGGCAGGGTCACACCCAGGGTACTGCAGAAGCACTGCCCGTCACCTGCTCCCCGTGGCACTCCGGTTTTGTACTGCATACACGCGGAATCACTCTCACCTCATCAAATGGTGTAGGTCCACACACTGAGCCTCTAAGTGCATCCTTGAGCGCCTGCACTGGCACTCAGCCAAATGAATTCACCCAGCCTAAAGTTATACAGCTGTTTACATACTTTATGAAAACATTTTATCTTCTTTTATGAGACATTATCTGCCTGTCTGTGACAATTTACGTGCTTCACTCCCAGCCTATTTCTAAATCATCTGAAGTGAAGAGCCTAAGTGGAAAGCCCTACTTTCATTTACCATCTGAGCAACTGCTTCTAGCAATTGAAGTTCAGAGAAAATAAGGTATTTTCTAGGTTTGCCTTACTTTAACAGGCTTCTCCAGCACAAACTCCTAACACCAGCAAGATTCTAGACGAATTTTGTAAACAGATCCCCAAAATCATGTCGGTGACACTTCTCCACTGTTAGGACAAGCAATGCACAGGTCTGCTGTTTCCAAAAGCCACTGTCAATACAGGAGGCGATAGGTAAATTCCTCTCTTTGTTTTAATTTTTTTTAATATATATATATATATATTTTTTTTTACCCTAGATTAGTCTGATCATCCAAGGCTTCTGAGGAGAGCTCTCAGAGTGGTGTGGCAGCCATCCATGTTTCTATGCCATGCCTACCCCATTGGATGGGAGCAGACTGAGTGGCCTCCCAGGGTCACTGGCACCCCAGGGGCCTGCCTGGGGAGCTGAGCAGGGTGGCACTCGATGAGGTGGCTGGGCCTGGGCATGGCAATGGCAGCGTGCTGACCCACACCCTGCCCAGGGAGGTGTTGGGCAGCCCCTCACTGCCGCCCCACACACTGCAGCCTCGCCTTTGTGTGAGCTCCGCCGTGTTTACTCTCCCACTTCCTTGTTCCACTGCAGTGCGAGGGCCATAAACCGCCCAGCTGGCACGGCTGAGCCCTCGGTAGCAGGGACAGGAGGAAGAGGAGGGAGGGGGATGGCGGTCATGCCCTGGCTCTGTGCTGGAAGGGCACCCCAGGTGCCGCCGTGGTGGTTGGGAGCGCAGCCCTTCCTCTAGGGCTGGTGCCACCATCCCTGGTGGGTCTCTCATGCCCACTGGCCACCCTCATGCCCGTGTCCGGGGGCACACCAGGATGGAATAAGACCTATTTCCCCTTCTTCTCGGACTTCAGGGGCCACAATGTGGTGGCCCTGCGCATCGGCGAGTCATGTGCCTTGGTCTTCATCTTCCTGCTGTCGTTGGCGGGAAACATCTGGGGCATCTGCCTGCTGGTGAGGCGGCACCGCCGGCTCTGCGCCGCCAACTGCCTCGTCCTCAACCTCTTCTGCGCCGACCTGCTCTTCATCACTGCCATGCCCTTCATCGCCGTCGTGCGCTGGACCGAGTCCTGGGTGCTGGGCAACTTCGTTTGCCACCTGCTCTTCTATGTGGTGAGCCTGAGCGGCACCGTCATCCTCCTCTCCCTGTCGGCCGTCAGCCTGGAGCGCTTCGTCAGCATCGCCCGGCTGCGCCACGCCGCCTTCCGCCGCCGCAAGGTGCTGGCAGCCGCCTTGCTCGTCATCTGGGGTCTCGCCGCCCTCATCACCCTCCCGCTCTGCTGCTTCTTCACCGTGGTGCGCCTGCCTGCCCCCGCCGGCCAGGTGAGGGCGAGCGCCGGGCGCGGCAGCCGGGCCGGGGGGATCTGGGACCGACGGCCGTGGAGGCTCGTCCCCCGGGCCGGGCCGGGGGGATCGGGACAGCGGCCGGCGAGGAGATCGCCTGAGGGGCGGGCAGCGCTCTGTGTGCCGGGCAGGTGCGAGGCTGTGCCCGGAGGAGCGGCCGGAGCTCCCCCGCCGCCTCCCCGGCCCGCTCTCCCGGCAGACCGTCCCGTTAGGTGGGAAACGCGCATCGGCTGAGATTCTCTTTGTGTTCCTCGATGCGGCTCAGAGACCTCCTTTTCAGCTCACTTGCCCTTACCGAGGGATCAGCATCCCGAAGGATCAGCATCCTGGGAGAGCTGCCCTGCAGCCGCAGCTCCCTCTGTACAAAATGGCTATGCGCAGATTTTTCTGCCTAATATTTTGAAATGCATACAAAAGTGCACCCCACATGACACTTGAATAAATAAAGAAGTTTAGGGTCTGTAAGTTTCAATTTTAAAGTTGCCATTACTATTTCATAAGAAATTAATGGAAGTATTCCAGTTGTGGACATATCTATTTGTGATTGTATGGGCTTTTAAAACCATCAAGTAATATATTACTTGACCCCTTTGTCTAAGTAGAAAGTTTTCACAGTCTTGGTTTAGTCTTGGTTTAGCCATTTTTTCCCACAAGCGTAGAGGGAGATAAGAACAATGCTGTACTGAAAATAATGGTACAATATTACTTTTCTTCTTCATTGTTTATAAATAGGACATTCATATTTGCACCCTGGATTGGCCCAGCACTGCAGGAGAAACAGTCTGGGATACGACCTTTGCCACTGTGTTCTTTCTGATACCAGGATTCATCATTGTCATCAGTTACTCCAAAATCTTACAGGTATGTTTTTCCTTTAAATTTTGTTGTAAACAAAGGGAAGTAAACAGTAACTCACTAGGAAGCAGCATATTGTCACCAAATACCAATACATGTAAAAGGAATAAACATTTGTTCAATAAATTATAAGTATGTGATATGAAATGAAGCATTTCAACCTGCACATAACAGTCTATGTATTTCAATTGAGAACATGCTTCAGCAGCACATTACCAGAGGCCCAACACATGGTTTGTCTTCTTATGTATAGTATTAAATACACTTCTTCATTTATGTGCTGTTCATATTTCAAGACTGTCAATCTCCTAAATGCTGAAAGAGTCAAGCATTTGATATAAGTAAAAACTAGATTTTGCTTTCCTTGAGCCTAAAGTCATCATAAGGGATTTGTAAGAAAGCAGAGAAAGGCAGGACTAGAACAAAAGCCATCCACTTTTTGATCTACTGACTTTCTGCATGTGTTTTTAGTACACAGATCTCATTAGATTATGCTTAATCCTCCACAATTTCAAATATTGTAAATAAAACCTGTAAATTAAACCATCTGCTTCCACTTTAATTTTAAGTGGATGATGTTTAACATATATGCTGAAATATAAGCCAAGCCACCCAGCACCACAGAGTTTCAATCTATAGTCTAGCAAGCATTATATTAGCATCTAATTTCCTTTTAAACTACCCAAAACCAGAGTGAGAAAGATCTAGAAATCTTCAAACCAAGCACTTCAAACTAGTCACTGCAATGCCTAGTTTTTAACAAGCACCTACAAGATCCTTGCTTCCTTTTTTGGGTAATTAAACTTCTCATAAGAAAATTATAGGTTTTGGAAAGGAACCTTAACATACATAGATTATTGAGCAAGGAGTTAGCTGGTGAAATGCTGAGCACCAACAGGCTCTGGATACACATGCCAGAGCTGGATGTAGGTGTAAAATGAACCAAGGACCTAGAATCTGGTCTCCACATATCCTTGCTTATTGATCAAACTTAAACTTGTAGTAAAAGTCATCAGCCTGTAGTTTCTGTATTAGCTCATTATAATCTTGAGGTAAATGCATTAGGTGAGCCTCTTCTAGTGAAGTAACGCACTTGCAACCACGTACAGGTAGATCAAGAGTGCAGAGTAACTCACTGGAGAGTGAGTCTTTTGAAAGAACTGCAAATTACTGCAGGCCAAGAGATGCCACAGTTCTTGGTCAGAGGCCAGGACAGGAATGGTGTTTGTTAGTCCTGTCCTTGCAGACTCCAGATTGCAGGTAAATTTATTTAAAAAATGGTACATAGGGAGCTAGAAGCCAAAAGCAGTGTTTGGAATTCTGGATTACAAGACATCCCTGTGCTGCTCTGCTCCTGTTTCTTTTCTAACTTGCTAAGAGAGATGCTAAAATACATTACCGTTTCCCCTGAAATAAGGAAGGCTCGAGGCCCATAGCAAGATATAATTGAATCTTCTCTCTCTCCGGGAAGCAAGCAGAACTGAACTGGAGAATGTACCAATCCCTGAGTCATTCCCAAGAACAGACTCACTCTCACTTTGTGAGAATGCTCCATCATGCCAGTGCACACGTAGCATGAGTGTCAGAATTGCTGAAAGCACTGCCAAGCATTCATGTATTCATGTTACAACATTGATGAGGATGATGATGATGAGGTTGATGAGGACTGACTATAGATACAAGACCTGAAATTTTTTAACAAATATACGCTACTACAAATGTGTACTTCACAATTTAGTCTGAAACTGAGTATTATTTTTTACATAACACTTCCCAGAACTCTGGCAAAAATTATAGATTACATGCCATGATTTGTAATTTATTTGGTTTTCCATTGTTCTGCCTCTCAGGCAAGACTTTGTCAGGGGCTAGAGCTAGGGAAGATGTCTGTGTTCTGGAAGTTACATGCTTATATATATATATGACTTCTAAGTTCCTGTTTGTCCAAGTGTGGTCCAGATGCCAAGGATAGGTATCTATACTGGGTAGACCAAAAAGAGATCCACAACTTACCACTGGCACTCAATTTCTCTTGAACAGTTTCTTAAGAAGCAGCTGTGTCTTGTTTACCACAGTCCTGGTGACTCTTGCATTGTTAGTTCGAGGCTGTGCAGCTCCTGCAGGAAAGACGGAAGGTATTTATAGGGGACAGATAAAAATGTATCTGATGAGGACATTCTGTAGCAGTTTTGAACAGTGATGACTGAGAAGTGCACACAACCCAGTTTTCCTAGTTCTGTATTAGAAGTGGATATTAGTCCTTTGCATTTTGCAAAACCTTCATTCTTACTAAGACAGGTTAGGTGCTTTCTGGGAACAATTCTTGGTTTGGGCTGTTTGGAGGAATTAACATGGTTTCTGGATTCTAGATTGTACAACAGAAGATCATCAAGCTAGAATAGTTTTACATGCTCAGGACATCAGAATTCTCTGCTCCTTTTAAATCAGGGAAGCAGCTGTGATAGTGATACTGTCCCCTTCTCAGCCTCAGAAGCTGCTAAGAAACCCACTTTTGGTTCACGGGTTTTAATTTATACATTCTATTGAAATATTTAGAAGATGTCTAGATTCTTAATAGTATTTATCTCCATGACAAATTCAGAAAACTGCTAACAAAATGACAAATTACTCTCTTTAAACATTTTCATCTTTACCTATACCAGGAAGTTAAAATGTTGCTAGTATTAATGTTATCCTTCCTGTAGCTTCTGCTAAAGGGAAAAGTGGCAGGTAAAGCCTTACCTTTTGACTTCCTATATAGTCAGCTAAGGATTGATCAAAGCCTTGATCTATCAAGCCTTGATTGATCAAGGCTTTTGAAAACACCCTTCCTTATGCATGCAGGGGATAAATGACATCTCAGTGATTTAGCACAAATCTTTGCTAGATATTTCAGTTTTAATTTCTTTGCATCAGAGGTACGAATGTAGCAAACTTAATTGTGCCATGCCAACTTCAGGGAAGACAGGGATGTTGAGCAGAGCATTTCAAATTTTCTGCAAGCCCACTAGGTCCAATATTCTACCTAATGACAGATGATGCACACATGTGAATACTAGGTTTCCAAGCTACCCATAGTCTAGTTTATTACATCAGAGAGTGCTTTTATAAGACACAGATTTTTATAGTGACTCTGACGATCTGTAAGATTTCATAGAAAGCAATTGTGATTACTGTCTGAAAAGCTAAGTGTGACACAAAACAATGCACAATCTCATTCACATTTTTAAATAATTTATTGGAATAAATTAATGCTCCTTCTAATACCTACCTTATAATATCAGCCTGCCCATAAGAGAATTGGATCACCTTCCGTCTTGTGCATCAACAGGATTGTTAACTATGTTCCAGTTTGCATTTGTGAAAAAAATCAATGGGTTTCTTTAGATAGAGCAAATGAGGTCATAATTTGAATTTAATGGGATTTCATGAGTAATTAAGACTGTTTTATGCTGAAAAGCATTTGTAACTGGTAGAGAGCCATGAAAAGAACAACCACTTTGCCTAATATTGAGATGGATTCACAGCTGAGAGGAAAAAGAATTGCTAGTGAAGTGAGAACATATGAAATGGAACCATGGACAAAAAGTACAAATGAATTCTGCAATGTGGTTTTTTGTAGTCGCTTTTCAAAAGAAAACATCTTGTGCCAAAATTTATGTTTTCACTTGTAGAAATGTGTTTCAGTGAAAGTTTGCTTTCTTCTCTTTTACTGCAGATTACAAAAGCATCAAGAAGAAGGTTAAATGCTGGTTTAGCCTACCCAGAACATCATCAGATTCGTGTTTCCCAGCAAGACTACAAACTATTCCGAGCCCTTTTTCTGTTGATGATCTCTTTCTTTATTATGTGGACTCCAATAATAATTATTTTTTTTTTAATTTTAATTCAGAACTTCAAAAAAGATTTAAATATTTTGCCATCAGTTTTCTTCTGGATAGCATTATTCACTTTTGCCAACTCTGCTGTCAATCCAATTCTGTATAATGTTGCCTATTTCAGACGTAAATGTCAGGAAATTTTTCTGTGTTGTACAGGGAACCCTGAAAGGCATGGAGCAGGTACAGAAACCACTGCAAGAAGAAGTAAACATGAACAGCCACATTTGTCTTTCATTACCAGATAATTATTTAAAGTCTGAGCTATGCCACATTTTTGATTTTGTCTACGCTATCCCAGGTCATATAGGTCATTATGTTATAGTATTACATGCCAGAGGAGGAGTTAAAAAAGCTAAATATGTATTTTTAATTCCTGTGGAAAAAATTCTCTTGACTTCATTGCTTTGCCTCAGTAAGATTTGGATAATTTAATTTAAGGGATTGAATTCTCCTCTTACACTGAAATAAATAGAAATATGGCAGTGAACTTGGTGAATGTAAAATAGTTGAATTAAGTACTTTAAAGTTTCTAGTGAAAATATTCATCCTCAGAAAGTATCTGCTTTTTTAAAATCAAATTTTTAAAGGGAACTTGATTAAAAACTTCAATAACTGTCTGCCTGAATGTAAGTTTGAGCAGACTAACTGAAACAAGGTAATGAACATGTGTTATCATCAAGTGAATGGCTAGTCTGGTTGCATCTCAAATTAAAAATATGGACTTAATACATGTGAATTAATAAGTAAAGAATAAATAAATAAATAAATGGTTAATTGTCATGTGTAAAATAGTTCTTTTAAAAAGATGCATATTTTTTATGTCTTTGCAAGTCATATAATAAAGTTAATTAGTGATATATAGGGTCACTGACATTCCTTTCTCTTTTCTAAATGATTTCTAGTATTTTATGGGGAAAATATAATGTTCTAGTTGAAAAGAAAATACATATACTTGGTGGTTTATGATAAATACTCTTTTAGTCGGAAATTGAAACCACTAAAAAAAGCAAGATTAAATTCTTAATTATCACCAGTCACCAGTTCAAAAGAGTGCACTAAGATAACAGGCTACTAATGAAACCAATGTGTACATATGTACAGATTTGCATACAATTTGTATCCCGTGTAATCCAAGTTTATTAAAATGTTTCATTGGTTTATTAGCAAAGTGAGCTACCCAGCTCAGATAAATATATTGAAAATCTAAATGGACCCATTTAAAGCATTTTCCAGAGAACACATGATCAATGTATTAACTTTACATCCGAGGTGCTGTTGCATGGCTTCTTTCCATAGGGTTGGTTCTCCTTAAGAGCAAAATCCTGAAACACACAAAAACCACAGTTGTGTTTGTTAAATGGTCCAGACAAAATTGAATTACACGAACTTTCATCAAATTTAAAATGCACAATTATCTAATTTCTTTAAAATGCTCTTGAGTCCAGCAGCCTGTTACTTGTAATAATAATGCCATTACCTTACTCTGCAGTTTATAATTCTAAGGAATTTTCAGCTGGGAACAAAACAGGAATTCATCCAATCCATTACACCTCTCCTGAGAATTTCAATACTTTTGCAGGCAACTTACTGGGCAGATCAATGATAAAGTATCTTTCAGTGATACTAGATATAAAAGAGTCCATACTTTAACAAGCTTATAGTTATTTGCCTAAAAAGAATTAATTTAGGATTGTCTTTCAACAAAGTAAGAATCTCCTGACCCCCAAAACTTCTAATGGCAAAAGTAAATAAGCAGAAGGAATATACCACTCTTTATTTCACAATTGTTACTTCCAGCAAATGCTAACAGCAGATGCAGCTTTCAACTCTACTGACATGACACTGTATTTACAAGTACTCTTGCTTAATATGGACATTACACAGCTTAAAGTTGCTTGAGCTGCTACTCTGAGAGACTAAGAGTATCATAGCTTGAGCTATATTTGAGAAGGAGCTACCATCATAAATGCAGTGTAAGTTAGAACAAAAAACTTTCATTTCCTAGGCTTCTTTTTGCCTTGAACAGCTAGTATAGATTTTTTTTTTTAATCAAGTAAGTTTTGTACATCTATTAGTTGAGCGGACACACACACACACACACACACACACACACACACACACACACACTCTTAATTAGCTATAAGACATAGGCAGAGTATGCACAATTAACAACAGATCTGATAACAGGGTGCCTTGAAGCAACACAGCAATGTATTGCTCTTTGTTATGGATCAGAGGAACAGATAATATAGCCACAACAGCTGACTTTGCTCATCTGTTCTGACTTTCTTTGTAAGACCCAAAAGTTCCTTCAGTCAATCTCAGTTTGTTCTAGCATGTCATTGAGAAAAGTCTTTAATCTTGATTTACAGATTGCAGTGATGAAAAACATACAACAGCTCTTGGTAAACTGTTCCAAAGGTTAATGACCTTTGGAGTTAAACAAATGGCTGTTTATTTCTGCTCTGAATGTGTCCAGTTTAAAGTTCCATCCATTTAAATTTATCATTTCTGTGTTTGCAAGTCTTTTTCTATCCAATTCCTATTGCTTGTGTGGACAAGCACAGACTTTGCTCAGGCCAGCCTTTAACCTCTTCCTAATAGGAAAAGATTAAGATCTTTAAAGCACTCACTAGAGGACACATTTTCCAAACTTCAATCATTTTCAATCATTTTTTCTGCTTTTCTTAGAAACTTCTAATTCATCCTCAATACTTTTTCCAGTTATGCTTGTCACCTAATGTGACATCATAGCAATTAGACCTATGCCAAGCACAACAATCTTTTGTGAGTCTTGGTTTACACATGCAAGAATTATATTAACTCTTTTGCTCACATGATTACATTGGGAGTTCCCATTCAACTGATTCACCAGTCAAGTCTTTCATGAATATTATGCCTTCCAGGATGTGAGGGGTGGTGAGGGAGTAAGGAGAGGTACTACTATTTTATTTGTTCTAAATATTTTGATTTTTCTCCTTCACTCTTTACAATTCCCCACTCTGAGTGTAATTCTCATCATAAGAAACATTATGGTTTCTTCTAGATTATTACCATTTGACCTTTTGTAATACACTTGAGCATAAGTGAGCTAATTCCTTGTGTTGTAAGCTCAGCCTGACTATATGACTCAAGATAGTGTCATGCTTCCAGTATCAGGGCTATGTCCCTCTTCCACAGCTCTTTGTGAAATGGTTAGCATGAGGACTTGTGAGAAAGGGTCTTCTATAAGGTATCCTTTCCAAGACTTCTATTTTCCTTAAAAGCCTTTCTGAAGAATTTATCAAAAAAGTATTTGAACAAAGGCAAAGAGATGTGATAAAACCTGCCCAATTACTTTTTACCATAGCTATGAAGTTTATCCTTACTATGTTTACTCACACTCCATTGATTTAATTGTTTTACAACTTCCTCTAATTACTGTTTCAGCTGCCCCGATATGTTGCATGAAAAACTATGCACCTCAGCTCTCCTTCAGATAAGGGAAGCAAAAGTTGGAAATAACTTACTACAAGCTCCAGATTTCAAAAGACAGTGTTACAACCACTAAGTGAAAGGCTTTATGCACTTGATATCTAATGAGTAATAGAATCCCAGTGCTTTAGTCATTACACCCTGAAATAAAATTCTTCAGAAAAAAAAAAGTTCTCACCATTATGAGTGATGACTCTGTATTTCCTGTCCAAGCAGAGGTCTATCTGCCTTTGTCTGACAATTTTCAGTGCATCTGGAGGCAATCCCTTGGGGTCCCGGGAGAACACAAAGGAGTAGCTGTCAGCACAAGTGCCATCTGCATTTAGCTGGCGGCAGGAGTAATGAAGAGCGTATGTATCATAATCTGTGTCCACTACCCAGTGATCATCATCTGGAAAAAACCATAGCAAAGAAGAAAAAGTGTTAGAGACACCAGTGAAATCCAGTAAATCAGAAAGGATTGCTGCCATAACTCTATTAAAGAAAATGCTAAAATGAAGATCAGCACAAGTTATAGCAGATTAGCTTTTCATTTATTCCTGTGTCCAGTATTTAACTTCATGTTTATTTTACAAAAGAAAATAAAGATGGACATGCTCGGCCTGCTCAAGGTGATTCAAACCCATAAATATTTTCTTACCAGGGATGTTACTTAGATTGCATTTTTAAGGAAAAAGATAATCATGCAGTTTGCTTGTGTATTAGAAGTATTTGCTACAAGTTCTGCCATAAACCCTCTTCTTAAAACACTGTTACAACTTCAGATAATTCTAAACAATTAGCTATGTAACCTGACAAAAACCTGATCACACAGACGCCCTGTTGTAACAGAAGTGAGGCAGTTTCAATGTTTGCAGTAAAACCTGACATATCTGCACCTCCCTCTCCTTGAGCTAAAGATTCTCCCTTGCCGTACATCTGCACTGGTGAAGGCAACACTCTGTTATCTTTGCCTTCTCTCCTGTGGGGGGACACCAGACCTTTTAGAAAGGCAGAGTTTGGGGTCAGCCAGCAATCTGAAGAGCCCATGGCTCAGCAGCATATTGTGGGGAGACCTGGGAACTGTTTAAGACAAACTGACATCCAAAGCATGCTTTGTAACTGTGTCTTTGGATGGAATGGATCTCCTGTCAGTTCCAAATTCTACCTGCTTCTCTTGGAAACAATCCAAGGAAATGTCTTGAGCTACAAAGTGTCCAAATCTTTACTTGGCTCAAGGAACTGATTTTGTATAGGGTGGAGAGATGACATAAAAGTACAAATATATACATATGATCATATTTGTCTCTTAAAACAGAGACATCTCTACATTTCCAGACACAAGACCAAACAAAATAACATTTTATAAATCCTCTTCCCTGTTTGGCCATCTCTGACATCAAGCTTCAGAGAGAACACTAGCAATCGGTAACTGAGTTCTGAACTAAAACAAGTCTTAAAATACTTCATCTGCTTTTCATTTCTTTCCAAACAGTGGCCTTCAATTATATTGTTGGGTAACAAACAAATGAAATACAAAGATATACAAAGGCCAGGTCGTCACTTGTTTAAAGAAAGCCAACCAGCTGTCCCATATAAAAAGTAGTGATTACCTTGTTCATGTTAAGCTTTGCAGCATGACAGTTATTAAGTCTTTTAAGTGTATTTAAGAAATTCAACAGTACTTTTTCTTTTCCCAGCATGGACATACAACATAACTAGTCTTCCAAGTAGTGCTGCATCTTCTACAGTTAAGTACTCACTTCCTTTCTGCAGAAAAGAGGCAACTCCCCAGTACCTCATCTTGAACTTGGCAGGATCCTCTGTGTCAGTGAAAGAGCCGATCATGTCAGCACAGACATCCCAGTTACTGTAGCCAAAGAAAATATCACATTCCAATGTAAGAGCACAGCTTCAGTGACTTGCACAGGGATAGCAGGTAGGATTGGAGCAGTAGCTTAGCAAAATGGAACAAGAGGAGAGTGGCAAACAGCTTACTTGAAGAGTCTGACTCTGCCCTTTGCAGTGGCAGTCATTTGTCCATTCTCATCTACGCTGAACTGGGCTACCACATTGTCCTGTAGAAACAGCCCCTCAGGATCTTTTTTTGCCATAGCATACCAGGTGCCACTGTACTGCAAGGAAATAAGAAAGGCTGCATGTAGACTTAGAACAATGGAAACACTACAACCAGACAGTACAGAATAGGGGATGTGAAGAGGAAAGAGCATGCAGATCTTTGACACCATGCCTCAAAGGTGTACCTAAGAAGCAAATCTATCTGTTTCAACAGCATAAACCCATCAATACATGCTAGTGCAATCATAATTTGTTGAAATACTGACTTTTTTGGGGTAAACTTATCTGTATGTGCAGCTGTCCAGTATAAGGAATATATAACAAAGTATATAACAAAGTATAACAAAATTTAGTGGAAAAAGGAATAACAACTGGAAGATCTTGCCAGATCTATGTACATTTTTTTTCCTTGCAATGGTGTCTGAAAACACCAGAGCATTAATTTTAAATAGAAACAGCCAAGTCAATACAGTCCTTCTGCTTATACTCTACAGTTTGAGACCAGTCTGCTAAAACTCAGTTTCTGCAGTATTCCTTTATCAGGTGCATCAGGATCCAGCATCTGTGGAGATGTGGACATCACAAACTTTAGCTGTTTTTCAGTATCACAGTCTATGACTTCAAAATGTGACCACACTGAGGCTACTGAATGCCAAATTTTGTAGCCTGGAAAGAGCTATGCAAGACATCACAGATCCAGGAGAATAAAGAAGACTTACCCTGGTCTTGTCGAAGTTCTCCTTGACTTTGAAGCTGCTTACTCGGCAGTCCCGCTCTGCAGTGCTGCTGCCCATCAAGGCCAGTGACAGCAGCAGCAGCCAGGGCAGAGCACTCTCTGTGTGGGCCATCCTGTCCCTGCAGCAAACAGAGAATAGCATCAGAAACAAGCTCTGTCACACAAGTGATGGGAAGAAGGCTGCCCTGATAGGTCGCCAGGGTGTCACGCAGCTTTCCCTGATGCATGTGCAAGGAAGGCCCCTGGTTGTCCCCAGCCCACAGCAGCAGGGTCCCTTACAGACAGTGCCGGTCCCTGGAGCCTCTTGGGAGCCCAAGTGTTGATGGCGGTGGCAGTGCCCAAGCAGGGAATGCTTTATGTACTCCTGGGGCTTTCGCAACCCGCTGAGCTGCAGGGCCAGCATTGGGGAGGGCAGCGGGAGGCGGGCTGGTGGATGCTGCAGGCTGGGGCCCTTTCATTACAGCCTCTTGCGTAAGACCCGTGGGCTCAGGTGGTCTTTGACCCTGCTCTGCAGCCACGCCGGCGCTAGGAACAAATGCCTCTCTTTGCTTTTCCCAACCCCAAAGCAGAGCTCACACCTGGGGGAAGGAGTGTGCACATGTGTGGGGAGAACAAATGGAATGAGAGGCATCCCACCTTTGCATGGGGGAGAGTGAACTGCCTCCACCTCCTCTGTGATTTTACACACTGCAGTCCAAAATCCATCTTACCCAATATGCTCGACCCAGTTACAAGGTGCAGACTTGTTTCCTCCACCTCCTCCTCGAAGTCCTTTCCTCTTTTACCCTGATAAACAGTGGCAAACATAATACTTGCAAGTTTCTGCTCCTGTTTCTGAAAGCCTGGTTATGCCAGAACCTCTTCAGGTCCTCATGACTGGCTCCCTCTTACTTCCAATAGGCTCTCTTGGCAAAATCATCTCCTGAGCAGGTCCCATCAACTGCAACGGGGGCCCTGCCAATCCTCAGGATAGTGAAAGAGCCTTTTTATGCGGTACCAGAACTTAAGTGTGGCCTGCAAATATCCAAGTGCATGTACACACCACATCTGGCCATTTTGACATTTGATTAAATCAGATATTCCATAACTTCTGTTCTTGTTTTGGCAAACTGCTTTCAGTTATATAAACCATTATTTTCTCCTGTCCAAGCAAGTTTTGGTGCCTCTCAGTCAATATTTGCTCTCTAGTTTCAACATCTTTAGGAAGCATTAGAGAAAATCTGTTAATTATTTTCTAGGCATGTAACTAGAGCAGGATAGGAATGATTGTTACCAAGAGAACTAATTCACCTACCTTTTCACCTCCCATTTTTTTAAAGAATAAAGGCAGAAGCCTGTTATTTGAAAGGCTGGTATTCATTATTTTAATAATCAAGCAAAAATATAATTTAAATATGGAGATACCAATGTAGTATAAAAAATACCTCAATAGTACCTGACATACAGCTTTAACCAATTTATTCAGCATGGCCTTTCCCAGAAGTTTACTTAATATTCCTTTCATACATTCATAAAAATATTAGACTTCTTACTGTTGCTGTCCTTTACAATCTCTTCTCATATATAATGCAAAAAATCTGATTGATTTATCTTCCTTTTCTGCTTTATGTTGGAGGCTTTTTGCACACTGAATATGTTTTATTCACTTTCTTAAACATCTATTGCTCAGGGCTGTTCCATGTCTGCCTTTGATTTCCTGGATATCAGCCACTAAAAATTCCATTATATTTAATATTAAGCTTCTATTCATAGTAAGGAACATACTTAGCACAGGGAATTAGAAGTGTGTATGTATATTAATTGTCCTGAAACTTTCAGTGGTAGCTTTGCAATAAGTCATCATTTCCATTTTTAAGCTGAGATTTTCAAACTTGCTAATTCCTACAAAGACTGAAGAGAAAAAGTAAACTCTATTCTTCTGGTAACTTTCAGAATCTTGCTCTAGTCTGGCAATGATGATACCAGTGATACATATACATTTTTATAAAACCTTTACAAGACACTCACTGGTCTTGATATACGAATTCATCATATGAACAAGACCAAAATCAACATGGATTTTCTTTGTTCACTGTCTCACATGACTGATAGCAATAAGATGGATTATAGCTTAATTCATAAGTTTTGAATCTATTACTTCATTTAATACCAAAGAAAACAATTATTTCTTTATTCTCTGCCCATTTGTGAAATATTATCATTTCTCTTAAGTTTGTTCTGTTCAAAAATCTGCATACTGCTTTATATTACCAGAGAGGCTCTTGCAGGATCAAATATATTCCTAAAAAGTTTTTCAATAGCATACTTGTCTATGAAGTTTTCAAAGGAGTCCACAGTCACTCATGCACATACGTCAAAACCTGCTGAGATTTGACCATCTCTGAAAATCTTGGTCAGTGTTCCTTTTATACATACTGCTGTTGTCAGAAGATTTGCAGACAGGAAATGAAACCAGGTGTCAGTTAAATAAAAATTTACTTCTGTTAATAAGTTTTAATAAGATCAGTTCTAAATGCGTGAAAGGGATATTCCAGTCTTCTAAATTAATCTGATGCAATAAATCTGAATCAGAAACATGTAATTTTGTATAAGCTATGGCACAGCATTTCTTTAATTGTGTACGTCTACTGATCTCTGCAATATCTGGCAACATATATCTGGTTGAGGTGCCTCACACATTTAGTAATTATAACTTCCACTTATTCAGGTCCTTGAGTTTGTGATCTCTACAAACTCTAGACAATGCCCAAGGAAAATCTTCTTTTGATGTGTTATCTTTGGGAATCTGGGGCAGTGCAGCTCCAGTGAAATCACACCAGTACTTCCCAGTCAGATTTTGACAGGTGCAGAAGAGAAGCTGGGCGAGTCAGAATGCCACGGAGGTCACACAGGGAGCTGGGCTCTCTGCCTCCTCTGCTTTAGCTGTACCTCCAATACTGCCTGCTGGAGACACAGCTTACACTGGTGAAGTCCTTTCAGGGTTACAGATGAAACACTTCCTTGGTTCAGTGGGACAGAGATTTTAGGCAAAAAGGCTGCTCTGTTGTTGGTTAAATCTAGATCAGGGTGTTCTGGGGGAGGAATGGAAGATTTCTGGCAGATGAGCAGGGCTATGGCAATTCAAGGGTGAATTCTTCCTCAGCCCTAAGAGATGCCAGCAGAACTGTGTAAACTCGTAAACAGTGTAAACTTTGCCTCAGTTAAATGTCACCTGGATTGATTGGGCTCTGAGTTTGCTTGAGAAATTATGTCAGTGAGTGATCCTCATTCAAACCTAAATATTCACCTCTTAGATTTGTACTTCTCATGCAAACAGAAAGGAACTTGGGCCAGGATTTTGCATCTGAGAGGACTATGCGTAGATCAAATCACTGATATCCAAGGATTTCTAGGTTCTGGGAAAGCTCAGACAATTATATTTAAGGGAATTATTAAAATTCAATAAATGATTTAAATATTGATAAGTTTCATACATGACTTCTGATACCTGAGGCTGGCAGCATATTATAAATATTACAGAATTTTTTTAAAGTCGCTATGTATTTTTTGGAACTATATTTAATGAAAGGGAAAGAAGGTCTTCTACCTTTGATTTTACCAAGAGGACAGAAAAGGGGCTAACTTCTGGCTGTGATTCTGTGACTGGATTATTTTCTACATTAATAGCATGTAAAATTCTGCAATATTCTCAATTAGGTATAGCAAGGAAAAAATATGGAAGGAAATGGCTGGAAAAAACCCTTTCATTATAGGAATTATTTTATCTTTATTTATGACTTTTAATAAAAGGAAGAAACTAGTCAAATTACTATTTAAACATTTTTAACACTGCAACTTTCAAGCTCTACATATTAAAATAACTAAAATTTTATTTTTGTTCACAAGAATTAGTTGAGCTCTTAGGAGAAAGTTGACTCAAAAATTGCTAGTAGGAAATGGAATGTCATTTGCAGCCAGACTACACATAGACTGACTTTTTGCTGTGTTCTCTTGATTGTTTATTTACAGAATGCCATTCATAAACATGGGTATCCATTAAAGTCTCAGAGGCAGATTTGCAGGCAAATGAATAACCACTGTGTGCACAGAGCAGGGGATGCAATTTTAGCCACTGCCCTGTGAAACCAGACTCATATCAATAACAAATGGCATGAGCTGTGCCAAGGAGCTCGGTGTACTTTGTGAGGGACAGCAGTGTACACTGTCACCATCACAACTGCTCCTCTTGGTGGCAGTCTGAGTACAGAGGTCAAGGACAGAATGGAATAGAAGAGATTGCCCTTTGCTCCGTGCCAGCCTGTGTACTACCTGTTCTTGTAACTTAATGACGTGACATTTTGTTTAGGGAGTAATTTAGGGAGTAAATTTACATTGAACTCTTTACAAACAGTATTTACTAACAGAACTAGTTTAAAATAGTACCTCTATTTTCTTTAGCTAAGTCTTTTTGAGGACTGTGATTCTGAATTGAAGCTTTTTCTGGGCATATTACTAAATGGAAACAATGTAAAACAAAGATTTAAAGTTCACCAACAGGCTGGCCAGGCAGGTAAGAAGACCTCTACATTATAAATGACGGAAGACACAGACCTTATGTACTGAGTCCAGCAATGAACCACAACGTTCACAAAGCAATAGGAGAATCTGACAGAAATAGAGGCTGAGAGAGCTGAGACTCTTCAGCCCAAAAACGTTTGGGGGGATCTTAACATACATACCTGACAGGAGGGCATGAAGACTGTCAGACCCTTCTCAGCAGTGCTGAAAAACATTCTCAATAGTAAAAACTTGTCAAGTAACCTAAGATCTCCAGGGAGTAAATTTGAGAATTGCTGACATTAAAAGGCTGCTGCCTTTTGCCTTCATCTGTATACTAAAATTCATGCCAAACTATGAAGAAATCCATACTTTTGGTCAAAGCTGCAGTGCATCTGGCAACCCTTCACACTAGACTGGCCATTTACTTCAGGAAATCTCCCCCAGAGTCTATGTTGATTACTAAGTTCATGATCCCTCAGAACTAATAATTGGTAGCTTTAAGAGAACATAAACATTTGCAGCTCTACGGAAAAACCAGTTAACTTAATATCTTTGGTGTTTATGTTTTTAAAAGGTTTTTGTAAGAAAAGGTGTAGAGAATTATTTTAAAAGAAACATGAAATTAAGGTTGTTTACAAGGGTTCCCAGAAGATACCAAGTCAGTGACATCAAAACATTTTAGTGCCAAAACCTGGCTGTGCTAGGATCACACACTACCTGTTGTAAAAACCAACAGAATCAATTCTCACAATGTATCCATTTAGAAAAAAATCCCAAACAACTCTGAATATTAATTTCTTGGATTATACATATGACTCTCCAATGCCCAGACAGCAACCAAGATATTAACCACATCAAAATTCATGCAATTGAAATAAGTACATTTGATCTGTTTTTTCAGATAATCTTAACTGAATAAACCACATTTACTGCTATAGGATGGGCAGAGACATTCAGATACAAACACTGAACTGAACTGGGAAACCTTATAAATGCCTTTGACATTTACGTGCTGCTTGAATCTATTTAAATAACCATGTCTGTCAGTTATCCTTCTTAGGAGTTTCCATGTATCACAAGGGCTCAGGAATGGTCTACTACTAAGAACTACTCCAGAAATAGTTCCATTTCTGTAGGTACTATGAACGTCAAAGGCAAATGACATCATATGTATTAAAATCACAAAGCACACATATTTCTGAGAGTCTCTGAAATTAAATTAAGTTTAAATACAAATGTGAATTAGCTTTAGTAAAAATAAAATGTTCAATACTGTGGAAAAAAAAAGGAGAGTAAAAGAGATAGAACAAAAAATAAATGTCATATTGAAGCAGAGAAACTTTAAAACTCATTACAAAATTTTAAAAAGAACTTTTGTTGGTTTCTGATATTTCTTTCCATTTCATTTCACACTTGGCAGCACAAGAGTGCAATTTTAAGAGTGTATCTAAATTAAGGAAAATGCAATCAGAATTTCTTTATGACATAAAAATGATTATGGGACAGCCCAGCTGCATCGGAAATATTTTATTACAAAGAAAATGTATCACCTTACAGTAGTACCTAATTAAAAAATTGTCTTTATTTGTTATCTCAAAGTACAAATAGTGTAGTTTATCCTTTGTAAAAAGAGATGAGTATGAGGGAGATTTGATGAAAGCATGATAAGCATTTTAGGTGACTTGCACATAGATAAAAAATGATAATAAAATTATAGTAAATTTGTTAGTTTACAAAAATGAAAACCCCCAACCTTCCAGCCCCCAAAGAAAATTGTATCACTTGGTCAGTTTGCCTGTTTTCACTTATTCTCCCTCCAGAGAGTGACATGCCACTCTATTTCACTGAATTAATATGAACACAATATAAAGAATTGATGTTTAATCTGATTTATCATGTGTGATAAAGATGAATGTGTAAGTCTTACATAGAAGTTAATTTTTTAGAATGTTTTAGCTGGGGATGAGACAGATCCTCTATAGGCACCTTCTCCTTCAAAGAAACTACTATGTGGAATGTTCCAAAGTCAGTAAAAAAATATGACTGAACACATAATGCAAAAATCTGTTACTATTCCTTCACATGATTTCACTGAGGCTCTTCAAGATCCTCTTCTTTGAAAGCACAGAGTGAAAAGTAATGAGCTAGAAATTGGGAAGATGACAAGCACTAATTTAACTCTATGTAGTTACATATAAATTATCTTCAAGTCTCTACTGCTTTTATATGTATTGATCAAATATTGAAACTACTAATATTGAATTTCAGTAAGAACAAATGTGCCTTTCTTCTGCTGTTTTCCTGTAAACTGTGTGTGTGTACAACAGTGAGAACACTGCTGTGTTGCCACAAGTTCCTATCACTGGGTCACCTGTCAAGAAGATGCTGCAGACTCACACACCCACCAGGGAGGGGCCTGTCCCCCAGGCTGCTGGGGGCAGCAATCCAGTCAGAGAAAAGAAGCCAGGCCAAATTGTGTTTGTAATGTGCTGATTTTCATATACCTTTTAAAATCTGTAGAGTATCTGCAGTCTGGCAAAAAATTAGTTCCATACATAGTGTTTCATATGATGGTCAGAGCGAAAAGGAATGTTAGGCATCATTGATCATCTATCAGTGACCTGTTCTTCATGCTCAAGAGTATCTGTGTCAGTTGCCCATGTTGATTCTTTGAGATCTGTTGATAAATACTAATGTTGACTCACTGTGGCTTCTGGCAGACAGATGATGTACTTTGGCAATACTCTTTTCAAATCAAGAATGGCCAAAGGGTGTATGTTTTATTTTCTTACACCGAGAATCTCTCATTGCTTTTGATCTACATGGATGCCATAAACAGAAGTAAGATTAATTGTATTGCAGTCCTCCTACTGTGCTGGAATTCAGATCTGTTTCAATGAACACAGATCATTTACTGTCATGGCTGGCACTTAAATTCAGCCTTCTCATGTAGCTTTGGAATATTTGCTCCTCAAATTCAAGACATTTTCCACCATTCATTTTCCATTCATGTATGTAATATTGAACTTCTAAGGCAGGAGACTTTAAACATGTATAACCATATATCTGTATCTATGTAGATACGTGGTTATCTATGGTATATCTGTGACCAGACTCAAGATTCCCTCTTTGCCTAATGTTTGTCAGTTATTATCCTTTTTGCACTATTTCATAGAACAGACATCTCCAACTTTTTCTGAAGAAAAGTAGACCTTGACTGGATATTTATGCTTATGAATTTTACTGTTTCCTCCGTTTAAATTTAATCAGTTTTCTGATTTTATTCTTTATTTGTCTCTCTCTTTTTGAAGGGAAAAAAAAAGAGAATAAGCCATATCTGGCTGTGCTAAGTCACATTCTAATTCTTTTATTCCATCTTCACCTAGGTAAATCATTCGAGCACTTAAGCAAGCTCAGACTTCTGTAAGGTCTTAAGAATTTCACCATTTTATTAATGTATAGCTTCGTAATTATTTACTTTTAGTAATCCAATTTCTGTCATCTCCTGACTATTTCAAGGAAAGCTAAGTTCTAACCTTTAAAAGATTTCTCCATAACATTCTGTTTTCCTGCCCTTAAGTGCCTCCCACAAATACACGTGTGTACATCTGTGCACGTGTATAATGTGGGGTAAGGGTCTGGGTGGAATTTCTTATATGAAGTTTTAATAGGAACTTCTGTGTGCACAGCACAGTATATATACAGTGAATGAAGGAGGTAACGCACAGGTACACATATCTACACATCAGACAATTTTATAAGAATTAATTGGTTAGTTTAGAATGCTAAAATGGCTCCCTGGGGATTTATGAGCTAAGAATGCTCAGGGGTTTAGTGTCCTGACATCTCTTTAATTAGCGGTCTCCAAGATCTCACACTAAGAAGATGCTAAGCCAGTGCCTTCTGTCATATCTCAAGAGTATCAGAAGGCTTGGAAGCCACAGAGGAAGATGAATGTATTATGTCTGTGAGCTATACAATATGTACAAAGTACATTTTTCTTACTAGTAACAGGTTAGGACTTTTTGCTACCATTCCTGCTTTGATGGTGATGCAGTTCTAAAAGAAATCTTAACAAAAATCCAGCAAAAATGGGTGAGGTAAATAAAGATGCCGTTGAAAAATACTTGGAGAACAATCCCCAATTTGCCAAGGAGTATTTCGACCGAAAAATGAGACCTGAAGTGGTGGGAAGTATCTTTAACGTGAACCCTGGAGATGTGAAGGAAGGAGTCAGCTTCAAAGAAATGTCCCGTCTGGAGGAGAGTAACATAATTTTTGAGTTGGTATCAGAACTTCAGGATGAGGCATGTGTTATGGAAAAGTTGGTGCACAAGGCCCTGCAGAGGCTGGCACAGCTGCTGGCCGCTGATCGGTGTAGTCTGTTCATTTGTCGCTCCCGAAATGGTATTCCAGAGGTAGCCTCCAGGATTCTTGATATCACTCCAACTTCCAACTATGAGCAGAATTTGGTGAAACCAGAAAATGAGACTGTTTTTCCTCTGGACATTGGGATAGTGGGATGGGTTGCTCATACCAAGAAGCTTTTTAATATACCTGATGTGACAAAGGTAAGTGACTTCTTTTGGGGTATGGGGTTATGTGCATTTGCTTCTTCCTGCCCAGAGTTTGAGGTAAAAAGTTGTTCTGCAGAAAAATCTGAGACAGAAATCCAGACCAATAACATCAGAAAAGCATCTGCAGAGATGGCTTAAAATCCAATAGAACCACATAAAGTTGCCTAGTTAGGTGTTTTTAGTGTCCTTGCAGCAGTTGTAATGTCAATGACTACAATAATGGAGGAGAATATTAGATTAATAGAGACCATTAAATACCTGAGTTTGTGCTGAACAAGGCAGACTTGTATTCTGTTTTCCAGTATGGGCTTGCAAGTGTTCTCTGATATTATTTCATGCTGCCATGCATGCATCTCTGAATCATTTAATTTGCAGCTTTTGTAATGAAGATATATATTTATTAGTAAGTGAATGAGGAGAAAGGAAGATGATGTCAACATGCATGTTCAGCTTTATGTCAGTGTTTGATTTAAAATGGGTTTGATTTTGAGTATGTCTGGATCCAGGGCTTTAGTTCAAAACCATCTATAGAAGAAAATTATTGAGTCAGAGCTGTTCTGACATTTTTGAGGTTCCTGTTGAATCTGTGCTAAATCACCTTCTTTGTTTAAGGTGCTGATAAGAGTTTATTTATTACATTATTTATTTATTTTAATTTTTATTATTTTTATTGATTACAAATGTTAATTAAAATGGTGAGTGACCTAAAAAAAGTGAAACACGCACGTGTGATATCTGCTTTAGAAACTGCTCTGAAATACATGGGGACATGTAGCTCAAACATGCTTTGAATTTTAAGATTTCCTTAAAAATAACTAACCTTGCATCATCAATTGCTGCCATCTTCATTTCTTTTTAGGCCTATGTTGAACATAATCAAATGGTGCTAAGATAATTAGCAAGATGACAGTCTGGATTCACAGTATTTCCTATACAGTCAATTTAAAATTTCAGAATATTTGAGAGATAGAAACCACTGCTGTGTCCTATGCTCCATGCAAATAATCAAAAATATTTATACACTGCAATTAACTATGTTTTGCAGGAGGTAAACAAAAATTATCTTTTATCATGCTAAAAGTTATAAAGGGCTACTTTTAAAGCTCAGAAACAAATGAATGTTTATATATAGGAAAATAACATTCCAATATACAGTAAACTGCCTCAGATGTCAGTACAAATCACAGGGGCAAACAGAAGACTGACTGATTTGAGAAAACCATCAGTTCATTTTCAACTGACCACTAATATCCTTTCTTCAATGGCTGCTGTTCTGACAAGAAGTGTCTGATTTATTGCCTCTTACCACCACGTGGGGAGATTGGAGGATAATCCGTCCAAGTTCATAAGACTGATTACATGAGAAAAGATCAGGAGGATCAGGGAAGATGTGCCTTGTATCAGACACTGCACTGCTTCTTAATATCATTATATCAGAGGTGCCCAGAGCAGGGCTAACCAAATATTTCTGTGTTTGCATTAGGATTTGTTCAAAATTTTGTGACAAGTGTTATTTATACATGCTTAAGTAAGAGAACTTTTCTGTCCATCTAATCCTGCTAGGTGTTTTTTCCTCATTAATTTATGTCATCTGAGTATCTGTTACTATTCAATCATTCTAAGGTAATCTTTACTTAGGCACCCATTTACTCTCTTAGGATTACTGAGGTCTATGCCATTAGGCACACATTTAAAAATGCAATTCAACTAGGGTCTCATTAATCTAAATTTGGTAACTAAATATTATTGGAATATTGACAGTTTTTACATAATTGCAAAACCCCCAGAGACTTCTCTGGAACCAAGATTTGATATTTAAAAACAGCCCTAAAGATCTCAAAAACGTCAGGATTTACATTCTTTGTGTACAAAAAGTCAATGTCCAAGTTCACACTCTTCACACAAGCAGATCTCCCTATTATGTTACCAGAATCTTTATCTCCATAGCAAACCCAGAACTGCAGCTTGAATCACTAATATTTAAAGCATATAATTAGTCCATGGCAGCAGAAATATGCAGCCACAGAAGTCTTTATCACATTTTAGAAAGGATATTTATTTTTCAGTTCACTACATATACACTTCAGTCAAACAAGATTGTCTGCTACCCACATTAGGAACAAAAACTGACAGGAAGAGTTAAGCCAGAGAAGAAATTTTCCCCTAGTGCCTTGTCAGAATACAAAATGCACAATGATTATCTTTAGTTGGCTTTAGTACTTTAAAAATGTTATTTCTATCCACTTTTTACTGTTGACACGGTCCATATCCAAACAGCATAGTGTTTTTTAAGTCTTAAGTACATGACAACATTGACAAAGGCATGGTGTGACATTTTCATGCTTCAATCATTACCCCTTTATAACAAAAGTAAATGTAATAAAAGATCACAACAGCAATAAATCATTGAAAAATAAATGACTCCACTTTTAGTGCCTGGTAACCAGTTCTTTAGGGATTATCTCCTTCTAACTGGAAAGGTACCAATAAACGTGAGGAAGCTCCTCATCCTGACTAATGCTCCAGAAAATAAAAGCGGAGGGAAAGATACAGACCTTTGATAATTAATTTAGTAGTCAGTCTCCTCCCCACAAGATTATGGACCTGTTGACTGTGAGAGCTAATAGTGTTTAATCCAGGATTTCATAGTTGTGAGAAACAGGAGGCCAGGCAGGACCATTCCTCTAATAGTTTGTCTCACATTATTCGCAGTGTACAGCAGATCATGTGCCTCAAATATTATAAACTAAAATAATAGGCCACAAAAAAATGTGATATGTCCATTAGTATTCTTTTAACAGTAGCTGATAACACAGACAACATTATACCTCCAAGGCATTATTTCCAAATAAAACTAAGAACAAAAAAATACTTCTACAAGGAGTATGTATTTTTTGGGGAATCAAAATCTCACATTCTCAGCTTGCACAAATCAATAATAAAGACTTTATATATTTGCTTTAATCCATAAACTATTTAAATTATTGCACTGTTCCTTTCAGTTCAAAGGTATTTGAAAACAAGGATTTAATTAAGGACTAGAAACTCAAGAAATAATATTATCTGTTTTAGTTGAATATAAAATTATAAAAATGGTGGGAAATGCTTCAAAAGTGAAGGCTTTTGGATTAGATCTATAAAGGAGCTGAAATATTTTGATGCTGAAGTAACTAGCCTTCATTTTTAGAGGTCTTGCACTGCAATTCACAACTCCCAGTGAAGTGAAGAAATAAGAGACCATGGGAGATTCCAACTCAGATTAAACAGCCAGAAGAGTGATTGTTGTGGCACCTAATTTAACCACTGGAAACCCACGGTACAAATAAACTTAAACACATCTTCAAGTTGCAAGCACTGGTATCATCCCTTTGTAAGCTGATCCAGCTTCAGAACAGCAGCTCTACACTTTAAGCCAAGAGTGGGAGAGACTTTAATTGCAGGCCTGTCTAAACTGACAGGAGTTTCAGATTAATGTGGATATTCTGGTCCCCAGACTCCAGGCTGTCTGAGGTAGCTTTTTGCATGGGAAGAATATGCACTGTAAATGTTAATGTCTGCTCCTCCATTTCATCTTATCTTGATAATAAACGCTAGATTGCCAGAAACTCATACTCAACAAATATTAACTGGAAAAATTGAAACACATCCCAATCTTCTATAATGGCAAAGATTTAGTCAATTTACCAGAATATTTTAATACAGGAACACATTTCTATTCATTGTGCCTTCCAGAAAAAATACCCAACCAATTCTTTATTTACTATTCTAACAGGAAAGTTTCCAAAATTGAAGGGGAAAAGTACATTAAAAATGAAAATTAAAAGCTCCTTTTATCTCTTGTTTCATGTGAAAAAGCAATTACTATAATACAAATCCAATTTCAAGAAGTTGCAAAATAATCCCTACATATGGCAAATAACAAGCAGGCATTTCAGGAACATAACTCTAGTCATGTTGACAATAACAAAGTCAATTTGTTCTGTAATGCTAGTGAGTTACCCCTTAAAATAAAATTGACATCCCTGACAATATCTAATTTTTGGAGTGTGGCCTAAGAAAGGTCCAGGTAGATGGTTAGTATGTGTTTTTTCATTTTCTATTCATACTCAATTATGTCATTATGAAACAAAAACATTAGGCTAAGTAGAAGTAAGAGATGAAGCATTATAACACATTACTGCCACCTATCAAGTGGTTAAAATTCTGAGAAATTTGAGCCAAATGCAAGACAATCAGTGGAAGAACAAATGATCAGGAAGAGAAGGAAATACTGTAGAACCACCAGAAAGAAAACCAGAAACGTGTGGAGATGATGCAAAGAAATATGTGCAGTCTGAGCTCATCTATCCAAACCAGAACCTCCCAGCCAACAGGAGCAAAATAGTCATAACTGCAAGGGGTCACAGTAACCCCTTCTTCCTCTGTGCTTTACAAGGGGAAAGAGGTGGAGGAGAACAGGCATCTGCTGTCTTGGACCTATCTCCTCACCTGCAGGATTAAATCTTACCTGTTGTGCATTGGGTCACTTCAACCGCAGGCAGCACCACAGGGAGGAGTGGCTGGAAAGCTGCCGGGCAGAAAAGGACCTGGGGGTGCTGATCAACAGCAGCTGAACAGGAGCCAGGAGTGCCCAGCTGGGCAAGAAGGCCAAGAGCATCCTGGCTGGGATCAGAAACAGTGTGGCCAGCGGGACTGGGGCAGAGACTGCTGCCCTGTACCAAGCACTGGGAGGCTACACATTGAATCCTGTGCCCAGTTGTGGGCACCTCATTACAAGGAACATATTGAGGTGTTGGAGCATCTCCAGAGCAGGGTGACAAAGCTGAAGGAGGATCTGGAACACAAGTCCTGTGAGGAGTGGCTGAAGTAGCTGGGGGTGTTGAGCCTGGAGAAAAGCAGGCTTAGAGGGGCCTTATCAATGTCTACAAATCCCTGAAAGGTGGGGGTCAGCCTCTTCTCCCAACTAACAAATAATAGGATAACAGGAAGTGGACTCAAGTTGTGCCAGGAGATGTTCAGATTGGATATTAGGAAACATTCCTCCATCGAAAGGGTTGTGCTAGCTGGTCGTGCTGGCTTCCCGCAAATCCAGGATACGTTGCATATCTCAGGGCCTATTTAAAGAACTGATCATTGTATAGTAAATGGCTTGGAATCTCAAGATTAAATGGAGCTAGTAGGAAATGTCTGCCATGTACTACAATTAGGGAGTTAGCAGCAGATTTCTTGTCCATAATTTCTCTTTTAAAGCCTATTTTGTGATTTCACTTAGAGCTGAAAGTTCAAAATATTGTTCTAAAAGATAGTTTGATTCATAAGACCAGGCTCAAGCAGACTAAGTGTCCACATTCATGTAGTCCTGGAAGCATCAAGATGTTCTTCTGGCTCTGGTACTGCAGACCACATTTCTTGCTTATTCGTCTTTGAACATGATTCCTTAGATAGTGTGAAGAGTGATTTTCTTTGGAAAAAAGAAAGCACTTATGTTCCCAAGAGAAAATATTTTTACAACTCTGTTGGAAATAAAGGCTTCAAAACTCCTAGAGATTATGTATAAAATATTCAATAATGAAAAACCTAAATCTAAGCACCATGTTTTGCTTGTATGTGCAAACCATGTGAGACAGGAGTCTTTGTATGTGCTGTGGGAATGCTGCCAATTCATTAGAAGGTATTTTTATCTTTCTGCTTCACACTATCTAGGCACAGGATGGCTTGTGGTTACTAAACTTTCTGTTTATTAACAGAGACTTGTATTAAAATGTTTCTATCCTTTGCAAAAATTGTATGACCAAAGCGCTTCTTCTGAACACTTCTGACCACCGCTGCTTGTACCTTCATTCTGGCATTATTAAACAAAGTAAGATACAGCAGCTGAATCCTGCTGATTCATCTAATTTGGTGTCTACAGATTCCTTTTAAGTGTTCAGAAATCCAGGACTGTCTGAAGTGTTTATTGATTCCTTCACAGCAGAATGCAGTACCCTAAACCCAGGAACCTGGGCCTCACCAGGGCAATAGATGCTTTTAGTGACAGAGGGACTTCAAAACACGGTCAAGTTACCTGTCTAATTTACTGGGTTTTCAATGGCTAAAACAGTCAGAAATGCAAAACCTGAAGCTCAAAACCATACCCAAGTCCAGAATGGTTGTGTTGGTAGATAATACATCCCACAGAAAACCGAATATTTCCATGTAATAACATACTTGTTTAGCAGGCTGCAGGACAGTATTTGATTCTCACACAGAAGAGAGAGATTGCCTGGCATTTTCTCTGGATGTCTGTTACAGGAGATGCTCCTATGCCTTTCTCTGAGAAAAACAGAAAATAACAACTCAGGCAGTTTGTTGGAAACAGAGAAAGCGTCCCATTTTCACATGGACAATATATTCAAAAGTGGCTATATTTTCCAGGGACCTAGAGCCTGATACATTGAATGAGATTTATGGGGATGACACAGATTGTCCTTAAAGGAATCAATTCTCTGTTAGAGAGCCCAGGGCATAAATACAATATTTAAGAGTTACTTCCAGACATTTAATTTGTTTCACTGAAATGCAGCCCTAGAAGGAAATATAAAATGCAAACATAAAAGAATGACTGCCTAAAGACTATGAAAAACAAGGAAAAAGCCAAACCCTAATATTTTGATGGCATAATAAAATTCTGTCTTTCTTGTTAGAGTTGTATATGCTATAAATTCAACCTATACTAGAAACAATTGCTAGAGGGAAGAGGGGCAGAAGAAAATTAAGAGGAAAATTTTAAATAATAAACAAAGTATTTTACTTCTGCCATTTCCAAGCATTGTCATGCTTGATTTTATAACCTAGAAAATGCTTATTTTTGGGGGGTTTTCTTTAAGAAGCTTTATGTATACTCTATGAAAGCTGAAGTTCCATGATGTAGCATCCTGCAACATTCTCCAGCCTGTGAGCAAGGAAGACACCTTGGGATGCACCACGCAGATGTCAGCTGCCTAAGCTAAGGCAGTAATAATGAATAGCAGCAGTGTTTGCAGCTCTGGGCATAGACATGCAGTATAAGTGAGCTGAGTGCTCATCTCTGGAGAAGTTCGAGTACTGACATGTTAACAGTGAAATCTGAGGGGATGGAAAAGGCTCTGTGAAGACAGAGTCTGGCTATTTTAGCTGCTGAGTAGAACCATGGCACTTCTCAGTATGCACATCTCAACAGATTTCAAACCTCCAACTCATAACTCACCTCATTCAGATGTATTTTAATAACATAACAAAACATAACAACCCTTGACAACCAGATTTCCCTGAAAATGTTTAAATCCCTTTTTTATTATATTAAAGAGAGCACTAAAGTCTTTGAAGAAAACACCAAGAATTTCTTGGATATAAGGAAATAAATATATGAGTTAATATATGAAATAAATAATATGAGTTATCCATGAAGCATGAACTAGCTTCTCAATATTTTTACATTAAAAATTTTAAAATAATAGCTTTTGCTAAACCCTTCTCAGCATTTGGTTTTGAGGATGAAAATGTAAATATGGAGTATTGAGTTGTGGCTCATTCATTAGTCACATGGCCTTATTCCCACAGGATCACACATTCAACAAAAGCAGCTTTGGTCCTATATCCTATACCTATATCCTCTGCTTTAACCAAAAGAGCCTGTAGAGATGGGAGCAACAGGGATGGGAGTGTGTCAGACAGGAAGGAATAAGAAACAGGTCAGCTAGGGCAATACCTGCTGGGGATGCTTCTCTGCCATAAGTATTTTATACAGGACAGGAGGTACTTTTAAATATTGTATGAAGGAAATGCATAATGAATTTTATTTACTGAACTAATACAATAATAATAAATATTAACACAGATATGAAGTAATTCTCTAAAACACAAACCATATATATTAGATTCCCAGGCAGTCACAAAATCATGTATTTCCCATATTTTTAATTCCTCAGCATTATAATAAAGACCTGCACAAAACTTGGTTTCAGAGGCTACCTTCATAACCAATGCTTCGGTTAAGCTTGTACATATAACTCTGCAAGATCAAGTTAAGTAATGATAATGTGTTTTTCCAAGTATAAACCTGCTGCACTGTGAAACAGTGCTCACAGCATTGCAAACATCAGTTACCAAATAAAATGATCATTTGCTCTTGGCATGGTAATTGTTCTGTGTTTAACTTGTGATTTTTTCCCCTTTTTCTTCAGAACAACCATTTTTCTGACTTCATGGACAAAAAAACTGGTTATAAAACAGTCAATATGTTGGCAACGGCAATTACACAGGGTAAAGAGGTGCTTGCTGTTGTGATGGCACTCAACAAATTAAATGCCCCTGAGTTCTCAAAAGAGGATGAAGAGGTAAAATGTCACACAATAACACAACTTTTAGTTCAA